>NC_083382.1:2400000-4800000 GCF_031755915.1 Ziziphus jujuba
GGTGGCTTACATGAGGAAATCTACATGGAGCAACTAGAAGGATTTGAGATTTCAGGGAAAGAAAAGCTTGTATGGCCTCAAGCAAGTACCAAAACAATGGTATAAGAAGTTTAACTCGTTGATGGTGAGTCAAGGCTATAAGAGGACTACAGCAGACTAGTGTGTTTATATTAAAAAATTTCCAGATGGAAACTTCATTGCACTTTTACTATATATGGATGACATGTTGATCATTGGACAAGATGTAATGAAAATTTCTTAGCTGAAGGAGGAATTATTAAGTCCTTTGATATGAAAGATTTAGGACCAACTCAACAAATTTTGGGAATGCAAATAATCCGAGACAGGAATAACAGAAGGTTATGGCTATTTTCAGGAGAAGTATGTTGAACGAGTGATAAAGAGATTCAACATTAATAAAGCGAAACCGGTCAACATTCCACTTGCATATCATTTTAAGTTGAGCAAGAGATTGTGAGATGGCGTCCGTATTTTATTCTTCAGTGGTAGGAAGTCTGATGTATGCAATATTATGTACCAGACCAGATATTGCTTATGCAGTAGGTGTCATGAGCAGATTTCTTTCAAATCCTGGAAAAGAAACACTAGAAAGCAATCAAATGGATTCTCGGGTATCTTAAAGGTACATCAAAGCTATGTTTGTGCTACGGGGGAGGTGACCTAGTCTTAGAAGGCTATATAAATGTAGATATGGTCGAAGACCTTGATAATAGAAAGTCTACATCAGGTTATCTCTACACTTTTGCAGGGGGAGCTGTGTCACGACAGTCAAGATTGCAGAAGTGTATTGCTTTATCCACTACTGAAGCAAAGTACATTGCCGCAGCAGAAGCAAGTAAGGAAATGTTATAGTTAAAGTGTTTTCTCACAGAACTAGGCATTAAGCAAGAAGACTACAAGATACATTGTGATAACCAAAGTGCCATAGATTTGAGCAAGAACTCAATGTATCATTCCCGTACAAAGCACATTGACATCCGGTATCATTGGATATGCGAAGTAATAGAACAATAGTTGCTGAAACTGATGAAGATCCATACAAAGGAGAATCTAGCAGACATGTTAACAAAAGTTATTGCACAAGAGAAGCTGAAGCTATGCAGAGACATATCCAGAATGGATGGCAGATAACCATCAGTTTTTAAATATGGCTGAAGGAGGAGAATTGTGAAATCCAACCGCACCACTGCACCGATAGTGTAAAACTAGCCGCAATGCCATAAGCTCACCATTTTTGACAATGGTTGCTGCATTTAACATTGAAAAACAACTTGTTGCTGCAACTGTGGGCAACTATCAGAAGAAGTTGAAAACGATGGACATGCACCGACCTTGTGAGCCTATAAATAGGCTCCATCTCATTGCATTCAAGCAAAGCCAAGCAATCTCTATCCAATCCCAAGAGAGGAGTGTTGAGAGCATTGTAAAGATCCAGAGAGAGCTTAAGAGAAGAGTGATCAAATTCCATAGAGAGTTTGATAGAATAGAGAGAGATTCCACGTGAGAATTCGAGAGAGAAGTTTTTTGTGTTATTGTATTCTATTTCCAAAGGAGTAATAGAATTCTTTTCATTTTTCTTCCCATACTTCTTCACTACAGTGGTCAAAGAACCATAACAAGGTGTTCATGTCATTGGATCCACAACATGGAGCTGAAGGAAAATGTTGTAAAAAGTGTGTGCAATATTGAGAAAACCTCTCCTCACAGCAAGAAAAAACTGGAGATTCATTAGCATCATTCACCAATCTAGCAATCCTGCCTCTTTTTTCCATCAATAGCTTTGTTACACCAAACAGATCATTTTTAATTGCAACATGTAAGGCTGTGTCTTTCTCATTCAAGTTTTCAATCCTTATAATATCAGCTACTTGCTAGTTTTCAACATCTATAAAACACCAATGAGAACCTTAACCATTTCTTTGTTCCTGACTTTTGCTGTTATATGTAAAGGGTAGTCTCTATTAGAGTTTGCATGGTGAAGTAGCCATGGACATAAGAGAAAGACACCTTCCAAAATACCTTTTAATTGTACCTCACAGCAATATGAAGAATAATGTTCTTCTAGTGTGTTAACTGGTGAGGTTCAATCCTATGCTCCTTCAGTGCTTACTAAGGCTTTCATCTCCTGAAGTCGCAGCTTTGAACACCACTCTATCGATTGCTTGCAATGTCTCGATCTCTATCTTCTTGGGTAAGGTGAAAAGAAGGGATAGACTAAGAAATATTATCTAGGCTTTGAAACTAAAACACAACAAAATTTGAATTAGGAATTTTGGACCAGCAACCCTTTTTCATTAACATCAAGTATATATAACATATGCAAAAGTTGAGTTTGGTCCCCAATTACTGCTACCTAGCCAGAAGTTCTACACATACATAATGTAAGATTTAGGACACAAAACACATTATCATTTTTTCAAATTTAAACCTAACATAAAACTAAATATTTGAACAAAAAATATCTTATATTTTGTTAATATGACAGCAAAAGTGTTACGGCCATCAACACTCCTCCTTGGCACTTTTATTGGAAACACTAAGATCATCTCTTAGTATTTCAAACTTAATCCTTGGCAGTGCTTTTGTCAAAATATTTGCTAGTTGGACCTCTAATCTGCAATGAACCAACTTCACTTCACCATTTCTTTCAGCTTCTTTTGCAGCGTGATATTTGACTGGAATATGTTTTATTCTTCGATGTTGACATAGATTTTCTACAATGGCAATTGTAAACTTATTATCACAATATATAACTATAGCTTCTTCTTGCCTCTCATTCAAATTAACAGACAACGTTCTTAGCCATAAAGCTTGATTTGAAGCAGCTGTAGTAGCAATATATTCAACTTCTATTATGGATTGAGTAACTGAACCCTATTTTCGTGAATTCCATGAAAATAGACTTGAATAAAGAGAAAATAAGTACCATGAAGTGCTCTTTGAATCCTACATACTGCCAGCCTAATCACTATCAATATAGCCTTCTAATTTGTCGTCTCCTTGCTTCAAAAACCATACACCATAATCTATAGTGTATTTAATGTACCTTTACACTCTTTTTTCTGCACAATATAGCATTCTTTTGGCTATAAAATAATGAATATGTGATGGCGCATGTATAAACCTAGAAAGCAAACTCATAGAAAACATAATATCATATCTAGAAGCACATAAATATAACAAACTCTCAATAAGGCTTCTATAAGTTGAAACATCAATCTTGGCAGCACTATCTTCGAGTTCAAACTTATGATTGTGAACCATTGAAGTATCAATTGGATTGCACCTCTTCATATCAAACTTTTCTGGAACTTCATAGCATATTTCTTTTGAGGCAAGAAAATGCATGACTAGATTGACATATCTCCATGCCAAGAAAATAGTTCATCAATCCCAAATCTGATATTTTAAACTCCTTTTGCATTTCAGCCTTAAACTCCACCACCACACTTAGTGAATCTCCTCCTGTAACAAATGGGTCATCAACATATAAAGAGATAATTAATTTTTTATAACTTGAAGTTGACTTCACATATAAAGTAGGCTCATTCTCACTCCTTTTAAATCTGTTTTTCCACAAGTTATGAGTTAATTATGTTATATCAACCTCTAGGAACTTGTTTTAGGCCATAAAGAGCCTTATACAACTTGTAAACTTTATCTTCCTTTTCATGAATGACAAAACCTTCAAATTGTTTAACATACATCTTTTCTTTCAAGTAACTATTTAGGAATGCAGATTTTACTTCTAAATGTTATACTTTCCAACCTTTTTGAGTAGCAAGAGCCACTAGAAATCTGATTATCTCATGCCTTGCAATTGATGCAAATGTATCTCCATAATCAACACTGTGTTGCTGCATATACCCCTTAACTACCTACCTTGCCTTGTGCTTGTTTATTGTACTATCTACATTGAGATTGGTTTTGAAAACTCACTTCACTTTAATTGCCTTTTTGCCTTAAGGTTTATTCATAAATTCCCAAGTTTTATTTTTGTTTAACATGCTAATTTCAGTTTTCATGGCCTCCCTCCTTGTCTCAAATTGATTTACATCAAAAAAAGTGATTAGATCACCCAATGCTAGATTGCATTTCTCATATACATTAGTCAAGGATTTGGTACCTCAAATTCCAATGGCATTTTCATCATCCGAATCAGCCTTGTCCTAAATTTCATCATGTTCTTGGATAAAATTCTCTTCTAAGGTGGTTTAAACTTCACTCTTTTCCTAATTTTAAATAGCAGCTTCATCAACTTTTATGTTCCTACTAATAAGCAACTTGTTAGTCTTTAAATGATACACTCTCGCCTCAAACTTTATCACCTTGATAATACACATTGTTTGTTTCCCACCCATGGCTTTAAAACTAGTAACATATCAACAACTTTAGATTTTTGTTTCAGAAAGTACACCTAGCATATGCTAAAAAAATCATCTATGAAAGTGAGAAAATTTATGCTACCATCAAAGGAGTTCTCACTTATAGGTCTACATACAACACTATGAATCAATGGAAGCTTTCCAAAAGCTCTCCAAACACTTTTCGAAAGAAATACATCTTTGTTGCTTAACAAATTGACAACTTCACACTCTTCTTTATTGTTGATAACGGCAAGCATATTCTCAACTTTCATGTATAAGATTTAAAGGATCATAATTAAAATGATTGAACCTTCTATCCCATAACTTAGATTTATCATCATATTTGGCATAAAACATTGTTTCCTTTCTTGTTCCACTCCACTACAAAGCTTTTACCTTTCATTCCAACATTTAAAATTTTACATCATGTTGATCATATACTGTGCAGGACTTATCTTGAAAATTCAAAGATTATCTATTTTCAAGCATTTAACTCACATTTTATAAGCTTTGATTAATATCAGGTACATAGAGTACATTCAAAATGAGTTTAGTACTTGTTGAATTCCCACAACCACTTTCCTTTGCTTTAAATAAAAACTTCATTTTTAATTTGGATTTTGAAATCAAAGCTTCTGTCACTCTTGAAAATATCAGCATCTTGGGTCATCTCTTGAGTATAGCCACTATCCACCAACCAAGCTTCTCTGTTGCAATTTGCTACATAACATGTGGCAACAAACAATCATTTTTCATTTTGCTATGCTTTAACAACAACTTGTACTTAGTGTGCTTGTTGTACGGGTCCTTCTTTATTTTTGTAAACTTTTTCAACATGTCCCAGTTGTTTGCTAGCCTTGCATTAAACATTAGGCTTAAACCAGCAATATTTTTTAGGATGGTTGTTTTTGGTGCAAGGAGAGCACTTTGTAAACCTCTTTCTTTCATCATATCTGTTTGAACTACCCATATTTTTACCTTTGTCTTTACTTCATCCACCTTGTTAATTCTTTTAATTGTTGTTTGTTGGAGCTTTCCTTTTTGTAGTGCCAAGCACTTTATGTTGTCTTTTCTTGTCTGATGGATCTTCCTTGTTTAGTTGCTTGTAAAGGGACAAAGAAATCTGATTCAAACCTTTGACTCCTTCAAGGGTGAAATCTTTGCTTCGAACTTCTCTTTCTCCACCACTCTTTTTATCACTTAACTCCTCTCCAGAATTCTAATCTGGCTTACAACCTTCATGATTTTATCTATAAAGCCCTTCACCAATTCTAAATCCTTCATTCTCAAAGACTTCAAACTCCTATTTAAATTCAATACCTGCATTTGTCTTGTTCGTACATTTCCCTAGAACTCTTCTTTAAGCTTGTCCCAAATCTCTTTGGCAATAGTGCAAGCCATAAAGTAGATAAAGCCTTAAACGTTTTAGGAACTTCATCACCGTGTTACTTCACTTTTGCATCAGTGGGATTTGCTTTCAAAAGAGAAGGATCTCTGTTAGTTTCCACAGCTTCCCACAAGTCAAAAGCTTGAAGGTAATCTTTCATCTTTATAGATAACATGGCATGATTTTCTCCAAAAAACATAGGAGGTGATGGAGCAAAAATAAAATGAGTTGAGGCTATCAAAGAAAGATGTGAAGAAGGTTTTTTGTGTTGTTTTTTTGCTATTTTTCTCACAGCCCCTCCAAGATCATAGACGCTTTGATACCATTTGTAGGTTTTGAAACTAAAAACAAAGCAAAATTTGAATGAGGAAATCTGGAGCAGCAGCTCTTTTTCATTAAGTACATATAACATATACAAAAGTTAAGTTTGAGCACCAACTACTGCTACCTAGGCAAAATAGACTGTAATCAAATGATTATGGCACTAAACAAACTAGACAAATATGCTACTGATTACCTTGATGTTAGGAATTTTCTGCTAACCCACTTGCCATACAATATTATGTGATGAGGTGCCTTTAGAAACTAATATGCATATGTTTATGAATTAATTATGTATAAACAGGAGAGAGACACCCTGCTGCTCGTCCATAAAGTGGGCTATAAAAATGATTCTTACAGCTAGTGTGATAGTAACACATATATTTTATTTATTGTTTTTTCAGCAGAAATATTTTTTTAATTAATGTTAATGAAGTCATACCAGCAACCTTGCATAAACATGAATAATAAGCACTAGACTATATTAGGGGTAAAAATAGACAAACAGAAATCCAAATGAAGAATATGATAAGCTATACGTGATGAAGCTAACATTCACATTGTTTTAGTAGTAAGAAAGAACATGATCATCTATGATGGTTTTACTAGTGAGAAAGGACTTGCCGGTCATGGCTAATAAAGGTGAACTTGCTAGCACAAACAGGAAACTAGACTGCAGTCTCATTTTTCTTATCTACATTTAACATGTTTAAATCTGCAAAATTCTCATCACAGGGGCAAAAAAAAAAAAAAAAAAATCATTTTTAAGAGGATTGGTTGACTTGCCATTTGATACAACAAAATAACACAAGATTATTACAAACAAAGAAAAAACTAATTAAAAAAGGATCTTTTTACAAGGTTCAACATTATTACAAACAAATAAAAAACTAATTAACAAAGGATCTTTTACAAGGTTCAACCCAAAGTTGGACCAACTCAAACCCCCTAATACACCCTTTCTCTTCTCACCAATTCTCTCAGCGAATACCAATGCAATATATTGTTTCATAGTTTTGTTTATAAAAGCTCCAATGCTTTTTTGTTCGCGAAAAGCTTTTTGAAGCAGATGACACTGTAATAGGGGTGGGCAAAATCCAATCCAACCCGCCCAATCCAATCCATTTTTAACGGTTTGGATTGGATTTTTACATCAATTGGATTGGATTGGGTTCAAAATATTATAAATTGTATGGATTGGATTGGTTATGGATTGGAAATATAAATCCAATCCAATCCAAATAAAATATTATATAACTAAAAAATTATATATTTTTTATTTTTTTCATTTTTATACATTAATTTTAGAATATTTTTTTCATTTTTATATATTAATTTTTAAATTTTTTTTCCAATTTGATATATTGATTTTTAATATATATAGATAATTTTTTTTTTCTTTTACATCCCCATATCCCAAATCCCAAATCAAATTGTAAGTTGTAACCCTAAACTAAATATTTACCTTTGTTGCCGCTCACCACCAGTCCATCACCATCACCATAATATATATATATTTTTTACATCCCCATCATATATATATATATATATCTACATATATTGTATCCAATTGTTACTTATATATATATATATATATATATATAAATGTTTAAATATAATTTATTGTTAATTTTATTGTATTGATCTTTGTAGAGCTTACAGAATCAACTAAAATTAGTGAACCTATCAACGTTGATTAACTTATGATTTACCAAAGTTTTAAGGTTAAAAAAAAAAAAAGGAATTATGCATTGATTCTTGAGTGAATGAATTTTGACAAATGTATTATTTTACATTATTTGTTCTAACAATTTTAATTTGATTTTATAGGAGTGAGATGATGGCATTAATGTTTGCTATTTAATAAGTGCATGATGTGTATCATTTGCTATATTTTCTTTTTTATTTTCCATTGTAGACTATGTTATATTATTCTAATTTTATTTTATGTTTAGATAATTATAATTTATTATTTATATTTTATATTTGAAAATTTTTTTATTTGTATTATATATTTATAAATTAGTAAGTTTCAAACCGATCAACCAATCCAAACCAAACCGATCATAAATGGTTTGGTTTGGTTTGGATTTAATGCTTCAATAGTTTGGTTTGGATTGTAAATTAGAAAAACCGATATGTATGGATTGGGTTGTATTTCAGTCCAAAACCGAACCAACCCAATCCATGCCCACCCCTACACTGTAAACAATAATCACCAAGAAAACAGAAAATTTAAAGAAACATCTCATCCAGAAGCGAGAATTTCTTGTTCTACTTTGAATAGCAGCCACCAAGTTCTGAGGTGTAACTTCTGTGCCCCAATCAGCTGTATATCTCATCACAGAGTAAATGAAATAAACTGCAGCAGCCACATCAATAAAATTACTAGTCGGTATTATAAGTGATTTTAAAAAAACGAAAGCTATAAAGATAGCTACAAAGGATGCTATCTGCCCGTTGGTGCCATGACTAACGAAGTCAATGGTTGAAAACAAGCCAGTTTTGCAATATACTGCAAAATCTTCACAGTTGTTGTTGAAAAGGTTGTAGGCACCAAATCCTCTAAGCCCAAGGAGGTGTTCTGCACGTTGCACGACATCTTCAGTTGGAGCAGCAAAGACATGTGTACAGGTACCCCCTCGAGTTTTGGCCATAAAGAAAGCAATATTAACACCATATTTATAAAGACAGAGTTCCCCACCAGCCAGAAAACAATTTATGCAGCAAGATTCCACATGATTCTGAGTTGGTTGGCCACCACCACTAATAGAAGCTTCTCCTCGAATAAGGTGGATCACCTTTCCATTGCCCACATATATCCCTGAGTCAGATAATATTAATATATATATATATATATACATATTCAGATTTTTGTTATATATACATGTAACAAAAAAGAATAATAATAAATGGAGGAGAAGAAAAGACCACCATGATGGGAGTAGGAATGGCCGCGCCTATAGGTGTAGATGTGATCCCCACGCTTCAGTTGTCCCTTCTGTATCTTGTTCGAAAGCAGCCTCTGGATGATATCATATTGAACCGAATAACAATAATAAATAACAACAGAACAAATTATAATTATAATTATTAATTAACAAAAAAGAAAAAAAAGAAAAAAGAAAAAAAAAAGAACAATTTCAATTGTGTATGGAGACCAAACCCATAAAATTACCCTCTGTAATACTGCCCAGTAGAAAAACGTGATGTATGGCAGACTCCAGACCACTCTAAGAGTGTCAGACCACGCTTGAAGAGGCTCAGACCACTTCGTTGACAGCAAACATAAAGCGAATGCAAGAATCGAAATTAGTAAAAACGTGTCAACTAAAGATTCAAGAGTGCATTTGTCCCAATCAGTACCAGAAAATATCTCAACTTGAGGCAAACTCCCTGCTTGATCAACTTTGATAACATTAGTATGAGCTCCGATATCAAAAGCAAATCTACAAATACAGTATATGCCCACATATCTACCGAAAAGACCCCAAAAAGTAGCAGCAAGCATAAGTTTCTGTTCATAATCGAAGAAAGCTACAGCAGTAATGGCCAAGAAAAATGCTGTTTGCCTACTTCTTCTGAAATCAATTCTATCTATCAGTACCAACCCTGTTTTGCAATATATTGCAAAGTCTTTACCATTGTCTATGTAACGGTAGTGGTCAGCAGAAGAACCATCATTGAGGAGGAAAGACGCACGCTCTTCAACAACTTGAGGTGGATCGGAAGATGCAAGGGTACAGGTATCCTCCCAAAGTTTGGTAAAGCCGAAGTGAGCTAGATCAACACCATATTCGAAGAGATAGATGTTTCCACCTGAAAGAAAATCATCAAGAGAGGTTGAGACGACCAAACCTTCACCTTGCGCTGGCCTTAGTTGATCATGATTACCACATGTTGAACATATTTCATGAGTCATAAAGCCTGCTGGTCGAGTGATATTCAGTTGAATCACCTTTCCATCACCATCATATATCCCTAAGGTCATGCACGTTATATTTAGCTCATGTTATGGGAAATAATACAGAAAAAAAAAATTGTCAATATTATGCACGCAAAGGACTGTGAGAAATTCAAAAGAAATGAAGAAGAAAAAGATCACCATGGCGATTCGTATTGTCTCGACACCATGTGTAGATGTGATTCCAAAGGTTCAAATCCTCCTTTTGGATTTCTTTTGGAAGTAGTACCCTATGGGTCTTCTTCCACGACTCTAAGCCTCTCATCTTACTATTTTTTTTTTTTTTTGGCAAGTGCAGAGTTGTTACCAACCCCAGAGATTTAGATGTAGGGAAAGGGCAAATGAATTTGGAAGATTGCTTAAATAGTAGGCACTAAGTTCATGGCGGTCAATGGCAATTGCCTAATTAGATAAGGATGTGGTGGTGCTTCCTTAAGCTGGAAGAATCGTTGACACTGTGTTGTAATTAATGAAAGGATGTTAAATAGTTTACTTAAAAGCATATGAAGTTGACATGTGTAAACGTTTATGTAAAACATGGGCTTGGGCTTGTTTTCTCATTTCGGCAAGCATGGTGGTTGAATTCATGTTTTTCCGTCTCTAGTTCGGGTTTTTCCCATAAATAGCCACCTTACAACTCCATTTTAGAAAAATAGCAAAATTTTTTTTTTTTTAAAACTAGTCACCTTGGGACAAAAATACCCTTGGTAAAATTGAAAATTACACAAAAGCTTTCCTTTCTTCTACATAGCCGTTCGTTCGTGGGGGTGGGGTTTATACAAAACTGTTCGTGGGGTTTCTCTAAACTCTTTGCATCTCATCGCCTCTCACTCTCATTTTTTTGTATTTTCTCATATCTCAAACTAAAATCAGGTAAAAATTTTATCTTTTTTCTTATTAAATGAAAGTAAGGAAATGTGTTTTTTTTTGTTTTTTCTCTTTCTATTTTTTCTTGTAAGTTTTATTAGTTTAGGGTTTTTTAAGCTTTTTATTTGATATGGGTATGCAAGAAATTGATTTATGAGATGTTCTATGTGATTTTAAAGATACTTTAGGTGGCATATGGTTTGAAAATGGGAGAAATTTTGTGTAAAACTGAAAAATCACGAAAAACAGTAAAAACGGAGGAAATTTGGCGAAAAAGATGAATTTCCGCCAATTTCCTCCAGTTTGTCAGTTTTCGCAAATTTCTGCCAATTTTCCGCCAGTTTTCCGCCAATTTTCCGCCAGTAGGAAAAAGCTATATTTGGCCCGAAAAAAAAAAAAGAATCAACTTTTTTAATACACTTAATATGTTTGTTTAATATTATTCAAAATTTTATATATTTATTGATTTAGTTTAACGTTATTCATTTAATTTTGTAGTCAAATGGAAGATGATGACATTGTAATTGCGGTTTTATACAATGGAACATTGGTACAAAATGATAGTGGTGATTGGGAATATCGAAATGGTAAAAATGTAATGGTTTCCGTCGGCAAGAGATGCACAAAATCAGAGTTAGAGGATGAGATTTTCAATTCTATTGAGATAGATCGAAATGAATATTTGCTAAAACTAAAATGGATATATGGACGATGTGCAGAAAAATTGGATCCTACAGAAATACGATGTGATAGGGATGTGAAATGCTTTCTTCAAGAAGTGAGGAATGGAGGGATGACAATGATGCGGCCTCCATTGTATGTTGAGGTGATTTCAAAAGTTGAACATGTATGTAGAAATGTTCATCAAACAGCATTTGCTTCGGATAGTAGGAGTAATCTTCATTCTTTTTCTTGTCCTCCAATTGGCGGTCGTCTACCACAAGCTTCCGGTACTGAACCAATTCAGGCTACATCTCAGGAAATTATGGTTCAAGAAACTCAGTTTAGAGATCAAGTTGATGTTCGTGGGGGGGCCTGGACATCATTTAACATTCACGAAGGAGTTGATGTTGGAGGTGACTATGCTGAACGGTTTCCTAACGACGAGGAGTATGAGCAGTTGCATCATATTGATCATGATGAGAATTACAATGCAGCAGGGGATGATGTTGGTCATAATGATGTAGATTTTGATCATGAGTTACCGGATAATGATAATGATATGCATCCTGAAATGAACAATGAAGGAGTTGATGATGTTAGGGTTCATCGTGCTACAAGTGACCACATATCATCGAGCAACAGAAGTGGTTCTATTGCCATATTTTCGTCAAAGTTCACTGGCTGTGAGAGCATAGTAGTTGGACAATTATTTCGCAACAAACGTGACCTACAAAATAAACTGAGTATCTATTGCATGCGAGAAAATAAGGAGTTCAAGGTGACACGATCAACTACACAACGGTATGAGGTTGTATGCTTGGAAAATACTTGTAAATGGCGACTACGTGCAACCACATTTAAAAATGGAGAAATATTTGTTGTGAGAATTTTTGATAATGTACACAGTTGCTCGTTAGATATCGTGCATCGAGAACACAAGCAAGCCAGTAGCCGGGTTATCGGGCAATGTATCAAATCTAAATATGAAGGTATTGCACGTGTTTACAAACCCAAAGAAATTCAACATGATTTTTTGCAGAAATATGGGGTGAATATAAACTACAACAAAGCATGGAGAGGTAAAGAGTATGCACTTAATAGTGTTAGGGGATCTCCAGAGGAGAATTTTGCTAAGTTACCTGCCTACTGTTTTGAGTTAGTGTCGAAGAACCCTAGGACTGTTACACGTATCAAAACAGACGATAATAACAATTTTGTATATTTCTTTATGGCGATTGGAGCAAGCATTAGGGGATTTAAATCCCACATAAGATCCGTATTGGCTGTTGATGCAACTACATTGAAAGGGAAATACAAAGGGTACATGTATATTGCATCGGGCATGGATGGCAATAAGCAAATATATCATTTGGCTTTCGGCATTGGAGATGGAGAGAACGAGCAAGCATATACATGGTTTTTCCAAAACCTGAAGGATGCCATCGGAGATTTTCCAGATTTGGTGTTTGTAAGTGATAGACACCCCGCTATTGAAAGGGCATTATGCAAAGTTTTTCCCAATGCATACCATGCGTTGTGCACGTACCATATAAGCAGAAATATTAAAGCAAATGGACATGCGAAAGATGAATCAATAATATAATGTTTCATGCTCGCAGCTAGTGCATATTTGGTTGAAGATTTTGAGTTTTATATGGGGCCAATTGAGGCAAAAAACAGTAGGGCTGCCCAGTACATTCGATCATGTGACCCTACAAGGTGGGCACGTTCTCTTTGTCCATGTAGAAGGTACACTATCATGACAACCAATATTGCAGAAAGCTTGAATGACATTCTGCTAGATGCTAGAGAGATGCCAATAGTAGCATTAATAGAGCACATACGGGATTTACTGCAAAGGTGGTTTTATGAGCGACGTACTGCAGGTGCAAAATTGACAAAGCCTGTGATTGACCATATGGAAGAGCAACTCAAACTACGAAATTTTCCGCCTGGAGGAAAAGGTTTTCCGCCTGGAGGAAATTTTTTCCTCCAGAAGTAAAAAAATTCCCGCCAGGAGGAAAAAAAGAGAAAATATTTTCCTCGGGGTGGAAAATTTTCCAGAACCAAAATAACATACACCTAACGGGATTTTCAAACCAGCGCATAATACATTATACATTAGTAGTGTACATTATACATTGCTTCGTAAAGATAACCTATAGATATATTATGGTTTCACATTCAAACCTCCCATTATATTCAAACAAAAACACAACTTCACAATAGTTTTAATTTCACATTTCACATTCTAACCATGCAACACAAACATTTCTGTCACACCAAATAAAACAATATTATAAGCATAGCGCATAATGACAAGGTTCAAAATTGTAAAACTCATTCAATACAGCACAACTAAAGGTTTTCAGATAAGTTCATTTTCTATGTTGTACAGAGAAGCAACTTACATTAATGGGGGACAAACCACCACCAATGCTTCTCTATCTTTTTTGGAAATATATCTCTCTCTCTTTATCTATCTCTGTGAGTGTATGTGTAATTTTATCAGCTTGCACTTGTAACTCCACGATCGCAAATTTTGTGCTTCAATTTTCTGCTCAGTCCATCAGTTGCTCCTCCAATGCTGAAAGAAATAGAAAATCAATATTAGTAACCATGCAGCAATCAAATTTAGCATATTATATGTGTAAGATGTGCATATGAACAAGAGCATATGAGAAATTTGGAAATTTTCCACCAACAGAAAAAAACCACAAGAAGCATAAACCCTTTTAAACAAATATAATCCATACAATTAGTTATGTCTAACCAGTCATAAGCCAGATCTCAACATGAACACCAAGAAAAACAACTAACACTCCAGTTAAAATCTCTGTTCTGGTTGCCTAAATATGACCTATCAGTATCACAATAATGCAGCCTAGATACAAGTGAATCAATAGCCTTGCAAGAAAGAAAAATCAACCTCCCTACACGTAAGTTCACATAAACAATTAGGTAGGCAGATTTCCAATCTTCTCCTATGCCACAAACAGCAAAGTGAAGCCACATTTCAGAAATCCAATACACAAGTCCAACCTCAAAAGGAAAAAGGTGAACTTCACAGAAGTACTCATCAAGCTGATCCATGATCCATCTATGGCCTAATCACATAATAACATGCAAGAAAGGCAAGAATAATTCTCAGACACCAACTATTTGTGAGTTTGAATATAAAAAGTAAGAGTCAAATGGAAGTTATGGCAGAGATGAAAATAGCCAATCTTCTTTTCTAGCTACTGGACCGAGAGAGTGCATATCGAATCATTATCAAAAAACTATGAGCATTTATTTGATAAAAAAATAAATAATGATACTAACAGCAATCATTGAAAGCTATAATATTTCCCAAAAAAACAAAAATGAATTTCCACAATAATTATTTATAGAACTCTTATAATAAGATCAAAACTGTAAGGAGAGCTTCTAAACCCAAAAAAAAAAAAGATAAAAAGAAAAAAAAAGAAGAAAAAAAAAAAGAGGAATTAAAACAATACCTTCATTAAAATTTGAAAGTAAGAAATACAAGAAAAGAAATATCTAAAAACAAGCATCACCAATCTCCCATGTGAAAAAGTCAGAATACCACAAACCTTTGATGATCTATAAGTACCGGTTTGGTAATTTGAAAGTCACCATGAGAAACTGAATGTAGTATAAAATATCACTCATGAAAACAACACAAGAAGCTCAAAGTTAATCATAGAAATGCAACAACAAACATTACACCACCAGTAAACACTCATGAAAACAGTCCTCACTTCTTTTCAGAATATCCATATTATATGGACATCACAGTAGCAAAATGCCAAAATGTAAATCTAATCCAACCCAGTTCATGCTTTTCTGCATATTATGAAAGTATATCATAAGAATTGACATTCACCAAAAAATAAAAATAAATAAATAAATAACTATAAGAATTGACAATTATTATTATTATTATTATTATTTACTAAGCTCTCAAAATGTTGTTGGAAAATGATAAATTTTTTTTTTGAAAAAAAATATATCAAGAATCAAAGATTAAAAGAAACAAAAAATAAAAAATAAAAATAGAAAGATATTATGATTATCAATATGTGAAAATAACTTTTTTTAAACGAAAGAAACAAGAGAGAAAAAAAATCTTAACCTTTAAAATTATGGCCCCAAAAGCTATGCGGCTCAATAAAAATGGCGAACTTTGAATGCCCAAACGCCAAAAAGTGTTATATAGGATTAATTACATATGGGTTGAGTTTTTTAGTAGCGAGAAAATTGAGTGAGAGAAAGAGAGAGCCAACAGTGCAGGAAAAACTGAACAAGGGTTGCAGACAAAGCAGAGAGAGAGAGAGAGAGAGAGAGAGAGAATAAATAACTGTTGCAATGGGCTTCAGGTGTGGACTCCAGCTGAACGGGGCTTAGCATCATTATGGCTAGTTATCGAAAAAAATATTGGTTATTTTCATCTCTGCCATAGATAAGGGTATTTTAGTCCAAACGGGTAAAATATTGGTTAGTTTTTAAAAAAATAAAAAATTTTGCTATTTTTCTAAATTGCAATTGTAAAGTGGCTAGTTATCGAAAAAACCCTTAAGGCTTATACATAGCCTTGTACCCAACCTATTTCAAAGCCTTGTACCCGACCTATTTCAAATGTATTGGAAAGAGCAATTTTTTTATTTTTTTTTATCAGCAAACGTATTTCCAAAACTTCTAATTTAATTAATAATTACAGAAGTTTTAGAAAAGAATTTTTAAATAGTTTTGTTATTTTTTATTGTTAAATTATCAAGTTTTCTCTAAAGAGTTTAAAGTTTAATGGAGATACATTTTCATAGTCTCTAAATTGTAGTTTTAGAATTTCTTATATATCTTTAGATTTTGTTGCATTTGATATTCTAAGAAAGATGCTTTTGCTTATCCCCTATTGATTGAAAAGCAGTGCACGTAAATCTCTTTGGATATTTTAAACGTGCATCCTTCTTTATTTTCTTTAGCTTTTCTCTTCCTTCAAATTACAATTAATCTCGACCCACTCACTTTCTTTTACCAAAACAGTTTTTCTTAGCCTCCTTTATCATATACAAGCCTCCAATTTTAAATAGATTTTTACATATTATCCAACAGTCAATAAGTCCATTACCAACCAATTCTTAAACAAATAAGTATGGAAGCAAATAACCTAGTCAACATATACTGCTATTGTATGTCAACCTATCCCCATCAAACAATTAGTCAATAAGTGCAGGACATGTCAATGCTATGACTTTTCCATTGATCCTACTTGCCGTACAAGTTTTTTTGATGGAGACACCCTCCAGAAACTAATATGCATATGTGTTTGAATTTATTATATATAAACAAGAGAAAGAGAAACACCTAATATTCATGATCTAGAATTGGGTTTTAAAAATATTGCCTATACCTAATGTGACAGTAACATATTTTGTTTAATTGTTTCTACCGTTTGAAATATGTTGTTTAGTTGTTAGAGAAATCATATATCCATGTTGTAGAATTGAGCTTTAACAATATTGCCTATACCTAATGAGACAGTAACATATTTTGTTGCATTGTTTCTACTGGTTGAAATATTTTGTTTAGCTGTTAAAGAAATCAATATCACCAACCTCGCATGCACATGGATAATAACCACTGGACTAAAGGGGGTAAAACAAGAAAACATAGAAACTCCAAATGAAGAATATGATAAATAAATGATGAGGCTAAAATGGACACGATTGTAAGAGTAAGAAAGAACATGATCATCCATGTAGTACCAAGATGAAAATGGCTGCAGATTAAGCTAGCTAGAATTGGACAATTACATCATGAGCTCACTTTGTATGTGACAGTAACGGTGTTTTTTTATCTACATATTAGACTTCTATCAATGCAATGAAAGAATGATCCCTTCCTATTTGTTTGTCCTGTCAGATAGCAAGAAAATTAGGGGCCCTTCTTTACCACTTTAGTGGGTGAGGGTGAAAGGGGGGTTTACATACAACCGAGGCAAAGTGGTTTATGATTGGATCTCAGAGGCATTTTTATCATTTGGTAGATCCAAGTCCATGGCCTATTTCGGGTTCACTCCTCACTTTGTATGTGACAGTAACGGTGTTTTTTTATCTACATATTGACACCATTTGAATGTGTTTCTTAGAAGTGTTTGTTTATCTACATATTGACACCAATTGAATGTGTTTCAGTTAAGTCAGGGCCTACTAGCAGTCATATTTGAGGTCATAACTGTTCATTTCATACTGGCAAATAACATGAAACTCAGTTAGATATATCAATGGAGGCCAATAAAGGGTCCCGATAAGGTCTTGTACAACTAGGGAGGTTGAAGAGTGCACTCTGGAGCCTATTTCTGGATGATCGAGGACTAGATTGTGCATTTCATGATGACTGTATCTTCAGGAAAGATTAGCTGCATCTATCATAATCAATACCAAAGTGGCAATGGAGATTATATTTTGTTATACAATATATAATATAAGAAAGATGTGGTGGTTTTACATCTATAGAAACTCAAAGATTTGGGCAAATACACAACAGATACCCAATATAGAAGTATAATATGCTAGCATTGAGAAACTAAACCTAACGGCATGAATATAAGTGAGAATTGTTGCAACTTTTGTAAAACTTAAGAAAAGATGATAGTTAAGTTGAAGACGCTGAAAAATTGTAAGAAAACTGAGTCAGAGAAGTATAGAAGGATATCACAAACTACTAGAAAGATGTCTTATTAGATAACACTGCCACATCCTTTGTGGATGATTGATCTTGTTCAATCCCTCCAGGCATTCTAAACGCTACTGTAAAGGAGAACTTGCCAGCTCCAGCAGAAAACTAGACTAAAACGTCATTTGTTACAATCTATATGTAAAATGCTTTTCCCTAATTTAAAATAGATTGTTAGACTGCTTATGTAATTTGATACAAAACAATCACACAAGATTTATTAGAAACCAAAAAAAAAAAAATCAGCAGGGGATCTTTTAGAAGGCACACACTCCCTTCTCACCAATTCTCTCACCCAATAGGCCAATATAAATAGTGTGTGTGTTTCACAGTTTTGTTTGTAACAGCTCTGATGCCTTTTTGATTTCAGAACACATTTTGGAAGCAGAAAATCACAGCTTTGACACTGTAACATATAATCACCACAAAGCCACCCAAAAAAAAAAAAATAAAAGAAAGTAACAACTCATCCAGATGGGAGATTATGATCTTCTTCTTTGTAATGCAGCCGACAATTTCTTAATTGGAACTTTATTATATTTCCCAGATTCCACCTCATCAGTCATAAATCTAAATATAGAGTACATGGAATAAACCATATCTGCCACATCAATATAATCACTAGTCATGAAGAATGCAGATTTAAAAACAAAGATAACAACAAAGATAGCTAGGAGGAATGCTATCTGCCCATTCTTGCCATGATTAAGGAATTCTATCCTTGACAGCAAGCCAGTTTTGCAATATACTGCAAAGTCTTCACGGTTGTTGAAATTGTTGTATGCACCAAAGTCTATATAGTACTTGAGGAGCAAACTTGCATAGCATCTTGCAAGTTTAAGTGAAGCGCTTAAGATGCATGTTGTACATGTCCCCCCTTAAGTTTTGGCCATAAAGAAAGCAACATTAGCACCATACTTATACAGATACAGTTCTCCACCATCAAGAAAACAATTTATGCAGCAAGAGTCCACATGACATTGTATTGGCTGACCACCACCACTAATAGGGTCTTCTCCTCTATGAAGGTGGATCACCTTTTGGTTTCCTACATATATCCATGAGTTACATACATAGCACTGAGAATATAAATATAATGATGACCATTCTAGGTAGCTTAAGTTTTTGGTTTAAAGTTAACAATCTAGGAATGATCAATTTTATGAACCAAAACCTCAACATAAATGAAATAAATTCTCAAGTGTTTAAACAGATAAAAAATGAACACTTTGTTTTATGAAAAATAAAATAAAATAAAATAAAAGTAATTTATTCTTTGGTTCTGCATATCAATGCATACAAGTGAATTACATGTTTACTACGCTTTTAAAGAAATAGAGAAGTAGATGGACAAGACCACCATGCTGTGTGTCACGGTCCTACATTTTATGCCGCGGAAATAGACCGTGTGGCGCCAAAACTCTCTAGTCATGGCTAGCCTTCTCACTATCCGAGTTCATATATCGACCCATCTGATACCAATTGTATGCCCCTGAGGTTCACCGACGAGAACTACTCTCACGAGTCTCGTGCATTAGCGACTATGATTTCTTCCTGGTATCACGGTTAATAGCATATATGCTCACCCCATCTATTGATTCTCATAATCATCATGGCTCCTGCCGCCCAGCAAGCTAGCTCGATGGCCTCATGCTCATTCGGTAGCTCATTACTCAACCTTGTGCCAAGATCTAGCCAGCAACCTAGTTCTCCATTCGGGCCTTGACCCATGCACATCCTGAATAGCACCCAACCCAAGAGCATGCACGCCAGCATCGTGCCAACATGCCACCCAAGGTGGCAACACAAGAATGGAAGCCCACATACGAATAACACCCGATGGCACGGTGTCGCCCTGTCCGTACCTATTTAGCTTCCGACCCTCTTAAGCGAGGCAGAACCCGAGCCCCCGCTCACCGGCACATTTGCCACAACCTTGTAACAAAGGCCTACGTGCATTCTTGGTATAGCCGATAGAAAATGGCATAGCGAATGCTACACTTAGCCTCTGGCACCGGAGTGATGCACAATACCAGCTCGAAGCGCCTACCGGTACTGTCCTCGGGACTCCCTATCCCTCGGAGACATAAGCCCACCTACGTGACACTTTATGTCCACCCCATGGCTTGCCGTCGACCATGGGAGGCTCGCTTAGCCCAAGCTTGAAGCCGGAGCCGGGGGCCTTGGAGAGCCAGACACGGACCACCCCCCTAAAGAGCTTATTGAGCCATTTCCTTTCTGGCAGCAATAGATATCACTTTGTACGAGGAATCATAATGAGGTTTTCTCTAACAAACCTTCGAATCTTGGCCTGCCATTCGACATGCACCATCCTAGTGACATTCTTAAGAAATTCCCATGGCCCGGGATCGAAGATCCCAACCTTCAAATATTTATGAAAATGCCACTAGACCATTCCAAAGGTGCGGACCATCATATCCTCCCCCACTTCATTATGTCAATGCCCTCATCGACGTGCCTGCTGGTTATCCTCAAGACTCCTGCACTCCGCGCAACACCTTTCATCCACATAAGTTCATTAGGCTCAAACTCAAGATCCTACATACTTCGTCCGTCTACCTCTGTAGAATCACCTCTGTGATGACCTTCGCGTTCCCACTCTTGGACTTGGCCAAGGACCTCTTGCATGCGTTCACCCAAACTCAAACTTTCCTCAAAATGTGCACCTCCTTGTGCATAAATTAGTGCTTCACCCCGCACTTCCAGCTTCGTAAGCAGATAGTGTCCCCCTCGGACGAATTCTGCCTCTTGTATATCTTGATGGCACCCTAGCCAGACTCATGTCCCCCTTGGACAAATGCTCTCTTCACTTGTTGGCACCACTCTAGCCAACTTCATGTCCCTTCTTGGACGATGTTCACTTCCTTTATTGGCACCCAAGCCAACGCTTATTGTCCCTCTTGGATGATTGCTTTCTTCACTTGTTGGCATCACTCTAGCCAACTTCGTGTCCCTTCTTAGACGATGTTCTCTTCTTTCGTCGGCACCCAAGCCAATGCTTATTGTCCCTCTTGGACAAATGCTTTCTTCACTTATTGGCATCACTCTAGCCAACTTCGTGTCCCTTCTTGGACGAATAGCTTCTTGAGCTCCAAGGTAAGGCACTCTCTTTCCTTCAAGGTCCTCACGTGGACTGAACTCTATCAAATAATCCGATGATGACCTTGACCCCCTCATCGAGCACACTGTCTCCTCTCAGGTGTTGCTCCTATGTCAACTGTCCCAATGATACCCAAACTCGAGAGTTCTTCATGTGGTAGTTCTTCTCTCTCTTGAACTCCACTTCATGCTTCCTCGGCACTCCGTTGCCATGACGAGCTAAGTTTCCCTTCTCAGCTCTTGTTCTCGCGCTCAAATTTCCATCCCCACGATGGTGATGTGCTAGCAGTTCTCAAGCTAGTTTGCCTTCTCAAAAGGCAAATTGATGCACAACATCCCTCAAGTGTGCATTAACTCTTGTGGCTTCCAACGCCAATCCCCTATGCAAGTGGCATCCTCTACTCAACGAGTTACCACATCTTGAATGGAGGTCCTCTTTTCTACGACCCCCTTATTTTAGCTGTTGAAACCTAGTGTCACCTTGAACTAAGTCCCTTCCTTAGTCTTTTGCCTCAATCTTGTCCATTTTTGTACCTCGGCTCCTCCTCTGAGCTAGTTTTGCCCTCTGGCAAATTTACAATGCTCCACGCATCCAAGGTTCCTTCTTGAACCTAAATCTTGCCCTCCGGCAATATACCGCACTCAAATTTCACCCTCTTGGTCATATAAAGATATTTTATTGGTCTCCGCTGAGACTTTCCTTCATAGTCTTTTCCTTTTCCATGCTTACATACATCTTTTGGCACTTCGGTTTTTATGAGGTTCTGGGTTTCCCTGGACTCCTCATTGTCTGGCCCTTATCCCTCCAAAAATTGCGTTCAAACTCCACATGGCTATTTGATCATGGGCCTACTTTGGCTCCATCCAACTATAGCCAAAAAATTTAAGGATTAGGTATCGTCCCTCATGAAATTTTTCAACTAGACTTCTGATCAATCCACGCTGCCTAACTCAGATTTAGGCTTCCAAAACCGCCACTTCTTTATGCGGAAGGTGTAAGGTGTCAATGCAATGAACACTCCCCCACTTATGCCTTCGACGCCTAACTCCAGTGCTCGTCCGAATTCCACCCAAGCAAACGTTTACTCTCTCACCGAATCGGCTCACTTATGGCTTCCTTATGGACACGCACCAGAGTCTCGTACCCACATTGCACTGATCACCATGCTCTCAAGGTTGTTGCTTCTATTGAAGTCTTTTGCCTCCACAACCGACATTTTGTGCTCATATGCACCAATATTTCTGAGGCTACCTAAGCTCTATGGTCTAGTTGTGCTTCCTCTGAAGCTCGTGCCTCCACAGCATTTCAACATTCGGCCTTCATGCCTTGTTGTCATCGTCGCTTGCTCTCTGCCTTTTGTTTTTGGCAGTCCCTTGGACCTCTCGGCCTTATCTGCTATGTTGCTCGCATTGGTGCCTCTGTGGCAACCATAATTTTGGCCCCGCCGGCCTGATCTATTGAGTTCACACCCACAATCATGCCTTCATGGCATGCACGATTCTTGACCCATTTGGCCTAATCTCCAATTCTCGCCTGTTGCAGGATAAACTGAGCTCTGATACCAACTGTCACAGTCCTACATTTTATGCCGCGGAAATAGAACGTGAGGCGCCAAGACTCTCTAGTCATGGCTAGCCTTCTCACTATCCGAGTTCATATATCGACCCATCTGATGCCAATTGTATGCCTCTGAGGTTCACCGACGAGAACTACTTTCACAAGTCTTGCGCATTAGCGACTATGATTTCTTCCCGATATCAAGGTTAATAGCCTATATGCTCACCCCATCTATTGATTCCCATATCATCATGGCTCCTGCCGCCCAGCAAGCTAGCCCGATGGCCTTATGCTCATTCGGTAGCTCGTTACTCAACCTTGTGCCAAGATCTAGCCAGCAACCCAGTTCTCCATTCGGGCCTTGGCCCATGCACATCCCGAATAGCACCCGATGCTGGAGCATGCACGCCAGCATCGTGCCAATATGCCACCCAAGGTGGAAACACAAGAACGGAAGCCCACATATGAATGTCACCCAATGGCACGGTGTCGCCCTGTCCATGCCTATTTAGCTTCCGACCCTCTTGAGCGAGGCAGAACCCGAGCCCCCGCTCACCGGCACATTTGCCACAATCTTGTAACAAAGGTCTACGTGCATTCTTGGCATATCCAATAGAAAACGACATAGCGAATGCGACACTTAGCCTCTAGCACAAGAGTGATGCGCAATACCAACTCGAAGCGCCTACCGGTACTGTCCTCGGGACTCCCTGTCCCTCGGAGACATAAGCCCACCTTCGTGACACTTTATGTCCGCCCCATGGCTTGCCGTCACCCATGGGAGGCTCGCTTAGCCCAAGCTCGAAGTTGGAGCCAGCGGCTGTGGAGAGCCAGACACGGACCACCCCCCTAAAAGCTTATTGAGCCATTTCCTTTCTGGCAGCAATAGATATCACTTTGTGTGAGGAATCATAATGGGGTTTTCTCTAGAAAACCTTCGAATCTTGGCCTACCATTCGACATGCACCATCCTAGTGACGTTCTTAAGAAATTCCGATGCCCCGAGATCGAAGATCTCGACCTTCAAATATTTACAAAAATGCCACTAGACCAATCCAAAGGTGCGGACTGTCACATCCTCCCCCACTTCATTATGTCGATGCCCTCATCGATGTGCCTGCTGGTTATCCTTAAGACTCCTGCACTCCGCGCAACACCTTTCATCCACATAAGCTCTTTAGGCTCAAACTCATGATCCTACATACTTCGTCCCTCTACCTCTGTAGAATCACCTTTGTGACGACCTTCGCGCGCCCACTCTTGGACTTGGCCAAGGACCTCTTGCATGCGTTCACCCAAACTTAAACTTTCCTCAAAATGTGCACCTCCTTGTGCGTAAATTAGTGCTTCACCCCGAACTTCCAGCTCCATAAGCAGATAGTGTCCCCCTTGGACAAATTCAGCCTCTTGTATATCTTGATGGCACCCTAGCCAGACCCATGTCCCCCTTAGACAAATGCTCTCTTCACTTGTTGGCACCACTCTAGCCAACTTCATCTCCCTTCTTGGACGATGTTCTCTTCCTTCGTTGGCACCCAAGCCAACGCTTATTGTCCCTATTGGACGAATGCTTTCTTCACTTGTTGGCATCACTCTAGCCAACTTCGTGTCCCTTCTTGGATGATGTACTCTTCCTTCGTCGGCACCCAAGCCAATGCTTATTGTCCCTCTTGGACGAATGCTTTCTTCACTTGTTGGCATCACTCTAGCCAACTTCGTGTCCCTTCTTGGACGAATAGCTTCTTGAGCTCCAAAGTAAGGCACTCTTTTGCCTTCAAGGTCCTCACATGGACTGAACTCTATCAAATAATCCGATGGTGACCTTGACCCTCTCATCGAGCACACCGTCTCCTCTCAGGTGTTGCTCCTACATCAACTGTCCCAACGATACCCAAACTTGAGAGTTCTTCATGTGGTAGTTCTTCTCTCTCTTGAACTCCACATCATGCTTCCTCGGCAGTCTGTTGCCGTGACGAGTTAAATTTCCCTTCTCAGCTTTTGTTCTCGCGCCTAAATTTCCATCCCCACGATGGTGATGTGCTAGCAATTCTCAAGCTAGCTTGCCTTCTCCAAAGGCAAATTGATGCACAACATCCCTCAAGTGTGCATTTATTCTTATGGCTTCCAACGCAATCCCCTATGCATGTGGCATCCTCTACTTGACGAGTTACCACATCTTGAATGGAGGTCCTCTTTTTTACGACCCCCTCATTTCGGCTGTTGACAGCTAGTGTCACCTTGAACTAAGTCCCTTCTTTAGTTCTATGCCTCAATCTTGTCCATTTTTGTATCTCTGCTCCGCCTTTGAGCCAGTTTTGCCCTCTGACAAATTTACAATGCTCCATGCATCCAAGGTTCCTTCTTGAACCCAAATCTTGCCCTCCGGCAATATACCACACTCAAATTTCACGCTCTTGGTCATATAAAGACATTTTATTGGTCTTCGCTGAGACTTTCCTTCATAGTCCTTTCCCTTTTCATGCTTACATACGTCTTTTGGCACTTCTCTTTTTGTGAGGTTCTAGGTTTCCCTGGACTCCTCTTTGTCTGGCCCTTATCCCTCCACAAATGGCTTTCAAACTCCACAAGGCTATATGATCATGGGCCTACTTTGGCTCCATCCAACTCTAGCCAAAAAATTTAAGGATTAGGTATCGTCCCTCATGAACTTTTTCAACCAAACTTCTGCTTCAATGCATGCTGCCTAACTCAGATTTAGGCTTCCAAAATCGTCACTTCTTTATGCCCAAGGTGTAGGGTGTTAACGCAATAAACACTCCCCCACTTATGCCTTCGACGCCTAAGTCCAGTGCTCGTCTGAATTCCACCCAAGCAAACGTTTACTCTCTCACCGAACCGGCTCACTTATGGCTTCCTTATGGACACACACCAGAGTCTCGTGCCCACATGGCACTAACCACCATGCTCTCAAGGTTGTTGCTTCTATTGAAGTCTTTTGCCTCCACAACCGACATTTTGTGCTCATATGCACCAATATTTCTGAGGCTACCTAAGCTCTGTGGTCTAGTTGTGCTTCCTCTGAAGCTCGTGCCTCCATGGCATTTCAACATTCGGCCTTCATGCCTTGTTGTCATCGTCGCTTGCTCTCTGCCTTTTCTTTTTGGCAGTCCCTTGGAACTCTCGGCCTTATCTGCTATGTTGCTCGCATTGGTGCCTCTGTGGCAACCATAATTTTGGCAACCATGGCATGCACGATTCTTGGCCCTTTTGGCCTAATCTCCAATTCTCGCCTGTTGCAGGACAAACTGAGCTCTGATACCAACTGTCACGGTCCTACATTTTACACCGCGGAAATAGATCGTGTGGCGCCAAGACTCTCTAGTTATGGCTAGCCTTCTCACTATCTGAGTTCATATATCGACCCATCTGATACCAATTGTATGCCCTTGAGGTTCACCAACGAGAACTACTCTCGCGAGTCTCACGCATTAGTGACTATGATTTCTTCCTGGCATCATGGTTAATAGCCTATATGCTCACCCCATCTATTGATTCTCATAATCATCATGGCTCCTGCCACCCAGCAAGCTAGCCTGATGGCCTCATGCTCATTTGGTAGATCGTTACTCAACCTTGTACCAAGATCTAGCCAGCAACCTAGTTCTCCATTCGGGCCTTGGCCAATGCACATCCCGAATAGCATCCGACCCTTAAGCATCCACGCTAGCATCGTGCCAACATGCCACCCAATGTGGCAACACAAGAACGGAAGCCCACATACGAATGTCACCCGATGGCACGGTGTCGCCCTGTCTGTACCTATTTAGCTTCCGACCCTCTTAAGCGAGGCAGAACCCGAGCCCCCGCTCACCGGCACATTTGCCACAACCTCGTAACAAAGGCCTACGTGCATTCTTGGCATAGCCAATAGAAAACGGCATAGCGAATGCTACACTTAGCCTCTAGCATAAGAGTGACACGCAATACCAACTCGAAGCGCCTACCGGTACTGTCCTTGGGACTCCCTGTCCCTCGGAGACATAAGCCCACCTTCGTGACACTTTATGTCGGCCCCATGGCTTGCCGTTGCCCATGGGAGGCTCGCTTAGCCCAAGCTCGAAGTTAGAGCCAGGGGCCGTGGAGAGCTAGACACGGACCACCCCCCTAAAGAGCTTATTGAGCCATTTCCTTTCTGGCAGCAATAGATATCACTTTGTGCGAGAATCATAATGGGATTTTCTCTTGCAAACCTTCGAATCTTGGCCTGCCATTCGACATGCACCATCCTAGTGACATTCTTAAGAAATTCCCATGGCCCGGGATCGAAGATCCCAACCTTCAAATATTTACGAAATGCCACTAGGCCATTCCAAAGGTGCGGACCGTCACACTGTGCGTAGATAAAGGCACGTCTGTACGTGTAGATGGATCCCCAGGCTTCGGTTGCTCCTTCTGTATCTTGTTTGAAACCAGCCTCTGGATATTATATTGAACCTCTAAAATTTTAGTAACTAAAATAAAAATAATGTTAGATCAATATTTATTAGTTTTATTGAATATGTTTGATGTGTAAAATCAACTCGCAAGTGCACGAATCGTTTTCAAATAATAAAGTGGAAAAATAGGGTTGTCGTACCTAAGGGATTAAGAATAAAGTACCAAAGATAATTAGGTTTTGGCAATATTTAAACTAAAATTTAAGATGGCAATTGAAAATAAATAAACTAAATTAAACAAAAGCAATCAATTAAAATTATATCAATTTCAAGTAAAGAGAGAATTGAATAATTATGAATACTAGGGCATTTGATTTCACCACTAACTATTCCCATTTAATTACTTAAATATGTGAATTTAATTAACTAGTAATTTTGTTAACCACACTTAATCACAAAATTAATCAAAAGTAGTTTCCACTCACAATTAATAATATTCACATAACCTAATTTATTAATTCCGGCCTATAAATTAAATCATGCAAATTCATTAAGCATAGATTAAGCAAATAATATGGCATGAAACATAACTATTTTCCAATCAATTATGCATTCATGTAAATTATTGGAGATCCATAATATTATCCTTTTCCAAGCTCAAATATTATTAAAATCATTCATTCCTTCCGGCCTATGAAAGCATTAAGCATACCAATGATTTATTAACAAAACATATTACTAATTAAATAAAACTTAACATATATTAAAATAATTAAACCTTCATAGTTAGGGCTACATCATAGCCTTAGCTATGAAATTAGTTCATGGCAAAAATAATTTTAACATCCATAATTATAAAGAAAAAAACAATAATGTTCACAATTAAAGAGAAAGAGAAGAGAATAAAAAAACTATTGAAGAAATCCTCCTCCAAAAGCTCTTCAAGTCGTAGCCTTCTTCTCCAAGCAAGTCCACGTCTCTATGCCCTCTCTAAACTCTCCAATTGATCTTCTAAAACTCTAAAACTTTAAAACTCTAAAATCCTTAAGAGAACCTTAGAAACTCCCAAAATTTAGTTTGTTTCTATTTAAGCCTCCTAAAAGTTCTTAAATAACTCTCTAAACTTATATATCTTCCTTAAATGTGGTGGAGGCTATATATATAGGACCTTGGAAATCTTTTTCTCTCTTTATTTTCAATGTGGGAGTCTTGGAAGATATCTTTTTTAGGCCATGAAAAGGGTTGGACGAATTTCATGTGTAAAAAGAAAACTTGATATTACTTGCTCTCTACTACTTTCCTTTTATCTAATTCCTCCTAAAAAAATAGTTAATTAGTCTAATTTACCCTTAATGAAACATGTGACATGACATGTGTCTCATTAATGATAAATTAACCAATTATTGCCACTTGTCCTTATCTTGGCCCCCAAAGTGCCATTATTCCCTCTTTTGATCAATGGTGGAGATTTAACTAGAATATTCTTTTTTATAAATTCCAAACTTTCAATGGTGATAACTCTTTCCTCGCACCTCGAAATTCAAAAATAATGAGACATTTGAGATCGTCAGATTGTGAGGATTCATATGACATCCACTTCCACCATGAAATTCCCGATAGAATCTTTATGGAATCTTTAAAGAATCTTTTCAATGCTTGATCCGTTTGAGCTCAATCTTGCTTCCTACCATAATTCGACCCAAAGAATCCATTTTGATGGTTGTTTTCTTAAAATTCTTCCTCTTTTACCTAGATTAAGAAAAATACATAATTAAGTATCTTTCCATAACAAATTAGCACAAACTAATAAATATTAAGCTATAAATATGGCATAAAATCATCAATATTTTAGACCTAACAATGTTTAATGTAAATACATAACAATATAAAAAATTAAATACTATTAGTTTAAATTAGAAAAAATAAGATAAATTCAATCCATATCTGATGACCAAACTTAGAAAGTTACTCTCTGTAATACTGGCCAGTAGAAAAATAAGATGCATGGTATAATCCAGACAACCACTTTAAGAATTCCAAGCCACACACTTAATAGCCAAAAGAATGGAAGCATTATTATAAATAGGTCTATATGGCATTGAATGACTTGGAAGCGCCAATCAAAAGATGCCAAAATCTAATCAACTTGAGGCAATCTCTGTACTGGATCAACTTGGATATAATTTGGACGAGCTCCAATATCTTGAGCAAGTCTGCAAAAATACAGTATACACCAACATATCTAGCTACCAAACCCGTAAAATTAGCATCTGTAATTTGATTTATAGAAAGAAAGACAGGAGTAGTAACAGTCAAGAAAAATGATGTTTGCCAACATCTGCTGAAATCAATGCTATCTACCATGAGCAACCCTATTTTGCAATATATTGCAAAGTCTTCACTGTTGTTTATATAACGGTTGTAGCCACCAGAACGAGAGCTGCTTCTGAGGAGGAAAGAAGCACGGTTCTTGACAAAGTTAGGTGGATCAGAAGAGGCAAGTGTACAGGTACCTTCCCAAAGTTTGGTGAGGAAAAGAGCTGGATTAACACCATATTCAAAGAGATAGAGTTTTCCATCAGAAACAAAATCCTCTAGAGGGACTGAGACAACACCACCTGCATCAAGTGCTGGCCTTGATTGATCATCACCACATATTGTATGTGTTGGTTATGTGATTCAAAGAAGTCAAAGCTGGAGTTATTTTTCTGCATAGTTACTGTCATCAAAACTACGTCGTTTCAACCTTATATCATTAAACAAAACTGTGAGTTTTGGCTTGGTGGTTTAAAGAGAAGCTGGCAGTCACGTAAAGGCTTTCCAAGAGTCCTAACAGCAATAGAGATATGCAGCAATAGTTTTACAGCAGCAACAGTTCTGCAGCAGCAACAATTCTGCAGCAACCGTTTTCTTTGATGTTAATATAATTTAAGTTCTTTTTCTCTTTCCCTTTATGTTTTTCTCTTTAGTATTCTCTTGGGTGAGAGTTGTGAGGGGAGAAAGGTTGTAAAAGGGGATTTTGGGTCTGGTATATGGGTTTTAGGTGGAGCTTCTAAAACAAAGAAAGAGAACTAGATAAGCTGTAAAACACATTCAGTTATAGTGCATTTGAACTCCTTGTGGAGCTCTGAGGACGTAGATTCAATCTTGAATCGAACCTCGTAAATTCTGTGGTGTTTTGATCTAGTTTATTATTTAATTTCTTGAATGTTTGTGTTGCTGAAATTGTAACGGTGGTATCAGAGCGTTTTCAATACATTCAAGGATTAGAGAAATTAATTCCTGCCTGCAACGTGTTTGATAAAATTCCTAAGAAGCAACTTATGGGTTCAAAAGTTGAACTTGAAGTATTCAATGGCAAAGGGGATTTTCTTCTCTGGAGGCAAAAGATGAAGGCTATTCTAGTCCAGCAGAGAGTGGCAAAAGCACTAGACAATTCCTTCCCTCTAGAACTGACCGAATCACAGAAGAAGGATATGGATGAGATAGCTTATAGCACCATAATCCTCCATCTTGCAGATAGTGTTCTGAGAAAGGTAAATGATTCAGTTACTACCTTTGCTCTTTGGAAAAAATTAGAAGAATTATATTCTGTAAAATCTCTTCCCAACAAAATATATCTTCTAGAAAAATTCTTTGGATTCAAGATGAATCCTTCTAAGGATTTAGATGAAAATCTAGATGAGTTTAATAGGTTGTGCTTGGATTTAGCAAACTGTAATGAGAAGTTTTCAGATGAGCACCAAGCTGTGATTTTACTAAATTCAATTTCTGAAAGCTACAAGGAAGTAAAGAATGTAATTAAATATGGGAGAGAGGTTCTAACTACTGAAATTGTAATAAGTTATTTAAGATCCAAGGAATTGGAGATGAAAATTGAAAAACAAGAAAATATACATGGAGAAGGACTTATTACTAGAGGCAGAAAAGGTAGTAGAGATTCTGGAAAGTATAATAATAATTGGAGAAGCAAATCTAGAGGGAAGAGTAGATCTAAGTCCAGAACAGGAGGAAAAAGGTGCTTCTATTGTCAAAAAGAAGGGCATTTTATCAAAGATTGTTACAAAAGGAAGAACAAAGAAAGCAGAGAAAATAAAGAAAGATCTGAGGAAGATGGAGATGCTGCTCTAGCCAGCAATGAGAGTGAAATTGGTGATGTTCTTGCTGTATCAACTGATCAAGCAAGTCAAGAATGGATCCTAGACTCAGGCTGCACCTTTCACATGTGTCCAAGAGAGGATTGGTTTAGAAACTACAAAAGGATCAGTGGTGGACAGGTTCTATTGGGAAACAATATGGCTTGCAATGTGGTTGGGATAGGCAATATCTCAATCAAAATGGCAGATGGAGTGGTTAGAATATTGAGCAATGTGAGGCATGTACCAGATTTGCAAAGAAATTTGATTTCTGTTGGGGTATTGGATGAAGCTGGATACTCTTGCAAATCTGAAAATGGACAAATGAAGATTTCAAAGGGAGCTTTAACAGTTATGAAAGGTATCAAGAGGAATGGACTATATGTTCTTCAAGGCCAAACAGTAATAGGCTCTACGGCAGCTGCAAGTTCAGAAAGTCATGATGAAACACAACTATGGCATAGAAGATTGGGGCACATTAGTGAAAAGGGGCTTCAAGTACTGAACAAACAAGGTTTCTTTGGAACAAATAAGATCAGTAAAATAGAATTCTGTGAGTATTGCATTTTGGGGAAGCAACACAAGTTGAGTTTCAAGCTAGGATCACACAAATCAACCTCAATCTTGGATTATGCACATGCAGATTTGTGGGGACCTTCAACAACACTAACTCATGGAGGTAATAGGTATTTTTTATCTATTGTTGATGATTTCTCTAGAAAGGTTTGGGTTTTTCTTTTAAAGCATAAAAATGAAGCTTTTACAAAATTTAGATTCTGGCATGCTTTAGTGCAAAACCAAACCAGCAAGAAACTCAAAGTTTTAAGAACTGATAATGGTCTTGAGTTTTGCAATTATGAATTTGATAATTTTTGTAAAGAAAATGGCATCTTGAGACACAAAACAGTTCCATATTCCCCGCAACAAAATGGTGTTGCTGAGAGGATGAATAGAACCTTATTAGAAAAGGTTAGATGTATGCTCACTAGTTCTGGTTTACCAAAGCTTTTCTGGGGTGAGGCTATTATGACAGCAGCATATTTAGTTAATAGATGTCCTTCAACAGCTATTGAGTTGAAAACTCCAGAAGAAAGTTGGAGTGGTCACCCAGGGGATTATACAAAACTAAAAGTTTTTGGATGTGCAGCTTATGTACATCATAATGATGGAAAACTTGAGCCTAGGTCTATTAAATGTGTTTTTCTAGGCTATCCCGAGGGAGTTAAAGGATATAGACTATGGGTTAGAGACTCAAAAAGCTATAAAACAATTATTAGTAGAGATGTTTTGTTTAAGGAAGATATAATGCCTTGTTTGAGTGACCAAGTTGCAGATTCTAGTAAAACACCTACTAAAAATCCGGTACAGTTTGAGGTGGAGCCTTATAACCAGCCAAGTAGTAAAGAAACTCAACAGCCAGTAGGTGAAACAGGTGAATTTCAGCAAGTACAACCGCTGGAAGTAGTAGATGTACCTCAAGGAGAGACAACACCTCAACAAAATCAAAGATCTGTCATCTCACAGCAGTATAATCCACTACAACATTACCAACTTGCCAGAGATAGAGAACGAAGGGTGGTAAGAACCCCAACCAAATTTAATCCTTCTGATTATAATATGTTTGCTTTGGTTTCATATCAGGATCTTTTAGAAAATGAACCACAGTCATATACCGAGGCAGTAAGAGGTAAACAAGCTAAGCAGTGGCAAAATGCCATGTTAGAGGAGTTAGAATCTCTACATAAGAATCAGACATGGATTTTAGTTCCCAAACCAAAAGATCAGAAGTTGGTAGATTGCAAATGGATATTCAAGGTGAAAGAAGGTATGACAGATTCAGAATCAATAAGATTTAAAGCTAGACTTGTGGCCAAAGGATTCACACAAGTAGAAGGTATAGATTACAAGGAAATCTTTTCTCCTGTGATCAAGTATACAACTATTAGAGTAATACTATCTTTGGTAGCTCATTTCAATTGGGAATTGGAGCAGCTAGATGTTAAGACAGCTTTTTTACATGGAGAATTAGATGAGACAATTTATATGAAACAACCTGAAGGTTTTGAGGTGAAGAATTCAAAACAGGAGCTGGTTTGCCTATTAAAAAGGTCATTATATGGGCTTAAACAATCCCCTAGGCAATGGTACAAGAGGTTTGACACCTATGTAATTAGAATTGGTTTTAAGAGGAGTAGTTATGAAAGCTGTTTGTATTACAAAGGTGAAAATATTAATTTTTCAGTTTATCTACTTCTATATGTGGATGACATGTTGCTTGCTGGTCAAAGTTTAGAGACTATCAATCAAGTTAAGGAAGCTTTGAAAGCTGAATTTGATATGAAGGAGCTTGGACCTGCAAAGAAGATTTTGGGAATGAGTATTAAAAGAAATAGAGGAAAGAATTGGTTATTCTTGAATCAGGAAGATTACATTCCAAAAATTCTTTCTAGATTTTCAATTTCAGAATCAAGATCAACAAGTGTTCCTTTGGCAAATCACTACAAGTTATCTGCAAAGCTTTGTCTTAGCACTGAAGAAGAACAAGAGGAAATGGCTGGTGTTCCATACTCCAATGCAGTTGGTTCTGTCATGTACACCATGATTTGTTGTAGACCGGATTTGGCTTATGCGATTAGTGTTTTGAGTAGGTATATGGCTAATCCAGGAAGAGAACATTGGGAAGCTATGAAGTGGTTGTTAAGGTATTTGAAAGGAACTTCAAATTTTGGTTTAGTATTTAATCATTGCAAAGATGGTGTGGTACTTAGAGGCTATGTAGATGCTGATTATGGAGGAGATAGAGATAGAAGAAGATCTACTTCAGCTTATATATTTACTGTGTGTGACAATTGTGTTAGTTGGAAATCACAATTACAGTCTCAGGTAGCTCTTTCCACAGCTGAGGCTGAATATGTTGCAACAACAGCAGCTATGAAGGAAGCACTTTGGTTGAAAGGCATGTTAGAAGAGTTGAAGTTGTTGGAGCAAAAGGTAGTGGTTTATTCAGATAGTCAGAGTTCTATTCAACTTTGTAATAATCCAGTTTTTCATGAGAAGACTAAGCATATTGATATTAAATATCATTTTAATAGAGATGTGGTTGAGGAAGGTTTGGTAAAGTTGGAAAAGATATCCACAGAAAGGAATCCTGCAGATATGGGAACTAAGGTGTTATCTGTGAGCAAGCTTGAGTTTTGCAAAAGTTTGCTCAAGATTGATACAGGTTGATAATGAAGAAAGTGAGCTGAGAAGCAAAGGAAGTTCAATGCACTTTATATTGCTTGACTTATTTGAATCAAGGTGGAGATTGTTGGTTATGTGATTCAAAGAAGTCAAAGCTGGAGTTATTTTTCTGCATAGTTGCTGTCATCAAAACTACGTCGTTTCAACCTTATATCATTAAACAAAACTGTGAGTTTTGGCTTGGTGGTTTAAAGAGAAGCTGGCAGTCACGTAAAGGCTTTCCAAGAGTCCTAACAGCAATAGAGATATGCAGCAATAGTTTTACAGCAGCAACAGTTCTGCAGCAGCAACAATTCTGCAGCAACCGTTTTCTTTGATGTTAATATAATTTAAGTTCTTTTTCTCTTTCCCTTTATGTTTTTCTCTTTAGTATTCTCTTGGGTGAGAGTTGTGAGGGGAGAAAGGTTGTAAAAGGGGATTTTGGGTCTGGTATATGGGTTTTAGGTGGAGCTTCTAAAACAAAGAAAGAGAACTAGATAAGCTGTAAAACACATTCAGTTATAGTGCATTTGAACTCCTTGTGGAGCTCCGAGGACGTAGATTCAATCTTGAATCGAACCTCGTAAATTCTGTGGTGTTTTGATCTAGTTTATTATTTAATTTCTTGAATGTTTGTGTTGCTGAAATTGTAACAGTATGCATACTATGATTTGAGCCTGCTGCGTGAGTGAGATGGATCACCGTTCCATCACCAACATATATCCCTGATGAGGTCGATCACATTATATATAGCAGCCAAACAAGCAATAAACAAGTCCTCATATTGGTCATGAATTCAATAACATCGTTTATATACTATATAATAAACATACAGATTCTCATGAGATGGGAAAAAACATTAAAAAAAAAAAAAAAGGGGGTTTGTTGGAGCACAAATGTATTGTCTTCGGCATCCAAAAGAAAAGGAGAAGGAGATGAAGATCATTATTTATTTATTTTTTTATTGGCCTGCCTCCATGTGTAAATACGATCCCCAAGCTTCAAATATTTTTCACTCTGGATTTTGTTTGGAAGCAGTACTCTCTTGATCTTGTTCCATAACTCTGCTGATCGTCATCTTGCACTTGGGATATTTCTCTCTTCTGCTAAGCAAATAATCCCGGGTTGGCCACTAAGCACATATATATGTGGTCACATAGGGACATAAGAGTGTATTAAAATAAGCAGTTCATAGCAGAAGGATTAAGTCCATTCCTAAATTGTTTAACAAATAATTACGACAGCAAACAACCTAACCAAATATGTAACTATTGTGTGTCACCTATCCCCATCAAACAGTTAGTCAACAAGTACACGTTATATCAGTGCTATGACTTTTCTATTGATCCCACCCTCCAGAAAACTAATATGCATATGTTTATCAATTTATTATGTATAAACAGGAGAAAGAGGAATACCTAATATTCATCCACAATGTGAGCCATAAAATTAAACATAATGCTTACAGCTAATGTGAAAGTAACATATATCTTTCCGAATCATTTTTTTGGTTGAAATATTTTGTTTAATTAATGTTAAAGAAATTAATCATACCTTTGGCAACCTTGCATAAACATGAATAATGAGCACTAGATTAATTGAGGTAAAAGAGAAAATAAAGAAAATAAAGAAAAAAAAATGAAGAATATGATAAGTATATGATGAGGCTAAAAATGACATGGTTGAAGTAGTAAGGAAGGAAGATCATGGTCATCTATGATGGTATCAAGAAGTAGATGGACATAGATTAAGCTAGTTAGAATATTTGCTTCATGAGCTCACTAACTTTGTATTTGACAGTAACAATGTTTCTTTACGTATTTATTGATACCATGTGATGGTTTCTTACAAATTATGTCACTGCCCTACTGGCAGTCATTTCTGAGGTCACTAACTGTTCATTTCATACTAGCAAATAGCATGAAACTCAGTTAGTATATTACGGGACGTAGGATTACCAAGTCTGTGTAGGTTCCCGGGCTAAGGTCTTTTATAGCTGGAGGTTGAAAAGTGCCCTCTCTTGCCTATATCGGGGTAATTGAGTACCAGGTTTTGGCAGTGGAGATTATATGTTGTTATACATTATATACTGTAATTAATTACATATGTTTTAGAAGTTTATTATATAAGAAAGAAGTTGTGGTCTCACATCTACAGAAACCAAAACATATAGGCAAATACACAACAGATACCCGATACAAAAGTATAATATGCTAGCACTGTGGAACTAGGCATAACAGCAAGCATGGCTGAAGTAAAAGCCACAACCATCCCAAGGCTAAAATATAAGTGAGAGTTGCAGCAACTCTTGTAAAATATAAAAGCAGATGATAGTTATGTTCCAAGGCACCGCAAAATTGTAAGAAAACTGAGGCAGAGGAGCACTAGAAGGCTAATGAATCTGCTATCGCAAACAGTTGAAAAGATGTCTTGTCAGATAGCAATTCCAAGAACTTTCTTGATGATTTGTCTTATTTATACGCTCCAGGCACTGTAAAACCCGCTGTAAAAGTCACTATTGCAATCAAACTTGCCACCAGTAGATGAATGTTGGATATGTTCTTCAGTCTATGAGATTTCATGTCTCTGTCCTGATCATAACCAACTTTTTTACTTGTGTGATCATCATCATTTTTTCTTTTAGATCCCACTATATTATTATATCCTTTCTTATTTGCTTCCCATATTCTCCTATATACAAAGTGGACTTGGTTGCCCACCCTGACTCTCCAACTTCATTGCAATCATAGACTGAAAAAAGTTTACACGAGAGACAAATTAAATTGGTTTAACAATGAAAGGTGAAACTGGCAACATAAAGAATTAGTTTTAGTAAAAACAGATTTTCCTAGTGCTACTTGTGGAACGAAAATAATGCAGCCCCAAAATTAATCTTGGAAATAAAGTGGCTAAATGGGTATCAGCCATCATGAAATATCTTTCGTAGCAAAATAGAGAAATATCTTTCGCAGCAAAATAGATTGAACTTTACTTTAGATATTTTTTTGACACAAATGCATCGATAAGAAATTACCATTTCATAACTAAACTCTAAAAGAATCAGTCCAGCTGCATGGTTCAGACCACTTGCCTTGTAAAGCTCCCAATATTTGGATTAGTCTGAATCAAGTCAATTGGCTTTTGGAAGTTGTGATTTTGAGTCTTCTTGTGAACTCTGATATCATTCACAAGGATGGTTATGATGCTGTACTTGTTCCTTCCAGCAGCCAGATGCAGAGGAGTATTGGCTTCATTATCCACTGCATTGATAAGACTCTCAAGCCTTGGCTTCTTCAGAATAAACGTGACAGCATTAAGGTTTGCATTTACAGTGGCAACATGAAGAGGATTGCATCCTCTGTTGTCAACCAGGTCACGAGCATCTGGTTTGTAACTAATAATTAGTTCCATTACATTGACATGGCCCTGTTCAGCAGTAATTTGCAGAGCAGACATGCCTTCATTGTCTTGAAGATATGCAATACAAAGTAGAAGAATTCTGAAGGAAAAGTTGAGTTGCTTCAAGGTGACCCGAATGTGCTGCACAGTGAAGAGGAGTCCATCCTAATACGTCCTTTTTTTATGCAAGCCCATGACTTCCTTTTTCAAGCAGTAAGTGTATAATATCAAGAAATTGATAGAAATTAATTATTAGTTTCTATATGGAGATATGGTTTAGGACCTATAGGAAGAAAGAAAATGTAAAAGACAGAGTGCCCATTTGTGTTGGCTGGTAAGCCTTTCCATATCCTACATTGATACATTGATCTGCAGCATGCAAAAAGAAAGCTGCATAGCAGGCGCAGGAATTCTCCAGACATAAGTCAGGCGCCTGATATTCAAAGATGCGAGCGGCAACAAACATTAATTGTTTACAAAGGAATGTGAGTGTGATTAGAAACTAGTATACATAGCACTACCAATTACCCCAAAAAAAAAAAAAAAAAAAAATGTCATAACAGATTGTAATTAGAAGTGTCAAATTTTGTAGCTAAAAATATTAGCCAAAAAGAAAAGGGTATAGATAACAAATCACCATTATGGGCTCGAATCATGGCTGCGTGCAAAGCATTTATGTCATTGGAGCCAAAGCATGAAGCTGAAGGAAAAATGTTGTAAAATGTGTTGTGCAATATTGAGAAAACCTCTGTCCACAGCAAGGAAAACTAGAGATTCATTATCATCATTCACCAAATCTAGCAATCCTGCATCTTTTCCATCAACAGCTTTGCTACACCAGATTGAACATTTTTAACTGCAACATGTAAGGCTATGTCTTTCTCCTTCAAGTTTTTCATCCTTACAATATCAGCTGCTTGCTGGCTTTCAACATCCAGCAAACCACCAATGAGAATCTCAACCATTTCTTTGTTCTCTATTTTTGCTGCTATATGTTAGGGACTGTCTCCATCAGAGTTTTCTTGATGAAGTAGCGATGGACATAAGCGAAGGACACCTTTTGAAATACACGATCGAACCTCACAGCAATGTGAAGAACAGTGTTCTTCAGGGGTGCTACCTTGAGAGATTCAATCCTCTGTTCCTCCAGTGCTTGAATAAGGCTTCAGTCTCCTGAAGCTGCAGCTTCGAACACTGCTCTATCCATTGCCAGCAATGGTCTCAATCACTTTCCCCAATCTCTATCTTCTCGGTTAAGGTGAAAAGAAGGGATAGACCAACAAAGATTATGACCCCAAGTCATCTAATTTGTGTTAATTATCCTTTTAATTACAAGGTGAAATTAAATATATCAATATTCAAAGAAGCCATCAGATTTATTTTATTTTATAATATGTCTAATCCTCCGAGTGGAAGAATATTTAATAGGAAAGCAGGGAGGAAAACCATCTTGATGTCCTTTGAGAAATTATATGTTCTATAATTTGCAAGTTATATGCTTGAAATCAGACAAAGGCGTGGTAGCTGTGTGACTAATTTATTCCAAAAATTTGTCATCAGGTTTATGGAACTCAAATGTAGCTACCAAAGAATGAAGAGACTTCGTAGGATTCATAACTAGTCATGAGTAGACTTCTTGAGTCTTTCAATTAACCCAAAAAAAAAAAAAAAAAAAAATGAAGAAGAAGAAGAAGAAAGAAGAAGAAAGAAGAAGCAAGCTTCTAGAGTCTTGGTCAATGGTGATATTGATACCAAAGCAAAATTATATACATGAAGTCAAAATACCTTAATAAACAAAATAATTCGCAGCCAACAAAAGAGTGCTGAGTGCAACAAGTACATGGATGGATTTTTTATATCCCAATAGAACTCCCATCGAAGTTATGCATGATCATCTTAAATCTATCTTGTCTCACCCATTTCGATCATAAGAGATTTTAAAAACTTGAATTCATGTCAAAGTTGCATACACTTTGTATCTCCAATTTGTGAAGATGGTAGAGATTTCACAACTCCATAAATGGTTCAAGAGAACCAACGAAGTAAATAACCTCAACATTCAACAAAGGCAATACATAAAACAACAATCTAAAGGTACAACTTTGTTTATGATAAACTATTCTTCCTTCGCTGTTTCAGTTGCAGCCACAGAAGCTTAAGGGAAACGACGAACAAGCTCCTCAACTTCTATTTTAGTAGCATCATCACGGAATCCAATATCATGAGCCAATCTAATAACGCGGTACGTGCCATAAACCGAAACTGCAAAACCAAAATTTCCAAGAGGTATTGTAGACAAGGCAGCAACAGCGAGAGCAAGGAGAGAGAGCACACTCCTTTGGGCACCAGGCAACACTATCAAGCCTGTTTTGCAATAAAGCGCAAAGTCTATACAATTTTTTTCGAAAAGGTCGTAGGCACCAAAACCATTCTCAAGAAGATAAAACGCGCGATGCAAGACAACTTCAGATGGATCGGAAGAGGCAAGGGTACACACAGTAGCACTTCGAGGGTTGGCAAGTAATTCGGCCATACTAACACCATATTTAAAGAGATAAAGATCTCCACCATAAAGAAAACAATCTATGCAGGTAGAGACCACACCACCAAGCCTTGAATGATAACCACATATTGGACAGGGAAATGCTGCATAACGGGATGATGACGTTGAGCCAAAATTACTTGACACAGTTCCTGAGCCAATTTCCCTGTTTGCAGCTACAGTGAAGTGGATCAACTTTCCATCACCGACATATATGGCTGGGGTAACATAGCAGACAAATAAGCAAATCCCATGGTGGTGAATTTGTAATGGAATATACATACAATACGAAACAGAGACATTCTCATCATATGTAAAACAGGGCTATTAGGCATTCAAGGACGAGGGGAGAAAGAGAGAGAGTTTGAAGTGTACAAGATGAAAACTTTTCAAACGTGTTCTTGTGCTTAATCCCATTACCAAATAGAGCCATCATTTTTTTGTAAGTAAAAGATATATTATCATTAAAAACCCTCAATCATCATCTTACCACCAGGTTTTTAGCCCAAGTCTAATGAAAATGATGCCAAGCTGGTAAGTTCAATTTACATTGTCACACATTACCTGAAATTGAAGCATATACATTTCTAGGGGGAGGGTCAGGGAGAAGAGAAGATGCTCTTTTTATATCCTTATCCATAAGTTTCCTAATCCTACTTCTGTATAATTTTTACTCTGCTCCAACCCCACTTTTGAATGATAGACAGTTTACTCTTTAAGAAATTGCTCTTGAAAATTATCCTAAAAGTAAAAGGAATACAAGAAACAAAAAGTAGTCATGAATTAATAAATTCCTGGCTTAAATCTTTTGTACTCCATGAACTAATTCATTTCATCTAATCTCTATCTAACCAAAACAATCCAAACTTGTAATGCTGAAAGGATTGATTAACAGAAGAATAACTCGAGCTCAAGTCTCAGACAAATATTTGGACCAGCAAGCAACCCAAGCAAAAACAGTTCGCCACTTATCCAGGGGCGGATTGAGCGGATTTGGCGTGCCCCCAAGCTAAATTCACAATCCCCATTGATAGTATACTGATTTAATGAATTTTTTTTTTTTTTACATTTATATATATATATATATATATATATTTATAAAGAAGGTCAATAATGTCAACATATTTTAAAATTTTGAATTGTTTTGTAAAAGAGTCTTAAATTCCTCTTTTTTATCCATGCTCATATTCACCATAAATGGAATACAATAAATGCGAAAGATAATTAATAGTATTTAGTTTTTTCTTTTTTTATTAACTTTGTACTAACGTTAAAAAATAAAAAATAAAAAATAAAAAAAAACTCCTTTATTATTATTATTGTTCTTTTTTAAGCAAACTCTTTATGAAATTTAGTGGATAAAATCTTCATGAAACAAACAATTAATTTGTATAAGTTAATATATATATATATATATTTAACCAATATTGATGAAATCGGATTACTAACTCTCTTTCTCATTTCAACTATAAATAATTTATTTTTGACGAAAAAAAATTAAGATGAAAAATGAATAATCTTTTATGTCTCCTCGCGAAGTAGGAGTTGACATAATCAACAAGAATAATGAAGCCTGCAATCAACATCATTACATCCCATTCTATACCCTTCATAAATACACCCCGTCCAAGTCACCAATTTAAGTCAAAATTAAAACTACCATCGAAAAAGAAAAAACTTATTAAACATGTTCCATCTTCAAAATCATTACTGCAAAAAATGCAATATTTCATATAGTATTTTTTATATATATAATTTAAAATAAGTTACATAGATACTATGTAATTGTTGGTACATGATCAAAATTGCCTAACGATAGTATATATATTGAATTTTATAACACATTTTTTAAAATTTATACTAATTTTTGCCCCTAACTAACCTGAATTCCCAACTACGCGGCTGCAATTATCCCTTTCGTATTGGTAAATAAAGGCAGGATATAAGTCCTAGGAGTTTTCTACTAGTCTGTTTACCACACAATTGATAAAGAAATTCTAATTGTATTTTCAAAAACTCTAGACATTTCCATTATAAATTTTTTATTTTATTTTTTATCTTCATATAAAATTTACTAAGAACACCCATTAATTTGGTTTATAGAGTGCAACCAAACATCTTCAAAGATGTTAAGATGTATACAATCAAACAATTTTGAAGATATTAAAATGTATGCTATGATCAAATAGTCGTACAAGATATATTATCCAAAAATAGTTAGAAATACAAGATTAAAAAATTTTAAAAATATTTAAAAATATACGATTAAATATCTTTAAATTTGTTTAAAGTATACAACTAAACACCCTAAAATATATATTATTCAAGATGTCAGCAGTAAGAAAATCAGTACTTAGTGCTGGAATTTTTTTTTTTTTTTCCAAAATGTGCAAGCATATTATTGGCTTAATGGAGTGAAATAGTTGCAAGTGCTCAAAGGCTGTGACTGCATAATGGTTAATGATGATACCACTGATGGATTTGGGTTTGATATTGCGGATCAGATGATCAGAATCATGGTTTTCTGATCCCACTATTTTGTTTCATTGACTTTTCTTTTTCTCCTTGTATAACTTGGCAGGTAGTGCAATTTTGGCTTTGGCTTGGCTACAGAAAGAGTGAGGAACGTTTTGGATCAAAGCGTGAGTGTGTGTGGGCAGTTTAGGCATTTAAAAAATTATATAAAGTGCTTTTCAAAAATTTTTGAATATTTGGTTAGTGGTATATAAAGAATGGGAGAATATAGAATTTTTTTGGAATTATTAAAAAAAAAAATATATATATATATATATATATATCCAATTGACATCTATTAGGTTGGGACACCTCCAGAAAGCAGAAATAGTATGCATATATTTATATGCATGTATAGCGTATAGCAAAACAAGCAAACAGAGTAGAGAGAGATTCAGATGTTAACATTCCCTTTTTAATTTGTTTCGGCCTTTCTGATGTCAAAAGAGACAGACTCTACAAGAGAAGCTACTCTTTTCTCTATTATCTCCATTCATTCCAGTTATTAAAATAACAGGACAAGAATTCTAAACCTAGCCGGAGCACTCTAATCTCATTAAATATGAATTTATAGTGGGTCAACCCATGAGGGAAATACCATTTTTTTGACACCACATACATAATAGTCACAAAATATAATCTTTAAAATAGAGAAGTTCTAATGAATCGAGAACCAGAGTCATTTTAACCCAATACAGACAGGTTTTAGTATCTTCTCAATAGAATAATGGCAAATTTCGTCCATAAACAATCTTGATATATATAGACATGTTCCTCCAAAAAATGGACCATAACATGCTACTGCCAGTAACTTCTTTTGTCTAAATGTTAGACATGAAAGATAAGCATCAAACTAATGGTGCTAAAATCCCGTTCCAAAAAAAAAAATAATAATAATAATAATGAGAGTAAAAAAAGAGACCCAAAAAAAAAAAAATCCAAACAAAGAATTAATATAGTAAATCTTTGCCAAAGCTAATCCCACTTGACCCTAAATTTAATAATATCAACAATCTAGGATGATTAAACTTATGAAGCCTAAACCTTGTCGTCTAACACAAATAAACTGAATCCTCAAGCATTTAGACAGATCAAAATAGAAAACAATACCCATCGAAGAATCTGTGTTGAATCCCATTAAACAATGCAATTTAATATCTTATTCTGCTCATGTAAATAAATAAATAAATAAAACAGAATAAAATGGAGAAGAAGAAAAAAAACCATGATGGGCATAGACATAGAGCTCCCTCCAGGAAAATACGTGATCTCCAGGCTTCAATTGGTCCCTCTTGATTTTCGTCGAAACTATTGCCATCTCATACTTTGGGCGTTCCTCTGCTTATGTCTCTCTCTGCTCTGCAAATTTCTGATCTTTGGGGAAGAAATGGATTATTTAAATTCAACCCAGAGATTCGATCCCAACAATGAACAACTCAAAGAGACGTGAGACGGAGATAGAGAAAGACGAGAGGAAGGCAAATGGGTAATCTTTTCCTTCGTCTCTAAGGCACTTTCTCTCTACTCTGGCTCTTCCTCTTCCTCCTCTTCTGTTGGATTGAAATTATTAATTTATTCTTACTTGTAGTTTGTAATTCTTTTATTCTTTCCCTTTATAGTTTGGATTTCGCATGCCTTCAAAAAAATTTAGAACTGTTATAACTTATCGACGTTGCGTCATTTTTCCGAAGGAAATCAGATAACTAGGGAAAAAAGAACATGGTACCTTCTGTTTCAATTCCTTGTGTGAGAGAGAAAATGAATACTGTTTTTTTTTTTTTTTTTTTAAAAATAAATATCCATAATTTTATACCGAGAAAGTAAATTAACATTATATATATATATATATATTAAATTAGTTGACAATTTAATCGTGGCTTTTAAAAGCCTGTGGCTGATGCTTTTTTATAATTAATTTTTTTTTTTTTTTTTTTTTTTTGGCTCGGTATAGGGAATACCAAGTATAGGAAGAAGAACATCAAAATGAGGATGATCAGAGCTACTAAAACCAGTTTAAACAAGAACCATACAGTACGTGGGAAGACCAAACAATGAGAAGCCAATCCCTCAACTTGACCACATAATCTCTCTACTTCAATTTTAATAGCATTAGGACGAGCTCCAAGTATCAAAAGAGAATCTACTGGTACAGTATAGGCCAAGACTTGTAGCTGCCGGAGCAGTAAAACTAGCAGGCATGAGTTGGATTTGACCGGGAAAAAAAAAAAAAACACACACACACACACACACAAAAGCAGTAAGCCAAGATGGATGCTACTGTTTCATTTTTGCCAACATTAATGTCAGTGAGCACCCTATGAATATCCCTGCAAGGGTCATACATACAGATAACAGGAAATTAAGCAAATAATTCTATGGTGGCCAATTCATATTTCATTAACATAAATTTATAAACATATACATTAATATCATATGGTTGTGAAAACACAAAAGGACTAGTGCTGTCAGCTGGCATTCAAAGATAACGGAGAAGAAGACAAAGATCACCACGATAAGCATTAGTATTGACTCCGGATCCCTTCCATGTGTAGATGTGATCCCATGCAGGCTCCAATTCCTCCCTCCGGGTTTTGTTAGAAAGTTTGTTCCAGTACTACACTTCTCTCATCTTCCACTAGAGATTCACCCTCTAATCTTCAAATTCGTGTCTTGGGAAATGGGAATTCGATGATTCATCCCCAGATATCCGATGCCACCAATATTGAACAACTGAAAGAGTCCAGAGATGAGAGGAGATGATAAAAATTAACAGCCAAGGCGCATGGGTTGGACTGTAATGCAGAAATTATTAAGTCTATTTCTCAGTTTTTTAAACAACTAAACGATTTAGGCAACGATGCTACCAGTGTATGTTGCTTATCAATCAGTCAGACAACAAGCACAGGTCAGAGCTAGGAGTTTTCCTCTAATCCACTTGCCATACAATAATCTTTGATGAGGCACCTCCATAAACTAAAATATGCATAGGTTTATGAATTTACTATGTTGACACAAAAACAGAACAAGACATGGAGAAAGAGACTAATAATGTTCATCCAGAAAGTGGGCTATAAAAATAATTATTACAGCTAATTTGACACTAACATATATATATATATATATATATTTGGTTAATTGATAAAGAAATTTAACCTGCAACCTTACATAAACATGAATAATAAGCACTGGACTAATGGGGTAAAACATGAAAACAAAAGAACTCCAAATGAAGAATATAATAAATTCATGGTGAGGATAAAATCGATCGACATGGTTGAAGTAGTAAGAAGGAACATTATCATCTATGATGGTAGCAAGAAGAAGATGGCAGTAGATTAAGCTAGCTAGATTAACTGTATAATTTCTTCATGAGCTCACTAACTTTGCATTTGAAAGTGTTTCTTTATGTGCTTATTGATACCACGGGGCGTGTTTCTTACAAGTTGAGTCACAGCCTTACTGGCAGTCACTTTTAAGGTCACTACTGCTCATTTCGTACTGGCAAATAGCATGAAACTCAATTAAGTACATCATCGGACAGAGGGATTGGCCTAATTCTGTAAAGGGTCGCAACTAGGTCTTGTACAACTAGACAACTAGAGGTTTAAGAAAGAATAGTCTGGCCTATTTCTGGATAATTGAGGACTAGATTGTGCATTTCATTAAAACGGCAGCTTTGGGAAGGATTTGTTGTATCTGTCATACACAAAACTAATACCAAAGCGGCAAGGGAGATTATATGTTGTTATACAATATGTATTACAATTGATTACATATATTTGTAGACATTTATTGTATAAAATAGATGTGGTGGTAACAAATCTATAAAAACCCAAAGATATAAGCAAATACACAACAGATACCCCGATACAAAAGTATAATATGCTAGCATTGAGGAACTAGGCGTTACAGCATGCATGGCTGAAGTAAAAGCCACAACCATCCCAATGCTAGAAATATAAGTGAGTGTTGCAGCAACTCTAGTGAAACGTAAGAGCAGATGATGATTGTGTTCCAAGGCACCACTAAATTGTAAGAAAACTGAGGCTGAGGAGAAGTAGAAGGCTAACAAATCTGCTATCACAAACAATTGAAAAGATGTCTTGTTAGATAACAATGCGAAGCCTTTTTCTGGATGATTCGTTTTATTCATACACTCCAGGCACCGTAAAACTGGCTGTAAAAGTCACTGTTGCAATAAGACTTGCCACCAGTAGATGAATGTTGGATATGTTCTTCAGTCTATTGTCCTGATCATAACCAACATCTTTAATAGTAGAAAAACTAAATATATGCAAAAGCTTATCATGAAGAGATAATTTCTTATTCTAGTTTGTATTGCAGCCCTCAATTCCTGAGGTGGAACTCTTGTGCCGTGATCTGCTCCATATCTAAAAATTGAGTAAATGAAATAAACCGTCGCAACCACATCTTTAAAATAACTAGTCGGGTTTATAATCAGTATTAAATAATAAATAGCTAAAAGGATAGCTGCAATGGCTGCTATTTGCCCATTGGAGCTATGAAATCCTTCTTCTGGAAGCGAGCCAGTTTTGCAATATACTGCAAAGTCTTCACAGTTGCTGTTTAAAAGGTTGTAGGCACCAAATTCTCCATCCTCTGCACGTTGCAGGACAGCTTCTGTTGGATCGGCAGAGGCACGTTTACAGGTACCCCCTCGAATTTTGGCGAGAAAGAAAGCAAGATTAACACCATATTTATAGAGATAGAGTTCCCCACCAGCAAGAAAACAATTTATACAGCAAGATTCCACATGATACTGCGTTGGTTGGCCACCACCACTAATAGAAGCTTCTCCTCGATTAAGGTGGATCACCTTTCCATTGGCCACGTATATCCCTGAGTCACAAAATATATATATATATATATACATTCATATTTTTGTGAGATATACATATAGCAGGGGCAAATAAGCGAACTCCACGGTATCCGAATTTCATAACATAATACTGTATAATTAAGAAATAAACGGTTTACAGTTAATTTAATTCAGCCCAAAACCAAAGTGTTTAATTAATACACCTTCTAAAAGAAGAATAATAATAAATGGAGAAGAAGAAAAGGACCACCATGATGGGCATAGGTATAGGCACGCTTCCACGTGTAGATGTGATCCCCAGGCTTCAGTTGTTCCTTCTGTATCTTGTTGGAAAGCAGCCTCTGGATGATATTATATATATTGAACCAAATAACAATAATAAATAAGAGCATAACACATTATAATTACAATAATTAATTAACCAAAAAAAAAAAGAATTTCAATCATGTATGGAAACCAAACCCAGATGATTACCTTCTGTAATACCGCCCAGTAGAAAGACGTGATGTACGGCAGACTCCAGACCACTTCAAGAGTGTCAGACCACACTTGAACAGGATCAGACCACAAACGTAAAGCAAATGCAAGTATCAACAGTACTAAAAACTTGTCAACTATGGATTGAACTTTACGCTGGAAGGCCCAATCAGGACCAGAAGCCAATATGTCGTCAATTTGAGGCAAATTCAGTGCTTGATCAACTTTAATAACATTAGGACGAACTCTGATATCAGAAGCAAATCTACTAATACAGTGTAAGCCAAAAAATCTACCCAAAATACCACAAAAAACAGTATCAGGAATGAGTTGCTGTTGATAAACTGCAGCAGTAATAGCCAAGAAAAATGCTGTCTGCAAAAACCTACGGCTGAAATCAATGTTATCTATCACTAGCAACCCTGTTTTGCAATATATTGCAAAGTCTTCACTGTTGTTTATGTAACTGTAGTAGTCAGCCGAGCCATTACTGAGGAGGAAAGACGCACGGTTTTGGACAACTTCAGGCGTATCGGAAGAGGCAAGGGTACAGGTACCGTTCAATAATTTGGCGAGGAAAAGAGCCGCATTAAGACTATATTCAAAGAGATGGAGATATCCACCAGTAAGAAAACAATCAATGCAGGAATAGACCACAGCATGAAAACTTGATTGATTACCGCATTTTGGACATGTACTATCTGACCATGCCCCTTCAGTGAAGTGGATCACCTTTTCATCACTGATATATATCCCTGGGGTCACAGCATGCAAATAAGTAAGTATCATGTTTGGTGAATTTATAACATGATTTATATACCATAACAACATATAGATTCTCATTGTATGGAAAAGAAATAACAAGAATGTTATGTGAAGCACAAAAGGACTGTCAGGCATTCGAAAGAAATGGCGAAGAATATGACAATCACCGTGGTGTTTTGTATTGGCATCCCTCCATGTGTAGATGTGATCCCCTGGCTTTAACTGCTCCCTCTGGATTTCGTTCGGAAGAACCCTCTGGATATTGTTCCACAGCTCTGCTCTCATCTTAAACTTGGAATTCTCTTCTGCTCTGCAAATATTGTGTTTTAAGAAATGGGAGTTTCAATTCAAACCCAAGAGATATTCGAAACCAACAATGAACTAGTGGAAGAGATGGAGAGGAGAGGCAAATGAATTGGGGAATCGCTTCCTACAGGGTCTGGTTTAAGGGGTAGTTGACTAAATCATACTGGCTTTGGACTGTAATGGAGAAGGGATAGGCTGACAGAAGGATTAGTTCATTCCCCTATTCTTAAACGATTTTGTTTAAGCTCCGTTTTACAGCCTTAGTAGACCCTGCAAACAAGACAATTTGTCCACCCGGGAGGATATTGGGTACTCGCCCTTCCGAAGCTTAAGTCAGTAATAGACGAGAAAAAAGATCATTGGAGTTACGCGAAGATGGCCTACCTAACTAATGGGGATTGAATCTCCTTTTATTCTGCAATGGTGATAGTGACAATTCATGCAAATTCTTTTGAGGACGGCATGGAGAGAGGCATGGCCGGCTTAACCTCGTTTAAGGCCTCAGGCGTAAAGAAAAAGATGCCTTTTAACTAGCTCTTTAATTTTTCTTTGTTTGCTTCTTTTAGACAATGTAATGATTGAGACTTTTTTTTTCTTTTTTTGAAAGAAAAGATTATCAATTCCATTACTTCAAAACAGAGTTGCATACATCAGACAACAAAGCCGGAGACAGCCATTGTGGCCCAATCTCAAGCCAAGTTTCATAAGAATCAAAACCCACAGCATATTGTGCTAACTGATGAGCCACTTTGCTGGCTCCGCTAACCACAAAATTACAATGTAATGATTAAGACTAAAATACTTAAAAATGAATAACAATCATATGCAAAACACTAACTAGTAATATATATATATATATATATATATATAAACGTAATAAAATACTTAAAAACATTAGCAAAATGAATTTTTTTTATTATTATTTTTTTTTTAATAATCAAATCTTTATAGAAATATAATATTTGATTAAACACTTATCCAAATTGTGCCAAGTTTGTTTCAGGAAAATTATTTCTTCAAAAAATCAAGAATATAATGTTTGTACCAGAATAATTTTTTAAAGCAGTGCTTTCACTTCAAAAGAGAAGGAGAAGAAGAAATTAATGAATACTGAAGAGTTTTAAAACTAAAAAATTAATATCTCCAAAAGTAAGGAAAAGATATTAGCTAAAATTACGATTATCAACTATGGAATTACAATTTACATTTTCAAGGACGGTTAAAATCATTACAGGCCTTTATTAATAAGAGATACGCTTTAACTTCAATTATTGTTTAGTACACTGCTACAGTTTTTTTTTTTTTAATTATTCTTATTACTGATTAGCATATTTGTATTACTTTTATTTCCATATTTTAAGATGAAAACAAAATTAACCTATTACTTATTATATACTTTATTTTTATATTTTTATTATATATAAATTTTAATTGGAAGCCTTGGTTGTCGAGGGGCGTTAGGCCACCGCCTAGGTAGCCTTACCCTGGAGCCGACACTAGAGAGAGGGTGCGGTTTGGCTTTGTCTTCTTTTGGGTGTTAGGAGTTGTTCGACTGGTGGCTTTGTCCATTATTCAAACAAATTATCATTAATTACTATAGTTTTTCAATATTCCATTTTATCTAGCCAACCAATTTTGACATATAGAGCTTAAATTTTAAACTAGTAAAAGCAAACAAGACGGTTAATTAAAAAGCACAAAGAAAAATTGGCAACAAGAAAAGAATCCGAAACTTTGTAAGGAAAATTCAATTATTAAGGCTCTAGGGATTTGATTTCACTTTACCCACTTCTATGTCAATCGAATGCAGCCTCTGTTAACCTAATTTTACCCAATTTATTAATATAGGATCCAATTTTAAACCTAATTACCTCTCCCAAGTTCAACTAGACTATGTAACTAAAATGATAATTAAATATCCCTATCTAGCTATCAAATTTAACCACTCATTTAGCACTCTATTGATTATCTAGGCTCTTATTGTTTTTCCAAACTCACAAAGGACCTAATTGCATTACCCAATCCTAAGCATCAAAATTAAGTCTTTCCAACCAATTAATTTCAACACCCAAACAACTCCTCAACTATTTCCCAATAAAATAGAAACATAAACATGAAATCCACGGTAATACAAAAAAAAAATTGTGGAAAAATAAATTAATAGAGAGCAAAATATTCAATTTATAATATGGGCAAAGCTACATAAAATCCCTAGATAATAAATCTAACCAAACATAATAAAATCCATCAACAAATCCATTTTCATCATATTGTTCTTATAAAAAATAAAAAAAATAAACTTTAAAATAAAAAATAAATCTAGAGTGATCAAATTTTTTTACCAAAATTTTGGTATACATGATTTGTCATATTTTAAATAGTTTATCTTCCCATAAATATAAGACAATATCAATTTAATACCATTAAGCCTACTATGAATATAGGAAAAAAAACTAGAGAAAAAAGGTCTTCTTGTCTTCAAATCTTGAGAATCCTTTCCAAAATTTGTAAAACTAAGCTTTCTCTCTCTAAAATCTAGAGTTTCTCTCTCTATATTCTATCTTGATTCTTGAGCCACCTTTCTTAATGAATTTTCAAACTAACCTCCTCCCCTTTTTAGACTCTCCTCCTCCTTGGTAAACCCTACTAGAAAGGGTAAAATCAACCCTTTATTTTTCATCAAAAGCCTCCTAAGATGACACCTCACTCTTTTCTTTAATAGTTCGTGTGAGAAATAGCATGTGAACATGTGAGACTTGATGCTAGCGTGGGAGAGAAAGGGCACAGTGCAAAGGCATGGAAGGATGTGATTCCTCATGGAAGTGGCGTGGAGGGATGCCCATGCAGCGTCGCAAGACATCCACTCAGCTGCCGTTCTTCTGCTTTATTTTTGTGGAAGCATGGAGCTTGGCACGAAGATTACCTATGAAGAGATAGCTTGGCGTGGAGGCTTGCTCGGGAGACGTGGAGACACTCTGTCTAGAGTGGAGGTTTGGCCTGGAGCATGCTTGTGGAGCTGAACTTGGCGTGGAGGCACTCCAAATGGGGTGGAAGGATGCCATTCTTGCTACCTTGAACTCTTGATTTCTCGTGGAGAAGAAGCTCCATGGCCTGGATGGACGCCTTCACTATTGCCCTTTGATGGCAATCATGTCATGACTTTCATAAAGCTTATTCTTTTGCAAAATAAAATAAAATAAACTTCAAAATCCTGACCACCTATGAAAACTCAACAAAAAGCATCAAAAAATTTCAATAAACTTGAATCTTAAACAATTAATCAGGAATTAAGAGTCAAAAACTCACTTATCAGTAGTGGATGCATTTATTGACATATGGGTGATTGTATGTGGTGGTATTTGTTATATGATTTATATGGTCATGCGTAAAGGTGTTTACATGAGTTGTATGAATATGTCCATAAGTGGGGAAAGCCACTTATGTATGGAATGCATGAGCGATCATGCATAGAGATGTCCATTTATGTATGAGTTGCATGAATGATCATGGTGGAGACACCCATTTATGTATTGGCAGAGATGCTTGTCCGATGTGTCGTCCAAATTCCATGGAAAATGCCCTAAATTGGGAGTCGATTAGAAAGATATACCCACATTAGATATAAGACATTGAGCTTCCAAATGTATTATCAGAGTTAATCTGTTGGCTAGTGTTGCTTGTTTTCATGGAAGCTATGCATGTATATAAATTCACATACTCAATGTGGGGTCCTTGAGTGGCCTGTTGATGGGCAGGTACCATAAACTTATGGCTCGTTTGTCTAATTAGGGATTGATGAGGTTACTTATTTGCATACTGATTGCAAAAGTAGTATTATGTCTAGAGGTGCATTCTTTGCATCTCTGATTATTTGAACTAGGAGAAATATGCATGTTTATATATTGCATGATTGTTTATAACAAAGAAAGTTCACATATGTTTTTATGAATGTTCACATAGGGAGATAGCCAATTTTTATATGGGTAGTATGACTAAGCACACGTAGAGAAATTCATGGTTGCATAAATTGTTGCACGAAGGTGTCATTTTCATATGGGTTGCATGAATAATTGTACTTGGAGAGTTCCCCACCAACAACAAAGCAATTGTTGACTGGCATGACTCTGAAGCTGCTAACAGAATGCAGGAATCAGTTTAATTTGTGCTATTCTTCAGGCAATAAAATAGTCAAACTGACTATGACCTTTTCTTCATGCTATTTTTTAGTATTTAACAGATATGCCTTATATGTAGCAGATTTTTCTACAATTTAGTTTCCACTATGCTATATAAATAGATGCTCTGTTATTCAATAAATATATACATGACCAAAAGCCTCAAAATTATCTAGTTCTTATTATCTTTGCATTTTTAATATCCAACAGATTGGTATCAAAGCTATTTCTTGAGGGACCTGTAAGATTGAATGAACCCAAACATAATTCCTAAACACTTATCACTTATCCTGAACAAACATAAAAACCTACAACCTATTCATAATGGATTCAAAAGTCTCATTCACTGCAATTGCACCTCCAATCTTTAATGGTACAAATTATCAAATGTGGGTTGTTAGAATGGAAGCTTATCTTGATGTAAATGATCTGTGGGAAGCTGTTGAACAAGTATATGAAGTTCCACCCCTGCCAAACAATCCAACTGTTGCACAAATCAAAACTCAAAAGGAGAGGAAGCAAACAACCTCAAGAGCAAAAGCAAGTTTGTTTACAACTGTCTCACCAACCATTTTTCCCAGAATAATGACACTGAAAATAGCAAATGAAATTTGGGTCTTCTTGAAGCAAGAATATGAAGGAAATGAAAGGCTCAAAAGGGATGCAACTGCTAAATCTGATCAAAGAATTCGAGTTACAAAAGATGAGAGAATTAGAAACGATTAAGGAATATTCTGATAGACTTCTAGGCATTGTCAATAAAGTAAGACTTCTAGGTACTAATTTTTCTGATTCTAGAATAATTCAAAAAATCCTAGTCACAATTCCTAAAAAATTTAAGGCTGCAATTTCATCTTTGGAAAACTCAAAAGATCTGTCAAGCATCACCTTGGCAGAATTGTTGAACGCACTGTAAGCACAAGAACAAAGGATGCTTATGAGGTAAGAAAGATCTGTGGAGGGTGCTTTTCAAGCCAAATCACAGTACAACAGTGGTGATAAGAACAAGAAAAAAAAATAGAATAACAACAACAAACTTAGAGATTCTGGAAACAACAACAGCCAAAGCAATAATACTCAATCCTGTCCTTACTGAAAAAAAAAAAAAAAAAAACAACCAATCATCCCCAAAAAAGTGTTGGTGGAGGCCAGATGCAAGATATCACAAATGTGGTCAATTAGGGCATGTGGAAAAGATATGCAAGTCTTAATAGCAACAAGGAGAAGCCAAGGCTGCTAAGAATCAACCTCATGAGGAGGAGTTGTTTGTGGTATCATGCTTTGCTACTAATAACTCCATAGAAAGCTGGCTTATAGATGGTAGTTGTAGAAACCACATGACTTATGATCGAGCGCTTTTCAGAAATCTTAACAAAACTGCTATCTCTAAAGTCAGAATTGGAAATGGAGCATATATTGCAGTAAAAGGCAAAGGAACTATAGCAATTGAAGGTCACACAGGTTTGAAATTAATTTATGATGTTTTATATGTTCCTGAAATTAACAACACCTTTTGAGTGTTACTCGGTTGTTGGAAAAAAGCTATAAGGTGCTATTTGAAGACAAAAACTGCATGATTAAAGATGCTGAAGGTGGTGAGGTGTTCAAAGTTCAAATGAAAGGCAAAAACTTTTCTTTAGATTTGATGAAAGTGGAGCAGGGTGCTACACACAAAGAAGATAGCAATGAAATGCTTTGGCATAAAAGATTGGGACATTTTCATCATGCTACTCTATGTTTCATGAAGAAGAACAATCTTGTGGAAGGTTTGCCTGAATTAGAGGAGGAGCCTCCTACATGTGCTGCATGTCAGTATAGGAAGCACACAAGGATTCCTTTTCCATAAAACAAGGTATGGAGAGCTATACAAAAGCTACAATTAATACACATAGATGTGGGAGGACCCATAAAAACACCATCATTAAATGGCAGTAAGTATTATATTGCTTTCATTGATGATCACACAAAAATGTGTTGGATTTATTTTATGAAGCTTAAATCTGAGGTTGCTGACATCTTCTGGAAGTTTAAAACTTGGGTGGAAACTCAAAGTGGATACAAAATGCAGGTGATCAGGTCTGATAATGGAACTAAATATACCTCTAAAAAATTTAACAAGTTTTGTCAAGATGCAGGGATTGAACACCAATTGACTGCACCTTATACTATTCAGCAGAATGGTGTTGTGGAGAGGAAAAACAAGACAATTATGGAAATGACTAGGTGTTTGCTTCATGACAAAGGGTTACCAAAGATATTCTGGGTTGAGGCTGCAAACACATCAGTTTTTTTGCTAAATAGGCTACCAACAAAAGCTTTGCAGAAAAGGACTCCATTTGAAGCATGGTATGGCTACAAACCAAAATTGTTTAATCTGAAAACATTTGGTTACTTGTGTTTTTCTTACATTCCTCAGATTAAGAGAGACAAACTGGACAAGAAAGTAGAACCTGGGATCTTTGTTGGCTATAGCTCAGTTTCAAAGGCCTATAGGCCTATAGAATCGACTTACCAAAAAGCAACAAAATAATGGTCAACAAGGATGTCCAATGTTTTGAATTAGACAAATGGAGTTGGGAGAATGACAAGAAGTTTCAGATTCAGGAGGAGAACAATGATGTAGATAAAGAACTTGTTAGAGGAACCAGATCACTCTCTAACGTTTATCAAAGGTGTAATGCTGCTGTAATGGAGCCTACAGGATATGAAGAAACTACAATTGATCAGAAATGGATAGCTGCAATGGAAGAGGAGATCAAGATGATTGAAAAGAACTAGACATGGGAGTTGCTGGACAGACCTAAACACAAGAAAGCTATAGGAGTCAAGTGAGTTTATAGGACCAAGCTTAATCTTGATGGTTCTATGAACAAACATAAAGTAATGCTTGTTGTCAAGGGTTATGCCCAAATGTTCGGGGTAGATTTCTCTGAAACTTTTGCCCTAGTTGCCAGGTTGGACACCATAAGAATGTTACTAGCTCTTGCTACACAAAAGGACTAGGTTATACATCAAACGGGTGTCAAGTCAGCCTTTCTCAATGGATACTTGGAAGAAGAAATTTTCGTGGAGCAACCTGAAGGATTTGCTATTCAAGAACAAGAGGAAAAAATGTATCTATTGAAAATGGGCCTGTATGGTTTAAAACAGGTACCAAGGTCCTGGTACAGCAGAATTGATTTACACTTGATAAACTCAGGCTTTGAAAAGAGTCTAAGTGAATTTACCTTATATATCAAGAAGGTTGATAATGAAATACTTGTGGTATCTTGATATGTTGATGATCTACTTGTTACAGGAAACAGTAAGGAGCTGATTGAAAAGTGTAAAGAAGAAATGAAAGATGTCTTTGAAATGACAGATCTTGGAAAGATAGCATTCTTTCTTGTTATGCAGGTACAGTAAAAGCAAAATACAATATTTGTATATCAACAAAAATATGCAAAGGAAATTCTCAAGAAGTTTAACATAGAAGAATGCAAGCCAATGCCAACGCCAATGAACGAAAAGGAAAAATTTTGTAGAGAAGATGGAGCTGAAAAAGTTGATGAAAGACTGTACAGGAGACTAGTAGGTTGCCTAACATACTTGAATGCAACCAGGCCAGATATCTGCATCCAGTAAGTCTGCTATTAAGGCACATGCACTGTGCTAGTAAAATTCATTTTCAAGTAGCAAAAAGAATTCTTAGATATGTTAAGGGCACAATGGATTATGGAATAAGATTCAGTCAAGTTAAAAATTTCAGTTTCCATGGTTATTCTGATAGTAATTGGGCTGGATGTGTTGATGATATAAGAAGCACCTCAGGTTATTGTTTTAGTTATGGTTCTGGAATTTTTTCATGGTGTGCTAAGAAACAGGAAATTATAGCTCAATCCACTACAAGAAATTTGCCTTTTACCGACAAAATAAAATTGTCGGCAAAAATATAAAATTCGTTTCTAAAACATTTACCAACGAAAATAAATTCGTCGACAGCTTCGTCGCCTATGCCTCCTTTGCAATTGTATTTACTGACAAATTTTCAATATTCCTCGGAAAAACCTTTTGCCGACAAAAAATTAATTTTCTCACTAAAGATTATTTCCAACAAATTCAAAATTGTCGAGAAAAGATTTTGGCGACAAAATGTGGCATCAGATAAACTACTTTTCATATTGGTGAAAATTTAATTAGCGACAAAATTATTTTGTCGGCAATAAGTAATTTGCCGTCAAATGTAGAATTTATCGGCAATATATCTTTTAGCGACGAAAATAATTTGATCGGCTAAGAATTTTCCAAATTTTTTTTTAAATTTTGCAAATATTTTTTTTTATTTTATTTGCCTGTAATATTTTTTAGTCTTTTTTACTAACACAAATATTATAAAAATATTCATATTGTATAAAAATAATTAGACAGAAAAGATAGTTCATACTATTAATAGTAAAAAAGAACATGCATATTACTAAAATTTTTAAATCTACTACAATAAAACAAAAATGAAAAATGTCAACAAGCAACTAATTTCATATGGATTTACTTTACGCCATACACAATCCATTCACTACGCGAAAATTGATATCTAGCGACACTCACTTAGCGACGCTACGAAACAAACACATTTAAAAAAACAAAACCGCGACTTTTAGGTTAATGCGTCAGTAAAAATTCAATAAATATACGACGTACTATATAGATTGTGTGTCGCCTGTTCTCTTCTCCCCTTTTTTTTTTAGTTCTTTTAATTAATCTAATTTTAATTCAACAACAAATAACCCATAAAAATATTAGAGTAACATAACTGAGGTTGTTTTTTTTTTTTTTTTTTGGTATATGTGTAACAGGCGAAGCACCAGTAAGATTGTGCGTCGCCTGTTCTCTCTTCATTTTTTTTTTAGATTTTTTAATTAATCTAATTTTATTTTAATAATAACAATCAATAAAAATATTAGTGCACCAAAACTGAGGGTTGTTTATATATATATATATATATATATATAGTTAACAAGCGACGCACCAATAAGATTGTGCGTCGCTTGTTCTCTCTTCACTTTTTTTTTTTTATATATATATATAAAATCAAAATAGGATCATAACAATAATTGAACCCAGAACCTCCTACACTCTTAAAAAATCACCACACCACCAAGTCAAATGACTTGTATGTACTAATGCAACAAAAACTGCTTAATATAGTGTTAGGCGACGAATTATTTAAAGAATACATCGCCAAATAGATGAGCAGGTGATGCATTCTTCAACAAATGCGTCGCCTCTTTTTTTTTTTTTTTCAATTTTTTCGTTTAAACATTTAAAAATAAATAAAATCAAAATAGAACCATAACAAGAATTGAACCCAAGACCTCCTACACTCTCAAAAAATCACCACACCACCAGGCCAAATGAGCCTAATCTTTTTTTTTTTCAATTTTTTTGTTCAAACATTTAAAAATAAAATAAAATCCAAATAAGGCCATAACAAGAATTGAACCCAAGACCTCCTACACTTTTAAAAAATCACCACACCACTGGACCAAATGACTTATATATACCAATACAACAAAAAATAGTTAATATAGTGTTAGGTGACGCATTACTTAAAAAATGCATCGCTAAATAGATGATGCATTCTTCAATAAATGGGTCGCCTGTTCTTTTTTTTTCTTCATTTTTTTTGTTTAAACATTTAAAATAAATAAAATCAAAATAGAGCCATAACAAGATTTGAACCCAATACCTCCTACACTCTCAAGAAATCACCACACCACCAGACCAAATGACATATATGTACTGATACAGCAAAAACTAGTTAATATAGTGTTAGGCGACGCATTATGTTAAGAATGCGTCGCCAAATAGATGAACAGGCGACGCATTCTTCAACAAATGCGTTGCCTATTCTTTTTTTGTTTTTTCAATTTTTTTGTTTAAACATTTAAAAATAAATAAAATCAAAATAGGGCCATAATAAGAATTGGACCGAGGACCTCTTACACTCTCAAAAAATCACCACACCACCATCAAATGCGTCGCCTATTTTTATTTTTTTTCAATTTTTTTGTTTAAACATTTAAAAAATAAATAAAATCAAAATAGGGCCATAACAAGAATTGAACCCAGGACCTCCTACATTCTCAAGAAATCACCACACTACTGGACCAAATGACTTATATGTACCAATACAACAAAAACTGGTTAATATAGTGTTAGGTGACGCATTATTTAAAAAATGCATCGCTAAATAGATGATGCATTCTTCAATAAATGGGTCGCCTGTTCTTTTTTTTTTCTTCATTTTTTTTGTTTAAACATTTAAAAATAAATAAAATCAAAATAGAGCCATAACAAAATTTGAACCCAAGACCTCCTACACTCTCAAGAAATCACCACACCACCAGGCCAAATGATGTATATGTATTGATACAGCAAAAACTAGTTAATATAGTGTTAGGCGACGCATTATGTTAAGAATGCGTCGCCAAGTAGATGAACAGGCGACGCATTCTTCAACAAATGCGTTGCCTATTCTTTTTTTGTTTTTTCAATTTTTTTGTTTAAACATTTAAGAAAAAAAATCAAAATAGGGCCATAACAAGAATTGAACCCAGGACCTCCTACACTGTCAAAAAATCACCACACCACCAACAAATGCGTCACCTATTTTTTTTTTTTTCAATTTTTTTGTTTAAACATTTAAAAAATAAATAAAATCAAAATAGGGCCATAACAAGAATTGAACCCAGGACCTCCTACATTCTCAAGAAATCACCACACCACCAGGCCAAATGACATATATGTATTGATACAGCAAAAACTAGTTAATATAGTGTTAGGCAACGCATCATGTTAAGTCAACAAATGCGTCGCCTATTCTTTTTTTTTTTTTTTCAATTTTTTTGTTTAAACATTTAAAAAAAATAAAATCAAAATAGGGCCATAACAAGAATTGAACCCAAGACCTCCTACACTCTCAAAAAATCACCGCACCACCAGGCCAAATGACTTATGACTTATATGTACTGATACAGCAAAAACTGGTTAATATAGTGTTAGGCGACGCATTATTTAAACAATGCGTCGCCTGTTCTTTTTTTTTTTCAATTTTTTTTAAACATTTAAAAATAAATAAATAAAATCAAAATAGGGTCATAACAAGAATTAAACTCAGGACCTCCTACACTCTCAAGAAATCACCACACCACCAGGCCAAATGACTTATATGTACTGATACAACAAAACTGGTTAATATAGTGTTAGGCGACGCATTATTTAGATGAACAGGCGACGCATTCTTCAACAAATGCATCGCCTGTTCTTTTTTTTTTTCAATTTTTTTGTTTAAATATTTTTTAAAAAATAAAATCAAAATAGAACCATAACAAAAATTGAACCCAGGACCTCCTACACTATCAAGAAATCACCACACCACCAAGCCAAATGACTTATATGTACTAATACAACAAAACTAGCTAATATAGTGTTAGGCGATGCATTATTTTAACGATGCGTCGCCAAATAGATGAATAGGCAACGCATTCTGCGACAAATGCATCGCCCTTTTTTTTTTTCAATTTTTTTGTTTAAACATTTTTAAGAAAAAATCAAAATAGGGTCATAACATGAACCGAACCTAGGACCTCCTATACTCTCAAGAAATCACCACACCACCAGGCCAAATCACTTGGATGTAACAATACAATAAGAACTAACTAGTATAGTTTTAGACGACGCAATCTTTTAAGAAAGAGTCGCTAAATAAACTAAAAGGCGACGCATTTGTAAACAACTGCATCGCCGTTTTACCCAACCAATTTTTAACTTTTTTTTCAATTTGAAAGTTATTTTTAGTAATTTTTTAGTTTTGCAAATATGCTTCTTTTTTTTTTAATTTGTAGATGACCAATCAACAAAACTAATTAAAGATTAAAAAAAGAAAATGAAATAGGTGACGTTTTTTAATGAAATTGCGTCGCCTGTTCCTTCAATTATTTTTTATTTTTTTAAAAAAAAAAGCAATTTAATAGACTTTCAATTTTTAAAAACAAGTAAACTATCAATGACAACAAACACATGAAAGTTAAGCTCATTTAACATACTTATCTCGATAAATTGGTCAATAAATGCTTGTTGAATTAGAATTCTATATTCGGTACCCTATCTCAAATTAGGTCTTGAGATATTTTATGTCTCGTCTACACACATATATGTATAGCTGAGAAGAGCATTGACAAAACTATTTTCTATTTTTAGATTAATGGAATTTATGTTCATTGGATTGCTACATGAATATATTTGTAGATGTTCAATTAAAAAATTATTTAAAGATTATAAAAAAAAATATAAAAAAATGAAACAGGCGACGCTTTTCGACCATAATTCGTCGCTTGATCCCAAAATTCAAGAACAGGAGACCCTTCTTGAAGAGAATACGTCGCCTGTTCTCTCAATTAAAAAAAAAAAATTGAAATACATGCAAATTTTATAAAGAATAAAGGTGTACTTGAAAAACAGAAAAATAAACAACAATCTTTGATATTTTGCTTCGCATTTTTAAGAAATATTTTCAGTTTTTATTTGTAGTTGAAAAATAAAAAATTAATCAAAGAAAAACAATGCAATTGGGAGAAAAGGCGCGTTCTTGCCATTCTTTGAAAATTTTTGGCGAGTTTTAAAATTTTTACGCGCTCCTTTGAATCCATTTTTTCTTTTTTAAAACTACATCAAGTACACTACCTAATCGATATTAGATTTGGAAGCAATCTAAGAGAGACTTGAATAGTGAGATATTTCAGGTTTCATTTTTCATTTGCCTACATTGTCGTCGGCCGAGAAGCTGGATTTCTCTATGTCGCCCTCGTGATTTTTTGGTTTTTTTCTTTCATTGTCTCCATCGTTTAGGTGAGTTTCTTTTTTCTTGACATGAAGTGGGTTGTTTTTTTTTTTTTTTTATTTTAACTGCAGCTTAGGTTCATTGGATTTTATTAATCTTGCTCTTGTAGAAATTATGTTTATGATATTGCTTAACATTATTTTGCTAAGTTTAACAAGTATTTCATGTTGAAGATCAATTTGATTCAAGATGGTCTATTGTTTTAACTTCACCATAACATCGTACTTTTGTTGAAGAAGATATTCTTGAAGATACAAAGATGGCTCACAATCCATTTGTCATATAGTTGCCACGTATCGATGAAAATGATAATGAGGATGAATGTGAGAGTGACTATGTTTGTAATGACTGTGAGGGGAGAAATGTGCCTCGTCAAATCTTAAGAACAATGGTAATATTCTTTAAATTTTCATTTACTAATTTACAAATTTAATAATGATTAATATTTTATTTATTTTGCATAAGTTCTAATAACTTTTTCAATGTTTTCATATGCAGTATGAGGATGTAATATCGTCAACAAGAGGATGTCAACTTCCATATCAATGAATATGCATTCATGGAAGTTCAATTAATATTAAATTTGTTATGAAAATACAATAGCTTACAAATTATGTAAAAATATGTCAATGAGATGATATTTAATTTATTTGATAATTAATTTGTTATGACAAAATATTTATTTAAAATTTTTGTATTCTATTTATTTTGGATGAAATTAGTTTTTGTTTTTTTGTATTTTAATTATTTTTATATTTTTACTATTTTAATCACTTTTCACAAAATTTTAAAAAAAAAATTTTAAAAAAAAAGAAAGGGCAACACATTAACAAATAATGCATCGCTAAAAGTGTTGATGCATCGTTAAATAAGCGACTATTAATGCGTCGTTAAATAGACGATTCTACTAATGCGTCGCTAAATAGTCAACTTTATTAATGCTTCGCTAAATAGGCGACTTTATTAATGCATCCTTAAATAGTCACTTTATTAATGCATCGCTAAATAGGCGACTCTACTAATGCGTCGCTAAATAGTCAACTCTATTAATGAGTTGCTAAATAGGTGACTCTATTAATGCATCACTAAAACTCAAAGATAGACGAATCTCATACTGCGTCGCTTGTTGTCTTATAGATTTAGCGATAGGATGTTAAGCGACACCGTGCGATACGTCGTTATTTATTTTGTGTGACGCATTTATTGCATCATTTATCAACGCGATTCTAGTAGTGATTTCTCCTAGAATAACTACATTACACTGTTCTGTGAGAAATTAAATTACATATTTATTCAAAATTTACTAATTATGAAAATAGTAGTCTCAGAATTTTGAGTCAAGTAAGTAAAGGAATTTACATCGTTTGTGTTTGGAATGTCACAAGACATTTAAGACCAACCTCTTTGGCCGCACCAGCAACAAGGTTCCGATCTTTAGCCTGCAATGTAAAATATAATATAATCAATAACTCTCATTGTCAATACCACCAAATCCAGGTATTATATAATTCCTACGCAAAGTTTTTCTGAGCATAACACCTATTAGATTTTTTTCACTCCATCTACTTGGTGACCCACTAGATAGGTGCTACTTCCTAATAATGGAAGGTCAAGCCAGGAGTTTAAAGCAGTCACTTTTTAGTTTTTTTGTCTTTGATTTTTTTTTTTTTTTTTTTTTTTTTACTACATGTCATGTGGATATTTTTCTATATCAATTATGGAAATTAGTAATAGAATAGTCAATAAAATATTATGATCAGTTTGAGGTGGATAATGCTCAAAAAAAGAGGTTGAAGAACTAAATTGAAATTCATTACAAAGTTGAAAAAAACATACTTGACAAGTGCCAAAAGAACTGCATTGAAAGTCAATGCAAACAGTTCAAAACTTGAATAAAATATTTTAAAGTTTGCTAAAAGTTACCTTTCCATGGTTGAGAACCGAACCATTTCCTGCTCCACCACAATATACTGTGCTCTTGCCCATAGAAAGTAATAGTGGTTTGCAGCCAAATAAGCTTCCTCAGAGCCACCAACCTGCATACATATTGCAGTTTTTTTATTTTATTTTATTTTTTTTACCATAAGTTGAGTACTACCAAGATGGCATAAATTGAATAAAATCCTTTAATTTTGAAAGGATCAGGAGCATCAAACCATGAAAGTGAGTGTCCTACCTTCTGCAGCAAGCACACCTCCAAACAACGGAGCATCCAGCATTTTCAGGGTCTCCCAAATATATCTTTATCACACATTTTTTTATCAAGTTTTAAACAAATGATCTGACATAACAAGCCCAAATATGCAGTAAAGCATAACAAATAGCATTTCTAATCAAATTAACATTCTTTTACTTTTCTACATTAGCTAGATCCTTCTAATCAAACAAAAACAGATATAGATTGCTAACACAGCAACCATAACTTTGTTGCTTGAATCCTTTTTCTTCTTCATAACAGAAACCGCTTAACAAAAACATAGTTCAAATATGCAATGTTAACAAAACTACTTACACTAGCAAACTTTAATTAAACAAGACTTATAAAGAGCGATCCACTTTTCACTCCCCTTCTTACCTACCTGCATAAAATGTATAAATCAATAAGTCACTTCCTGGCAACTAAAAATTTGGTGATCACAGCCTTAAAACACTAGTATAAAACAATATTATCAAATTAATAATCTAGTATAGAGAGAATTCAGTACTCTGCTCATCAATTAGGTGATATGTTTTAGTTATTCATATAATATGTACAAAAATGTGGCAGTGATCCAAATTTTTGTAGCATGAGGGCATTAATCCAACAGTAAAAGCATCAACTGTCAGATCTCTATTGATATTTGTATCTCAATGCATCATGTTACCCATTAGAGGCTTCTTAATGTCTCTTTATTTCAATATTTGTTAGAGAATTTCACTGTGCTCATCTATTGGAATCTAACAAGTAAAAGACCATTAATGAGCCTTAATTTCTTTCTAATGACAATTAGAGCCCGTATTCCTATAAATGTGCCATTTTCATGTGACTTAAATGTGTGCTTCAACAAAAAAATTCATCCTTCTGTTACTCTACAACTAGCTTCCAAAGTCTTTCAAGCATAAATCTAGATGGGTGAATCAACTCTCTCAAAAAACTTGCTACTGTGGTTAAACTATTAGTGGTTAATCAACGGTGTATAAATGACAGCCATACAACCCTGTCGAACCAGGCTAAGCTAACCTCTCAAATTGGTTTTTATTGGTATCCTGCAACTTGTTTTTCAACACCTACTTCCAACTGAAACTATTTTTGATGCAACTAGTTATCATCACTAACAAAGAGAAACTAGAGTTATTAGAAACAAAAATTAAACAACATATTTCCAAAGTAAACAAAAAACCACAAAAACAAAAAGTTCATATACATCAAAAAGCTAAACGAACATATCAAAGAACCAGTTTCAAGGAGTTAGGATCAAAAGTTTAATTCTTTGTCTTTTTGATCAGCTTGAGAACTGAAATATTTTCCAATAAAAAACAAAAAAAGCTGATATACTGTTTATTGCTTTTGGGCGATAAATTCAATACAAATAAAGAACGTGAATAGAAATAAATACTTAATACAACTAATAAAGCAAGCTCTTAATGAACGTGAATCAAGGCATTCAATTCATACTCAGATACAAAACAAAAAAACAAATTGATTCCAGTACTCATTAGCCTTCACATAATTGAAAATTCTGTTTTATAAATTGGGAAGAATAATAAATACAGATTTTTTTTAATTATTTTTTTAACAAAATCAATATAAAGTCCATGGAAACAACACAAATATAGAATAGAAAGAAGAATATGCCCTCAAAATTGCAGCATATCCTGTCTTATTCCCAATATATAAAATTCAAGAATAGATTCAAAGTAATAAATCATCGATTTCAGTTTCAATATTTACAATCTATTTTCCTGGAAGTACAGAACCAGGGAAAAAAAAAAAAAAAAAAAAAAGGGGAAAATTTCGTGAAAACATATGCTCTGCTTGTCCAAATTAATATCCAAAGAAAGAGACAGAAAAATAACCAAACCAATCGAATACTTTGTTAGAGAAAAAGGAACCGACACGGTTCCAAAATTTTCTAGTGAACCATACACCGAAAAGGGCCAAAAAAAAAAAAAAAAAAAATTCTAAGGAAGAAAACTAAATGAAAATAATCGATTGTATTCATAGCTTTACACTGGAAGAAGAATTGCAAAGTAAAAAGACCAAAACCAAATTATTATTTTATTTGTTATATCACAAAAATACCTCTTTTTCACTTACCTTCTCTTTATTGGCTTCGGAGAACTCCCATGGAAAGTCAGGTTTGTTGTCCTACGAATCAAGATGCTGCCCAAAATTTCCAAAAAGAATCTAATCCGATAAAACAAAATCAATCTCATACAGAAATCAATAATATGGTGAGTAAGAAACAAATGAAAAAAAAAAAAAAAAGGAAAAAAACAGAACAACACCAAACAGAACAACACCAATCTGCAGAACGACAACAACCAGATCGGTGACCAGAACGGCAACAACCAGATCGGCGACCAGCTTGGCAACAACCAGAACGGCACAAATGTCCAGCAGATTGGCGACCAGCACCTGCAGGAAAAAAAAAAAAAAAATCAATGAGAAACTCGAAGAGAAATTCAAAGAGAAAATGGGTTTGCTTCAACCTTTGGAGATGCAGAGAGCAGCTGATTTGCTTCAACCCAGATTTTGAAGGGAAAAAAATGGGTTTGCGGTGGAAAAGGATTTTGACAGAAGTGAAAAAACTAAAAAAAAAAAAAAAAAAAAAAAAAAAAAAAAAAAAAAAGGATATGGAGAGAAAAATAATCGATTAGATAGACTCAAAAATTGTATTTTTTTTTTTTCATTTTAGGACTGGCGGGACCGTGTGGCGGGCTGGGGAGGCACGAAAATTTTTTTTCTATTGCCGATGAATTTGTTAAAATTCTCTGCAAAATTCCAAGTATTTACCGTCAAATTTTATCAGTAGGTCGGCTTTTTCCGAGGGGATATATTTCGTCGGCAAAAGTCCCATACAATTAAAAATATATATCAGGTTTTTATAAATACATCCAAAAGGAATAAAAAAGCAATATCTTTTACCATGTAAATAAAATACAAATTTCTTTTTTTTTTTTAAAGAAAATAAAATACAAATTTCATCAATAAATATTTACTAGTGTTACAAAAATATGAAATACATATAATATAACACAGATATATGCACTCTTTACCGAGAATATTTATACTTGTAGCTAAAAGATATTACTTTTGCCAAGGAATTTCAATTTGGTCGGTGAATGTTATCTTTTTACCGAGATATTATAACTTTTACCGACGAATTTTGATTTCGCTGGTAAATAGTAATTTTGTTCCGACAATATTAAGTAATCGTCGGTAAAAGTTAATACAATAGCGACATAAGTCTTTTTTCGTCGCTAAAAGTATAACATTTGCCGGCGATTTTTATTTTTCGTCGCCAAAAGTTTCATTTTTATCGAGGAATATTATTTTTGTCGGAAAATGTCTCTTTTGCGACAATATTGTTTTTTGTCGGTAAAAAATTCGTCGGTAAAAGACCATTTTCTTGTAGTGATCTACGGCAGAAGCAGAATATGTAGCTGCTACTTCTGCTGCAAATCAAGCCCTTTGGATCAGAAAACTCATGATAGATTTTTATATGGAACAAGAAGAAAGCACACAGATATTCGTGGGCAACCAAGTTGCAATTTCAATTGCTACTAATCCAGTATTTCATGGCAAAACAAAATACTGCAAGCTACAATTTTATCTTCTAGGGGAGGTACAAAAGGAAGAAGTGCAACTAGTCTACTGTAAAACAGAAAATCAAAGTGCTGATATCTTAACAAAGGCACTTCCCAAGATTAGATATGACTAGTTGAGGCAAAAGCTTGGAGTATGCAGCTCCAGAGCCAAGGAGGAGTGTTGACTGGCATGACTCTGAAACTGCCAACAGAATGCAGGAATCAGTTTAATTTGTGCTATTCTTTAGGCAATAAAATAGTCAAACTGACTGTGACCTTGTCTTCATGCTATTTTTTAGTGCTTAACAGATATGCCTTAAATGTAGCAAATTTTTCTGCAATTTAGTTTCCACTATGTTGTATAAATAGATGCTTTGTTAATCAATAAATATATACATGACCAAAAGCCTCAAAATTATCTTCTTCTTGTTATCTTTGCATTTTTAATATCTAACAACAATCTATGCAGCAAGATTCCAGATGATAGTGCGTTGGTTAGCCACCACCACTAATAAAAGCTGCTCTTCAAATAAGGAGGATCACCTTTCTCTAGCCCACGTATATCTCTGAGTCACATAATATGTAGATATACATATTCAGATTTTTGTTATATATACATATAAGAAAAAAGAATAATAATAAAGGGAGAAGAAGAAAAGGACCACCATGATGGGCATACGTATAGATATGATCCTCAGGCTTCAGTTGTTCATTCCGTATCTTGGTCGAAAGCAGCAGCTGGATGCTATTTTGTTGAACCAAATAACAATAATAAATAAGAATATAACAACTTATAATTATAATTATTAATTAACGAAAAACAAAAAGAAAAGAATAATAATTTCAATCGTGTATGGAGAACAAACCAAGAAAATTACCATCAGTAATAGTGCCCAGTAGAAAAACGTGATGCATGGCAGACTCCAGACCACTTTAAGAGTGTCAGACCACACTTGAAGAGGGTCAAACCACTAAGTTGACAGAAAACATAAAGCGAATACAACAATTGCCCCTAGTAAAAACGTGTCAACTAAGGATTAAAGAGTCTGTGGGAGTCCCAATGAGTATCTGAAGACAATATCTCATCAACTTGAGGCAATATTTGTGCTCAGTCAACTTTAATAACATTAGGACGAACTCCAACTTCAGGAGCAAATCTACACATACAGTATACGCCAATATATCTACCCAGAAAGACCAAAAAAAGTAGCAGCAAGCATGAGTTGCTGTTGGTGATCAAAGACAGCTGCAGCAGTGATAGCCAAGAAAAATGATGGTCTGCCAACTTCATCTGAAATCAATTCTATCTATCACTAGCAACCCTGTTTTGCAATATATTGCAAAGTTTTTATCGTTGTTCATATGACGGTAATAGTCAGTAGAACCATCCTTGAGAAGGAAAGACACACGCTCTTCAACAACTTGAGGTGGATCGGAAGATGCGAGAGTACAGCTATCCTCCCAAAGTAAGTGAGCTAGATTAACACCATAATAAAGGGATAGATATTTCCACCTGATAGAAATCATCTAGTGAGGTTAAGATGACCAAACCTGCATCAACTGCCAACCTTAATGGATCAAAATCACCACATGTTGGACATATTCCATTATTAATAGAGCCTGCTGCTCGAGTAATATTCAGTTGAATCACCTTTCCATTACCATCATTTATCCCTAAGGTCATGCACATTATAAGCTCATGGCATGGGAAATAACACAGAAAACACAACCAAAAAAAAAAAAAAAAAAAAAATTCTTTTCAACAACCACTCTTTTGGTCATCAATTGTTAGCATTTTGGTTGTTAAAAGAAAATTAGCAACCAAACAACAATTGTCGCTAAAAGGCAAGGGTATCGGTACCTTCCCAATGTTTGGTGAGGAAAAGAGCTGGATTAACACCATAGTCAGAGAGATAGAGTTTCCACCAGAAACAAAATCCTCGAGAGGGGTTGAGACAACACCACCCGCATCAAGTGCTGGCCTTGATTGATGATCACCACATATTGTACACATACTATGATTTGAGCCTGCTGCTTGATCACCTTTTCATCACCAACATATATTCCTGAGGAGCTCACATTTTATGCAGCAGCCAAACAAGAAATAAGCAAATCCTCACATTGGTCATGAATTCAATAACATCATTTATACACTATATAAGAAACATACAGACTCTCATGAGATGGGAAAACACATTAAAAAAAAGAAAAGGACACAGGGATCAGCTTATGTCTGTAAAGGTTCGCAACAAGGTCTTCTACAACAAGACAACTAGAGGATTAAGAAAGCATACTCGGGCCTATTTCAGGATGATTGAGGACTAGATTGTGCATTTCGTTATGACGGCAGCTTTGGGAAGGATTAGTTACATCTGTCATACACAAAACTAATACCAAAGTGGCAATGGAGATTATTTATTGTTACACAATATGTATTACAATTCATTACATATATTTGTAGACATTTATTGTATAAAATAGATGTGGTGGTAACAAATCTATAAAAACCCAAAGATATAAGCAAATACACAACAGATACCCGATACAAAAGTATAATATGCTAGCATTGAGGAACTAGGCATTACAGCATGCATGGCTGAAGTAAAAGCCACAACCATCCCAAGACTAGAAATATAAGTGAGAGTTGCAGCGACTCTTGTAAAACGTAAGAGCAGATGATAATTATGTTCCAAGGCACCACAAAATTGTAAGAAAACTGAGGCAGAGGAGAAGTAGAAGGCTATTGAATCTGCTATCACAAACAATTGAAAAGATGTCTTGTTAGATAGCAATGCCAAGCCTTTTCTGGGTGATTCGTTTTGTTCATACCCTCCAGGCACTGTAAAGCCGACTGTAAAAGTCACTGTTGCAATAAGACTTGCCACCAGTAGATGAATGTTGGATATGTTCTTCAGTCTATGAGCTTTCATGTCTTTGTCCTGATCATAACCAACTTCCTTACTTGTATGATCATGATCTTTATATCTATTAGATCCTACTCTGTTTATGATTATATCCTTTTTTATGTGCTTCTCGTATTCTCCTTTATGGACAATTGAATGCAGACTTGCTCGCCCATCCTGTTTCTCCAACTTCATTGCAATCACAGACTGAAAAAAGTTTAAAGGAGAGGCAAATTAAATCGGTTCAAAGATAAAAGAACTGGCAACATAAAGGATTGGTTTTAGTCAAAAACAGATTTTCCTAGCGTTACTAGTGTAGCAAAAATTATGTAGACCCAAAATTATTCATGGCCAAAAAGTGGCTAAATGGGCATCAGCCATCACAAAAAATCTTCCATAGCAAAATAGAGTGACATTCATAGCAAAACAGAGCGAACTTTACCTAGGATATATTTTAAGACAAATGCATCAAGTAGAAACCACCATTTCATAACTAAATTCTAAAAGATTCAGTCAAGCGTCATGGTTCAGACCACTTGCCTTGAAAAGTTCTCCAATATTAGGATTAGTCCGAATCAAGTCAATCGGCTTTTGGAAGTTGTGATTTTGAGTCTTCTTATGAACTCTAATATCATTCACAAGGATGGTTATGATGCTGTACTTGTTCCTTCCAGCAGCTAGATGCAGAGGAGTATTACCTTCATTATCCACTGCATTGATGAGGCTCTCAAGCCTTGGCTTCTTTAGAATAAACCTTACAGCATTAAGCTTTGTATTTTCAATTGCAACATGAAGAGGATTCCATCCTCTGTTGTCAACCAAGTCACAAGCATCAGGTTTGTGATTAATAATTTTTTCCATTACATTGACACGGCCTTGTTTAGCAGCAATATGCAAAGCAGACATGCCTTCATTGTCTTGAAGGTATGCGATACGAGTAGAAGAATTCTGAAGCAAAAGTTGAGTTGCTTCAAGGTGACCTAAATGTGCTGCACAGTGAAGAGGAGTCCATCCTAATACATCCTTTTTTCCTGCAAGCCCATGACCTCCTTTTTCAAGCAGTAAGTGCATAATATCTAGAAATTGATAGAAATTAATAATTACTATCTATATGCATATATAGTTTAGGATCTATAGGAAGAAAGAAAATGTGAAAGATAGACTACCCATTTGTGTTGGCTGGTAACCCTTTCTATATCCTATATTGATGCATTGATCTCCAGCATGCAAAAGATAGCTGCTTAGCAGGCGCCGGAATTTCTCCAGAGATAAGTCAGGTGCCCGATATTCAAACATGCGAGCTGCAACAAACATTAAGTGTTTTCAATGGAGAGCAAGTATGATTAGAAACTAGCATAGATGCCAGTCAAAAGAATGAAAATAAAAATAAAATAAAATAAAAATCTACTAGCATTAAGAGATGCTGTAATAGAAAGTGTCAAATTCCATAACAAAAAATATGAGCAACAAAAAAGTATATAATATGATTACCTTTATGGGCTCGAATCACAGCAGCATGCAAAGCATTCATGTCATTGGAACCACAACATGGAGATGAAGGAAAATGTTGTAAAATGTGTTGTGCAATGTTGAGAAAACCTCTCTCCACAGCAAGAAAAACTGGAGATTCATTAGCGTCATTCACCAAATCTAACAATCCTGCATCTTTCTCCATTAGCAGCTTTGCTACATCAAAGTGACCATTTTTAACTGCAACATGTAAGGCTGTGTCTTTCTCCTTCAAGTTTCTTGTCCTTAAAAGATCAGCTGCTTGCTGGTTTTCAATATCCATCAAACCGCCAATGAGCACCTCAACCATATCTTTGTTACCAATTTTTGCTGCTATATGTAAAGGACTGTCTCCATCAGCATTTACTTGGTGAAGAAGTGATGGATTTAAGCGGAGGACACCTTTTGAAACACCCTTTTGATTGAATCTAACAGCAATGTGAAGAATAGTGTTCGTCTGGGGTGTTACCTGGTGAATATCAATCCCCTCTTCCTCTAGTGCTTGAATAAGGCTTTCATCTCCTGAAGCTGCAGCTTCGAACACCATCCTATCCATTGGGAGCAATGATCTCAATCACTTTCTCCGATCTCTATCTTCCTGGTTAAGAAGGGACAGACTAAGAAGATTATAATCCCAAGTCGTCTAATTTGTGTAAATTATTCTTTAAAATACAAGTTGAAATTAATCATTACCAATATTTAAAGTAGTCATCAGGTTTTATATATTTTATAACTCTATTATCGTTTATATTCCAAGCGGTAGAATATTTAATAGGACCTTTGGCAGAAAGCAAGGACAAAAACCATCCTTTAATAAATAATTTCCAACTTATTTGCGTGAAACCAGACAAAGGTGAGGTAGCTGTGTGACTAATTTATTCCAAAAGTTTCTTTTCGAGTTTAAAAAACTTAAAGTAGCTATCAAAGGAAGAAGAGACTTTGTAGGATTCATAACAAGCCATGAGTAAACTTCTTGAGTCTTTTTTTATTCTTATTATCACTATCATTTTTATATTATTAAAAAATAATAATAATAATAATAATAATAATAATAAAAAAAAAAGGGAAGAAGAGAAGAAGAAGAAGAAGCTTCTCGAGTCTTGGTCAATGATGATATTGATATCAAAGTATATACTCCAAGTGAGAATTTGCTAATAAACGAGATAATTAGCGCAAAACGTATACACATGGATTTTCAATCTCTCAACAGAACTCCAATCAAAGTTCTACATAAAAATCTTAAAACTATCTTGTCTCACCTGCTCATCATAAAAGATTTTTGAACTTTGAATTCATGTAAACTTGCATACGGTTTGCACCTCCAATTTATGAAGATGGCAAAGATTTTACAACTCCATGAATGGTTAAAGAGAACAAACAAAGCAAATAACCTCAACATTCAACAAAGGCAAATAAATATACAATGCAACGAAAACATTCCAAAACAACAATCTAAAAGTACCAACTTTGTTTATGATAAATTATTCTTCCTTCACTGTTTCAGTTGCAGCCAAAGACATTAAGCCAGAACTATCAACAAGCTTCTCAACTGCAACTTTACTAACATCACGACGAACTCCAATGTCAGAAACTAATCTACTAACGCAGTATATACCATAACCCACAGCTGCCAGACCAGAAAAACTAGTAGTCAGGAATCGAAGAGGTGAAGAAATTACAGCACTAGCGGCAGCCAAAATGGAGCATGCCTGCCCACTCCTGCCAATACTAATACTAGTGAATACTAGCAGGCCAGTTTTGCAATAAATTGCAAAGTCTTCACAATTGTTTTTGAAAATGTGGTAAACACCAAAGCCATTCTCAAGGAGGAAAAATGCACGATGCAGGACATCTTCAGGTGGATCGGAAGAGGCAAGTGTACAGGTACCACCTCGAGGTTTGGCAAGGAATACAGCTGGATTAACACCATATTCAAAGAGATAAAGATCTCCACCAGAAAGAAAACAATCTATGCAGGAAGAAAGCACACCATCAAGCCTTGATTGATCACCACATATTGGACAGGGATTGTCTGAAGAATGGGATGGAGACGAGCTGAATATAATACGATCTAACACAGTCCCTGTGCCAATTTCCTGGCCTGCTCCTCGAGTGAAGTGGATCACCTTTCCATCACCGACATATATGCCTGGGGTCACATAGCAGACAAATAGGGGTTAGTACAAAAAAGACTATTATGCATTCAAGGACAGGGGCACAGAGAGAGAGAGAGAGAGAGAGAGAGAGAGAGAGAGAAAGAAAGAGAAAGAGAAAGAGAGAGAGAGAGAGAGGGGTGCAAAAGAGGAAACCTTCTCAAATGCATGTTCAAAAATTTACTTCTTGTTGTGCTTAATCGAATTATCAAACATAATCATCAACTTACTACTATGTTTTTAGCCTAAGTATAATAATCCCAAAATGGTAAGTTCAATTTAACTTGTCACACATTATCTGAAATGGAAGCATTTATTTCTAATATAGATGTTCCAAAGTCTTAGACTCTCTGGGCAGGGGCAGGGGCAGGTAGAATAATGGATACTCCTCATAATCTTATCCATAAGTTTCCTATTCCTACTTCTGTAGAATCTTTACTCTGCTCCAAGCCCACTTCAAATGATAGGCAGTTTGCTCTTTAAGAAATTGCTCTTGAAAATTATCTTAACAGGAAAGTAATAAAAGAAACAAAAAGCAGTCATGCATATTCCTGGCTTAAATCTTTTTGTACTCCATGAATCCATGTCATTTAATCTCCATATCAAAGAAAACAACTTGTAATGCTCAAAGGATTGACTAGCAGAAGAATAACTTGTGCTCAAGTCTGAAACAAAAATTTGGACCAGCAAACAACCTAAGCAAAAACGGTATGCCACTCACCCACATCATATTAGTAAATGAAGGCAGGATATAACTCCTAGGAGTTTCTACTAATCCATTTGACAAAATTAATATCTGTTTTGTTGGGGCACCTCCTAAAAGCAGAAAGTAATATGCATGTATAATGTATAGGAAAACAAGAAAAAAGAGGGGTGAGGGATTCAGATGTTAACATTCCCTTTTTAACTTGTTTCTGTCTTTCTGATGTCAAAAGATACAGACTCTACATGAAATGCGTAGAGAAGCTACTCTTGTCTCTATTATCTCAAAACAATGCAGTCATTAAAAGAATAGGAAAAGAATTCCAACCCCAGCTCGAGAATTCTAATCTCCTTTAATATAGATAAGTTCTTTTGACACCTCTATTCATATTTGTAGAGAGTGACGGTCAACTCAAGAGAGAAATACCATTTTTGACACCTCATGCAACATAGCCACAAAATATAATCTTTATATAGAGAAGCTCTAACGAATAGACAACCAAAGTCATTTTAAACAAATACAGAAAGGTTTTAGCAGTTTCTGATTTAAATAATGGCAAACTTTGTCCCTAAACAATAGTCACATATATAGGCATGTTCTTCCAAAAAGGACCGTAATATGCTACTGCCAGTAGCTACTTTTGACTAAATGTTATAGAAGTCACAACATGCAACTTTGCAAAGACCTAAAAGATAAACATCAAAATAATGGCGCTAAAAGAAAGGGGGGGAGAAATTCAAATGAAAAACTAATATAGCAATCTTTGCCAAAGCTAATCCCATTTGTCCCTAAATTTAACAATACCAACAACTTAGGATGATCAAACTTACGAAGCCAAAACCTTATAGTCTACCACAAATAAACTGAATCCTCAAGAATTGAGACAGATCAAAATGGAAAAACAATACCCATAAAAGAATCTGTGTTAGACCCAATGATCGATACAGTTAACATCTAATTCTGCTCATTTAAAAAAACAACAAAATCAATAAAAAAAAAATTAAAAAATAAAAAGGAGAAAAAGAAAAACAACCATGATGGGCATAGATATAGGCCTGCCTCCATGAATATATATGATCCCCAGGCTTCAATTGCTCCCTCTGGATCTTATTCGAAAGCATTCCCATCTCCCACTTGGGCTTTCCTCTGCTTGTGTCTCTGTCTCTGCTCTGCAAATTTCTTATTTTGGGGGAAAAAAAAATTGGATAATTTGAATACAACCCAGAGATTCGATCCCAGCAATGAATAAACTAAAAGAGACGTGAGACAGAGACAGAGACAGAGAGAAGAGGAGAGGAGGGCAAATGGGAAATGGGAAATGAGAAATCTTTTCCTTCGTCTCTAAGTCTCTCTCTCTCTCTCCCTCTCCACTCTTTCCTCTCCCTCTTGCTCTTCCTTTTCCGTTGCATTTGAGATTATTAATAAATGCTTTCAAACAATTTACCAACTGTTATGGAGGTTGCGTCATTTTTCCGAAAGAAATCAGATAATTTGAAAAAAAAAAAAAAGGAATTAAATCTTTTTTTTTTTTTAAATAATAATTCTGTTTCATTTCCCTGTGAGAGTGAAAATGACTACCGTGTTTTCTTTGTACGTATCTATAATTTTGTACAGAGGTAGTAAATTAACATTCGCGTGTTTCTTTTTACAGTTTGTTTTTTTTTATATATATATATATTACTGTTTAAATTTATAAAAAATATAAAATTATTTAATATAATATTATTTATTTATTTATACCATTTCAAAATTATATATCTTTCATAAATAATTTTTTTTTTACAATTTTAAAATAATTATATACAGTTTTATAAAAATTAATTTCATTAAAATATTTTTATTTTTTTCTTTTTTATTTCTAGTTTTGAGTTAGAGTTGATTTTTATAATTTGTTTCTCAATTTTTTCAATAACATAAACTGTTATTTATTTAAAAGTAAAAAACTAACAAATAATGGAGGGTACTAGAATTTGGTATTGACATGACCATCTCATTTTTTAAAATAATTGCTTTTTTCAAGACCAAAAAATTTTATTATTATTTTTCCATCTTATTTTTCAAGACAATTTCATTATCTATATATTTTTCATCTTGCATATTTTTTATATTCAATTATATATAAATTTTTAATGATTAAAAAAAAATTTGGCATATTTCATAATGTACGATATTTAATATCTGTATATATATACAATGTTTAATAGATAAAAGCTAAACATCTTAATAATGTTCGGATGAATGCTTCTGAACAATTAAAAATTATTCAGTTTTAAATTTTGGACAAAAGATGAATTCTAAACATCTTAATAATGTTCGGATGGATACTTCTGAACAATTAAAAAATGTTCAGTTTTAAACTTCCAAATAAAAGATGAATTTTAATATATCATAACCAAATATAAGAGTATTGTTTCGACCTGGTCGTTGGTAAGCGATAAAAAAGAAAAATCCAAACTAAAGCAATCATCACAATATAAAAAAAATAAAGAAAAAACTAAATTCATTAAATTGTTTCATATGTTTAAGCTTCCGTAATTTGTGAATAATTGTTGTATATTCATTCTTAATTTTTAATGAAATATAAATTAGATTGATATATTTAATGTATTATTTGAGAGGAAGAATAAGACTATTTAAAAAAATTATTTAAATAGATTTAGTTAATAAATATCCTTAATAGTAATTTTAAATGGGGATAAAATTATAAATCAATAATGAAACTGTATAGAGTTCAAATGGTGGTGCAACTAGAACTATTCTTAACATTTTTATTTTTTTTTTGATAAACTGGTATATTTATGTATATGCTAAACTTTATTTTATTTTTATTTTTTTATGTATGGTATATTTTATTTAAATGTATTAAGAACATGTTAATGTACGAAGATAATTTTAAGGCATATGTTCAAACATCATAACTATTAAAAAAAAAAAAAAAAGTTTATAACATTATCAAAGGTTTAAGTTGGCAATTAGGGGTTTTTTTTTTTTTTTTTTTTTTTTCCTTTTTATGCATTTTTTTCCCAATGGATCTATGTTTCACATAAGAAAAAAAAAAGTTTTATAATCTAAAGACATTTATCACATAATTTTAATTTTAAATATAAAAAATATTCGAAGGTCTGGGTCTCCAGTATTCCTTTCCACATCTTTGTGACAGTTTAGTTTAGCTAAGTCTTTGCTTCCTCCCAATGGAGGGCACTAATCAAGAAGGAACCTTTGGGTTTCCTGAACTTCTTCTGGAAGCGGATGAAGAAAGTGCCCTAAAAGCAGCTCAATGCTTCCTCGCCTGGAAAATTATATCAGATAAAGTAATCACTGAGACTAGGGTTCATTTAATCATCTGAAGAGTCTGGTTTACTCAAGATCCAGTAAAGGTCGAGAAGCTAGATCAAAATCTATTCCTGTTTTCTTTCAAATCTGCTGCTGACAGAAATCAGGTTTGGCAAGGAAGGCCATGGTATATTAATGGGCATCATCTGCTATTGAGGGAATGGAATCCGGATCTAGCCATCCGAGACATCGATTTCAATTTTTCTTCATTATGGGTCCAAATTCGTGGCTTACCTCTGCAGTACATGACCAGCGATAGTGCGTTCGAAATTGGGAGTTTGTTCAAGGCAGTCCTTCAGTGTGAGAACTCATCACGCAACCACATAATTGGTTCAAAATATATGAGAATTCAAGTTGGAATTGACATTCGGAAACTGCTTTTGATGGGAGTTTTTCAAAAAACTAAGAAAGGGGGAATGTGGATACAATTTGCCTATGAGCGTTTGGACGAATTCTATTACAACTACTGTCTTATTGGACATGGGAAGGCAGCCTGCAGCAAACCGAAATCTAGCAACCAAAACATCGATGGGGATGAGTACGGACCTTAGATCCGAGCAGAAGCCGATGCCTTTACAGTGGTTTTCAAGGGCAGCTCTCTCCGACAGGTGGAAATTCCCAGGGGCGAATTATTTGACACATTCTCAAATGATTCCAGTTCAGATGAGCAAATCGAAGGCACCGGTGGGGGAATAGGTCCTCTATATGAACATCGGCAGCCACTCATGCTGGAAGGGATGACTGAGTCTCGCAGCAACCGAGTCGACTCAGGCGGAGAGCTGGGAAATCGCCCTAACCGGGCCTGCATATACACCCTATCACCGTGGAACACGTGGCAGGTACAGTGAAGCAATCAAACTGCTCCCAACCACCATCTGACAGAAACCATACATTTTCAAATTCGAGTTTTGCTATTCCAGATTCCCCGTCACACATGCTGGGCCCGCCCAGGATCTTGAAAATCTAGATGGTGGACCAGGATAGACACGTGTTGGCACTTCAGGCCGGAAAAGGAAAGCTCTTGGGATCAGGCCTAGGAAAATACCCAAAAAGGATCAGGGTGTGCAAATTGCAATTTCTGCACGAACTAGAGCTCCGTCCTCCTGATTAATCAAACCTCCAAACAGGTTAGTTGAATCTCCTGCTAAGACCATATCTTCTTCTTAACGAGCTAAAGTTATTTCACCTAAAGTAAGACTGAAGGATATAGCAAGGAGAAGGTGTGAAAGAGCTCTACCAGCAACCGGTAAGGACTCACAATTAGAAAATGCTTCGGCCGGGGCGGGCCCCACCCGATTAATGAAGCTCCTCGCATGGAACTGCCGAGGGATGGGAAGACCTTCAGCAGTTCGTGGCCTTCGTGGCCTGGTGCGGAGATTTTCCCCTATGGGTCTCTTTTTGTCAGAGACCCAGGTATCTGCTTTATGAATGACCAACATAGCATGATCTCTTAATTTTGATTGTAGCCACATAGTGGAAACCAGGAATGGTTCGGGGGGATTAGCTTTATTTTGGAAACTTGAATGTGACTGGGAAATAATTTTTAGTTCAAATTGGATAATTGATGTCAGTGTGACTTCGGTGGAATTTATGGTGTTGTTATTGTCCGGCAGACAGAGCGTAGGAAAGAATTCTGGATTTCTTTGGCTCGGTGTGTGCTTTCTAGTTATGATGATTGGGTTTGCATCGGAGATTTTAATGATATTGTAGATCAAAGCAAGAAAAAGGGAGGGCGAAGAGTATCCTCAAAGACAAAATTCTTTCTTCGGAATTTCTTGAACAAAGCTGGTGGGATCGACCTGGGATTCACTGGGAATCCTTTTACCTGATGTAATAAGAGGGGAGGTAAAGCTAACATTAGGGAGAGGCTAGACAGGGCTGTTGTGAGTTTAGACTGGCGTGTCCATTTCGACCGAGCGGGAGTCCTCCATCTTCCAGCTGTTGGTTCCGACCATGCTACCCTTTTACTGTGCCTTGTTTTGGACCTTGGTAATGCCCCAAGACCTTCAGGTTTTTAGAAGCCTGGACCCGCGACCAACCTGCAAATTGGTCACTCAATTCGCTTGGAATGATGCTGAGAGAGATGCTCATCGACCGTCCCTAACTGCTAAAATTCATAATGCTGCAAAGGCTCTATCTGTTTGGAATAGGGAAAGCTTTAGGTTTTGCTAAACCAAATTAAAGGAACTCAAACACCAGTTAGTCTTTATTCAAAGTCTAACCTCGTCGGAAGACATCTTAGCTCTGGAACGTGTTGTGCAAGGTGAGATTTCTGAATGGCAAGTCAGACTTGAGTTACTCTGGCGGCAAAAATCCAAAGAGCTTTGGCTGCAAGTTGGTGATAGAAACTCCAGATTTTTCCACGCGTCAACTGTAGCCAATCGCAAAAGAATTACCATCTCTGGGTTAAAGAATGATTCGGGTTTATGGTTGGATGACAGAGCATTTATTGGAGAGTTTCTGATCGTAAAATTCTCAAACCTGTTTAGAGACGACGTGATTACTCATTGTCCTTCACTACCAGAACTCTTTCTCCCTGCCGTCTCCACTGAGGAAAATTTTCATTGACAGCTTTGCCTTCTAGTAATGGAAATTTGGAAAGTGATCCAGAGTATGAACCCCACCAAAGCCCCCAGACCCGACGGAATGTCAGCCTGCTTTTTTCAACACTACTGGGATATAGTTGGAGACAATGTGATTCGAACAGTTCAAAATATATTCATTTCCAAAGTTATCCCAGCGGCCATAAAAAGAACGGTGATGGCACTTACTCCCAAAGCAAAAAATATTTCGCGTTTCGACCATATCCGACCAATCAGCCTTTGCAACACAGTCTACAAAGTTATATAAAAAATTATTGTCAACCGATTAAGACCGTTAATGCCTAATCTCATTTCCCCCAATCAAGCCGCTTTTGTCCCTGGTAGATCGATAGGCAAAAACACCATTTTGGTGAACGAAATTATGCATTCGATGAAGAAATGCAGGGGGTCCCCTGGGTTTGTAGGTTTTAAGATCGACATGCACAAAGCCTACGACCGAGTTAACTGGACTATTCTCAATGAAATCTTGATTAATTATGGGTTCTCTGCTGATGTGGTGAGTTTGATTGGCCAATGTTATGGGATAGATAGAACCTCTATTCTCCTTAATGGGAGCATTTGCGGTAGTGTTAAAGTTGGGCAGGGCCTTCATCAAGGCGACCCTCTTTTGCCATACCTGTTCATTCTGTTCGCTGAAATGCTTTCCAGGATGATTCACAAGTTGGAATTAGAAGGTAAAATCCATGGATTTAAATTTCAGCGTACATGGCCTCCAATATCGCACTTGTTTTTTTGCAGACGATATCCTAATCTTCTGCAAAGCTAGCCGGGATGAAGTTAGTGCAGTTTCAAATTGCTTGAATCAATATTGCAATTGGACCGGGCAGCTAGTCAACTTTGCCAAGTCAGGATGCTTCTTCTCAAGGAATGTCTCAGCCAACAACAAAGCAAACATTAAAAGCACTATCAATCTCAAAGAACTCCCCCAAGATGCCAAATACCTTGGTAACCCTTTATTCATAGGGAAAAACAAATTGATGGCTTTTGAGGATTTAAGGAAACGGATTGAAGTCAAATTGGAACGCTGGAAAGCGAAGTTATTATCTCAATCAGGACGGCTTGTGCTAATCAAGACAGTGATTATTGTTGCACCAATTTATACCTTTTCAACATGCAAACTGCCCCTGGTGTGGTGTGGAAAAATTGATAGCATGGCGAGCAGGTTCCTATGGAAAGGACAAGCTTTTGAGAAACCCAGCTTCATTCCTTTGGCCTGGAGCAAAGTTTGTAAACCAAAAAGCTTCGGTGGGCTAGGTATCAGAAGACTTGAAGATGTCAACCGTGCTCTTCTTTGTAAATTGGGATGGTTCTTGGAGAATAACAGCAACACACTTTGGGTCAAGGCCTTGAAGGCCAAATACTTTCCTCATACTACCTTCATGCGTTGCCCTAGAAAAGATCAAATTCTTGGCAATGGAAAGGCATTTTGAGTATAAGATCAATCCTTGAGAAGGGTCTTTGCTATAGAGTGGGTAAAGGGAATAAAGTGAATTTTTGGGAGGACTCATGGATACCCAACAATATCAATTTCCGCCCAAACCTGAATCCTCGTAATGCTAGCTTTAAGCTTTGAATGGTGGACTCCTTGTTACGCGAGTGGAACTTGGATCATTTAAATGCACTTTTTGATCAAGAGACCATCACCAACATAACAAAAATTTTCTGGACTAATAATGACCTGGATGATACTCTCAATTGAATGGGCACTAACTCAGGAAAATTCCAAGTTAAATCTGTTTATAAATTCCTTCTCCCTGGTGTTACTGATCAGAGGGATTGGTGGCGCGCCGTATGGTCTTCCGACATCCACGATCAGCTCAAATTCTTCTTGTGGAAGTTATCCATCCAAGGCCTTCTAGTTAGAGCAACTCTGCTTCATCGCAACTGGCAGTTGGACAACGAATTCTGTCCTCATGGGTGTGCTAGTCCAGAGAATGAGATGCATCTGTTCTTCACTTGTTCCGTTGCGAGGGCCTTTTGGATTGCATCCCTCTGGACAATCAAATGGGAGTCTTATCCCCAAAGCACTTTAGAGTCCTATCTTGACTGGATAGCCAATCCAGTGGGGAGGCTTCCAGTGCACGAGCTTGACGTTAACAGATTCTTCCACTGGAGGCTTCCAGTGCACGAGCTTGACGTTAACAGATTCTTTCTCTTTGCTTCCATCATTCTGCATACTATCTGGCAAGTGCGCAAAAAAATTGTTTTCGAAGTCCAAAGGATTTCCCTTGAAGAAGAAGTTCATCGAATCTTCCAACGATTTCAAGAATTCTCTAACTCAAATCCCCCAGAGGGCGAAGCAACTTCCATTCCAGATACGACGACCTCCTCCTGGACACCCCCTTCGACTGGAACAATTAAACTTAATTCTAATGCTTCTCTAGCCTATGGTTTTTCAAGTCTTGGAGTGGTTGCCAGGAACCAATTTGGTGCCGTTCTGAAAATTCACGTGGCTAGAACGCCTATCAACTTGCCTGAAGCTGTTGAAGTGGCTGCTATTTTACAGGGGATTCTTCTAGCTCTTCAATGAGGTTATTCTCATATTTGCTGTGAAAGCGATCCGAAATCAGTTATCCAGAACATCATCAACCCTCGGATAGATAATACTCATTGGAACACTACTGGGTTTATTAGGAAACTTCGAGACTTATGCCCTCTCTTTCGTTCCATTTCTTTTGCTTGGACTCCAAGGAAAGCAAACCAGCTAGCCCATTTGGTGGCTCGTTGGGGCCTCTTCAATGAAAATTGTAGCGCTGTTTATACTTTGTCCTATTCTAGTTCTTTTGTAGACTCGTGGAGAAAGGATTGTGGTCTTCTTTCCACAGCCTGATCTCCCGGCAGATCTTCTTGTAAGCTTACCGTCCTTTCGGTTAATATAACGCCCCATTTTACCAAAAAAATAATAATAAATTTTTTTATCAGGGTACCAAACATAACATTTTATTATATATTGATTATATTCATTCCCCAAAAAAAAAAAAAAAAAAAAAAAATTATATTTACCAAAGCAAACCACAAATATGATCTGAATTACTTTTTTCACGCTCTCTGAAATTAGACGATGAAAAACAGGTTCGGAGATTCCATGTCCAAAGCCTTCCACAACTAGTCCTTCAATGGCTTCAAAGATGGAAGTCCCAGTTTTCACCATCACCAACTTGAGCACTTGGGTTGCCATGGCGGTCCCTCCAGACATCACAGTAGCTGATTTCAAGTGTAAGGAGCAAATTAACAAAATATAGAATGCCATACAAATTCCGATCTCATCAATCCCTGTTAAACGTATTTGTTTATCCATTTAAGTGTCTGTCTTAAAATAAAGATCATTTTTTTTTTTTTTTTTTGAACGGGACTAGGTATTTCTATTTGGAAGATCATATAATGAATTTTTCTGGGTCATTGCAATTTGCAGCCTTTTGGTTTCCCAAAGGCCCAACTGGGAAAAAATGATGGTTTCAGTTGTCTTATTCAGCTTCTGGGTTGAGCTTCTGGGATGGGTTTTAGCAGAAATGCGTCTCTCTACTGGTATTTTTCTAACCCAGCAAAGGGATTTTTGAAGTGTTTTCTTTAAAAAGAACTTATAACCGTTTGCAATTTTTTATCATTATTATTTTTTTCCGAAGTATTGCTGATTTGAATGCCATGAAGTTCCTATTAGACTAAAATAGTTGATGTAGTATAGCATGCTGCCATGCTGACTGTAGCCCATTATATAACTCAACCAAAGCCAAAACTAATTGCGCATTCCATTAATTTCCAACCAGCTGGTGCCATTGTGGTTAGTTGGATTTGATTGTCATTGCCATACTTAATTTGTTAACCATCTGCAAAGTACTTTTCTACTGGCATATAATTTTCATTGTACTTTTTTACACAACTCCATTACATGATTGTTATGAAGGTTGTATGCTTGTTTCCTAGTTAATAATGTGCTGAGAAGATACTAAATGTCTGTGGTTTATAAAACATTTCTGTAGGAGAACTTGACAGAGTGCACCTCAATTGCTTCCCAAAATCAGGAGAAATTGAAGTTTGTGGACTTATGGCGCGTTTTTTTGGTTGTTTTGTTTCCTTAAAGTTAATTATGCCACAGGATTCTTTTCTTTATGACCTACGTTCATCATTAGTTTGCATTTTTTAAGTAGTCTCCATCGTGTTGTAGGTAAAGCGAAAATCATGCTTCTTCCACCTGCCTGATTCAATGCCCACGAAGTTTGCATTCCAAGGAGTGAGAGGAACATGGTTTCTTCATGTAGAAGCAAGAAGTTTGACCAATTTGAATAGATCATCGTTACCTCAATTTGTGGCTACAGATGTTGATTATGTATCAAGTCCTGGTAAGGGCAAGAGAGAATGCAAAGAAAAGGAAATTGGAGAAAAGGGATTGCAGTTTCATGAACTTTCATTAGAAAGGCTTCAGAGACCTCTCGATGTTTCAGAGGAAAAGAAGAAAAATAAGAAAGAAACAAAAAACTGCTACTTTGGTTACCAGACAAATGGAAATGGGTTTGAATACATTGGTGCAAACAAAATTACTTTAGTTCCAACTGCCAAGAGTGTTTGTGAGCACCCTGCATCTGCAGAAAATATTGAGCCTAGGGAGGAATGGGCTTCTAGATCAATGGTAGAGGCCCAAGTGAGATGTCATCAGAAACAAAATCCGTTACCTTCTTATTTGCTTCCTTCCCCACCATCAACCAAAACTGGTCAAGGAGCAAGGTATAACTTCAATAGACCTGAAGTGGGGAAACACCTTGTCATGGCTTCAGGTAGTCTCGGCATTTCTCCAAGTAAGCAGAAAACTGCAATCTATCTCTGCCGCATGAAAGATGGAAAAGTTTTGGGTCTCAACTCAAGTTCAGTAGTTAAACAACCACAGTTTGAGATAAGTGACAGTGATGAATGAACAGTTCCAGAGTGTATCCTGGTGAACTGAGACAACTGTGCATTATAATGTCATGCTCTTACACCAGAAGTTCTACTCTGTCTAGCTTCACAATATCAATGGATAACCTGAATGCACTGTAATTGATTATTTGGAGTGGCTGATTTGTGGAGAAATGGAGGATTGGAAGAGCTTTCTCTCGAGCAAGATCAGAGGTGTGAACAGTCTAGAATCCCTTAACTTTCACTACAGAGTTACATCCAGATTATTGTTGTCATTTTCGATCTTTTTGTAAATTTGATGCTGTTCTCTTCTCTTGGAAACAGAGGAAAAAATGGTATGGGTTAACATGATAACACTCACATAGCCAAAAAGGAAGGAGGAGAAAACAAAAAGAAAAAGAAAAAGAAAAAGAAAAGAATCCAAGAAATAGAACAGTTGATGCTCTAGGATATGTTCATTTTATTTCTTTTTCCTTTTGTTTTTTGAGATTATGATGGTTTTGATAATGGGATGGAACTAAAGCTCTGCTTTTTGTGAATGCTTCTGATTTCTAGATTCTAGAAAGTGTAAGAGATAATAGCCCAACAAATTATTTCCATTTGCACAATGTTCTGCTGTGCTTTAGCATGTAATTTTTCTAAGGCCTTGGTTTAGTGAACCGATAATAATTGGTATGAAAGCTCAAGGTTTCTCACTAGTCTCCTTTTTAGTCTGCGATAACATTTTTTCCCTTGCTAGAAATGATGGATAGTCTTATATCATCCCTCTATTAGTGCAATGTTTTAGATACACCATGAGCTCTTGTGATCATTTCATGCTTGCTGGTTTGAAGAGCAAACTTTAAGCTCATTGAGCACCTGACAAAACAGCTTTGATAAATTCAAGTTAGATTTTAATTTTTTGTATGGTTGTGAATAAGCATGTTGGTATTGATTAGAAGTATGCTTATTACTTTTTGTATGATTGTAAGCATGGATTAGAAGTATGCTACATTAAAGTGACCATTTTTAACTCCAACATGTAAGGCTGTGTCCTTCTCCTTCAAGTTTCTTGTCCTTCAAAGATGAGCTGCTTGCTGGCTTTCAATATCCTTCAAACCGCTGATGAGCACCTCAACCATATCTTTGTTCCCAATTTTTGCTGCTACATGTAAAGGACTGTCTCCGTCAGCATTTACTTGGTGAAGAAGTGATGGATTTAAGCGAAGGACGCATTTTGAAACACCCTTTTGATGCAATCTAACAGCAATGTGAAGAATAGTGTTCTTCTGTGGTGTTACCTGGTGAGTGTCAATTCCATGTTCCTCGAGTGCTTGAATGAGGCTTTCATCTCCTGAAGCTGCAGCTGCGAACACCATCCTATCCATTGGGAGCAATGATCTCAATCACTTCCTCCGATCTCTATCTTCCCGGTTAAGGTGAAAAGAAGGGACGGACTAAGAAGAATATAATCCCAAATCGTCTAATTTCTGTTAAATTATTCTTTTAAATACAAGTTGAAATTAATTATTACCAATGTTCAAAGACGTCATCAGGTTTTATGTAATTTATAACTTTATTATCGTCAATATTCCAAGTGGAAGAATATTTAATAGGACCTTTTGCACAAAGCAAGGACAAAAACCATCCTTTAATAAATAATTTCCAACTTAATTTGCGTAAAACCAGACGAAGGTGTGGTAGCTGTGTGACTAATTTATTCCAAAAGTTTCTTTTCGACTTTAAAAAACTCAAACTCAAAGGTAGCTAGCAAAGGAAGAAGACTCTGTAGGATTCATAACAAGTCATTAGTCTTTGATTATTATTAGTATTATTATTATTATTATTATTATTATTATTATTTCTATATTTAAAAAACAAAAAAAGGATGAGGAGAAGAAGAAGCTCAAGGGTCTTGGTCAATGGTGATATTGATATCAAAATAAAAGTATAATACTTCAAGTGAGAATTCAATAATAAACAAAATAATTAGTGCAAAACGTATGCACAATGATTTTTAATCTCTCAACAGAACTCCAATCAAAGTTATACATAAAAATCTTAAATCTTGTCTCACCTATTCATCATAAAAGATTTTTGAAATTTGACTTCATGTAAAGTTGCATACAGTTTGCGCCTCCAATTTATGAAGATGGCAAAAATTTTACAGCTCCATGAATTGTTAAAGAGAACAAACAGAGCAAATAACCTCAAACATTCAACAAAGGCAAACAGATATATAATGCAAAGAAAACATTCCAAACACATTAAACAACAATCTAAAAGTACCAACTTTGTTTAGGATAAATTATTCTTCCTTCACTGTTTCAGTTGCAGCCAAATATGCTTAGCCTGAACGATCAACAAGCTTCTCAACTGCAACTTTACTAACATCACGGCGAACTCCAATATCAGAAGCCAATCTACTAATGCAGTAAATGCCATAACCCACAAATGCCAGACCAGAAAAACTAGTAGTCAGGAATCGAAGAGGTGAAGAAATTACAGCACTAGAGGCAGCCAAAATGGAGCCTGCCTGCCCACTCCTGCCAATACTAAAACTAGTGAATACTAGCAAGCCAGTTTTGCAATAAATTGCAAAGTCTTCACAATTGTTTTTGAAAACGTGGTAAACACCAAAGCCATTCGCAAGGAGGAAAAATGCACGGTGCAGGACATCTTCAGGTGGATCGGAAGAGGCAAGTGTACAGGTACCACCTCGAGGTTTGGCAAGGAATACAGCTGGATTAATACCATATTCAAAGAGATAAAGATCTCCACCAGAAAGAAAACAATCTATGCAGGAAGAGAGCACGCCATCAAGCCTTGATTGATCACCACATATTGGACAGGGATTGTCTGAAGAATGGGATGGAGACGAGCTGAATATAATACGATTTAACGCAGTTCCTGTGCCAATTTCCTGGCCTGCTCCTCGAGTGAAGTGGATCAACTTTCCATCACAGACATATATGCCTGGGGTCACATAGCAGATAAATAGGGGTTAGTACAAAAAAGACTATTATGCATTCAAGGACGGGGGCAGAAAGAGAGAGAGAGAGAGAGAGAGAGAGAGAGAGAGAGAGAAGTGCACAAGAGGAAACCTTCTCAAATGCGTGTTCAAAAATTTACTAGAGATAGAAGTGCACAGGAGGAAACCTCCTCAAATGCGTGTTCAAAAATTTACTTCTTCTTGTGCTTAATCGCATTATCAAACATAACCATCAACTTCTACCTACTACTAGGTTTTTAGCCTAAGTATAATAATCCCAAAATGGTAAGTTCAATTTAACTTGTCACACATTACCTGAAATGGAAGCATTTATTTCTAATAAAGATGCTCTAAAGTCCTAGACTCTGTGGGCAGGGGCAGGGGCAGGGGCAAGGAGAATAAAAGATACTCCTCATAATCTTATCCATAAGTTTCCTATTCCTACTTCTGTAGAATCTTTACTCTGCTCCAAACCCACTTCGAATGATAGGCAGTTTACTCTTTAAGAAATTGCCCTTGAAAATTATCTTAACAGGAAAGGAATAAACGAAACAAAAAGCAGTCATGCATATTCCTGGCTTAAATCTTTTTGTACTCCATGAATTCATGTCATTTAATCTCGATCTCAAAGAAAACAACTTGTAATGCTGAAAGGATTGACTAGCAGAAGAATAACTTGCGCTCAAGTCTGAAACAAAAATTTGGACCAGCAAACAACCTAAGCGAAAACGGTATGCCACTTATCCACATCATATTGGTAAATGAAGGCAGGATCTAACTCCTAGGAGTTTCTACTAATCCATTTACGACAAATTAATATCTGTTTTGTTGGGGCACCTCCTAAAAGCAGAAAATAATATGCATGTATAATGTATAGGAAAACAAGAAAAGAGAGGGGGGAGGGATTCAGATGTTATCATTCCCTTTTTAACTTGTTTCTGTCTTTCTGATGTCAAAAGATACAGACTCTACATGAAATGCGTAGAGAAGCTACTCTTGTCTCTATTATCTCAAAACAATGCAATCATTAAAAGAATAGGAAAAGAATTCCAACCCCAGCTGGAGAATTCTAATCTTCTTTAATATAGATAAGTTCTTTTGACACCTCTATTCATATTTGTAGAGTGACGATCAACTCAAGAGAGAAATACCATTTTTGACACCTCATGCAACATAGCCACAAAATATAATCTTTACATAGAGAAGCTCTGATGAATAGACAACCAAAGTCATTTTAACCAAATACAGAAAGGTTTTAGCATTTTCTGATTTAAATAATGGCAAACTTGTCCATAAACAATATTCACATATATAGGCATGTTCCTCCAAAAAGGGACCATAACATGCTACTGCCAGTAACTTCTTTTGTCTAAATGTTATAGAAGTCACAACAGGCAACAGGAAAACAATACTCATGAAAGAATCTGTGTTAAACCCAATAATCGATACAGTAAACATCTAATTCAGCAAATGTAAAAAACAACAAAATCAATAAAAAAATAAAAAAAAATAATAAAAAGGAGAAAAAGAAAAACAACCATGATGGGCATAGATATAGGCCTGCCTCCAGGAATATATATGATCTCCAGGCTTCAATTGCTCCCTCTGGATCTTCTTCGAAAGCATTGCCATCTCCCACTTGGGCTTTCCTCTGCTTGTATCTCTCTCTGCTCAGTAAATTTCTGATCTTTAGGGGAAAAAAAAAAAAAAGGATAATTTGAATACAACCCAGAGATTCGATCCCAACAATGAACAAACTGAAAGAGACGTGAGACAGAGAGAGAAGAGAGGAGAGGAGGGCAAATGGGCAATGGGAAATGAGAAATCTTTTCCTTCGTCTCTAAGTCTCTCACTCTCTCTACTCTTTCCTCTTCCTCTCTTCCTCTTCCTCTTCCTCTTCCGCTGGATTTGAGACTATTAATAAAATTACGTAAAGTTGTAAATCTTTTTTCTTTTTCTTTTTTTCTCCCTTGGATTACGAATGCTTTCAAACAATTAGTAACTGTTATAACTTATGGAGGTTGCGTCATTTTTCCGCAAGAAATCAGATCATTTGAAAAAGGAATATGGTATATTTTGTTTCAATTCCTTTTTTTTTTTTTTAAATCATAATTCTGTTTCAATTCCATGCAAGAGTGAAAATGACTACTTTGTTTAATGACTACTTTGTTCTCTTTATACATATCCATAATTTTGTACCGAGAAAGTAAATTAACATTTTTTTTTAAATTTTTTGATAAACTGGTATATTTATGTATATGCTAAATTTTATTTATTTATTAGTTTTTATGTATGGCATATTTTATTTAAATGTATTAAGAACATGTAAATTTAGAAGATAGTTTAAGACATATGTTCAAACAACATTAAAAAAAAAAGTCTATAGTATTATCAAAGGTTTAAGTTGGCAATTGTGGATTTTTTCTTTTTTTCTTTTTTCGCATTTTTGTTATTGTTTTTTTTTTTCCCGATGTATATATGTTTCACATAATAAAAAAAAAAAAAAAGTTTTATAATCTAAAGACATTCATCCCATAATTTTAATTTTAAATATAAAAATATTTGTTTGGCAAAAAAAAAAAAAAAAAAAACTTTTATTATTTTTTGTTTGTCCTGTCAACGTCAGTACACGCGGAAGTAAATACTCACTTTATCAAAAAATTAAAAAAAAAAATTAATAAAATATTTTTTATTATCGGGGTACTAAACATTTTATTATATGTTCATTCGCCCCCCAAAAAAAAAAAAAAAACATTTATTATATTTACCAAAGCAAGCCACAAATATGATCTGAATTACTATTTTCACGCTTTCTCTGAAATTAAACAATGAAAAACAGGTTAGGAGATTCCATGTCCAAAGCCTCCCACAACTAGTCTCAATGGCTTCAAAGTTGGAAGTGCCAGTTTTCACCAACACCAACTTGGGCACTCGGGTTGCCATGGCGGTCCCTCCAGACATCACAGCAGCTGATTTCAAGAGTAAGGAGCAAATTAACGAAATATAGGATGCCCATACAAATTCAAGTCTCATCAATCCCTGTTAAACTATCCTTCTGTTTGTTTATCCATTTTAGTGTCTGTGTTAGAATAAAGTTCTTTTTTTTCTTTTTTTCTTTTTTTATTATTTTTTTTTAATTTATTGCACTAGGTATTTGTATTTGGAAGATCATATAATGAATTTTTCTGGATCATTGCAATTTGCAGCCTTTTGGTTTCCCAAAGGCCCAACTGGGAAAGAATGCATTTTTATGCGTTTCCTTCTCACTTGATGGTTTCAGTTGTCTTATTCAGCTTCTGGGGTGAGCTTCTGCGATGGGTTTTAGCAGAAATGGGTCTCTCTACTGATATTTTTCTAACCCAGCAAAGGGGTTTTTTTTAGTGTTTTCATTTCTATTTTTTAGAAGGAAAAAAAAAAAAAAAAAAAAAAAAAAAGAACTTCTTACTGTTTGCAATTTTTTCTCATTATTATTTTTTTCTAAAGTATTGCTGATTTGAGTGCCATGAAGTTCCTATTGGACTAAATAGTTGATGTAGTCTAAGCATGCTGATTGTAGCCCAATATATAACTCAACCAAAGCCGAAACTAAGTGAGCAGTCCATTTATTTCCAGCCAGCTGGTGCCAATGTGGTTAGTTGGTTTTTGATTGTCATTGTCATACTTAATTAGTTAACCATCTGCAAAATATTTTTTCAACTGGCATATAATTTTCATTGTACATTTTACACCAACTCCATTACATGATTGTTATGAAAGTTGTATGCCTGTTTCCTAGTTAATAATGTGCTGAGAAGTTACTAAATCTCTGTGGTTTATAAAACATTTCTGTAGGGGAACTTGAGAGAGTGCACCTCAAATGTTTCCCAAAATCAGGAGAAATTGAAGTTTGTGGACTTATGGTGCGTTTCTTTGGTTGCTTTGTTTCCTTAAGAGTTAATTATGCCACAAGATTCTTTTCTTTATGACCTACATTCATCATTAGTTTGCATTTTTAAGTAGTCTCCATCGTGTCGTAGGTAAAGCGAAAATCATGCTTCTATCACCTGCCTGATTCAATGCCCATGAAGTTGGCATTCCAAGGAGTGAGAAGAACATGGTTTCTTCATGTAGAAGCAAGAAGTTTGACCAATTTCAATAGACCATCGTTACCTCAATTTGTGGCTACAGATGTTGGTTATGTATCAAGTCCTGGTAAGGGCAAGAGAGAATGCAAAGAAAAAGAAATTGGAGAAAAGGGATTGCAGTTTCATGAACTTTCATTAGAAAGGCTTCAGAGACCTCTCAATGTTTCAGAGGAAAAGAAGAAGAATAAGAGAGAAACAAAAAACTGCTACTTTGGTTACAAGACAAATGGAAATGGGTTTGAATGCATTGGTGCAAACAAAAATACTTTAGTTCCAACTGCCAAGAGTGTTTGTGAGCACCCTGCATCTGCAGAAAATGTTGAGCCTAGAGAGGAATGGGCTTCTAGATCAATGGTAGAGGCTCCAAGTGAGATGTCATCAGAAACAAAATCTGTTACCAGTATCATTAACAGATACTTTCCAAACTTCAAGGAAGATAGCAATTTTATAAGCCCTACAAGTTCTGAGGTAACATCTAGAGCCAACAAGCCTTGCAGGGAAGAACGTTTGACTAACTGCTCAAGCATTCAAGTTGATTCCTTTCCTCAGTATTCTAGAAAAGGCTCTTCTTATTTGCTTCCTTCCCCACCATCAACCAAAACTGGTCAAGGAGCAAGGTATAACTTCAATAGACCTGAAGTGGGGAAACGCCTTGTCATGGCTTCAGGTAATCTCGGCATTTCTCCAAGTAAGCAGAAAACTGCAATCTATCTCTGCCGCATGAAAGATGGAAAAGTTTTGGGTCTCAACTCAAGTTCAGTAGTTAAACAACCACAGTTTGAGATAAGTGACAGTGATGAATGAACAGTTCCAGAGTGTATCCTGGTGAACTGAGACAACTGTGCATTATAATGTCATGCTCTTACAACAGAAGTTCTACTCTGTCTAGCTTCACAATATCAATGGATAACCTGAATGCACTGTAATTGATTATTTGGAGTGGCCGATTTGTGGAGAAATGGAGGATTGGAAGAGCTTTCTCTCAAGCAAGATCAGAGGTGTGAACAGTCTAGAATCCTTTAACTTTCAATACAAAGTTACATCCAGATCATTGTCGTCATTTTTGGTCTTTTTATAAATTTGATGCTGTTATCTTTTCCTGGAAACAGAGTAAACAAGGGTATGAGTTAACATGATAACATTCAACATAGCCAAAAGAAAAAGAAAAAGAAAAAGAAAACAATCCAAGAAATAGAACGGTTGATCCTCGCGGAGATTTTCAATTTTTTTTTGAGATTGTGATAGTTTTGATAATGGGATGGAACTAAAACCTCCTGTTCGTGAATGCTTCTGATTTTTAGATTCTAAAAAGTGTAAAGATATAATAGCTTAACAAATTATTTCCATTTGCACAATGGTCTGCTGTGCTTTAGCATGTAACTTTTCTAAGGCCTTAGTTTAGCGAACCTAAAATAATTGGTCTGACAGCTCAAGGTTTCTCTCTAGTCTCCTTTTTGGTCTGCGATAACATTTATTCGCCTTGCTAGAAATGATCAACGAATGGATAATCTATCTTGGGGTTCGGCTAACCTTTCTTTTCATGAATTAGTGACTTAAAATATATCAAGTGAGAATTAGTGACTTAAAATATATCAAGTGAGAATTATCATGTTTATAAGGCTTATTCGGCCAAGTATGATGATTTGCTTTTATTGATTTGTTTAGGGATCCATACAAAAGAACAGAGTGGAGGAAAGATTTAAGCTCTATATACAATACATACTTAGCTTAAAGAAATCGAAAGCATAACTTTTGCAAATTTTCTTGGATATTTTATGCCAGAGCTTGGTAGCTCATTTCTTATTTTATTATTTTTATGTAATTAAAACAATTAAAAATATATAACATGGTTTTTTTTTTTTTAATTTAATAAAAATATATAACAAGGTTGTTGAAACTATATTGACTCTCTAAAAGTTACTGTCTGGATGAATATTGCTCGAAGGATCTGGTCCACGGGTACGTGGAAAATCAGTGCAGCCCAATCTTTAATAAATTAGAGCAAAAATTTTTTTTTTTTTAAAAGAAAAAGATTGTAGCAACAAATCTTCTACCTTTTTCTTTTTTGGATTGAGAAAGTCATTCACATATTCTTTTTCCTCTTTTGAAAAAGAAAAAGAAAAGAATCCAAGAAATAGAACAGTTGATCCTCGCAGAGATTTTCATTTTTTTTTGAGATTATGATGGTTTTGATAATGGGATGGAACTAAAACCCCCTGTTCGTGATTGCTTCTGATTTTTAGATTCTAAAAAGTGCAAAGAGATAATAGCTCAACAAATTATTTCCGTTTGCACAATGTTCTGCTGTGCTTTAGCATGTAACTTTTCTAAGGCCTTGGTTTAGCGAACTGAAAATAATTGGTCCGACAGCTCAAGGTTTCTCTCTAGTCTCCTTTTTGGTCTGCGATAACATTTTTTCCCCTTGCTAGAAATGATAGATAGAGTCTTAGATTATCCCTCTATTAGTGCCATATTTTAGATACACCATGAGCTCTTGTGAGGATTTCATGCTTGCTGGTTTGAAGAGCAAACGTTAAGCCCATTGAGCACCTGACAAAATATCTTTGATATATTCAAGCTAAATTTGAATTTTTTGTATGTTGGTATTGATGAGAAGTATGCTTATTACTTTTTGTATGGTTGTAAGTATGGATATGAGCTTGAGTTAAAACCTTACTATAGACTACAAAGGTTCTTGAGGTCCAAAACAAATCTAAACCCTCTAGAAATTGAGATTTGAGTTTTATTTGCAGGTAAAGCTTCTATGCCAGACCTTGCCAACTTCATATAAACCTTAAGACGGCAATAAAACGATCACGTTATGTAAGGTGGATTCTACATTAATGCAGCCCAAATTTTGTTGTTTTCTTTTGGATTTTGACAAAAGAGCAGAAATTGTTCTTGGTCTGCCAGACTCATCAATGTCCTCCTGTACTTTGAAATTGTTGAGCTTCGATTTGTAGCTGTTGAAAGTATTTCCTAATGAAAGTTTGGATGATCACTTTCATTTGATAAATTTGTATAGCAAATGATATTTTTCAGACAGGTGGAAATTGTCCTTTTTAGTTTAAGAAAACATGTTAACTGCTTGTCTTCATAATAGGAAATTATGCACTAAACATACAACAACAATTCACAGCAGCAGTGTTTCATATTCCAATCTTCTTACGAGAATCATAGTTAAATGGGAAAAAATCGAACTTATTATTGGACTTCTTAGACTGCTCAGAAATGTCATGAGAGTCAAAGTTAATATCAGATTTGCTTAGTTACCCAAATTAGACACCTAATTGTGCATGCATTGAAATTTATAACGCTTGGATGAGCAATACCATGAGCAAAACTGAGAAAGGCAAATCCTCTCGAGCAAAACAAACACATAACTAGCTCATTTTTGTATGCAAAAACCAAATTTCTGTCAGATAACTCGTGGATATGTAAAAGCATGACATATTGTGTTTTTTTTTTTCTTTTTTTTTTTTGGGGGTGGCCTCCCAAACCATACCTTTGGCACAATAACAACATATGGGCATAATTACTTGACATAAAAGTTTTAGTGGGATAATATACATAGTATTTCTACCAAGAAGGGGAAATCCTGCTCCCAAAGAGTACTCTATGAATCCACATCCAAATTTAACTCATTCTAGGCATCAAAATTTGCATTAGCATTGGTCATCTTATGGCGAAGTTCAGCCAAGAAGTCCATTTGTGAGCCAGGAGACCCCACACTGTCTGCTGCCACCATAAACTGGAGACAAGCAATCAGTTAGTAGAACTTCAGAAAGAGGGAGAATGAGAGAAAGATGGGAATTTAACATTCACCTGATGGGGGTATCTGAAGTTAGCCCATGCCGATGCACCACTTCCAGAGTACAAAACAGGTCTATCTGAAGTAAAGAAACCACAAAGCGAATAAACCAACCATACAAAGTAGAAATATTTTGAACAAACTGGTAATGTTTATGTTGTATTTTCTTTTGGCACAACCTTTATAAATATACCTTAAGTTAACGATATTGATTATTATAGACTTGTAAACTATTTCTACCTCCCATCGCTAGTTTCTCTATTTTGCCAAGATCTTTTTGGAAGTGCTTCAACAGACACATGAGAGCACAAGCATAAACAGACGTATACACAGCTATCTCATGGCAGAGAAACTGTATATGCTTCATTAACCTCCAAATTTTGCAAGGAAATTGATTATTTAAGTTACACTTGTTTTAGCAATTTGTTTTACCTTAAGTGAAATAAATCATACAATTTGTTTTAGCAACAAGAAACTGTCTCAAGTTTGCTAAGATAAACATTACAAAGCTTTATAAAATCTTAGAAGTCTTTCACCAACCTGATAAATCAATGGAAGGATCATTGAGGGCCTGCATCGCAGCTTCCCAACCTGTGAATATAAAATTTTATAGGTTATCAATCCTGTGGGAACAAATTATCTCTGACCTCATAAATAGTCATAAAAAATAACTTAAACTCTACTTTAGTTAATGACATAAATTGCCTGAAATGCTCATTGTTCAACGCACAAAGAAAAGCTTTATGCGCTCCGATGAGGATACTCCCACCTCATACGTCAAAGACAGACGGAGGAAAGATTAATATGCTTTTTGTTGTAAAATTATAATAACTAGACATACCAACAAATAATCACATTTTTAAAGCTGCTACTATCCCATTTAATTTAAATATACAAACATCCTAGAAAAGGACACTCAAGTGCCAGTGTACCTACTTATACTGAGATTAACAGAATGCGAATTGGATGCACCTCCAGACATAAAAAACCACTCAAAGTTGATTAATATTAAGCAACCATGTTCACCATCTTCAAAGAGAAACCCATACCAGTGTTATGATCACACAATGTTAATTTAGAAACATATCTAATCCAACAAAAAACAGCAACACGCCATGCACTTCCTCATTATAAAAAGTACTACTTTTCCTATTAAGAATCATAATGGATACTTACGTTTGCTCAAGAGCTGAGAAGCTTCGCTGCTAGAACAACCCTCTAAAGCTATTAACCTGGCATAAGGGTTCTCATTTAGAAGACTGTTGCTTTCTGCATCACCATGATCTGCTACAGGTACATTTTTTGAAGCACTAACTTGATTCTTTTCTAAGTCATTCCCATAAAAACTGCTTCGATCAAACCGATCTGCAACAATTTGCCAACCATATTACTTATATTACTTACCAAATCAATATAAACAGAATGCAGCAACAAATATCTCATTTTCACTGGCCATCCAGCCTCTAATTAACACATAAAAATACATTTACTAAAATAAGCTTTGCAGAGATAATTGAATAAGATTTCCACTTGGTTATGATATTCACATCACCAGGATATTTTTCACTTTTCCCAAAGCCCAACAACCAAAAAAACACCATGAATTGAGCCATTACTCTAGGGGCTTGAATGGAAACTACTGTAATCAGGCCGAAAAGGTCGATGAAGTGAATACCCATTTGGGTATTCAGAAACTAAGAAGCTTCACAGAAAATAAAAGCATACAAGAGGAAAAAAAAAAAAAAAAGGGTATTTAAAGCGAAAGAGAATGAAGAAATGGGTAATTTTCACCTGCTGATTTGCGTCGGTTGAGAGAACGATTCCTGGAATATCAATCGGCGATTTTTCAAAGAAGAAAGTGAGGGAAAAAAAAAAAAAAGAAAAAAAAAAGAAGAAAAAAAACAGAGATTAAAGATAGTAAATGAAGGACCTTTGATTAGGAGGAGCGTAGCGTCTGACGACGTTTGCCGAATCTGGTTGAGCTTGTGGTTGTGATTGAGATGATGGAGGTGTAGGGTTTTCCAGCATCTCTCTCTCTCTCTCTCTCTCTCCCTCCCTCTGGATTTTCTGAGTGGGTCTTCGTGTGAATCAGAGCATTTCACTCTACCCACCAAAGACGGCTTCACCCAAAATAAAAAACCTTTCATTTTTGCCCATTTTTATTCCTTCAAGTTCGGATTTTTTTAATTTTAATTTTGACTTTTAAAAAAACAAATATATTTTATTCTTTCACTTTAAACCAGAGTAATGATTTTCCATTTATTTTAATTTATTTGGAAAATCTGAAATTTTTCTAATTTTTTGTTAAAGGGTAGCCATGACTTTTCCACCAATAAAAAGAGTAGGCAAGGGTTGACCACATATGTTATGCTATGACCATCCCATTTCATTTCCTGTTCTGTTCTTCACCCAAAACAAAAGAACTCATAATTTAAGCTCCACTCAAGCATGCACTTTCTTTCCGTGAAGAAAAATAGTGTATCATTTTTGTGAATTATTCATTGATAAATTCTTGTTTAACTTTGATCCTCTTAATAGAAATTTTTTGGAGACTAAAAAATGGGGTAAGGATAATATTAGAATAATAATAATAATAATAAAAATATGCATTTTATTGGTTCAAAGAAAAAGCTAAAAACCTATCAATTGAAAATACTCAATCAATAGGAAAAAATTTTTGCATTAAAAAAAAAAAAAAACAAACAAACAAAAATTTAATAGGGGAAAGAATTACATAAAAATATAAAAACAAAAAACAAAATTAATAGGGGAAGAAAAAATTACAAATCTTATCGTTATGTTTGGTACAAAAAAATAATGGTATAGCAGCAAACCATATCCACTTGGTTGGAAATTCTTTTTTTTTTTTTTTTTGGTCCCTCTGCTTATTCATTGACAATTACTTCCCAACCAATTTGCGAGCGCGTTGATTGGCACCCTTCACTCTAGAGTTCAATTCATCAATATCATCAGATAGATGGTCTAGGGCTTTATTTTGCCTGGCAATTTTACATGTTACATGAAAACAATGTCAGAAAGAAAATTTAAGAAACTTCTAGTGGAATAAAAATCAAAGCACAAAGAAAAATGATCACAGAAAGGAAAGTAGAAAATTTCTATAATATTATTAGTCAAATAATAAGGAGCCGAGATTATAAATCCTAATGCAGTAGCTATATAACTTTTTGTTGTGTGTTTACTAAATCAGAAGTCACTTATAATAATAAGAAGAAAGATACTGACATGTCTATTTCACTTCCCATGTCAATCGCCATGCCCTTCAAGTCTCCAAGAATGTTGCTTAAATCTGAAAGAGCATCATCTTGTTTTGCCTTCTCAACCTGGTATTGATGGCCCACATTGTAAATAAAAATTGGAGAAAATATATATATGGACATGTTGTTCATTTTCCATGACAATCTCAATAACAAACGAACCTCGACTTTCTGCATGGCGTTTGTGGGTTCAGAAGGAGGTGTTCGAGGAGCTGATTTGGGTACAGGAGCTATTCCCAACTTCTCCTTCTGCTTCCTGTGGTTTTCATTGCTTCTGGATGCAGTATCTATTCAGCCAACATTGCAAAAGAAAATTTGAATACAATCTCATTTTGTCAAAAAAAAAAAAAAAAAAAAAAAAAAACATTCACAGAGTTTGGTGATGTTCAATTTTTAGGAAAATGTCCCATGTTATATATATATATATATATAGAGAGAGAGAGAGAGAGAGAGAGAGAGAGTAAAAAATGAGAAGAAAGATTACTAGGAAAGTGAATTTAGAATAATCTACCTCCTGTTATGACAGGACCATTGATTTCTTTGGTCTTCTTTGGCTTCCAAGGCTTGGAGAAAATACCCCCAAGATTGTTTAGAAGTTTCTCACCCTGATTTAACCAAAAAAAAAAATATATATATATATATATATATATATAGGAACCGCTTAAAATAATATTCAAGGAAACAAGAACAACAATAAGACTGACATTCTATACATCTATTACAAGCATGGCATAATTTTATTATCTTCCTAAATTAGCCCCAAAAAATGCAGATAATCCAACTGTAATAGAAAAATGTGCTTACCTTACTCAAATCCTTATCAATATCAACGGCCATATTATGAGTCCTTGTGATTTGGTCACCCTGCTCATGCAACATTTCAAGGGTCTTCGTCGCATCTTGTCTGATATCCTCGGCAATCCTGAGGCAGTTGTTAACACTCTTAGTTGTCTCCTCAGACTTGTACACAGCATAATTCTCTAGCTCTTGCACACTCTGGTTCTCTAGCCCTCCCGAATCACGAAAATCGTTCTTGTATCTGTCTTTCGAGGCAGAAGAACCATAGTGGTTGTCAACATTTGGTATAGGTTCAGACGAAGTTCGTCTTGCAGGGGTAAGAGTGCTGCTCTTAGAATCTTCAGAATCTGAATTGTAAGAGTTTCCAGGGTCCACTGATTTTTGCTTAGCAGGTGATTTCATAAACCCGAACATTGTGACACTTTTATGCAAAGAATTTATTATTGCAATATGGGAAAAAAGTTTCTGTAAAAGAATCTCTACCTGAAAGCAAATGATTGGAATGGTACCTGAAAACACAAGAAAGTGGTAAGAAATGGATGGGGAATATTTTGTTCTATATAGTTCATGTTGTTATTGCTCTACCTTCATATCCATAACAATTGCAGGTAATATATTTTTACAGTTTCCAGATACAAAGATCTTTATTATACTAGACATTTTAGAGTGAAACTCGAAAACCAATTTATACTAGACAATTTACATCTTTATACTAGACAATAACGATAAAAAGAACCATAAAATCACAAACCAAAATAGTGAAACCAAGAAAAAATAAAGAGAACCAATGCCAACAAAAACAGAATGGAATTACCCACATGAAAAAACAACCAAAGAAGAAAGTTTGATAATCAAAAGACAAACCGATCAAGACAGAGAATTAATATTACATCAGACTGAAAATCAACAAATATCAAGAACCCTAATAAAGAAACGAAGTGAGAAATAAAACCAATAGCGAAAACCCAAAAGTTGTTTAATCAGGAAAAAAAAAAAAAAAACAAACAAACAATGAAAACAGATGACCGTAGATGTTAATGAAGATATAGAAAGTACCTGAAATTTCAAAGAAACAAAGAAAGAAAAAGATGATGAATTTTGGAAGCGTTTCATACACAAACCAACCAATTAGAGGTTTGTTTGTGTTTGAAACGGAAAGAATGGCATTCGAGAAAGAAAGAAAAAGAAATTATGAGAAAGTAGTGATGGGTTTTGTTTGGAAAAATGGTGATCGAATTGAATCTCCAATGCTGGAGGCTCTGCGTAAAAGCAGAGCACTGTACGGCTCTAACCGCTCCAACCTCCAATTTGTATGAGTTTGTTTGGGCTTCTATTCTATTTCGACCGTTGGCCGTTGGCGCTTTTTTTTTTTTTGGTCCGTGCATTTTCCTGGGAACACACGTGGGCTTTGTTTACATGCTTTGGATTGGGTAAGCGGGTCATGGAGGCCCAAACATTTTTCATCTTGGAAAAGGATGGTTCTACACCGTTGTCAATAATCCAAACTAGCACACTACTCGGTTGTGCAAAGTCACTTGGCAAATTTGATTGGAAAGAATTTGCCGTTTGTAAAACACTCAGAATTTAGAGCACTGACTTGTTCTTCTGCTCGTAGTCAAAATCAATGACCTCTTTCTGTTCGAACATGATGTTGACTGCCAATTCTGGAAAAATATTATGTACTTACATTAACGGTTATACTTGTAGCACATTATCCAAAGTTCAATACAATTGTCAACAATTGCATGGAATATAAATTCCACCATTTAGGATGATGTGCAATATCAAAATAAAACATAATAATAATACATAGTATTTGTTGCATGGGAATGATTCGTTCCATCTATATTATTCGTACAACAGTTTTTTTGTTCATTTGTGCATGGGTCACTTTCATCAAATGTCATGTTCTATAGTTTTTTTTTTTTTCCCCCTATTATTTGCTTCCATCGTGTAACTTTGGAGCTAAGTCAAGGTATTATACCCAAAAAAAAAGAAAAAAAAAAAGAAAAAAAAAGAAGAAACCTAAAACAATAATTATTTTCTGAGTTGATACATTGTAGTAGGTTATGTCTTCTTCTTTTTTCCCTTTAAGTTTGTGATGCTTCATTAGAGTTGATGATTTAAATTTTATTTGGTCCGTTTCAAAAAGCTCACTATACAATCCGTTTGCTGTTCGCTGCCCATAGTTTTTTTTTCTCCTTAAAGATTTTCTATATAAATCTATGTGTGCTTATTTTTATTCTTCTATTATTATTGTTTTTATCTTATTTTCATAACAAGACTTGTCAACTAAAACTGAAAGAATAAAACAAAATAAAAGAGTAGAATGTCTCTAAATATCACCAATGGAAGTGGCCATTTTACTGTTATCTTTTTTTTTTCAAAAAAAAAAAAAAATACTTACATACGACTATGAATGATATAATGCACAAATCATTCATAATTAGATATTTAATAAGTACAATTTAGTAGAACAAAAAATAAAAATAAATAAATACATTTTTTATTTTGATATCACACTAGATACGTTGTATATGATTATTTACTATTATGCTGATAACATATTATATCTGTTATATGTGAAGTTTTCTCCCTATTATTGAGATTGTTTAGATCATCATCATTATTGTTGTCAGCATATTTTTTTGCTTTTACTTTAGCAAAAGCATATTTTGCTTCTTCTTTTCTTTTCTTTTCTTTTTCTTATTATTATTCTTATTACTCTTTTTCATCATTTTCTTTCCAGTTGTTTTATTTAATTTTTTTTCGTGTATTATTTGAATCCATTATTTCTTTCTTGTTATCTCTTCCCTTAGTTTGCTTTATTCGCACTCCATTATACTTATTTAAGATATATTGTTAACTAAGAAGTCACCTGGCAGCTTATTTCTTTGCTATTCTAAATTTTTTTCTTGTATGGGCATGGTGTTTTTGCTCAGACTTATCATCTCAAAATAAGAAAAAGGAAAAAAAAACCAACTGCATTACATTTTCGTAGCAGGTTTCCTTCTGCTCCTATATTTGATTTTCTTATTGTTTTGTCACCAAACCATCTTCATCAATTTTGATTCTAATGTTCCTATACTTAGCAAGAATCTCGGACCAAAATTGAACAGAAGCATCAAGGGATTGAATACTGGTTTTGATACTGGTATTCATATATAAGATATCAAGGTACGTATGTGATTTAGTCTCAAAAAAATAAAAATAAAATTATACTGGAGTTCCTTATAGTTAGCTTCCTCCCTGCCATTTGGCTAATACAATTTATTTGTTAATTTCTATGTTAAATATATTCGTCACGTTATTTTAACTTCTTATGCACTTTTTTTTTCTTCCCCTCGTTATTGTTTTGGCTAATTGAGTATTACCCGTCATAGATTTGTTAAATGGTGTGTCAAATAACCCATTTATTATTTTATTTTCATATAATTTTTTCAATTATTTTAATACAACAATTACAATTTTATTTATTATATATATGCCTTTTATCGTTATTCATTTCGTACCCCAAAAAAAAAAAAAAAAAAAAGGAAAGAAACATTTTATTCTTTTGAAACAAATATAAGAGTAAAATAATAAAATAGGTTATTTCGTATACATGGAGAAGAGAAAAGCTTAAAGTCTATTGTGAGAAAAATATAAAGTCTACATTTAAAGTTGTTTTTAGGGACCCTGAAAGGTATTATGACAGACTTTTTCATAAAGTAAAATGTTTTTTTTAGAGATATAAAATTTAGATTCTCTAAAAATCAACTCTCTAAAAGTTGAAATATGAGAAGTAACCATAAATTATAACTTCTCAGATTTTACTTTTAACACATAATCAGGGGTGAGGATTAACCTCATCCCAAAAAGGATGTGCCTGTGTGGGGATACCTTGCGGTTTTAACAATATATATATATATATATATATATATAAAAGAAAAATAATAATTTATGTCTATTTTTGTCATTTTACATAATTAGAACATTTTTTTTTAATAAGAAAAACTGGTTCTAAATTAATTAAAAAGTGTCACAAGCGACTCATTGGATAAGATTAGTTAGCCAAGGTGGCCAATCTTCCAACCACACGACCATATCATCAAAACCTTATGTATGTTTTGCTTATTAAAACAGTTAAGCAAGTCGCTTACCAATCGTTTAAATTCTAATTCAGTCATTTTAACAATTTATAAAACACTTATTTGATTTGCAGAAAAGTTTATTATTTCTTCGCTTGCTATTTCACAGTGCACATCAACCTCAAACTAAGCTTAAATCGACTATTAAAATTTTAAGTAGTTAAAGATAACATGTAAAAAGACTGTATCATTATTTTTCTAACTATAGATGTATGCGTGTGTATACATATACATACATAAATATATAAAGAAAAAAAAAATCATGCGAGAGTATATATATACATATATAAATATATAAAGAAAAAAAAATCATGCGAAAGCCACGTTTTTACAACAATATTTAGGAGTAAATATAAGATGGAGCTAGAAGAAAATAAATTAAAGTCTTTTTTTTTATGGTTTTAATTGGTTAAAATATCATGTGAAAGGACTGTATTGTAATTTTTCTAAATATAGAATATGGATGTATGTATGTATGTATATATACATAATAACATGTGAAAGGACTATATTGTAATTTTCCTAAATACAGATGTATGTGTGTGTGTCTGTATATATATATATATATATATATATAGAAAAAACAAAAATCAGAGAGCCACGTTTTTACAACAATATCTAGGAGGAAAAATAAGTTGGAGCTAGAAGAAAAGAAAAAATATATATATTTTTTGAATGCTCACTGCATATAATATTCTCATTTCGTCCTTTCATTTGATTTTATATATATATATATATATATATATATATATTTTCTCCCTACAGTAGTTTGTAACATTTCATTAGGTGACTTCTCACTAAAAAAAAGAAAAAAGAAAAAAAAAAAGAGTAGAATTAATTAATGCACCCACATTTCCAGACTAAGTCCATAATTTAGATTATTATTATTATTGTTATAATTATTATTTTTGTTTATAGTTGAGATTGAGATTGAAACAATTCTAAACTTTAGGAATGGATGCCGTGATTTTATTATTAGATTGTACTTTTTTGTGGAAAAATAATAATAATAATAATAATAATAATAATAATAATAATATTTTATATATAAATATTATATGGATGATGTAGTGTAACAAAATACTTATATAATTATCATACACTCAATAAGTATATTTTTAGAACAATAAATATGTTATTTTAATATTCTACATAATTATAAATTATTAAATTTATATTTCATATTGCATGCACTATATATGAATAACATTCTACATAATTATAAATTATTAAATTTATATTTCATATTGCATGCACTATATATGTGACGCGGTACAATTGTTGTTCCTATTATTGGGACTTGTTTCTATTATGTTATTCTTATTGCCATAATCTTTTTGTGCATTTAATTAGCAAGAAAGGCATCTATTTGTTGTTTCTTTTTTCCACATCATTTGCTTTCTGGTTGTTCGATTAGTACCATTCCTGTGTAGTATCGGCATCCATTATTTCTTTTTTGTTATGTCTTCCTTCAGTTTTTGTTTTTTTGTTTTTTTTCAATTATAAAATAACTCTATACAATTTTATTTTTTTTATACGTTACCATTTAAATAGATATAAAAATATAAAATAACTTTATAAAATTAAAATATTCTAACTAACTAAATTAACACAAAATATGTATACTTGAGTTCCTTATAACTACTTTTCTTCCTACAATTTGCCTAATGCAATTTATTTGTTAATTTTCTACAATAAATACATTGGTCATCTTGTGTAAACATCTAATGAACTTTTTGCCCCCCTTTTTTTTCCTTATTGTTTCGGCCAATGGAGTATTACCCAAAATATATTTGTAAAGTGTGTCCACCAACCCATTTGTCATTTTATTTTCGCATAATTTTTAGAATTATTAGTAAAAATAACAATTAAAATTATATGTCTTATCTATGTGCCTTTTTATCACTATTCGTTGGAAATAAATATAAGAATTAAATAATAAAATAGGTTGTCATCATCTGTTTTTCTTTTTATTATCAAGAAAGGATCCGTTTCCTGCTTCTTTCTTTCCTCCCACATTGCTTTCCTATTGCATACAAAAAATCTAGGTACTAGCTACAAATTTTAGGTCAACGTAAAGAAGATTGTCACTGAACGTCCAACAACATTTACAATAATTGCAATTGTCATAGTGTGAAGATTGATTCGGTGATAAGAATTGCCATTGTTACATTATCATGTTTGATCCAAATTTTCAATGGCAACTTTTTCCGTGTCACTTAATTTTGTAACAGAAGGCCAAAAAATGATGGAACCAGCTATTCCTTATTTTTAATAACAGCTTGTTCCTTTTCACTTAATTTTGTTACAAAAGGCCCAAAAAAATGATGGTGCCAGCTATTCCTTCTTTTCGTTTTATTTTGTGATGACATTTTGAAATTAACATGCAAAATTCATACTTCAGTTACAAACCCAAAATTTTCACTATGCGTTTTAAATCCAAAACGCGGTGTTTTGAACATCCCCCATAACAATATATTGGAATTGCCAAAAAAATTTTCTAATTGTTTGATTAATACCTTTAGTGTGTAGCATTCGACTCTTATTTCTATTTCTTGCTATTTCTTGCCCCTTAGTTTTCCTTATTCGCACTCCATTAATTTTCTCTTTATCAAGGCACATATGTATAATGTCAACTAAGAAGTCTCCTAGCAGCTTATTTTCTTTGCTACCCTACAAATTTTTAATTTCTTGTATATGTATTTTTTTTTTCCCCTAAGATTTCTCATCTAAAAAGAACTGAAAAGTAAAGGACCAACTACATAATATTTCGTAACAGGCTTCCCTTCTACATCTATTTTTGGTTTTATTACTATCACCAAGCCATCTCCGTTATCAATTTTGATTAATCTAATTTTCTTTTACTTGGCAAGACTCCAAAATGAAAATTGAATAGAAGCCGCAAGGGATTGCATATTGGGTTTGCTATTGGCATTCATAAGCGATCAAGGCATGTTAGAAAATTCATTTACTTAGGTTCCTTATAGCTAGCGTCCTTCCTGTCGTTTGCTTAATACTATTTATTGAATTAACTTCTAATGCACTTCTTTTTCCTTTTTTTTTGTTTTTTTTGTTTTTTTTTTCCTTCCTTGTTTTGGCCAATTGAGTAGTGCCCATTATATATTTGTAAAATGGTGTGTCAAACAACCCATTATTATTTTATTTGGTATTTCTCACTGTTAGTCCATCAACCATAGGAGCACTAAACTTTACTTTTATCTAGTGACTTTACTCATAACATGTAACAATTTTTATTTATGAATATTTTATAAAAAATATTTTTTCATATACTTTCAAAATTTTTATTCGCAAAAAACATTCTAAAATTTTTAATTTTATAGTATAATAATTCTATATAATTATTTAGAAAGATAAAAATTATAAGATCTAAATAATAATTAAGAAAATCTGTATAAATACTATTTTTTCCCCCTAGTTCCTCTATGTATTACTTGAAGCAAATTTATTATTATTATTATTTTATCATTTTTCAATTGAGGTGGTAAATATTTCTTTTATTGGTTTAATATTTATATAGATTTGTTCAATTGTTTATTACTTTCAAAAACTAAATATTTCTTTTGCTATGTTGGGTTTCTAATTATTTTATATCATCAATCCCATCTAATTTTATTCTTTTTAAAAATTTTTGTTTGTATGATATTTTGACCCAAAAAGAAGATTGTATGATACTTTAAATTTATAAAACAGCTATTTCGGAAGGAAAAAAAATCTATTAATTGTGGGTCAAGTATTATTTATTTTCGTTGTTACTTTATTTATGGCTTGAAATATATTTTTTTTTTGGTGGATAAATATTTCTTTTATTTTTTAATAAATATATATTTTTTTCAATTTTTTTTTAAAAAAATAAATTTTAAATTTCGTTTCCAGTTCAGTCTCTAAACAATGCAAAATGTTTCATTTTGGTCCCCAACTTATACCAAATCTCACTTTGGTTCATGTCGTTGACCATTCTACACCAAGTTGGTAGTACACGTGACACGCAGATGCCATTTTCGTTAGCAAAATTGATGGATAATAAGATAAGCACTAATTCTGAACTTTTTCATGCGTATAAGGACCAAAATGAGATTTTTTTTTTAAAAAAAAAAAAAAAAGGTTAAAGAACCAAAAGAAAGAATACTTTCATAGTTCAGAGAATGCCAGTGAGAATTAGCATATTTTATTTTCATATAATTGTTAGAATTAGTTTAAAACAAAAATTATAATTTTGTTTCTTATCTATGTGCCTTGTTATCATTATTCATTTGGTAAAAAAAAAATTTTATTCTTTGAAAATAATTGTAAGAATAATATGATAAAATATGCTGTTTTTTATGCATGGAGAAGAGAGAAAAGCTTAAAGTGTCATTATGAGAATACATACATATATATATATATATATATATATATATATATATATATATATATATATATATGTGTGTGTGTGTGTGTGTGTGTAAGTCTAGGCTATATTTGGAGTCGTTTTTAGACACCTAAAAATGGATTATGGATTACGGACGAATTTTTCAAAAAATAAAATGTTTGGTGGAGATATAAAATTTAGAATATTCAATAATCACCTTTTCCAAAGCCTATAATCTAAAAATTAGCTTGTGATATAACTTTTTAGATTTTGTTTATAGCACAATCAGAGTTTTAATATTAGAGTTACTAACATTACTTTCAAGTGCTAACAATTTGTATCCATTTTATCCATGTAACTTTAGAGTTACTTTAATTAAAAAAAAATTAGGATTATTTTATAAATATATTTTCTTCTTTAGGGTTAGTTGTTTAATTATATGTATTTTAATTATAAATATAAATTGTTGAAAAAAAAAATTATAAACATAAATATGTTCTTAATCAATCCAATGTTAATAATAAAGGTTACAGAAGAACTATTACATATATACCCAAAAAAAAAATAAAAAATCAAAGAGCCACTAGATTAAATTTATGACACTTAATTTTTAGGAGGAAAAATACATTAAAGCTAGAAGAAAAGAAATTAAAGTTTGCCCCTTTTTTTTTTTGGGGGATTAAATTTTCATATCATGACCTTTCACTATAGAATTTAATCAATGAATATAGCCAAAACAAAAACAAAATTAATTAATATGGAAATCATTTCCATCTTAGAGAAACAAAAGATAGACTTGGGAGTAGGTGGAGTAGCAATCAAGCGTTGGACTTGGCCATGGAGTTTCTTGTTACAATTGGCAATTCGATTGTTGGAAAAATTGGCGAGTACACTGTTGATCCAATTGGCTGGAGTTTGGTTATCTCTTTTACTACGAATCCAATATCAACAATCTCACAGAACAATTTCAACATCTGAAGGATAACAAACAAGATCTACAACACTCTGTAGATGTGGCAACAAGAAGAGGTGAAGAAATCAAACAAAGTGTCAAGACTTGGTTGAGCCAAGTAGATAGCATCTCTGAAATGGTGGAAAGTTTTCTACGTGACGAAGGCCAAGCGAATACAAGGTGTTCCATTAAGTATTTTCCCAATTTGGTGTTGCGTCATGGACTCAGAAGGAGAGCCAAGAAGATGGCTCAGTCCGTTGTTGAGATCAAAGAAGCTGCCAGCAAATTCGATAAGGTTTCCGAAGTTCCAATTCTACAGAATATTGTGGAAATCAAAGGCTACATGGTCTTTCACACAAGAAATTCGATTTTGAAAGGAATTATGGAAGCATTGCGAAATAGTGATGTCAGAATGATTGGAGTTTACGGCATGGCAGGTGTGATTAAAACTTCACTAGTTAAAGAAGTTGCAAAACGTGCCTTGGAAGCCAAGTTATTCAATGATGCTGTTGAAGTTGCGGTATCTGCATCTCCAAACCTTGAAAAGATTCAACAAGATATTGCAGACAGACTTTGTTTAGACTTCCATGCGAAAGGTGTACAGGGCAGAGCACTTCAATTAAGGGACAGACTGAAAAAGGAAGAAAACTTCCTCATAATTCTAGATGATGTCTGGAAGACACTGGACTTACTTGATACTGGAATATGCTTCGAGGATAATCAGAAGGGATGCAAGATATTGATAACTTCAAGATATAAAGGTGTGTTAGAAGATGATATGGGTGTGGATAAGAATTTCGAAGTTGAACTTGTATCAGATAATGAAGCATGGAATTTCTTTTCGAAGATAGTGGGGGGTAACCTGTTATTTGATGAAAACTCTGATGAGTTCAAACATTTGGGAACACAAAAGCGTTAAAGAATGTGCACGCTTACCACTTGCGATCGTAACAGTTGCCCATGCTTTGAAAAACAAAAGAATACACTTTTGGAAGGATGCGTTGAGACGGCTTCGAAGGTCCTCCGTGGATGACAATGTGTATTCAAGTGTAAAACTAAGTTATGATTTTTTAGAAAATAGAGAGGCAAGGTGGATATTGCCATTCTGTAGTCTATACGAAGAAGATGCGGACATATCAATCGACAATTTGTGTATTGGATGGGAATTTGTTCGAAGATGTCTATACTCTTGAAGAATCCAGAAACAGGTTGCAGACATTGCTGGAAGAACTAAAATCTCATTGCTTGTTGTTGAAAGGTAATGAGCGTGATTCAGTAAAGATGCATGATGTCATTCACGATGTCGTAATATCGGTTGCTGCATCGGAAGTCGAAATGTATAATATCAGAGGTAATGATGTGCTAAAAAAGTATCTGGATGACAGCAACAAACTCAAGGACTCCATTGCAATTTCACTTGGTGGCAATGTTGAGCATCAATTTTTAGCGTCGAGATTGAACTGTGCAGAGCTGCGCTTGCTTTCGATGGGGAGAGAACATTTTTCGCTTCCAGACAGCTTTTTTGAAGAAATGAAAGAGCTCAGACTCTTACATCTGTCATTTCTAAGTTCAAAAACATTGCCTTCGTCCTTTCTTTGCCTTGAGAATCTTCATGCATTGCATTTGTTTGGAGCTGAAATAGGAGACATACACTTGATTGGAGAGCTAAGGAAATTAAAAGTTCTTGACCTTAGACGATCCAAAATGAAGCTACTGCCAGAGCAAATAGGACAATTGACTTGTTTATGTAAGTTGGATTTGAGTCGTTGTAAAAGTGTTAAAGTGATTCCACCGAATGTGATATCAAGATTGACAAATTTAGAAAAGTTGAATATGCTGCGCAGCTTTAGAACTTGGAAGGCTGAAGGAGTAACTGATGATGACGAGAATACAAGTAAAGCCAGCCTTAGTGAGGTAAAGAATTTGACTAAGTTGACCGCTTTATCTTTAGAGATACTAAATGTCGAAATGCTGCCAAAAGATTTGTTTAGTACAACATTGGAAAGATATGAAATACTTTTAGGATATTGTCGTTGGGTCAAAATTTCTGGGCCTGCCGGCTTTATGGAAGGTTCAAGAAGATTGCAACTCTCGGAATTCGACATAAGAAGTCTATTAAAGGAGCGTGGTTTTCAAATGCTGTTGAAAAGGTCAGAAATTCTGTCTCTACAGGAATCTCATGGTTTGAAAAACATTTTTTGTGACTTCGATAAGAAGGGTGGCCTTTCACATTTGAAAGCTCTCAAAATCTATTCGGATCGTGAAATCCAATACATCATTTGTTAAATAATAATAATAATAATAATAATTTGTAATTTGGCAAAGTCGGTTGAGTGGTAAAGATTCAGGAAATTACACTTATGTTGCAATTAATGTTGCAATTGATGATAGCAATTAATGAAAGGGATTCAAAATTGTTTACTAAAGCCATAGCAAGTTGCCACATGTAAGCTAGCTTTATATGTCTTGATTGGATAATTGATAGATTGACATGTGTCCTCATGAGTTGTATTTTTACTTGTATAGAAAAGAAAACAGCAAAGCATGCAAATGACGGTAGTTACTTTTGGAATCACCTCTTTTAGCTTATATATAGGCTTTACTCTTGTTTTGTATTAATTTTGAAAAATAAAGAAATTATAACGTGCATTCTTTCTGTATTTTTTAGCTCTTCTCTTCCATCAATTTTAATTAGTCTCGGCCACCTTCTTTTCTTTTACCAAACAAGTATTTTTTCAATCTCCTCAAATTTAAGCCTTCATTTTAAACACTTTTTCATATAATATTCAACAAATTTGGTATCAGAGCCTTGTTTAACCCCTTTCATAAACAATCCACGGCAGCCAATAACCAACCAACCTTTAGTTACATCCAAAATCTAATTCCCATCTTTACCGGTGAGAGTTATGATTTTTGGTGCATTCAAATGGAAAACCCTTTTTATCTCACAAGATTTGTGGGATGTAATTGAAGAAGGCTATGATGAGCCTGGAAGTCCTGAGCAACTGCAGTCGTGGACAGAAGCAGCAAAGAAGGAGTACAAGCAAAACATCCAAAGAGATGCTCGAGCACTTCTTTTCATTCAGCAAGGGGTAAGTAAAAGCATTTTCCCTAGAATATCAAATGCAACAAAATCGAGAGCTGCATGGGAAATTCTAAAACAACAATATGGAGGCCATGAAAAGGTAATCTTTATTAAACTTCAAACTTTTTGGAGAGAATTCGATAATTTAGCAATAAAAGAAAACGAAAATATCCAAGAATTTTCTTCTAGAGTTTCTGGAATTATTAACCAAATTAGAAGTTATGGAGATACTATTGTTGATCAAAAAATTGTAGAAAAAATATTAAGATGTTTGCCAACAAAATTCGATCATAGTGTTGCAGCTATAGAAGAATCCAAAGATTTGAAAACATACTCTTTGGATCGACTATTTGGCTCTCTCGAAGCACATGAAAAAAGAATGAGCAGGTTTTCTAACCAACTTGTAGAGCAAGCATTCAAATCAAATTGCAACATCACAAAAAGGAATTCGGCAACCTCAACAAGCAACTCAACAAGAAGAGGAGGTTCCTTCAGAAAAGGACATGGTACTCAAGGCAGAGGCAGAGGAGGAAGAAACAATTATGAGCAATCAAATTTCCCGGGTAATTTTAAACCTTATTGCATTATTTGCAAAAAAATCTGGGGCATCAGTCAAAAGATTGTCATTTTAAATGCACAAAGTGCAAAATTTCTAATCATTCACAAAAAGATTGTTGGTATAAAGACATGCAAGAAAGGAGTGAAGTTAATTATTTTGAAAAGGTTGAAGATAGTCAAGTATTTTATTCATGTATGTCTATTAAACAAGAATCAAAACATATATGGTTTCTGGATAGTGGTTGCAGTAGTGTAACATCCCATCTCGAAGTATACTGGAAATTTCTCAAGTTGACCGTCATTGACCGAGAAGGGTCAAATTTTTATTTTTTGACTCGGTAAGAATTCTAGGTTGACCGAGACACCATTGCGAAGTACATATCGATCCGAGTCCATAGACTAGTAGTAGTCAAAAACAGAGCTACAGTTTGAAAGTTATGAGTAAAAAAAAATTGAGGTCCAAACTGTTCGAGGGTGCTAAAGTTGACTTTTTATTCTTGTAAAATTGAGCTTTGACTTATTTATGGTTGTGAAGTACTTGTCGATACGAGCTTGTAGACTAGCGGCACGCCCGATTTGGACATGTGGTTGGAAAGTTATGGACTTGTGAAGTTTTTCCAAGACAGTTATTATTATTCATCGATCTGTGAGTGTGCGTGAACAGCAACACCACGTGTAGCATTACAAAGGATGCCATGTGTCACGACAAGGAAATGCCACATTTTAGACAACTAAATATTACATTATTTTTTTATATATTTATTTATTTATTTTCTTTTTCTTTTCTTCTCCCCCACGTGGAAAAATACCCACGGGACTTGCTCCTTCCTTTCTTCTTCTCTCTTCCTCTCTCCCTCCCGTCGATCCCTCTCTCTCTGTTTGCATCTCTTTTGGCCATCGGACGGCCACATGCACCAGGTGATGGGATGGCCCACGACTAGGCGAGCCTGGCTGTCGAATCTCCGATCAGTTGGCCGATGGACGCACTAGGATTAGCGCCCAACACCGGTGACCTGCGTCCTCCCTGTTGGCTGGTTTTCCGGCGGCTACCTGCCATGTGACCGGTCCTTTGCCATGAATTTAGGTCCCCTGAGTCCATTTCCAAGCTTGGATTGGCTCAAATCTTGCTCATTCGTGAGATATGACAAGAGCCCATTTCGGCTGTAACTTCACGGTAGGATTCCGGCGACCTCCAGTATCGGTTGAACCAATTGAAGGTATATTCTTAATGCACTCATCAGAAGCTTCAAATTGGTAGCTAGAATGTGAATTATAGTTGACTATTTAGAAAGTTGCCATTGATGAAGCTAAGTTATGTTTATGTTGAAATTGGACTGAAATTGAACAAGTTTTTACCAATTGTTGCTACAATTAAGTTATTGATGATTGTTGGGAGTTAAAGAAATGATCAATTTGAATTAATTGTCAAAATACTGAAAAATCCCAAATTTCCAGTTTAGGCTATACGGGTTCATATTGTATTTTATCAAATTAAGGTGGACAATGTTGATAATATTAAGCATAAGGTGTGAAAGGATCGTTATAGATTTTGTGAGTTTGCTTGTATGTTGATTGGAATTATTATACGAAAATTATAGTTAGCATGTGTATAGATTTATACATATATATACACGTATTGTGAACATGTGATGCATATATGCATGTGTATTCATATATGGTTAAAGCTTTGGGTATATATATATATATAAATATATATACATATATATATATATATATATATGGACGTGTGTGATTTTTATATGAAAATATATAATTATATATATGTGGATTATATAAATTTGAAAGGAAGTATTTAATCCAGGAGTGTTTATGAGATTTTGATATTTGAAAATATATGATTTATTGGATAGTATTTAATCTTATGTATTTAACTATATATAACTTTTTAGATGGCTTCACTGATAATATTTTCGGTATAAATTGAATTGACGTTTTGAGGAATTGATTATATTGACTTGTTGTGATCAAAATTATATTTATGGAATTTTGTGAATTTGATAAAAGTGAATAAATTTAAGTGTATCTTATAAAAATTCAAAATTTATAATATTATATTATATTATAAAATATTTTTATCGGTTTTCGATGCACCATATATGTACCGGTGTTCTGTAGTTGTGGATGTGATTAGCTTGCAGATGCATGTGAATGTGATTAGCGTGCAGGTTATAATGTCTCCTGTGAGTTGCCATCGGACCGAGGGCAGGCAATTTGATATTGGCCATAGCCACCCCCCTCCATGGCCGGGATGACGGTTTAAGCAGCGGCGCGGTGGGATGCCACGTGACTGTATGCCGGTTTCTCTCTTTAACCTCCCGTCAGATGGTGCTTTGGGACGCTGGGCACCGTAGGACACCACTGGTATATAGTATGTGCATCAAGTATCTTTTGTATATATATATATATATATTTTATATTTGTATGTATTACATCGTATGGGGACAGCGATTCGATGTAGTCCATGAAAAACTAGCCTCGTAACTATGTTGCCTATGAGTCGAGGGGATTGGATGACCAATCTAGGCCACCATCCCGAATTGTATTAGTAGCAGGGTGCTGGCGACAGTTGGAATCATGGATTGCACAGCATGTTGGAGGGTATCGTTTGTACCCCTGATACGAATGTATATTTCATAATATATTTTGAATTTTAAAATATTATTTGACCTCGTACTATTCTATCTATGCATAACCTAATTTTCTAATATTATACGTAATTACTTTTATTGTCATAACTATTATTAATATTATTCTTGTTATTAATATTACAATTATTATTTATTAGAATTGTATTTACAATTATTTTCATTATTACGAATATTATCATCATCATTATGATTATTATTATTATTATTTTTATTATTGCCATTATTTATTTTTATTCTTATTATTAGTATTATCTCTATTATTATTATTAGCATATGGTATATCCGGACAAGTATCACAGCCTACGGGCAAGAAGGATAGCCATTGGGTAAGTATAATAGTTCTTGGACAAGTGGTAGCCTTTGGGCAGGTGAGATAATCCTTGGGACAGCTGTGATTATATGATAGCCCTTGGACAAGTGATTACCTTCAGATAAATATGATAGAGGATATTAATACTATTTTTATCATGAAAATGACTGTTATTATTATTATTATTGTTGTTGTTGATGTGATGATTGTTTTACTTTTTCCTATATTACGCATCATTATATTTTGTAACATGATATTTGAAATGTACAGTAATAAGTGGGTGGTGTGGGCGGATGTGAATGATTAGAGGTATAATTGGTTGTTTATTTAGTTGATTATTCCTATTGTATGCTGAAGGAGAAAGGCCTTCCAAATGACTACTAGACAGAAGCCGCCAACATTGTCGTCTATATTTTGAATAGATCTCCAACAAGAGCTGTCCTAAAAAAGACTCTATATGAAGCGTGGCACAAACAAAAGCCCCAGGTACAACTTTTAAAAGTATTTGGATGCATAGCTTACGCACATGTCCCCTCACAATACGGAGAAAAATTTGATGAAAAATGAGAGAAATATATATTTCTTGGATACAGTAGTAAGTCAAAAGGTTACCGGCTGTACAATCCAAAAACAACTAAGCTGATTATTTCTAGAGATGTTATCTTTGATGAATCTGCAGCGTAGAATTGGGAAAACACTCCCAAAACAGGAGCAAAAATATTTGAAGATGCTGGTCCAAGTACAAGTCGTCAAGAATCTCCAAGTCCAATCCAAATAATGGATATATCTTCAGATGATGAATCACCACCAAGAAAGGTATGCTCACTTGCAGATATCTATGAATCTACTAATATTGCATTTTTTGCATGTGAGCCTCAAAAGTTTGAAGAAGCAGTAAAAGAAGATATTTGGATTAAAGCAATGGATGAAGAAATTGCAATAATTGAAAAGAATGATACGTGGGAATTGATGGATCTACCTGAAGGCAAAGATGTTATAAGACTCAAATGGGTCTACAAAACCAAGTACAAAGAAGATGGAACAATTCAAAAGTAAAAAGCACGGCTAGTCACCAAAGGCTATTCGCAACAGCTAGGAATCGACTTCAATGAGATATTCGCACTAGTTGCTCGAATGGAAACTGTTAGAACAGTTCTCGCATTAGCTGCTCAAATGAAGGTACCTGTTTATCAACTGGACGTCAAATCAGCATTCCTTAATGGAGAACTTAAAGAGGAAGTATATGTGGAACACCCTTTGGGTTATACCATTAAAGGAAAAGAAAACAAAGTTTTATGATTAAAAAAGGCATTATATGGATTAAAGCAAGCACCACGAGCTTGGAATAGCAAAATTGATCCATACTTCAGACAAAATGGATTTCAATGGAGTCCAAGTGAGCCCTCTTTATATGTCAAAAAAGAAGGTATGCAAGATATTCTCATTGTCTGCTTATATGTTATTGATTTGATTTATACTGGTACTAACCCAAAAATGGTAGAAGAATTCAAAAGAGCAATGATGAAAGAATATGAGATGACAGATCTTAGCCTAATGAAATATTTTCTTGGCATCCAAGTTCAACAAGCAAAAGGAGAAATATTTATTTCTCAAGAAAAATATTTAAATGATCTTCTCAAATGGTTTCACATGGACAACTGTAAATCAGTGACTACACCAATGGCGTTAAATGAGAAGTTGCATAACGATGGTGGTGCAAAAAAAGCTGATGCAACAAATTACAGAAGCTTAGTTGGATGCCTCATTTATCTAACAAATACCAGGCTAGATATTGTCTTTGCTGTTAGTTATGTTTCCAGATTCATGTACGAGCCAAGTAAAAATCACCACACTGCAGCAAAGAGAATCCTTCGCTATCTATAGGGTACCAAAAAGCTTGGAATTAAGTATGCAAAAGAAGTAGATAACAAGCTCATCAGACATATAGACAGTGATTGGGTAGGCTTCATAGATGACAGCAAAAGCACCTCAGGATATTTATTTTGCTTAGGTACAAAACCAATTTCTTGGTCATCAAAAAAGCAAAGGACCGTGGCATTATCTTCGGTAGAAGCAGAATATATATCTGTTATAGATGTAGCAAGTGAAGCAGTATGGCTTAGAAGACTTTTATCAGATATGCAACATAAAGAAACTGCTCCAACAATTATCAGATGTGATAATATGTCAACAATAGCAATGACAAAAAATCCAATATTCCACAGTAGGACAAAGCACATAGAAATTTAATATCACTTCATCAGATATTTGGTCGAAGAAGAAGAAATAAAACTTGAATTTGTCAACACATCTAAGCAACTTGCAGACATTTTTACAAAACCAACAATAACAAAAAAGCTAGAAGACTTTAAGAGCTTTGCCAAAATTACAAATTAAGAGGGGGTGTTAAAAAAAAAAACAATAATAATAATAATAATTTGTAATTTGGCAAAGTCGGTTGAGTGGTGAAGATTCAAGAAATTACACTTTTGTTGCAATTACTATTGCAATTGATGATAGCAATTAATGAAAGGGAGTCAAAATTGTTTACTAAAGCCATAGCAAGTTGCCACATGTAAGCTAGCTTTATATGTATTGATTAGATAATTGATAGATTGACATGTGTCCTCATGAGTTGTATTTTTACTTGTATAGAGAAGAAAACAGCAAAGCATGCATATGGCGGTAGTTACTTTGGAACCGCCTTGTTTAGCTTATATATGGGCTTGTACTCTTGTTTTGTATTAATTTTGAAAAATAAAGAAATTATAACGTGCATTCCTTCTGTATTTTTTAGCTCTTCTCTTCCATCAATTTTAATTAGTCTCGGCCACCTTCTTTTCTTTTACCAAACAAGTATTTTTTCAATCTCCTCAAATTTAAGCCTTCATTTTAAACACTTTTTCATATACTATCCAACATCATTGACTACTCATCAATGGAGCGCAATCATGTTTCTGATCATAGTGTCTTATAAAGTTTAGAGATATTTGATATTTTTATGGTGAAGAACTTAGAAAAGATATGCCATGGGTAACTCAGAGGCGCAAAGTCACTGGCAAAATTAAGACAGGCTGAGGTGGATTCATGTGATAGATTGAAGAATTTGTTACCATTCTTCATTGCCAACAAGCTTAAGAAAATTAAAGTTGCCGACTGCCCCACGATGGAAGAGATAGTTACATTTGAAAGACATGATGCAACAAATTTTGAAGCCGTGGATAGAATTGAGTTTCCTAATCTCAAGTATATGTCACTTTCGAGTCTACCACAACGTACTCGATTCTGTTTGGAGACTGACACAAGCAGTGGTACACCTGATCAAGGCAAAGAGGGTAACAAGCAATTGTATCATTCAGATTCTTTCTCCACACTTTTCAACCAAAAGGTACAATCATTTCACTCTTTAGATTTTGGAGGTGCATGGCTTTTTTTTTTTTTCTAAATGCTCAAGAAAAAAAATTAGTATTTTCTTCTATATATACACAAAATTATTTCATTTGTTTAATTAATTTTGGATATTACAATAATTTTTTCAAATGTGGTATCTAAAATTGTTTAGTTTCTTTGATTTATTAATATATATATATATATATATTTGTATAAAATACATGCTCACCCACAGATATGCATGGTAAGTTAAAACGTAATTGGAGTACATAATTTACTATAACCCATGAATTATATGTCACAAATTAATTGGGCATGCGCTTGATATCAATGGCATGCATTCATTTTTAGCAAAAATGTATATATATATATATATATATAACAATTTTCCTCTTAGGTCATAATATCCTTTTAAAGATAAATTGCTTTTTCAAAATATATGCATATCCTTAAAAGGATATACGCTAAGTTTGTATAACAATCTCATGAGGACGATTTAGACTGTTATACATATTTATTTATGTATATATATGGAAATTCTATGGTGAGGACGGTCCGTATGAGGATCGCAGTATTAGTGACGGTTTTTTATAGTATTAATGACGGTTTTTTAGAAAATCGTCACCAATACTATGAAAAACTATCACCAATACTGTGGTCCACATGAGAACCGTCCGCATCATAGACGGACTGTGTATATATATATATATATATATATATTACTATTCTTCCATATATATGAATTAAATAGCTCTAATTTTTGTAATTAATTAATTTACAGGTTACTCTTCCAAGATTAGAAGTCTTGGAATTGCACTATCTGCATTCCAATAGGATATGGGCAGACCAACTTCCACAAACATGTCAAAATTTAATTGAGTTGACTGTTTTCGGGTGTAATAGTTTAAAGTATCTGTTACCTTTTGCTATTGCCAGAAATCTTGTACAACTTGAGAAGTTAAGCGTGAACGCATGTGATGACATGGGAAAGATAATAAACATAAAGAAACCAATAGTCACCTTTGACAATTCTGATGATCAATTAGATATAATTGAGTTTCCTGAACTAAAGCACATGGATCTTGGATCTCTACCCCAGATTATTCAATTCTGCTCGCAGTCTCGTGAAGGCCAAGGGAGTGACTCTGAGCAGGTGTTGATGGCAGATTCTGCATGCTCACTTTTCAACGAAATGGTATATACACACACACACACACACACACACACACACACACACAAATTTTAAAATGCTACTAATTTTTTTACCTCCTTTTATATTAATCTTGTTGTCATTTCTATGCACTTTTTTTTTTTTTTTTGGTTTCCAAATTACATCTACTTATCATTTAATTATTTGGAAAATAGTATATTGTTTAACCATGAATTCAATAAAAGTACAACATATATTAATGGATCAACTTGCTGTTTACCAAGTTTATGTACCAATTAACTAACATGGCAAATAGTATAACAATTTTTTGTTAGCTGATTGTATTGAGTTTCATTTATATGTATACTTAATTTACAATATGCTATTAATTTTGAAGCCACAACGTAAATGGCACTCTGGATTGGTGAATATTAATTTCAAGGAGGGGTGGACATGGATTGGGTTGGTTCGGTTTTGGACCGAAATATAACCTAATCCATAGTCATCGGTTTTTTTAATGTGGAATCCAAACCAAACCATTAAAACGTTAAATCCAAACCAAATCAAACGATTTATGATCGGATTGGTTTGGATTGATTGATCGGGTTGAAACTTAATAATTTATAAATATATAATATAAATAAAAAAATTTTCAAATATGAAATATAAATAATAAGTTATAATTATCCAAACATAAAATACAATTAGAATAATATAACATAGTCTACAATGGAAAATAAAAAAGAAAATGTAGCAAATGTGTATCTCATGCATTTATCAAATAGCAAATATTAATGTCTTCATCTCACTCCTACAAAATCAAATTAAAATTGTTAAAACGAATAATGTAAAATGATACATTTATTAAAATTCATTCACTCAAGAATCAATCCATAAATTTTTATTTTTAACCTTAAATCTTAGGTAAATCATAAGTTAATCAATGTTGATAGGCTCACTTATTTTAGTTGATTCTGTAAGCTCTACAAAGATCAAAACAATAAAATTAGCAATAAACTATATTTAAACATATATGTATATATATAAGTAACAATTGGGTACAATATATGTAGATATATATATATATATATATATTACCTGCATCCAATTTGTCATAATATTCCACATCTTCCATATAGAATCTATCAATAACCGAAGAAGCTTTAAGCCAATTTTGGGTGCACACTAAAACTTCCACCATCTTAGGGGTTAAAGAACTTCGAAAGGGATCAAGAATCCTCCCACCAATGGTAAACGCACTTTCAGAAGCCACGGTAGAGACTTGGATTGCAAACACATCCTTTGCAAGTTTGGACAAGATCGGATACTTAGTACCATTAACCCTCCACCAATTAAAAACATCAAAATCCTTCTTTGATATATCTTCACAAGGATCCAATAGGTATCTATCCACATCATTTTTAATCTCAATAGATTCCTTTGCTGCCTTTTTCCTTTTAAATTTGGAAATTCTCAAGAGATTAATGTCAACTTCTAAATTTTTTTCATTAGTCACACAACTTTCAAGTTCTTTATCCTTTGAACTTTGATTGCAATCAAGAATCACTTCACTTGCCTTATACCAATCATACAAAGGCATTAGAATTTCTATCAAATTCTTAGTCATCAAACCAGCAACATCTTCAGCATAAATATCACCAAAACAATACTTCACATAGTCCAATTTATATCAAGGATCAAGCACAGCAGTAATCAACAACAATGGATTAATATCATCCATTTTACCTCAATATTTATCAAACTTTCTCTTCATTTTAGTTGCCATATCACTTAAAAGATAAGCACCACTTAAACTCCATGATTGAGATTGAATTGAACAAATTTAATGAAAATAAGCATTGGAACTAACATGTAGTGAAGAACTAAACTTTAAAGTTACATCGTAAAAGCTTTTAAGGAACTTCACAAAAGCAAGGGCATTGTTCCAATCAACAAAATTAGGTGGTCCAAGTCTTTTTCTACCACCATCGTCCTCTCTAAAATAGGATAGATAATGACCATCATCCTCTTCCAACCTTTCAAAAGTTTTTTGGAATTTCAAAGCTGCTTCTAACATTAAGTAGGTGGAATTCCACATAGTTGGAACATCCAAAAACACAAGAGAATTGTTCTCAATTTTCTCTTAAGCAGCATATTCCTTAAACTTCTGTAATATAGCAGGAGAAGATCTAACATATCTCACTGCATTATGAATACTAGCAATAGAGTCATGTGCTTCCCTTAACCCTTCAGATACAATCAAATTAACAATATGTGCACAACATCTCATGTGTAAGTGATCACTGTCCAATACACACCCTTTCCAATTATTCAATTTCCTTTTAATATACTCTATTGCCACATTGTTTGCAAAAGCATTATCAACTGTGATTGTAAACACCCTCTTAATACCCCATTCATACAAACAATTCCCAATTAGCTTCCCTATTGTCTTTCCTTTATGATTAGGAATCACACAAAAATTTAAAATCCGTTTGTGAAGCATCCAATTAGAATCAATATAATGTGCGGTGAGAGACATGTAATTGATATTTTGAATGGAAGTCCAAGTGTCGGTGGTAAGACTAATTCTTTGGAAATTCAAAGAAAATGTATTTTTCAATTGCAATTTCCCATCCAAATACAATGCATAAATATCTCTAACAATCGTTCTTCGAGACGGAGGATCAAATTTAGGACATGCTACACTGCAAAATATTCTAAAACCACGACCTTCAACAAAACTAAATGGGAGCTCATCTAAGATTATCATTTTAGCACATGCAAGCCTACATGCTTCCTTATTAAAACCAACAGCAAAAAGATTGCTCCCATCACTCTCATTTTGGGGCCTAAAAGTTAAGATTTTTTGCTTTTTATCTTGCACTCTATAAGGGTACTTCTTACAATGATGATTTAAATGATTCAACAAAGTACTTGTCCCATATTTACTATTACAAGCATAGTCCACGCCACAATATTTGCATTTACATCTAGGATTATTAGGATCTGAATTCTCTATTTTCTCATAATGATCCCACACCATGGATGGTTTCCTAGATGGTTTTCTTTTCCCGAAACTAGATGGTGGAAGTGGAAGAAGTGATGCAGAAGCTACTGATTCTGATGAAGTATTATGAGTTTCAGTGTCATTACCACTATCCATATCTACCACACAAAACAAAATCCAACCAAAAATTACTAAATCTCAACACAAATATTACAATATCAAATATTTTCAGTATAAATTTCGAATCAAATACAATCTCAAATACTTTCCTGCATATAAAAATTTACAATACTTTGCAGTTTACACATATTACAATTTCACAAGCACATGTATATTCAACTAGATACATGGAGAAGGAAACAAAAAAAAGACTCACGGATAATAAATTTCATTTGTACTCCCACTAGTTTCTTAGGTTTTTTTTTTTCTTTTAAATTTCAATCGTTTAATACCATCAAGACTCACGGGTCATATGAATGGCTCAGATTGCTATGCATATATTGAGCTGTTCCATTCATGACTCAATAGAGTTCATAGTAGATAAATCAACACAAAAGTTAAAAAGTAGCCCAAAAAAAGCTTTTAAAAAAAAATTCAATTATAGAACACACATTAACCTAGCTACATGTGTATACGTTTCGTTTTATTATTTTTACCATAATGTTATTTGCTAAAAATACATAGATCGATCGAATGAGAGAGTAACACATTGTGAAATAATTGATATTTAGAATGAATCAATATGAGCCAACCGTTTCTTATTCATTGTCTCGTAGCCTCATGCACTATTAAATTATTAACCAACCTATGGAGGAAGATAACGATGAACATGTCAACAGATTGAGACAACAAAACAACAACTCTAGACAAAAATAGGAAACAAATAATTTTCTATATAAATGTAAAATACAAATGATTCATGGTCCCAATTACAGGCATCTCAAAATTGCAGCTAAAACAACACGCAATCACAGCTGCATTGCTTTTCTTTTTTGTCCCTTAGAACTAAAGATTACTAATTATTTGGCTTCTGCTGGGTTTCGAGAACAGGTTACAGGGCAATGCTTAACGAACTCTGTTTTTTCAAGCAGTGATTAAGTTTTTAGTTTAAAAGCATTGAAATCTTTCAACCTGATGAATCATTCAAAAACCGATTAAAAAATCCCATGGATCACAAGCAACAGAAACACTCGTCATCATCATTAACATGTTATTAAGAGAAGAACTTAACAAACCTGGATAAAATCCAACAGTAGATGCGGTGAGACCTGTGAGACCCGTGAGTTTTGAAGCAGCAACTGGTGCTGGGTTCTGAAAAAGAGAATGAGCAGATGCCATCATCATCATCATCATCAACATGTTATTAAAAGAAGAAATTGACAAACCTGGATAAAAATCAACAGTAGATGCTGTGAGACCCGTGAGTTTTGAAGCAGGAACTGGTGCTGGGTTCTGAAAAAGAGAATGAGCAGATGCCATCATCATCATCCTACATGTTATTAAGAGAAGAAATTGACAAACCTAGACAAAATTCAACAGCAGATGCCGTGAGACCCCTGAGTTTTGAAGCAGCAACTGGTGTTGTGAGCCTTGAAGCCGTCAGTCTTGAATCGAAGCTTGGCTTTGTTATGGTGATGGACTGGTGGTGGGCGGCAATGGAGGTAAGGTATTTAGTTTAGGGTTACACGATTTGGGGAGATGTAAAAAAAAATCAAAAATTAATATATAAAAATGGAAAAAAAGAAGTTAAAAATTAATATATAAAAATGAACAAAATATTAAAATTAACTTATAAAAATTAAAAAAATTAAAAATATATAATTTTTTAATTACATAATATATTATTTGGATTGGATTGGATTGGATTGGATTTATATTTCCAATCCATAACCAATCCAATCCATACAATTTATAATATTTTGAACCCAATCCAATCCAATTGATGTGAAAATCCAATCCAAACCATTAAAAATGGATTGGATTGGGTGGGTTGAACGGGTTGGATTGAATTTTGCCCACCCCTAATTTCAAGTGCAGTATTACCTTATATTCTTAATTTAATAATTACATACCTTTACTATCTTCCTGATAACATTAGACTTTTGAATCTTTACAGGTTGCGTTCCCTAGCTTAGAAGAGTTGAGTTTATTGGAACTGAAATCGATCAAACGAGTATGGCCAGACCAACTTCCAGAAACATATAAGCCGCATAATTTTAGAGAATTGGATCTTTGGGGCTGCCACTGCTTAATATGTTTTACCATTTGCAATTGCCGAAAGCCTTGTACAGCTTAAGAAGTTAAGTGTCCGTGGATGTCATGAGCTGGAAGAGATAATAATGTTAAAGGCACAAAAAGAAGAAGTTGAAAAGATTGATAAAAAGCTGCTCCCTAAACTAGAAAATGTAAGTCTTTGCAATCTCCAAAATCTTACAAGATTCTGCACTATTGAAACTAATATCTGTGGCCTCAACTTTATACTCGAAGTCGAAATAAGTGATTGCCCAAAGTTGTTTTGTAGTACTGCTAAGAAAGATGAAGACAAGCATATGGACTTGCAAGAGAAGATCAGTATGCATTCTCCTTGTGCTGAAAAGGCAAGTTAAATTAATTAGTTACTGTCCTTGTCGATTATAATGAAAGAGAGATTGTTTTCACTTGATAACCTATAATTTGCTAAACATACATATGCTTATATATATATATATATGTGTGTGTGTGTGTGACATTAAAATACATGTGTCTAACTCTTACGGCAGGTTGACTATTTTTCTGCTGGCTTGGGCATGTCATCCCTTAATTCTGTACGAAGAGGACCATATGATCCCCTTGATAAGCATGTAGCCAAGCTACATACAGACGAGCTGTCCTCCACACCAGATACACCAGATAAGCTATCACTCACACCATCAGCACAAAAGCTGCTACCAGGAATGGAAGGAAATATTCAAGGACCCCAAACCATATCTCAATCATCAGACTAGGAAAGAAGTAATATTGAAGCAGTAAAGTAAGGAAAGGATTTGTTTAAAAGGGAACAATCCTGAAGACCTGCTACTGGTTGACTTCCTGTACAAGGAAACCAATATCCGTTGGTTTGAATGACATGCCGCATAAGGCAATCTTCTTGATTTTTATCTGTATATAGAATTTTCACAAAGGCACCCTTCAAGGGGCTTTCGTAACATTCCTTTTGAATTTCTTATGTGACAGCCCAGACCATCCGCATGCGATATTGTCCTCGTTGGGTCTAAGGAATCCTTTTACAATCCAGTTCTCAAGGTTTTAAAAAGCCTCATAAGGGAAAGGTATCCACACCCTTATAAGCCATGCTTCGTTCCCCTTTCCAATCGATGTGGGACTTCACAATCCTCCCCTCTTGGGGCCTAGCGTCCTCTCTGGCACACCGATCCGGGTCCAGTTCTGATACCATCTGTGACAGCCCAGACCATCCGCATGCGATATTGTCCTCTTTGGGCCTAGGGAATCCTCTTACAATACAGCCCTCAAGGTTTTAAAAGGCTTCACAAGGGAAAGGTATCCACACGCTTATAAACCATGCTTCGTTCTCCTTTCTAATCGATGTGGGACTACACATGTCAGGACCCATCCAAAATCCTTCACCGGGACTCTGGACAAGCCCTGATCCCAAGGAAATACTACCGAACCTTCCAATAGAAAATCCGACAACATCTCTCCTAAGGGAAGGACTTACTACAAAATTTAGCTACACAAAGTTACACTCCTATATGGTACCACCTTATCCCTCCTACCTTACTATAATAATTTCCACAGTGACAGCATTTCAATAACAATTTATATAAAACACATACATATATATATATACATTAGGAATAATCAACTAAATAAACAACCAATTATACCTTTAATCATTCACGTCCGCCCGCACCACCCACTGATTGCCGTACATTTTAAATATTGTGTTACAACATATACTAATGCGTAATATAAGAAGAAAAGTAAAACAATCATCACATCAACAACAATAATAATAATAGCAATCATTTTCATGATAAAAAATAGTACTAATATCATCTGTCATATTTACCCAAAGGTAATCACTAGTCTAAGAACTATCACATAATCACAGCTGTCCCAAGGATTATCTCACCTGCTCTAAGGCTAGCACTTGTTCAAGGACTATTATACTTGCCCAATGGCTATCTTTCTTGCCCGTAGGCTGTGATACTTGTCCGGATATATCATATGTTAATAATAATAATAGAAATAATAAAATAATAAAAATAAAAATAAATAATGGCAATAAAAATAAATAATGGAAATGATGATGATAATATTAGTAATAATGAAAATAATTGTAAATACAATTCTGATAAATAATAATTGTAATATTAATAACGAGAATATTATTAATAAAAATAATGACAATAAAAGCAATTAAGTATAATGCTAGAAAATCAGGTTATGAATAAATAGAATAATACGAGATCAAATAATAATTTAAAATTCAAAAAAATATTATCAAATATACACTCGTATCAGGGGTACAAACGATACCCTCCAACATGTTGCGCAATCCATGATTCCAGCTGTCGCATGTACCCTGCTACCAATACAGTCCGAGGTGCTTGCCTAGATTGGCCATCCAATCCCTTGGACTCATAAGCAACATAGTTACGAGGCTAGCTTTTCATGGACTACATCGGATTACTGTCCTCGTACGGTGTGATACATATAAATATTATATATATATATATATATATACAAAAGATACTTGATGCACATACTATATATCAGTGGTGTTCTACGGTGCCCAGCGTCCAAAGCACCGTCTGATGGGGAGGTTAAAGAGAAAAACCAGCATACGGTCGCGTGACGTCCCACTGCACCACTGCTTAAACTGTTATCCAGGCCATGGAGGGGGACGGCTATGGCCAATATCAAACTTGCCTGCCCTCGGTCCGATGACAACTCACGAGAGACATTACAACCTGCGTGCTAATCACATCCACATCCATCTGCGCGCTAATCATATCCATAACTACAGAACACCGATACGTGTATGGTGTATCGAAAACCGAGAAAAATATTTTATAACATTATATATTTTTAAAATACAATATAATATTATAAAATTTGAATTTTTATATAATACACTTAAATTTATGCACTTTTATCAAATTCACAAAGTTTCATGCATAAATAAATAATTAAACACATAAGTATAGTTTCAATCACAATAATTTAATATAATCAATTCCGCAGACCTTCAAATTAATTCATACTAAATGTCAATAGAACCACACACAATTCCACCAATAATTAAGCATATAAAGATACATTATATTAGCTGTCATAACTACACAGTAACCTCACAGTAAAGTTAACAATAATTTAACAGCAGCTTAAAATCTACAGCTTTCCAAATTTAAGAAACATTAATTCAACCCATATTTATGCAATTCAACATAATTGGACCTCATCAATATAAATAGCAATTATTTAAACATCAAACTTATATTTTTCAGATTACCACATTAAAATAATATTATTTTATCCAAAAATGGCATATTTCAAAATACTCAATCACAATTCACAAATAAGGTGCCAAATGAAAGCTAATGAGATGATGAGTGTAAAACCAACCTTCGTTCGGCTCGAAATCGTCGGAGTTGGCTGGAAAATGGCTAGAAAGTTTCGGCTGGACTCCCCCTCCACTCATCTCACCAATGGCTTGGAATTTGGGCAAATGGATGTCATTTTTGAAATCAGGGGGTCGAAAATTAGGAGGAGGGACCAACCTTGGGACCAATGGTGTAACACCCCGTCCCAAATCGCACCGAAATCCGTGCACGTTGACTGAGGTTGACCGTTGACCGAGCGGGTCAAAAGTTGACTTTTTGCTCCAGTTGGAATTTCGAGTTGACCAGGGTACCATGGCGAAGTGCATGACGCCCTGAGTTCATAGACTAGCAGCACGTCGAAAACGGAGCTACGGTTTAAAAGTTATGGGCGAAACAAGTCGAAGTGCAAACTGTCCAAAAGGTGCCAGGAGTTGACTTTTTCTTGTTGTGTAATTTTGAGTTGACTCTTGTATGGTTGTAAAGTACTCGTCGATACGAGTTCATAGACTAGCGGCACGCTTGAAATTCGCCGGATACCGTATTATTTTAATATATCTGGCTTAAGTGCACAGTGATGCCACGTGTCAGCTTCTGATTGGTCCACGTGGCATGAACAGTGTCACACAGGGGTTTTTATTTGATAAAATTCTCGGGGAAGAGAGAGAAAGAGAGAGAGGAGAGAGGAAAAGAGAGACAGAGTCCGCCGGCCACTGGAATTTTTCAAACTTTCCGGCCGAGTTACTGTGCAAGCGCCGGCCAGCAAGGTTGCCCTCCTCATTTCCGGCAAAACCTCCAAGCTTCATGGCAAACGGCCGCCAGACGGGCCCGAATCGGACGTTCGAAGATCGGCGGTGAGTTTTTCCCTCCACTGCCGGCCACCGCAAATCGACCCACTTCTGACCATTTTCCTGCCACACGCGCTGTACACCCTTCACCCTCTCCTCAAGTCCGGCCGAGCCACCAAAAATCACGGCCATCGGACCACTGACGCGCCGGGATCGGAGCGTTTTCCAGCGAGGGGCCGGAAATCTTCTAACCTTGATTTCTCCGCCGTCCGGCCTCCGTTTTGCTCACCGTCGGTCCTGTTGGGTTGCTCTCCTCACGATCTACAAGTCTGCAAAATTTCACGACCAACGGCCACCGCACGCGCCGCCGCCGGCGACGGTTGCCGGTGACCGTGGCGGCTCGCCTGAAAGTACTGTTCCGGCGAGTACCCAGTTTTCCGGCCGACTCCAGTTCACTGTGTTTGACCTCCTGAACCTGAATCTGGCATCCGTTTCCGCCAATTCGCGACAGTTTGGGAGAATTGCGGAGCCGAAACCCGTCGGGTACGATCATTGGAAATTAAGACCAGATCTGTGATTAGCATCACTCGAGCTTCGATTCAGTATATAATTCATAAATTTTAGTTATCGTTTGGTGTTCGCTCCCCGGGTACCCATTTGGGAATTACCCGAATAAAATATTAATATTTGTGGTTTGGTACTGTGGATATTTTAGGTGCACGTGCGAGTAGCGGAGTCGATCCTACGGAGGATCTTGATTGAGATACGTGCATAAGGTGAGTGACCCACCTTCAAATTAATTTTGGGAATTTAATTGGTGAATATATTATGTGTGATTTAAATATTTGGAATTTAATTTCTATGTGCCAAATATTTATTTGATTTATTGGTGAATTTATTGGATTTAAGAAAATGTGCATTTTACAAATTTATGCCATGTGAAATTATTTTATGGGTTTGAGGATTTTGAAATTCTTGTGGTTTTAATATTAAATAGGGCATGATTTGATTTTCAAATATTTCAAAGAAAATATTTGGTTATGTTGGTGATTTCAATTTTTATAAAATATGCCCATGGAATATTATGAGATTTAATTATTATGTTTCGAGAATTATTTATGCTATTGGGAAAATGTGGATATTTGAATTGATGGATTTGGGAGTTGGTGGATTTGAAAATCATGGAATTTATGGTATTGATTATAAAGAAATTGTGGAGAATTTCCCAGTTCAAGCGGATGGATTATGCCCGCTATGTTTACGCAAATGTGAAATTTGTTATATAATTTAAATTGTGAATTTTATAATTTTAGATGCACCGTGCACGTACTGGTGTTCTGATTATATGTGATATGGATATTGTGCACACGGATATGATTAGCGCGCAGGTGGGTGTGAGTAGCGCGCAGGTGATATTATGAGGGTGTCCTGTGGTTGCCATCGGATGAGGGTGGCCACCCCCCATGGCCGGGACACCAGGTTAGCTGCGGCGCAGTGGGACGCCATGCGACCGTATGCCGGTTTCTTTCTATAACCTCCTGTTTGGCGGTACCTCGGGACGCTGGGTATTGTTGGCACCACTGGTATATAGTGGGTGCATCAACTGATTTTCAGAACTGTGTTTTAAAAATAAAATGTTTTAAAGCTGTATTGGAATTAAGATTAATTATTACTGTTTCTGGTATTTATTTGATGTCTTGGTTTTCGGGGAATACGAACAAAGGGTTTTGTGAAAAGGTTTTAAAAGGGGAACTTTTCCAACTGAGAGAATTGTAAGGGTTTTGAGAGAAATTATTATTTTCCAATTAGTTATTAATTATATACTTATTACCGTGGTATTATATTGTATAGTAGATAGGGTCGCTCACTGAGATGATTAGCATCTCACACTCTTAAATTCCGTTCCTCTAGGTACCAGGTTGTCGGTGTTCATTCGGAGCGGACTTGATCTTCCTCGCTGTTTTAGTTCGTGCAGCACCCTGTTCTTCTTTTATTGCAGTTGTAATATTTCTTTCACTCTTGCTGTATTCTATACTTAGTAGTACTTTATAAAGCTCTGTATACTGTATGGGACACTTATGTATTTAAATTGCACTGGATTACTGTATTTATAGTGAAGTGCTGAAATTTGTGGGACCAATTTGTAGTACTGTGGGATGAATAAGGGGACAATTATAGAAGTGCGTTTTCAGTGCAGGGAATTTTGTGGTAAGTCCATCCCTTAGGGGAGGTTCTGCCGGATTTTCCATAAGAGGGTCCGGTAGGGTTTCCCTGGGATCAGGGCTTGTCTAGGGTTCTGGTGGGGAACTTTGGACGGGTCCTGACAGATGGCCGCTGAAAAACCGACCACCCACCACCTTGCCGACCATCGGCTTTAGGCGTCGATCCCGGCTCATCTGCCGGCCAACCGACCAGCGACTCGACGCCCGGGCTCGTCCAGTTGTGGGCCACCACATCGTCTAGCGCGTGTGGCCATGCGACAGCTGGAAGAGGTGCAGCAAGGAGAAAGAGGGACCAATGAGAGTGAGAAGGGAGGAAGAAAGAAGAAGGGATCAGGGGGTGTTGGTTGTTTTTTCCCACGTGGGGAAGAAGAAAAAAAAAGAACAAAAAGAAAATAAATAAATAAATATATAAAATAATATTAAAATAATATAATATAATATAATAAAACAATAATAATAATAATAATAATAATATAATGTAAAATAAAATAATAAAAAAATAATGATATATTAGAAAACTTTGCAGATCCATAACTTGTAAACCACATATCTGCTTTGGGCGTGCCACTAGTTTATGAACTTGTATCGATGAGTACTTCACAACCGTGCATGAGTCAAAACTCAACTTTACACGAATAAAAAGTCAACTCTGGCACCCTTTGGACAGTTCGAACCTCAATTTTTGCCCATATCTTTCAAACTGTAGCTCCGTTTTCGACATGCTATTAGTCTATGGACTCGAGTCGATGCATACTTTGCAACAGTACCCCGGTCAAAGAGAAATTCCATCCAAATCAAAAGTCAAATTTGGATCCCTCTCGGTTAACGGCGGTCAAACCCGATCAACCTCGGTCAGCGGGAAAAAAATTTTCGATGTACTTTGGAATGGGGTGTTACATCTCATCTTATTTCTTTTGTATAAGTGCTACTGTATTCATCAGTGAGTATACACAATTACAAAAAAATACAAACTCAAAATATTCTCCAAATTCTTCTCCCCTTGTGTCTAATTTAACGACTTTAACTGTGGTCGACTGTTATAATGTAGAGAATCTATTATCAGCATCTATGGCAAAAAGTTGTGCATCTTGAAACCCTATGAGTAATTTGCTGTGAGCTGTTGAAAGAGGTAGTAGTCACAGAAGAATCAGGTGATGGAATAAGGTCCCAAAACATTTGTTTCCCTGCATTGAAAAGTCTTGAGCTTGTCAAGCTACAAAACCTCGAAAAGTTTTAGGCAGGAGATCACATTGAATGTCCGATTTTGGAGACATTGACGATAAATAGTTGTCCTCAACTTAGCACATTCATCTACAATTATACAGATGAAGCAGTACAACCGGTTCTATTTTCGATAACCAGAAGGTGACTGTAACGCCCCGTCCCAAAGTACAACGGAAATTTTTCAACTTTGACCGAGGTTGACCGTTGACTTTGACCGTTGACCAAATGGGTCAAAAGTTAACTTTTGACTCGGATGGAATTCTAGGTTGACTGAGGTACCGTTACGAAGTACACATTGGCACGAGTTCATAGACTAGTAGCACGTTGAAAACGGAGCTACGGTTTGAAAGTTATGAGCAAAACAAGTTGAGGTCCAAACTGTCCAAGGGGTGCCGGAGTTGACTTTTTATTCATGCAAAGTTGAGCTTTGGCTCATGTATGGTTGTGAAGTACTCGTCGATACGAGTCCATAGACTAGCGGCACGTCTGATTTGGACATGTGGTTTGAAAGTTATGAACAGTGACACCACATGTCGACATCTTAGAGCTCCACGTGGGTGAACATTTCCACCCACGGTGGCCTTAAACCGGTGTGAAAAGAAGGGGGAGGAGAGAGAAAGAGAGAGAGGGGAGAGAGAGGAAAGAGAGAGTGAGAGAGAGAACCACCGGCCGCCGGAGTTGCAAACTTTTCCGGCCGAATCTTGCCACATGCGCCGGCCAGGCAGGAGCGCCTCTCCATTTTCAGCCAACCCCCAAAATTTCACGGCCAACTGACCGGTGATGCGCCCGGATCGGGGTTTTCGCCGCCACCTTCAAATCCAGATTTCTCCCAATTTCGGCCACCCTTTGCCTCACCGTCAGTCCCATTGGAACACCCACCTCGAGAGGTACCTCCCTGCCAAAAATTTATGGTCAGTGACCATCGCACGCGCCGCCAGCGGCGACGGTTGCCGGTGACCGAGATGGCTCGCCGAAGAAATCACTATTTTGGCGAGTTCCAAGTTGCACCATCCACCTTTTCCCACTAATTCCGACCCCCTAAACTCATATCCGGGGTCCTTTTCCTCCAATTCATGACGATTTGGGAGAATCGAGGCTCTAAAGACCGAGAGCTTTCAGGCGAGATTCCAGCCACCACCGGTCCGATCTCCGAGAAGTAAGATCAAATTCGTAATCCTCGTCACTCAAGCTTCGATTCAGAGCACGTGTACGTTGTGGAATTGATCCCATGGAGGATCTTGGACTAATTGTGTGCTCCAGGTGAGTGACCCACCTTCAAAATTATTTTGGGCGATTAATTATATATTTTGTGTTAATTGATTATTTGGAAATTACGTTTGATGTGTTGAATATTTAGTAAATTTATATTTGGAATTTTGGTGCCAAAATTGAATGGAATTAAATATTTGTGCATTATAAAATATTTTGGTTTTAAGGAATTTGAGATTTTGGTAATTATTATCAAATTTCATTGTTGGAATATTTCATAATTAAATATTTGGTAAATATGTTTTATGTATTTGATATTAAGAGAATTTCCATATAAATTGTATTGCTAAATTATAATATTTTTAATATATGTTTTGGTGCCAAAATAATATATTTGGGAATTTAAAGAAATTGTGGTTTGATTTATTTTAATTATTGCTATGGTTATTATTCAATTATTGTGCACAATTATATGAATTAATTATATATGAAATTTATGTGGTTTTAAGGACTTGTTGATTTAAATGGATTTTGAGGATTGGAGAAAAATATTGTTTTAAAGAATTATGTTTCAAAAATATTTATGCCATTGGAAAATTGTATATTTGAGTTGATGGAAATGAAAGTTGATGGGTTTGAAAATTAAATAATTGTATTGACGGATTTTGTGATATGAGAAAATTATATATATTATCGAAGTATTCATGCTGGTGATATTAAAGAAAAAAATGTGGGATGTGAATTTGAAAAGTGGTATAATTCCCACGGTGAATTTTGGAAATTTTGGTATTTTAATAATAAATTTAATAATTGGTTTTAGATGCACTCATACAGTACCGGTGTTCTGTACTGTATATGTGGATAAGCGCGCAAGTTATAATGTCTCCCGTGAGTTTCCACTGGACCGAGGGTAGGCAAGTTTTATATAGTGCACATAAGCCGCCCCCCTCCATGGCCGGGATGACGGTTTAAGCAGCGGCGTTGTCGGGACGCCGAAGCGATCGTATGCAAGTTTCTCTCTTTAACCTCCCGCTAGACGGTGCTCGGGACGCTGGGTATCTCGAAAGGCATCACTGGTATATGGTGTGGTGCGTCAAGTATAAATTTTCAGACAGAAATTTCAAATCCTAAAGGTTTTAAAATCATATTTAAATTAAATGTATTTTATTTGTGTTACCATCTAATTATAATTATTTAAATTACATTTTTGACATTGTTTATTTTGATTGATTAAATCAAATTTTATGAATTAGATATATTGAAAGTTTTCCTTTATGTTATATTTCTTTAATGCAAGTGTTCCAAATTTATTTATTATATTTCATTACATTTTATTGGTATTTGGATTGTTTAATTATTTATTAAATTAATTATTACTTGATTTGTGGGGCATAAAATATTGGGTTTTGCGAAAATGTTTTAAAAGGGGAACCTTTCCAACAGAGCAGATGGTGAGGGTTTTGAGAGGAAATATTATTTCCAATTAATTATTAATTATTTACTTATTTATTCTTAATTAATCAAGTGTACTATAATTTTTATTACTATTATAATTGTGCAGTAGATAGGGTCACTCACTGAGATAATTAGCATCTCACGTTTTTAAATTCCATTCCCCTAGGTTTAGGTTAGGAGACGTTGATCATCCGGGACGAGCCCAACGTCTCAGTTCATTGCCGAAAGTCCAAGAAACACTTTCTTCCCTTTTTCCTCTCCATCTTGTATTGCTTCCTTATCTGACATTGTATTAATTCCACATTTATTTGTATAATGCTCTGTATACTGTATTGGACATTTAGTTATTAATTATGCACTGATTTACTGTTATTCATTTGGAGTGCTGCAAATTTGTGAAATCAAATTGTAGTAATGTGGGAGGAATAAGGGGATGTTTATAGAAGTGTGTTTTTAGTGCAGGAAATTTGTGGTAAGTCCAACCCTTAGGGAAGGTTCTGCCGGATTTTCTATCGGAGGGTCCGGTAGGGTTTCCCTGGGATCAGGGCTTGTCTAAGGTTCCGGTAAGGAATTTTGGACGGGTCCTGACAGTGACTTTTTTCTTTTTCTTTTTGTTTTTGTTGTTGTTGTTGTTTTTTTTCCTTTTTTTTTTTGTTTTGTTTTTTTAGGTTGGCATTCTTCATACTAATTATTACCTCTGTTCTTCTGAATAGATAACAATATTGTTTGGTAATTACTTATGAAATTGTTCATAAATATTCATGGTCATTGTTAATAATTCGATAATCGAGATTCATTGTTACTCCAAATCAAAATATGCACGTATATGATTTTCTTTTGGCCTGCGTGCATGGATATTGAAGTTTGCACTTCCTAATTTGAGAATTTTGAAGTTGGATTTTTGCAATTCAGTCATTCAGATATGGCATCATGATGATACTCAAGACAGAGGCCAACAAAATGCAGTAGCTGTCAGATCAAGATTAGCATTCCGGAGTTTGGAATTTTTACGAGTATCCAATTGTGGGAGTTTAAATAAGTTAGAGGCTAATTCCTCTGTGAGTTTCGAAACTTTGACAATTCTAAAGGTGTTGGAATGTGATAGAATGGAATATTTGTTTACTCCCTCAGCAACTAAAACTCTAGTACTACTCAAAAAGATGGGTGTGTCTAACTGCCAAACAATGAAGGAGATAATTGCATCATCATCATCATCAGAAGGTAATCATGATGATAGACTTCTTGTTGCTAGTTTTGATAATTTGGAACTTCTGGTGCTCCGTTCCTTACCCAGCCTTACAAGCTTCCACATGGGAAAATGTGCTTTGAAATTTCCAAAACTGAGCCGTGTAGTTATAGTTGAGAATTGCCCTGAGCTACGGTGTTTTTGTGCTCATGGAACCATAACCAACCCGAACCTCAGAACAGTTGTTGGAAGAAGAATAGATGAGGCATGGTTCGACCATTTTGATGCTGATGCTAAAGAGGACAATAAGAAAGAGGGTGGTGTTATGAAAACATGACAAAAACAATAGCAATAGAAGAATGAAAAATAAAATACACACTTATTTACGTGGCAAACCTTTGAGAGAAAAAAACCATGGACAAAGAGAGGCAAGTTTTTATTGATAAAGATTGGTATAAAATGTGAGCAAATAGAGTGGCTAAAAATCCAATATATATATAACCCCCCAAAAATATATAAATATATATTGTACGGAAAACCTAAAAATTGGAAAGGTCCATACTGAGGGGACAGTGGGCTCAGTGACGGGCTACGATCTTGAATCTATCGGTCCAAGACCTCCGCTACCACCATAGAGCCCTAAATTTTGATTCAAAATTTACTTCATCAAATGAGTTGCACCGCGAGCTTTTTGGATCAGATTAATAAGAATTAGGATCACTAACTCTAATAGGTGGCAATATTGATATTAATGCCACCATACAACAGTTTTGGGAGAATAACCATGCACAAAAGTAAAACATCAGTCACTCCAACGTCAGGTACAAACCGATTCATTTTCTCTAAATATTTTACTTTTTAAGCTTCATTTTCTCAAAATTTTCTTTTCGTTTTTGTTTTCCTTTCTTTCCTTTTGTTCACTGTATTTCTCTAATTCACTATACCATTTGTTATTCTTTTCCCTCTGACCATATGATTTTTTTTTTTTTTTTTTTTTTGGCTAGAGCCCTCTGACCATATGATTTGTGTCTTTCTTTTTCCCCTTTAGTTTTTTTATGTTTAATTTAAAATTATATATATATATATATTATATGACCTTTTTTTTTTTTATGGGAATGTCGGTAAGTTTTAACTTGGATATGTATTTCACACAAGCTATTGCTTGAGAAAAAGTATCAAAAAACATGTTACATGTTATCTGATGTGTTTTTTTCAAGCAACATGTTGCTGAGATACATGCATACCATAGCACTTTATGCATATATATATATATATATAAATATATTGGTCACGTTATATTGTAATAAAGTTTTTCCTTCGTTTCCAAAATGTGGTGGCTTTAATCATAAGTTATAGGATTAATATCAAAGAAGATTATGAAGATTTGAAGAGCACTCATGACACATTTTACGCTGGTCCACTGATTCCCCAGAAGAAATGTTTGAGCAAGCTTTGGTTTTATAACTTCATTTTGCAAATTAGAAGAGACCTTTGGGTGGCTACAGGGCCTTTTGTTGAAAAGCTAGGCATGGAAGCTCAGAATTTTGGACCTTTATTTTCAAACTCTGTGTTGGAAGATCAGATGGGATTCCTAAAACCCATAAATTTATTTGCTTTGGAGTTATTGTTTGTGGACTTTTACATAATTTGTGTTTTTTATTTATTTTTTAATTAAAAAAACTATTGTTAATAAATAAGATGTATATAAACCAATTAAACATCATGAATTAATGTTACTCTTATGGATGTAACTTCCTCTTTTTATTTAGGTCAACACTCTTTTTGTATTTTCCATGAATGTAACTTCTTCTTTTTTTGGGGGGGTAAAGTCTTGTTATTTTAAATTAATTGTATTTCAGTATTCTATAGTACTTAAAGAAAAATAAATTTATGTCATCTGTTTTACAATTTAAGCTCTTCATTTAATCATCAATTAGTTGAATCTGCTCTCTAAACTAGAATTCTTAGAGCTTAGCTATCTCCCAAATACTGCAAAATTCTGCTCAATTGAAACTAATATCTGAGGCCTTAACTTTATAACGCGAGTGTAAGTAATTAATTGCTCAAAGCTGTGCAGTAGTAGCGCTGAGAAAAAAGATGAAGAGAAGATCAGTATGGACCTTCCTTGTGATGAAATGGCCAAGTTAATTAGTTACTGTTCTTATCAATTATACCAATAGAGATTGTTTTTTTACTTTAGCTATAATTTGCTAAAATATGTGCTTATTATATATATGACATTGAGTTTTCTGCTGGCTTGGACATGTCTTCTCTTAATTCTCTACAAAGAATACCATATGATCCGCTTATGCCTAATTGAACAACGTTGTTGACAGTGAGAAAGCTTGCTAATGTAGAGAATCTATTATCAGCATCTAGCTAAAAGTTATGTGCATCTCGAAACGCTGTCAGTAAAATCTGTAAGTTGATGAAGGAGGTAGTTGTCATAGAAGAATCTGGAGATATTAAGCTTTCCCCGTCTTCCAAACCTTGAAAAGTTTTGTGCAGAAGATCACGTTGAATCTCTATTTCTGAAGCGGTTGTATATAAAATATAAAAGTTTGCTAAACTCAGCACATGATAAATAGTTCCACTCGTTTGCTGATGGTGACGGTGATGAAGAGGACGAGTAACAGAGCTCCTGGAGAAGGAGGGTGGCAACTTGGATGAATATTATGCATATGAGTAGCATCAATCTATGCCAAAATCATGTATAAACCGATTAAGTTTCTCTAAATATTTTACTTCTTGAGCTTAATTTCTCCAAAAAGAAAAAAAAATATATATATATATATATATTTTCTTTCCTTTCCTTTTTGTTCCCCTGTATTTCTATAATTCACCACTATAACTTTAAAGCAAGCTTAATTTGGTATTAGTGTAAATTTGCAAATTATAAGAGGCGTTTGGGTAGGCTTGCAGGTACTTTGATTGCGATGTTAGCTTTGCCATCGCTAAAATCCCCTTCCACTGGGGACGCCCCCGTAAAGACAGAGGACTCTACTACGCCTGCAGGCACTATACCGCTCCCACCTCCAATTTATAAAAATAATTTTTCTGTCTATCTTTTCAGAGAATAGACGTGGCGGTTGCAGGTATATTGTGGGCTGGCTCCCACAAATTAGTATGTTATGGATTGGGTCAGAGTGTCATGAGTGGCCCAAACCCATATCATTTTGCAAAAGGATGCCCCAACCCACTTCAACATAATTATTTTTTTTCCTGTGAACCACTTCAATATCAAATTACCAAAAGATGGAAAATTTTATTTTATTTTATTTTTTAAGTTTTGTCTTAGGATACCAACTTATTTACTAACTTTTTAAATGTTAATTAATATATTTTTTAAAAAACATACCAATTGATGTGATATATATATATTTTTTATATAGAATTAAATTATCTGTATTTTAAGTTTCATTATTTTGTTGTTTATTAATTCTAGCAACGTGTTTTTATTTTTTTCACAAAATAAAAAAATAAAAAGAGAATTTTGGGGCAAAAAAATCACTACTTACTAATTAATATTATTTGTAATAACAAAAAAAGGGATTACTACGTTGTATATAGAAATTTCATGAAATGAAAATGTTTCTGTATATAAGGAAATACAAATTTTGTCCCTCAATATTTTAATAAAGGCCACCCTATCTCCTTCCCTATGATAAGTCTAGGAAAATATTAAGGACTTGCAATCTGAATTCTTCAAATTGTTCACTGGGGAAACCAATTTTGGTATCTCTTCCTCACCATTCATTAACTTATAACTAAGCCAAGTTGCAGAAAAACAGAACTCTCTTCTTTGAGCTGATATATACAATAATGTATTCCTCTTCATTGTTCTCTTTTTGTCCGCATTTCATTTGGTGCCTTCTCATAATATTAAAACCCATAAACAATTAAAAAATTAAAAAGAAAAAGAAAGAAAAGCACCAATTGCATTTGCCCACTTATATTTCCTGGCTTTGTTTTGTCCATCACTGTTTATTATTATTATTTTCAGCATCTTTTTGCATTTTTACTTGGCAAGGAAAAGCATATCTCTTTGCTTTTGCTTTTTATTTATTTTATTGTTCTTCCCTTCCTTTTGCTTCCATCGTTTGCTTTCCAGTTGTTTGATTTAAAATCAAATTCATACCTTTAGTGTTGTATTCATTCCATTAGTTATCTCTTTCTTGCTTGCTAACTCTTCCCTTCCCTTCCCGATTCCATTATCTCTTTTCTAAAACAAATATTTATATATATATATATATACTCCTTTAAAATTCTTTAATTAAAGAATTAATGTCGGTTGGATAACGTACGAAGCAATTTGAACTTCAATATATATGATGTTTGCTACAAAATGGCAAAATTCATAGCTACCTCTCCTTGCGCCTTGCTTTGCTGTTATAATTAAAATTTAACATTCTTTGTCCTCTGCTAGACTTTTGATCGCCTCCAAACAACACACCACAAAATAAGAAAGCAAGAAGACAAACGGCTTATCATTTTGTAGCATGTTAGTTTCGTTTGCCCTCTATTTTGAGACTTTGTTATTGTCACCAAACCAATCTTGAATCTTGATATTCTAATGTTGCATTGTTCAAAAGATGGCCAGTTGAAAATTAAACAGAAGCCAAACTGAATTTGCTATCGGTATACATAAGAGAACAAGGTATGTGACGTTTTATTACTTCGCTTCTTTTTTCTTTTTCTTTTTCTTTTTTTTTTTTCCTTTTTTTTCTTTATAATGAAAGGTTTACTTCCTTGTAGTTTTAGCTCCCATCCTGTCATTTTCTTAATGTAATGATTTGGCTATTTGAGAATTAGTCGATCTTATATTTGTATAATTGGTATTAATTTTTTTCGTTATTTTATTTAACTTTTTCATTTACATAATATATATATATACATGTATATATATATATATACATGATTAGGTTTACATTAGGTTGTCTTCATATTTTTTACTATTATAATTTAGCTTTTCAATTTTTAAATTATATTAAGTGTTGAGATTTAAAAAATGTTTATTAATTATTTTGTTCTGATGAGATTTATGTTTTCTAATTAAATAGGATTGTAGTATGTTAATAAATTTATATTTGACTACTACTTAGATTTTAAATCCTAATTTTTATATGATTCAAAGGTTAATAAATAAAACCTTGATGTTAAAACTATCATACTATTAAAATTATTATATTGTCATAATGTAAGCCTCACTTTCTCTCCCTATATATATATATATATATATATATTATAGATATTTGAGCAATTACTACAATTAAATATATCATAAAAATTAATTGGCAGTAATCAAATAAATATAGAAACAAAATTCCTTATTTCGAGTAAAAAAATCACTAAATCTATGTGCTTTTGTGAAATTTTTCTTATGTCATTATTATTATTATTATTATTGTTATTTTTTTGTGACAGATCTATAAATTATAATGATATGTTACAGTTGCAAAAATAAAATTTTATAGGTGACAAAATCATTTAATCAGGAAATTTATTTATGGCTAGTTCATCAAAATAGCTTTGTCACAAAAAAGGTATCATTGATTTTGGACAAATTTTTTTATAATTTTCAATGGAATATACACCCATCATTTAGAACCATGTGACATGTCAAAATAAAGCACTGCACATAATATTTGTTGGATGTCCATTGCATGTACATCATTCATACAAAGTTTTTTCTCCACTTATGCAGTCACTTTCATCATGCGGCACGTTTATAACTTCTTTTGTTTTCCATTATTTGTTTCCATCATGGTCTTTTAACTTAAGGAGCTAAGCCAAGGTATTATCCAAATAAATAAAAAATAATAAATAAAAACAAACAAACAAAACAAAACAGAATAAAACAAAAAAATGATTGATTATTATTATTGTTGTTGTTTATATTTGAGATTTAGATTAGAATGTCTCTAAATGTTAACAATGGAAGTAATGACGTCATTATTATATTGTTCCTATAACAATAATATTAATAAAATTTATATACAATCATTGAATTAATGATCTATTGCATAAACCACTCATAATTGGAAATTTAACACAGTATAGTAGAGCAAAAAATAATTTTGCCATGACCTCTAATTATAGATACGCTGCATGTGATTATTTATTATTGTACAGGTAACGTGGTACAAGTGTTGTATGTAAAATTTTCTCCCAATTGTTGAGACTGTTTTGATTTTCATTATTATTATTGTTAGCATTTTTTTTGCTCTTAATTAGCAAGAAAAACATATCTTTGCTTCTTCTTTTTTCTTTTTATTTTGTTATTTCTCTTGTTTTCAACTTGTTCAATTTAATATCTTTCATAGTATTCGATTCCGTTATTTCTTTCTTATTATCTCATTCCTAGTTTGCATCATTCACATCCATTATTTCTTATTTAAAGAAGATATCTTGTTAATTAAGAAATCTTCTGGCAACTTATTTCTTTGTTATTTTAAGACCTTTTCATATTTTTCATTCCAAAATAAAAAAATAAAAAAGGGAAAGACCAACTGCATTTCATTTTATAACTAGATTTCTTCTGCTCCTATTTTGTATTTGTTATTGTTTTGTCACGAAACCATATTCATCAATTTTGATTCTACTTTTCTTTTACCTGGCAAGACTTTCAGGACCAAAATTGTATCGCAGCAGCCAAAGATCGCATACTAGTTTGGTTTGGCTATTAAAATATATTCATATATAAAAGATCAAGGTATGTATGTAATTTATTTTCAAATATATATATAGAAAAAGAGAATAATTATCCAGTCAAAATATTCTGAATTTATAAAATTAAGACATAGTATGAAAAAATCAAATTAAAGTAAAAATAATATATTTATTCTTACTCATTCATATTGTACTTTGATTTTATAAAATCAATATATCCTGAGTAGTTCAGGATTGTATATATATATATATATACATTTGTGTTCCTCATTTCTAGCTTCTTTCCTACCATAACAAATATTGGAATTGCCAAAATTTTTCTAATTGTTTGATATATCTTTAGTGTGTAGCATTCGATTCTTATTTCTATTTCTTGCTATTTCTTGTCTCTTAGTTTTCTTCATTCGCACTCCATTAATTATCTCTTTATCAAGGCACATTTGTATAATATCAATTAAGAAGTCTCCTGAAAAGCAAAGGTCGACCAACTGCATAACATTTCGTAACAGATTTCCCTTCTATAACTATATATATTTTTGGTTTTGTTACCGTCATCAATTTTGATTAATCAAATTTTCTTTTACTTGGCAAGACTCCCAGATGAAAATTGAATAGAAGCCGCAAGGGATTGCATAGTGGGTTTGCTTACTATTGGCATTCATAAGAGATCAAGGTATGTTAGAAAATTGATTTTTCCTTCTTGTCATTTGCTTAATGCAATTCAATGAGGTAACTTCTAATGCACTTTCTTTTCCTTTTTTCTTTCTCTTTTTTTTTTTTTTTTTTTTTTTTTTTCCTCTTTCTTTTGGCTAATTGAGTAGTACCCGTTACATATTTGTAAAATGGTGCGTCAAAACAACATATTATTATTCTATTTGGTATTCATCACTGTTAGTCCATCAAACATAGGTGCATTCTCACTTTGGTCGGTGATTTCTTTTTTTTTTTTTTTCTTTTCGTTTTTTCGTGTTTCACTTTGTCCTCATATGCGTGGGAAAATTCCGCCTTTAGTCCTTATCTTATTTTCTATCTGTCACAGAAATGGCAAGTGCATGTCACATGCACCATCAGCCATAAATAGAATGGTCAAATGACATAGATCAAAATGATATTTTGTATAGTTTAAGGTCCAAAATAAAAAAAAAAATTAAAAGTTTAGGGATCAAAATAGAAAAAAAAAATTGAAAAGTAATAAAGTTTTGAAGAAAACCACAAAAATATTAAAAAATAAAAAAAAAATATATGTGTCCACCTAAATAAAACAAAATATATATTTCAATCAATAAATAAAGGAACTAGGAAAATAAAAAATAATCGTATCACATTTCATTTATTATTATATAGATTTTTTTCTTTCCAAAATAACTATTTTATAAATTTTAAATATCTTAAAATTGAAAATTTAAAACAATAAGTTTTAAAATGAGTAAAAAAATTTAAAATCTATATGTGTATTAAAAATGTATTTCTTTTCATAAAATAATAAAAATTTGAAATTTGTTCCACACAACGAATTAAAAAATAGAAAAAATATATCAGTATACATTTTATTTATCACTATACAAATATATCTTTTAAAACAGTTATTTGTGGAAGATAGTTATATAAGAAGTTGATGGAAGTATTCTACTTTTTGAAAATTTAAAGGAATAAATTGAAAAAATGAACAAGTATTTTGAAAATTGAAGAAATATTTATATTTGTAAATAAAGGAAGTAGAAAAAAACAGTACTTGTACGGTTTTAATCGTATACGGACTTTTGTTTTGAATATGAATTAATCATATTTGATCTATTCTAAATAATAAATTAAAGAAACTGTTCATGTCAATTTAAAATTAGAATAATAATAATGCGTTGCAAGTTTATAAAAAAATGAATAAAAATTTGTATAGATGTTTTACAAGTTTATTTATTTATTATTTATACCAATTTTGAATTACTTTTTATTATTTTTACAAAATTATTTCTGTAGAAGTATTAGATTTTTTCTATTTCCATTTTATATATTACTTCAATCAATTTTTAGTTTTTGTTTTGGACTAGTTATGAAAAGAAATGTTCCTTTTCAATTTTTTTTTAATATTTGTATAGATTATTTGATATTTTGTTTTTTAAATATTTTTTTATTGTATAGAAATAATCAGAATTTCTTATATAATTACTTTTTGTTAATAAAATTTTCAAAATGTGTTTGATTACTAAACTTTTTTTATCTAGTAACTTTCCTCATAACATGTAAGAATTTTTATTTTTTAATATTTTATAAAAATAATTTTTTCATATTGTATTGAGTTTTCAAAATTTTTATTCTCAAAATAAAAAATTATAAAATTCTTAATTTTACAGTATAATAATTCTAAATAATTATTTATAAAGATAAAAATTATTAGATCTATATAATAATTAAGAAATCTGCATAAGCACTATTTTTTTTCCTAGTTCCTTTATGCATTACTTGAAACGTATTTATTATTTTTCAATTGAGGTGGTACACGTTCTTTAGTTTGCTAAATATTCATATAGATTTTTTCAATTGTTAATTACTTTCAAAAAATAAATATTTCTTTCGCTATGTTGGGTTTCTAATTATTTTATGCCATTTCAGTCCCATCTACCTTTTTTTTTTTTTTTTTTTTTCTTTTGAAATGCATCCCATCTACTTTTATTCTATTTAAAAATTATTTTTAAAATTTTTGTTTATATAATATTTTGACGCAAAAAGAAGACTGTATTTCGGAAGGGAAAAAAATCCAGACAAAGTATTACTTATTTTCGTAGTTACTTTATTATAGTTGAATTTTTTTTATTTATGTGGATAAATATAAAAAAAAATATTCTTTTATTTTTTGAATAAATATATAGTTTTTTTCAAAAAAAAAATTTAAAAAAATAAATTTGAAATTTTGTTTCCATTTTGGTCTCTAAACAATTTGCATTTTGTCCCTAAATTATGTAAAACCTCACTTAGGTTCATGTCATTTTACCATTCTACCTAGTTGATATTACACAAGACACGTACATGCCATTTTTCGTTCGATAATAAGATAAGCACTAATGCTGAACTGTTTCATGCATTTAAGGACCAAATATTAAATTAAAATAAAAAAGGTTAAAGAACCAAAGTGAGAATACTTTCATAGTTCAGGGAATGCCAGTGAGAATTACCATATTTTATTGTCGTATAATTGTTAGAATTAGTTTCAAGCAACAATTATAATTTTGTTTCTTATCTAGGGGTCCTTTTATCATTAAAAGAATAAAATTGGTTGTTTTGTACGCACGAAGAAGAGAGAAAAGCTTAAAGTGTCATTATGAGAATATATATATATATATATATATATATATATATATAAATCTAAGCCTATGTTTGGAGTTGCTTTAGACACCGAAAATGTATTATGGAAGAATTTTTCATATAATAAAATGTTTGGTGGTGATATAAATTTTAGATTCTTCAATAATCACCTCTTTTAAAATGTTTGGTGGTGACATAACTTTTTTAAATTTTGCTTCTTGCACGATTAGGATTTTAATATTAGAGTTACTAAATAAGCGACATAACTTTTTTGAATTTTGCTTCTAGCACGATTAGGATTTTAATGTTAGAGTTACTAAATAACCTTCCAGTGCTAACAATTTATTTTCCTTTTACCCATGTAAATTTAAGGTTAGTTAATTCAAAAAATAAGAAACTTTAAGATTATTTTCTAAATATAGTTTTGTTCTTTAGCTTTAGTTGTTTAAATGTATTTTAATTATAAATATAAATCGTTGAAAGAAATTTATAAATATAAATATGTTATTAATCTATCCAAGTTTAATAATAAAGGTTATAGAATTACATATATATATATATATATATATATAAGGAAAAATCAAAGGGCCACTAGATCAATTTTAGGACACTTAATTTTTAGGAAGGAAAAATACATTAGAGATAGAATAAAATAAATTAAAGTTTTTTTCTTTTTTTATTGATTAAATTTTCATATTATAACCTTTCACTGTAGTATTTAATTAATTAATATAGCTAAAACAAAAACAAAATTAATCAATATGGAAATGATTTCCATCTTACAGAAACAAAAGACAGACTTGGGAGTTGGTGGAGTAGCAATCAAGCGTTGGACTTGGCCATGGAGTTTCTTGTTGCAATTGGCAGTTCAATTGTTGGAAAAATTGGCGAGTACACTGTTGATCCAATTGGGCGCCAATTTGGTTATCTCTTTTACTACCAATACAACATCAAAAATCTCACAGAACAATTTCGACGTCTGAAGGATACCAAACAAGATCTACAACACTCCGTTGATGTGGCGAAAAGAAGAGGTGAAGAAATTAAACAAAGCGTCAACTCTTGGTTGAGCGAAGCAGAGAGCATCTCTAAAATGGTGGAAAGTTTTCTAAGTGAAGAAGGCCAAGCGAATACAGGGTGTTCCATTAAGTCTTTTCCCAATTTGGTGCTGCGTCATCGACTCAGCAGGAAAGCCAAGAAGATGGCTCAGTCTGTTGTTGAGATCAAAGAAGCCGCCAGCAAATTCGATAAGGTTTCTGACGTTCCAATTCTACAGAATATTTTTGGAACCAAAGACTACACAGTCTTTGGCACAAGAAATTCAATTTTGAATGGAATTATGGAAGCACTGCGAAATAGTGATGTCAGAATGATTGGTGTTTACGGTATGGCAGGGGTGGGCAAAACCACACTCGCTAAAGAAGTTGCGAAACGTGCGTTGGAAGCCAATTTGTTCAACGATGCTGTTGAGGTCGCTGTGTCTGCATATCCCAAAGTGGAAAAGATTCAACAAGATATTGCAGAACGGCTGGGCCTAAAATTCCAAGAGGATGGTGTAAAGGCCAGAGCAGTTCGATTAAGACATCGGCTGAGACAAGAAGAAAAATTCCTCATAATTCTAGATGATGTCTGGAAGACACTGGACTTACTTGATATCGGAATATGCTTCGAGGATAATCAGAAGGGATGAAAGATATTGATAACTTCAAGATACAAAGGTGTGTTAGAAGATGATATGGGTGTGGATAAGAATTTCGAAGTTGAACTTCTATCAGATAGTGAAGCATGGAATTGCTTTGCGAAGATAGTGGGGGATAACCTGTTATCTGATGAAAACTCTGATGAGTTCAAACATTTGGCAACACAAATCGTTAAAGAATGTGCACGCTTACCACTTGCGATCATAACAGTTGCCCATGCTTTGAAAAACAAAGGAATACACTTTTGGAAGGATGCGTTGAGACGACTTCAGAGGTCCTCCATGGATGAAAATGTGTATGCAAGTGTCAAACTGAGTTATGATTTTTTAGAAAATGGAGAGGCAAGGTGGATATTGTTGTTCTGTAGTCTATACGAAGAAGATGCAGAAATATCATTCGATGACTTGCTGAATTTGTGTATTGGATGGGATTTGTTCAAAGATGTCTACGCTCTTGAGGAATCCAGAAACAGGTTGCAGACATTGCTGGGTGAACTAAAATCTCGGTGCTTGTTGTTGAAAGGTAATTACGGGGATGATTCAGTGAAGATGCATGATGTCATTCGCGATGTTGGAATATTGATTGCTGCATCAGAAGATTTCAAAATGTATAATATCAGAAATAATGGTGAGCTAAAAAAGTATCTAGACGACAACAACAAACTCAAAGACTGCATTGCAATTTCACTTGGTGCCAATTATGAGGATGAATATTGTCTGCCGTCGAGATTGAATAGTCCAAAGCTCCTCTTGCTTAGGATGAAGATAGAAGGTTCTTCGCTTCCAGACAACTTTTTTGAAGAAACAAAAAAGCTGAGAGTCTTGTATCTATCATCTCTACGACTGGAACCATCGCCTTCATCCTTTTCTTGCCTTGAGAATCTTCAAGCATTGCATTTGGTTGAAGTTGAAATAGGAGACACACACTTGATTGGAAAGCTAAAGAAATTAAAAGTTCTTGACCTTAGTGGATCCTATATGGAGCAACTGCCAGAGCAAATAGGACAACTGACTTGTTTACTCAAGTTGGATTTGAGAGGTTGCAGTATTGGAGTGGTTCCACCGAATGTGATATCAAGATTGGTGAATTTAGAAGAGTTGAATATGCTGCGCAGCTTTAATTATTGGAAGGCTGAAGGAGAAGTCGATGATGAAAATACGAGTAGTAATGCCAGCCTTAGTGAGGTAAAGAATTTGACTAAGTTGACTGCTTTATATTTAGAGATACCACATGTCACCATGCTGCCTAAACACTTGTTTAATGCAAAATTGGAGAGATACTGCATATGTTTAGGAGGTGGCCGTATGGGCATTAGTTCAAGGGGACTGAAACTCAACTTGGAATTATTCGATGTTTCAAGCAGTCTATTAAAGGAGCGTGGTTTTCAAATGCTTTTGAAAAGGTCAGAAAATTTGCAAATAAATAAATTTAACGGTTTGAAAAACATTGTTTGCGAATTAGATAAGGAGGGTGGTCTTTCACATTTGAAAGCTCTTGAAGTCGATGATAATGATGAAATCCAATACATCATTGACTACTCATCAATGGAGCCCAATCATATTTCTGATCATAGTGTCTTACCAAGTTTAGAGACATTTGATTTTAATAGGGTGACAAACTTGGAAGAGATATGCCACGGGGAACTCAGAGGCGCAAAGTCACTTGCAAAATTAAGACAAATCAAGGTGCTTTCATGTTATAGATTGAAGAATTTGTTACCATTCTTCGTTGCCAAAAGGCTTGAGAAAATTGATGTTTGCTTCTGCCGCGGGATGGAAAAAATAGTTACATTTGAAAGAGTACAGGCGTTATAAATTCTGAATCTGTGGATAGAATATTTGAGTTTCCTAATCTTAAGTTTTTGAAACTAAATGATCTACCACAACTTGCTCCATTCTGCTCGGGGTGTGACACAAGTGGTACACCTGATCAAGTTCCCACACTTTTCAACCAAAAGGTACAAACATTTAACTCGTAAGATTTTCAAATTATTAGATTCTGGACGTGGATTATTTTTCAAATGCTAAGAAATTAAAATTAGTATTTTCTCTTATATATATACAAAATTATTTCATTTGTTTAAATGACTTTGGATAATTACAATAATTTCTTTTTTTCAAGTGTGTATTACCTAAAATTGTTTAGTTTCATTGATTGATTAATTTGTTAATATATATAGTTATATACATAATTTGCTATAAAACATGTTCACATCCTCAACATTGAATCATTTAATCCATTATGGCGATGCATGTTATATCAAAACTGTACGTGTATATTATTAGTATTCCATATGAATTAATTAGCACTAATATTTCACTCAAAAGTTTTAATTAATTTTTTTGTCCTCCTGCATATATATATATATATATATACACTTTTATATTGTTGCAAAATAATATCATTTTTTATCATTTTTATTTAAATGACTTTGGAATTTACAATAAAATTTTCATATGTGTTACGTATACCTAAAATTAATTGTTTAGTTTCATTAATAAATTTTACTAGTCCTTCCATCTCTGATATTTGCAATTAATTAATTAATTCACAGGTGGCTCTTCCCAGCTTAGAAGTCTTGGAATTGTATAGTTTGAAATTCAAAAGGATGTGGGCAGACCAACTTCCGCAACCATGTTACCTGAGGAATTTAAGAGAGTTATCCATTTGGTGGTGCGATAATTTAAAGTATCTGTTATCTTCTGCTTTTGCCAGAAACCTTGTACAACTTGAGAAGTTAAATATGTTTGCTTGTTGGGGCATGGAAGAGATAATAGTGATAAAGGAACCAACAGTCACCTTTGACTATTCTGATGAATTAGATATAATTGAGTTTCCTAAACTAAAGGAAATAAGACTTGATGTTATAGCCCGGCTTATTCAATTTTGCTCGCAGTCCCAAGGCCAAGGGAGAGAGCAGCTACTGTTTGCAGATTCTGCGTATACACTTTTCAACCAAAAGGTATATATATATATATATATATATATTTTAAATGCTACTAAATTTTTTCCCAGCATTTTTATTAATCTTGTAGCTAGTTACTCGTACATACTTTTGTTTTTTTTCAGGTGGCAACATTTTACGATTAATCATTTAATAAATAGAATTTGCCATCTAGTACTTGTTATTTAATTTTTGAAAAGGTTTACATTTTAATGATGAATTATAATAAGGGTACTATATATATGTGATTCATATCAACTCATTTACTAAGTTTTTTACCAACTAATTAAATAATATGGCAAATAGCATGACAATATATATTTTATTCGCTTATTGTATTGAGTTCCATTTATCTATAAATACTTCATTTATAATATGCTATGAGTTTTGAAGCTTGCTGTAACAAAAATGGTACTCTGGATTACAGTGAATATATTAATTTAAGTTAGATTGTTAATTTTAATAAATATGTACCTTTTACAAGTCTTTCTTATGACATTAGACATTTTATTATTTTACAGGTTGCCTTCCCTAGCTTAAAAAACTTGCAGTTAGAGAAGCTGAATTCCATCAAAAGGATATGGCCAAACCAGCTTCCAGAAGCATCTAAGCTGCATAATTTAGAAGACTTGTCTGTTGAGTCGTGCAAAGGGTTAAAGTATGTTTTACCATTTGCAATTGCCGAAAGCCTCGTACAGCTTAAGAATTTAAGTGTTAGAAAATGTGTGGCGGTGGAAGAGATAATAATGATAAAGGAACCAAAAGAAGAAGTTGAAAAGATTGATAAAAAGCTGTTCCCTAAACTAAAAAGTTTAGAGCTTAGTTATCTCCCAAATCTTGTAAGATTCTGCTCTATTGAAATTAATATCCTCTGTAGCCTTAATTTTATACCGGAAGTGCGCATAAGAAATTGCTTAAAGCTGTGGAATACAAGTGCTGAGAAAAGAGAAGATAAAGATATGAACTTGCAGGAGAAGATCAGCTTGCGGTCTCCTTGTGATGAAAAGGCAAGTTAAGTAGTTACTATCCTTATCATGAATTATACAGACAGAGAGATTGCTTTCATTTTAATTAGCTAGCTTTATTTATATATATATATATATATATGACATTAAAAAAAAATAGATGTTGTCTAACTCTTACAGCAGGTTGAGTACTTTTCTGCTGGATTGGACATGTCTACCCTTAATTCTGTACAAAAAATACCATATGATCCGCTTGTGCCTAATTTAACAACCAAGTTGGAAGTGCACCACTGTCATAAAATAGAGAATCTATTATCAGCATCTATGGCTAAAAGTTTTGTACATCTCAGAACCCTGGATGTAAGAAACTGTAAGTCGTTGAAAAAGATAGTAGTCAAAGAAGAATCTGGAGATGGAATAAGGTCCCAAAAGATATGTTTCCCCGCATTGAAAATTCTTGAGATTTCTAAACTACCAAACCTCGAAAAGTTTTGTGCAGGAGATCACATCGAATGTCTGTTTTTGGAGGCGTTGATTATAAAAGATTGTCCTAAACTCAATACATTCGTCTCCAATTCTACGGACAAAGCAGTACCTGAAGAAACAGACATGATTTCGGGGGCTAGACAACCTCTATTCAGTAACCAGAAGGTGACCTTTTTCTTTTTCTTTTTCCTTTTTTGGGCATATTTTATACTTATTAAATCTGATTGTCCAAATAGATAACGATATTACAGTTTGGTTATTAGTTATTAAATTGTTCCCATATAAGTAATAATAATTGTTAATAATTTGATAATCAAGTTTCATAGTTACTCCAAATCAATATTCAATATTGACAAATATATACCTTTTTCCCCCTGCAAATTAAGGTTACACTTCCTAAGATGAGAATTTTGAAGTTGGAAAAGTGCAATTCGGTCATTGAGATATGGGATGATGATGATACTAAAGAAAGAGGCCAACAAAGTGCAGCAGCAGCTGGCAGATCAAGATCAGCAATATTTCAGAGTTTGGAATTTCTACGAGTATCCAAATGTGGGAGGTTAAACAAGTTATTAGAGGCTAATTCGTCTTCGAGTTTTGAAAATTTGACAGTTCTGGAGGTGTCAGAATGTGAGAGAATGGAATATTTATTTACTCCCTCAGCATCTAAAACTCTGGTATTACTCAAAAAGATGGGTGTATCAAAATGCCAAGCAATGACAGAGATAATTGCATCATCACCAGAAGTTGATCATGATGACAAGCTTCTTAGTTTTGATAATTTGGAACTTCTGGTGCTCCAGTCCTTACCTAGCCTCACAAGCTTCCACATGGGAAATTGTACTCTGGAATTTCCAAAACTGAGTCGTGTAGTTGTAGTTGGGAGTTGCCCTGAGCTGCGGAGTTTCTGTGGTCATGGAACCATAATCACCCCCAAACTCCGAACATTTGTCAGAAGACAAAGGTGGATTCATTTCGATATATCGGTTGGTGAAGATGCTGACGGCCAAATTACAGTGCATGATATGTGGTTCGACTCATTTGCTGCTGATGAAAAAGAGCACAACATAGAGAACGGTGGGAATATTGATATTAATACCACCATACAACAGTTTTGGGTGAATCACTATGCTGATTATGAAGACATTGTTGAAGAAGACATTGATAAGGACAACACAGAAGATTATTTGTGGATAGAAGGATGGCAATATTGATATTAATACCACCATACAACAGTTTTGGGTGAATCACTATGCTGATTATGAAGACATTGTTGAAGAAGACATTGACGAGGACAACACAGAATATGATGATTTGTGGATGGATTAATGCCACCGACAACAGTTTTGGGTGAACGACCATGCACAAAATAAACAGCAGCAGTTCCAGTGCACCATGTATAACTTGCCAATTTTCTCTAAATATTTTACTTGTTAAGCTTAATTTATCAAAATTTCCTTTTCTTTTCTTTCCATTCCTTTTTGTTCCCTTGCGTATTTATAATTCGCTATAGTATTTATGTATTCTTTTCTGTGTGACTATATGACGTTTGTCTTTCTTTTTTATTATTTATGTTTAATTTATCCATATATATATATATATATAGTTTTAATATGGTAAGTAATGTATGGAGAAACAATCATCTACAGCCGTTGCATTATAAAAATACATCAAAAAATGAATTTATAAATACTATCTCTCTCAGTCTTTCTCCATGATTCTTTTATCATATATATTAATATATATATATATAAATATATATATATATATGTATGTATTATTGTCCATATAATATTCTAATGAAGTTTTGCTTTCATTTCCAAAATGCAATGGTTTTAATTATAAGTTACTGGATTAATTTTAAAGGAGATTATGAAGATTTGAAGAGCACACATGCGTGTTATGCTGGTGGTCCATTGGTTCAATTTTCAAGCTGCATGCAGATAATTTTATATTACTTTAATTTACAAATTGGAAGAGGTATTCGGGTGGCTGCGGGGCCTTTTGTTGCAAACTTGGCTTAGAAGCTCAGAATTTTGAACATCCACTACTAGAATCGCGTTGATAACTGACGCAATAAATGCGTCGCACAAAATAAATAACGACGTATCGCACGGTGTCGCCTAACGTCTTGTCGCTAAATCTATAAGACAACAAGCGACGCATTATAAGAGTCGTCTATCTTTGACTTTTTAGCGACTCATATTTACTTTTAGCGACGCATTAATAGAGTCGCCTATTTAGCAACGCATTGACTATTTAGCGACGCATTATTAGTGTCGCCTATTTAGCAACGCATTTTACTATTTAGCGACGCATTAGTAAAGTCGTCTATTTAGCGACGCATTAATAAAGTGACTATTTAGCGACGCATTAATAGAGTCGCCTATTTAGCGACGCATTAATAGAGTTGACTATTTAGCGACGCATTAGTAGAATTGCCTATTTAGAGACGCATTAATAGAGTCGCCTATTTAACGACGGATCGACACTTTTAGCGACGCATTATTTCTTAATGCGTCGCCCCTTCTTTTTTTTTTTAATTTTTTTAAATTTTGTGAAAAGTGATTAAAATAGTAAAAATATAAAAATAATTAAAATACAAAAAAATGAAAACTAGCTTCATCCAAAATAAATAGAATACAAAAATTTTAAATAAATATTTTGTCATAACAAATTAATTATCAAATAAATTAAATATCATCTCATTGATATATTTTTACATAATTTGTAAGCTATTGTATTTTTCATAACAAATTTAATATTAATTAAACTTCCATGAATGCATATTCATTGAGATGGAAGTTGACCTTTTGTTGACGATATTACATCCTCATACTGTATATGGAAACATTAAAAAAGTTATTAGCACTTATGCAAAATAAATAAAATATTAATCATTATTAAATTTGTAATTTAGTATAAATGAAAATTTAAAAAATATTACCATTGTTCTTAAGATTTGACGAATCACATTTCTCCCCTCACAGTCATTACAAACATAGTCACTCTCACATTCATCCTCATTATCATTTTCATCGACACTTGGCAACTATATGACAAATGGATTGTGAGCCATCTTTGTATCTCCAAGAACATCTTCTTCAACAACCGTACGATGTTGTGGTGAAGTTAAAACAATAGACCATCTTGATTCAAATTAATCTTCAACACAAAATACTTGTTGAACTTAGCAAAATAATGTCAAGCAATATCACAAACATAATTTCTAAAAAAGCAAGATTAATAAAACCCAATGAACCTAAGCTGCAGTTAAAATGAAAAAAAAAAAAAAAAACAACCCACCTCATGTCAAGAAAAAAGAAACTCACGTAAACGATGGAGATAAAGAAAGAAGAAAACCAAAAAATCACGAGAGCGACAAAGAGAAATCTAGCTTCTCGGCCGACGACAACGTAGGCAAATGAAAAATGAAACCTGGAATATCTCACTCTTCAAGTCTCTCTTAGATTGCTTCCAAATCTAATATCGATTAGGTGGTGTACTTGATGTAGTTTTAAAAAAGAAAAAATGGATTTAAAGGAGCGCGTAAAAATTTAAAAACGCGCCAAAAATTTTCAAAAAATGGCAAGAACGCGCCTTTTCTCCCAATTGCATTTTTTTTCTTTGATTAATATTTTTATTTTTCAACTACAAATAAAAACTGAAAATATTTCTTAAAAATGCGAAGCAAAATATCGAAGATTGCTGTTTATTTTTCTGTTTTTCAAGTACACCTTTATTCTTTATAAAATTTGCATGTCTTTCAAAATTTTTGTTTTTGTTAATTGAGAGAATAGGCGACGTATTCTCTTCAAGAAGGATTGCCTGTGGTGTGGTGATTTCTTGAGAGTGTAGGAGGTCTTGGGTTCAATTCTTGTTATGGTCCTATTTTGATTTTATTTTTTTTAAATGTTTAAACAAAAAAATTGAAAAAAAAAAAAGGAACAGGCGACGCATTTGTTGAGGAATGCGTCGCCTGTTCTTGTATTTAGCGACGCATTGTTTCAATAATGCGTCGCCTAACACTATATTAGCCAATTTTTGCTGTATTAGTACATATAAGTGATTTGGTCTAGTGGTGTGGTGATTTTTTGAGAGTGTAGGAGGTCCTGGGTTCAATTCTTGTTATGGTCCTATTTTGACTTTATTTTTTTTTAAATGTTTAAACAAAAAAATTGAAAAACAAAAGAACAGGCGACGCATTTGCTGAGTAATACGCCGTCTGTTCTTGTATTTGGCGACGCATTGTTTCAATAATGCGTTGCCTAACACTATATTAGCCAATTTTTGCTGTATTAGTACATATAAGTGATTTGGCCTAGTGGTGTGGTGATTTCTTGAGAGTGTATGAGGTCCTGGGTTCAATTCTTGTTATGGTTTGATATTGAAAAAAACAAAAGAACAGGCGACACATTTGTTGAGGAATGCGTCGCCTATTCTTTAAAAAAATTGAAAAAAAAAAAAGAACAGGCGATTCAATAATGCGTCGCCTAACACTATATTAGCCAATTTTTGCTATATTAATACATATAAGTGATTTGGCCTAGTGGTGTGGTGATTTCTTGAGAGTGTAGGATGTCCTAGGTTCAATTCTTGTTATGGTCCTATTTTAATTTTATTTTTTTTCAATAATGCGTTGCCTAACACTATATTAGCCAATTTTTGCTATATTAGTACATATAAGTGATTTGGCCTAGTTGTGTGGTGATTTCTTGAGAGTGTAGGAGGTCCTGGGTTCAATTCTTGTTATGGTCCTATTTTGATTTTATTTTTTTTAAATGTTTAAACAAAAAAATTGAAAAAAAAAAAAGAATAGGCGACGCATTTGTTGAGGAATACGTCGCCTGTTCTTGTATTTGGCGACGCATTGTTTCAATAATGCGTCGCCTAACACTATATTAGCCAATTTTTGCTGTATTAGTACATATAAGTGATTTGGCCTAGTGGTGTGGTGATTTCCTGAGAGTGTATGAGGTCTTGGGTTCAATTCTTGTTATGGTCCTATTTTGATTTTATTTTTTTTAAATGTTTAAACAAAAAAATTGAAAAAAAAATAATGCGTCGCCTAACACTATATTAGCCAATTTTTGCTGTATTAGTACATATAAGTGATTTGGCCTAGTGGTGTGGTGATTTCCTGAGAGTATATGAGGTCTTGGGTTCAATTCTTGTTATGGTCCTATTTTGATTTTATTTTTTTTAAATGTTTTGTTGAGGAATACGTCGCCTGTTCTTGTATTTGGCGACGGATTGTTTTAATAATGCGTCGCCTGTTCTTGTATTTGGCGACGCATTGTTTTAATAATGCGTCGCCTAACACTATATTAGCCAATATTTGCTGTATTAGTATATATAAATGATTTGGCCTAGTGGTGTGGTGATTTTCTTAGAGTGTATGAGGTCCTGGGTTCAATTCTTGTTATGGTCCTATTTTGATTTTTTTTTTTAAATGTTTAAACAAAAAAATTGAAAAAAAAAAAAGAACAGGCGACGCCTATTCTTGTATTTGGCGACGCATTGTTTCAATAATGCGTCGCCTAACACTATATTAGCCAATATTTGCTATATTAGTATATATAAGTGATTTGGCCTAGTGGTGTGGTAATTTCTTGAGAGTGTAGGAGGTCCTGGGTTCAATTCTTGTTATGGTCCTATTTTGATTTTATTTTTTTTAAATGTTTAAACAAAAAAATTGAAAAAAAAAAAAGAACAGGCGACGCATTTGTACAAAAAAATTGAAAAAAAAAAAAGAACAGGCGACGCATTTGTTTCTGTTCTTGTATTTGGCGACGCATTGTTTCAATAATGCGTCGCCTAACACTATATTAACTGATTTTTGCTGCATTAGTACATATAAGTGATTTGGCCTAGTGGTGTGGTGATTTCTTGAGAGTGTAGGAGGTCTGTAGGAGGTCTTGGTTCAATTCTTGTTATGGTCCTATTTTGATTTTTTTTTTAAATGTTTAAACAAAAAAATAAAAAAATAAAAAAAGAATAGGCGACGCACAATCTTATTGGTGCGTCGCCTGTTAACTATATATATATATATATATATAAAAACCTCAGTTTTGGTGCACTAATATTTTTATTGATTGTTATTATTAAAATAAAAATTAGATTGATTAAAAGATCTAAAAAAAATTAAGTGAAAAGAGAACAGGCGACGCACAATCTTACTAGTGGGTCGCCTGTTACACGTATAACAAAAAAGAAAAAAAAAAGTGGAGGAGAGAACAGGCGACGCACAATCTATATAGTACGTCGTATATTTATTGAATTTTTACTGACGCATTAACCTCAGAGTCGCGGTTTTGTTTTTTCAGACGTGTTTGTTTCGTAGCGTCGCTAAATAAGTGTCGCTAGATATCAATTTTCGCGTAGTGATCAATTCAGACTGTAACACCCCGTCCCAAATCGCACCGGAATCCGTGCACGTTGACCGAGGTTGACCGTTGACCGCTGACCGAAGGGGTCAAAAGTTGACTTTTTGACTCGGTGAGAATTTTGAGTTGACTAGGGTACTGTGGCGAAGTGCACGATGCCACGAGTTCGTAGACTGGTAGCACGTCGAAAACGGAGCTACGGTTTGAAAGTTATGGACGAAACAAGTTGCGGTCCAAACTGTCCAAGGGGTGCCGGAGTTGACTTTTTGTTTATGGGGAATTGAGCTTTGACTCATGCATGGTTGTGAAGTGCTCGTCGATACGAGTTCACAGACTAGCGGCACGCTTAAAACGGACATCCGGTTAAAAAGTTATGGACGTTTGAAGTTTACCGGATACCGTATTATTTTAATGTTTTTGGGTCGGTGAACAGTGAAATGCCACGTGTCAGCTTCTGATTGGTCCATGTGGCATGAACAGTATCACGCAGGGGTTTTATTTGTTAAACCACTCGGGGAAGAGAGAGAAAGAGAGAGAGGAGAGAGAAAGAGAGAGAGGAGAGAGAGAGAGTCACCGGCCGCCGGCCATTTTCACGTTTTCCGGCCTAGTTACTGTACACGCGCCAGCCAGCCAGATTGCCCACCTCATTTCCGGCAAAACCTCCAAATTTCACGGCGAACGGCCGCCGGACGCGCTCGGATCGGACGTCCGAAGTTTGGCGGCGATTTTTCCCCCTCCACCGCCGGCCACCGCGAATCGGCGCTGTTCCGGCCATTTTCCGGCCACACGCGCCTGACAGCCTTGATCCTCTCCTCAAGTCCGGCCTACCCACCAAAAATCACGGCCATCGGACCACCGACGCGCCGGGATCGGAGCGTTTTCCGGCGAGGGGTCGAAAATCTTCAAAGGGTGATTTCTCGACCGTCCGACCTCCGTTTTGCTCACCATCGGTCCCGTTGGATTGCTCTCCTCACGATCTACAAATCTGCAAAATTTCACAGCCAACAGCCAACGGTTGCCGGTGACCGCGGCGGCCCGCCGGAAAATACTGTTCCGGCGAGTACCCGAAAATTCCGGCCAGCTCCAGTCCGCAGTGTTCGACCTCCTGAACCCAAATCCGACTTCCGTTTCCGCCAATTCGTGACGGTTTGGGAGAATTGCGGAGCCGAAACCCGGAAAGCTTCCCGACGAAATTCAAACCCCGTCGGGTACGATCATCGAAAATTAAGACCGGATCTGTGATTAGCATCACTCGAGCTTCGATTCGGTATATAACTCGTAAATTCTAGATATCGTTTGTGTTTTGACCCCCCGGGTACCGGGTATTATTTACCCGAATAAAATATTAATTTATTTGACTGTCTGTGAATTTTGTTCTAGGAGCACCGGTGAGTCGTAGAATTGATCCCGTAGTGGATCATGGGTTAATTGCGTGCTCCAGGTGAGTGACCCACCTTCAAATTAATTTTGGGAATTTAATTGGTGAATATATAATGTGTGATTTAAATATTTGGAATTTAATTTCTATGTGCCAAATATTTATTTGAATTATTGTGGAATTATTTGTGAATTTATCGGATTTAAGAAAATGTGTATTTCACCAATTTATGCCATGTGGAATTATTTTATGGTTTTGAGGATTTTGAAATTGGTGTGGTTTTAATGGTAAATTGGGCACGATTCGATTTTCAAATATTTCAAGGAAAATATTTGGTTATGTTGGTGATTTCAATTTTTATGAAATATGCCCATAAAATATTATGGGATTTGATTATGATATTTCGAGAAATTATTTATGCTTGGAAAAAATGTGGATATTTGAATTGATGGATTTGGGAGTTGGTGGATTTGAAAATCATGGGATTTATGGTATTAATTATAAGGAAATTGTGGAGAATTTCCCGGTTCAAGCGGATGGATTATGCCCGCTATGTTTATGAAAAATGTGAAATTTGTTTTATAATTTAAATTGTGGATTTTATGATTTTTAGATGCACCGTGCACGTACTGGTGTTCTGATTATGTGATATGGTATATGTGATATGGATATTGTGCACACGGATATGATTAGCGCGCAGGTGGGTGTGAGTAGCGCGCAGGTGATATTATGAGGGTGTCCTGTGGATGCCATCGGAGAGGGTGGCCACCCCCCATTGGCCGGGACACCAGGTTAGCAGCGGCGCAGTGGGACGCCACGCGACCGTATGCCGGTTTCTTTCTATAACCTCCTGTCTGGCGGTACCTTGGGACGCTGGGTACTGTTGGCGCCACTGGTATATAGTGGGTGCATCAAATGATTTTCAGAACTGTGTTTTAAAAATAAAATGTTTGGAAACTGAATTGGAATTAAAAATATAATTGTTACCGCTTCTGGTATTTAATTGATATCTTGGTTTTCGGGGAATATGGATAAAGGGTTTGTGAAATTGTTTTAAAAGGGGAACCTTTCCAACTGAGAGAATTGTAAGGGTTTTGAGAGAAAATATTATTATTACTGTGATATTATATGGTATAGTAGTAGGGTCGCTCACTGAGATGATTAGCATCTCACACTCTTAAATTCCGTTCCTCTAGGTACCAGGTTGTCGGTGTTCACTCGGAGCGGACTTGATCTTCCTCGCTGTTTTAGTTCGGCAGTACCCTGTTCTTCTTTATTGCAGTTGTACTATTTCTTTCATTCTTGTTGTATTTATTATGCACTGGATTACTGTATTTATTTTGAAGTGCTGAAATTTGTGGAACCAACTTGTAGTACTGTGGGAGGAATAAGGGGACACTTTTAGAAGTGTGTTTTCAGTGCAGGTAAATTTGTGGTAAGTAAATCCCTTAGGGGAGGCTCTGCCGGATTTTCCGTTGGAGAGTTCGGTAGGGTTTCCCTGGGATCAGGGCTGTCTAGGGTTCCGGGGAAGGAATTCTGGACGGGTCCTGACACAGACGCTAATGCATCCCTGATCTATTTATAGAAGATCATATAGGATTCCTAAAAATCCATAAAAATTTCTTTGCCTAAAGTTGTTGTTTAGGGACTTCTACTAATTATCTGTGGTTTTTCAATAACTCTAAATCGATAAGACAGATAAAAACCAATTCAATATCATGATCCATTCCGCTTTTTGGTATTTTCGATTAATGTAATTTAGTTATTTTGAATTAATTGTATTTTTAGTATTCTACAGTTTAAGAAAAATGCATTTTATGTTTCTTTACAAAAGAAAACTTTATTAATCAGGAGAAATTTGTAACAAATTAAATAAAACATAACTAGGGCTGGTTGGAAATGTCCAAAATTGGTGGAAGACATCAAGTTAGTGTCTTTTTATTTTAGCTATCCGATCAACAGCCTTGTTTTAAGGTTTCAACTGGGCAGATGATGGAATGTACAGAAACAAAAACGTATCTCACAAAAACACAAATATCAACCACCAGTCAATCATGGTGCAGATATGGATATCTAAAACTACAAGTTGTAGCCCAAATATATTACAACTAGATTTAATTACTATAAAACATTCACTTCTCTTTCTTTATCTACAAGTAACGTTAACTAAAAACTATCATTAAAATGTTTTATTTTTTAATAGCTAATAACAATAATTATAAAAAATATATTCATATTAGAGTGAAAAAAGAAAAGATAATATATAAATAGTGAAATAAACCAAAAAGCGCCAATATCTATTATTTATTTTCATGTTGGTTATTAATTTTGAATACATTGTCCTTTTTACCATTTATTACTAAAAAATTAACTTACTATAGTATTATTAAGAATTAAAGAAAAATAATAGTATATACTTGAAAAAGCATATCATTTTTAAAGTTACAAATATGTGCGTACATATATATATATATATATATATCAGTTATTTAATTTTTATGCTTTATTATTTTTTTATTCTTTTATTTTTGTGATTAGGACTTTACAAATCTTATCAAATTATGCATTTCTACAATTTGAAGAATCGAAAATATACAGTTTTTATGTATGTATAAAAATAAAATATCAATGTAGGCTTGTCGTGGACTATAGTCATACAACCCATTTATTTTTCTCTGTTGCAATTAATTATATATGTCTCCAAATTAAATGTTATTTAAGGAATCAATCCTAAAATATTTTTATCTTTATCACTTCATAAGCTGGCCCTCCCTTTGAAAAATTTCTGATCCGCTTAATTTTGTTGACCTTGAACAACTTATATTAGTATTACGTTTAAAAAAATATGCATATATATATATATATATATATATTATGTCAAATAAAAAGTGAAATCTCACTTTTGCCCTTCCTTCTCAAGTCGGATCGGGTCGGGAGCGATAGGGGCGGAGCTCTGATTCAAATTAAGTTCCAAAATCAGAGAGAGAACCTGAAAATGGAAACAGAGTGAACTCATTCTTCAGATTCAGAGAGGATGAAAATGGCGGGACCCGAAGAAGAAGAAGAACACGCAGGTCCTACTTATTCTTCCACGAAAGGTTCCTCCTTTTCTTTTTTTTTCTTTTTTTTTTTAATCATTTTTTCTGTTTCTATGCTCAAAACCCATCTTCCCAATCTATGTTTTTCCCATTTGGTCTCAAATTTCCGATTTTTCTCCTTCGGCTTTTAGTCTTTGTATTTGGAAAATTTCTTTTGTATTTCTGCGTTACCATTTTCAGTGGGTGAGATGGGATTTTATTGCTTACCTTCTCATAATTTTGAATTTTATATATTAATGCTTTTTTTTTTTTTTTTTAGCTGAGAGGAAAACTGCGACAAAGGGGTCAGAGAAGACAGACGACGCTTGCTTTGGAAAGTGAGAATGATGCCCGCTTCTTAATTTCTCCATCTCAATTCAAAGGTCCTCTCTTTTTTTATTTTCTAATATACATTATATTGCATTGTGGAACTCAGACTCTCAAAGTTTTTCCACTAGAATTTAATGGCTAAAGCTCAGATTTATGGAATTTGTGCAATAAGGGTTGGGATGTTGGCAATAGACTTGGATTGTGGTGCTTATGGAATTTTAATTTACTATAACCTTATTTTCTGGCAGTCTAAAGGGATTTATATCAGAACATAGAAGGGCTGCATTCTATTAGAGATTTAGTTGGTTACTATTGAACCTCATAGAGAAGCAAGAAACTAAATTTAAATTGTGTAGTTTTTAAATTATTTTGTTGTTTAAAGGTTTTGAAATGTTGGTGGATTTGATCATTAGAAGAGTCCGATCAATATGTATTTCTATATATTTCTTTTGGCAATATGAAGCTCAAATGTAGGGGAATCAGTCTTGTCTTTGTTAAGTTTGTGAGGAAACGTCTCCCTAACTGTCATTGGAGATTAAATCTCTTAGTGTCTATTATTCAATTCATGCAGTTTTGTGATTAATTTCATTTCCAGCTTGACTGTATCTTTAAATATTGTGAGATGCTTTTGTTTTTCGAATTAGGTGGCATCTTTTCCTTCGTGAACGGGTCTATCAAATGTAAAATCAGTTTTTATTTCCCATCACCCATTCAATCAAACTATTTGCCCTCTGCTTTCAGGATATGATCAAATCTGCTTGCGGGAACATAGTTTCAGATGAACTGAAAAAATTGGACTCCCCATTGAATGACAGCTTGAAGATGTCAACTTTTGATTCTGATATCAATGACATCTTATGGGAATATGATGGTCTTCATGATGCTTATAAAGGCGAATGTGAAGAAATACTGTTAGAAATGCAAAGGATCTTCTATGAGGACCTGAGGGCTGAATCAACTAAAACAAGGTGAAATATGGTTGCTCTTTCTCAGTAATAAGTTATGTGTGATCTTTATTCATTAAAAAACAAAAACAAAAAAAAAAAAAAAAAAAGGAGAAAAAGAAGTTGTGTGACCTTCTAATTTCACTTATGAAGATCTCAGGCTGTCAAGTGATTGAATTTTTTTTTTTTTTTTTTTTTGAGTAGCTATAATTGTTATCATATTATTTAGGTTCCATTTTTAGGGAGTTCATTGTTTAGATAATGCAATTGCTTTGGGTTTTCCAATTGGACAATTCATTCTTTTGAGCATGGATGTTCTTCCTTCACTCTAGCTGCTTGCAGAACCAGACAATATGGAAACATGGCAAGATGAAGAAGATGAATACTTGGTTCATACAGTCTATGAGCATATGCAACTAGATGATAGCAGGTATAACAACAAAAGTACGAGGGTGTATGTGCATGTAAGCATTCATGATAGTATAAAATGAATCTGCTTTTCCCATTACATATGCTGCTGTTACAATTATTAATTTGCTTCTCTATTCTAAAGTTTGATTAGAACTCAGTATCTTATTTTTGAAATCTGAGACAGACAATTTGTAACATTTTGTATAAAACTGGTGTAGTTGTTGGCTATCCTCAAGAACTTTAAGAATTCATGCTTATTTTCCTTTTATCCAGTTATCTATGTAATAACCCATTCAAGGAAATTGATCAGAAAGAGCGACAGAAATGAGAGGCATGTTATACAGTTAGGTAAGTTGGCACTTCAGACATCTCCTTGGTCAATTAGGTGAAGTGAAGATTGTCCTATAAACATGATATCTGAAAGCTACGATACATAGATGCAGGTCCATTCTACAAGTTGTATTAATCTATATAATTTTACAATGTAGGGACTTGTCCAAATTTTGGGAACAAGTACCTGAACATGACATAAAACGGTATAAAGATTGAAAAAAAAAAAATATATATATATATATATATATATACATATATAGCTTGATGTTATTATATATTGATTGAATATGTTCTTGTTTTTGATGTTATTGTTGTGTTCTAGTTCGACATATAGCTTAAGCAACACTATTCCCTAATGACCAAGCTTATATGAACTAAAATGGAGAATGATTTATAAAATTTAGCACTCCCCTTTCATCTGTTTGAGTTCTAGAGTTAAATATCTAAAGGTCAGAATTTTGGAATTTGTGCACTAAGGGTTGGGATGAGGTTGGCTATATAGACTTGGATTGTTGTGCCTGTGGAGCTCTAATTTTCTTGTAACCTATAGAGATTTATCTCAAAAGATGGAGGAGCTGCATGGAATTCTAGATAACTATGCCAAAGGGCTGCATCTGCATGAATGTAGAGATTTAGTTGATTGCCTTAGAGAGAAGTAAGAAACTAAGCTATACATTGTTTGGCTTATTAATTGTTTTGTTGTTTTAAGATTTTGAAAATGTTAGTGGATCTGATTTTAAGGAATATGACCCATATGTAATTCTCCTCATTTGTTTTACTAATATGAAATTCAAATGTAGGGAATTAGTCTTTTCTCTTTTTGAAGTTTACAAGGAGGAAAAGTCTTCATAAGTGTCATTGGAGATTCCAAATAGCTTATTGTATACCCCCAAATTCTTGCAATTTGTGATTAATTGATCTCGTGGTGACTGTATGTTTGCCATTGTTAGTGACTTTAATTTTTCCAATTAGGTGGCATCTCCTCCTTTGTGATAAGGGTCTAAGTATCAATGTGAAATAAGTTGGTACATCCCATCATCTATACGTACAAACTTTTTCTCTTCTGGTTTCAGGATATGATAAAATCTGCTTGCCAGAACATATTTAAGTTCCAGATGAACTGAACAAATTGACACTCTCCATTAGATGACAGTTTGAATGTAACAGCCCGTACCAAAAAATATACATGATTAAACAAGTTTAACCAAATTGACTAAGTTTGACCAAGTGAATAATATATGGGTTCAAGTTGACTTTTTCAATAGCCAATATTTTTTGTTTGACTGAGGTATCATTGTATAGATCTCCTCGATACGAGTTCACAGACTGGCGGCACGCCAAATTCTGAATTACGGATAAAAAATTATGATCCTGAGAAGTTTTAAACATAAGTTTTATATCAGTGTCCAAACCAGTTTCCAATTTTTGTCTGTTAGTGATTTAGGCTCTATATAAGCCTCGGTAAGTGTGCCAAACAGAAAGAAAAGCCCAAAAAATACCCATTTCCTCTCCAAAACCCGAGAAAAAACATCCCAGACCCACGGGCTCGAACCGATCGTTTTTACCTCCAATCAGGTTTACGCCGTTTAACCCATCTCCGGCCACCACCTTGCTACACACGCCGACCAGAGAGGAGCGGGGGACGAAGGTGAGCTCGGCCGCAAAATTTCACGACCACCAGTCGCCGGACGCGCCTAGATCGGGCCGGAGAAGCCCGACGGTCGGAAATTTTCTCTCCTCTTTTCTTGTGTTTTCCAGCCAATCCAACTCGACCCATACCTCTATCCTACCATTTTCGACCCCTTTGAGTCCATTTCCGTGGTTAGATTGCCCAAAATCCTCACCATTTGAGAGATATCTCAAGTTCAAATTCGGCTGAACCTTTACGTCAATTTTCCGGTTATCGGAGGAGTCACCGGACCAAGGTAAGACCACTGGTGAACTTTTTGTCTTTTGGGTTTTCCGCCAATATAAAGTTTGTGAATTTTGGAGGTCGTTTGATAATTTTCTTATTTTTGGATCAATTAGTTAATTTTCGAATAAGTTGGGGACTGTGTTTGGACAAAATTGGTCAAATTAGTTAAAATTGGAGTTGAATTAGTGAAATTGGATATTATTAGAACCCATTAGGTGGTTCAATTTCGAAATATTAGGCTTCAGGTGAAAATCCCCAATTTTAGGTACCGGGTCCTAAGGACACGCTGTATAATTAAACTGTTCGATGTCCAGTTTATGCAATTTTATAGTACTGTAAATCATTTTGAGACATTTGGGTTATACAAGTGTCTAGTTTAGTTGTTTGGAGCTTGAGGAATATTTTATTATATTACAGGCATTCGAGTTGAGACTGGAGGCAATCCTGTAGAGGAGCATGCATGAGCATCTACAGTACTGTGAGTGGTTATATCATTTTTAAATGATTTGGGTATATAGTATAGTATATATGTGGCTTAAATATTTTACGTATGTACCATTTGATTGAAATGTTGTTTTATACATATATAAATATTTGCTTCCACCTATATATGTTATCATTTTATATGACTTTTGATAATATTTTAAGTGATTTCCAATTTTAATGGGTCCATAAATGGACTTGTTGTATTTAAATATCTTGGTAATTAGATTGAGATTTTAAATCATTTTGGAAACTATTTGGTTTGAGAAACCAGATTGAAAATCATATGATTTTAAGCATGATCAAATATTTTAAAATTTTATGTGCTTAAAATTGGTTTATAGTGAATATATTTCACTGTGGTATTTCTGGTTTTCATATGAAATAATGTTTTGAGATTTTTGAAGTATTTAATTAAGTGGTGGAAGTTTAAATGTTAAATTATGATTTATGATACAGTATTGTTTGGAAAAGTATATATAATCTAATAAGATTGTTTCATACATACTGTATTAGTTGTTTTTAAATTGATGTACCATGTAATGTCAATACCTTGGATCAGTATTATATTATATTATATTACCGCACGCTGGGTTTACCACGGTGCCGTGAGGTTCGTTTCATCCAATGGTTATCTATTATTACCACGGACTGTGATGTAACACCCCGTCCCGAAGTACACATGAAATTTCTCAAATTTGACCAAGGTTGACCGTTGATTTTGACCGTTGACCGTTGACCGAAGGAGTCAAAAGTTGACTTTTTGACTCGGATGGAATTTTAGGTTGACTGAGGTACCGTTACGAAGTACACATTGGCACGAGTTCATAGACTAGTAGCACGTCGAAAACGGAGCTACGGTTTGAAAGTTATGAGCAAAACAAGTTGAGGTTCAAATTATCCAAGGAGTGCCGGAGTTGACTTTTTATTCATGCAAAGTTGAGCTTTGAGTCATGCATGGTTGTGAAGTACTCGTCGATACGAGTTCATAGACTAGCGGCATGCTTAAATTGGACATCTGGTTAAAAAGTTATGGACATGTGAAGTTTTTCGAATACCATAATATTTTAATATATTTGGCTTGAGTGAACAGTATGCCACGTGTCGCACTTTTAGCCAATCCTGTGAGTGAACAGTGTCATCCACGGGTGGCTTTTATTTTGGCAAAACTTGTGAGCCGGCGAGGAAAGGAGGAGAGAGAGAAAGAGAGAGCTAGAGAGAGAAACCAATCGGCCACCATCGTTTACCCATTTTTGGCCACCAGAATAGTACACGCACCACCCCACCTTGAAGCCCACTTGAAAACCGGTCGGCCAGCCAAAAATCACGGCCAACCGATCGTCTATGCACCCGGATCGAGGCTTTTTCCAGTGGCGGCGCCGATTCTTCAAACTCTTATTTCTCCCTATTCCGGCCATCGTTTGCCTCACTGCCAGTCCCATTGAGTTACCCATCACCAGATCTACTTTCCCACCAAAAATCACGGCCAGTGGCCACCGGACGCACCGCCGGCGGTGGTGGATTCCGGTGACCATGGTGGCTCGCCGGGAAATTGATTTTCCGACGAGTTTTCGGCTGCACCGCCCCTCCTTTCCCACTAATTCCGATCCTCTGTACCCAAATTAAATGACCCCTTTCCTCAAATCTCAACGGATTGAGAGAATCGAGGAGTTGAATCCCGAAAGCTTTCCGACGAGATTCCGGCCACCACGGGTCCAATCTCCGAGAAGTAAGACCGGATTCGTAATCCTCGTTCCACAAGCTTCGATTTGGTATATTACTCGTCAATTTTGGTTAACGTTTATGTTAGTCTCCCCAGGTACCGGGTATTATTTACCCGAATAAAATATTAATTTATTTGAGATGTGTAATATTGTTGTTCTAGGAGCACGTGTACGTCGTAGAATTGATCCCATGGAGGATCTTGGATTAATTGCGTGCTCGAGGTGAGTGATCCACCTTCAAAATTATTTTGGGATGTTAAAATATATATATTTTGTGTCAATTGGTTATTTGAAAATAAGTTTGATGTATTGAATATTTAGTAAATTTATATTTGGAATTTTTGATGTCAAAATTTAATGGAATTAAATAATCGGGCATCATCAAATATGTTGGTTCTAAGGAATTTGAGATTTTGGTAAATTTTATCAAATTTCATTGTTGAAATATCTCATAATTAAATATTTGATAAAAATATTTTATGTTTTTGATATTAAGAGAATTTCCAGATAAATTGTATTACTAATTTATAATGTTTTTAATAAATATTTTGGTGCCAAAAGAATATATTTGGAAATTTAAAGAAATTGCGATTTGATTTATTTTAATTATTGCTATGCTTATTAGTTTTAAAAATTGTTTTGAAGTATAATATAATATATATGTTCGAATAATTTGGCTTATATACCATCTGATTGAATGTTTGGATTATGCATATAAAAATATTTGCCTTATTAAATATGAGCTGTCATTTTACGTAAGGTTTGACAATATATTAAATGGTTTTAAATTCTAATGGGTTCATAAGTGAACTTGGAGTAGTTAAATATTTTGGTATTTAAATTGGGGTTTTAAATCATTTCGGAAATGATTTATTTGAGAAGTAGATGGAAAGTTTTATGATTTTAAGTATGTTCCAATATTTTAAGAATTTTATGGGTTTAAAAATTGATTTATAGTGAATATATTTCATTGTGGTATTTCTAATTTTCGTATGAAATGATGATTTAAAAATTTTGAAATATTTAAACAAGCGGTTGAACTTGACAATTAAATTATGATTATGATACAGTAGGATACTGTATCGGTTATTTTTAATTGATGTACCACATAGTACCAGAGTTTGATTCAGTATTATATTACAGCGTGCTGGGTTTACCACGGTGCCGTGAGGTTGGTTTCATCCAACGATTATCTATTATTACCACGGACTGTAAGGTCGGGTTTATCCGACGGTTTATTATTATTACCACGGTGCCGTGAGGTTGGTATCATCCAACGGTTTATTATTGCCACTGACCGTGAGGTTAGGTATGTCCCGACGGTTATTTATTATTTCCACGACACCGTTCATATATTGAGGGTCATAAGATGGGTGTATCCAATGGTTTGCATATTGGTACATCGTATGGTACGTTGTATATGTTTGTATATATATATTGTTGATTTACAAATATTGTGGTGATTTTTACTTTTTCATATTTATTTGGTGGAACTGTATTCATTATATTTTATACCCAAATGTTTATATCTTGATTTGAGATATTTCATAATATTACAATGATCGTTCATTCATATTTTTGAGCATCAATTTTTATGATATTAATTGGGGTACAAGTTTGGGTTTTGGTGAAATGATTTTTAAAAAATGGAACTTTTCCAACGGAGTAAATGGTGATGGTTTTGAGAGAAAATATTATTTTCAATTAATTATTATTTATTTATTTATTCTTAATTAATCAAATGTACTATAATTATTATTACTGTTATAATTGTACAGTAGATAGGGTCACTCACTGAGATGATTAGCATCTCATATTTTTAAATTTCGTTCCCCTAGGTCCAGGTTGGGAGATGTTGATCGTCCGGGGTGAACTCGACGTCTCAGTTCATTGCCGAAAGTTCAAGAAGCATTTCTTTTCTTTTTTTTTTCTTCTCCATCTTGTATTACTTCTTTATCTGACATTATATTAATTCCACATTTATTTGTATAATTCTCTGTATACTGTACTGGACATTTAGTTATTGATTATGCACTGATTTACTGTTATTCATTTGGAATGCTGCAAATTTGTGGAATTAAATTGTAGTAATGTGGGAGGAATAAGGGGATGTTTATAGAAGTATGTTTTCAGTGCAGTCCAGTAGGGTTTCCCTGGGATTAGGGCTTGTCTAGGGTTCCGGTGAGGAATTTTAGACGGGTCCTGATAGTGAGATCCGGTTTATCCGACGGTTTATTATTATTACCACGGTTCCGTGAGGTTGGTATCATTCAATGGTTTATTATTGTCACGGACCGCGAGGTTAGGTACATTCTAACGGTTATTTATTATTTCCACGACACCGTTTATATGTTGGGGGTCGTGAGGTGGGTGTATCCCACAGTTTGTATATTGGTACATCGTATGGTACATTGTATATGTTTGTATATATTGTTAATTTACAAATATTGTGATGATCTCTGCATTTTCATATTTATTTGGTGGAATTATATTTATTATATTTTGTGCTCAAATGTTTATATCATGATTTGAGACATTTCATAATATTACAATGATCATTCATTCATACTTTTGAGCATCGATTTTTATGATATTAATTGAGGTACAAGTTTGGGTTTCGTGAAATGATTTTTAAACGGGGGACTTTTCAAAAGAGTGGAACGAGAGGTCTTGAGAGGAAGATTTTTCAGAAGTAAATCATTATTTTTCTATTATACTACACTCATTGAGATTTCTTTATCTCACATTTTATTGTTTTAAATTAGTTCCCCTAGGCCCAGACAACTAGTAGCAGTCTACCTCGCGCATAGCTTATCGCTTGTTTCTTTCCACTGCAGCAGCCGTATTTATCCTTTCTTCACCTATTGTTATCTTCTAGACTTATGTATTACTTATTTGTACTCATAGACTTTGTTGACACTCTTAGAATGCTCTGATTTTAATTATGGGACTCAGTAGAGACCATGGTACTCATGTGTGTAGTTAAGGCCTGTAGTACAGTAGGTCAGTTATGGACCTATATATATATATATATTGAGGTATTAATGTTAATGCTGGCATTTGATTATCTACGTTTTAAGGTAAGGTTCCATTGGATATTCTCTAGAGATTGTCCAGTGGGACTTCACTAGGCTGGACCACCCGGGAGGTCCTGAAAGGGTTCCCGGGGCAGGTCCTGTCATTGAAGATGTCAACTTTTGCCTCTCATTGCAACAACATCTTTTTGGAATATGATGGTCTTCATGAAAATGGCGGGACACAAAGAGAACACGCATGTCCTACTTCTTCTTCAACAAAAACTTCAATCCAAACACGGCCTTTGGCTTTCTCTCAAACCCAATCCTCTCTTCAATGACCACCACAACTGGTAAGGAAAGGTTCCTCCTGCTTATCCTTTTTCTGTTTCTATTCACAAAACGCATCTTCTTAATCTACGTTTTTCCTATTTGGGTTTCAAATTTCCAATTTTTCTTCTTGGCCTTTTTGTCTTTGAATTTTGGAAAATCTCGTCCATAATAAGCAGTTTGTATTTCTGTGTTACCATATTCAGCGGGTGAGGAATGGGATTTTATTACTTATGTTCTCATAAATTTGAAATGTATATATAATGCTATTGTTTTTTTTGTTTTGTTTTTTTTTTTTTTTGTTTTTTTTAGCTGAGAGAAAACTGCTACAAAAGGGTCAGAGAAGACAGACGACGTTTCCTTTGGAATGATGCCTGCTTCTCAATCTCTCCATCTCAATTCCGAGGTTCTCTTTGTTTCTTTTGTTATTTATTATATTTTGTTTGAATATGTTATTGTTTTTGTTTTTGATGTTAGTGTTGTGTTCTAGTTCAACATAGCTTAAACAACACCGTTCTTCAGAGACCAAGCTTATATGAACTAAATGGAGGATGATTTATAGAATTTAGCACTCCCCTTTCATTTGTGTGTGCATTGCATTGTGGAACCTAGACTCCAATTGTAACATCCCGTCCCGAAGTACACCCGAAATTTTTCAAAGTTGACCAAGGTTGACCGGGTTTGACAGTCGTTAACCGAGAAGGGATCAGATGTTGACTTTTTGTTCCTGTTGGAATTTCACATTGACTGAGGTACCGTTACGAAGTACACGTTGTCACGAGTTCATAGACCAGTAGCACGTCGAAAACGGAGCTACAATTTGAAAGTTATGAGCAAAACAAGTTGAGGTCCAAACTGTCCAATGGGTGCCAGAGTTGACTTTTTATCCATGCAAAGTTGAGCTTTGACTCATGCATGGTTGTGAAGTACTCGTCGATACGAGTTCATAGACTAGCGGCACATCTAATTTGGACATACGGTTAAAAAGTATGGATCTGTGAAGTTTTGTTAACACCGTATTAATTTATTATTATTTTAAATGTGTGAAACGTGCGCACTGTTCATGCCACGTGTCGCATCATCATTCAATCCCGTGAGTGCACAGTGACACCCACGGGCTGAGTTATTTCACCGTTTCACGGGGAAAAGCCAAGGAGGAGAGAGAGAGAGAGAGGGCGGAGGGGGAGAGAGAGAGAAAGAGAGAGGAGAAAGGAAGAGAACCCAACCGGCCACCGCCGATTTTCCCTTTTTCTAGCCACCCCAAGCCACACGCGCCTGATCGGTCTCTCACCCGTGGGGATTCCGACCTACCCACCGAATCTCACCGCCGGCCGACCGCTGACGCACCCAGTTCGAGGCCATTTTCGGCGGCGCTGTCGATTTCTTCAACCACCAAGATCTCCTTATTTTGGCCTCCATTCTTGTCACCGCCAGTCCCGTTGAGAACCTCTCCCTTCAACCTACAAAACTCCCAAAAATCTCAGCCATCGGCCACCGGACGTGCCGCTGGAGGCGACGATTTCCGGTGGGTCTCCGCGGCTTGCCGGAAAATCCAATTCCAGCGAGTACCCAGTCATATCTCCGGCCCCTCCCCACTAATTCCGACCTCCTGAACTCAGATCCGGGGTCCTTTTCCTCCAATTCGCGACGGTTTGGGAGAATCGAGGCTCTAAAGGCTGAGAGATTTTCGACGAGATTCCAACCACCACCGGCCCGATCTCCGGAAAGTAAGACCGAATTCATAATCCCTGCCTCACAAGCTTCGATTCGGTATATTGCTTGTAAATTTTGGTTGTCGTTTGTGTTCGCTCCTCTGAGTACCCGGTTGAGAATTTATCCGATTAAAATATTATTTTAATCGAAGTTGTGAAATGTTGATATTTTAGGTGCATGGGTGAGTAGGGGAGTTGATCCTGCTTGACTGAGACACACGCTTGAGGTGAATGACCCACCTTAAAAACTATTTTCGGGTGATGATTTATATTTATTTGGTGATATTTGAATATTTGGAAAATATATATATGTGGTTGGAATTTTATAAAATTGGGTATTTATTTTATAATGTCAAATTTCAAATATTTGGTTATATGCATACATATATATATTTTGATGCCATGATTGAATATTGGAGAAATTCAAAAAATTTATGATTTAAATTCTGAATTGTTATTATTATTATTGTTCTTGAGAATTTTCATGTACAATCAAGGGCTTATGAAGAGAAAATATATTTAAATATTTTTGTGAGCCTTATATATTATTTTGGAGGAAAAAATTGATTTAAAGGATTTGAAGAAAAATATTGGTATGATGGTACTGTATGTTTTAAAAAGGTAATTATGCATTTATAATGCGAGGTGGTTGATTTCATGGTTTTGAGTAAACCATATTCCTTTTCTATATTGATGATTTATGATGAGAAATGCAAAGAATGTGGGATTGGAGATTTTTTATAACTCCCACGGTAAATTTCAGAAGTTTTTGGTAATAATAAAAATGGGCTATTGGTATTTACTTTATTTAAATTATTTTAGACGCACTTATGCAGTACTGGTGTTCTGTACTGTACATGAGATTGTGATTAGCATGCAAGTTTTAGTCTCTCGTGAGTTACCTATGGACCTGAGGGCAGGCCGGTTTAGTATAGTGCACATAACCGCCCTCTTCCTAGGCCGGGATGACAGGTTTTAGCAGGGCGCTGTCGGAACGCCGAAGTGACCATATGCCGGTTCTCTCTTTAACCCCTGCCTGAGGGTGCTCAGGACGCTGAGTACCATAGGGCATCACTGGTGTATAGTGTGGTACGTCAGGCTATTTCGATTTGAATTTTTAAACTTATTATTTGGAAATACTATTCAATTAAAAATGGTTAATTTATTTAAATTTTACCGTTTATTTCAAACAAATAATTTTTATGGCATTTTTATATGATTTATTATTTGTTATTAAAAAATTTACTTTATTTCGGATTATTTTTCTGAGTGCATTGGATTCCAAAAATTGTTGCATTTTATTGGTAATTATTGATTAAATATTTTCATATAAATTGTGGTGCTCTATATTATTATTTGCATGATTGTGTATTTTAAATGTTGATATTCCACTTATTTGTTATTTAATTAATTATTTATTGGCTACCTTGATTTTGGGGAAATATAATTGCTGGGTTTTGTGAAATGTTTTAAAAGGGGAACTTTTCCAACCGAGTGAATCGTGAGAGTTTTGAGAGAAAATTTTCAATTAATTATTATTTACTTACTTAATTATTCTTAATGAACCAAATGTACTATAATTATCGTTGCTTTATAATTGTACAGTAGATAGGGTCACTCACTGAGATGATTAGCATCTTATATTTCTAAATTCTGTTCCCCTAGGTACAAGGATTGGGAGACGTTGATCGTCCGGGATGAGCCCGGCGTCTCAATTCATTGCCGATAGTCCAAGAAGCACTTCTTCCCTTTTTCCTCTCCATCTTGTATTGCTTCCTTATCTGACATTGTATTAATTCCATATTTATTTGTATAATGCTCTATATACTGTATTGGACTTTAGTTATTAATTATGCACTGATTTACTGTTATTCATTTGGAGTGCTGCAAATTTGTGGAATTATATTGTAGTAATGTGGGAGGAATAAGGGAATGTCTATAGAAGTATGTTTTCAGTGCAGAAAATTTATGGTAAGTCCAACCCTTAGGGGAGGTTCTGCCGGATTTTTCATTGGAGGGTCCGGTAGGGTTTCCCTGGGATCAGGGTATGTCTAGGGTTCCGGTGAGGAATTTTGGATGGGTCCTGACACCAATGTTTTTGTTCTAGAATTCAATGCCTAAAGGTTAGATTTGTAGAATTTGTGCAGTAATGGTTGAGATCTTGGCAATAGACTTGGATTGGGTTGCTTATGGAATACTAATTGACTGTAACTTTATTGGCAATCTAAAGGGATTTATCTTAGAACATAGAAGGGCTCCATGCAATTAGAGATTTAGTTGGTTGCCAATGTCCTTAAGAGAAAAGGAAGAAACTAAGCTATATAATAGTTTGGCTTATGAATTGTTTTGTTGTTTTAAGGTTTTGAAAATGTTGGTGGATCTGATTATTAGGAGAATACGGTCAATATGTATTTCTATATATTTGTTTTGGCAAATGTAAAGCTAAAATGTAGGGAACTAGTGTAACAGCCCAGACCACCCGCATCAGGATATTGTCCTCTTTGGCCCAGGGTTCACACCCTCTCTCCCCCCTGGCCTCAAGGTTTTGCTCACAAAACGCGTCCTGAAGGGAGAGGTATCCACAGCCTTATAAAGACCGCTTCGTGCCCCTCTCCAACCGATGTGGGATGTTACAATCCTCCCCCCTTGGGGCCCAGAGTCCTCGCTGGCACACCGATCCGGGTACTGGCTCTGATACCACTGTAACAGCCCAGACCACCCGCATCAGGATATTGTCCTCTTTGGCCCAGGGTTCACACCCTCTCTCCCCCCTGGCCTCAAGGTTTTGCTCACAAAACGCGTCCTGAAGGGAGAGGTATCCACAGCCTTATAAAGACCGCTTCGTGCCCCTCTCCAACCGATGTGGGATGTTACAACTAGTCTTGCGTTTGTTTAGTTTGCGAGGAAAAGTAGTTATAACTGTCATTGGAGACTAAATCTCTCATTGTTTATTATTCAATCGATGCAGTTTTGTGATTAATTTCATCTCCAGCTTGAATGTATATTTAATCATTGAGAGTTGCTCTTGTTTTTCAAATTAGGTGGCATCCCTTCCTTCGTGAACGGGTCTATTAAATGTAAAATCAGTTTTTATATCCCATCACCCATTCAATCAAACTATGTGCCCTCTGCTTTCATGATGCTTATAAAGGCGGATGTGAAGAAATACTGTTAGAAATGCCAATGATCTCCTATGAGGACCTGAGTTCTAATTCAACTAGAAAAGATGAAATATGGTTTCTCTTTCCAAGTAATAAGCTATATGTGATCTTTATTCCCAAAAAAAAAGAATTTAAAAAATTTAAAAAAAAAAGTCATGTGATCCTCTAATTTCACTTATTTCTGGAGATCTCAGGCTATCTGGTGATTGAAAAGGGAAAAAAAAAAATTATATTTGAGTTGCTATAATTGTTATCAAGTTATTTAGGTTAGGGAGTTCATGGTTTAGATAATGCAATTGCTTTAGGTTTTTCAATTGGACATTTCATTCTTGTAAGCATAGATGCTCATTGTTCACTCTAGCTGTTTGCCCAACCAGACAATATAGAAACATGGCAAAATCAAGAAGATGAATACTTGGCTCATGCAGTCTATGTGCATGTGCAAGTAAATGATAAGTAGGTATGACACTAAAAGGGTGTATGTCTGTGTAAGTATTCATGATAATTTAAAATGAATCTGATTTTCCCATTATATATGCTGCTGCTACAATTATTAATTAGCTTCTCTTTTCTAAAGTTTGATCAGAACTCAGTATCTTATTTTTGAGATCTGAGACAGACAGTTTATAACATTTTGTATGATACTGGTGTAGTTGTTGGCTATCTTCAAGAACTTTAAGAATTCATGTTTATTTTTCTTTTTGTCCAGTTATCTATGTAATAACTCATTGAAGGGTATTGATTGGAAAGAGCAATAGAAATGAAAGGGATGTTATAAAGTTGGATAAATTGGAACTTGAGACATTTCCTGAGGTCAAGATTGTCCTGTAAACATGATATATAAAAGCAATGTTACATGGATGTGGGTAAGTTCTACATGTATTAATATATATAATTTTAAGAAATAGGGACTCGCTGAAAAGGATAACCAAATTTTGGGACCAAGTACTTGAACATGACATAAGATGGTATAAATATTGAAAAAATAAATAAATAAGCAGAAAAGTGCTATAATTTTTTGTGAATCCGAAAAAGATACTTCTTTCTTGGACATCCTAGGAATACTATTTAGTTAACTTTTTCATTTCCTTTATGGTATAGAAGTTCCATATGTAGCTTTTATGGTCTTTGTTTACTTATGCAAGTTGTGAGAGGTAGTTTGGTGCCCAATTTGTAAGCTAGGAGAACTGCCAGAGAATTACCAACATATATGTTGCACTCTTTGTGAACTGCAGCTCAAAAAAGGCGATGAGGTGTTGCTCTCTACTTTAGTTACTCATGCTTTTAATTATGCTAGTTTGTTCTTTATTATGTATTTATTACATCACACTCTAATCATGACTCATAGTGCTTTCCAACTCACAAAAGTCTGTCCCAAGTTGAAAGCATCTCACTTGTTGTACCCTGCTTTGTTAGGTAGTCCGAAAGAAATGAGATTTGGTACTTGTATTGCTCTAGTTATACTCTCCTTGTTATTTACAGATCCTGAATTTTGTTGCGCTTTCGAATCTTGATCATGGTAGTGCCCATGTGGCAATAAGTTTGGTGCTTATGAGTTTTTGGGATCATATCACCTGCATTTTTATTTTTTCTACATTTTCTGCAGTATTAAATTTCATATCATCCATGAGTATGAAAAATTATACCATTCATTGCGGTGCTATATTGATGCCACTGCTTTTGAATATTCTTTGAATTATCATATAGGAATTTACGGTATTGTTGTTGTATAAATGACCCTGAAAGCTCTTTTCTTTACATTATCTCCATCAAATCTTTCTGGCCGCGCACAATTTCTGCTTTTTTATGTTGTTCCAAGCATAAACCTATTTTACTGTGTTTTGTCAATTGCTTCAATCTTTATTTTCACCTTTTTTACATTCCCCACTTTTATATTTCTCTTTTCTTGATACTGCAGCTTTAGTAAGTGGACAGCTCGAGTAGTCAACGATGAAAATATAACTGGTGCTAGCCTTAGTGAGGTAAAGAATCTGACTAAGTTGACCCGCTTGATATTTAGAGAAGCCACATGTCAATATGCTGCCTAAAGACTTGTTTAGTAGAAAGTCAGAAAGATATTACATATTTTTAGGAGGTGCCCGTGGAGACTTTATTGATGGTTCAACAGAATTGGAACTCAACTTGGAATTTGATACAAGGCGTCTATTAAAGGAGCATGTTTTTTAAATGCTGTCGAGAAGGTCAGAAAATTTGCATTAAAATGTAATGGTTTGAAAAAAAGTTATTTGTGAATTAGATAAGGAGGGTGGTCTTTCACATTTGAAATCTCTTTTAGTCCGTTATAATGATGAAGTCCAATACATCATTGACAACTCATTAATGGAGCCCCATCATATTTCTGATCATAGTGTCTTACCAAGTTTAGAGAGATTTATTTTTGTTGACATGAAGAACTTAGGAAAGATATGCCATGGGGAACTCAGAGACACAAAGTCACTTGGAAAATGAAGACAGGCCCTTGTGTCATGGTGTAATAAATTGAACAATTTGTTTCCATTCTTCAATGCCAACAGGCTTGCGGAAATTTAAGTTTTCTACTGCTTCAAGATGGAAGAGATGGTTACATTTGAAAGACATGATGTAAATTCTGAAGCCGTGGATAGAATTGAGTTTCCTAATCTTAAGTATTTACTACTTGAAGATCTACCACAACTTACTTGATTCCGCTTGGAGAGTGACACAAGTGGTGCAGCTGATCAAAGCGAAGAAAGTGAGGAGCAATTAATTAATTAATTTACTGGTTGCTTTTCGCTTAGAAGTCTTGGGTTTGAAATCGCTACAATTCAGAAGGATATGGGCAAGCCAACTTCTGCAAACATGTTAGCTGCAAAGTTTAAGAGTTGACTGCTGGAGAGTGCCATAGTTTAAAGTATCTGTTATCTTCTGCTATTGCCAGAAGCCTTGTACAACTTGAGTTATATGTGTCTGACTGTGAGGTCATAGAAGAGATAATAGTCATAAAGCAACCAAAAGTCACCTTTGACAATTCTGATGAATTATATATAATGAGTTTCCTAAACTAAAGCACGTAAGACTTGGAAATCTACCCCAGCTTATTCGATTCTGCTCGCAGTCTCAAGGCCAAGGGAGTGAGCAGCTATTGTTTGCAGATTCTGCTTCCACATTTTTCAACCAAAATATATATGTATATATACAATTTTGTAAATGCTAGTAATTTATTTTCCTGCGTTTTTATTAATCTTGTAGTTACTTTTACGTTGTGTTTTTAAGTGCCAACATTTTACAGTGAATAATTTAATAAATAAAATCGGCCATCTGTCTATTATTTAATTATTTCGAAAAAATGTTATGCTTTTCAATGATGAATTGCAGCAAAGGTACTATATATTAATGAATCAACTTGTTTACAAAGTTTTTTTACCAACTAATTAATATGATAAATAATATGACAATATTTTATTGACTTATTGTATGGAGATTCATTTCTCTATGTATATTTATAATATGCTATTAGTTTTGAAGCAGTAATGAAAATGGCATTCTGGATTGCAGTGAATATTAATTTCAAGTGCATTTTTATCTTGGATTGTTACTTTAATAATAACTTACTTCCCTATGACATAAATTTACATGTTGCCTTCCCTAGCTTAGAATACTTGATGTTATGGCAGCTGAATTCCATGAAAAGAATATGGCCAAACCAGTTTCCAGCACCATCTAATTTGAGAACGTTGGATCTTATTTGCTGCAACAGTTTTAAAGTATGTTTTACCATTTGCAATCGCTGAAAGCCTTGTTTGTGCAGCTTAAAAAGTTTAAGTGTTAGCCAATATGAGAAGCTGGAAGAGCTATAACTTCTAGATTTTAGCAATCTCCCAAATCTTGCAAGATTCTGCACTATTGAAACCTAATATCTGGGGCCTTGACTTTATACCGCATGTGTGCATAAGATAAATTAGTTAATGTCTTATAATTACTGACAGAGAAATAGTTTTCATTTTTAACTTCAATTTGACATGTTTAAATAAATAGATGTTTACATGACATTAAAATCGATATGTAGACGTCTTACTACTACGGCAAGTTGATTGAGTACTTTTCCGCTGGCTTGGACATGTCTTCTGTCAACTCGTACTGGCAGCCTTTTTCCCCTTTTATTTACTTATTTATTTTATTTTATATGCATCTATAATGTCCACGTAGCTAGTATTCTAATGATCATATTTTGCTTTCATTTCCAAAATTTGGTGGCTTAATTTTATAAGGTAATAAGATAATATCAATAACTTTCAATATTTCATATTCGGATCACTTTCAAACTAGCGGGTCTGCTTAATATTTTTTGTCCTTTTCTCAGCAATATATATGGTATCGCATGCACCCACCTTATCCCATTAATTCTGATCAAAATTCATCAATTTCCCCATATTTTTTATGGAAAGTTTGAATTTCTTGAATATATTTATTATCTTGTCATTTTTGTATTTTCGGTTTTTGTTATTTTGATCAACATTTTTTTCCCAAATCGATCTAAATAACAGAAATTTATAAAATTTTAGATTGATCTGGTGAATTCTAAGGTAGAAACATATATAGAGGAAACAAAATATGTACAAACAATAGAAAACTAGCCTAGCTGAATTGTATTATGTGGTGAATTTTAAGTAGTAACATATATTTTTCAATATATTTATAAAGTAAATATTAAATTCTCTTTTTCTAAAATATTTTAACCTGGTGAGCTTTGGTAGAGTCACTATTTCATAACAAACTCTGATCACTATTGTTGGCACAGCCTCTCTTAATTAAAATACCCTTCATAGATGTTGGTCACTAGTTAACAATAACAATAACAATGATAGGTTATCTGTATCTATTTTTTTTTTTTTTTTCAATAAATCTAACTAACAAGATGGATGTGAGCCAGTTAGAGATCATGGCTTATGAAATACACTCCTAATTTTGTATTTTATTAATGTAGTTTAGTTGATTTTGAATTAATTGTATTTTTGTATGCTACAGTTGAAGAAAAATCCATTTTAGTAATGTGTCATCTGTTATAAAAGGCGGATCTAAGAATTAGGAATAGGACGAATATGTATTTTGCAATTTGCTCCTCATTTGTTTTACCAATGTGAAATTGAAATGTAGGGAATTAGTGTTGTCTGTTAAGTTTGTAACAAAGTGTCATTATTGGAGATTAATATTGTTTTTCAGCCTCCAGGTTGACTGTAGGTTCTTCATCATTGTGAGTTGCTTCTGTTATTTCATTTAGGTGGAATCTCTTCTCTTCGTTTTATGATTTTGGATCTATCAATTTGAAATCAATTGGTATAAATTTTTTTCCCATATGCTTTCAGGATGTGATAAATGACATCTTATGGGAATTAATATCCATGATGGTCTTCATGATGGCTGTTATATAAAGGTGGATATGAAGAATCAATGTTGGAAACAATGCAAAGGACCATCTTTCATGAAGACCTGAGGAGCTGAATCATCAACTAGGAAAGAAGTTGCATGGATCTTCTAAATTCATTGATAGCAGGAGATGTCACTGGACTACGATATCAAGTGAATAAATTTTTTTCTTATAAACTAGTGATTAGCATAAGTGTGAGTAGCCATCAAATTAACCGATGCCAATTAACCAATACAAAATGGTATTACCCACATGAAAAGAAAGATTGGTAATAGAAAGAGATACCGATCAGAAATAGAGAATCGGATTCAAAACATCAGAATCAATTAAGAACACGGAGAAGCAGGAAAAAAAAAAAATTGCCACTACCTATATTTGTTTAATGGAAAAAAGAAAAAAAAAAAAAAAAGAAGATGACCAAGAAAAGAAACCAGTCAACACTGATAATCTTAGATAAAATGAGGATTAAGAATGTACTTGGAATTTTAAAGAAAGATAATTGAAAACAAAATAATTTGAGAAGCTAGCGTTTCATATGCAAACCAACAGATTTGAAAAGTTATATTTTTTGCCTTTAAATTTAAAACATTCCAATTTAGACTTTTAAGTTACCAATTTGTTGCATTTCCGTTCATTTGAATTTTTAACAAATATATGGTAGTTAGCAATTATAGGGCATTAAAATGATTTTTTTTTTGAAAAATAAAATTTTTAAATTACAATAAATTAAACCTACAAGGTCTAAATCGCAATGAATTGTATTATAATATTTATTAAATTTGATAAAACTATTAATAGTGCTAACAAAAAGAATTCAATTGAAAAAAAATGCAAAAAAAATTAAAATGTTATAAAATTAAAGATTGAAAGTATAACTTTTCCAAATTATAAAATGCTACTAAAGTGTAACTTATAGACTTAACAAGCACAACAATATATTTCCAAACCGTCAAATGAGGTTGTTTTTAGTGATAAGCCACACTTTTAAGATTGTGAGTTCAAATTATACATGCTTAATTTATAATATTGCTAACCATAAATAGAGATGAGTTAATTGGGTTTGGTAGATTATAGTTATAAATAAGGAATTAACCTTTTATTTCTTTCTTTCCTTTTTTTTTTTTTTTTGTGTTTTGGCTAAATAAACAAACAGTTTATCTCATAACAAATATAAGAACGAGAAAGTCAAGCTTTTGCCTCAAAGACTGACTGTTTCTGGTCAATGGTGTGGACAGCCATGGCTTTCAAGTCTTCCGAGTCTTCCCATCAATGGTGTGGATCGCCAATTTATTTTCTTTTTTATTTTTAACTTTTCGCATTTTAAAGGTTATTCAGGAAAAAAAAAAGAGAGAGAGAGATAGACACCGAACAATATTATATAACAATGAATTAAATTATTATTTCATTAATTTATAGTATAGCTAATCACATATAGAGATTAATTAATTGTTTATAAGTGTTTAGTATTTTCTTCAAACACCAAACAGATTTGATTGTCTCTTTTAATCCATGATCCTGCCACTCTAAATAAGATTAGAGAAAAAGATAATAATTGCAAATAATAAAATATTAAAATGGTGAAAATAATATATTGCACGAAAATATGAATCTAATGAAAATCAAGCAAATGTAAAGATTGTACTTCAGATTCCTATGTTCTTTTTTTGCATAAGGGACTTCAAAACAATTTTTTTTTTTTTTGTTTTTGAGAAAAATTAAAATGACAAATAATAGAAATGACATGAAAATGACAATGGATTTATTAGATTGAAAAATAAAATAAGTGAAGAAATTCTCATGACAAGATAATAATAGTTTTATAGAATTTAAAGGAGATGCAAATGAAATTACTTAAGATTAAAATAATAAGATTCATTGGTGTAGAAAAGATAATAATTGAAGATGTAGAGAATAATGAAATGACAATAAATAAAAAAGTGGGGAAACAACAATAGATCTACTAATCAAAATAAAATGAATTAAAGAGTTTTAACAAACTTTAATGCTAAGAACTTAAGGAAAGATTAAACCAATTGCTCTAGAAAGATTCATTATTACAAAAATATACTTTAAGCCTTGGTCAAACCTTCAATCCCTGTAATTAATTAATAATTTACAATAATTGTTTATTATTATTGTTATTATTATCATTATTATTATTAAATAGTAATAGTAATAATAAAAATGGTAAAAATAAGGTCCAAAGAAGAAATTATAATTATAAACAAATAATTAATCTTTTTTTGGCTGAACAAACAAATAATTAATCTTATAACAAATATAAGAAGGAAACCACCAAACATTTGCATCAAAGACTTTATCTACTAGTTCTAGTTGATGGTATGGACCACTACTGACTTTTAAGTCTTCCAATCAATGGTATGGCCAGCTAATTACCGTTTGAACAGGTATTTGTAGAGTTAATTTGGTAAATAATAATGTTTACTAGTAAGTCCAAAATTAATCAATTGGCACCAATTGGCGACATTTTTATTTTTTTTTCAATGTTCTGGCCACCACAAATTTTTCGCCAACAATATCAGTTGGCGACTTTTTATCTTTTTATTATTATTTTATTTGTCCAGTTGTCCCACCGATTTTTCATCAACAATATCTTTATGGTTCCATTTAATTCCTTTCAACTATGTAGCCAATATCAGACGACGGCCTACTGCTTAAGCATTTCCTCTGCTTTTCCTCTGCTTAAGCATTTCCTCTGTTAATTCCTCGTTTTTATTTATTGATCTCTGCTTGAAGCTTGCTTTGCTAAACTTCTCAACTCATAAAAAAAAAAAAAAAATTGCCCCTTCAAAACGAAAATTAAAGAAAAGCTGCAAACGGGCTTGCATACTCGATCGATTTGCTACTGGTGTTTATGAGAGATCAGGTATGTGATTAATTTTACTATCTTAAACACAGCGTCCTTCATTTTCATTTGGTTTAATACACTTCTCTACCTTTGGTTCCACTTCCATTCAATTGAAACTTTTATTCTTTTTGAACAATTTTCTTTCAATTGAATCGCTTTAATTAGTTTTCGGTTTGATTAATTCAATATAAGATTAAATTTTCAACTTGTTCTTTTTTAATCTTACCTCAGTTAAAATTTCTTTTACAACAATTTTTGTGTTTTTAAAACCAACAAATAGTTGTACCCCCCAAAAAAACAAAGGCCAAAAAATAATTTTTTTACTACGTGGTCAAAGTCGAACAAACCGTATGTACATGTTAATTAATTTTTGTATTTGTATTTGCTTTTATCTCTTACTTATTAACTGAATTCACTTTAAGACATGTAAATATGTATGTGTATATATATAGTACTATATAGTTCTATTAATTAAACTGATCATATATATATATATATATATATATTTGTGATAAACTTTCTTGGATAATAACAAATATTCAAGAATTTTTTTTCATAATTGATTGACAGCTATACATAAATAAGACATAAAACGCGATTTTTATTTCTTTAATGAAATAAGATTTTTGAAACTGATAATGATAAACAAACTTGTATTATAGCAGATAGAAAATTATACCAAAAACTAGATCTAAATCCTATAACTACAACAAAATTGACATCTAAAAAGATTTTTTTCATGAAAAGGCCTTTTGTTGGGTTATATGCGGAAACTATCTAAATCAAAGAGTGGGCAAGAATTAACTTGTAGCAATTGGTTCTAAAAGAAAGAAGGAAGAGCTAAAAGAGGAGAAATGAGGCATTAACCGCCAATCTTGGCTGTCACTTAGCCAAATACAAATCCAAATCCAGCTTATATTATCATAGCTTTCACAAATGTCAATATTACATAAATTTTATTTTTTGTTATTTGTATTTGCTTTTATCTCTTACTTATTAATTGAATTCACTATAAGAGTAATATACATATAGAGTTCTATAAATTAAACCGATCGTGTATATATATATATATATATTGATAAATGTTCTTGGAGAATGAAAAATATTCAAGAATTTTCTCATAATTGATTGACTAATATAAATAAATAATAGAGACATAAAACTCGATTTTTATTACTTTAATGAAATAAGATTTTTGAAACTATATACCAAAAACTGCAACAAAATTGACATCTAAAAAGAGATTTTTGTTGATGAAAAGGCCGTTCCTTTTGTTGGGTTATATGCGGAAAGTATCTAAATCAAAGAGTGGGCAAGAATTAACTTGGAGCAATCGGTTTCAAAAGACATTTAAAAAAAAAAAAAAAAAAAGAGCTAAAGGAGGAAAAATGAGGCATCAACCGCCATGCTTGGCTGTCACATAGCCAAATACAAACCCAAATCCAGCTTATGTTATCCTAGTTTTTACATGTGTCAATATTACATAAATTTTAGTTACTTAAGTAATCCACTTTTCATCGCCTTGCATGGCTAGATAGTATATAGATTTTTCATGCTTAATTAAATACCAAGTCACTTTAGCCAATAGAAATTTTAATTCAACATTAAGTAATCTTGAAAATTTGCCGTCATCACCAAAATTATAAATTACTTTTTCATTTTTTAACACCTTTAACTATATGTTGGTTTTATAGAAACTTTAAGATATACGTTGTTGTTGGACAACAACGTTTATGTTGATCAACTTGAACTCATAAAAGTTAGAACCTTGATATAAGACTTGTGCATTGAAAAGAATTAATTTATACTAAAAAATACAAAAATTTTCCCTTTTAGTTTCAGAAAGAAAAGTGTTAACATAACGTATATATTGAAAAAAATAATAATAATAATAATAATAATTAATTTGGATATGACTTACAGCTTGCAGGAACCAAAAGAAAAAGAAGGAGAATACTTGGGAGCAGTAAGTAGTAATCAAGCAGTGGCCATGGAGTTTCTTGCTGCAATTGGTGGTTCAATTGTTGGAAAAATTGCCAAGTCTACTATTGAACCAATTGGCCGCCGGTTTGGTTACCTCTTTTACTTCGAATCCAATATCAGCAATCTCAAAACACAATTTCAACATCTGAAGGATACCAAACAAGATTTACAAAACACCCTTGATTTGGCAACAAGAAGAGGTGAAGAAATTAAACAAAGCGTCAAGAATTGGTTGATCCAAGCAGATAGCATCTCTGAAATGGTAGAAAGCTTTCTAAGTGATGAAGGCCAATCGAATACAGGGTGTTCCATTAAGTGTTTTCCCAATTTGGTGCTACGTCATCGACTCAGCCGGAGAGCCAAGAAGATGGCTCAGTCTGTTGTTGAAATCAAAGAAGCCGCCGGCAAATTCGATAAGGTTTCCAAAGTTTCAATTCCACAGAACATTATCGAAACCAAAGGCTACATGGTTTTTGACACAAGAAATTCCATTTTGAAAGGGATTATGGAAGCACTTCGAAATAATGATATCAGAATGATTGGAGTGTGGGGCATGCCAGGTGTGGGCAAAACCACACTTGGTAAAGAAGTTGCGAAACGTGCCTTGGAAGCCAAGTTATTCAATGATGCCGTTGAGGTTGCGGTATCTGCATCTCCGAAACTTGAAAAGATTCAACAAGATATTGCAGACAGACTTGGTTTGGACTTCCATGCGAAAGGTGTACAGGCCAGAGCACTTCATTTAAGACATCGACTAAGGACCGAAGAAAAATTCCTTATAATTCTAGATGATGTCTGGATGAAGCTAGACTTACTTGAGATCGGAATATGTTTAGAGGATGATCAGAAGGGATGCAAGATATTGCTAACCTCAAGATCTCAAAGTGTGTTAGAAGATGATATGGGTGTGGATCCGGGCAACAATTTCAAAGTTGAACTTTTGTCAGATAGTGAAGCATGGACTTGGTTTTCAAAGATAGTAGGTGATAGCGTGTTATCAGATGAAAATTCTGATGAGTTCAAAGATTTGGCAACTCAAATTGTGGATAAATGTGCATGCTTACCACTTATGATCATAACAGTTGCTCATGCTTTGAAAAACAAAGGAATACACCATTGGAAGGATGCATTGACACGTCTTCAGATGTCCTCCGTGGATGAAGCTATATATACAAGTGTAAAACTAAGTTTTGATATTTTGAAAAAGGAAGAAGCAAGGAGGATATTGTTGTTCTGTAGTTTATATGGAGAAGATGAGGAAATATCAATCAACGAGTTGCTGGATTTGTGTGTGGGATGGGGTTTGTTCAAACATGTCCATACTCTTGAAAAGGCAAGAAACAGGTTGCAGACATTGCTGGATGAACTAATATCGCATTGTTTGTTGTTGAAAAGTAAAGATTCAGTGAAGATGCATGATGTCATTCGCGATGTTGGAATAACAATTGCTGCGTCGGAAGATTTCAAAATGTATAATATCAGAAGTAATGATGAGCTAACGGAGTATCTAGATGACAACAACAAACTCAAAGACTCCATTGCAATTTCACTTGGTCCCAGTTATGATGATGAATGTCTACCGTCGAGATTGAATTGTCCAGAACTCCTCTTGCTTTTGATGAAGGGAAGAGAATATTCTTCACTTCCAGACAACTTTTTTGAAGAAACGAAAAAGCTGAAAATTTTATATCTATATTCTCTACGTTTGAAACCATTGCCTTCTTCCTTCTGTTGCCTTAAAAATCTTCAGGCATTGCATTTGGTTGGAGCAGTTGAACTAGGAGACATACACTTGATTGGAGAGCTAAAGAAATTAAAAGTTCTTGACCTTAGACGATCCAAAATGAAGCAACTGCCAGAGCAAATAGGACAATTGACTTGTTTATGTAAGTTGGATTTGAGTCGTTGTTACAATCTCCAAGTGGTCCCACCGCATGTGATATCGAGATTGGTAAATTTAGAAGAGTTGAAAATGATAGAAAGCTTTAGGAATTGGAAGGCAGAAGGACTAGTCGATGATGAAAATAGAACTAATGCCAGCCTTAGTGAGATAAAGAAGTTGATTAAGTTGACTTCTTTATATTTGGAGATACCACATGTCAACATGCTGCCTAAAGACTTGTTTAGTACAAAATTGGAAAGATATTACATAAGTTTAGGAGATTGCTATGTATACAGCATGGATGGTTCAAGAGGATTGAAACTCAACTTGGAATTAGAAACAAGCAGTTTGTTAAAGGAGCGTGGTTTTCAAATGCTGTTGAAAAGGTCAGAATATTTGCATATAAATAAATTTAATGGTTTGAAAAACATTGTTTGTGAATTAGATAAGATCGGTGGTCTTGCACATTTGAAAGCTCTCAAAGTCCATGGTAATGATAAAATCCAATACATGATTGACTGCTTATCAATGGAGACCAACCATATTTCTCATGATAGTGTCTTACCAAGTTTAGAGAGATTTTCATTTAATACGGTGGACAACTTAGAAGAGATATGCCATGGGCAACTCAGAGGCGCAATGTCACTTGGAAAATTAAGAAAGGCCGAGGTTGTGTCGTGTAATAAATTGAAGAATCTGTTACCATTCTCCATTGCCAAAAGGCTTGAGGAAATTAAAGTGTGGTACTGCTCCATGATGGAAGAGATAGTTACATCTGAAAGAGTAAAAGATGCTATAAACTCTGAAGCCGTGGATAGAATTGAGTTTCCTAATCTTAAGCGTATGGAACTTGACCATCTACCACAGCTTACTCGATTTTGCGCGGAGTGTGACACAAGTGGTACCCCCGATCAAGGCCACACACTTTTCAACCAAAAGGTACCAACACTTTACTAGTCCTTCCATATGGAAATTAGCTTTAATATTTGCAATTAATTAATCAAGTAATTTACAGGTTGCTCTTCCCAGCTTACAAGTCTTGGATTTGAAATCGCTGCAATTGAAAAGGATATGGGCAGACCAACTTTGGCAAACATGTTACCTGCAGAATTTAAGAGAGTTGTCTGTTCGATGGTGCTATAGTTTAAAGTATCTGTTATCATTTGCTATGGCTAGGAGCCTTGTACAACTTGAGGAGTTAGTTGTGTATGGGTGTAAGGGCATGAAAGAGATAATAATCATAAAGGAACCAACAGTCACCTTTGACGATTCTGATGAATTAGAGATAATGGAGCTTCCTAAACTAAAGCGTATAAGACTTGATGATCTACCCAAGCTTATTCAATTCTGCTCGCAGTCTCAAGGCCAAGGGAGCAAGCAGCTAATGTTTTCAGATTCTACTTCAGCATTTTTCAACCAAGAGGTATATATATATATACAATTTTAAAAATGCTACTAAATTTTTTTTCCAGCATATTTATTAATCTTGTAGTTACTTTTACACACTTTTTTTAAATAAAAAATTTACTTATTTGAAAAATATATATTACAGATTTTAATAATGAATTGCAATAAGAGTACTCTGTATTATTGGATCAAACTTGTTTACCAAGTTTTTGTACCAACTAATTAATATGGCAAATAATGTGACTATATTTAATTGACTTATTATTTTGAATTTTATTAACCTATATATACTTTAAAATGTATAATATGCTATTAGTTTTGCAGCTGTAACGAAAAATAAATGGCATTATGGGAATTAGAGTACAGTGAATATTAATTTAAAATGCAATATTACCTTATATTTTTAATCTAATAAATATATACTTGTCGTTATAATATATACTTTTACTTGTCTTCCTTGTGACTTAAGACTTTTATAATTTACAGGTTGCCTTCCCTAGCTTAGAATACTTGAGTTTAAGAGGTCTTAGTCGTTCCATGAAAAGGGTATGGCCAAACCAGCTTCTGGTATCATCTAATTTAAGAACGTTTGATCTTGAGGGCTGCCATAGCATAAAGTATGTTTTACCATTTGCAATTGCCGAAAGCCTAGTACAGCTTAAGAAATTAAGTGTACGCAAATGTCTTGAGGTGGAAGTGATAATAATGCTAAAGGAACCAAAAGAAGAAGTTGAAAAGATTGATAAAAAGCTGCTCCCTAATCTGGAACATGTAGAGCTAAGAGATCTCCCAAATCTTGCAAGATTCTGCTCTATTGAAACTAATATATGTGCCCTTAATTTTATACGGAAAGTGTTGATAACTGATTGCCCAAAGCTGTGGTCTCCTCGTGATGAAAAGGCAAGTTAATCATCTCTCGATGTCCCAATCAATTATACTGATGAAAAGGCAAGTTAAATGACGTTAATATATATATGTGTCTAACTCTTACTGCAGGTTGAGTACTTTTCTGGTGGCCTGGACATGTCTTCTCTTAATTCTGTACAACAAAGAGTGCCATATGATCTTCTTGTGCCTAATTTAACGACCAAGTTGACATTGTACGCCTGTAATAATGTAGAGAATCTATTATCAGCATCGGTGACTAAAAGTTTTGTGCATCTCAGAACCCTGCAAGTAAGTGACTGTGAGCTGTTGAAAGAGGTAGTATTCACAGAAGAGTCTGGAGATGGAATAAGGTCCCACAAGATTTGTTTCCCAGCATTGAAAATTCTTAGGCTTTCCCATCTAACGAACATCGAAAAGTTTTGTGCAGGAGATCACATCGAATGTCTGTTTTTGGAATCGTTGGAAATAAAAGGTTGTCCTAAACTCAGCACATTCATCTCCCGTTCTACAGATCACAAAGCAGTACCCGAAGAAACGGACATGGATTCAGTGGCTACGCAACCAGCTCTATTCAACAACCAGAAGGTGACTTTTTTCTTTTTCTTTTTCTTTATTTATTTATTTATTTTTTTGGTTGTTGGGGGGGGGGCGCTTAATTCCATACTAATTATTACCTCTGTTTATCTAAATGGTTAACAGTATTTCTTTTGGTAATTACTTTTATTAAATTGTTCATAATTCAAGATTAGCGTCAATAATTTGATAATCGTGATTCATGTTAGATTTATTTAATTTGATCATTGTCGATACTCCAAATCAAAATCTGACACGTATATAACTTTCTTTTGGCCTACGTACTGCATGGATATTGAAGATTACACTTCCGAAATTGAGAATTATGGTGCTGGAGAGGTGCAATTCGATAATTGAGATATGGCATGTAGATGATACTAAAGACAGAGGCCAACAGAGTGCAAGATCAAGATCAGCAATATTCCAGAGTTTGGAATTTCTACAAGTATCTGAATGTGGGAGTTTAAACAAGTTATTAGAGGCTAATTCCTCTGTGAGTTTTGAAAATTTGACAGATCTTAAGGTGTTAAAATGTAATAGAATGGAATATTTATTAAGCCCCTCAGCGGCTAAAACTCTGGTACAACTCGAAAAGATGGGCGTATCTGAATGCGAAGCAATGAAAGGGATAATTGCACCATCATCATCATCAGAAGCTGATCATGATGACGATAAGCTTTTTATTGCTAGTTTTGATAATTTGGAAGTTCTGGTGCTCGATTCCTTACCCAGCCTCACAAGCTTCCACGTGGGAAAATGTGCATTGGAATTTCCAAAACTGAGCCCCGTAGTTGTAGCTGGGAATTGCCCTGAGCTGCGGAGTTTCTGTGGTCATGGAAGTACCATAACCACCCCTAAACTCACGACATTTGTCAGAAAAAGAACTGAACCATTTAGGGATTTATATACATGGATTGAAGATACTGATACCCAAATTACAATACATGATTATTGGTTCAAGTCGCTTACTCTTGATTTAGAAACGGACGACAAGATAGAGCTGCAGGAGGAGGGTGGCAGTATTGATATTAATACCACCATTCAACAGTTCTGGGAGAATTACCATCCACAAAAGTAACATCAACACCAGGTATACACCTTTTAATTAAATTTCTCTAAATATTTTACTTGTTAAGCTTGATTTTCTCAAAATTTTCTTTTCTTTTCTTTTCTCTTGTTTCTGTTCCCTTGTAATGCTTCTATAATTCACACTATACCATTTATGTGTGTGTGTGTGTATATATATATATATTTCTTTTCTTTTCTTTTCTTTTTTTTTCCCTGTATCTTTTATATATATATATATATATATATATTTCTTTTCTTTTCTTTTCTTTTCTTTTTTTTCCCTGTATCTTTCTTTTTCCCCAAGGAAGAGGAAGTGACTATGATGTGTATCTTTCTTTTTCCCCAAGGAAGAAGAGGAAGTGACTATGATGTGTATCTTTCTTTTTCCCCAAGGAAGAGGAAACGAAACGGGAAGTGGAGAGACACCAGAGGATTGCTCTTGCTAAGTCAGACAAATCGGAAGAAAAACATGCTAGTAGTTACCTGAAACTACAGATGAGTGAGGCTGAAGCTCAGAAGAATTATCTGTTTGAGAAGTTAAAGCTTCAAGATAGTTCACGGGCATCACAAAACAGTGGTGGGGTGACCCTTCATAGATTCCAATCTCAGGAGAGATACTACCGGATCCTAAGAGTACCGTGACATTTGTTATCATAAAAAACTAGAAATTTAGGCTTTTTTTTTAATTGAAGAATAAAACAACTGCATTGCATTTTCAGAGAAGGTTTCTTTCTGCTCCCATTTTGATTTTGTGCTATTGTGTTTTGTCACCATATTATCTTCATCAATTTTTTTTCGAATTTTCTCTTACTTGCAAGACTCTGGGACCAAAATTAAACAGAAGCACAAGGGATTACATACTGGTTTTGCTGTTGGCATTCATATAGAAGAGACCAAGGTACGTATGTGATTTATATTCAAAAAACAAAAATAAAAAATTATACTTGAGTTCCTTATAGCTAGCTTCCTTCCTGCCATTTGCGTAATGCAATTTATTTGTTAATTTCTATGTTAAATATATCCATCATGTCAACTTTCTAATGCACTTTTTTTTTTTCCCTTTCTTTTTTCTCCTTATTGTTTTGGCCAATTGAGTATAATGGTCTGTCAAAGAACCCATTTTATTATTTTGTTTTCACATAATTTTTAGAATTATGAATGAAAAAATGGCAATTAGAATTTCATTTCTTATCTATGTGCCTTTAATTTTATCGCTATTCATTTCATATAACCAAAAAAAAAGAAACCCATTTTATTCTTTGGAAATAAATCTAAAAATAAAATAATAAAATAGGTTGTCATCATCTTTTTGGATTTTCATTATCAAGAAAAGGATCTCTTTGCTGCTTTTTTCCCAAACATAATTTTCTTTCCAGTTGTTTGATTAATATCTTTTGTGTGTAGCATTCGATTCTTATTTATTTCTTGTTATTTCTTTTACCTTTTAGTTTTCTTCATTCGCACTCCATCAATTATCTCTTTTAAGGCAGATATATATATATATATATATATATATATACACTTTTATAATTAGTTGAGAAGTCTCCTGACAGTTTATTTCTTGGTTACTGTAAAAAAAATTTCTTCGTACATGCAGGGTTCTTTGTGTCTTTTGCTAAGATTTTTCATCTTCCAAGAACTGAAAAGGAAAGGACCAACTGCACAACATTTCGTAGCAGGTTTCCGCCTGCAGCTCTGCTCCTATTTTTGGTTTTGTTACTGTCACCAAACCATCTTCACCATCAATTTTGATTAATCTAATTTTCTTTTACTTGGCAACACTCCAGGACGAAAATTGAAGAGGAGCCGATCAAGAAGGATTGCATATCGCTATATATTTAATTATTGGAAAAATATATATTTTATATATTTTTTAATGATAAATTACAATAAAAGTACTCTACAGTAATGGATCAAACTTGTTCAGCAAATTTTTGTACCAATTAATTAATATGACAAATAATGTGATAATATTTTATTAGCTTCTTATATTGAATTTCATTTAGTTATATATACTTTATAATTTATAATTTGCTATTAGTTTTGTACCTTATAATTTATGATATGCTATTAGTTTTGAAGCTGTAAAAAAAAATAATAATAAATGGTATTCTGGGGATTACATTACAGTGAATATAAATTTAAAGTGTATTATTACTTTCGATTGTTAATTTAATAAATATATACCTTTTACAAGTCTTCCTTATGACTTAAGACTTTTGAATTTACAGGTTGCCTTCCCTACCTTAGAATACTTGGATTTATGGAAACTAACCTCCATCAAAAGAATATGGCCAAACCAGCTTCCAGAACATCTAAGCTGCAAAATTTAAGAACGTTGGGTGTCAGGTGTCGCAACAGCTTAAAGTATGTTTTACCATTTGCAGTTACCGAAAGCCTTGTGCAGCTTAAGAAGTTAAGTGTTAGTGAATGTCAAGAGCTGGAAGAGATAATAATGATAAAGGAACCAAAAGAAGAAGTTGAAAAGATTGATAAAAAGCTGCTCCCTTAACTGGAAAATTTAGAGCTTGGCGATCTCCCAAATTTTGCATGATGCTGCTCTATTGAAACTAATATCATCTGTGGCCTTAACCTTAAACCGGAAGTGCACATAAGAAAATGCTTAAAGCTTTGGTGTACAAGTGCTGAGAAAAAAGAAGATAAGATATGAACTTGCAATAGAAGATCAATATGTGATTTCCTTGTGATGAAGAGGCAAGTTTAATTAGTTACTGTCCTTGTCATGAATTATACTGACAGATTGTTTTCACTTTAATTTGCTAGGATTTTATTTGATATATATATATATATGACATTAAAAAAAAAAAAAAATAGATGTTCTCTAACTCTTACAACAGCAGGTTGAATACCTTTTTTGTGGCTTGGAGATGTCTTCTCTTAGTTCTGTACAACAAAGAATACCATATGTTTCACTTGTGCCTAATTTAACTACGAAGTTGGAAGTGCACCACTATCATAAAGTAGAGAATCTATTATCAGCATTTATGGCTAAAAGTTTTGTGCAGGAGATCACATAGAATGTCTGTTTTTGGAGAGCTTGAAATATAAAAGATTGTCCTAAACTTAGCACATTCGTCTCCAGCTCTATAGATCGCAAAGCAGTACCTGAAGAGACAGACATGGATTCAGGGGGGTAGACAACCGGCTCTATTCAATATCCAGAAGATGACTTTTTTTTTTTTTTTTTTTGGGGCATATTTATACTCGTTACAACAGCTGCTTGTTCCAAATAGATAAAAGTATTAATGGTTTGGTTATTAGTTATTAAATTGCCCACATATAATAAATGATCATTAATTGTAAATAATTTGATATCCATGTTTCATAGTTAGTCCACATCATAATTAATGATCATTGTTAATAATTTGATAATCGACTTTCATAGTTACTCCAAATCAATATTCAATACTGACACGAATATAAATTTTTTTTATTATTTTTTTCTCCTTGCAAATTAATGTTACACTCCCTAAGTTGAGAATTTTGATATTGGAGAAGTGCAAATTCTGTCATTGAGATATGGGATGACGATGATACTAAAAACAGAGGCCAATAAAGTGCAGCAGCAGCTGGGAGATCAGGATCAGCATTCCAGAGTTTGGAATTTCTACATGTATTCGAATGTAGGAGGTTAAACAAGCTATTAGAGGGTAATTCCTCTGTGAGTTTTGAAAATTTGACAGTTCTGGAGGTGTCAAAATGTGATAGAATCCTCTGCAGCTAAAACTCTGGTACTTCTGCAAAGGATGGGCGTATCGAAATGCCAAGCAATGAAATAGATAATTGCATCATCATCATCACCATCAGAAGCTGATCATGATGATGATAAGCTTCTTATTTGCTAGTTTTGATAATTTGGAACTTCTGGTGCTCGAGTCCTTACCCAGCCTCACAAGCTTCAACATGGGAAATTGTGCTATGCAATTTCCAAAACTGAGTCGTGTAGTTGTTGCTGGGAATCGCCCTGAGCTGCGTAGTTTCTGTGGTCATGGAAGTACCATAACCACACCTAAACTCACAACATTTGTCAGAAGAAGAACTCCAACATATAGGAATATATATGCAGGGTTAGAACATACAGATAGCCAAATTATAATACATGATAGATGGTTGGACTCGTTTGCCGCTGATGCTGAAGCGGACGACAAGATAGAGCTGCTGGAGGAGGAGTGTAGCAATATTAATATTAACACCACCATACAAGAATTTTGGGAGAATCACCTTGCACAAAACTAACATCAGTCGTTCCAACACCAGATATAAACCTTTTAATTTAATTTCTCTAAATATTTTACTTGTTAAGCTTGATTTTCTCAAATTTTTTCTTTTCTTTCCTTTTTGTTCCCTTGAACTAGTACAATTCACTGTACCATTTATTATTATTTGTTTTTTTTTCCTATGACTAAATGATGTTAAAAAATAAAAAATAATTTAAAATTTTGGTGATGTGGCAATTTTTCAAGCTTACTTAATGTTGAAATAAAATTTCTTTTGACTAAGATGAGATGGTATTTACTTAAGCATGAAGAGTCCATGTATTAAAAAATAATTTATAATTTTGGTGATGTGTTGAAATAAAATTTCTATTGACTAAGATGAGATGGTATTTACTTAAGCATGAAGAGTCCATGTATTATCTAGAACACCCGGATTGCAATATGAGGAGGTGATGGAAAGTAGATTACTTAAGCAATAAGAATTTATATAATATTGATATATGCGAAAGCTAGGATGAACATGAGCTGGACTTGTATTTGTATTTGACCAAACATGGCAACTTATTTGACCAAACATGGCACCTTATAAATAAGCTATGTACCCAGCATATATTGAATTAATAGGAGAGCAATAGATATTAATGTGCATCCATTTCTCTTCCTTTAGCTCTTCCCTTTTTCTTTCAAATCCGATTGCCCCCAAGTTAATTCTTCCCCACTCTTTGATTTAAATAGCTTCTATATAACCCAATATGTATTTCTCTTTCCCTTCATTTTTATATTTAATTTATATATATATGTGTGAAAAATTGTATTATACTAGGCGAGGTCGTCGCTAGGCTTGTCATGTCCGTTGCATGTGTTATATATGCAGATATAACCGCTGAACAGGATTTTGAAGATTTGAAGAGCACTCATATGTTATATGCTTTGGTTTTATAACTTCAATTTGCAAATTGGAACAGACATTTGTGTGGCTGCACTGGGCCTCTTGTTGCAAAGTTAGGCTTTGGAAGCTCAGAAATAAATTTATTTGCTTGGAGTCGTTGTTTGGGGATTTTTACTATAATTTGTGGTTTTTTTCAATAGCTCTAATTGATAAGAGGGATGTAAAACAATTAGACATCATGATCTATGGAGGTGACTCTATTTGTATATTCCACTGATGTAACCTAGTTTTTTTTTTTTTTGGGTCAAGTTTAATTATTTTGAATTAATTGTATTTTAGTAATCTATACTTAAATAAAAATATATTTATTTCATCTGGTGTAAGAGGTTACAATCTAAATTCTTGATTTAATCATCAATTGATTCATATCTCTTTGTTTTATATATTTTTTGAGCATAAAATAGTCCTAGGCAAAATAGTCAAATGAAAGACCAAAATATTACAAGTTTCCACAGGAAGAAAAAATTTATTATTAAAAAAAAAAAAAATCATATTTTTGATCTTCTTCATCTTAAACAACTTATTATATGACGATTAACCTATGTTAATATTGTTACAAGAGTATGAATTTCTCATTTCTAATTTATCACATTTCAAAATAAAAGAACTGATAATGTCAAATTGATCATAAGGGTACGCTATTTACCCGGAAAAAAAAAAAAATTCATAAAAGTTAGTTTCGCACCCTGTATAATATGTATATATATATATATAATTCCCAATGATTGAATTGGTTGGAAATTAAAAGGTGTAATCTCAGTTTTGCCCTCCTGACTTGATAGACTCCCTATAAAAGGTAAGAGTCGGATCGGGTCGGGAGCCGTAGGCGGAGCCGTGAGTCAAATGAGGTTGTGCTGCACATTATTCCAAATTCAGAGAACCTGGAAATGGAAACAGGGGGAAATCATTCCTCAGAGAGAATGAAAATGGCGGGACACGAAGAAGAAGAAGAACACGCGGGTCCTACTTCTTCTTCTTCTTCCACAAAAACTTCAATTCAAACACGCCCTTCTCTCAAACCCAATCCTCTCTTCAATGACCGCCACAACTGGAAACGAAAGGTTCCTATTTTATTATCCTTTTTCTGTTTCTATGCACAAAACCCATCTTCCCAATCTATGTTTTTTCCTATTTGGGTTTCAAATTTCCAGTTTTTCTTCTTGGCCTTTTTGTCTTTGTATTTTGGGAAATCTCTCCCATAATAACCAGTTTGTATTTCTGTGTTAGCATTTTCAGTGTGTGAGATGGGGATTTGATCACTTGCTTTCTCATAATTTTGAAATTTATAAATTAATGCTGTTTTTTGTCTTTGTTAGCTGAGAGAAAACTGCTACAAAAGGGTCAGAGAAGACAGACGACGCTTGCTTTGGAAAGTGAGAATGATGCCCACTTCTCAATCTCTCCGTCTCAATTCAAAGGTTCTTTCTTTATTCCTTTTGTTATATGCATATATTATATTGTGATTGAATATGATGTTGTTGTTTTTTGATATTGTGATTGAATATGTTGTTGTTTTTTGATATTATTATTTTGTTCTAGTTGGACATATAGCTTAAGCAACATTGTTCCTAAAAGCTCAAGCTTATATGAACTAAATAGAGAAATGATTATAGAATTTAGCACTCCCCTTTCATGTGTTTGTGCCCTGCATTGTGGAACTGACTCCCAAAGTTTTTGCTCTAGGAATTAATGCTTGAAACTCTGATTTATTGAATCTGTGCTACAAGAGTTGGGATTGTGGTGCTTATGGAATTGTAACTGACTATAATCGTATTTTCTGGCAATCTAAAGGGATTTATATCAGAACATAGATGGGTTGCATGCAATTAGAGATTTAGTTGGTTGCCAATGGCCTTCAGAGAAAAGTAAGAAACTAAGCTATATAATAGTTTGGCTTATGAATTGTTTTGTTGTTTTAAGGTTTTGAAAATGTTGGTGGATCTGATTATTAGGAGTACACGATCAATATGCGTTTCTATATATTTGTTTCGGCAATATGAAACTCTAATGTAGGGAATTAGTCTTGTGTTTTTTAAGTTTGCGAGGAAAAGTCTTCATAACTGTCATTGGAGATTCTAAGTCTCTCGTTCTCTATTCTTCAATTCATACAGTTTTGTGATTAATTTCATCTCCAGGTTGATTGTATCTTTAATCATTGTGAGTTGCTTTTGTTTTTCAGATTAGATGGCATCTCTTCCTTTGTGAACTGGGTATATCAAATGTAAAATCAGTTTTTATATCCCATCATCCATTCAATCAAACTTTTTGTCCTCTGCTTTCAGGATATGATCAAATTTGCTTGTCAAAACATAGTTTCGGATGAACTGAAAAAATTGAAGGACCCTCCATTGAGTGACAGGTTGAAGATGTCAACTTCTGACTCTGATATCAATGACATATTATGGGAGTATGATGGTCTTCATGATGCTTATAAAGGTGAATGTGAAGAAATACTGTTAGAAATGCAAAGGATCTTCTATGAGGACCTGAGGGCTGAATCAACTGAAAAAGGTGAAATATGGTTGTTCTTTCTCAGTAATAAGTTATATTTGCGCTTTATTCATCAAAAAGAAGCTATGTGAAATCTTCTATTTTCACTTATTGCTGGAGATCTGAGGCTATCAAGTCATTGAAATTTTTTTTTATGTAATCAAGTAATCAGTAAAAGTTTTGAGTAGCTATAATTGTTATCATGTTATTTAAGGTTCCAGTTTTAGGGAGTTCATGGTTTAGATGATGCAGTTGCTTTAGGTTGTTCAATTGAAAAATTCATTATTCTTTTGAGCATCGATTTTCATTGTTCACTCTTGCTGCTTGCAGAACCAGACAATATTGAAACATGGCAAGATGAAGAAGATGAATACTTGGCTCATGCAGTCTATGAGCATATGCGATTAAATGATAAGCAGGTATGACACCAAAAGTATGAGTGTGTTTGTGCATTATTAATTAGCTTCACTTTTCTAAAGTTTGATTAGAACTCGGTATTTTATTTTTGTAATCTGAGACAGACAATCTATAACATTTTGGATAATACTGGTGTAGTTGTTGGCTATCTTCAAGAACTTTAAGAATTCATGTTTATTCTTATCCAGTTATCTATGTAATAAGTCATTTAAGGGAATTGATTGGAAAGAGCAACAGAAATGAGAGGGGTGTTATACAGTTAGGAAAATTGGGACTTGAGACATTTCCTATGGTCAATCATCTGAACTGAAGATTGTCCTATAAACATGATATTTGAAAGCTATGTTACATGGATGGGGCGCATTCTACATGTTTTATTAGTCTATATAATTTTAAGATATACACAGGGACTCACTGAAAAGGGTCCAAATTTTGGGAACAAGTACTTGAATATGAGATACGAAGGTATAAAGATTGAATGAACAAATAGAGAAAGTGGTATAATTTTTTGTGAATTCAAAAATGTTACTTCTTTCTTGGACATGCAAGGAACACGTTTTATTTTCCTTTTTCATTTACTTAAAATAGTATAAAACTTCCGGACATAGCTTTAATGGTCTTGTTTATTTAATGCAAGTTGCGAGAGGTAGTTTGGTGCCCAATTTGTAAGCAAGGAGAACTGCAAGAGAATTACCAACATATATATTGCACTCTTTGTGAACTTCAGCTCAACAAAGGCGATGAGGTGTTGCTCTCTACTTTCGTTATTTATGCTTGCAATTTATGCTAGTCTTTTCCTTTTTATGTATTTATTACATCACACTTGAATCATGACTCATAGTGCTTTTCAACTCACAAAATTCTGTCCCAAGTTGAAAGCATGTCCCTTGTCATACTCTGCTTGGTTTGGTAGTCAGAAAGAAATGAGAATTTGGTACCTGCATTGCTCTAGTCGTACTCTTCTCGTTATTTACAGATCCCAAACTTTATTGTGCTTTCATATCATGATAGTGGCAGTGCAGTGCCTATGTGACAATAGGTTGGTGCAGATAAGTTTTTGGGACAATGTCTCCTGCATTTTTATTTTTTTTCCCTACATTTTTTGCAGTATGAAAATTTTTATCATTCATGAGTATGAAAACTTGTATCATTCATTGGGGTGCAATACTGATGAATATTCTATGAATTATTATATATAGATTTAGGGTATTTTTATTGAATAAATGACCCTGAAAGCTCTTCTTCTTAATATTATCTCCATCAAATCTTTCCTGCCATGCACAATTTCCCGCTTTTTTATGTTGTTCCAAGCATAAGCCTGTTTTGTTGTGTTTTATCAATTGCTGCAATCTTTACTTCCACCTTTCAGGTTAACTTGGAACTACTGCGTGTCAGGCTAGCTGAACTTCATGCTGAACACTTTGGTCGTGGTTGTGGATCAAAGCCCAAGTTTTGCATCGAGTCTAGATTTGATTTAACTGCATTATATATTATTTGCTCGACTTGTAGTACATTTGAGGTAGTGATATAGTGTTCCCACATCATTTTTCCTTTTCTTAAAAGTTCTTGCATATTCCTTTTGGTATGAAATTGTTGGATCACGGTGCCATTTGAAAACTAAATTAACATCTCAAAATGCAAATATTGGAGCTAGTGACAAAATTCTTATGTCCTAGCCAAAAAAAAAAGAAAAATGATAATGAAATGTGAATGAATAATAGTCTAGTCGTATTTTTATAGCATTGTTGCCTTTGAATTCCTTACAAGTTAGTGTTATTGCATGGAACGTGGAAGTTAGTGCCTTGCCGAATTGTTATCCGCAATTAGGCAGAGGTTCTTTTAAGTCTTTCTTCCTTGCAAATTTAAGGCCACATTAGATGACGTTTGCTAAAGGATTTGAGTAGGGATTCCATGTTAAGGTTGATATATTTTTCACCTGTCTTGCATTGAAGACGGAGAGAAGCTTTAAACCTGAGGTCCGATATTTTACTTTTACATGCTTGTAAAGCGAAAACATTCACATCAGCTTGGCTATTCTGAAAGTAATGTTATACGTCTCATAACTAACTTCTGACTCAAGCATTACCCTTCCCTCACCTAGAAATAGGGAAATTTTGCTATTTCGCATAGTTGCACAATATTTTGGATGTTAATCCTAATTTAAAACAAACTACCAGTCCTTACAAGTGTATAAAAGTTCGTATCACGGACATGCCCAAGAACGAGACACAAGAGGCTTTTGCTATCCAGAGAAAGGATTTGAGGGCTAAAACCCCTCTTTGAAAGTTAGGGCTTGTCAAGCTATTGTTAAAGCAAAACTTTGCTCAATAATGTAATCACAATTAGATTAAGATATTAGAATTTACATCTACATCTAATGGAGACTGAAACACGTACTTGCCAAGCAAAGCTCAAATCAATAATGTAATGGTTAAAGCTTCTTTAGAATAAACCACCCTTGCAAAGCCTACAAGAAGAGGGCACAAGGAAACAGACTTTCTTCAAGTCACTCTTCCTCCCCTGTTTTCTAAGCATGATGTGCCACAATCGTGATTTATAAAGGAGGAAAAAAAAAAAAATGTTCCCAAGTTACATGTGGTGTAAAAGAAAATTGGAAGAGAAACGATAATTAGAACTTTATGGAAAATAAACATGAATGGGATACAATTTCCCCCAAGTTAAACTAACTAAAAGATAATCATATACAATTTCCCCCAAGATAAACTAACTAAAGGATAATCATATTTGACTTATAGGAAGTAGAGGGGTGTCAAACTTTCGATTTTTACCTCGCTGAATTATTGGATAAAACTTTTTTGGATTTGGCTCTACACAAAACAAGATATCAACTTCATAGAAATGAAAGCAAAGCGAGGTACTAAAATCAAAAGCATTTCCTTTTGAGGAGTTAACTATTGAACATGTGCGGTCCAACAGGAATACACAAGTATTACAAAATTGGACTAAAACTAGCCCGGAACTTTATCATTTTACAAGCACAATATATAAATACTATATTTCTTCAGTCGTTCTATCGTTTTCCATATGACCATAAAAAGCTATTCAAAACAAACTGCGGTGTATAAATATGAACAGAAGTACTGCCCAATTCTATCAAGAAAGCAAGTACTAACTATATACCACTTGCAAAAAGGAAAAAGTTGAGTGCCTAACCAGCATAGCTTACTAGCCTCAAAAACTCCATACAGCAATTCAGTAAGTTATCATCTATTACTACCATCATTCTTTGGCCAATCCAAAAACTTGAGCCCTTGAAGCGACAATGGTAGATAGCTCTGTGTGGCATCCGGATTGTCAGGAGTGTAAATATAGCCCTTGCCATACCCAATTTCCTTCATTAGCTTTGTAGGAGCATTCCTTAAGTGCAAAGGCACCCCTTCATTCTGTCCAACTGAGTCCCTTACCACCTTCTGTGCAGCCTCCATGGCTCGGTATACAGAGATAGATTTTGGTGCCAAAGCCAAATAAGCCACGCACTGTGCAAGAATCACATTGCACTCGGGCATTCCCAGAAAATGGCAAGCTTGGTAGCAAGCCACAGCCTGGTTTAGAGCCAAAGGATCAGCCAACCCAACATCTTCACTCGCAAACCGAATGAGCCTTCTAGCAATGTATAGAGGTTCTTCACCTCCTTCCAACATTCTTGCCAACCAATAAATTGCAGCATCACCATCACTCCCTCTCATGGACTTATGAAGTGCACTGATCAGATTATAGTGTTCCTCCCCAGCTTTGTCATACGCAAGATGCTTACACTGCAATGCCTCCTTGGCATCCTCCACATTCACAACAGCCACGGCCGCATTTTCCGACTCCGACTGCGTTGAAGCAGCCTCTCTGCTCACCCGGGCAGCTGCTGTGGTGGCTGAAATCTCCAGCGCATTGAGTGCCACACGAGCATCACCATCGCAATTGGCGGAAATGAATTCTACAGCCTCCTCATCGACACGAACCGGAATCCCCACACTGCCGTTCAATCCATGAACAGAATCATCAACTGCCCGCCTGAGGAGCAAAGCAAGATGATGAGGCTTCAAAGGGTGAAGAACAAGAACCCGGCAACGAGACAGCAACGGCGTGATCAAATGGAATGATGGGTTCTCAGTGGTGGCCCCCATGAACACAATGCTACCATCTTCAATGATGGGCAAGAATGAATCTTGCTGGGACTTGTTAAACCTATGAACCTCATCAACAAAAAGCACAGTTCTCTTCCCCTTGTTGCCAAAGCCACTGGCGTTGTTGTTTCGAGCTTTTCGAGCTTCATCAACAACCTCCCTCACATCCTTAACCCCACAAGTAACAGCAGAAAGCGAGACGAATCGATAAGAAGAGGGTTTGGGAGAGGAATTGAGGATGGCTTTGGCAATGGAGGTTTTCCCAGTACCAGGTGGACCCCAGAGAACAATTGAAGGAAGACGATCGCTTTCAATGGCGGAACGGAGCAAAGAATTGGGTCCCAGAAGATGGTCTTGCCCAACGACGTCGTCGAGGGTCCGGGGCCGCATGCGCTCGGACAAAAGCTGGTGGGAGTTGAAGGGTTTGTTAGCGGATTTGGAAGGAGGAATTGAGAGCTTGGGACGCTTGGAGAGAGGAGGAGAAGGGGCTGAAACGTCGTCGTAAGGGGCGTCGTCGTGTTCGATTGGGTGAGGAGGAGGAGGAGGAGGAGCAGATGTAGTGGGAGTGGGAGAAGGAGGAGAATCAATGGAGGGGGGTTTGGAGTGAAAGTGGAAGAAGCGATCGAGCTTTGGCTGGAATGGACGACCAGATGAAGATGGGGATGGGCTCGGGTTTGGGTTTGCGTTCGGGTTCGGGTTTGGGTTTGGGTTTGGGTTGGTGGGGTTGGAAGAGGGCATGGTGGAGGAGGAAGGGGGTTTGTGGTGGTGGAGAATCCATTCGGTGGCTTTGAGGGTGGATTTGCCGCCGGTGGCAGCGAGGGCTTGGGCGGCTAACTCGTATGGGAATCCCATACTCAGAAGCTGTTCCATCTCCATTCTCTTTAATTTCTTGGTTCTGGGTTTTCTTTTTTTTGGCTTTTCTTCTGTATTGTTTGCATGTGATGTGCCACTGCTATGCTAGCAATGATGATGGACTCCTCTCTTGAACTCCAATTCGGCGCAAAAAAGCAAAGAGGACTTAGGAACTGCTTTTATATGTCTTCCACCATGGATGCTATCATGGGAATTATGCGCCAACCCCTTTAAAACAGTTTAATTTCATGAAAATAATAATTCCAATTTGGCAAATTTAATAACTTTTATAAGTTTTTCAATATTTATGAAATGATTTTAAAAGGCCTAAAATCATTTGGGGCCAAAAAAAAATTATTCTCTTGTTCTTTGAGTCAAAAACAAAAAGTGTTTTTACTAAGTGGTTTCTACTTGATTACTTCCAAACTAATCCTATATTTATTTATTTTTTTAATGCAGAAAGTCCTTTATATTAATAATATTAATGTACACATATATAGATATAGCTTACATCAAAGCTTAAAATGGATTAACATTTACCATTGATAGGTTTGGTTTTGGTTGAATTAAATATTTGATAGGCTTGGATTTACTTGAATTAGTAGTTTGGTGAGGATTAGTTAATGTTATATTTCTATAAGATGATAACTTGGAATGATTACCTTTGGAGTTTAAATTAAAACCAAGTCGGCCAAATTCACTAGTAAAAACATCCATTTTAGCGTTGTTTTATTATTATTATTATTATTTTGTTTTCTAGTTAGAAAATAGAAAAAAAATTTCCAAAAGAAAAAATAAATAAATAAAAGATTAGAGATTAGCGTGCCTAGCGAGTGAACCCATTTGGGTCGATCAGAGCAATATTTTACTTTCTTGCAGAAAAGTTGAGATTGAAGTTGTTACGTCTAGTAATACTCTACTTATATCTTTAATTCTAAGTCACTTATTCCATAAATCCCTCTTTACCTTGTTAAGTTGGGAACGCATACCTATATTTTTTAGCAGAGCCACCAAATAAGCATCAAGAATCTTGAAATAAGAATGTTTGAGAAATACTCAAACTAAAAATGTTGAATCTCATAACAATTTGTATGCATTATTATTATTATTATTTCCGATTTTCATCTTCCACAAGCACAATTTCAATAAATAATGTTTAATATTTTTTTAAATGAAACATAATGACTTAAAGTTTAGATTGCGTTAAGTACATGAAACCATTATCTAAAAGAAGTTTGGTGGTTTCACGCTGTCATTCATAAACAGCTTTAGATGACCGTCAATAGATAGCATCTCAAACTAAAATTTTAGATACTACCATGTAAGATAATATATGCATCCAAATCAAAAAATGCATCATCAATATCTTTAGATAAAGCTATGAGCTTTTTGCCTTTGTCATCCTTCAACTATTTTGGAACCCTCTACTTATGCATTGAGAAGGATCAAGTATAGTCTCCATGATCGATCCCATCAAGATTGTAGACTTAACTCTTAAGTAAGATTGTAGGCTTAACTTCTAAGTATTGTCTTGCACTGTAAAGAAAAGACTTGGACGGAATTTTGATGTTATACGTGTAGATGCTGGCATAATCCTTAATGAACACAGTTTTGCCTTTGTTATCCTTCTACCCCCTTTTTGTTAGCTTTCCTTCTTTTGCATTGGAAAGCATCAAGTATAAACTTTGAATAAAATCGAAATAAGATTATAGATTTAAATTCTATTTAACTTTCTATTTTGCTTTTTTCTTTACTTTAAGTATTTTTTTTTTGGGAATAAAATCACTTTTTATTGATTTTGATTATAAATATTTTTAAATGTCTAGGACATTTTTTAAAAATTATCTAAACATTTTCAATCTTTTAAAATTTATATTAAACAGAATTTTAGTTTTTAAATATCATTTTATATTTTTTAAAATACTATCTTATATCGTCAAGCAATTTTGATGTTATATATTTAAATACTTGTAAAATACTTAATGAACATAGTGTTAATTTCTAAAGGTTTAAACTTGCCATAAACATTTTGAATTCCAAACAATTCTCTCATGTAACTTTTTCATTATATTATTTATCTCATGATTTTGGGTTGGCTAAAGGAACAAGGCCTTTTTCCTATTATATTTTTACTTTTGTTTTTTAAATAATATTTGAATCTTTGATAGAAAAGTTGGCTTCGAAATTGTCGAATGATTTTCAGAAACATTGTCAACAAACTTATATTCATGTCTAAATCATTGATATCATAAGTGGTATTACAGTCACCATAACTATAGCATGACTATAGATTCTATGTGGACTCCACAAATAATGTAATGTAATCACAATAGAAATAATATATATAATATACCAGTACAATAACTTCTCTTTTCTTTTCCTTTTTTTTTTTTTTTTTTTGGGTATATTTGTCAGATTTTAATAACAATATTATATATACAAATGTAATTGAATTGCCAATGTCATAGCTCACATCCAAATTATGCTGTAAAGTACCTTTCCTTTTCACAAGTTGGATCAAACATACAAGACCAAGCTTTTTTGGGAAATACTATATATATTTTTTTATCTATTTATTTTTTGTAATTTATTAGGCTCGTAATTCTAAGATTACGGCAATACTACAGGGAGCTTATATCCAAGTTTGGAGAAGGCTATCAAAATCAAAACTTTCATTAAAAAAGAAAAGAAAAAAAACTTATTATTATACCTTTTGTTCCTAGAACATAAATGTCCCGTTCATATAATTCATTGTTAACTAAAATATTATATTTTTGAACATAACGCAAGGATTTGACCGATTTACTATGTCTTTGAAATCATTATTCTTTAAGAATTTTCAGTATGAATTTTGAAAAGGGCATCTAAATTGACCCAAAACCCAACAAGGATCCGAGAAAATATAGCCGTTGAAGAAAGGTTTGAAATTGTTCTTAGTTCTTCTCTGCATTACAATTAACAAGAAAGATACCAAAATTCGAAAATGCAATCTGTAAGAAAAAAAATAATATAAATTAACCAAAATTGTAATAAAATATTAAAGTTAGTGGCGGAGATGTTCAGTTGGGTCAGAAAAAGATAATACAGACCCAAAAAACAAAACTAATCTAACGGCTCTATTACTTTCAGAAAATTCCCTCCCCTTCTTACAAATTTGAATTACTTTCTCTCTCTTTCTCTTTCTCTTTCTCTTTCTCTCTCCTCCTTAAATGAAATAGAAAAACCCCCAAAAAACCTAATACCATTTTGAAAACAAAAGATGTTTCTTGGGCTGCTCACTTCCATAATTCTCTTTTCTTTCCCTTATCTCTTTCTCTCCATCTTCTAATTCAAATTTCTTTTCTCTCCCCATTTATTTTCCCAACATTTTCAGACTTTCCTCAACAATGGGTACTTGTTTTAGCAAGAAGAAACCCTCTTCTTCTTCTCCTCCCACTATTCCTTCTTCTGCTGTTGCCGATTCTGGGAATGCTGCTAAATCTTCAGCGACGGTTATGGCGGATCTAAACAATCGCAAACCCGACAACCCCTCCAAAGCTGAAAACACTGAGATGGTGAAGATGAAGCTGAAACCAGAGAAGGCTAAGGAAAAGCAAGAACAAGAAGCTGAAGAAGAACAACAACAACCAGCTACGGTGAAAAAGGAGATCTTTGTCATCAAACACAGGAAGAGCCATGAAGGTAGCAGAGAAAGAGATTCCAAAAACCCATCTTTCCAACAAAATGGACTACAAATTAGAGCAAAAGCCGATGGGGTTGCTTCGCCTTCGGCTTCTTCGCCAATCGAAGTGGCTTCTGTTGAATCGGTGGAAAACAAAGTTCCGGCAGCGGCGGTGGCTATGGGAGTGGGTGTGAGGACCTCCAGCTGTACTAAAGAAGAGGTGGATGCCATTCTCATACAGTGCGGAAGGCTCAGCCGGAGCTCTTCCGGTAAAGCTGCTTCTTCTTCGGCTTCTTGCGATCGGGGAAGGAAGTATTCCGGTTCGAAAAGGAGCTATGATTTCGACCACTGCGAGAACGATGCTGCAATTGCTGCCTTCGATGACAAGAAGAATGAGAACAACGAGTTTGATGGTGATGAAATGGCGACGGAGAAACGCCATAGCCATAGGCAAAGAACTCGGCAATCTTCGAGAGCTTCTCCTTCTTCTCAAGGAAGAAGAAGAACCCCAAGCAGGGAAAGAGACGGCCAGCAAAGATCCAGTAGCAGAGAGAGACGGGTTAGTCGGTCTCCCGGAAGACGGTCATCGGAGACCTCTGGAAACAACCATTCCAGTACTACCAATGGGGCTGCTACTACCGGTAATAGCGGTAATACCGGAAGTACTAATCGGCCAGGGAAGATGGTCTCGGTCCCTGCAACCATTTCTTCCTTGGTGATGGACAAGAGCAACAATGGAGATCAATCCGCTACAGCCACCAATGGAACAATTAAGAGGATTTCTGTGAAGAGAAATGTCGGCGAACCAGCAGCAGCAACAATGGCGGGTTCAAGGACAGCTGCATCACCTCGTGCTCAGTCTCCTTCAAGAGGAAACGCCATTGCTAAAGCTTCAAACGAAGTTCATCAACATCAACAGCAACAGCAACAACAACAGCCTTCACTCAGCCGAAACTCCTCAAGAAAAGCAGAGCAATCTCCCTACAGAAGGAACCCATTGAGCGAAATTGACCCGAACTCTCTCCAATATCCACAAGCACACAACAACAACAACAATATCAATCGGTCACAGCAAACCAAGTTCAAAAGAGAAACTGATCAGGAAGGTCAAGAAATCCACTTTGTTCTCAATCAGGTAAGCTTAAATAAAAAATCTGAAAAAAAAAAAAAACTTCACCCACTTTTCATTTCTGATTGTAAAATGTCTTAACTTGGTTAATCAATTTTGAATCATCCTCCAAATTGATGCAGAAACCAAATGTGGAAATGAACAAGACCATGAATATAGTTCCTCAAGGTGGTTCTAACTACAGAACAAACAGCAGAGGAACAATGGACAACAACCATAACAACAACAAGGTTGTGAACCTTCCAGCTCAGCCTCCAATGGCTGGACCTCAATCACTGACTAGAACCAGATCTTCTCGGAGATCCAGAGATTTAGACATCGATCCAGAAAATCTCTTGAACCCAACACCATCTTATACAAGACTTTTGCTTGAAGACATCCAGAATTTCCACCAAAAGAGCACCACCACCACCAACGTTGCCACTGTTGTCTCTCTACCTCCATGTGTGAGCAAAGCTTGCTCCATTCTCGAAGCTGTTGCCGATCTCAATTCCACTACAAGTTCCAACCTTTCCTGTTCCTTCTCAGAAGACCGAACAACCCCACCACCACCGCCGAGCAATGGCTATAACTATTCATTGGCTGCCAACCTTGTAGGAAAAAACATGTCAGAGAAAGACCCGTTTGTGGAATCCGAGGTAATAAGCAATGACGATCTGACTGAGCCGAGTTTCCATAAATATGTGACAGTGAGAAGAGGAGGAGTAGATATGGAGGACCAAGAATCCTCGGGTAGCAACAGCTTTGTTGGTGGTGTTCATCAACAGCAATGGTCTTCCTCGTGGGAACCCAACTCGGCTGATTCCACAGATTGCTGGACTTCAAGGTCGAAGAGTCCAGTGAGCATGGACATGGCTGAAGCGGAAGCCGAAGAAGAGGCTTGGAGGAGAGTCAGTGGAAGAAAAAGCGGAGGAATTGGGCGTGGTAGGCTCGGTGGAGCCTCCAATAAAGGTCTTCATGCTATTCCTGTGGCTGCAGCTGCTGCTTCCTCGTATTAGTGAAAATGGCTTCTCTTTTTTCCATTTTTTGTTCATTATTTCAGTTTGTATTAGTACTTTTAGTTGGATTTCCAGAGGAAGAGATCTCTCTCTTTTTCTTTTTCTCAGCTGTTCATGGAGTTGCAAACTTGCAACCACTTTTCTTTCATTATTTTTTGTTTTATTTAGAATCAAAGCCATTGATTTTCCATGCATGTTCTATTGCTCGCAGAGTGTATTCATTAGTTTCTTTGCACTGTAGCAAAATGGAATGGGAATGAATGAGTGCTGTATGGAAAATTTTGCGAATTCCAAGGATAATTTAATTTTGAACCACAACAGGAATCTAATTCCAGTTCTTACAAAGATCTATAAACTTCCAGTATTATAACTAATTTTCTTTTGGACATAATCGTCATAGTAATATAAGCAATTTGAGATGTGAATATTGTTGAATAAACCAATGAGATTTATATTTGACTACGGATAGTTACACAATTTGTAGTGATTTTTTGATGAGTATTAAAAGAGAAAGGTCCAAGAAGGAAAAAATGAAAAAGTTGTGATTTCAGGTTGGACTTCAATTTTTCACAACTTTGTTTGGTAGCAAATTAATGGAGGGGTAAAGTTGACTCCAGCACAAGTTGCTGCCCAACAACTTGACAATGGGGACCAAATTTCTATTTCAGCGTATTTTGGTAAACGACTGTTTATGGTCATACTATTCCTTTATTTTTATCTGGTTTCGGTTTTGAATGATTAAATTGAAGCCCCAGAGCCAAAAAAAACTTCTTATTCATTTTATAACAGAGATTGTTACAGAGGTCTTGAATACCTTGAGTAAATGCTCTGCTCTACAACTAAAAGCATCAAACAGAAGTTACCCTTTAGATACCACAGTTTACAACCAAATTGGCTTTGGAGATCAGCTCCAGCAGCGTCAAAATATGCTCTTCTTACTGCTTCTGACTGCATCTTTTTGACCTGTAATTACCGTAATTGCAGCACATTCATGGCAAAAACACTCTATTCCTGTCCGTTTCCTTTCGAAGCGAGATCTCAGCAGCGTGCATATATAGACTATTATACATCTCCATTCATAGGAGTAAGAGTAGAGGCATAAGGAGATCCCGCTAGCCAACCGACCTCAATTCTTTTTCGGTTCAAGTTATATGCATTTTTATCGACCATGTAAATTATTCCAAGCTACTCTTGTAGTTAACCATGTATATTGCTACCACTGTAACAACTGCGCCTACCAGTTGCAAAGGTGAGAAAGTCTCACCAAGATATAGAAACCTGCGATTTGACAGAAGGATAATCTAATGGTTGATTACTTGGGCTAAGGCAGGTGTCAAATTTGCTTTCAATGAGAAAAATATTCAAAACTAGATAGTTGAGTGTTAATAGCATTGCAGATATGTTTTCTTTTGCCCTGTATGGTTGAATTGAATAATCTTACCCAAAAATTGAAGCAAACATTGGGGTTAGAAATGTAAGTGAGCTGAGCTTTGTCAGACTACCTGAAATGCATTAGCAAGCAAGTCAAATCTAAAAAGAAATACACCTTGGATTTCTAGAATGGATATATAAGCAAATTGAAGATTGCTGAAATTTTAATGAAAGATTAAAAATTAGTAAGAAATGGAGAGAAAACCCTTTGTTGCGCTGTAGAAGTACACCCCATAGCTTATAGCACTTCCAAAAATAGAGGTATACAGGAGTGCTAATGTATCATTCGCTGTAAACTCCCCAAGATTCCCGCTGAAAGCATTATCATGATTCAGAACTGAGATTGCAAGGAGTGGAAGACCTCCAATAACCATGTGCTGTGACAGTAATAGCATGTATTAGTCCGCACAAGAACCATTCTTTTCTTGAATTAATTTCTCGATAATAAGACAAACAATAAGTGATTATTGAGTAGATAAAACATACCCATCCAGTTGCCATAACAGGATCAGAATACTTGGAAACCCAGCGGACCATAACTGTGCCGACTGCCATGCTCTGAGCTGCAAGAAGCATCCACCACTCACCACTTCCCCATAATGAAAAGTTACTTTGATCAAAAGACAGTGCAGGAACCTGCAGAAGAAAAGCTTAGCATCACAAAGAAGCACATCACTCAACGAAACAAAATCACTAAATAGTGGTAGAAAAGAAAGGACAAAAACTTAAAAAAGTGACAGCAATACATCAAGCATATTTGCATAATCACTACCGATATGTATACATTCTTTTTGTATGAATTATTTAGCTTGTTTGAACTGAAACTATTCACCATTTTGTGTATAACTTTAATAAAAAGTAACAACTAACAGAGAATGGCCTAATTATGTTTGCATCAGAAGCTTGGTAGAGAATTTCATATTTAGACTTCTATTAACTTGAGAGAGAGGCTAGAATAGCATCTAAATAGCAACCAACCACCCAAAAGTAAAAATACATGAAAATGGAACAGTGAAGTTAGGTGCTTTAATTATTATTAAAAGGTTGAAACTTCACAAATTCCTCCAAGCCTGATGAACAAGTATTTTTATTCTAAAGGTTGTCAAAGAGACATTGACACTCCATCACTAGTTATAACACCTAAAACCGCGGAATTAAACCAACTTCTGAAGTACTCTCAAACAAACTACTCAAGACATTTGATGTGTTGAAACAAGCAACTCTCCAACAAACAAATTAACAAAGGACAATGAAGTGTCAACATAAAGAAGGTATAGGAAATCAAGTCGTGCATTTTTAAAAGCACAGCTAAGCATAAATGGTTTAAATTAGCAATACTACTAGACATGTAGTGATGAATGTTCCTATATAAAAACTCCTGGAAATAAATTGGTGAATCTTAAGTCAGAGAAACATCTAAAACAATCGACGTAAAGTATGTACAATGAAAGAACCAAATTTCATTAATGCACAGAGGACCAAAGGTTTACCTCAAGAAGTAAGAGCCCTATAACACCAAGCACAAGCCCTGCAGCTCCAACAAAACCAATGGACTCTCCAAATAACAAAGCTGCAAGTATAGCCACTGTCAAAGGTTGTGAGTCAATTATCACCTGCAATGTATTAAATCCAATCATCCAAAGCCAACAAAAAACTTTGAAATGCTAATCTTTTTCCACAATGTTTACTCATTCATTATCTTGAAACTGAAACCGCTATATGCACAATTCCTATATAAACTACCGAAATTCTAAGAAACCCACTTACACTACCCAATCCAGCGGATGTTCTCTCCAATCCTTGAGCAAGAAACCCTTGGAAACAAGCTGCATCAACAAGTCCAAAAAGGGCAATGGAAAGCCAAGCAACGAGACCTGAAGGGAAGGGTCGGCCTCGAGAGGCAGCGAAACCAACAAGGAGGAAGCCAGCAGGGATGAGACGGAAGGCAGAGACGAAGAAAGGTCCAGCCTTTGGAAGCACCTCTTTCATGGCTACCATGGCAGTTCCCCAGAAGAAGAAGGGAGAGACCAACACCGCCCATTCCCACGCTTCTTCTAGCGGTATGAACAAAAGGCTCTGTTGGGTTTGGTCCTGGGTTTCGGTTTCGATCTGGGTTCGCTCTGACGACGACGAAGAAGAAGAAGAAGAAGAAGAAGGGGAAGAAGAGACTAGGCACTCAACGTCGAGGCCTGTACCTACGCAATCGACGTCTGAGAATGAAGATGAAGATGGAGATGGATCTTCGAGGTCATTTTCAGTACCTGAGGTAGTGCAATTGACAACTTTGTTGATGGGTTTGCGTGGAAGAGCATTGAATTCGATCCCACGAACAGAGAAACCAGTAGAAATTGAAGAAGAAGAAGAAGAAGAAGAGAAATGAAGATTGATTGAGGCATTGTTTCGTTTCCTGACTCCGAAATATCGCCGAGTTTGCTGCGGAATCTGGATTATATAACTGTTGCAGCAACAGGTTGAGGAACACCAACTCATTTTCTTTGAATTTTTTTTTTTTAAATTTATTTGTTTTTCGTGGTGTTTTTAGGATTGTTTTATTATCATGTTCGGTGAAACAGCTTGTTTCAGAAAAAAAACAGAGAGTAAGAAAATCGCAGTGAACTGGCCACTGGTGTAAGCCGACATGTAACTGTCTTGACCACACAACCAATCTGAATATGCGTTCAGAAAATAATTATAATAATCCGCTCGCAGTGCTCAGTGATAACATGGATATAGTTAATCTATTTTTATTTTATCTTAATTTATTATAATATTGACGATTAGACATGTAATAAACTAATAATTCAGTAAAAAAGGGCAACTTTTTTTTAGGAGTAATCCCATTTTAATGTATCAAAATATATATATATATCTAAAGCATACGTGGCCACTTTTTGGCCAAAAACTATGAATTTTTTGGTTTGACCAGAAAATAATAATAAATACTAAAAGTGCTCTAAAAAAAATATGAATTGATACTTTTTCAAATAAATATTTGAAAATTTTAAAAAATAGATATTAAATATATTAATTAAAATATAAAAATATCAAAAATAAATTTAAAGATATTTTGTATTATGTATAATTTAATTTTTTATTATTTATTTTATTTTAATTATGAAATACTTATTAATAAAATTATTACAAAAATAAATGTTATATAGAATAGATGCTTATGAATTGCATTTCCCAACAAGTCTATATTTGCATCCCAAGCCGTGAATTTTACGCGTTGATTGACAAACATTCTGGATTCTCAAAAAATACAAATACTATAAATTATTTAAGCATGAAATAAACGAGTCAGTAAGTCATAAAACATGATGACCAAAACTCAATTTACAATTTGCAATAAAAATTTACAAATTAGATGATGTGGATCCTCACTATAGATTTTTGTACCAACCCAACGTACTATAAGTGCTTAGCCCTTTTTTTTTTGGGGGGGGGGGGGGCAGCTAAACCTACTCCACATGCTTAATTATATATATATATATATATATATATATATATATTAATATTAATTTAGCCATGTAATTCTCTGTTTGCTTTTCTGTTTTGCCGTTCTTTTGTTGGTTATGTGTATAACTTGAAAAGTGGCCATAACATTTTACTTGTTGGGAAAAAATATGCTATGATACAATGAGGTAATATTGGTAGTATAATTTTCAACAATAATTTCTCTCCATATTCAAGTATTGTGAGTCTACAATCTCCCAATCATCAATATAAATAGTTTATTAAATAAATCAGTAACATTTAAACAATATGTTAATTAATTAGTCTAACCAAGGTTTCTATACAATATAATTTACATAGAGCATTTCATTTTTTGATTACTTCCACGTTAGTGTTGTACCTTGTCACTTTCATATAGGTTATCTGGATTTTGGAAACAAAGAGTGAATATATAATATGATTTATGTTGTGAATATTTTCTTAGATAGAATGTTGTAAATATCATATACTTCTCAATAAGTTTATACATTTGCATGTCTTATAACATTTTTAATGGTCTATTTATTGTTGGATTTTTTTTATCATGTCAGAAAAATAAATAATCATTAAAAAAAAAAAAAAACTCTCCAATGAGTTTGTATAAATATACTATCAAGCTAACATAGTTTAAAAAAAAAATTAAAAAAAAGATAATGTTAAGAAGACCTTTGCTTCTGAAAAATTTATTAGACATTTTCAAATTTCTTAAAAAATAATTTTTTAAAAAAAAATCAATTATTTCAGAAATAATTATAATAAAATATTTAATTAATTAATAATCATTAATAATTTTTATATATATTATCAACAGAGAATACTTTTAAAATTGAATATATATTAATGCCATATAAATTTAGATAATCTTAATTTCTATGCCATATAAGTGTCACACTTGGCACTGTCTATTATTATTTTTTTTTTTCCGCCATATAAAAAAAATTGACAATGATTCCAAAAAAAAAAATAATGATTATCCAATAAATTTGTTTAAATATCCTATCAAGCTTATATAATAAGAAAAAAGATAGATATTGTTAAGATGATCTTATATTTTTTAAAAGTTTATCAGAGATTATAAAGTTTATTTTAAAAAGTATAATTTTTATAAAAAAAAAATAATTTTATTAAAAAAAACAATAATAATAAAAATATATGTAATTAATTAATAACCATTAATAAAAATATACAAAAATAATTTTAAAATTATGTGTTCATTTATAATATCTAAATTTAGATAATATCAACTTTTACACTACATAAATAATAATCTGCATTCACAGTTGAAAATGGCCTCAGTGATATCCTCTCTAACATTAATTTGCAAGCATACAGCTCCCTTCTTATTCAAAGCCAAATATTATTTTTGAAAATGATACCATCTCGTCCTCGAGAGGCTTTCTTTATATTTTATTATTCAATTTCGTGAACCAAAAATTACTTTGAAAAATACCTAATTATTTGCACGGTCAAATGATTATTGTGACACGTTTGCAACATAATATGTCATATACTCTTAAAATCTATTATATTGATACAGACATGGTCAACAATTATACATATATAAATTATTGCATCGAAATATCTTAATTTTTATAAAATTGAAATATTCTAATTACATAATTTTTTATTTTTTTTCCCAAAAAATTTCTTAAGAGTTAGAGATTAATTATATGTAATCTTTTGGGAAACATCTTTTGATGAAAACAAATTACATGTAAGCAGGAAAGGGGGATTTTAGTAGAACCCTTGATCTGAAAATATAATCTTGAATTTTACGATTGGGCCACCCTACAAATACAAAAGTGCTATATTAGTTTGGGTTGCTCAACAAATCGTGATTTTACTTGTTCTCTTTCCTAATATCCGCATTTCAAAGCTGTGAAAAGTTTTTTTTTTTTTTTTTTTTGGAGATGAGCTAAGCTATGTGGTCATTTTAATGAGTATGAAATCTTGGTTAAAGTCAAAAGGACTTTAGGTGATGAAACTAGCCAACCTTCACAAAAATTGAGCCGTTGGTATGAAGCGTGTAACTAAAAAAGTCATGGAAGGCAACATCGACCCAGTTGGATGTTTGACTTGGTCATGTCATGTGAACGTATCTGTATTTATTTCAAAATCAGACTCAGTTTTTAATCTATCTATTGGAACCTTCTATTCGGAGCCAATGTATCAAAACCATTGACCCTTTATTAGATGCTTGCTTTTGTGTTTATTTATTTCTATAATTTGGTTATACTTCCTAAGCAAACTCATCTTTTATTCTTTTAACCCAGCTAGTGGCAAAATAAAATGTTATAATAATACTAAATTTGATCTGAAGAGATTTAAAATAGAACTGGTAATTAAGACATATTTAAGAAGTGGGAAGAAGATAGAGGAGATTGAAAAAAAGAAAAAAAAAAAAGTTTTGTTTTAGTTTCTCTAAAACATAGAAGCAGAAAAAAAAATATCATGTAAAAATACAAATCCGCTTTATATTAATTATACCCTCAAATTAATAAATTAGTTAAGACGAAGATTAAAGAAAAGTGATGAAAGAAAATGAATTATTTATTGGAATTTCTTGCAACATCTGTCAAATCTAAGGTTTTCATTGAATGAAACTTTTATAATAAGTAGATGAGAAAAGGCCAAAAAACATAATATAGTTTCCTTCCAATCAAATGGATATTGAGTTACCTGCTCAATTTTGGTCTTCACGAAATAAAATATTGTTCAATTGAACGCATGCCCCTGATCGATAAGTCTATTAATGTCGTTGTCGTATTTCGTGAACCATTCAATAACTTGTGCAACTCATTAACAGGACCTTATTCCTTTTTTTACCTTATTTTATTGCTTAATTTTCCATCCTTTTTACCTTTTTCTTACTATTTTACTCTTGTTGACCAAGTACCCTTCAATGTTTGGTTCAAGAGAGAGGGATTTCCCTTTATAATTGCTGTCTTAAAAATTAAGTATATATACATATATATCCTTAGTTAAGACCAAATATCTCTAACACTTTATGGTATTTAAGATCTAAGCTTAAATCTTGTCACACCTTAGATAACACCTGACTTGTTTGGCCAGAAAGAAAAAAAAAAAAAATGAAGGAAAAAGAGACTAAGACATGTGATGAGTGCATACGAATCTTCAAAGACGTATTATTATTTTTCTAGATAAGACGAATCTTCAAAGACTTCTTAAGCAATACGGCTCCAATATTTCTGATGTTGTAATTTGAAGCCGTGTGGATGGACCTATCGATTTGTACATACTTAGACATCCATAAGCATATATATTTTCAACAAATTTTTAGATACTGATTTGTGTTTTTTTTTTTTTTATATGACATAAAGTTGATATATTATAATTATCCATTTTTTACTTTCAAAAAAAATAATAATAAATAATGTATCCATTTATCATGAAAAAAAAATTAATTAAAAGAAACACGTTGCTAATAGTTACGCTTATTGTTGAAAAAGGGAATAAGAAGAAGGACGACATATAATTATAAGATTAATTATTTTAGAAAATGTCTAAGTTGTACATTCTGTTCTGTTCTCATTTCCATGTTTAAAAGTTAAATTCTTTTTGTCTACTTTAATTATTTATTTATTTATTCATATATTTTTTGAAAGATTGTCTACTTTAATTAGAGATAAATCTTAAAGTTGAAAATTAAAATATATCATGTTGCAAGTAGTTAACGCGTGAATAGCTTTGAAATTAACTAAGGGAAAGTTCGTTAGCGTATAAAAAAGAAATATATACAAAAATCTCATTTTGCACACGTTGATATTTTGTACTCTAAGGTAAAGAAATATATATATATATATATATAATGTGGGAACTCCCCCACATACATATATGATCTTCCAAGAAGCCGACGCTCTAACCTCCATTCTCAAAGTCAATAAAAGAAGCTTCATTAATTCAAACCATCTCTGTATATCAATATATATATATATATATATATATAAACCTTCTCTTCCTAAGCAAAAAATTTTTTTAGATTCATCTACAAAAAGGGAAAGAAAAAGGAGAAATAGAGATTTCACTCCAAAAATTCATCAATGGCAGAAAATCAGAGAATCCATCCAGTGCATGATGTAGAGGCACCACCACCGCCATCGTCATCGCCGAGGCCTTCACCGGAAGCTCCATTGGTACCCCGAGGAGCTTCGAGATCCGATAAAGGCGATCCGGCCGCCACAGCCGATATCTACCAACCTCGTCCAGGGCGAACATTTCCGGTGACGCACTCCAAACCACCAAAGAAGAAGCGAAGCTGCCTATGCAAGTGCATGTGCTGGACTTTGTTGATCATCTTCCTCATCATTGTCGTCATCGGTGCCACCATCGGTATCCTCTGGCTTATCTTCCAACCGAAATTACCAAAATACTCCATCGACAAGCTAGAAATCACGCAGTTCAACCTCAGCAACGATCAGAGCTTGTCGGCGACGTTCGACGTGACGATCATGGCGAGAAACCCTAACGAGAAGATAGGAATATACTACGAAGGAGGAAGCCACATAACGGTGTCGTACAACGGGACGCAGCTGACGGAAGGAGCTCTGCCGAAGTTCTACCAGGGCCACGAGAACACCACGCAGATAGTCGTCGGATTGGCCGGGCAAACCCAGAACGCGACGGGCCTTTTGTCTTCGCTCCAACAGGAACAGCAGCAGACTGGACATGTCCCTCTGAAACTTAGGGTTAATCAGCCTGTGAAGATCAAGCTTGGACAGTTGAAGCTTCCAAAGTTGAAGTTTAGGGTCAAGTGCACATTGAAGGTCAATGCTGTTTCTGCAAACGATGTGATTAGCATTCAAGATAGCAGCTGTAGTTTCAAGTTGAGGTTATAAATCATTCACTATCATACATAAATATTAGGATTTTATATTATATACTCTATATATGCGCTATATAATATATATTTTTGCTGTATTGATTTTATTTTTTTAAATCTTTTTGGATCCTTTTTTTTTTTTTTTTTCCACTTTTTTAATGATCATCTAGCTATTCTTTACATGTATAGCTAGTGGACTTTAATCCCCACATGGGTGCTATATCTATGGCTTTGTATTATTATTATTTTTTTTCAATTTTGGATTAATTTTTACATTTTTTATATAATTTATTGTCATTTTATCTATTTGTTTATTGCAGTGATTACATTGAATTTTTCTGTTAATGTGATTAATCTGTTCAAAAATAAAGTATAACTTCATATAAGTTAGGCCAACAAAGAGAAGAATTAAGTAACCCCGAAAAGAAATGTGTTCTAGACAAACAGCTGTACAATTTAATTTCGTTCAGAAATATCTTCCTCCATGAACAAGAACGGTTTGGAGTTTGGACTAACAGGGCAAATTCTTGATGATCTTTTGACTATTTTATATGTAGGCTTTAAGTGCCTTTATTAAGTGAGCTAAGCCCATATTTTTGGGCCAAGGAAGATTGGGCCATTGGCCATATTGGATAGAAATCCATCTTCACAAAAGGTGAGTATTTCTCAGCCCATAATTCCATTGCAATACAATTGAAATTTATCTTAGAGAAGGTGATTATAACCATTTCAAAAAATAATAATAACAGTAATTAGAGAGTGAAAATTTTAATCAATTAATTGCACCTTTATTAACCTTTTTGTCCCACACTTATAAATATTGCATGACTTTCGTAATGAAAGGAGCTTGGAGCTTACTCCTTTTTTTTTTTTTTTTTATAGTTTACAATAATTTTCTTTTCACAATTTTCTAGTTAATGTAAATGGTTTCCGACCGAGCCAATCTCAATTGGTCAAAGAAGCTTACCTTGACCATTAAATATTTACAAAAACTTTACCCTTGTTCATGGACTCTGGACCGCATACTTTTATACCAAACCACCGCTTGGGTTTTTACATCGCAACCCCAAATCGTGAAAGAGAAAAATTGTGTTTTGTGACCCCTATGACATAAAATACCAAATGTTCTCCTATCCATCCTAAGTTGACTAATACAGTTAACATCATTGTCCAACAAACTAGTTACAAAAGACGAACGCAACTCTGCAGTCCTATTTATTCGATTCCTAGCACCTCTATCATTTCTCAATCGCATTGCTACATACATGTACATAAACCCGACAACTATAAAGCATGTACAAAAATATTCTAATGCCTTATCATTTGGAAGCATCAATAATGCCGCTAATTTTCTTCGATCCATATTCACTACAAAAAAGTAAAAATAAGGTTATCCTATCTATGCATAAACAAACGAATGTGCAAAAGACATTGGAATTTTCATTATTCATCCTATATATAAACAAACGAAAAAATGTTAGAATTTTTACTCTCATATAGATTATCTATGGTAGGTATAAACACCAATAGACACTACAATGATGCATGAGGAGAGATTTGTTATCTGGATTGGTGCAGTTACATGTCTAAGGGTCACATTTGTTTGAATTTAGTTCTCCATAAACTATTTAAGTATTTCTTTACTTGATTTCAAATAGATTACTTTGTCCTTGTTTCAAAAAATATTTACTTTTAATTTAAAAAACCTATTTATATTTTATGTTTTAAAAAAGATAAAAACCTTACATTAATTAGCACCAATCTCTAAACTTTCAAAGTACTCCAACTATTGAGTGAAATTAAATTAATTTACAAAAACCATACATTTAATTAATAAAAAAAAATCATAAAAATTCTCATGCGCTAGCTGGCGATTAAAAGATTTAATTTCTTATTGAAATATAAATGGTGATCAGTAAAATATGGAAATGAATATATCTTTTTTTTTTTTTTTCCAAATAACTCAAAAGTAAACATGAAAATTTCAATTCCATACATAGCATGTGATGTGACAATTTCAACTTCCCAAATTCAATCCTACATCTGTATATACAAGGACTAGTAGTACCGGCAATCAATTACACGCAATAATATCGCCAATTCAATTTTCACAACTTATATGTCTTCAAGTGTTTGTGATCAGCTTGATCAATTCATAAGCCAATAAAAAGCAGTATTTATTATATCAAGTTCTTTGTAGAATTTGTTTTCATATTTCGTCAGAGAGTGGAGTAGTATAGAAGAATAGTATATTAATATTGCAGCAGAAAATAGTTAAGCCGAGGGGAGAGATTGTGACTGGCCCACCTTAGTCACCAACCTACAACCAAAAGACACCAACTAGGAAGGATACAAGCCCATGTGATTCCATAAGTAACTATTCTGTCCAAGTCAATTGAAGAATCCAGTTTTTCAAAAGAGAATGATAGACAAGTTAGCAACAACGGCTATGGCCCACCTTAGTCACCAACCTACCATAGCCACTGCATCTTCCCAACCACAGATGCATTTCCTAGAAATGTCTATTAAAGCACCCACCAAAACATTTATTATATGAATAAACTACTATTGTTCTCAGATTAATAGATAATTATGATTTGTGAATAACTCTCAATAGATCTAGATGAAATATTAATCTGTCATCATTCCTCTCGCATGTTATAATCTAAGTTAACTTCTCAAGTCCATAATCTACCATAATCTGATTATATTAGATAACACTACTGCTATTCAGAGCATGGGATTTAGTAAGAACGAGCATCAACATTCAGCATTTCAAGAATTGAGAACAGATAAAACACTCAGTGTAAAATTATTAACAAAAAAAGCTTAATACTGATTTTCCATTCAGTGAGATAATAAACAACTTTTATTCTAAGATCAACAGATAATTATGAATAGCTCTCAATAGACCTAGATGAAATATTAATCTATCATCATTCCTTTGATAAAGTCATAATCTGAGTAACTTCTCAAGTCCATAAACTGATTATATTAGATAATACGACAGATATTCACAGCACAATAAACTGATTCTCTTTTGAAATAATATTAACAAGTAAAATTTCCTATGACTTATGAGATTTTACAATGCTTAATCTGGTGTAAACCAACCTGATACTCTGCCTCCACTGGAATGCAATCTAGTGAATATGGTTGTTGGAGACGAGCTATGATGCGATCCTGTCAGAGATAAAGAGTAGTTTTAGGAAGAATACACAAATCCATTGTATAGGACAAATCCATTGATGTCATCCTCTTCTATTCGCCCCTCCAAAAACAAAAATGGAGAGAACATGAAAAGTTCCAGCCATAACGTAAAAAAAATTCAATAGACATCGATTCTAGTAAGAAGAAATAAAATGGCAAAAAAAAAAAAAAAAAAAAAAACAAATGCCAGAACGAAGAATAAGAAATTTTGTCTACACATCTGTACTCTCAGATTGAAGAAGAAGAAGAAATAAAATGGCAAAAAAAAAAAAAAAAAAAACAATGCCAGATCGAAGGAGAACAGAGAACGAAGAAGAAGAAAAAGAAGAATAAGAAATTTTTTCTACACATTTGTACTCCCAGGTTGAAGAAGAAGAAGAAATAAAATGGCAAAAAAAAAAAAAAACAATGCCAGATTGAAGGAGAAGAAGAACGAAGAAGAAGAAGAAGAAGAAGAAATTTTGTCTACAGATTTGCCCTACCAGATTGAAGAAGAAGAAGAAATAAAATGGCCAAAAAAAAAAAAAAACAAAACAATGCCAGATCGAAGAGAAGAACAAAGAAGAAGAAGAACAATGTAGATGAAGAAGAAGAAGCACGAGAACAGAGAAGAAGAAAAAGAAAAATAAAAAATCTTTTCTGGCAGATCAGAAAAGAGGAATATGCAGATCTAATAAAAAAGAAATAAACTGAAACATGAAGAAGAAGAAGCAGACAAACAATGAGAAGAGAAAGAAGAAGGCAAACTCACAGATTCAAGAAGAAGAACACAGAGCTTGATCTGGGCAGAGACACGCAAGAGACACCACGAACGCCTTCGATGAGCTCCGGACAGAAATTTGACCCAGGGGGAAGGACGGGTTAGCTTAATCCCCCTCTCGGGGGATTATTTCACTATAGCGGCTAACTTATCCGCTCGTTCATTTGTTCCTTCCAAACACCGGATTGGGACACAATCCTGTCCAATCCGGTGAAACAAACACGCCCTAACTGTCTGGTTGGAAGGGGTCATGCCACATGGCCTCGTATTGCAATTTGCGGCCAAAAGTTTGTTGAAAAAGCATTATTTTGTCACTACAGAACATTTGATATACACTTATGTGAAAGTCTTAAAAATCACGCACGCACACACAGACACAGACACACACACACACACACACACACACACACAGAGACAAAAGAAAAAGTCTTAAGTAATGAGAGCACGCCACGTGGATTTTGTGTCCAAGTTAAATAGTTTTCCTTTTTTTTTTTTTTTTTTATAGCCATTGGGCATGATATTTTAGACATTGCCACCTACTACCTATAGAAGTGCTGAATTTTTTTTTTTTCTTTCACTTAAAGAAAAATAAAGCCTCATAATAGTGTCATAGCTATTAGGTTGAAATTCATGCACCATATAGATTAATAGTATAGAATTATATAAAACAATAATAAAACTTATTAAAATTCAAACCTTAATTTCAGAATTCATAAATTTAAAAGTGAATCATTGGCCACCCTAGTCGATTAGATCAATAGACTAGATGGAGCACACTCCTAGACCTATCCAAAATCCTAGACATTAAATCCTTACGACTTTACAACTAGCTCCATGGAATTCCACCTTCTATTCTTTTTTCGATTTTTATTCTATTTCCCCCTTTTTTTTTCTTTTTTTTTTCTTTTTTTCCTATCCATCGATATTTATTCATTTAAAAGTATTAATAATGAAATAAAATAAATAAAATAAAAAAATAATAAGATTAATTACATTAAAATATTCTCAACTTTTTTAAGGTTTTATAATTTACATTTTCAATTTTCAGCTAGCAATTCATGCTTTCAATTTTTTCAATTTATTACAATTTGAGCTTTTTTTGCTTTTATGTATAGGGTTTAATTATCATCTAACATGACTGATATAAAATTATTTTTTAAAAATAAAAGATATCAAAGTATAAAATATTTAAAATTATTTTTAATACTTTACACTTTGAAACAACCCTTTATTTTTGTAAAAAAAAAAAAAAAAATCAATGCAAATAATATGATTGATATTAATTTATATCAAATATCAAATCAGATAAAGCTAAAAAGGTAGACTTTAAAATTTTATAATTTAATATTTTTTTTTAATTCGAAATTTGATACAATTAAATATCGGATATATGAAATAATTATTAAACTTTATTGGTCAAAAATTAAAAAATCCCTGGTTATAATAAATTTAAAAAATCAATGATGTAAATGGCTGAATGAAAAAATTAAATACTATAATAAAAATTGCAGTTAATCTAAAATAATAATAATAATAATAATAATTAATTTTTTAAAAATGAATTAAAATTCTATTAGTGATCGATAGAAAATGCAGACAGAGACAGATAAATAAAGACAGTTGAACTCCATGTTTCCATGTTGTTGGTAGCAATACTCTAATTAAAATAGTTGATTACTATGTAATCCATATTTAGTAGGTAGATACTCTTGCCCATTAATTAATTTCTTTGGCTACCAAACCAAGTTTTTCTCAAAAACTAACTTTGGCCAAAAGTTGTTATGTACGGCTATTTATGTGCATATATTACGCCCCAGTTTCTTTTTTGCCGTGGTAGTTGCAGAGTGCGTACAAATTGATGCAAATCCCCCCAAAAAACCAAAACAATAAGAGAACAAAATGTATTGATGCAAACTAAAATAGCTTATGGAAATGGAACAGCCACGCAACGCCACCCGTATCGTCTCGTCTTTCTGTATGAAAATTGATAACTAAAATGCAACCCACGTACTTTGCGTGGTTTGGTAGCTCTAACAAGTGAACCTTATAATTCCACGTCACTCTCTCTCTCTCTCTCTCTCTCTCTCTCTCTCTCCATACAGGTTCTTTTTTTTTTTTTTTTTTTTTTTCCCTAACCCATCATCTTCTCCTTTCTTCCTTCTTCATCACCTTCTATAAATATGCTTCATCTCAACTCCAATAGCTCTGTCAACCACTTAAGCTCATCTCCAATGGAGTGTGAGAGAGTCCAAGCCATCGCTTCCCTATCCCTCACCACCAATTCAATCCCTTTAGAATTCATCAGACCAGAGAAAGAACAGCCTGCCATTACCACATTCTGTGGTCCAGTCCCTGAAATCCCCACCATTGATCTAAGCGACCCTGATGAAGAGAACCGCGTGCGCTCCATTGCCAATGCGAGCAAAGAGTGGGGGATATTCCAGGTGGTGAACCATGGTATTCCCGATGAGCTCATTGGCAAGTTGCAGAAGGTTGGAAAAGACTTCTTTGAACTCCCTCAGGAAGAGAAAGAAGTCTACGCCAAACCACCCGATTCTAAATCCATGGAAGGCTACGGAACCAAGCTTCAAAAGGATAGTGAAGGGAAGAAAGCTTGGGTTGATCATCTTTTCCATAGGATTTGGCCTCCTTCTTCCATCAACTACAAGTTTTGGCCAGAGAATCCTCCTTCTTACAGGTTTAGCCATTCTATAGATTTGCCTTATTGGATTCACCATTTCATATATCTATCTATCTATACGAATATATAGACGTATGCCAGTTTTGGCTCTATAGGAACCTATTAATTACATGTAATCGGATATCAAATATCTTGAAAATTGTTTTTTCATATGGGTCACATGTAATCGACAGTTTTTAGGTGCCAATTAATTATCCAAACCTACATTATGCTAGGCATATGCACGCTTACTGTAACAAATTTGTTGATTGTATTATATTGATCTTTGGTGCAGGGAGGTAAATGAAGAGTATGCAAAGCATGTGAGAGCGGTGGCAGATAAGCTTTTCAGTGACTTTTCCAAAGGATTAGGGTTGGAAGGGCATGTAATGAAAGAGGCAATGGGAGGGGAGGAGATATCTTATTTGATGAAAATCAATTACTATCCACCATGTCCAAGACCAGATCTAGCATTGGGTGTGGTGGCTCATACTGATTTGTCAGCCATCACCATTCTTGTCCCCAATGAGGTTCCTGGACTTCAAGTTCTCAAAGATGACCATTGGATTAATGCCAAGTACATTCCTAATGCCCTTATCATACACGTTGGAGACCAGATTGAGGTAATTATTATTATTGTTTTAACTTTTATTGATAATATATATTTTCCATAAACACTTGCATATTTGATGAATATATATATATATGTACAGTGAGAAGTAAAATCTTTTTTTCACCTCTAAAGTTAAAATAATAATAATAATAATAATAAATTTGAATCAGAACTTGGATCATGATTTTAAAAATAGAACGTCAAAATAAATAAATGAATAAATAAAAAGTCCCATAAACGCTTTTAAACTGAGACATGCATTTCTTTTTTTCACTCGAAAGAGACATGTATGGTAAAAAGATGCATGGTACTGTATGTTGTTTTTCAAGAAAAAGGTAGATATCACTTTTTTAGCTAAAAAATAAAAGAAACGGTGAACAATTATTATTATTATTTTTTTTCTTTTTGGGTAAAAGAGATCAATTAATGCTAGTTAGATTGTAACAGTGGCATAGCAGCATTTATGAATTAGTTTCTTGCAAACGCCACAATTTAATATTTGCAACAACCGAAATTCTTTATAATCCAACGGTTAAACTCCAATAAACGTTGAAGCAAAAATTCATACAGTGAAATATTTAGTAAAAATGTAGAAATTAAATCTTCGTTATTAATTACAATACTTATTGTTATTATTATATTGCTGCTAGTAATATTTATTTATTTTGGGCGCATTTATTGTATTATTTAATATCTTGTCTAATGTTTATTACAAGTACGACAATTTGATGTCCAAAGTTTTTTTTTTTTTTTTTTTAATAATTTTTAAAATTGGTCTGGGAATGACAATTTGCTCCAGATCGCTCCGCTCTATGGTGTGCCTCACTTCTAATAGGTCCCTAGTTAACCATGGCGGCAGGGTGGGAATAGGATAGAAAATTTTCCCTCTGAGTCAGCCCTATACTTATCCCATTTACATATATAATAAATAAATAAATTATTATTATACAATATGTCCGACAACTATACTAATGAATCGTCCTATCATAACATGTGGTAGATTTCAAATTTTGATGCATACTAGAGATTTATGGAGATTTACAATTTTTTGTTATTATTATTTCTAATTACAATTTGACTTTAAGGGAAAAGAAAAAATTTCATCGAGAATAAATTTTGAATCCAGAATCCGAATGCATGGAGATTTTAAGTTTTATGGTTTTTGTTGTGTTACGTTTTCATCTTTTCTCTAACAGAGGCATACGGAGTTTTTAAGTTTGGTCTTGGGTTCTAGTAGGCCAAAACATTTAATGCGATACATTTTTCTTTCTGTGACAATAACATATTAATTCTAGCATTTATTTTTTATTTTTTATTTTTGATCATTTACCATTCTAAATTTATTATTAACTTTAAAAATTAAGATCTGATTTTTCATATCATATTTTCTCATCTAAGTTATCCTTTATTATATTAATTTTAAAATAATCTGATCTTTTTTTTCTTTTTTCTTTTTTTTTTCTTTTTTTTGGGTGAATATGGAGATTTTAAGTTTATGGTTTTTGGTTGTCTTACGTTTTCTTCTCTCTAACAGAGATATACAAAGTTCTTAAGTTTGGTCTTGGATTCTCGTGGGCCAAACTTTTAATGCCAATCGTTTTTCTTTTTTTTGACATTAACGTATTATTTATCTCATTTATTAGTAACTTAATTTAAATTAATATCTGATTTTTCATATCATATTTTGTCATACAAGCTATCCTTTATTTTCATCAATTTTAAAATAATCAGATCCAATTTATGTTCATTAATATGGGATTAATCTCATTGTATTTTAAAACTTTATTGTAGAGACAGTTCGCTGGTAATTCCACCGTCTCTTGTGTAATAGGCTCTTATTTAAAATTGTCATTCTTAAATTAAGTATTTGTCTACAAGGAAAAAAAATAAATAAATAATAAATAATGACCAAAGTGATTTGGTTTCAATATAGAATCATTACTGTAGAGGATACAATGATTTTGCCACAATACTGATCTAGACACTATTTTTTGAAAAAGTTTAGTACAAACAAGAAATGGACAATTTTGGGGATGAAAATGAAGAAAAAGTATTGATTTGGGTTTTAAAATAAGGGGGTTAACTTTGGATTTTGCAATTCGCAGATAGCAAGCAATGGGAAGTACAAGGCTGTGATGCACAGGACGACGGTGGATAAGGACAAGGCAAGGATGTCATGGCCGGTGTTCTTGGAGCCTCCAGAAGAGTTTGTTGTGGGACCTCTTCCCCAGTTGGTTGACCAACACAACCCTCCCAAATACAAGGCCAAGAAGTTTAAGGACTACTCTTATTGTAAACTCAACAAACTTCCTCAATGATCCCAAAAAAACCTATTTCAACCTTTTCTTTTTCCTTGATTTCATAAATTTTTAAAATTTCCCTACCTACCCTTATAAATTTTTCTATCAATAAATATATATATATATATATACGTGCTTGGATTAATTATTAATTTCTTTTTATCCACCTATAATTGGTATCTTAAATGGGGTTTGGAAAAGCTTGAAATTTAACTTGGGTTTTCAATTTTAAGTACATGTATCTTTTCCTCTTTGTATTGTTCTTCTCCTCTCTCTCTCTCTCTCTCTCTCTCTCTCTCTCTCTCTCTCTCTCTCTCTCCCCAACATAATTAATGTTTCAGATATTTTATGACATGTATCTTTGGTGAAGTAATAAGTCTTAAGAAAATAAAAGGAAAGAATGATTGATTCCCATGCTCTGAAATCTTATAATTATTACCCCATTGATGTAAAAGCTGGCCCATTTCCATATGACAGTAGAATTAGGATTCCAACTAATTAATGACGCGGGACCCATTGGAAATATGTGTAATCGATCAAGTCCAATCGTTCTCCATAAACCCTTTTATTTTTTTTGGTGGACATATGCTAAGTTGGACATATGATTTTTTGGTCTGTCACGTAGGGAACATCATTTTCCATGGAGTCAATGGTAGCTAATCAACTAAAAAGTGGGCATGTAGTTTATCTTTACATTTATAAATCACATCAGTCTTAACATATGAACAACTCTAATTTCAATATACTGATCAATCATTCGTTCCGAATTATGAATCACTTCCCCTTCAGTAATACAAGAGTTGACTTTATAAATTTTACTAATTATAATTACATTTAATAAAGTTTTACATACCAACTAATAAGCAAATGTTTGTTTTATCGTGGTTTTACATTTGATAGTGAGGCCAAGTATATTAGAAATTAATTAGTTAATCCTTTCAAGAATTATATAATAGCATATTTTTCTTCAATTTTGTATAATTTTATGAAAACAGAATAGCAATGGACATTGGTTTCTGAACTCCATTATGTATCCACTTCCACTTTGTTGGGTCTATATGCAAGTCATTGGATCTATGGAAGAGAAAGAAAACAAAAACAAAAATGAGACATTTTGTCTAAGCTTTCAAGCCTGGCCGGCCATTTGTAATAACAGTATCTACACCACGATGCAACAATATTTTTCTATTGGATATAAGTTCGTTTCAACAAAGTTTCCACACTCCACTAGGCTAGCTACTCTTTAACAATCTTTGAAAACAACGAAAACAAACAATATATTTTAGCCTCTTTTCCAATGCTAAACCAAGAATAGGAGCAAAAAACATTGGAATTCTCATTTCCTGTTCAACATTTTCCCTATAAATTTCTCTCCTTTCTTTCCCAATTTTTCTTAGGAAACTTGCAAAAAAGCTGAGGAAGAGATATAGAGAGAAATCAGAATATACTAAAAGAAAAGGATGACGTCAAAGGGAGAAGCTCTTCTTTTGGACTTCTGGGCCAGTCCATTTTGTGCTCGGGCCAAGATAAGCCTATATGAAAAAGGAGTGAATTTTGAATGTCGTGAAGAGGACCTCTTTGGTGGGAAAAGTGACTTGTTGCTGAGGTCCAATCCAATTCACCAAAAAGTTCCCGTTCTTTTACACAACGGAAAGCCCATCCTTGAATCCACCAACATAGTTACTTACATTGATGCCGTTTGGCCTTCACCTCCTCTTATTCCATCTTCACCATATGAGGCAGCTCAAGCCAGGTTCTGGGCTGACTTCATTGACAAAAAGGTGTTTTTTTTTTTTTTTTTTTTTTTTTTTTTTTTTTTTTTTTAATTTATTTATTTATTATTTTTGGGATAAATGTTAATCTTCTTAGTTATATATCCATAAAAAAAAAATCAAAATTTACTTGTTAAAATAGTTTAAATTTTCAGAATAAATGATAATTTAATATAATGTTAAAAATAAATATTTTTTAAATTCTAAACGTTTATGTTTCATATACTAATTAATCTTGAACATATATATGTATATAAAAATATAAATCCTCATCTATTATAATTATCAACTTCATTAAGTAACACAATACTAAGATGGTTACATTGAAAATTTGTTAAAATATTTTTATATTACAATAACAATAATAATGAGCAATCGCCCTCAATATTGTCCTCGGTCCATGTAAATCCGCCCCCATCTAGTTGTTATCTTCCATTTTATGTGATTTACTCAAAATTTGGGTAGGTGTTTGATGCGGGCAGCCAAATATGGAGGAGTCAAGGAGATGAACAAGAGGTGGCCAAGAAGAACTTCATAGAGATTTTGCAACAGCTTGAGGAAGCTTTGGGAAACAAAAAGTTCTTTGCTGGCGATGTCTTTGGGTTCGTTGACATCCTTTTGATCCCCATAACCAGCTGGTTTCTTACTTATGAAAAAATTGGGAGCTTTAAAGTTGAGGACCGTGTCCCTAAATTATCAGCTTGGATTAAGAGGACCAAACAAAGAGAGACTGTAGCCAAAGCTCTTCCAGACCCAGAAAAGGTCTATGAATTTATCGTCGGGATGAGGAAGCAGCTAGGAATTGAATAGTTAAATGCATGCCATTTGACACAAGAAAGAAAGAAAGAAAATGTGTTACTATCAAAGCCACCAAATTAGTTGCTAAATTTACATACCAAATGCACGTCAGAAGACTTCTTTATGTAAAAAATAAGTAGGATCAACTACAATCTAATAAACTAGTGCAGTAAATTAAACTAGTAGCACAATTACTTGGTATATCCATGCATAATTTGATAAAACTAATTTGGTGGTTTTAATTAGTATTAATGTTTGATGGAATAATTTGAATTTGGTGTGTATTTTGTATTCACTTTCTGTTTTGTCATCTTTGATCTTTTCCTGTCACTTTGTGGATGGAAAACACTTTCCAATAATAGTATATATAAAGGAGAATTGTCGTTTCTCTCTTGTTTTCCTCTCCACCTGCCTTCAATTTGTTCGTTTGATTATTAATATTTGTTAATTCCATGGGGAGAATCATGCATAAGAGATTCAATATAAGGATAAATTAACCATGCAGCAGTTCTTAGGGTTTGTTGAAATTAAACATATACTTATGTATATTTAATTACTTACATTGAACTAACCGAAAATCAGATTAATTAATGTATTAGGATCAAGCGAAAAAGGGAATTGACGATCAATCGATAATATTATATATATATATATATATATTCACAAACAATCTTCTTATGTATAACCTTTCATTGGTCTTTATAGATTTGTTTTTGTCGTTAAGTTGATTGTGGAGGAGCATGGAAAGTGAAAGAAATGATGCCCTTATAAATTAGGGAACCAGACCAATTCATACTGGACCCTACCCCATGACTGGCATAAAGGGTTTGAGTGTATACATAAAGACTATGGGATCAAACTTCACCCGAAAAAACAAGAAAAAAAGAAAAAAAAAAAAGAAAAAAAAAAAGACTATGGGATCAAACGTAAATGTAAATAGAGTCAAGATTTGTCATAAACATACTTTTAATATAAAGGGGAAACTATATTATGGGGTATATGCAACGTATGAACGACACTTTGATTAATAATTAAGACTATAATTATTTAATTGTGCAACTGATAATATCTAGTAATTGCTATATTAGTAGAATTCTCAATAAATGAAAATTTATTAATATAAGTATAGTCATTCTCTCAACCAAGAGAACTTTGTTCAGTAGTAAGAAAAAAATTATAAATAAGAGAAAAATTATATATAAGTACATCTAATATATGTACGCATGCTGTCAATTAAGTACAAGGCATATGGTTGTGGGTGAAGCTAGCAGGTTTGAAGGGTGTCTCGTAGCGTTTGTCAATTAGGAAACCTAATGTTTTGTACCATCTTCCAAAGGCTTGTGGTCATGAAGCATATAGTTAAGTGCATGTATTCAGAATGAACCCCTTTAACTGCTAATATGCCCATACCTTTGGTGGCATTTGAGATGTGAGATTGCCCCACAACGTTCCAAGATGTTCCTTGCTTCCATGTCACACTTTCTACACAACACAGGCCATTAACATGCTCCCCAAATAAATAAAGAAATAACCAGTTAACCTTCTTTGCCTCAATTAATGGCCCATTAATTTAATCGGCTAGATTTGTATAACATAAGATATTCCTCGCATTCCTGCTGCAATAATATATGCATGCTGTGGATTACTAATGGTTAATTAGAAGACAACTAGTACAATATTAACTTGAACAAGGACCTATCTCTCACATGAAAGGCATTAATGGATTTTTCCATCATATAATTAATATAACTTGACTTTCATAACATTAATTGCATTTCCAACAAGGGGAAACTGGGTTTCCTTGCCCTCATTTTTTTTTTTTTAATTCAATGACATTAATGATGATATTTGTTAACATTAGACAAGACAATAATGATATCCTTGTAACATATATACCAAATTTCCAACACATTCTCTTCGATTCGCCCGATAAGAAGTTTTTCTCTTGAAAAAGTACAACAAATTTTTGTCAAATTTTATTGCAGATGACAATTTCTGAAGTTTTGCTTTTGTTGGATCATATACTAAAGATCGATGTCTATAATCAAAACCGAAAATTCCAATAATTGATTTTTTTTTTTTTTTTTCAAAAGCAAAAAAGCAGCTTTCAGATAATTAGTATAAATGATAAAACAAACTCTTTTGTTTCTCAGTGTATTTGTTTCGATATCATGTAGCGGTGGTTAGTACATTCTTAAGAATCATATTCTTAGCAGAAGAATGTAAAGAGTATTAGACAAATTGGTGAGGCTTACTTAATAGAAATTATTACGAAATCAATCAAAGTGCATGTATGGTAGTTGTCAGAGTGGACTGGTAATGAACCCTAATCTAATTAATAATTCAGAGATGAGGCTAAGCTCACTAGACTATCATTCTTTCTTATATGCAACATTTACAGGTCCAAATACTTAGCTCCACACCCTGGATGTATAATGAGGAATATATGCATGATTTAACATGTCATGTTGTTCCAAATATGTCTTTATCATTTCAATGGTACCTGGACACATCTTGCAAGGTCGACCTAATAATATTCAATTTAAATCTCTTATTATAGCCATTGATTTGTTTGAATTTTTTAAAATGGTATGGATCTATTTTTTAAAATTAAAATTAAAGGATTGATTTGATATATCTCATGATATTATTAGATAGAACTCATACATATATATATAAATGCATGTATGTGTATATTTATATTACAAGAATAATAATGCTTTCTGAAATTTGGATTTATTTCTTGCATTTATGTTTTCCAATTAGTTTGAAAATAAAGCACTCCAAATCCTGATCTAGCACCCAATTTCAAGCTTTCTCATCAATATGTTAGTTAACTGTAACTTTTAGGTCGAATTTTTGTGTCTAAATATTAGCCCAAGGTCCATGAATCGCTAAGCAAGAAAGAAAACAGAAATGAGAAGGAAAAGGAAAAGTTAATAATTAATTAGCTAAGAAACACTGCCATTGTTCGGTGAATAATGATATAAAAAGTGTGATAGGCACAAATTAACTAAGAATCATGGGAATGTTTTGGACGGCAAATAGTGAAAGAGAAAAGTCCAAATTGAGAGACAAAAGAGGAGAAGAAATAGGTGATCCCCTGCTCCCTATGTTATCCTAAGAATGGCTCGACATAGAGGGGTGGCCAATTTCCTTTTGATAATTACTGTTTTCTCATGGTAGCCTACAATCTTCACATTATGTCTTGTATCCATCACTCTCCTTCGAGAGGCTTTCAGACACTGAGGAGACAACAAACATATCCGTCTAAATTTTCTATCCTTCCATTTTTTTTACTTGGATAAGAAGTCGACCCAGCTAGGCATATTAAGCTAATATGGTTGAAAACTTAAATACTTGTTAAAAAAAAAAAAACTATTAATATAGGACATAATTTTTTTTCTTTTGGCTTAAATAATATAGGACATAAATTGAATCTTCTTACTTTATATCATATTAAGCTCATAAATAGGGTTGGCTTTACACTCGAAACCATATACCATATTAAATAACTATTAATTTTAAAAACAAGAACTATGTATATCGAACTAAACAAAGCCATCAAAAAGTCCCTACAGGAGTAACCTAGTAGCAAATGTCCATGTTCTTTTATATGCGCTCAAAGTCATTAGGATAAGTATTTTTTTTCTCATGGTCACCTACGAACTTAGCATCATGTCTTGCATCCATCACTCTCCCTTCGGACACCAGGGAGACAACAAATAATTCATCTATATTTCTATCCTCCCTTTTTTTTTTTTGTTTTTGTGTGTTCATTTAGATGAGAAGTAGACCCTAGTATGCATATCAAGCTACTACAGTTAGAAACCTTAAATACTTGTTAAAAAAATAAAAATAAATAAAGAAAGAAAAAAAGAAAAAGAAAACTGTTGGATCTTCTTAATTTATATCATATTAAGCTCTTAAATTAGGCTGTCTTTACACTCAAAACCATATACTATATTAAATAACTATTAGTTTTAAAATTTTCACCAAAAAAGAAAAAAAACCTATCAATTTTAAAAAGTGGATCTAACTATATGTATATCAAACCAAACAAAGCCGATGAGAAACAAAAGCAGAGGCCCACCGCCCACATAGTCCAATTCATGACAAAGCAAAGAGATTTGATACTGGATGGATCCCTCTACTCTCGATCGTTTGCCAGGCTATGCATGTTGTTTATTATTTCTCTGGTCACCAATAAATAATAAATAAATAAATAAACAAAAGGCGAAAATCGTTCTGCATGGTGCTGTGTGGCCAAGAATTGTTGGGGCGAAAATCGTTGAGGTTCCTGGCCATTCCCTTTTTAGCTTGCCCCCACATGTTTCTACTAGCAAATCCATCAAATTGCCGTGTCAACTTGGCCGGCCTGCCTTAGAGTTGTGACATCTAGATTAGTTCTACTCTGATACAATGTGGTTTATACTTTAAAAAATTATAACCTGCACGACATGTATGCTTACCATTACCAATAATATTTAAAATTATGTGATTACATTATTCAATTTCTTAAAAATATATTGTAGAATAAATAATTATCATTGAATTAATAAATATATATATATATATATGTGTGTGTGCTTATCACATTTTATACACAAATATATTTTGTGTAGATAAAAAGTATTAATAATAACATAAAGTCTATATTTAGTAGTATACAGTCGCTGCCACATATTAAGATATCCGAGAAAAAAGCCATATATATAAGAACATGCAGCAAGCGTGATGGACAATAGAATTGGCTATCACATCTACAACTTTGTTCTGTTCTGATTGATAATATCGATGTTGAAAAAAATTAAATTTGATTATTATCTTTAATCGTGCAACTCTTCAAAAAAAGCCAAGGTAATCCTAGCTAGCTAGCTATAATCTTGCAAATCAATGAGAGTTGTTGGCTTCCAATTCACAAAGGTCATGATTCCAAGTACGTACGCAACCATTTACCAACATATCCACCTTATTGGTTATTTATTACATAACGAATGTACATCTTATAAATTTTTTAATTCTGATTTGTCATTCATGGATATGTAGCATAAATATGCATAATTGCTGTTTGTTATAAGAGTTTTATTTTGTTATGGGAAAATGTCATGAGGTCAAAAATTTCTTAGTCATAACATTCAAAGGAAATAAGAAATATTGGAAAAAGTTCAAACGCAGTAAGACATGACATGCATTTATCTTAGAAGCCACCAAAGTGATTCTGAAATGTCTCTAACATGTTTAAAAGATTAAAAAAAAAAAAAAAAAAAGGTCTATTTAATAATGTTTGAATAAAAATATTAAAATACTTTTTATTGATCTCTGTTTTTAGGAAAACATCGTTTTAGCAAATGGTATGAATTACTACTTTAATTACCATATAGTTTTTTAAATTTTTATCTATCAGAGATATGGCATCATTTTATAGCATTTACTGATAGAGTATATAACTTATTTCAGATCTATTTTTGAAAGTTTGAAATTTTAGAAATAATGGTGTTAAACAGTGTTTTATTATGGTACAGCGTTAGTAGCAAGTCCGTCCCTTTCTTCTGTTGGACCTTTTTCATGGATTTTCTTGTTTAGGAGGTACCAATCCTCCAATCATTTATGGATTTCGTCTTTCATCACACATTTTGGTCTATACATAAAAAAGATATTAAATCTATAATTCATTTCCAATTCACTTTTCATAAATTCCAGCTTTTGAAAACAGTGTTATGAAATTGTATTTTATTATTTACGTTATTATGATTTCCATTATAAAATAGGAGAAATAAATATATGTTCCATGTCTACCTATCAATTTATAAGACAAGCATTTATTTATTTGAGAAGTACATTAAAAAGAAACTATAGAAAAATATAATGTGGTGGGCGCATGCAGGTTAATTTTTGACTTCCCGATTCCAATGAATTGTAAAATTTGCAAAAACTCCTCTAGCTACCAAAGAAATAGGTGAATAGCCACTATGGAGAATTTCAGATTTAAGTTGAGTAGCCCACAATGGTAAATATTTAAGAAATATAAACACGGCCATTGAGGTTGCTAGCTAGCACTAGCAGTTTACCATTCTTAATTAAAACATTACCAATGTTTTAATCATGTTCATCATGTTTTTATTATTATTTTTTTCTTCTTTAATTACAAAGTCAATAAAGCAGAATATGCAATTCATATATTTAATTACTTTCTGTGCGGCTAAAACTGCTAGATACAAAATTGGAGGAGTCAGCTCGTTTGTACTCGTGTATTACATGGTATTCAATCAAAACGAGACATTTTTAATTTTTTTTTTTTTTTTTTTTTTTTGTTTTTGGTGAAGAATAAAGACAACATTGAAAGCACGTAAAAATGTTAGAAGTCGACTTTTAAGAGGGAAAGAGAGGGGCTTGTACAGAAGGAATTAATTTTCTTAATTTTGATGGCCTTGGTGGTGTACGATGAGCTAGGGAATGCAGAATATTTATTTTAATCACGAAGGCAGCTTCCTTCTTCCCTCTTTTTTTCTTTTTTTTGGTCCTAGTCTCTATGCGTTTCTATGGCCACTGATTTTTTTTTTTTTTTTTGGGGTTAAAAATACAGAATTTGAATTCCCAAATAAATAAACAAAAAAAAAAATCTTATATTCTATTCAGTTTAAAAAAGATATATTGCAAAAACAAAAAAAAAAAATAGACATAGTAATTGAATTTAAAAAAATAGTTTTATGATAGAAAAAGAGTGAATAAATGTTTTATTCAAACTTTGATTCTTGTTTTTTGTTTTCTCCGTTGATTTATTTCTTATGTTAAACTAATTGACATAACATTGTCAATTTCAAATAAAATCTATTTTATTTTATTAAATTAAAATCTTCCTTTGAAAACATTTGATCACATCATGGTTAAAATTTAAAATTTTAAAAATAATTAAATATAAATTTAATAATATATTAAAATTTTATTTAATAAAAATAAATATAATTTTAAATATTAAAAATAGAAGATTTTATATGAATCTTTATGTTAAAATTTTTATTTAATCTTAACCATGATATAATAATATAATATTTTTATGGAATCTCCATATATTCTATTTGTATACCTGGAAGGGTGGAGTTGAGTAGTTTATATAAATAAATAAATAAATAAACAATTAAATAAAAAAACTGGATAGAAATAGCAAAATTTAAATTTAGCATGGAAGTATTTTTATATATTCTATTTCCCTATTTCAAAATTATTTAGTAGCTATTTGCAACGAGGTAAAAAATTGGGGAGGAGCCCCAAAACAACAGTTGGGATATCAAAAGTCATTTCTATATAACTCCATTCAATTTGGATTCAAATCAAGCACAGTCACAAAAAAGACTTTCTAATTCAAAAGGCCAAAAAAAAAAAAAAAAAAAGCTAGAAAGCAACTAATTCTAGATATTGGATTCTATCCAGATCCTGTATCTACTATTCTAATATTTAAGCTGCTTGTGAGGAGAAAAATATTTGAAATCAAAGAAAAAAGTTAAATTCAAAGTTAAAGGAGAGCAGGAAAAAGAACTTGAAAGGTCAGGTGGAACTGTCAAAGAGGGTCCTACATGGACGGCAAACTGCAGAGCTCAGGCTTGACTTTTTGTCAACTTAACCCTAGAAACAATTGAAATTGCTAATATATAATATATGCATTATCAATTAGACATCAAAAATAACTTCTTTTTTTTTTTTTTTGGCTAAAAAGACATAAAAAAAAAACTTGTACTAAGATAAGCGTGATAATAAATATATATCATGAATATTATACGTTGAATATAAACTGTTTGATAAAGTTCAATGCATATTCAAATATCATATACCGTAACATATTATATGTTTCTCAATATATGGTTTTGTACCCTTTATCACTTTACTATTCCCTGTCTCTATCCTTTTGACCATGGAAATTTTCACTTGAAGACAAAGAATATTGGTGTATGTACAGCTTCTCTCCAACTACTTTTGAATGATAATGTAGACTATAGAGGTCTCCTCGAGTCTGCAGTGATTTGCTAAGGACACCAGTCCAATATTCCCAATCAAAACTATGATTCGTGCATATGCTTTTCAATTTCCTAGTTCTTATTCTTGTTGAAATTATGCTTTTCAATTTCCTAGTTCTTATTCTTGCCAAAATTTCAACTACTTTCTTTAGGAATCTATAAATTTTCTGCAAAAACTAAGCATACAAAACTAAGCGTGCATGATTATTATATTATTGTTGTTTGTGAGTTTTCTTTCATTTTTTAATCAGGAACCCAATATGAAATATACGTATATATATATATATATATACACACATATAATAAGACTATAAGTTCATGGGGAATGTGTTGTTTTGGCACCTAAGAAGAAAGAGAAAATATCACTTTTGTCACCTAAGAAAAAAAAGTAAATTATTTTCGCATCTAAGTAAGTACATTTTCCATAGAAAGCTAGGAAATATTTCGGTATAATAGATTTCTCTTTCTCTTTTCCCTTTTCAACACTTCTTTTATTTTTTATTTTTTTCTATTTGCAAAGTGTACAAAAATATTGCTTTACCCGCATTGTTGTGAATGGAAATACTTCAAATGATATTTACGAATACTTAACAAATTATGCTGATATTCACCCAAAAAAAAAAAAAAATTATGCTGATCTCCTTGTTTGTAAAAGAGAAGAATCCTCTTTATTTCCTCAGAAATGGAGAATCTTAATTAGGATCAACAAAAATTTTGACATGTCAACAAAATAATCGAATCCAATGGCATCATTGTTAACAGGAAACAATTTTATTAGCCATTAATTAGCGTTGGTTTCCTTTGATGGTGTAAAATTAAACAAAAATAATCAAATAATGACTATTCAAAAAAGGTAGTTGATTACCTATGTTGAAAAAGAAACTAAAATATAGCCAAAATAATATATATATATATATACAGACACTATATAGTATCTTCATAGTTTTTATGATTAAGTAATATTAATAATTAAATAATAAAAGAAGTAAGGCAAAAACGATGACAAAAAAAAAAGCCATCCTAATTTAAAAGCAAAAGATGCAAAATTTTACCATTAAGATTTCAATATTTCTAAAGTATATGGAATATGTTATGCTTTCATATATAAATATATGAATGTATGTTCTTATTATCTGAGAAAAATGGTACAACTTACAAAATTAAAAAGTTTTTACTTTTTATTAACATTTATCATTTATTTCTTTGAAAGCAACATCGATTAGCAATTTGATTTTGGATTGATTATTTTTATTTCAAATTATAATAGGTAATCACCACTAATTAATGACTAATAAAAATGTTTTCTCTTTAATAATAATGACATATCACAGATTAAGCAATTAAATCTGATTTTATTGATATGTCACAATTTGGTTAACCAAATTTGGTTAACCCAAATTTCGATTCTCTGTTTCTTTATAAATGAAGAGGATCATTGTTTAAGTTTCTAATGTATCCATTTTCCCACTCTTTTCCTTATTTTCTCAAGGAAAAAAATATTATTGAATTTGAAAGAGAAAAACAAGATTCAAACATGATAAAAATGGGAATTCCAATTAAAAACTCCTTCATTTTGGTAATCACATTAATTATATTATATATATACTTATTGTTTCTAATAAATATTTTCTTACAAGAAGATAATAATTTTCACACAAAGTCAAACATTCAATGCAAATAAATAATATTAGGTGGCTTTGATTGCTCAGACAAAAATGGTAGTCACAAGTACAAAACTTGTAGAAATTGTCCATTCGAAATGATGTTCATTTCTATTGGAGAACATGGTTTATATCCACCAAATTTCAGTGTCAAAGTTTCCTAGCATTCTATATGCATTCATTGATCACGAGAGGCTCCTGTAATTATGCATTTTTCTCTAAGCTTTAATTGCCATGTCCATTTATAGAAGAATGACTACCACTACACCTAATAGCTAGCTTTTTTGTTTTTTGTTTTTTGGTAAATCCTAATACCTATAGCCTTATACAATATAGATAATAAAGTTTTTCATATGAAAACTCAATCCCATGCAATTTACCCATACCAAAATTTGTCTTCAAAAGGGAACAAGAACAGTACATATAATAATTTTCTATCAAATCAAAACCCATTAATTTTTTTTTTTTAAAAAAGAAATGTTAAGACTAAAAAAAGCATATGAAAAATTTTACAGAGAAAAAGACAAAACAGCATGTGACAATAATAATAGATAACCAAAAAAAAAGAAAGAAATGGAAAACAAAAAAAAAAAAAATTAATAAAAAAATGAAGCATGTGATATGGAGTACACGTGCATATATGGGTATTATAGTTTTACTTCTTGTATTAAAACTCTATCTTTGTTTTTCTCTCTCTTTTCTGTCTCTGCACAACTTTCGAAGTTTGAGAAACAGTAATGGAAGAAGAAACTGATTCACTCTAAGAACTTATGTGCTGTAAAATATAAACAAGGAAAGAAAACCCAAAAACGGAAAAGAAAAATTCTCTCTCTCTCTCTTTTTTTTCTTTTTTCTCTCCATCTTTCTCTCCCTCTCCTAAGTTTTTCTTCTGTTTTTGTAATTATATATTTTTATATTCTTGTAAAACTGGTCTGAGCAAAGCAGAAGAAGGAGAATTATGTGCTGCATTATTAGTTCTTACACGTCCTGATTCTGCAGTTAAGGTTCCCTTTGTAGGGGGAACCAAAGGGGTCTTTCTATATCACTTGCTTTCTTTGTCTGTCACTCTCTTTCCAAATTCTCATTTGCATTTTTTTTTGCCCCATCAAAACCCAATGGCTGATGAAGAATCCTCAGCAACTCTTCCCTTTGACAGAGCTGTTCAACAGGTCTCTTTTTTTTTTTTTTTTCTTGTTCTATTTCTAGTTTGTACTCTGTTTTCCTTCTTTTTTTCTTTTTTTGTTTTTTCTTCTGGTTTAATAGGTACAGTTTTGAGTATGTTATTTTCTCTGTTTCATACAATTTTAAATTGTTGTTTAATGATTACAGTTCCTTTTCACTTTTTCTTTTTGGTTGAAATTTGGCTGGAGTGTGTTTGTTGTCCTTGTTAATGTAATTATAACGTGTAAATTAGTTTTTTAAACCTTTTTTTTTTTTTTTCCCTCCCAATTCTTCAATCATCAAGGATGTCTATTTTCTGACTTTTTCGTATTATTACTGGGATTCTGTTTTAAGATGAACACTCTTGGCTTTTACTTTTGTGTATATGAACTTAGCATTGTTTACAGTCTATCATGTTTTCTTTAGTATATTTTTTGGGGATTTCTCTGTTAATTGTCACTGTTTCTGTGTAATTATTGGTATCTTGACTAATTTGCAAGAGATTATGTTGTAATTGAAATAAAAAATTTCATTGCCTTAAGTTCTAGTCTCTCTGTTTCTATATTATGTAAGATAGCCAAGGTTTATTACAGATCAAATGCTATATCTAATCTCTCGAGGAATGAATTCTGTCACAAGGAAATCAGCTGTGATTTTGGATCATACAGTTAAAAAAAAATTCTATTAAAATCTCTTGAAAGGTTTAATGTATTTGGTAATGGAGGTTTCACTATATCAGCTATTGAGACAATGGCTAAACTGTTAATTTGTGCTCAACATTCTTTTTTGTCTTTCAAAGTTCAAACATTTTGACATTATAACTTGGAGGGATGAAAAGTTAAACCTTTAACCCAGTGACGAATAATATGAATATGTTCTTCATGGAATCTAGGTCATGGGATTTCCTAAGAATTATATGATTTGGAGTATTTTTTGTGTCTTGTAGATTGATGCTGCCGATGGAACAAATAATTACTACTAACATTTCAAATTGTGGAGGATTTCCAACTTTTTATCCCCTAAAAATTGCTTGTGGGGCTTGTGCAGGCGATTATCTCTGTAAAAAAGGGTGCATATCTTTTGAAATGTCGGCAGAGTGGGAAGCCCAAATTCTGCCCTTTCAGACTTTCAGCGGTAGGCATATATGACAAAATTCTTTGATAGTTATTAGAGAATTTCATGTGGTAGTATGTCTTTTTATAGTCAACATGCAAATGCAAATTTGAAGTCTGCATAATCTTGATAAGATGCTGATCAGTAATCAAGATTTTGTGTCTCACCTGTTGGTTGGTTTCCGTTCGTTTTGAAGGCCTAACATTCTTGGATGCATATTTAGATTATTAACCACTTGGCCTGTCCCCTGCAAGTCAAGTTAAAAACAAAATCATATCTAACTTTACTTTGTTTCTTCATTTCAGGATGAGAAGTTTTTGATTTGGTATTCGGGACAGAATGAAAGACAGTTGAGACTAAGCTCTGTCACAAAGATTATTCCCGGGCAAAAGACTGTATGCAATGAGGACTAAGTCAACTTGTGATGTTTAAACCGTGATTGTAAAAATGGTGTTTGGAAAATGATGCTTTCTTGTCGCAGGTTAGTTTCCAGCGGCAACTGCAACCTGAAAAAGAGTCTCAGTCATTTTCACTTGTATATGCAAATGGAGAACGCTCACTTGATCTGGTAATCACATAATGAATGGTCATAGTTGACTTTGCAATTTGCTTTTGTTGGTTGTTTCTTGATTTATTGGGCTTAACGAGATAATATCATTAGCTTCATTAATTGCTTTTTCTTTAAATTTTACATAGATATGCAAGGACAGAGTGCAAGCTGATTCTTGGATACTAGGATTGAGAGTTGTAATATCTAGGTGTCACCATCCTAGACCATTTAACAGTTGGAGGGGTTGCAGAGGGGTACAGAGTTGTGTCAATAGTCCAGCTGGTGTCATTCGGAGAAAGTGTAACCTCGGACTTTTGGAGGATGGCAGTGAATTTTCTCAGGTTTTACAGACTTACTTTTCTGAGGGCATCCCAATATTCTGTTTGTTATGCCTTCTGTAATTTCACGGTGATTCAAAACATAATTGTATAGAGTTGTTAAGACTGTCACATGATTGTGTTTGTTTTTGCTTTATATATAATAGTTCCAAAAACTTAAACATTTTTGTTAAATGGTAACTTAACATAGTATTAGGGCCGTATCTGTTAACTTATTGTTCTGCATGATTAAGACCTACTTTTCTGCCCTATTATTGGATGGACTTACTCATATGTAAGGCCTACTTTTCATGTTCCCATGACAGTCTTTCTAATCATCTCATCTTTTACCATTGTGAAAAATTGTTGTTCTTAACTTTTATATTTTGTTAAGGAATGTGTTAGACTGAATGACAATGAACTGGAATTTGAATCTGTTCTTTTTTTTTTTTTTTTTTAATGTTTTTTTGGTAAAGGTCCGTAGCCTGTGTGGGAGTCCTACCCTGTCACTATCAGAGAGGTGCCTTTCTGATGGCTTATCATATTCCTGTAATAGCTTTTATTCATCAGAGTCAGCGCTATCGGCTATGCGGAATGTAATGGATATGTCAATACCAAATTCACCATATATCGAACCAGATCACCTCAAGAAGAGGGTACCATCATATGTTGATGAAGAATACAAAAAGAATATGCCTCATAGGTTGACTGCTCCTACTTTTGGATCTCCACAAATTGAAAAGAGAGATATTTTGAAGGACGTCATGATCTGGGGTGAACGAATAGAAGAGAGTGTAGAGATTGCAGGCAATATATCTGTTAACCACAATGGGGTACATGTGGATGCTTTGTTGCCGACATTACTAGAATCCACTATGATGTTGGATATACAGAATATATCTATAGGCGGGAAACATGCTGCCTTAGTTACGAAACAAGGAGAAGTCTTTTGCTGGGGTGAAGCAAATGGAGGAAAGCTCGGGCACAAAATTAATATGAATATGAACTGCCCTAAACTGATTGACTCCCTTCATGGGGTCCAAGTAAAATCTGTTGCCTGCAGTGAATACCAAACATGTGCTCTGACATATTCTGGTGAGCTATACACATGGGGTGGCACTTCTTCTGGTGCTACTTTAATGGGTGCAGAACAGAATAGGAGTCAATGGTTACCATGTAAACTTTCGGGTCCTTTGGATGGTGTAATTATATCAAATGTTGCTTGTGGGGAATGGCATATAGCAATGGTGTCCACTTCGGGGCAGTTATTTACGTATGGAGATGGAACTTTTGGGGTTTTGGGGCATGGGAATTTGCAAAGTGTGTCTCACCTGAAAGAAGTCGAATCACTCAAGGGTTTGCGGGTAAAATCTGTTGCCTGTGGGTCATGGCACACAGCTGCCATTGTTGAAATCATGGTTGATTGTTTCAAATACAATGCAGTTGGTGGAAAATTATTTACATGGGGTGATGGAGATAAAGGAAGGCTTGGACATACCGATCATGATAAAAAGCTTCTACCAACTTGCGTTGCACAACTTGTGGAGCATGATTTCATTCAAGTTTGTTGTGGAAGAATGTTGACTGTTGGATTAACCAAACAAGGTACAGTTTACACAATGGGAAGTGTAGTACATGGGCAGTTAGGGAATCGACAGGCCAAGGATAAATCAATCACATTAGTAGAAGGAAAACTCAAAGAAGAGTTTGTTAAGGAAATAGCATCAGGCTCATATCATGTTGCTGTTTTGACAGCTAGTGGCGGTGTTTATTCTTGGGGGAAGGGTGCAAATGGACAGTTAGGATTAGGTGATACTGAAGATCGAAACTCTCCAACCCTTGTGGAGGCCCTAAGAGACAGGCAGGTAGAAAGCATTATTTGCGGGTCAAATTCCACAGCTGCGATCTGCTTACACAAATCAATTTCTGTTTCTGATCAATCCACTTGTAGTGGATGTAAGCTTCCTTTTGGGTTTACAAGGAAGAAGCACAACTGTTATAATTGCGGTCTTCTATTCTGCCATGCATGTAGTAGTAAGAAGGCTGCAAGAGCATCTCTGGCACCTAGCCAAAGCAAGTCTTTCCGAGTCTGCGATCCATGCTTCAATAATCTGCAAGAAAAAGCACACTTAGGTGGGCTAGTGAATTTAGAAGGTCATGATATGAAGCAACTGACAGAACAGAAGGTACTACCAGAAGAGAAAGAAAGTAAGGGAGCCATAACTCCTAAATATGGTCAAATATTTTCGGTGAAACAGTCTTCTAATAAGGAAAGCCAGTTAAATGGAAAGACGACTATGAAAGAACAAGTGGAAACCCAGCAAAATCTCGGTTCTGTTCCTCTGTTGAGTGGATTACCACGATGGGGGCAAGTTCAGTGCCCTGCTTTATTTAAAGTACATTGTAAAGCAGATTCTGTAGCTCATGGGCATCAATCCAGATGTAAATTATCTTCTGTCGCCCCATCACATTCAGATTCCAATTTATCCATTGCTGCTGATGCAGAGAAAAGCATGCCATCATCAGATGAGATGCTCATTCAAGAAGTTCAGAGGCTGAGAGCTGAGGTAATTCCATCTTTTCCCATTCCAAGATTTTAAATTTATTATTAGTGATTTTGTTTATAGCACTTCCACAATTTTGGGTTGAGCTTTGCATGGTATGATTGATTGTAGTGCATATTATAAAACTGAAGTTACTATATGAAGCTTTAAATTTTTTTATTAGCTGTGCCGAGATGAGTTAGAGTACCAAGTTTTTGTACTATGACACTTGGAATCTGTCGCATGTTCTGGCTTTGATAGTTTCATGAGGTCTTGAGCTTGTATTGATCTGATTGGTTTCTTTGCTCAGCTGCCATTATCTGTGTTTATGCATTCTTCTAAGATCTTTCTGTTCATATTTTCTGTTTATGATCTTTTGTTTGTTATGTAAATGGTGATGTGTTTGTATATTAATGTCCTTTTACTCTTAAAAGGCAGCAAGCCTTGATAGGAAATGTCAGATTGAAAGCCAGAAGATACAAGAATGTCAACAAAAAATTGAGGATACGTGGGCTATTGCAAGGGAGGAAGCTGCTAAATGTAAGGCAGCGAAGGAAGTTATTAAAGCATTGGCATTAAGGGTACCTTTTTTGTTCCATCTCTTGTCACTTTTTGGTTTGATCGTTGCTTAGTTTCTCTTACACATCTCTGAGATATAATATTGGAATTTACACATGTTAAATATTCACATCTAGTTATCTTTTGTATTTAACCAAATACAAGATCTGTGAAGATGTTGCTGCTCCCGTTTGATTAATGGCTCTAAATATAAACTTCAGAAGTTGGACATATATCGAAATGTTATTCGTTAAATTGAGAGTAGGGTTCGATTTATGTTTTTGTTTGACTACCACCTGATTATTTTATCATCAATTTGTTGGATAGCAGTCTTTTTACAATCTCCTGTCTGGAAGCCTTCTAATCATTGAACAAGAAGCTAAACAGTAGCTGCAATATTGTAATGGTAAAAATTCCACATGTTTATGATAGATTTGTCATCCCTGGAAAATCGAATAGCTAGATTTGATTTCCACTATATATGATTCTAGGAATAGCTGAATTTTCAAAAGAGGTTATCAAAATGCTGCTTTTCTATTCACTTCAAGATATGACATGTCTGAGATCCTCTTGATCTTTCAGCTAAAGCAGAATGAATTCACTTACGAAATCAGTAAGCATATGACTAACAGTACACATTTTACTTCTGCAGCTTCACAAAATGTCAGAAAATGTCTCGGCTGGAAGAGAAGCCCGAGATGGTGTCAATACAAATGTTCCTCAAGCCGCACCTGTGCATGTTGATACTCCTGCTTTGGCAAGTGTACGGCGCAGATTAGTTGCTAAAGATTTGTCTCCTGAAGTTAAAATGCTGAATGACAAAAAAGTAGTTGGTGTATCGAATTCTCCTGTTATGTTCTCTAGCACGCTCAAATTCTTGTATGGGAGAGATGCATGCCATGACAGTGGCAAATCAGAGCAGGATTCCAATGTTTCAAGAACAGAATCCCAAGAGAAAGAAACCAAGTCATCGAAGTTCGAATGGGTAGAACAATATGAACCTGGTGTATATATCACTTTCACTAAATTGTCAAATGGTCAGAAGGCTCTCAAGAGAGTGAGATTTAGGTAAATTGTCTTCTGTTGAATTTGATTCACTTCATTAGCATTAGAATATTGCAATTCCACTCTAATTTTGTTATGGTTTTATGTTTGATTTTCTATTTACTATTCATCAAAGTTGTTCATTATTTTTTTAATATGAAACAAAAACTAGCTGCGCTGTCATTATTTGGGGATGAATTTGTTTACTTGTTCATTTGTTTGGCAGCCGGAAAAAATTCAGCGAGAAGGAAGCTCAGCGATGGTGGGAAGAGAATCAAGTTCTAATGTACCAGAAGTATGATATAGAAGCATATGAAAACTCTACACCATAGCCCTTTTTAAGGGCAAATTTTTACTTGCCCTTAAGTCTTCTTCTTTTTTTTTTTTTTTTTGGGGTATTTTTTAAGGGCTTGTGTCCACCTGAACACGTAGCTAGTGGATAATAGATTTTGTGAGAAAATTGTTGCAGGGAGAGGATATAACTGTTGAGGGGTAAGCATATGTTTCTGTTCATATGAATTATGCATCTTATAATGTAATCCAAGTGTACAGTAATTGAAAGAGCAATAAACAAATATCGATGCAACTAAATGGTGTTACTGATTAATCTAATCATATTTTTCATCCTATGACAATAATAGTTTCCAGCCATATGATCTTTTGACTAATTTTGCTACATATTTTAACATCAATTAAATGATCTTCCATATATAATAGTAACAAATTAACAATTAGTTTCATTGATTTTCTTTTTCTTTTTCTTTTTTTTTTTTTGTTATATTGCAATTAAAATTGGTTTTATTTTTATTTTTATTTTTTATGTCCTTGTTTGAATAGGGTATATATTATTTTGTTGCTTTCCTTTGGGCAACGTTTTCTTGAATAATTAAAATGGGCCAACAAAGTACATAAAATAAAATAATGCTAAGAGAGATTCTTTTTATGCTCTCTTTTTTGAATGGTCTCTCTAAAACGTACTTTGCTTGCCTTTGAGGTACAACATAAAATCCATGGACAATATCTAATTTAAATATTTTTTTTAATACATAATTTTGCTTCTTTTTTTTTAAAAAAAATAAAATAAAATAAAAAAGAACTAAACATTAATATATAATATATAATAATATTATTATAATAATAAATAATGATAATGAGAAAGCAGTATAAACCCATAAAGGGGAAAAGCACAAAAACATGGATTGATGAAAAGGAAAAGTGTGACAAAGAGAGAGAGAAGATGGATGGTGGTGGGAAAAGGATGAGAAAACTTACAAGTGATCCTGCAGCGCCACGTGGAATCTTTAGTTCACATGGGAAAAGCTGGCCCCACATGTGGGACCGCCCTTTGTGGACCGATAGTCTTTTTCACGTTTTTGATCGCCTGTGAATGTTTTTCGGTTGGTAGTTGGCCTTTCAAACCGCTTATAAAAAGACAAGGGACCAAAGAAAAAGCTAATGAATGGACACCCCACACTCTGTATTATATTATTATGTAATATTATTATATATTAAGAAAATTAATCTATATTAAATTAGAAAATTAATTATTATTTTCATTAATTCTTTAAAATTATCTAATTGGTTATATCATTTATGTACATCATGTATAAATATATGCATATACAAAGTCTTAAAACATGTTACAATGTCATTTATCATCATTAAAAAAAATTAAAAGGGATAAATAAAAGAAACCATCATTAGTGTACTTTATAATTATCAGAATTTGATTTTTTTTTAGTTTATTTTTTAAAGGGGTATCACTTTAAAAGCATAACATCATGTCTAATATTGGTTGTATATCTATTACTTTTTTTGTATTTTTTTTTTTCCCCTTATTAGAGTTTGACGAAATTGTTCACCTAACAGTCAAATTGGTCTTACATAGGAAGTCTTTGTAAAAAGGTCTAAGAATTATAAAGTCTAAAAAGTTTATTCCAAAATTAAAGGTTTGTAACCCTTGTGTTTACTTTGTCTTAAGTCAATTTTAAACGTCTTATTGTGTCGATTAGGATAGTTTTAGCAATAAGTCCAAAGTGACAAAAAATGGCATGGAAATATATCTGGGTCTTAATTTAATAACAATAAATAAAAATGGCAATCAATTAATTTTACTTTTCTAAAGAGATTAATTTATTACCCATTTTGGGAAAAAAATGTCAAAAGTCAAAGTTTAATAAACCTAATTTTTTTTCTTAGCATGATCAGTAGCGTAATTGCACTCCTACATGAACTTATACTAGGGACCGAAGGGTTTGTTTTCTGTCTCCCAGTCTATGTAAAAATTATTAATATCTGTCAGCCTAATAAAAACAAAAAAGAGATTTTTTTTTTTTTTTTCATGAATTGGGAAGGATGATTCTATCATCAAGCCGTGAACTCAAATCTTGGTGATTATCATCAATTGTCATTGCCAGTTAGATTATTATAAGATTATCCAAAAATATTAATATTAATATCTATGAATATTAGCCAAAATAAAAATATTGATAAGAGAGACATGCATCATGATCAATACAAACTAAAATGTTTTTAAAAGTCAAGGTTGTTTTGTCATTTGATATAAAATGAACTTAAATTAATCTTTTTTTAAAAAAAAAATATTGAACTTAAATTAATCTTGGCTTAATGATTTCTGTATCTATATATATATATATATATATATTTCATGTATGTGGTTTGTTTACGCGTATATACATTTAAGAATAAAAATTATAAAAAAATGAATTTAGATTATGAAATTGACCATGGAGTAGTTATCATTATTGTGAAATTGCCTTCGATACCATGAGGTTGATGCTTATCCCTTATGTATCCATCAAGTTGATCACCATCTATACTCAATATTTATGAGGGAAATTAATGTTCAAGATTTCCTTTTCGATAATTTATTGTACGATTTCCATTATTCTTCTGTATATCTCTGACTCTAAAGGCATCCATATATATAAAGGTTGGCTGAAACATAATTAATGCTCCGAATGAATCCGGTCATGAATTTGGTCAAAATTTTCATCTATATATGTATAGTTGCATACATTTAATTAAGTAATTCGAGGATTGATTGATAATATTCATGAATCCTCTTCAATCATTAAAAGGTTATTCCCCCATAATTATTACACAAAATTAATATGAAATCCAATCAGGAGGATTTGATGATGATAATCAAAGTTAGACCAACAACAAAAAAAAAAAAAAAAAAAAAAAAAACAAACAAACAAACAGGTAGCATAAAGTCACAATGATGGTGAAAATAGCACTTTTGGTCATGTTATATATCAATCATCAAAGTATAGAGATATATTCCTAGTAACATATATATATATATATTTATTTATTTATAAATTACAGAATTAATGCATTGATTTGATGAGAAACATAAAAGAAAAAGCAAAAAAAAAAAAAAAAAAAAAATAGAAGAGAGAGTAGTAAAGGTAGGGGGACCCATATACACAGGAAGGCAAAGGGGAGAGATTATTATTCTTGTCTGATTGATGATCAGTTTAGAAACGCCGCCGAAAATTCCTTTTCCACAGTTTCTTCGTTAACGTAGAGATACTCAAGTTTGCATAAATTAATTTAAAGGCCGGTTAATGCATCCAATCATATACCTCCACGTGGACGTGATAGATATATATTTTGAGAAAAGACATCAACGAAGCATGGGATCATATATATAAATATATATAATTATATATTTGATGATTGAGCAAAGAGAGAGAGAGAGAGAGAGAGAGAGAGAGAGAGAGATATGAATCAATCAATTTAAGGCTTGAAAAGAACGATAAGAAGAATCTTATTGAAATGAAAAAAGTTAAAGGCAAACCCCAAAAGGAATAGAAGGAGGTGGGGTTAGGGTGGTGTGGCTCTCTTTTCTTTGCTTTTTCGCTCTCCTTTCTTTTTGTCTTCTTATTAACAAAACCTCCCCCTTCCTCCAACCTATTCATTCCCACATTCCCCAACTCTCTCTCTTTCTCTTTCCCTTGGTTTTCTCTCTCACTCTCTCTCTGTACGTAGAAAACTCTCTCTCTCTTTGTGTCTTTCTCTTGCTTATAACATCTATATGTTTACATATTCAATAACAAGTTTTTGTTTTTTTTGTTGTTTCTTACTTTGATGTTGATTTATGTCAAACAGGATTGCTTTGGTTTTTGTACGTTATTAGTTCTTGGTTTTAGAGAACTACTGGTCTTGGTCTCTGGTCAAGATTTTCTTCTCTTCTTTCAAGTACGTAGAGGCCTAGAGGGTGGTGGTTTTCCCCTTTTTTCTTTTTTTCACAGTCTTCAACAACTACAAACCTCTCTAAAACAACTCACAACTCAGCTTATATATATATATATATACACACATGGCTCCTGTTTCACTGCCTCCTGGTTTTCGATTCCATCCTACCGATGAAGAACTCGTAGCTTACTACCTAAAGAGAAAGATCAATGGTCGTAAGATCGATTTAGAAATCATCCCTGAAGTTGACCTTTACAAGTGTGAACCTTGGGACTTACCAGGTATTTATATTTTACCTTTTTTATATTTTTTTATTTCAATTCTTCTACTTCTCCAAATCATAAGTTTATGTAAATATTTTCGACAATGATTGTTTCGATTTACCAAAAAAAAAAAAAAATGAGACAATGATTGTTTTGTTTCTTTCTATTTATCGAAGAAAAAGGTTTAATTTATCATTTCTTTGGAATATATTAACCTAAATATAAAATAAACTATCACCCAAAAAAAAAAGGAAAAAAAAAAAAAACTTTTCATTCGTTTGTCTTATTAACCATCCTTTGTTTTAAAGAAGTTTTAATGTTTTTTTAAGGCTCCAAAAGAATCCATAACCCCAGTGTACTGATATGAAGAAAAGTATATTTGGCTTACTTTACGTGTACCCTATCCATTGATAAAAAGAAATTTGACTTGCCACCCTAATATTATGACCAAATAAAGAGCTTTCAACTCAAATTAATTATACCTTTAGGGACATCTACGCTTGCTTTTTGTTCAATTATTGTCCTTATTGGCAAACATATTAGTTAAATTAAACCCATTGAACGCACTTTATTAGTCAAATATAATAACCTTTTTGATAAAAAGTGTTTCATACAGCTTGTATTAATATTTTGTGGGGGGAAAAAAGGAACTACTTTGGGTCTATGGCCCTTCAATCTTTAGGGCTGCTGTTGTGAAGACGAAGATTTGGTTAGTAGAACATGTAAACTCAAGAGTAGTAGTCAAAAAGTTTGCAAAAAAAGAAAAGCATTGCGTTGTCCACAAGAGATATATGTGTGATAGCAATGCTTTTATTACGTTTTTGGGGTTTTTAAATTATATATTAATCAATGATAGATTCCCAAGAGATTCTAGGTTTGCCATAACCTTGAAACAAACGATTTCTTGAACCTTTCACGTTCAAGTTTTTTTAAATAAACGTATAATTATCCTTTTCTTTCACTGCCTTCTACCTACTAATTTAGGTAAATACGTACAAATATGTATAAATATATTATTCAATATAATATTAATTTGTAGCCATTATGGGCAAATCTCATTAATTTTCTTTTATCTAATTTCTTGTTGCTTTTCTTCGAATTCTTTCTGTGGGTTTTACTTCATTTTTGTTTTGTGATTTGTAAAATATTATATTATCTTTTTTCTTCTGTTACAAATGAAGTCAATTAAAACAAAATCAAAACCATCCTGTTCTAGTTATCATCCCTCGACATGGTTGTTCTTCTTTTCTTGGATTATCTTAGATTCATTAATTTATGTATTAATTTTCAACTCTTATGAGCTCAACAAAATAATAAAAATGAAAATATTGCAGGAAAGTCATTACTACCAAGCAAAGATCTAGAATGGTATTTCTTTAGTCCTCGAGATCGTAAATACCCTAATGGATCAAGAACTAATCGTGCAACCAAAGCTGGATATTGGAAAGCCACAGGGAAAGATCGAAAAGTTAACTCACAAACTCGTTCTGTAGGCATGAAGAAGACCCTAGTTTACTACCGAGGAAGAGCACCACACGGTGCTCGAACTGATTGGGTTATGCATGAATATCGTCTTGATGAGAGGGAGTGTGAAACTGCTTCTGGCTTACAGGTACTCCTTCCTTTATTATTTCTTTTGTTCAATATATAGCCTAGCAAGATAACTGAAAAAAATAGAAAGTTTAGGGTCCAGTTATTTTATTACTCATATGTTATGATAGTCTCAGTGATATGAGCACTAAATGAAATAACATCTTTATATATATGTAGCATTGGTAAATATTCTCTATTATAGAGTTGTGACAAATAACATTTTGAGTATAGAATCAAGTGTCTGACTCAATTTTAGATTTAATATTTGTGCTAATTAAATAGCAAGATCCTATTGAAGAATCTAAAAGTTTATGGATTATGTTTATGCGGTAATCTTCAAATTATTAGAATATTGTACTCTATAAATGTGTAGGATGCATATGCACTTTGTCGTGTGTTCAAGAAGAGTGCAACAGGGCCAAAGATTGGGGAAACTTATGCTACAACGAGTACTACTTCAAATCATCTTCATCATCATCATCATCATCAACTCCAAAGTGATCGTTCCTCCAGCATTGAACTCTACTCTGATGGAAGATGTGATGATTTTGAGAGCTCCAATTATCAAATGCAATCAGACACATGCTCACCCAGCATGCTCACAAGATCATCACCACTTGATCATATGATCAATAATAGAAGAGATTTAAGATGGTCCCACTCCCATTTCCCCTCTGAAGATCCTTTCAACTTCACAAATCCTTCATTTCCCAATTGTGGAAGCATGTCATACGCTCCATCTAAGGTATATAACTATGTAATTAAAATTTTTATTCATTCTATATTATATATAATTAATCTGCGCTTGCTTTTAATTAATTATACAGTTAGAAAACTTATAAAGCTCAAATATGAACATTTAAGTTAATCAATTTTTATATGTCAATGAAATTAATTCTGTGTTGGTTTGCAGGTTGATATTGCCTTAGAATGTGCAAGGTTACAGCACCGGTTGGCGCTTCCGCCATTAGAGGTGGAGGATTTTCCTCAAGTTGGGATGACTATGCAAGCAACTCAACATGAAAATGCAAATGAAACTGATATCTTGCAGGAGATCCTTTCAGTTGCTCACGTTTCTCAGGAGCTGATAAATAATCAATCAAACTTTGGACACACTTGGGGAGGAAACTATGCTCAACCTGATCATGATTTTACGTTCGCGGTTGGCAAAGACAGCACTGATTACAATCAAATCAATGAGATGGATTCTATGAGATCATCATGGGCAGATCCTCATGCAAGGACTATAGAGATTGCAGATTTGGAAGATGAATTCAGGACAGAAAGGAAGATTGAGAACTTGAGATGGGTAGGAATGTCCAACGAAGAAGTAGAGAAGGTATAATCATACAAATAACGTACAAGTATATACAGTCTTGATATATTAGGCTTGCACATCCATACCATGGTGGGCATGAGTCCTTTATTACATGTAATCATGCCTTTATTACATGTAATTCACATGAATTATATGATTACATGTAATAGAGGACTCATGCCCGCTTTAGTAAAATTACAAATATATATATATATGTACCTTCTTTGTTATACAAATATACTTATAAATACATTTCTTTGACATGCATATTAATAGAGCTTCATGGAAGAACACAAGGTAATTCCATTTGATAATATTTCCACTTTCCGGAGAGAAGAGCATGAAGACATTCAAGGTACATAGACTTGTCTCTTTTTTTTTTTTTTTTTTTTAAATTTAATCTCTTTTTCTTTTATTTTCCTTTTACTAACAATAGTGTAGTTGCAGGTGATCAATCAGGCCATCATAGCAGCTCAAAAGAACACAATGACACCGAGACAAATGATTTTTCTCTCGAATTCATCAACAGCGAACCGGATCATGAAAACTTCATAGATGATAGCAACATGAATGCTTATTCGAGCTCTCCGAGCTTCGAGGTAGTTGAGGAAATCAAAGTTAACCATGGACTTTTTGTTTCAACACGTCAGGTAGCCGAGACATTCTTTCACCAGTTAGTGCCTTCAGAGACAGTTAAGGTTTACCTAAACCCAGTGTTTGCAAACAATTTCTTGGTCGAGAAGAAAGTCAATACAGAAATAGCCTCCCAAAACAATGAAGATTCTTTCTTTAGAAAACTTAAGACATTTTCAGAGTTGAAGTTTGAAGAAATTAGCAACAAAACAACGAAGCCATGGTGGAAAATTTCAAGCTCCATTATTTGCAGCCTTAGCCTTGCACTTTTATTGATGCACCATATATGCTTTGGGGAAGACATGGAAAAGGATCAGAAATTGATGGATAGTTTCCCTGAAGGTGGAGGAAGAGTTTTGGAAGAGAAAAGTAGTGATTGCTCCAATAACATTGTCAATGGGAGGAAAAGGATTGGAATTATAAAGAAGTGGTGCAATAATAGAGAAGAGAAAGTTACATTGGTTAACATAAGAGGTGGGAATGGTTTCGTTGTGTTTTTGAAGAAGATAGGGATTTTCCTTACAATTTCTTTGGCTCTTTGTACAATCTGTGGGCTAACCACAATATAATTACCTCATAGACTTTGTTTTTTTTTTTTTTTTAAATTTTTTCTTTGTTTTTTATTTGGGGTTTCTAACAATAGTCTGTTAATTGGGGAGGGATTGGTAAAACCCAGCCTTTTCCATAACATCACGTAGATAAAGCATAATTTGTACTTTTTATGTTACATGAATTTGATTAATAATTGTAATTCATTTTATACTAATGTTATCTTGATCTTTTATTTATTTCCCTTCTCATGTTTTCCTTTCTTTACAAGCTATGTGGTGTGGCATTAATAAAGTTTATTTATATGGAGTCTAGATTTTATATCTCTTTTTCTATTGTTATACATTAATAATATAATATCATTTTATTTAAAAATATTAACAAAATAAAACAAATTAAATGAATAAATAATTATTTTTTAAAATAAAATAAAATTCTATCAGATAAGATAAAAAAAAATGGGGATACAAAATTCCCATTCATTTTATATGCTTAAAGTATAAAAAATAAATAAATATATATATATATATATATAGATATGTATGTCAAATGATTTATGAGAATTTTCCCACGTCATTACTCGAAAACGGTGTTTTTGTTATTATTTATTAGAACTTTGTATAGATTAAAAAATAAAAATTAAAAAAAGGAATAGCTGGAGCTCATTATAACATGGACTTCAGAGGTTAGGAGAAAAAAAATTGTATGTATATATATATATGTATCATTTTTCCTTTAGAAATTAGAAGACTATAGTGAAAATAAATATATTATTCTAATAATAATTGCAAATTAGATATACACGAATCAACATTCTAGTGTAGTGTATTTTAATGTCAATGTTTCTTTGTTTAAAATAAATAAATAAATAATAACTTATAAAAATAAAATCCGAAAAAAAAATCCAAAATAAAATAAAATAAAAATTAAAGGCGTTCATAAAAAAGCGGGAATTTTGAGCGGCCAATTGTGTTTTTTCTCATTCTCTCTGCTGAGGGAATCCCTCTCGTCCTCTCTGCTCTCTCCTTTCTCGCCATCAATCAGGTTAGTAAGTTTTTTTTTTTTTTTTTGTTTGGTTTCTCTCTCTCTTTCTTTCCAATATTTGATCGTTCTTTTGTTTCTCTTTAAATTTCCTGTGCTGTTTGGTAGGTGGGAAAACGAAGGAAATGAAAAGAAAAATAAAATATAATCAGGACTTGGAATTTATTGGTACCCAGTAAATAGGATTTTGAGTATAGCGAAATATGGCCTTTTTTGTTAGCGTAAAACGATCGAGATTCGCATTTTACTTGTGCTAACTAGAATGTATTGTGTTTGTCAATGTTGAAACTTTGACGTTAATGGATGGGAAATTTGGAATTGAGAGTGAAGTGACCTGTTGATGCTTTGTTATTTGCTTTAGAGTGGCTTTCGAGTATGTGAAAAATGTTTGATTTAGAACTTTTTTTTTTTTTTTTTTTTTAGTTACGGGGAAATAGTTAAGAAGAAACGTAATTTTTTTGAAATTGGAGACTTGTTTGAAAAAAATAAATTAATAATAATAATAAAAAAAAAAAAAAAAACATATGACATGATTTCTATATAACATGAAATGATTTTGAAACTCTTTCAACTACTGAGGCAACTTTTGTGTAATTGTTTTGAATTCTCTGAATTATGTTCTATTTGATGTCAAGAAATGAAACATATGCTCAAGATAATCGACTTATGGCTATACAAATTAAATATTTGAAGGAAAGCTTACCACATTGGAGTAACATAGAATTCAACAGGTGATGCAGAAGGGCAAAATCATACAAGCTGGGAGATTTGAGGAGCTTCTGGAACAAAATATAGGATTTGAAGTCTTGGTTGGTGCTCATAGCCAAGCACTGGAGTCAATCCTCACAGTTGAAAATACAGAAAGAACATCTAAAGACTCAATGATCGATGATGAATCCAACATAGATGCCCCTTCAAATGATGAACTTCTACCTACACGACATGAATCAGAGCATAATATCTCCCTTGATAAAGGAGAAAAAGCAGGAAAATTAGTCCAAGATGAAGAACGTGAAAAAGGAAGTATTGGAAAAGAAGTTTACTGGTCTTATTTGACCGCTGTAAAAGGTGGAGCCTTAGTTCCATTCATTCTTTTGGCACAATCATCATTCCAAGTACTGCAGGTTGCTAGTAACTATTGGATGGCATGGTCTTGTCCTCCTACAAGTGAGTCCAAGCCTAAACTGGGAATGAGAAACATATTATTTGTTTACACACTACTTTCTGCTGCAAGTTCTCTCTGTGTTTTGTTGCGAGCCATACTAGTAGCTAAGGCAGGACTTTGGACTGCCCAAAAACTCTTTATAAACATGCTGCACAGTGTACTTCGAGCGCCCATGGCCTTTTTTGATTCAACCCCAACTGGAAGAATCTTAAACCGGGTACAAATCTTATCTATATACGTTTCATTACTTATATCAATATCAACTGATTCCAATATACCATTTGCATATATGTTGATACAAAAATTCTTGCAAAATGTAAATCTAAAATGGAAGAACATTAATTTAAAATTAAAAAGTGCTGAACAAATAGTAGTCTAAAAATGAAATATATGTTCTTAAGTTTCTTATATATTGAGTTGCTCTAGCAGTGAAATTTCATTTCTGTGCATTCTAATAAAAACTTGGATTTGAAAAGAATATATATCGGGATTTTGGGTTTATTACTCTCTACTAGAGAAGCAACAAATAGAGCTAGAAAGTTTAACTTAAGCGACTCAATCCTATCTCTTCTACCATAGCTGGGACAACAATTATCTGCTATTATGATACTGACAATTCATGGTCCTATCATATTACACACATTGGCTGATTATGATTTAATTTGGTTTAATTACTTATAATACCCCTGTACTTTAGGTGGGTGTCACTATGGCCCCAAAAAACCATTTTCTAATCAGTCTCCTGCACTTCAGAATTTTTTATTACAGAAGGACTTATTTGATATTCTCAGAAAATGCAGAGGTGACGATTTGAAAAAAAAAAAAAAAAAAAAAAAAAAAAAGGGTGTTTGAGCCATATTGACACCGTTCTAAACCTAAAGTGCAGGAGTTATTACATGCAATCTACTCATTCAAGTATGATTTGCCAAATTATTGAAACTCTGGGATCTCAGTGTATACTCCTTTATGAGTTTGGAAAAGAACGAATCCTCTTTCTCGAGCAATTTGGTGGGCGTGTCAAATTCTGCAATTCTTCCTGTGGCACCAGAAGTTACTTCAGTTTCTCACTGATAAATAATACTGTGATGATTTGTAAATGTAATTTTAGACATTAATGTTAGAAATAATGTGAATATGTTGTTACACTTACCATCACTTAGGACCAAAACAAGATCACTGTCTATAACTGTGTGGATTCTGTGAGCAATGGTGACAACTGTTCGATCTTTGAATTCTTGACTAATGATCTTTTGTATCATTCCATCAGTTGCAGAATCCACGGATGCTGTTGCTTCGTCCAACACAAGAATGGTGCTTTTCTTTAATAAGGCTCTTCCAAGACAGAACAATTGTCTTTGGCCTACGCTCCAGTTCTCTCCATTTTCAACTACTGCAAGAGAGGTAAGTATTTATTAGCAGTGATTAGTATAGAAAACAAAGTCTCTGCTTCAATAAGTATCCCAATGCAAAGAACCTCACCTGTGGAGTCCAATTTCTCTTCCTTTTCACGCACTAAAGAATCTAGTTGACATTTATCTAAAGCCTGAAAATGATTTCAAGAAAAACATTAGTACCAATCTTTGTTACTTCGAATATTTTGCTTCTTTGCCTGTCTTTGGCACATAAGAACCTATATAGCTTTTGAAATGATGATAGAATATTGACATGAAGGTAAGTTTTACCTCCCATATTTCACTATCTGAATATTGCCCTAATGGGTCGAGGTTTCCTCTAACTGTTCCTTCAAACATTGATGGGTCTTGTGGGATGATGCTCAGCCTAGATCTTAAGTCATGCAGACCAATCTTGCATATATCCAAGTCATCAATTATAATGCTTCCCTCTTTAGGTTCAACAATCCTGAAAATAGCTTGTATCAGTGTTGACTTTCCACTTCCTGTTCTTCCTACAACTCCAATTTTCTTCTTTCCAGGAAACGTGCAGTTAATATTCTTTAGGACAGATGGGAGGTGTTCAGCATAACGAATCTGTGATATAGAACAAGTACTTCCAAAAGTAAATTTAAATGCTTAATTAAATGGACAAATGTGCTGTGACTTGTGACAAAAGTTATAATGCCATTTACAGATGAACCTTTCCATAACTGCTTGAGTCATGTGCAAGTAATTTTGAATTATTTTTGGTTAAAATTTATGGTGAAATAAATGCTTACTTGCAGGTTTCTAAAGGAAATTGTTCCAACTTGTGGCCAATTGCTTGGCGGCCTGCATTCTTCAATCAATAGAGGTGCTTCACTAGTTATTTTTGAGTACTGAAGTACTCTTTCAACTGAAATCATTTTATTTTCCGCATTGCACATGTTCCATATAATTGAAGCTTGCTGAACATTCAAGTTTATTCCATATGTGACTGCCAACCCCGCAATACCTGTAAAAAATCCAATTTCTAATGAGCTTTCCCTTCATTGATTGCTTAGTTGATTATATGAAAGATGGTTAATAGTTGTAGAAAAAGATGAGTCACTAGATAAGCATTAAGCATTAGATGGACAACAACAAGACATGCCTGTTTTAATAGATGAAACATAGTTTTTGCAAATATCTTTGTTACTCACTTGGATTAATAATTCCTTCAGGGAGTGTCACTAGCAAGACCAATGAGAAGGCAAAAACAAAGTTAGATAGCAAATTCAATCTGAAAGAAAGCCATTCCATTGCTGACATATTATGAAACCATGGCCTTGAGTGGTCATCAATAAGACAAAGATTGCCATTGATAAAACGATCTTCTTGTTCAAAAGCACGAATTGTTGCTGCTCCTGCTAGGGACTCTGCAAAGTGATGAAGGATTGGAGCTCTTTGTATTCCTGCTAGTCGGGCAAGTTCTCTAGCTGTGGGTATGTAATATTGCTGAAATGTTCAAGTCAACACCCATAACATTAGACTAGTTAATCGAGAGAGAAAAATTGTTCTTCAAGGATACATTGAAGTTAAGCCACATCAGCATTATTTTCTTATATGGTGCATTGCATTTGAAATGAGCTGGTTTTGTCTTTTCGTTGTGTTTTGTTATGTGTACTAGATATATGCTTATGAATTTATGTCATCGATCTTATAAATTATAAGTTTGACCATTGAAATGCTATAGATACTGAAGTTCTCAATACTCTTTTGTGCTTGCCTTATATTAATATGATATAAAAATCTAGAAGAGAAAGGGAAGAAATTCTTACTTGGTACCATATGCAAATTGCAGTTACAGGAATAAATATGACAAACACTTCCCATGCTACCTGTGACATCACTGTAATGGTCCCTAAAATCTGTATTACTGAGAAGGCACACCAACCTAATCTGCTAGCCATTTCCAAATCTAGTACACTTTGATCTGTAGATGCCTGTCAAATAAAATTATTTTAAGTTGTCACTGAAAATTATATTTTTGAATTCATAAGCTGCAAGCATCAACAATGCACAGAAATGAAATTTCACTGCTAGAGCAACTCAATATATAAGAAACTTAAGAACATATATTTCATTTTTAGACTACTATTTGTTCAGCACTTTTTAATTTTAAATTAATGTTCTTCCATTTTAGATTTACATTTTGCAAGAATTTTTGTATCAACATATATGCAAATGGTATATTGGAATCAGTTGATATTGATATAAGTAATGAAACGTATATAGATAAGATTTGTACCCGGTTTAAGATTCTTCCAGTTGGAGTTGAATCAAAAAAGGCCATGGGTGCTCGAAGTACACTGTGCAGCATGTTTATAAAGAGTTTTTGGGCAGTCCAAAGTCCTGCCTTAGCTACTAGTATGGCTCGCAACAAAACACAGAGAGAACTTGCAACAGAAAGTAATGTGTAAACAAATAATATGTTTCTCATTCCCAGTTTAGGCTTGGACTCACTTGTAGGAGGACAAGACCATGCCATCCAATAGTTACTAGCAACCTGCAGTACTTGGAATGATGATTGTGCCAAAAGAATGAATGGAACTAAGGCTCCACCTTTTACAGCGGTCAAATAAGACCAGTAAACTTCTTTTCCAATACTTCCTTTTTCACGTTCTTCATCTTGGACTAATTTTCCTGCTTTTTCTCCTTTATCAAGGGAGATATTATGCTCTGACTCATGTCGTGTATGTAGAAGTTCATCATTTGAAGGGGCATCTATGTTGGATTCATCATCGATCATTGAGTCTTTAGATGTTCTTTCTGTATTTTCAACTATGAGGATTGACTCCAGTGCTTGGCTATGAGCACCAACCAAGACTTCAAATCCTATATTTTGTTCCAGAAGCTCCTCAAATCTCCCAGCTTGTATGATTTTGCCCTTCTGCATCACCTGTTGAATTCTATGTTACTCCAATGTGGTAGGCTTTCCTTCAAATATTTAATTTGTATAGCCATAAGTCGATTATCTTGAGCATATGTTTCATTTCTTGACATCAAATAGAACATAATTCAGAGAATTCAAAACAATTACACAAAAGTTGCCTCAGTAGTTGAAAGAGTTTCAAAATCATTTCATGTTATATAGAAATCATGTCATATGTTTTATTATTATTATTATTATTATTATTATTTTCAAACAAGTCTCCAATTTCAAAAAAATTACTTTTCTTCTTAACTATTTTCCATATAAGTCAATAAATGTCACTTAGCTGTGAAATAGGGTCACTGTTTGCTAGGGCAGCGCTTAGCACTGCAGCATGATTGGTTATCATTTTCTAAATGTGTTAGTCTGCATTACTGGATATACAGGGAATGTTGTACGCTAAATATATAAGGAGAAATGACCAAAAAAACAAAGGAATGGTGAAAAAGTTATCAGGTCTTTCTTACTAGAATGAGGTCTGCGGCTGGAAGAAATTCAACTTGATGGGTAACAAAAAGTATTGTCTTTTCTCTGAGAATACCCATCAGGCAGTCCTGCAAGGAGCATATAATTGAAGTACAAGCAAGACCAAAAATGTTAGAAAATAAGACCAAATCCAGATATAATTTGCAGATTGTGTGTGCAGTAATATAGAAACTCTCAGGAGACTTGCCTTAAAGAGGTGGGTGCCTGTATGAGCATCAACAGCACTAAAAGGGTCATCAAGTAGATAGATATCAGCATCCTGGTAAGCTGCACGTGCAAACTGTATCCTTTGCTTTTGACCTCCGCTCATATTTATTCCTCTCTCGCCAATTTCTGTTAGATCTCCATCGGAGAACAGCTCAAAATCCTTCACCAGAGCACATGCTTTAATTGTTCTTTCATACTTGACACTATCATACTGACTACCGAATAGAATATTCTCCCGGATGTTTCCTGTCAATATCCATGGGGACTGAGGAACATATGCCTTTGTACCACTAATCTTGACTGTTCCTGAAATCTTTTGTATTTCTCCCAGAATGCTTGAGAGCAAGCTAGACTTCCCAGAACCTACAGTCCCACAAATAGCCACTTTCATGCCCCTCTTCACTTGTAAGTTTATGTTATCTAGAGTTGGGATTCTCAACTCAGGATCCCAGCTGAATTTTCCATTTTCAATCTCGATATCTAGCTCTGTTTGATCTTTTGGAACATATTCGATGGCATTTTGTTGAATTTCATCTTCTTGGAGGTAGGAAGATACCCTATCTGCTGAAACTTTCGCCTGTGCAGTCGCATTAAGCAAATCGGGCAAGTTAAATATAGGCTCTTGTAACATTCGGAAGGTAGCCAAAGCTGATAAAACTCTCCCAGCTGTGAGTTCAATCTTCATCAGAAGACATCCACCAAAAGTCACCACAGAGATAAATGTTGGTGCCCCCCAGAATACGAAAGCTGAAATGGCTGACAATCTTAGTGACTTCCACAACCAGTTATATTCTGTTTTCCTCATGGCTTCTAGATTGTGAAGAAACTGGCTGTCCCATGCTTGAAGTTTGATAGTTTTCATGCTCCGAAGAGCTTCTGAAGTGGCTTTCATCCTTTTATCCTTGGCTTCCATAATCATAGATTGGTACTTTTTTTGGATTCTAGTAATTGGTATGTTGCAGGCCATCACCATTGAAGTTGCACCTAATGCAGCCAAAGACCCAGAACTTAGATTCCTGTTGAGAATGTAAATTGCTAATGAAATTTGAATAGGCAACATCCATATTATGTTCAGGTACCATATGAAATCTGTGATTCTCTGAATATCTACACTCATATAGTTGATGATCTCCCCACTTGTGCGGCTTTGGCGAGATTGGCTTGATAGAACTAATCCCTTTTTATATATCTGTGATATCAAAGCAGCTCTTAGGTGAAGGCCAAGTTGGCGAGCCCCAAAAATCCATTGCCTTTGTGCTATTGTCTCAACCATTTTGGCACCTAAAAAGGCTAATGCAAGAAGGTAACCGCTCTGTAAACTTCGAGTATTCTTGTTAGAGAGAAAATTTACAAAGTCATCAATCAGATATGGACCTACATATGAAGCTCCAGCATAAATGACAGCGAAGCATGCATTAATAGCTGCTTTTTTCCTAGCAAATAAGTACATTGTTTTGTAGATGGATGGATTCGGGGCTCCATCAGTCTCCTTCACGTGTTTGAGGTACTCATCAAAGGAGTGAGAGAGAAATGCAGCAGAGTCTGTGATATAAACATCTGGGATTTCATCCTGATCAAGGGGTTTCTTGATTCCAACAGCAAACAAGGGATTGAGCCAAGAGAATGTAACCAGTTGGAGAAGAGTAGATTTTCCATATAGAGATTCCCTTTTGTTTTCTAGATGCTTGTTATCAGTTTCATGAAGAAGTGGTTCAGCGATACCATTCAAGACAGGGAAAACTATGCCTGTTTTTCCTCGAATCGAATGACCAAATAGGAAAGTGGATGGAATGAGACCGAGGAATCCAACATAGTCTTGCACTCTAAGGTTTCCATGATTTCTAATTCTCAAATGGGTATCAAGAGCCACACAAAAGATGGTCATTATGAAGCTGCAAAGCCACCATGCTCGAAGCAGCCAAGGAAACTTGATGGACTTGTTATTCACAATCCTGTAGAGTGCTACTGAGGATGCTGCCCAAGATACCATTAGCATTGTCTCTGATGAATAAATTTCAAATGCACTGTTACAATTTGTCTCGCTTCCATTTACCAATATCATAAGCTTTATACCATGAATCACCATCAACGAAAGAGAACAAACTACACAGCATATGTAACTGGTGCTGAATCTCACGCCATTTCTGGGGTATTTTTCCATGCCTTCATCTGCTAACTTTGTTATCCGATTGCGTATCCAATGAGGACTCATTCGTAGAAAATGAAGTAAGATTATTACTACAAAAAGGAGTTGCACAGCTATGCTAATATACTCCCTTAAGCAGGGTAGCTTTTGTTGCAGCCATGTAGTCCACATTTGGAGATCCTCTGTCACAAATTACAAAAAACAGTCTTAAAAATGTATTCTAAGTCTGTGGTCCTTGTTAATTCTAAATACCATGAAAGTGAGGTTTTTTTTTTTTTTGGGTGTCTGTTTTTTCAATAATTATGAACAAAATTATCATCAAAACTAGCTGATCGACAGGGTAACAATATTTTCCAAAGAAATTTCTTTAAAAATTGGTTTATACAGTTCAAGAACATTATAGGAGTTGTAATGGGGCTAATTTCCATTGTTAGGAAATGATGTACTAAACTCTTTTTTTATAAATATAAGAGCTGCTTGAATATCAGAATCCTAAATTTAAACGATGTAGAAAAATTTCTAATTCAAGTGTATAAAGTATGTGGCTTTCAATTCTTAAGATCATCAGCTACAAAAATAAATAATAAATAATCCTTATCGTCATTTATAAACATGTGGGGAGTAACCATTAACAAAATCGACTTTATCAGCCATTACTTTTTTGATAAAGATATCCCGTGAGTCGTAAATGAATATATGTCTACTCACAATCCATTATGAAATGTGGATTTTGATTGATTAATAATTTGTAGACGATTTTTCTTTTCTTGGAATATGTTGAAGTTTGGGGATGAAGAATTTTAAACCTTAAGGCCGCCTGATTGAACTCAGAATTTAATCAAAGCCAAAACTTTTGACTGTTGTGAATGGTTTTCAATCTTTTTTAAATTTTTTTTTTTTGTTTTTGTGACAAATAATTTAATCGTAAAGTTTTATACATATAATATTTGTTTTGACAAAAAATAATTTCTTTCCAAAAAATAATATGGACTGTTGGGTCAATTTTTTTTCTTAAAAAAAGAAAATTAAATTAATTACATAAATAAGGGCCTCAAGAATAAAAAGGGAGCAACATTTTTTTTTCGAGTTTTGGAAATAGTTTTTACTTTTTAGTAGTCGGAGAAAGCTAAGTATAACTAGTACTTAAAAGTTGTCTTTTTCAGCAGGCCAGCTCCAGAACACTTGCACCAGTGTTGCTCACTCGGAAACTGGTCTGTTTATATTCATAAATGAAGCATTGCTCATGCACACAAAAACATATAATATATATAGAGTATAAATCTCTTATGGAATCTTAATTTAATTTAAATTAAATTAAGGATATTTATATGATAAATATTTAACGATTGAACAAAGTGAAAATTAATATTTAAATTAAAATTTAAAAGTTTTATATAAAATGTAACAATCTTTAACATGTATATAATTTTTTTATTATATATTTATATATATATATATGTGTGTGTGTGTGTTTGTGTAATGGGAATTAGAGCATATATATATATATATATATTAATTATTAATGGTGACCAATATAAACTGCGACAAGATCGTGTTAAGGACATGTAAAAGAAACCCAACAATAACGAAAGAAATGGTCAATAAAACAATTTAGAAACGGAAAATCCTAAAGCTTCGTTAAAATGTCCAATAAAAAAGCAAGCATTTGTTCTCTGTTTTATTTATTTACTTATTTATTTATCATTTTTATTATTAAGTAGTTTCCATGAAAATACAGAGAATAGAAATGGATGGAGAAGGGAGAACATACCTTTGGAACTCCTTAGCATCAAATGGACCATATCTTCTTTCCAAACCATGCTTCAACTATCCTTCCTTCAATGATTCTTCTTCTTCACCTTTTTTTTTTTTTTTTTTTTTTTGTGTTTTAATTTCCTGAGCAGGATGTACTTACCATTTTCGACAATACATTATCAAAAAGGTCACGAAACCGAATTTCAAACAAAGCAAAGAAAATAAACATATAAATAACAAGATAGCAAGATGGATGGATGATCTATCTTGCTATGACACATCGCCATCGCGGTGGATAAGTCGCTCAATCTATTAATCCATGGCCAAGAATCCCAATCTTCTCTCTCTATATATAACAACAGTACTCTCACATATATATTGATACATATATGTATGTATACTCTTGGCCAAGAGATATATTCAGAAACAGAAGCATGCACTGAAGGAATATATTGGAACTAGCTAGGTCTTAGAAGAGTAATATATAACATGGAAATATATGTATATAACTAGATATATTGAAATTATAGAAGAGGTAGCTAACTAGGATAGCTATTGCCAATTCTAGAGAATGTGCATTAAGGCAGAGGAAATTATTAGGAATTGAGGCGGAGACAGCATGATAAGGAAGTGTGCTTTCGTGTCTGCATATGAGAAAGTGAAAGGAAATGTGGTAATTTATTAGAAGAGAAAAAAAATAATTAAAAAAAAGACCTGTAATTTTTATTTTTTTTGGGGTAAATTGTAATTAATTTGCTTGGGAGAGCTTATATATTTTTGTATGAAACTCATCGCACAGCTGTAGAAGAGAACAAAAAGAGGAGCAGGGCATCACGTGATATATATATATATATATATAAATTTATGGTGCGTATCATAGACAAATATATATATATATATATGTGATGTCCGTATGATAGACAAATATGTATGTTTTGAAAGGTGGGTGGTGATTTTGGCTTAGATGATAAGCTTACGTACTCTGGTTTTGTATGCCTGGCTCTTCTTGAATCTGTGATATGGTGTTAAAACTCACCCACTTGACCACGGGACTCGAAGGTTGGGCATAAACTTACGTTCTCTGTTTTTATTAGGAAACGTATTTGATATGAAAAACAACTCTCTCAATGGGCAAAAAACATATACTGAAAAAATAAAATAAAAGATAATGTATAACAAAAAATAAATAAAAGATAATGTATAACATCTTGTTGTTAGATAAAAAAATATATTGCATGAATTAGGCATAATCACATAATTTATTTAGAATGCTTGTTTATATCAATAATGAAACTAGTTTGTTTATTGAACTTTTCAATAGAGTCTTTGGTAACATATTTTTTATAATATTTCAGTTAGTTCATTGGATTGAAGGACCAACTTTTATTAGAAATTCATTTTGATTTATCCATATTTTTATTATTATTATATCTGTTATTTATTTATGAGATAATTTATTATACAATGTGCTCTAATACCAATTGTTAGGACTACCATAATATAAACAATTTAATAAGCATCAACTATAACACTGTAATATCAAGATCTTCACACACATAATTATCTGATAATATTATATTAATAATCCATTAGATTAACTCTTTAAATTTAATTTTAATAAAATAAGCTCAACATATTATAAATCAAAAGAAAATTAAAGACTTTCAATTTAATTTTAAAAGATAGACTCCACTTAATTAAAATCAAATCCAAAAAATTCTCTACTTAATATAATAATACTATGACTTAATAATAGAGTAAATGTATTTAACTCATACCGGAGGGCATTGCAACATATATATCACAAAACTTAAATCAATAATAGTGTCACCCCTAATAAAAGAATGTAGTTTATTTGAAACAGTTTAGTTAATAATGATTATTGATAATCTCCAAATAAGTTTTGAATTCAAAATTGATGCTAAAATCTCTTAAAAAAGAATTTGGATAGTAGCACATTAATTTGGAGTGAGAATTCAACATGTTTTGGAGTCCTAAGGTAATTTTTTATTGAGACTACATGTTTTCTTGGTTACCAAGGTTACTTTCTGTTTGGGGGAGGTGTAATAGGTGTGTATGTACATATATATATATATATATATATATATGCAATATTACTAGAACCGAAAAAAAAAAAATTGTAGAAATCATAATATCCCTATCTGTGGTAGAAAGTGAGGCACCATCATTAGAAAAGTGAGCATGTAAATTCATAATTATCAAGTTGAATTCAATTAACAGGCCGAATTCAATTAACTCCAATCGGTATACATTTATATATATATATATATATACAATACTATTTTCACTTGTATTATTTTTTTTTCCCCTTCTTTTTTTTCTTTTTTCACTTGTATTCTATTTTCACTTGTATTCTAAAACACCACTTTCTTGTGTTGGCATTAGTTTTCTTATTCAACTTGAAGAGAGAGGGAGAGAGAGTTGCGGTGAAAGCACTAACTGACAATACCACTGGCGTATGCTGGTGATAGAAAGGAGTAGGAAGTGGCATCCGGGTTCCTTTAATTCTATGATCCCATAAAAGTGGTAAAAAAATCATTAATGACAATCTGCCCTACTTTCTATATACCAAAAAATTTTTTAAAAATAAAAATAAAATTCTGCACTACTTTTTAGGCAGTTTCAAACTGCAATATCTAAATAGTCCATTGCGGTACTTGCCAGATTTCTATAATAGCCCTCTGCATTTTCTTTTCTTTTTTTTCTTTTTAATTTTTTTTCCAATTTCAAATCGACGCATGCAGATTGCTGTCCTTGTTAGGCATGGCAATTTGGAAATATTAATGAATAAATCTATATCATAACGTAAAAAAAATTAAAATCATATAAATAATAATAATAATAACCAATTTAAATAAATCCACTTGTTTTAAGGTATACGTTAAATAAGTACAAACACAAAATTGCCGCCCCTCCATCTTATCAATGGATTAAATTACAATAATACCCCTATCTGTTTTGTCAGCTTTATAAAAATTTATTTTTTTAAAAAAAAAAAATCATTTTATTTCAATCTCACTTATTTTTAACAAAATCTAAGTTTTCATTTATAAAATATTAAAACCAGTGTATATAATATGACAATGCACTTATAATGTCAATTACAGTTTGAACATTGATTGTATTTATTTTTTGGTAATTGAAAGTGTGAAAATTTACATGTGAAAAGTTTTAAAATGTATATAAATATTGGTATAATTTTATTATTATTATTATTATTTTTGAAGCAGATATACAATTGTTGAGGGATGTGCTTTTTGTAATTTCTGCATTTCTTCAACATTGACAAAAATAGAGAGGAGTTTCTCTTTTTGGACGAGACAAAATAATCGAGGAGTTAGGAGTTTGTACTGTAGAATTCTTGTATTTAATATTATTATTATTATTTTTTTTTAATGAATATTGTATTTAATATTATTATTGTTTTGAGACGATTAGATTGTTGTTATTTATTAATATTTCTTTTCAGATTTTTGTTTTGAATTGGTTTATTACATATTACTTCAGATTGAGATTTGGTTTTCAATTAATGATACAATTTTATAAAAATCAAAATACCTCGATTTGCCAGGAATATATTCGCGGTTTATTTCTGACAAATCTTTTCCCTAATTGGAATATAAGATACTCTTCTGTGTTTCATTTTTGGCAGGATATATAGTTTCAGCGGGGTATCTTAAATTTGTAAATTTAAATTACACAATGCTAATAGAATAATAAATCTCACATCACACAGTGTTATTTTGTTGTTATGTTTGTTAAAGTATATATATCTCTATATATTTTTAAGTAGAGTACAGGCAGACTAGTGAAATATTATTATCATAAAGTGTTTTTTTTTTTGTTTTTGTTTTCCTTATTAAGACATTATTAAGGAATGGTATAATGACAAAGTAACTACTTTTTCCAATCCAATAAAAGTTAAAAAAGTACTTGTAATTTTTTAAAATCTACCTACACATTCTCACCCATATTACGGAAACAATGAGGAATCAATATTATAGTAATGCAATTTGCTCCAAATAAAACTTTTAGAGCTTTGAATAACTACAAGAAACCATTTTTGTACTACTTCAATTTCAAAAGTAATGGTGACTGGTGAGTTTTTCATGCCAGTTGACCGTTGGGTTTGCCTCTTACTTAACATATAGAATTGTACAATGTGTTTTCTTTTTTTTTTCTTTTTTTTTTGAGTGAATTTTGTATAAATGTGCTTTGGATTATTAATATAAACGACAAATTATGTGGAATAAATTGAATGTGGCCCTATGAATAGATGATTTATAATGATGGAGCATGAATTTCCTTAAACGCATGGAACGTTTCTCCTTCACAACATCAAATTAGTTCATGATATTTTATCATGCATACTTTTAATCCATATATATATATTATATTACGCATGTATACATTGGGTTTTGACCAGTAGTTTTATGTCAAAAATCATAGAACGGTGGATGTAAGTCAGACTCAGTTAATGTCATGCATAGGGTCCTCTATTTACTCATGTGTTTTTTGGCCACACGTATACTTTATTCCCTCCAGAAATGTTGACAATTCAGAGTCGGCAGGAAATCATTGCCAGTAGGGAATAAGTATATGTGTGGCCTAAAACTGGTAATACAAATTAACATCACCAACACCAATCATTTAATTATGGACCATTTTTTTGGAATTATATTTAGACTCTCTGTTTAATTTTTATTGAATTACTGTATATATTTATGTCCCATTTCTCTTTACTGTTTCAGGTTCAGATTTTTTATTTTTTAGCTTAAAAGCACTAATTTTCTTTTTTTCTTTTTTTTTTTCTTTTTTGTTTCTTTTTTCACTTTATGTGACTAAGATTCACCTGTTGCTCTGTTTTTATATATATATATATATGATCTTGATTATAAAAACTTTTTGTTCTATGGATTGGATGATTTAATTTGACAACATCAAAATCAAAGCATCTCCAATACCTTTATAAATTGCTAATTTTTTTTGTGACATTAAAAATAAAAAAATTCATTAAAAAAAAAAAACTCAGTTAGATAGTATGACTTAATATAATAATCTTTATCATTATTAATTATTATTACCTTTTAAAAGAAAAAATAGATATACATATCATTAATTAATTAAGATTTAAATAAAATCATATCAATTTTTTAGTTGAATATTTATTAAATGAACATTATTTATGTCACATATATTACAAACCTTTCTAATCTCTATTATAGATAAATACTAATTCGCATGGTTATTTGAGAGCATCTTTATTGAAATGTCTATTAGTTTTGTCTATCTTAAAAAATCTATGCCACATTAGATTAACAAATAATTTTTTAAAAAATCATCTTCAATGATATTGTATAAAAAACTTGTTAAGATAAGATGATAAAAAAAAAAAACCCTCTACTTGTGAAAGTCAGTAATTATTTAGCTTTTTCTCTTTTTCTTTTCTTATCAATTTAAAAACTCTTCTATCTGTCATAGCATACTAATTCATTTCATTTAAAAATTTAAACATAATTTATTGGAAAAAAAATTAAAATACATATTATCTATCGATATTTCAAATTCCTTACCACATAAATTCTAATGAATAAAATCATTTTGAGATGGTGTTAGCATCTAACTTGTAATCATGCCTATCCAAACTATGCGGCTTCACAAAAATACTGTTCACCTCAACACGACAAACTTATCACATAAGAATCTCTAACCTAAAACAAAAAAACAATTGATGTACTTCTTGAAAATACATATGAGACACTTATCTAATTAAAAAGTTGCATTTAAGGTCTTATTGTTTCCAATTTAATTCTTGACTATGTTTATATTGGTAAAACTCTAGTACTCGAGAGTACTGAGTGGCTATGTACTCTTGCATATGATCTTGTGCCATGTGTATTGTTTTCCAGATCATCAAAAGCTCTAAATGCACTATTCTCTCTTCTAAATGAACTCTCCTCCTCTGCCGCACCAAAAACCAGAATTTCAAAACCCTTTGCTCTTTTTCTCTTACTTCGTCTTCTCTGCTGAATACCCTAACTCACTTTATCAGCAAACAAGAAAAAAAATAATAACAATAATAATCTGGAAGTCCAATTTACTTTGAACCACCGAAACCAAAACCTCAAACTTGTTCATTCGATCTGCTTATACTGCAAAAATGGACTAAACTATAAAAGTCTTGTTCAATAATATTGAATTAAACTTAAAATATTCCAATTTAATTAATCTAAACATAAAATAATCTAGTTCAGTAATACAAACGACATGTGGTTTTCAACTCCACTTTTTGTTGCAAAAGACAACTCCGTTTATCAAAGAAATGAAGCGTTTGCAGATGTGGAAAATATTCCACGTGGCAGAGCATCATATGCAGCCACTTAATAGTCCATGAGTATTAAAATTTTTTTCCATATACATAGTCAGGAACAATTAAATAGCAAATTCCACTCTTTCCCAGACCGAAAGCCTAAGGTCAAATATCCCCACTTTCAAAATCCAAAAAAATAAAATAAAATTCTTAACTATATGTATAAAAGGAGTGGAAAAGTTATTTTACACTGTAGCCAAAGCTACATGGTTTATAATTTACGCTATAAAAAAAGCTATACTATTATTTCATTGAAAAGACAATTGTAGTTTTTATTTGATCTTTTTTACTGCATAAAAACAGAAGCAGTACTGTAGATATCTCAAGTGGGACATCTTTTAGTTCTTGAAGAACCACAATATTTTACTGTGATATTAATTTTTACGGCATGTATTATTTGTAGAATTTAAAACATGTTCAATATCCACAAAACTAAACAGTGATGCTTTTATTGTTTGAAGCATTTGAGTTGTTCAAACTCTTGCATTAAAATTTTCCCTTTTTTTTTTTTCTTTTTTTTTTTTCCCAAGCGACAAGCTTAGGCCAAACTTAATTTTTAAATAAATTAAGGCACTCCGTTTATAGGAAAATATAATCATTATGCATTTACAGTATAAAATCATTACATAGGTGTCTTTATTCAATTATTGTCAAACCTTTTTATCCGCAGTATTCAGAATTCTCCACGAAGTTTTCCAAAAGTTACGTCTATTATTTTGCCTTTACATTTTTGGTTTTGTTTGTTTTCTGTTCTATCACTTTCCATAGCAACAGTACTAAAATTTGTCGTATCAAATCAATTCCAGATTTAGGTTGGCTGCAATATATTATGATTGCACAGATTCATTGCTTATGCATATTTCTGACCATATATTTAAAGCATATGTCTTTTTAACACTTTATGCCATTGGCTCATTATTAATCCAGTGACTTCCGGTTGGAAGAAAATTTTTGTAATTATGTAATTATGGACTTTGTCCCTTTCCAGCTAGCAGTAAATCTCAAGCTTCTGGCCCATGAAAATTTTCTTTAGTAAATTAGAAGTTAAGTAATTAGGTTGCAGTTTTTTCTTCTATCTATATATATATATATATATATATATATATATATATGTAATTATGGACTTTGTCCCTTTCCAGCTGGCAGTAAATCTCAAGCTTCTGGCCCATGAAAATTTTCTTTAGTAAATTAGAAGTTAAGTAATTAGGTTGCAGTTTTTTTTTTTTTCTATACATGAAGTATTAGGGATACATTTAATTTAGAATTTAAAAAATTTAAAATGAGTTATAAAGTTTAAAGGATATAACAGATTGTTATAGAATTAGATTTCATAAAAAATTTATAAAAATTCAAAAAAATCTTTAAGTTCAAAGCTGAATTTTATATTGATAATTTTTTTCACAATTTTATTATTAAATTCCTTTCAAATCCATTAAAATCCATTATTTTTTAAAATCTTTTAAAATCAATAATTTTTTTAAATATCACTATATTTTAAAAATTTTTTATAAAATTCTAATTGAATACATTTGAATTTTAATGGACTTTTATAAAATCTATTGAAATTTGAAGTGAATATCATTGAACTTGTATAAACTTTTTTAAAATGTAAATCGAATACCTTTAAACTTTTAAACACTTTAAAATCTTTCATATTCTAAATTAGATACACCTTCAAAATGGTAGGATTCAAGTTTCTCATCTTTAATTTCTTTAAAATGCATGTACTTTTGTACAATAAAAAAGGAGCACAAAATTATGATATACAATTGAAAATGTGTTTGGGAGTTTTACAAAGGGACTGATTTTATACATCAAGATATTTAGGATTCATTTCAAAGCAATTTTTTAAGATTTAAAAGTGTTGCAAAAAGGATAAAAACACTTTTTTATTGTTTGACAAAAATAATCGAAAATCATTTTTAATGATTTTGTTGAGAAGTACCAATTAAGTTTTTTTTTTTAAAAATCATTTGTAGTGATTTCTAAGAATCATTTTCAAATGTACTCTTAACAAGTGTTATTCTTGATAAATATTATCTTATTTATTAACTGGATATATTTAACAGTATATAAATCATGAACATATATAACTGTTAATAAATTCTCAATATTTATCTACTCTAGGACATATGTAATCAAAAGTCCAAAATGATTTGTTAAAAAATATTTATCAAATTAGGTTATAATTTAATAAAAATTCTATTGCAAAATAAAATTATATTAATTTATTAGGCATTGTATGTCAATGGCTCAATCTAAAGGTCATATTAATATATATATATATATATATATATATATATATATATATGGTAACCTAACTTGGAAACGATCTAAGATTGAGATCTTCTATTCCCTTTTCCGTTCTTCCCCACTTTGTCTTACCATTAAGTTATGACAGTTCATTTAAAATTTTCACTCTCGTTCACAAGTAAGTCTTTGTTTCCTTTTCATTTCTACATCTCCTCTATCCTGTGTCTCTTGAGCTTTTTTTTTTTTTCTGCGAAACTCTCACTCTTTGCTAAGATTGGAGGGTATATTTAATTAATAATTAAGTCTACATTAAAGTTACATAAGAAGTGATGAATCATTACCGACAATATATAGGAAGCGACGTACGAAAATGCAAGCATTGTAGGTTGCAATTTACAATATAATTTAAAAATGATTGGGGGGCTTTTGACATCATTTGGGTAGGTTTAATTTGCATCAGATATTTTTCTATATTAAATATATAATTTAAAAATGAGAAAAAAGATGGTTCCCAATATTTAATTAGTATCCATTGTATACAGACATAGACCCATATATTCTATATAAATGCTAAAAGGTGGCTTTGCACTAAAATAATTCAAGAGAAGAAGAGATAACTTATTTTAGGTTGTTTACTTTAAAATTCTCAGACAGAAATTGACTAGGATGCATGTGAAGTTTTATCAATCCACGCATGAAAGAGAGAGAGAGACGACACAAAGACATGTTCCATAAAATTTCCACATAAATAGATAATATTTTTATATTAAAGGGACTACATATTTATCAAAATTAACCTTATTTTTGTAAACAGATTGACATGGTTTTCGATTCTGCCATTAAACAATTGGAGGTTATTCATAGGTTTATTGAGTAAAATAATTTTGATGAATTGTTGTAAAATTTTTGGTACCGTTGAGGCTTTAAAAGCTAAATATTATTATCCTACATCCTCTTTTAGATGGATTGCATGAAAAAGAGTTTGTCGTTCTTGAACTTGGACGGCTATTTTAAGCATACCATCTTTTTATTACCTTCAAAGGACGATTTTTTTTATTTATTTAAAAAAATAAACCTTGAAATTAAGGAAGTATATTAAAGAGTAGATAAAGGCGACTTCAATAACAATATTGAAAGACCTTAGCATTGAGGATAATTAATCCATATTATATTTGCATATTCCAAAGTACAAGACAATAATTCGAATTGGTCTCCTCACTAAAAAGACTTTTCTTAATTGGTCTCCTTATTAAAAGCCCCGATGGTATATCTAGTTGGGACTAAGACTTTCTAGCGTCGTTTTTTTTCTTTTTTTTTTCTTTTTTTTTTTTAATTCGATTAAGGTTTTATAACATAAGGAAATAGGTTTTGGGCAGAGTGGAGCTAATTAAGAAGGACAAATTTTGTATTTGGTCTTGGAAACTTCATTTGAAATTATTCATGAGGTTGTTTAAATGGAGATTTGGTGAACCGAGACACATCCTCTTGGAGAATCAGATTGTACTCATGGTTTATCGTCGTTTAATTACAGCATAAAATCCATTTGTTTTTTGGTTATCTATTTGATTAAGCATTCCTTAGTGTGCTAAGTCTTTTATATATTAATTAAAAAAAAAAAAAAAACCCAAAAAACAACAAAATACAACAACAACAACTCATTACAAACGGCCAATCATGTATTCTGTGCTCTTCCTGGGTTAGAAAATCCAAGATCCAAAAAACCGTACACCATGCTGAAACCTTAAATTGGGCTTCCTTAACTGGTCTCCACTTGGTTAAAGTTGGGTTTCTATCTACGGCCTCTCTTCAACTAAATTGGGCTTTATGGTCAGATTTTTACAACAGATGTGTGAAGGTCCACAACACATTCATAACGCCTCTAAGGCCACTAGGATAAGATTTGAACTGAATTTTTTATTTTTTAAGTTTACTTTTTGATATAAAGGATCGGGAGAATTAATCTGAATATGGAAGAATGTTAAATTTTGGGATCTATTTGGTATAACTCATATAAAAAGAGTTTTTTATTGTAAAATTTCTTCGAGTAGAGCTTATGTAAGAAGAAATTTTATTAAAACATTAATGGATTTTTTATTGTTGGCTTAAAAAGTATTTTAACTGTTTATTTAATATCTTTTTTATTTTTTTAAATAAATTTAAATTACAGTTTTTTTTTTAGAAGTCTCATGACCTTTTAGTGACGACACATTTTATACTGGAGTCTATAGCTGATTGAAGAAACTTACAATGAAACTTTTAATTGAAATTGTAATATCATTCAATTTAATTTCCCAAATTTTTCATTAAATTAAAGGTCAAATTTAACTGAATTTCTTAAATTTATTTTTTTATTAAACTTTACTTAAAAAAGAGTCAATTTCATGAAATAAAGATAAATGTATCAAAATTTCAAATTATTAGTTATATACATCATTTTTTTCTTTTTCTTTTTAATTTTTTTATTTCAACCTCTTGAAGCACTTGTTATCCATTGAGATTTTGCTCTAATGGAAGGTTTACTATTGGGAGTTGATATGAGATTTAGACATCAATTGTGTGGTGGAGGGTGATTCCGTTCAAGCAGACAGTGCAAAATGAAGAACGAATATCGAGCTATTGAAGGCAATATCATTAAAGAAGCTAAAATGTTGGTTGGTAGATATAAGTTCTAATTCTATTAAATACCCATGGAAATGAATAAGGTGGCTTATTCCTTATAGTCAATTACTCTTTGCGTTTGTAGTAATGGCCTACATGGCTTACTAATGTCCTTAACAAATCATCATGTAGTCTGATTTTTATTAATGAAACTGCTATTTTAGATAGATATATATATATATATATATACATACACATATATTATTTTGTTTTTGGTAATATATATATATATATAGGTACTTTAATTTGTAATTAAAGACTTATTTGCCAGTTTAGATAGAAATTTTGTTGGTTCGTCTTAAGAGACATCATTCCTTCAAATTCTTTGACAATAAAATTTAGTATTTTCTTCATTTTGCGTTTTGATTCTTGAACCAAGCGATTCATTGAATTCAAGAAACAAGATATTTTTTCGTTGATTATAAAATTGCAATATGCATATTTGGTGATCCACTTTTTTGGAGGTTTCAACGCAAAATTCATGATCTACCTTTGATTAAAACTGATGGCTTTCAAATTGAAACCCATTAGTAAAACTGATAGCTTCTTTACCCTATACATAAAAAAGTAGTTCTTTAACAATTTTAGTTGTTTAAAGTTTATACATATTAAATTATAAAACAATTACTTTTTAAATACAGAAGGCTGAATGGGGACTTGATTTTGCCTATAGATGGCCATTATCATGTAGACGGTCCCCGTCTCTTAAAAGACTACTTTTACGGTCATTATGTTCATCATGACTAATTTTCCTCCTGTTATTGGGGTACAAAAATGGACACCACTCAATCAGCTTTATATCTTTGTTCAGTTGCTTTTGTTCATCTATTTGCTTCATACCCACTTCTCATTTGCCTTTTATCAAATAAAAATGCAGAGGATCCATGGACATATATGAGAGTATCTCTGAGGATAAATGTCATTATTATTTATATAATTGAGCATTGATATAAATTTTTTAATGATAAATTTCAATATTAATGCCAAATGTTACCATTTATGCTCCAATGATAGTGCAAAAAATAATAATGCAAAATTTTAATTTCTATAGAATAGGAATGGGATCCGCTTTTAATTACTTTTTATCAATTAAAAACAAAAATAATATTAATTAATTCATTAAATGGTAGGGATTCACAAACTTTATATGAAAGTGGGATCCACTGATAAATTTTGCCAATCGTAAATTTGGTGCCAAATTTGGCATCAAAAATGCAAAATTTGTCACTTGTCATTGGAAAAGCAAAAAGGTGCTCATATACTATAATTTGACAATGCAACGCCAAAATGGCATCCTATCGGAGATGTTTTCGGAGAAAAATATATTTTGTTATTTTTTATTTTTAAAATTTTATGAGTTAAGTCTTTAAATTTTTAAATTAGCTATTTAGATTTTTAAATTTTTAATTTGTTGTAGATTGGTCTAATCTCTAATTTGACCAATCTTTAATTTGATCAAATAAATTGATAATAGTTTCATCTCCACAGTTGTTTTTTTCTCCTTAATCAACACTTTAATCTCTTTCTTTACAAACTTTGCAACAAGTTTCTAGATAACATAATCACCAATTTGTTTAGCAACTTAGAGATTAAATTATCCTATAACAAATTGAAGAAACAAAACTTTAAATTGAAATTTTTTAAAAGTTAAAGATATTAAATTATAAAATTTTATAAATTATAAATACCAAAATGCAATTAACTACAAAAAAAAAAAATAATAATAACGGTATGACTCATCAAATTTGGTTATTTTTAGAGTAAGAGGGCTCAAAACACCAATTTTCTTTTTGGCTGTTAAACTTTTGTATTTCTGAAAAAAAAAATTATATAAATTAACCATATATACAGGGAAAAAGGATAATAGTTTGAAATCAAATATGAAGAGAAAAAGTATAGGATAGTTAATGAGATTTTGGAATTTTCATAGGCTTTTTTTTTTTTTTTTTCCCTTGTTCATACTGCATTCCTTCATTGAAAGCACTGCACAGCTATCAAAGATCAAAATTAATTTAAAACATCTTTATTGGTAATGCCAAACGACATGCTATTGTTAAATTTTGATATAAAACTAAAATGGAATCATTAATGACTTAAAATTATCAAACATTGTATTGCATTGGAATTGATCACGTATTGACATAAAAACTGGATTTTTAGGGTCGGTTTGGAACGTTGAAGTGTATTGTAGTGGAATAAACTTATATATTTTAAATTTTTGTTAAGACAAAATAAATTTAGTACACTCTTAGCATCCCAAACATGCTCCTATACAGTTTTTTAATTAATCTCTGCGCACCAAAATAGCTAACTTTACAGTCTTTCAAGTAATGATTTTGGTAGCCTTAATTTGTAGTTGGGATTGCAATAACTTATTACTTTCTAGTTGGTGGAGACACATTCCCAATATATAATAATGACACAACCAAGCTGCTTTTTCTTATCTCCATTATTAATTTTTCCTTTTTTAATCTATCTATTTATTTAATATCCAATCAGCGGTTTTTTTTCTTTTTGGGCTGAATATCCAATCAGCATTTCACTTTAATTGAATACAAAACAATGTAGATTGGCCCCCTCAAACGTTCATAATGAGAGGATCACTAGTTAATGGTTAGCAAATCTGGTCACATCTGATAATTTTTCCATCCTTGAGTACGGTGTTTCATAGATCAGACACATGCCTCGCTGTCGAGTAATGGGGCTCGCGACACCACGGAGTGGGATCTTATTGTGTTTTTATTTATTTATCTATTCATTTTTTATTTTTATTTTAAAAAAGCAAATTGTAAAAGGGTATGGGTTTTGCGTGTCAATATAATACTAACTGTTGGAAGTGATTTATCTAACCAAAATTATGCCATGCATGTTTTATAAGCCATTTTGGATAATAAATATATATGTGGTATAAAATTGATATTGTTTAAATTTAAATGGTATAAATATTTAATAAATTTTAAAATTATTTTTTAATTATAATATGTTAAAAAAATATTTATAATTATTAATTAATTAGATATTTTATTAGTTTATTTTTTTTATCAAATAATTGATTTTTTAATAAAAAAAATTATGCTTTTTAAACCATTTAAAATGAGTAATGGATTTTTTATAAGTAAAAGATTATTTTAATAGTGATTTTTTTTTCTTACCATATCAATTTAACAATATATTTATAGATGGATTTACTCGAGATTTTTTTAATAACTTTCTATTTTTACTGATTTAATAACAAAATAAATAAAATGATTAAAGATGCTATTCGGTATTCTATATATATATATATATATATATACTCTCTAAAAACTTTTTCCAAGGATTAACATAAAAATTTGATAAACGGTAGAAACTACAAGGGCATTAGCTAATAAATTCCGTATACAAATTTTTTTTTTCAAAAAATTAATATTAAAATTATTCAACTGCAAAATTAATTTCCTAAAAGGTACGTACTTAATAACTTTTAGAGCTAGTATGCTGTAAGCATATTTCTGCCGCAAAACAATATTAAAAACTACTTTCGATCATTTTAGCTCTAAATAATTTAATTACTAAAACCACTATGTGGTTAATTATCATTAATTACCAATGTTAGTGACTTGGTGGTAAAGAGCTTATGGATTAATTAAGTCCACTTGTATCTAACAGGTAAACTTACATCCATTATTTTCACACTAATTTTTTTTTTTTTTAATTTTGTACATAAATTTAAAACAGCTTGCTAAATGGGAATTGTAGAGTCTTTTTTCACTGTTTTTTCCCCCCTGAAAAAATACTTCTTCTCACCGCAATTAAATTTTCACGGGTCATGTGGACGGCCTCTAGATTCTGTCTACATTCCAAGCCAACTCATTACACTGAGTAATTTCTATTAAGAATTTTCTCCTTTTTTATTTTTTATTTTTATTTATTATCGAACGTGAATTTTTAAAAGTTTTATGTAACCTTTGACAAGAATTGAATCTTTGCTTCAAGTCGTGGTATGATATTTCAAGTTGTATGTCACTAAAACATAGAAAAGAAGTGAAAAGATGGTGAAACAAAGAGACAAGTAATTTAGACAAGGAGAAGATAGGAGTTCAACAAAATGGCAGCCCCTTCTTTCGAAAAAACAAAATTGCGGTCCCTCTTCCTTTCGACTTTAAAGTATCCATTTGGCTTTCCTTCATTTTCGGGTTGTTGTTTTGGCAGTGACCTTTCATTTTGGTTGTTTACACAATATCTTTCGTACCAATCATCCTCCTTTTCTTCTCCTCCTCTCCTCTCTTTTTTCTTTGACCCTTTTAGACACTTTTTTAACTTCTCTGAAAGTATTATCTGAAAAAGCGGTTTTTATTAACTTTGATTAAAACTAGTATTTTTGAAGGTCTAAAATATTTCCTGAATATTATTCATGCACTTTCCAAAAACAGCTACTTTTAAGTTCCAAGAAACTATACCAAGTAGAGCTTTCTTCTTCTCCTTCTTGACCTTCTTAAATTAATTTAAATGCTTAAAGATACATAAGAAATTAGTTGTGATGGCGGCTTTCGTAAGAAAGGAGATGGTGCCTTTAGGTAGAACCATTGAAGGTGGCTGCAAATTTGCTGGCGGCATAAATTGAATGAGGGTTCTATACAGAAGATGGATTATGATTTTCTTTTTTTTCTTTTTTTCTTTTTTTTTTAAAAAAAAAATTTTGAATGTGGATTTAGTGGGGGCGATGGCGATTGATTGGTGATTGTGTAAGTAGAGATTTGACTACTTTGCTCGTTTCTCTCAAATTAATGTCACAACTTTCCACTGATAATGGCAATTTCTTATTGGAAATATACATCTATATATATAGACAATGATATTCAAGATTGAGATTGAGAAAAATTTATGCTTCTATAGCTAAATTAGTGCTTTATAAATTTAAAAATAATATTATATAAAAGACTTTTATGTTTGTCGGGTGATTGTATTACTTTTGAGTTTTGATTATCAAGTGTTTACATGCAAGTTAGGTGGCAATAACTGCCACTAATGTGCGGTTGTGATGGCACTTTTAGTAAATTAGTTTACTAATCAAGTCCAACATGAGAGATGATGATTTTTTCTAATTTTAAAAATATAATTGATAATTTTTTAAACTTTAAAAATGTTAATGAATTTTCATTGAATGAAATTTTGATGGAGTGAATGAAATTTTTCCAAAATTGCATTATGAAATCAAATAATTGGATCATCCCGTAATTATTGTCCCTTAGCCCAAAAACAAAACAGAACACAACAATAATTATGGGCTCCTGACCAATATTAATCATTGAGAACCATTGTGAGAAATACCTGACAAAAAATATCATAAAAAATATTTTAACTTATCTTCACCTTTTTCTTTTTCTTTTTCTTTTTCTTTTTCTTTTTCTTTTTCTTTTTTTGTTTTTTTTTTAATTTTTGGGAATAGAATCTTGCGTAATTTTTATGCCTTAAATATGCCCAATGGCAATAATTTACTATACTTCCTCGTCCCAAATAATTGTTTTTTCTGCTACAATTGAAATAAATTCTTTGATAATTCAAATATGGATAATAAATACCAACTACACAAGTATTTTATCTTAATTATATTAATTGGATTATCCAATAAATATATTTTTTAATTAAAACAAAAATGTATGTTTTTCAATTATATTAAAGAAATATTTGTTACCAAAAAAAATTATATTAGAAAAACATTCCCTCTCTTTTTTTACAACAAAAACTAGATTAAAAAACTGGATGGAAAAATAAAGGGGACAAAAAAAGTATGAGAAAAAAAAAAAAAGATTTCCCTTATTAAGGTTTCTATCTTGATTGGATGTTGATAAAAACATAAAGAAAATTTTCTCTTATTTTCAATATTTTTTTATAATTATTTTAATTTCCTGTCAAAACATATTAATTTTTCTCTTCTATTTGAATTTTATAATAAATTTTGAGGATTACAGCCTCTTAAAAATTTCAATTTTTATTTTTTATTTTTATATTTTGTAAAAAAAAGATAACACAAATTTATTTATTTATTTATTTTTTAAAGATACGGGAATGCAGTGAGGTTCAACGAAGTCTCCTCCTCAACGTCGCCAGAGGCGAGCACTTGCCGGAAGTTTCAATGGCTGAAAATTAGCAGCTGGAGCCAGGAGAAGAGAGAGAGAGAGAGAGAGAGAGAGAGAGGACCAATAGTTTTTCCCAAAAATTTCAATTTTCCTCTAATTAGGTTAAAAAAAAAAAAAAACTAGAATTCCATATTCCAATGAAAACTTTTTCTCTCAGTTTTCCGTTCTTTTTTTTTTTTTTTTAAACTTATTTTAGAACAACATTGAATTTTAAAATTCTTCTATTTTTTTTTCCCCCCCCCCCCCTTTTCCCATGTATTTTCTAAGGTCAAACATACATTTAACTTTCAGGCTTACGGTTATCAGAAAATTTAATTAAGACGATGGTACGGTAACCACTCCAAGCAATTGGATGCGATGCCATATGTTAAAAATATAGCATGTCATAGCCAACCTAGATCTTAATTTTTTTTTTTTTTTTAAAACATAAAATTTTTTGCAGAGGCTGTGATCTTCTTCCATCTATGCATTTAGAAGGTGGTAATTCAAATTCATGATATTTTCAACTTGACTGAGTGAGTACAAATTTGAAAACATTTCTTTTCTTTTTATGCTGACTGTAAGTCAGCCAACAAATAACCTTTAATCCTTTTCAGAGAATATTCCATTTAACATATGTGTAACCAAATCGAATCAACATAAATTTCCTTGTACACAGCTCACACGTGTTTCCCATACAATCTCGTGAATCAGAACGCAAATTGGTAGTTAAAATTTAACTTGTTTATTGTGTAAGATTATTTTTAGAAACCCAAAATATAATAATAAAATAAAATTTTACTTTCATAAAACAAAAAACGAAACAAAAACACTCATTATCTTTAACATATTCTATTGTCAATAACAAAACCCACTGTACACATTTTATTCTTTTTTTTTTTTTTTAACGGTAAAATATTTCAAAGGCGTGACATGGCAAGAACTTGCTGATCATTATACGTAGGATGTTTTTCCTTCGACCTTCCCCGGCTATTCCGATCCACCACCGCCATTGTCGTCTCTGTCGCCGCGGTGGCAGCCAGTGCAACCGCCTGAGCTCTCAATTCGAACTTCTGAATCTTCCCGGTCAAAGTCTTCGGCAGCTCATTCAGAAACTCCACCTTCTTCGGAACCATAAAGTGCGGCAAATTCCTCCGGCAATAAGTGATCAACTCCTTCTCGGAGACCGAACCGGAGTTGTTCTTCAGTGCGACGAAAGCACAAGGACTCTCTCCCCAACGAGGATGAGGCATTGCCACCACGGCTGCTTCCAACACTTTGGGATGCTTATACAATATGCTTTCCAATTCAACACTGCTTATATTCTCCCCTCCCGATATGATCACGTCTTTCGATCGATCTTTGATTTCTAGATATCCATCGGGATGTACTACACCGACATCTCCGGTCAAGAACCAACCGTCCTTGAACGCTTTGGATGTGGCGTTCTCATCTTTGAAATACCCTTTCATTATGCTGCTTCCTCTCAGAACAATCTCCCCCATGGTTTTCCCATCCCGAGGCACGCTCTTCATCGTCTTCACTTCCTTCACGTCCACATCCGCCAGTGTCAAGATCCCAACTCCTTGCCTCGCTTTCAGTTTCGACTTATCCTCCGCCGGAAGTTTGTCCCATTTCGCCTGCCACTCGCACACCAGAGCCGGTCCGGTGGCTTCCGTCAAGCCGTAGGCGTGTGTTACTTCAAATCCTAATGGCTCGATTTTTTCCAACAGTGCCGCCGGAGGTGGAGCTCCTCCGGTGAGTATTTTCACCGGAGTTTCGATTTTCCGGCGTTCGTTGGGTTTGGCTTCTAGAAGGATGTTGAAGACGATTGGAGCACAGCACATGTGGGTCACTTTATGTGTGTGTATGTTTCTGTATATGTCATACGCCGTCGTATTACGGAGGCAAACGTTGGTACCACCACGAGCGGCGATTCCCCACGTGAAGGTCCACCCGTTGCAGTGAAACATCGGTAGAGTCCACAAATAGATAGGCTCGTTTCCCATTTCCCATCCCATAACCAAACTGAGAGTGCTGAGGAAAGCTCCTCTGTGGCTGTACACAACTCCTTTCGGTGAGGACGTCGTTCCGGAAGTATAATTGAGAGCGATTGAATCCCACTCGTCTTCGATTTCAAATTTGTTGTAGTTGGGATTTCCATTTCTGATCAGCTGCTCGTATTCGAGCTCTCCAAGCCGGGTACCGGTCGGTTTGTCGACGTCGTCGATGACGATGACCAACGGCATCGACAACGTCGTTTTCAAATCAGCCATCAGAATCCGGAGAACTTCGCTGGCTAAAGGAACATATTGGTAGTCGACGAAGAAGACTTTGGCCTCTGAATGCCGAATAATCAGTGCTATGTTTTTTGCATCTAGACGGGTGTTGATCGTGTTGAGGACGGCTCCGGCCATCGGCACCGCGAAATGCATCTCATACATGGCCGGAATATTGGGAGCCAGAACTGAGACCTGTAAAGAAAAGGAACCAAAAAAAAAGAAAAAGAAAAATTAAGTTCATGAAAAAACGACACATTAAAAGATAACCGCTTCAAAAGCTATGTTTAATAATAAACGTCTCTGCAAAAAACTTACGACATTGTTCTTGACGATGTTGAGGGATCGAAGGGAAGAAGCTAAACGACAGCAACGATCGAAGGTTTCCTGCCATGTGAAGCTGGTTCCTTCATAGATAATTGAGGGACGGTTGGCATAAAAGGAAGCGGCTCTCTTCAAGAAAGTTAAAGGAGTGAGAGGAGCATAATTTGAATCACACTTGGGAAGCAAATCCATGATTAAGTAGTTATAGTTTGCTTAATTTAATGAAAAGAAAAATGAGGGAGAGAGAGAGATATAGAAGGAAAAGAAATATGTATAAGAAGCTTTAAGATGAAGATGAAGAAGAAGAAGAAGAAGTGAGGCAGGGTTGGAGAGTGAGAGAGGGATGGGTTTTTATAGAGTTGGTTTTTGATTAGGAAAATGAAAGGAGGGAGCGGGAAAGAGAGTTAAAGGGTAGAGGTGGGTAGGGGGGCTTTTGATAATTGTTTGGAAATTTGAAGGGAAATTGCGATGAGATTTACAAAGTGGAGGTTTTGGTCGGTAAAACAGAGGAATTATATGGGAAAAGGAAGACCAGCTGACTAGTACTGGGGTTTCTAATTTAGTAAAGTCGTGCGTCATGCACTCACTTTTTTTTTTTTTTTTTTTTTTTTTGGGGTTTGGTTGTTTAATTCTTTTCAAAATATATTATGTGTTTTCACATCTATTTATTTCATAAAGGGGCTGGCTGCTTGACCTCCCCACTTCATGATCACCACTAATTCACAATGACATTAATTTAGCATCATGTGAATACATTTATAATACTGATATATATATATATATATATATATATATATTAATTAGTGATACAACCATGTTCTCAATTTATATTGGAAGCTGGAACCCGTAAATTTATTAAGGATTATAACTTCTAGTTTTGTAGTTTTAAATCAAAATTTAGAATCTTTATCCTTTTTATTGTATAAGCATGTACCATTCTCAATTACGAATCTATTATAATTTTTACATATTATTTAAATATTTGTTTTGATTGGTAAAATAGAAAAGGAAATCAAACTGGGCAATTATTTTGCTAGGAAAATGGTGAGAAATTAGTTTTTGTAATTGCAATTTTTTGAACCAAATAATAAGATTGGCTTTGGAATATGCTCATGTTATACGGGAAGAAAAATAGTTTTGAATGAAGATAAGGATATAAGGATGAAGATATATATTGTGTCTCCATCTTCCTCTTTCATTCCTGTCCGATAAAAAATAACCATTTTTGTTTCCCTTGATTTATTTTATGTTTTAATAATGATTTTAAATTAAATGACATCATGATATTTAATGGTATATAATAATAAGGATAAAAAAAATAGAAAATTGAATCCATGGAATAGTGCATGTAGAATATGAACAAATTGTATATATATTAGTGGTTGGCTTAGTTAATAAGTCACTCACACATACACCTATAAAGTTTGCTGATTTGAGAAGATAGATGAAAAATTATTGTAAATAATAAAAAAAAAATCATATCTATATTGGTAAATTAGACTTTTAATATAATTTTTTTTTTGTTATAAAAGCAAAAACTTTTTGAGGAAATGTGAATTGCACAAAAAAAATACTACTAATTAATATTGAAAATATATCTCAATTGATATATATATATATATATACACACAAATTTATAACCCAACTTAAATAAGGTTTATTTTATTTTATTAAATTAAGTTTCAACTTTAATAATTATTGGATTTTTCTTTAAAATATAAAACATAACCCATTAAGAGAATCCAATGATCATAAAATGTGGATTTTAATTTAACTAAATAATGTGAACCTTATTTGAGATCAACTGTTTAAAAATACTTAAACTGTTTTTTTTTTTTTTCCTTTTTCTGAGCCCTTATTTTTTGTATCACCTATTTTAAATAATATTTTCATTAATAAGTGCTTCATAAAATAAATAGTAGAATATTTGGCTGAACACAATAAAAAATAATTTTAAATTTATATTTAATATTGCTATATTTTAATTAATACATTAAGTGCTTATTTATTAATTTTTTTACATCTGAAAAACATTAATTTAGAGAAGCACCAATCTTTTAAAAAAAGCCCTAAAGTGCTTTTTTTTTTTTTTTTTTACAAAAAAACAATTCCAAATATTTTGTCAAACATTTAATCAAATGTTTTTTTAAACTTTCGTACAACTTATTTAAGCTTGAAAAGAGTATGCAAACTGATTCAAGGCATTGGTGAATCAGCTAAGCACAAATTTTAATTAAGATTTTAATTTGGTGACCACAAATATCAATTTTAATTAAGTTTTTTTTTTTTTATGCGACCACAATATTAAGTAGTTTTTTTTTTTTTTTGGGGTAATTACAATATTAAGTAGTTGCAACTCCATGGAAAATGGATATTGCATTTTTTTTTTATTTTTTGTTATCACGACAGGATGAGTCATTGGCGGACTTCTACAGTTACCAGGGAGCACGTGCCCCCCCAACTGTTTTTTTTGGCTTTTAATTTTTTTTATATGCTTACAATTTTACCCCTAAATGAGTAACTGTACCAACCAGCACCCCCCCCCGGGGGGTCCCTTTCTCCATCGTAGGGCATATTTGAATTTCATTTTGCAATTTTCGAAATATTTTTCCCATTTATCCATTTTTATTTTCATCTCTTATTTTCAATCAAAATTATTTATTTAATTCAATATTTATCTATAATTTGATTCATACAATACTATTTGATTACTATTTGTAATATAATATTTCATTACAATTATAATTAGTTAATACATGCATTTATTTAATAACAATTTAAATAAAAATATATATTTATTATAATATTTATCTACCTTATTTTGTTTTAACTAGAGAGAAGTTGAATTGTCACTTCTTTTGATTTAGTTATAATTCTTGTATTAATTTTTTCTTTACTTTTTTTTCTAATTTTTAATTTACTTTGTTTATTTTTATTTCGTTGTAATCAATCTATTATGATTATCAAATCATATTTAATTATATCATTGAAAACATATTTTTTCCTAAAACAAAATTGAGAAAACACAAAAAAAAAAAAAAAACTTTTTTAGTCTTCTTTAGTTTAAAGAATGTTCTCATTACTTTGACTACGTCCACTGAAAATGTTATATTTTATATCTCAAAAAGTAAATATTAAAAACCAACTACATGTTATTTTATAAGAGTGTCCCTGAAAAACTTTTGTGGTCCGCAATTGATGGTGGCAATCTTTTTTTTTTTTTTTTTCCTACTAGTTTTAGTTAAATATTTTAAAATTTCTTGTTGCTTAACTTATTGTAATTTTTAACTAATGGTCACCTTTGTGGTATAAAAAAATTACTCATCAATCAATTTAATTTGCATTCACCATTTTTTCATTGTATATTATTATTATTGTTATTATTGTTGTTAGTGGATGTTTTATTTTTAAATAAAAAGCTTAGGCAATGTATATTTTTAATTAACTTACAAGTAAAGTTTAAAATTTTAGAACTCATGAATATATCGAAAGTTCAAAATATAAAAATTTTCTCTGAAAATATGAAAAAGTATCAAATATCGATAAAAACTCATAAAAATGATACAAATTTATGAAAATTTACTTTGACAAATAAAAATTTGTATTTAAACTTTAAAATTAGTTTATTTAATCAATCAATTATCAAATTGATTATAAAAATTACTAAAATATTAAATAGATATTATATTTTTCTTAATCAATTAATTTATAATAAGTAGTAATGATCATGAATGAATTATTACTAATAAAAATATACAAAAAAAATACATATTTGATAAAATTATTTATTAATTAAGATATACATAAGATAATTATTACAATTACATTATAATTTATAAATGTCATCTTAATACTAGATAAAACTCTTGGATGGTTGAAAGTTGTTGGTCTCTTCCTTATTTTCATTTTGAGATGCGAAATATAAAAAAGTAATTATTAAAATATGTATCTCCTCAATAATTTTTTATATAATTGTTAATATGTTAATCATATATATCTTGTATTAAATGTAGTTACCTTTAATATTTAGTATAATATATTTCATCATCTTTTTATTTTTATCTGCTTAATATTATTAATTTAAATTCTATCAACACATATTCTTCATAATATTATATTTTCATGTTATTATTTTATGTAATTATTTTTCATTATTATATAATCAACTATTAATAATGAAAATCAGGTGTATTATATTCTTCACTTATTTGTATTATATTCTGGCTTTACATGTTAATAGGATAATTATTGAATATATACTTACAATCCGGTGTGGGTGCAGGTGAGATATTAAAGAGATTGAAAATAAATTCCTCAACCCTATAAGCTAGATGGTTGTATATATTTTTTTTGTTCAACCCTATAAATTCCTCAAAATTATGTCACAACAAGAATTTGTACTGTGTAAAATTGGAATAGCGTATCACCGGTCATTGCTTTAATTAAATGATGTAGCCCCCACTTGGCAGAGATTGTTTTAAAATTTTTATTGATTTATTTATTTTTGGCAATAGCTTTTCCAAACCGTTAAGTTTATTTATAGCCTTTCACACCACCTCTTCCCAATGTGCCTTTTTGCACGATCTTTTTTTTTTTTTTTTAATTTGCTACGTAAAATAAGGTGATTAAACCATTTAATTGATTAATGATAAAAAAAAACAATTTAATAGATTAGCTTAACATGCATACATAAATAATTTATTATATAAACTGATGATCACCATTAATAATAATATATAACAAAACTCAATTTGACAAAATAAAAAATCAAAAAATCAAAAATTTTTATACTCATTTATTTATTTTTATCTTAGAGATAAATTGTAATTTTTAAAAACAAAAAGGAGGAACTGTTCAAAAAAAAAAAAAAAAGAAGAAAGAAAGAAACTAAAATTAGAGGATTTATTTGGTATATTTGACTCCTAAAAGTATTTTTAAATTCGCACTCGAAGACTTGGCAGCTTTTTAATAAACAGTTCTTTCTGCGAGAAGATATAATTATTGTATTACTTAAAAAAAGAAAAAAGAAAAAAGATATAACTACTAAAGGATCTTCTAACCCTAGGAAAAAAAAAATTTATTAAAAAAAACTATTCACATAAGCTCTACCAATAATAGCAAACGAACACTTTATTTTATTTTATTTTTTAATAAAAGCTGTTTATTTGTTTATAAAAGCTGGATGTTTATTTGTTTATAAAAGCTGTTTTTACATTTTTATATAGTAACCATACCCATCATATACATTAATTTTAAGCCATAAATTAAGATGTTTCATGGTTATTGCATCTCACAATAATATATATGAAATATTGGTTCTACTTCAACGAGCTATGAAGATCGAATAATAGAGAGTTTAATAGCCTTGCTTAAAAAGTAATTTCTTGGGGGGGGGCGATTCGCATGATTAGCCACCCATATTATTACGAATTTCAATAAGTCAAGCACGTTATGATAATAATAATAACTTTTTTCTTTTTCCCATCCTTTAGATATATATAATTTATATGGTGGATCTTGCATATCACATTCTCCATATTATTACCCAAAAATAATAAAAACTTAATTTTTTTTCCGGACACTTAAAATTAAAACTTAATATTTTTTTGGGGACACTTAAATTCTTTAATATCTTTATACCCAAAGAAGTACAACTATATATTAATTAATCTTCCATTCTTCGTTTAGTTGATTTCCATCCCTCCTATGAGGTGGTTCCACAAAATTCACATGACTCAAATTTCAGTATTATATCGAAGAAAGTTAATGAGAATCGATTTAACCAAACAAAAAAAAAAAAAAAAGTTACTTTTTTCATTTTAAAATGGAGAAATTATGTGGACAGGGAGAATTAAACTTTCCTTTGGACAAAAAAAAAAAAAAGTTAGTTGGAGAGGAGGGAATACAAATTATATAAATTTAAAAAACAAAATATATTTAGAGAGTTGAAAGCAATATATGTGTATATATATATATATATATATATATATATATAATAAAGAGACAAATTTTATGTAGGAGAGTGAGAAATGAGAATATTATCAATTCATATTTGTAGTAATTGAATAAAAACAAAAAGTGAGTAGTTAGTGAGATTACAAAGGAGTCTACGTCTCAATATATGTTGTCAGTGTGGGACACTTACTACATGTGACTAAGAAACCAAGTCCATGTGAGACACAACATACACCTATATCTATTATCACCACACAAAGATTGATTATTCACCAAGAAAAATCAAAACAAAAATTGAATTATTCCTGCTGGACTCTGTCCATCTCATATGCCACCCCATCACTTTGATTTTATTTTTTTTATGGCACATTACATCTTTAAGTGCTAATTTATTCTATGGACCACATTTTCAAACCCAAAAAAAATAATAATAATAAATAAATAAATAAATTCTATGGAAGACTTCCATTCATAAAGCTACAATTTTCTCTCCTCTGTTGCAATAATTCCACAGCCACTTTAGGGAAGGGGAAAAAAATATCTAATTTTCTCTTTCTTTTCTTTTTAATCTAAGCGATTATTAATTAATAATCTATAAACCCCTATGAAATAATTTTTCTCATAGAAAAAGAAAAAAGAGCAAATAGCCATTGCGAATGTATATAATTATAATATATATAGCTTTGTTATCAAATATTTATACGCACATCTTCAGTACAAATTGTGCTTGGCCAATTATATATAATTCACTAACTAATTGGTTATATGGTCTAATTATATATAATTTCAGTAAAAATAAAACAAATACATATAATTTATCTCATATCCTCCATATAGCCAACATATAATTATTTTATAGCAAAATTCTATATTTATATATAAAAAAAGCACCAAAATTTGCAAAATATACATTTGAGAAACACGAGGAAATGTTGTAATAATATTACATATAAGCAATCAGCTAGATATTTATATTTATATTATTATTATTATATATAGGGCATGTATAAAAATACGTATGAGATATGAAGCTTTTTCTCCTGTTTCCGTGGATTTTCTTCCATGACATTACTTGTTGGCAGGGAGATACCCTTTTGCTTTCCAATTAATTATTTAAGCTCTACAGTGGACGAAGGATGGTAAGAAGCTTTTATTTTTTTCCAAGGAAAACAACTTTTTTTTTTTTCTTTTTCTTTTTGGTCCCTTTCTTTTTCCACAAGACTAAGTTATAAAGAAGACCCAATTGATTCAAGGTCTCGTAGAATTAGTATTTTAAGTCTAACACCAACTCACATTTGCTAGGAAGATACCCCAAGCATCAAAATTCTTGATACCCCAAGCATCAAAATTCTTTCCTTTTTATTTTACATATAAATATTTGGCCAATTGTGAATATTTTAATTGCTCCAATGAATGACAGGGTGATAGCAAACTAAATAGCTGTTATGATAAGTTTATGTTATTATTGATAAGTAGATGTACATAACGTAGCTAACATACTTTTAACTTTTTAATTTGTTTTTGTTACCCATCCTGTATTTCTTCACTGTATTTATGCAGCATCTGTATTACAGAAGATATCTATACAAAACTATCAATTTCTTATTTCTTCAGAGGGCCAAAGCATTACAAGTCGGAAACCAAAGTTACCAAGTTATGATTCAAACTCAATTCCAATATATTATTAATTCCAACTGGTTGGAAGAGAAATATATGATGTACATGGTAAGAGTAAGTTGTTAGAATTGTTGGAAAATGACTTTAACATGTTATTATTTTATTTTATTTTTTTGGTCTCAAATGAGTTCATCTAATAGTCTTATTCGGCCGTTTCTTTCCTCGCAAGTGTCATGTTAGAAAAACTTGCATAAGTTTAACTTTCCAATATTAGAAATTTCAGTTCATGACTTTCTCCCTTTATCATTCTCGAAATCAATGATAATTTTAAAAGAAAAAAAAAATAACTTTTATTAATCTTATCGGCTAGAAAGAAATGTTAAAGATCCTTTTGGAAAATTTATATCATACACCACTTCCAACTTTTTTTTTTTTTTTAATATACTGAATCATTGCATAAGGAAAAATCGCCTCCTTTTAAGATTTTTTTTTTTTCCCTAAAGAGTTTGACGATTTTATTTTATTTTATTTTTTGAGATAAAATAGTTAGACAAATTGGCCACCAGACATTCAAATTGACTGTTTATATAACTAAAAAAATATCTAAATAATTATTTTTTACGAATAGAATTAATTAAAATGGACAAAATAATTTTCATCAATGATATATATATATATATATATATTTTGTTAATTTTGATTCAAAACAAATTGCCTTTTGATATATATTGTTTATATAGTCAATTAATTTGAATTTTAAATAGTAAATCTCGTCACACTTTAACAGAAACTATGAGAAATTGACATTGATACACCTGAACTATATTAGATTTCACACATTGCACTCTGAAATTAATTTATTGAATAAACCTGTAACGTATATTATAAATATTTATCAAAATTAACCTGATTTTTGTAAACAATTTGACATGGTTTTTCGATTTTGCCATTAAACAATCGGAGGTCATAATCTATAGGTTTATTCAATAAATTAATTTCAATGGATCTTTGTTAAATTTTGGGTATGTTGAGGCTTTAAGAGATAAAATTTTGGGTATTTTTGGGTATTTTTTTTGGCTGAATATCCAATCAGCTTTTCTTTTTTTTTTTTTTTGGGGGCAAATATCCAATCAGCATTTCACTTCAATGGAATACAACACAATGTACATTGGCCCCATCAAAAGGTTCATAATGTGAGGAACAGTAGTTAATGGTCCGCATATCTGATCACATCTGATAACTTTTCATCGTTTGGTATGTTGTCTAATAGCTCAGAGACATGCCCCACCGTGGAGTAATGTGGCCTGCGACACCTCCGTTCTCCCCTTTTTGATACTAAGTCTTATTGTTTTTTTATTTAAAATAAATAAATTAATTAATAAAATAAAATTAAAAAAAGGCAAATCATAAAAGGGTATGGTTTTAGGATGTCATATAATACTTTTGGGGCAGTAGTTTATTCATCAATTTTTAAATACCAACATTATAACATATATGAGTTTTTAATTAGAACATTTTAAAGGATGAATATAGAAAGTTATTTATATAATATAAAAATTAATATTGTTTAAATTTACATGGTGTAACTATAAAATAAATTTTAAATGATAATATATAAAAAAAATATTTATAGTTATTAATTAATTAAATTTTTTATTAGATTATTTTCATTTTACAAAGGAATTAACCTTTTAAGGAAATTTTTTTTTTTAATTTCAAAATGTTTAATGTGAGAACATGTTTAAACAAATTCATTGAAGAAAATTTTTTAATATTATATATTTTTTAATGTGATAAAAAAATCTAAAAATAAATAGAGATGTTTTTAAGTCATATATATATATAATCTGTACGAATCTTTATCAACTACTAACATAAAAAATGGATAAACGGTAGAAACTACAAAGGCATTAGCTAATAAAATCCGTGTACAAACAATGATGCTTTTTTTTTTTTTTCCAAAAAAATAATATTAAATGCTTCAACTACAAAATTATTTTCCTAAAAGTTAATCACTTTTAGAACTCTGGTTGTTGTTTTGGCAGTGAAATTTCCCTTTCATTTTGGTTGTTTACGCAATATCTTTCGTGCCAATAATCCTCCTCTTCATACATTCCTTTTCTCTTCTTTTTCTTCCCCTCTTCTCCTTTTTCTTTGACCAAGAAGATACATTTTTTACTTCTCTAAAGATATTTTCTAAAAAAATGCTTTTCACTAACTTTGATTAGAAATAACGTGTTTGGAAACCTAAACTATTTTCTGAAAATTAATTTAGTATTCTCCAAAACAGCCGCTTTTGGGTTCTTCTCCTTCTTGATCTTCTTGTATTAATTTAAATGCTTAAAGAAATATAAGAAATTATTTGTGATGGCGGCTTTTGTAAGAAAGGAGATGGTGGCTTTAGGGTGAACCATTGAAGGTGGCAAATTTGCTGGCGGCATGATTGAATGAGGGTTCTATACAGAAGATGGATCGTGATTTTTATTTTTTATTTTTTTGAATTGTGAATATGAGTTTAGGGGGGCCGATGGCGATCGATTAGTGATTGTGTAAGTACCGATTTGACTACTTTGTTCATTTCTTTCAAATTAATGTCACAACTTTCTATGATAATGGAAATTTGTTATTGGAAACATACATCTACATATAGAGACAATGATTCATGATTGAGATTGAGAAAAATTGATGCTTCTACTGCTAAATTAGTGATTTATAGACACTTTAAAAAGGAATATTATATAGAAGTCAACTTTATGTTTGTCGGATGATTGTATTACTTTTGATTTCCAGGTGTTAACATGCAAAGTTATGTGGCAACAACTACAATGGGCATTTGTGATGGCAATAAGACTTTCCTATTCTGTGGCCCAATCTGATTATCCTACTTTGATTCTCCTTTTTAAAATAAAATAAAAAAAAGGATAAATAAAAAGACCAATAGTAAAAAAAAAATACAAAAAAACAAAAACAAAAATGTTAGGTGGCAGTCGCTTTTAATGATGGAAACCAAACCACCATGGCAGTTACTTTATCCAGTGAAATTATTATGAGATGCCATGCTCTAGTTACATTCCAAAAACAATATATCGGAGTTATAATAACATCATTCTAATATAAATTTATATATACATATATATGGAAATTTTATGGTGAAAATCTCAGTATTATTGATAATTTTTTATAGTATTAACAATGATTTTTTAAAAAATTATTACCAATATTATGAAAAATCATCACCAATATTGTGGTCCGTATAAAAACTGTCCGTACGTAGACGAACTATATATATATATATATATATGTAAAATTTCTATCAAAAAAAAAAATTATAATGAGCTTGACAGACTACCAAAATAATTCAATTTGAATAGGACTGTACGTTCTCTCCTGGTCTACATTTAAATGATTAGATTTAGTTTTGGATTTCTCAATCCAAGTACTGAAATTATAGTGATGTTAATTTTAATACCGGAAAGATTTTTCCAATCATGACAACTTGATTATTTGTAAATCTCTCTCAGCCTCAAACTTAATATTATTATTATTTTTTTTTATGAAAATGCAGACATAAACATTGAACTATTGTATGTATATATTTTTAAATAAATTGGGTAACTGCAAGTCTGCAAATACTAATATATATAATATATATTTTTTTTTTGGTTTTTCGAAAGATACAAATTTAAAGTTGTGGTTACAATCTTTGGCACTCGTGAATTTTCACTTTTAAATTATTTACTTTTTCATAATATTGGAGAAAGATCCGAGGACCAATTGGTACGGGAGTGCCGGTTATATAAACGTACCGTACCAAAATACGACTTTTTTTTTTTTTTTTTTTGATTCTACGGGCTTTTGTTTTTTGTTGCTTTAATTATTATTATTATTTTTTTTTTTTGGAGCTGAAGTTTCGGAGTCACGAGACTCATTACTACTCAATTTTTTATTGCGTAATAGCGAGACTCATTACTACTCATGTTTGCATACAGTTGGGATATTTTGAGATAACTTTTAAGTTCATTATAGGCATTGTGGGGTTTACACGTTGGAGTCTCTATATTAGCTGGCCCAGGAATCCTTTTTCTCTTGCTAAAATTAAGGTACTTAATACATAATTTATGTTTAATATCCTTGTCCTCGTCCCTATCATCCAACAAGTAAATATCTTTTGTCATTTTTGTTTAATATAAAATATGAGAGAATTTAAACTCACTTATATAATATATTGACACAAAACCTAAACAAAGTTGACATTTTTAGAAAAGCAAATGTTTTTTTTTTTTTTCCTACAGTATTTGTTTTTTCTCTGAGTGAAAAATTGATATTTTTTTCTTCTATAGCGTTGGTTTTCTTTTGGTTTGCATGCGATTTCATCCGGATGCTGCTGATTGTAATATGATACTTTCTAATGAAATAGAAAAGATGTATACATAGTGTTTATATAAGAAAGCCAAAAAAATCCTCTTCAAAGTTTGAGAAATTATCCAATAGATTAATTCTATATAGCCGTTCTTTGACAAACTAGACCTTATATATGCTTGTAAGTGTGATTTATATATAAGATGAACTTGCAGAATATATATATATTTTTTCCATCTATACCTTATTGTTAGAGCATTCGAGAACAATTTTGTTTAGCTTATGTGTGGTTTTATTTGCTACTCTAAAAACCCACAAAAATGAAATCTCACCTTCAATTTATTAAAAAAAGTTAAAATAAAAAAATACAAAAGGTAAGACTTACTCTGTAGTATTTGTACAAATTACTCTGCACCACCATATTCCAATTCTTTATCAATTTTTTACTATTCCAACTCGTATGCTTTTATGCTTTTATTATTGGATGAATGATCCCGACAAAAGATTTAAAAAAAATAAAAAAATAAAATATTCAGGGCAAAAAATAAAATGAAATACATTGGCTTTTATCTAATTTCTTACTCTCTCTCCTCATATCCTGTTGTAATAAATGAAATTGTACAGTAATATGCTACATATTGCTTTTTTTGACACAACGGTCATGACATTCTCTGTTTTTTGTTTTTGTTTTTGCTTTTCGTGAATGCGACAACCATGACATTCAACACTACTGCACCATATCAAAATCATGAATATGAATGGGTTGTTCCAATATCATATTTCGGAACTATGAAATCAATATCAAAGTAATTGTTAGGAGGAAAAAAAAAAGTATATGGACATATATATCTACAAAATAAATATAAATATGTATATCTCTATGTATATTAATGTATCAAACAATTACGATAATTATAATAAAATAAAGAAAAAAACTCATTGCTTTGTATTAGAATTAAAATTTCATAAAGTTGATTTTTATATATTAATTGAGATAAGAGTTGAATTCTCTTTTTTTAAGATAAAATTCGCTCTACTACAGGGTTCACTGTTTTACAATGATTATCTTCTAGAATACGATAATCACTTTTTTAAATAGTAGCACATCAAATTCAAAGAACAACCAACCAAACAGAATTTTTGAATTCTCTTTATACAAATTTGTTTTAATTGTTTTCAATACTTTTAACAATCATCTCATATGGTATTTATAGATTTGAAAATGATATCAAAAAGAAACATAATAATTTAGAAGAAGATATAACAGATAAATGCATTGTTTTAAGGGAAGACACATTGATTGGGAATAGATACATATATATGAAAAACATTACAATTGTTAGTAATGAATCAATATCAATTGTAATTTTCCATCAACAGTTATAATGTTCCAAAAATATTTTTTTATTTATTATAAATTTCTAATGAAAAATTCAAACAAAAAAAAATTGCAATAAAAAATTTCATCTACATCCTCGATGAATGGTAGAAAATTTATTAACACTCTTAATGATTAAAAATCATAATTTACTCCTCTAAAATTTGACTAATTATTATTTATCATTTTAAAAGTTGACTTTTGAAAAAATTGATTTATGAAAGGTCAATTTTTCCTTGATCTCGATGTGTTTTGATATTTAATATTTATCGTTTTATGAAAAATCATCATTTATGAAAATTCCGTTTTAATATTTATAGATATTAAATTAATATTTTCAAACCAAAAATATGCATATTAAATTATTATTTTATAATTTACTTTATAATAGTGTTGATTAAAAAAATCATTTATGGTAAAAGATTTAATATAATGATTAACAATATAACTAAAAAATATAAATAAATTACAATTTTTAATATACATTAATTTTTTTTTATCATTTTCAATCGTTTCTTCCTATTTTTCATTTTTATGTTTCGAATTCACGACCTTTTAAATGTAAATATAAACGATTTAGTAAGTGAATCAAATTAATTTGATTTTAATATATATTATTATATAAAAAAAAACATAAAATCAAGTTTTGATATTTATTTTGAAATTAAAAGGCAAAATAGGCTTTCCGCAAATTAGTTTACTAATCAACTCTAACTTAATAAATGATGATTTTTTCAGATTTCAAAGATGTAAGTGATGATTTTCCAAACTTGAAGGTGTGGATAAATTTTTCCAAAATTGGAATATGAAATCAAATAATTGGATCATCCTCCATGAATATCTGGAAAAAAAAAAAAAAAAGTTTCTACAGGCATCCCGTAATTATTGTCCCTTCGTCCAAAGCAAAAACAAAACGAAAAATTGGATCATCCTCCTTGAATATCTTTAAAAAAAAAAAAAATTGGTTTCTACAGGCATCCCGTAATTATTGTCCTAAGGGTGGACATAGATTAGGTTGGTTCGGTTTTGAACCGAAATACAATCCAATCCATATATATCGGTTTTTCTAATTTATAATCCAAACCAAACCATTAAAACATTAAATCTAAACTAAACCAAACTATTTATAATCGGTTTGGTTTGGATTGGTTGATCGGTTTGAAACTTACTAATTTATAAATATATAATACAAATAAAAAATTTTCCAAATATAAAATATAAATAATAAATTATAATTATACAAACATAAAATACAATTAGAATAATACAACATAGTCTACAATGGAAAATAAAGAAGAAAATGTAGCAAATGATACACATCATGCACTTATTAAATAGCAAACATTAATGTCATCATCTTACTCCTATAAAATTAAATTAAAATTGTTAGAACAAATAATGTAAATAATATATTCGTCAAAATTCATTCACTCAATAATCAATGCATAATTTTTTTTTTAACCTTAAACTTTGGTAAATCATAAATCAATCAACGTTGACAAGTTCATTAATTTTAGTTGATTCTGTAAGCTCTACAAAGATCAAAACACTAAAATTAGCAATAAATTATATTTAAACATTTATATATATATATATATATAGAAGTAATAATTTGATACAATATATGTATATATATATATATATGATGGGGATGTAAAAAATATATATATATATATTATGGTGATGGTGATGGACTGGTGGTAGGCGGCAACAAAGGTAAATGTTTAGTTTAGAATTACTAGTTACAATTTGATTTGAGATTTACGATATGAGGATGTAAAAGAAAAAAAAAATATATATATATATATATATATTAATAATCAATATATAAAAATGGAAAAAAAATTAAAAATTAATATATAAAAATGAAAAAAAATATATTAAAATTAATATATAAAAATAAAAAAATAAAAAATATATAATTTTTTAGTTATATAATATATTATTTGGATTGGATTGGATTGGATTTATATTTCCAATCCATAACCAATCAAATCCATACTATTTATAATATTTTGAACCTAATTCAATCCAATCGATGTAAAAATCCAATCCAAACCGTTAAAAATAGATTGGATTGGACGGATTGAACGGATTAGATTGGATTTTGTCCCCCCTAATTGTCCCTTAGCCCAGAACAAAACAAAACGCAACTGGTTATGGGGTTGTGACCAATATCAATTATTCAGAACTATATTGAGGAACACCTACAAAAAACACCATAAAAAATATTTTATCTTATCTTCACCTTTTTATTCTTTTTTTTTTAAATTAATTTTTGGGCATAGAATCTTGCGAAGTTTTTATGCCTTAAATATGCCTAATGGTAATAATTTACTATATTTCCTCGTCCGAAATAATTGTCTTTTCTCTTTTACAATTAAAATAAATTCTTTCATAATTCAAATATAGATAATAAATGCCAACTATGCAAGCATTTTATCTTAATTTTGCTATTCAAAAAATGTATTTTTTAATTAAAAAAAAAGTGCATATTTTTCATGATAATCATCAACTTTTAGGTCTGTTTGGAGTTTAAAAAATGTATAGGGAAAAAAAAAACAAAAAGAGTGTGGAAAAATAAAGGGGGGAAAAAAAAAGTATGAGGAAAAGAAAATGATTTTCCTTATCAATGTTTTTATGTTGTTTGGATGTTGATAAAAACACAGAGAAATTTTTTTCTCATATTTTCAATTTTTTTCATAAAAATTTGTTTGAGCTTTCTTTTTTATATTAATTTCCTATCAAAACCAATTAATTTTTCTCTCTTGTTTGAATTTTATAATTAATTGTGGGAATTAAGGCCTTTTCTCAAATATTTTTTATTTTTATTTTTTTATATTTTGGAAGAAAGAAAGAGATGGATACACAATTAATTAAAAAAAAAAAGAAAAAAGAAAAAAAGAGGAAAGCAGTGCATCTCAACGAAGTCTCCTCCTGATCATCGCCGGAAGCAAGCACTCGCTAGAGTTCCAATGGCTGAAAATTGGCAGCGGAAGCCAGGAAGAGAGAGAGAGAGAGAGAGAGAGCATAGAGAGAGAGTGACAGAAATGCATTTACTTGTTCAAGATTGAAACATTGAATTTGACTATGCTATTTTATTTATTTTCTTTTTATGCTGACAGTAAGTCAGTCAACAAATAACCTTTAATCCTTTTCGGAGAATTTTCCATTTAACATATGTGTCACTAAATCGAGTCCAAAGAAATTTCCTCGTTCACAGCTCACACGTGTGTTTACCATACAATCTCGTGAGTCAGAACGCAAAATTGGTTGTTAAAATTCATCTTGTTTATTGTGTAAGATTATTTTTAAATATATAGCATGAGAGAGCAACAATTAGGTAGTTTCGGGAATTTGTGATCCTCTAAATAAGAAATTATATCATGTGGATTTCACACATTTTTGTGTAAAGTTTCGGATAGTGAAAGAAAACCTTTAAAACTTTACTTTTATAAAATTAAAAAAAAAAAAGAAAAAAAAAAAACACAAAAAACAAAAACACTCACCATCTTGATGTTCTCTGTTGTCCAAAACAAAACGCACTGTACACATTTTTACATTTTTTTTTAATTTTTTTCAAAAAAAGGCAAAAATATTTCAAAGGCGTGACATGGCAAGAACTTGATGATCATTATACGTAGGATGTTTTTCCTTCGACCTTCCACGGCTATTCCGATCCACCACCGCCATTGTCGTCTCTGTCGCCGCGGTGGCAGCCAGTGCAACCGCCTGAGCTCTCAATTCGAACTTCTGAATCTTCCCGGTTGAAGTCTTCGGCAGCTCATTCAGAAACTCCACCTTCTTCGGAACCATAAAGTGCGGCAAATTCCTCCGGCAATAAGCGATCAACTCCTTCTCGGAGACCGAACCGGAGTTGTTCTTCAGTGAGACGAAAGCACAAGGACTCTCTCCCCAACGAGGATGAGGCATTGCCACCACGGCTGCCTCCAACACTTTGGGATGCTTATACAATATGCTTTCCAATTCAACACTGCTTATATTCTCCCCTCCCGATATGATCACGTCTTTCGATCGATCTTTGATTTCTAGATATCCATCGGGATGTACTACACCGACATCTCCGGTCAAGAACCAACCGTCCTTGAACGCTTTGGATGTGGCGTTCTCATCTTTGAAATACCCTTTCATTATGCTGCTTCCTCTCAGAACAATCTCCCCCATGGTTTTCCCATCCCGAGGTACGCTCTTCATCGTCTTCAATTCCTTCACGTCCACATCCGCCAATGTCAAGATCCCAACTCCTTGCCTCGCTTTCAGTTTCGACTTAGCCTCCGCCGGAAGTTTGTCCCATTTCGCCTGCCACTCGCACACCAGAGCCGGTCCGGTGGCTTCCGTCAAGCCGTAGGCGTGTGTTACTTCAAATCCTAATGGCTCGATTTTTTCCAACAGTGCCGCCGGAGGTGGAGCTCCTCCGGTGAGTATTTTCACCGGAGTTTCGATTTTCCGGCGTTCGTTGGGTTTGGCTTCGAGAAGGATGTTGAAGACGATTGGAGCACAGCACATGTGGGTCACTTTATTTGTGTGTATGTTTCTGTATATGTCATACGCCGTCGTATTACGGAGGCAAACGTTGGTGCCACCACGAGCGGCGATTCCCCACGTGAAGGTCCACCCATTGCAGTGGAACATCGGTAGAGTCCACAAATAGATGGGCTCGTTTCCCATTTCCCACCCCATAACCAAACTGAGAGTGCTGAGGAAAGCTCCTCTGTGGCTGTACACAACTCCTTTCGGTGAAGACGTCGTTCCAGAAGTATAATTGAGAGCGATCGAGTCCCACTCGTCTTCGATTTCAAATTTGTTGTAGTTGGGGTTTCCATTTCTGATCAGCTGCTCGTATTCGAGCTCGCCGAGCCGGGTACCGGTCGGCTTGTCGATGTCGTCGATGACGATAACCAACGGCATCGATGACGTTGTTTTGAAATCCGTCATCAGAATCCGAAGAACGTCTCTGGCCAAAGGAACATATTGGTAGTCGACAAAGAAGACTTTGGCATCAGAGTGTCGGAGAATTAGTGCTATGTTTTTCGCATCCAGACGGATGTTGATTGTGTTGAGGACCGCTCCAGCCATTGGCACGGCAAAATGCATCTCATACATGGCCGGAACGTTGGGAGCCAGAACTGAGACCTGTAAAGAACCAAAAAAAACAAATTAAGTCTATGAAAAAACGACACATTAGAAGACGACGGTTTCCAAAGCTATGTTTAATAAACTCCGTGTATCAAAACATTTAGAAGAATACCAGAAAACTTACCACATTGTTCTTGACGATGTTGAGGGATCGGAGGGAAGAAGCTAAACAACAGCAACGATAGAAAGTTTCCTGCCATGTGAAGCGGGTTCCTTCATAGATAATTGAAGGACGATGGGCATAAAAGGAAGCGGCTCTCTTCAAGAAAGTTATAGGAGTGAGCGGAGCATAATTTGAGTCGCACTTGGGTAGCAAATCCATGATTAACTAGTTATAGTTTGCTTAATTTAATGAGAGGAATGAGGGAGAAAGATTCAGAAGGAAAAGAAATATGTTTAAGAAGATTTAAGATGGAGAGGAAGAAGTGAGGCAGGGTTGGAGAGTGAGAGAGTGATGTGTTTTTATTGAGGTGGTTTTAATTAGGAAAATTAAAGAGAATTTAAGGAGAGAGGTGTGTGGGTTTTTGATAACTGTTAGGAAATTCAAAGGGAAATTGCGAGAGATTATAAGAAGAATTAAGAAGAAGAAGAAGAAGTGAGGCAGGGTTGGAGAGTGAGAGAGTGATGGGTTTTTATAGAGTTGGTTTTAATAAGTAAAATTAAAGGAGGGAGCGGGAAAGAGAATTAAAGAAGAGAGGTGGGTGGGTTTTTGATAATTGTTGGGAAATTTGAAGGGAAATTGCGATGAGATTTACGGAGTGGAAAAAGAGGAATTACATGGGAAAAGAAGACCCGCTGACTAGTACTAGTAACCGACTCTGGGTTTATAATTTAGTGAAGTCGTGCATCATGCATTTTTTTTGTACACTTGTTTAATTTTTTTCACAAAATATTATGCGTTTTCACATCTTATTTATTTCATAAAGGAGGTGGCCGCTTAGGAGCTGGCTGCTTGACCTTCCCACTTTATGATCACCGCTAATTCACAATGACATTGATGTAGCATCCTGTATATGCATGTATAATTCTGATATATGTTAGTGATAGAGCCATGTTCTCATTTACCCAAAAATATATATATATATATATAGAGAGAGAGAGAGAGAGAGAGAGAGAGGGAGACATATTCTCATTTGTATTGAAAGTTGGAACCCACTAATTTTATAAGTATTTAAGATTATTACTTCAAGATTTGTAGTTTTAATTTAATAAGAATTAAGATGTTTCATGGTTATTACGACCCATGATTATTTATATATATATATATATATATAAATTATTGGTTCTCCTCCAACGAGCAATCATTATTAGCTTTTATTTTCTCAAAGACGTATATCATGTTTTCTTTTAAATTGGGAGGCTATGAAGATTGGATAATAGAGAGTTTAAGAGAATTGCTTAAAAGTAATTTTTCTTTTTTGGGGGGTAAAAATTTCTAAAAGAAACTATTAAAAACCAACATTCTTTTCACGTTTCAGTTTATTAGAGATTGGACGAGTGGGTATATATTGAATCAAACCACGAAGATCTTCTTGAAAGCTTCTATTATCTTTTTTCTTTGTTTTTGTTTCTATTGTTATTTATATAGTAATAAAATTTTATCTCATTTAAAAAAAAAAAATCATTTTTTTCAACTTTTTTATTTATTTTTTTAATATTCTTGATTGTCTGATAACACGGAGTCATACAAAAAAGAAAATATTAAAATTAAAAAACAAAAAATTATAATGATAAATAAATAAAATAGGGCAAGAAATTTATACCTTACTCAGTCCACTCAGTGGCGATTCCCATGATATATATATATATATATATATACTTTTTTTTTTGGTGTAAATTTCTTTTGGGCTCACGATTCGCATGATTAGCCGCCCATACTATTACGAGTTCCAATAAATCAAGCACGTTATGATAATAATAATAATAATAATATTTCTTTTTCTTTTTCCCATCCTTTAGATATTTTTTTTGGTAAATTCCCATCCTTTAGATATATATAATGTATATGGTGGATCCTTGCATATCACATGATCCATATTATACCCAAAAATAATAAAAACTTCAATAAATCAAGCACGTTATGATGATGATAATAATAATAATAATAATATTTTTTACTTTTTCCCATCCTATAGGTATACATAATGTATATGGTGGATCCTTGCTCATCACTTGGTCCATATTATACCCAAAGATAATAAAAACATAGATTTTTTTCATAACACTTAAATTCTTTAATATCTTTATACCAAAATAATTACAACTATATTAATTAATCTTCTAATCTTTATTTAGTTGATTTCCATCCCTCCGATGAGGTGGATCCACAAAATTAAAATGACTCAAATTTCAGAATTATATCGGAGAAGCTAATGAGAATCGATTTGACAAAAAAAAAAAAAAAAAAGGGTTAGTTTTTTCATTTTAAAATGGAGAAGTTTGAACCCAAAGTCGTAGCCAGTGAGAATTAGACTTTCTTTTGGTAAAAAAAAAAAAACAAAAAAGTTAGTTGGAGAGGAGGAAATATAATTATATAAAGTTTTAAAAATGAAAATAGGCAATGTTATTAATTCAAATTGGTAGTACTTGAATAAAAACAAAGAGCGAGTAGTTAGTGAGAGCGCAAAGGAGTCTATGCCTCAATATATGGTGTCGCTGTAGCACAACGTACATGTGAAAAAGAAACCAAGTCCATACGAGACACAAGATACACCAATTTTTATTGTCACGCACAAAAAGATTGATTATTCACCATGAAAAAACGAAAAAAAGAAAACAAAATTTGAATTATTCTTATGGACTCTGTTGTTTTCAAATGCCACCTCATCACTTAGATTTTTTTATTTTTAATTTTTTAGGTGCATCTTTGAGTGCTAATTAATTCTATGGACCACTTTCACACACAAAATATATATATATATATATATCTATCGACCACTTTAATTTATAAAACTACTATTTTCTCTCCTCTGTTGCAATAATTATTCAGCCTTTTAGGAAAGGGAAAAAAAATATATTTAATTTTCTCTTTTTTTTTTTTCATTTTTTTCCCCTTTTAATGTTAGTGATTGTTAATTAACAATCTATAAAATCATATGAAATCATTTTTCTCATTGTAAAAGAAAAAGGAGCAAATGGGAATTAAAATTAATTGCCATATATATATTTTTGCTATAAAATATGTATAAATTTTTTATACAGAAGATGCCCTTGGCCAATTCTTATAATTTATCAGTTAATTGATTATTCATTTCATTACATATAATTTATCATATATCTTCGATATCAACAACATGTACTCATTATAAAGTTTTTATATATATATATATATATAAGTAAGAAAAAAAAAAGAATTTTTTTTTTTGCAAAATATATGTTTGAGAAACACGAGGCAATGATGTAATAATATTATTTTATTTGACAGCAAAAATGTATATGCTAAGGGGCATATAAATAAATATAATATATATTATATAAGCAATTAGCAATATATATATATATATATATTATTTATATACAGGGTATGTTTAGAAGTGTGTCTGAGACATGAAGCTTTTTCTTCTGTTTCCGTGGATTTTCTTCCTTGACCTTACATGTTGGCAGGGAGATACCCTTCAGCTTTTCCAATTAATTATTTAAGCTCTATAGTGGACAAAGGATGGTAAGCACTAAGCAGCCCCTTTTTTTATTTTTTATTTTTTATTTTTGAAGGCAAACAACTTTTTTAATTTGAATTTTATTTTCTTTTTGGGTCCCTTTCGTTTTCCTTAAGACTAAGTTATAAAGAAGACCCAATTGATTTAAGGTCTCGTTGAATTAGTATTTTAAGTCACACCAACTCACATTTGCTAGGAAGATGCCCCAAGCATCAAAATTCTTTCCTTTTTATTTTATATAAATATTTGGGCTTTTTTTTTTCTTTTTTTTTTTTTTTGGTTGCTGAAAATATTTGGCCAATTGCGAATATTTTAATTGCTCCAATGAATGGGAGGCGTAAAGCATTACAAGTCAGAAACCAAAGTTATCTAATAGTTATCCAAATTCAATTCCAATTTATTATTACTTCCGACTGGTTGGTAGAGAAATATATATACGTACATAGTAAAAGTGACTTTCTAAACTTGTTAGAAAAAGACTACTTGAAGTTGAAGTTGATGAGCTTTATCAATTTTCCACCAAAACAGATGGAATATCTTGGAGAATAAATTATCAAAGTAACGTAGCTAGTCCACATTCAACTCTGTTCCAAGGGCTGTGATTGGAATGCCACAGATTTGTCCCATATAGAAAACCAAAACAAGAAGAAAGTTGTTGAGAACGAATTAATTAGAGTGCAAGGACTAATAAGAAGAAAGTAATTTGGGAGACTGACTTTGATTATTTCCTTGTTGTTTCTTTTTTTTTTGGGGGGGGCATGTTTGTCTTTCTAATTTAATTTTTTAGTTATTTTATATATACATATATACATATTGTTGTTAGTGCCAAAAAAAGAAAAAAAACAAATTGTTGTACATATACAGATATAATCTCATTTGAGATCGGTTTAAAAATAAACACAATGCTAAGTTGAATAAATTTAAGTAAATTTAAGATTGTAATTAAAGACCTTAACATGTTATTATTAGTATTATTTTTGGTTATAATATGGAATTTTGTCATTTTTGGTTATAATATGGAATTTTGTCTTTTCGTGTACAATTATGTACATACTAGAAGAGTATATTAGTTGTCTTATTGACTTCTACTTATCTAAGTCAATTGAATTCATCTAATAGTCTTACCCGGCCGTTTCTTTCCTTGCAAGATGCCGTGTTAGAAAAACTTGCATAAGTTTAACTTTCCAATATCAGAAACTTCAGTTCATGACTTTCTTCCTTGATCTTTCCGAAATCAATGATACATATATATATATATATATATGTATATATATATATATATATATAAACTTTTATTAATCTTATCGGCTAGAAAGAAACGTTAAAGAACCTTTTTGGAAAAGTTATAACGTACACAACTTCCAGCATTTTTCTTCTTCTTTTTTTTTCTAATATACTGAATTATGGCATAAGGAACAATTGCCTTCTTTTCTAAGACTTTTTTCCCTAAGAGTTTGACCAGTTTTTTTTTTTTTTTTTTTTTTTTTTTTTGTGATACAAGAGATCGACGAATTGGCCACCTAATATTCAAACTGATTGTTTATATAATAAGAAAATGTCTAAATAATTATTTTTTATGAATAAAATTAATTAAATGGACAAAATAATTTTTACCAAATATATATATATATATATTTTTGTTCATTTTGATTCAAAACAAATTGTTTTTTGATATATATTTGTTTATATAAGCAATTAATTTGAGTTTTAAATAATAAATTTCGTCACACTCTAATAAAAACTATTTAAGAGTGGACAATTTGATATTATGCGTTCAGTGGAAAAAACTAGTTCAGAACAAAAATTTATTTATAGGGTCATTTTGTAGTTTTTCAAAATTTCTTTTGTTGTTACAACCACCCTTATTATAAGTCAAGTCTTGTTTTAGTTTCACCCCCAAAAAAAAAAAAAAAAAAAAAAAAAAAAAAAAAAAAAAAAGAGAGAGAGAAGGAAAGAAAGAAAGGAAAAAAGAAAGAAAGAACGGAAGAAACTTGTTTTAAAGAGTCAAACAAAACCCACAAGAAAAAAGAGTATCAATCCAATTTCCTCATAATAATAAAATGAAACAATATTATTTTGCTGTAATTATCCTCTTACATTGTTCTTTTCGTCAATATTTTTTTGTTACAAAATATTTTGATTTCCCGTAGATTATTTGTAAGTATAAGCTATCTATTAAAATTTTTGCTGGAAAATTACGTTAATTTCTGATTAAAATAAAAAAAATTTAAGATATTTGATCATGCCGTGGGGTGAAAAATCTTTGGTTAGTGCATTTGGTGTAACTTGCACAAATTGCTTGTCATGCATCAGACAAAGCATGCATAATGCAATTATAGAATCAATAGTACATTATAGGCACATAAATATTTATAAAACAAAATATTTATCAAATGACACATGTTATTATATTTTTAAATGATATTTATATATCTATATATAATTTAAATATAAATAAGTAAACATTTAAATGAATAAATGAATAAAAAAAAGTTAATTAGATAAAATTACATTATTACATTATTTAGTAAATAAATTTATTGAATATTTTGATAATTTTAACATTATTATTACAAAATTACATATTCTTGTCAAAGTTAATTTGGCATATTGGGAATAGGTTTTATTAAGATTTGTGAATCCTAAAGGATATAAAACAAAAAAAAGTTGGTTGACAATATGTTGAGCCTCAAAGGAGGTAGATTGTGAAAATCAATGTTGGCGGATCAATGTGAGGATAACAGGACAGGTGTGGGCAAGTGCTGGGCATTGATAGGCTAACTTACTAGCAAAGACTATGTGATGTTTAATCCCAAATCGTCCAAGTATAGAATAGTAATGATTCAAATGTATAGATAATCACTTTTTTAACACAGATATCTTTTTAAAAGTAGTTGGTTTTAAAATTCAAAAAAATATTGGGATTAAGCGTGATTCAATAGGAACAATCATAAAATGGGTGATATCTTAGAGAGTTAGAACAAAAACCTACCATGGATAGAAATAAAGATATGGATCAGAACAAAAACCCACCATGGATAGAAATAAAGATATGGATCTATTTGGATCTTGATTCACTATTTTTATTTATTTATTTATTTTTAATCTTTTTCTTTATTTTGATTGATTGCCATTTTTTCACGATAATTACTCTCTTATTATTGAAGCCTTTTTAAAGATATTGATTTTAGGATTTGAAAAAACTCTGAGATTAAGTATGGTGTTGTAAGAGTAATCTTAAAATGGGTGACTTATGGATTGCAAATTAAAATTTATGAGCTTTGAAGGATGAGAGGTAAGAAGAGGCAAAATCAGTGAATAATATACTAGGATAGACTGTGACAATTAGTGTGGGTGGAAGCAAGGTACTAACAAGCTATTTGATGCAATCCCATATCATCCAGCTATGGAATGATAATGTTTAAATGGGCAATTGCAAAATGGATGACTTTATATCATGTTTAAATGGGCAATTGCAAAATGGATGACTTTATAGGAAGTGCAAATAAAAACCTCATACTGTTTAGAGTGCGATGCTTAAACTATATAAGGTATTAGTAGAGCAAGAGAATAAGACCCTAATAGGAGCGAGGCATGGACATTTTCCATTAAGGATCTTGGTCTTCTTATCTACTCAAATATATCTGTATGTTAAGTTCTAATTTGATTACCACCCCTTTTTGATTCCGATACTTATCTTTGTTTAACTGATGGGTCCAACTTTTGAATGAAACTAAATATTGTTGAGTTGCTAGTGGTCTCAAATATCTCCTTTTTACTTGTCCTACTAGTAGATTTTCTATTAACAAACTATCTCAGTTTATGCATAAGCCCACTATTAATCATTGGAGTGCAGTTAAGAGTACGTGCTTTGCTATCTTAAAGGTACTATAGACCATGGCTTATTTATTCAAAATTGTTGACCTCAATGTTTTCATGCCTTTTTAGATGTCGATTGGGCAAACAAGGATGATTCTATATCTATAAGTGCCTATGTTTTTTTTCTTGGCCACAATCCGATATCTTGGAGCTCTAACAAACAATAGTCTGTTGCTATGTTTTGTTTCTTGGCCACAATCTGATATCTTGGAGCTCTAACAAACAATAGTCTGTTGCTTGCTCGTCTACATAAGCCGAATACAAGTCTGTTGCTTCCACCACTGCTTAGTTGTGTTGGGTTCAATCTCTGTTCCGTGGGTTAAGTGTTCCTCTCAAATCAGTGCCTACTATATACTGTGATAATATTAGTGTCATAGACTTGTGTGCTAATCTTGTCCCACACTCCCGTATGAAGCATATTTTAGTGGATTTTTATTTCATTCGAAAGCTTATTCTAGAGAGTTCTCTTTGGGTCTCCTCTTTTGATGATATCCTCACAAAGCCACTATCATAGATACCATTTAGTTCTTTTCATTCCAAAACTGGTGTCTCCGACTAGAGTACCATCTTGAGGAGGCGTAATAGATACTATAATTTCCAAGTTACATAAACCTAGTAACTATTAGGGAAAATCTTCATAAAATATCATTACAACTTATAAATTGTAGAATTTCTACTTAATCACAACAATATATTAATCAACCGACTGAAAATTTCAATGAATTGAATTTTATCTAAGAAGATGACTATGTACAAATTATACTTTGGAAAGTTTTCCATCCTCTAAGTTGTTTAATTTTCCATTGATGATAGATATGTGACTAACAATTTTCTTTCAATATACGCATTTTAGTAAAAAAAATAAAAAAATAAAAAAAATAAAAATAAACTCATGAAATTAAATTGGAAATGTTGAATGGAGATTTGGGTTGGGCAAATAATTTTGTTTTCTCCCTTTTATTTTTGGGTCAAATTTGTTTTCTCCTACTTTGTCTTCATTAATAATTTTGTTTTCTCCCTTTTATTTTTGGGTCAAATTTGTTTTCTCCTACTTTGTCTTCATTCTTTTCATTTTTTTCCTTAAGAGTGAAAAAAAAAAAAAAAGCCATTATAAGAGTATAAGATTTTGTATGTAACACAATCACGTAATTATAATAGCATATCCAATAGCCTTTTAGTTTATGTATTTTTAGTTTGGTCTATAGATTTCTTCCTTCGCATCCTTGATTTATAGTAATCTCAAACAATCTTATATAAAACATCAAAAAGAATTTATTTTTTATTTTTTATTTTTCTTTTATTTTTTTTATGGCATATTTCCCGTTTGATAATGATAGCCAGATAAATATATATATATATATATATAAAGAAAAAGATATTCTACCAAAAAAATATTAAGTAATACAATTCTACTATAATATTGCTAGTACAATGCGCTAAAAAGCTGTTTAAATTGGATGATAATTTTGCTCCCACAGCAAAATTTCTCCAATTTCATATTTCTAAAGTTATACGTACCGATTTTATTTTATTTTTTCACATTTTTCTTGTTAATGTCAATTATGTCAACCATGTTTAACGGCTTGTTTTACGAAAATATGGTCTAAAAATTCAAAATAATACTTTGAAAATTGGTCAGCCGTATAGTGTAATGCACATTCTAAAATTGGTCTAGATTGTTTTATACTGTGATGTACTGTTCGGTCTCGGAGCAACATCTCTATATTATCTCTATATTATTGAAAACGACCATTCATTAATATATATATATATACATGTATTTATATTGTGTATTATTATCAATATTATAGCCTCCAAATCTCTCCACATATGATCATTTCCTTTCTTGTTTTCTAAAAATCAATCACGTAAATGACAATCAACTGTGAGGTAGCACTATACATCCATACACAAGTTTTAGAGTAAGGATGCAAGGACGGGGTATGTAAAAAAACCGAACCAATTAATGAAACTAACAGATTCACTACAATCCAATTTATTTGGATTGATTTTTTTTTTTATTATAATTGGACTAGATTAGATTGGTTTTAAAAATAAAAACCGACTCTCTATTCAGTTTAGTTTGATTTTTAAGGGTGAAAATTCAATTAAACTCAAAATAGAAGCGATTAACAATATAAATAATAAAATTATATATATTTAAATTTTATTGTCTGGTTATATTTAAATTTTATTGTCTGGTTATGTATTAGTTTTTGCCTTTGTTTTAATTTTTTTTAAACATAAACAATCAATCCATTTTAGAAAAATAAATATTTAATATAATAAAAAACCTGAAAAGCCAAATTGTTGATGTCCAAAATTTAAAATTCAAAAATTCCAAAAGTAAAAAAAAAAAAAAAATCCAAAATTGACAATCAAAATCGATCCAAACAAATTGCTAATTAGATTAATCTGGATTAGATATCATTTATAAATCAATTTGGTTTAGATTAAAATTAAAAAAAAAAACCTATTATTAATTGGATTTAATTAGTTATTCACAAATTAAATCACTTCTGAATTGATAAACACCCCTAAACATATATGGGGCTTTGCAATATTTGTAGAAAAAAAGTCACCCCCCCCCCCCCCTCCCCCCCTCCTCTCTTTTTTTACTGGTGAAATATTTGTAGAAAAAGTTGGGACTATATCTAAAAAATTAAGATAGTGTAAGAGTCCGTTTGGTATAGCTGATGAAAATAGAATATTTTAGTCTGTAGAGCTTTATATAATAGATCTTTTTTAAAAATAGTTTTAATTAAAAAATTAATAAATGTTTGGTTGTGAATAAAAAGACTACATTAAATGTTCATTAAGTTTCCATATAACTTAAAAAGAAGAGCTTTTTTAGAGAAGCACAAAATTTAACCTCTATTTGGCAGGATTTTTTTTTTTTGTTTAAAAGCTCTACTTGAAGGCCAAAAATTCTTTTATCAAAAAATAAAGATGTTTGGCAAAAGTCAATAGGTACTTATTGACCAAAAAATGAATTTTTTTTAAAACTATTTTAGAGAAATCCAAATTTTGAAATTCTCTAAAAAACTTCTTTTTTTACCTTATATGGAAATTTAATGAGCATTTAATACAGCTTAATGAACATTTAATGTAATTTTTTTATTCACAACTACTATATTAAACGGACTCTTTAAACTTCTCTAAAATAGCTTTAAAAAGTTATTTTTTTTTGTTAACAAATGCTTGTTGACTTTTACAAAATATTTTTATTTTTTTTCAAAAAAGCTTTGGACATTTAAATAAAGCTTTTGATCCCAAAAAAGACTCTGTCATACGGACACTAAATAAATATGATACAATGTTTTTTGTTTTTTTGTTTTTCTTTTTGTTTTTTTGGTGAATATATGATTTAGCTTTTTTATTCTTTTGGCAGTGAGACGAATTATGGGGTGGTATAATTTGTTGCGATACATGCTTTGCTGAGTCAGTGGTTTGAATTTAAATAGATAAAAAGTAAGCCAAATAATGAGCAAAAGAAAAGAATCTACTACTCATTCAAACAAAAGAAGAAAAAAATAATTAAAAAGAAAAGAATCTACCTTCTATATTTAGAGCCAAAAAAATAGCACCTTTCCCAATAAATTTTTTGGGATAGCATTCTTTGAATAAAATTATGTTGATCAGCTTTTTTCCCAGAGTATTTTTTATTTTCTAAAATGGGTAAGAATAAAGTTTAAAATTATTTTTGAAATATATGGATGGTTAGTGCAGTACCAGTGGTGACATTAAATATTCCAAATGGTACAGATGGGAATTTGAAAATTAATTTTGCAGATCAGATTGTTTTGGTTTCAAGTGTGCGGGTCTCCTCAGTTTATAATAATATATGTCATATATATAAAATGTTTGCACGTGAAATTGCTTTCTGGATATACAACATTTTATTTTTATTTTTATTTTTTTTCCGTTTGTTTTCTTTCTCCAGTACAGAAACCAACTACTATGTTGATTGCCCAGTAATGGGATTTCGATTTTAAAAAATCAAAATTGAAACAAAACAATAAGTTTTGTTTTTTTAGCTGAAACAATAACTTGTTTCTTACATTGTTGTTCTTATACATAAAAGGAAAATTCTGAAATTTTTTCTTTTTATTAACAATATGCCAAAAACTCTATTAACCAAACAAACTAATTTAATTTAGTTTGTTCAAATCGATTATTTCATTGTACTTCAATGAGATCCATTTATATAAAATTGATAATCGATTTGATTTGCATTGATTTAAAAAGAAAAAAATTAATAAACTAATCAAAATCAAACCAATTAAAGCATAAATAATTTTATTTATATACATATATATATTTAAAAAATAATTATTAAATTGTTGCTGTTTTTGTTTTATTTAATATTTATATTGATTTGTGTGTTTATAGTTAAAACAATTAGTTGTATTTGATATCTTATATTAACCAATTTTGTTTTATTTATCTTATTCCATAAATATATATTTTCAAAATGGTAAGAGATTTTAGTAAATAATAATTTGGTTATTTTACGTAACCAAGAAAAAGGTCAAAATTCAAAGTTTCAACCGTCTAATATCTAAAATTTTGAAACTAAATTTTGCAAACCCAAGTCCTAATACAATCTTAAACCAATGAATTAATCCAATTAAAATTGACCATTATAAATTGAATAGGATTAGATTTTATGTTAATATTATTTTGGATTGGATTAAAAATTATCAAATTGATTAGTTTTGAATCAGATTAGTTATTACCAAAATAGGACGGTTTCAAAACAAAGAAAACACTGAAATTTTCTTACAACTGTGATAGGTATTAACAAAACGAAATTGGAAGTTTGTTTGTTAGTTTTTTTTTCCTGTTTGTTAGTTTTTTTTTCCGTTGTTTTCAAAATAAAAAAGTTATGGAATCCAATTTTGAATGTATAATTTTGACCTTATAAAGCTGTCTGTAAAAGGCCCTGAAGGGTTGTCATGATTATTACGCCTCTCAAGACCTTGATGAAGACAAGTCCTTCTCATCTTTAATTTTAGATTTTTGTCCATTTCAACTATTCATTACACATTAAATTTCCCTTTAAATCCTTGGATATCTTGTCAATTCCAAAACTAACTTTTTCTTCAACTTTGTGCATCCACCAACCACTACGGACCACCGAACGCTCATTTAAAACCTTACGGCACATAAATTGTCATTTCGCATGATTTGTCAATTTGGAAAACACCGCCATTTTAAATAAGAAAGCGAAAGATTTGTTTCAACCTCCATTATCGTACAGTAATAACGAGAAAATCAAATCCAAGATCTACCAAAGGTAATTTTGTGAATGCACAGATCAAAACCCAAATCCAAAAGCCTAAAAAATAAATATAAAAACAAATCAAACCAAAAGCACTTACGCTTTGATACTCTCGAATTAATTGAGCTTGGTTATTTCTGTTGGATTTTTTGGATTTGATGAAAAATATACATAAAGAAGTAAATAAATAAAACCTATTCAATCCTGCCCTAAGCATCTTGTATTGGTTTTTCATTGAATTTGGTAGAAGTTGATTTATTTATTTATTTTTTTTTTTTTCAGTCGCTTGTGAATTCAATCAAAATTCAAATTATACAGAACTAGGCGTTTTAACCTTAGAGATTGCCGACCTAATGTTGAAGCTTCTCCATATATGGCAATCCTTATCGGACAAAAACCACGATTATGTTCAACGATGAAGTTTTTTGCTTCTTGGCCTCCCTTACGCAGAGATGGTGGAGAATATCTGACCCTCCTGAAATCCATTTCACGGAGACAATGCGACGACTCGAGCCATGTTGTTGATCGCTCGCGAGCCATCGTTGCTGGACCCCGCAATAGCCGCTGAGCAATTGAAACTAAGGCAGAGAGATCTTTAAAGTAGGAATTCGAGATGTTCTGCAGACTCTTTTTTAATCTCGATCTTAATGTTGATCTTTAAAATAGTGATTCTCTGTTTAACATCGGCATATTTTGAACAACATTTTCTTAATCCCGATCTTTAAAGTAGATATTTAAAACCAAAGATTTTTGAAAGAGAATAAATAATCCTTTTAAGAAAATCATCCATATTTTTACATATTTACCTACTCTAATTTAGAAAATATATATATATATATATATGTGGGGTTATACTATGCATCATCTATATATGTACCACAACAAAATTATATTTTTTATATCGATTTTGCTGTTATTATACAGAATAAAATCGACGCTTTTTCATTCTCCTAGCAAGATTTATTAACAGTTCTTTTCATATTGTTATGTTTTATTAAAATTTTATTAATTTAAAAAAATAATCAGAATCTCTTTTTTTTTTTTTTTTCTCCTTTTTCACCTGTTCTCATGTCATCTTTTTTTAGAGATATTCATATAAAATTTTATTTGGGTCTATTTGGTTTGAAGGAATTTATGATAGAAAGTTGAATGGAATTATTATTATTATTATTGTTGTTGTTGTTGTTGTTGTTTGGGGGGTTAAACTAAAAACAAAAATGAAATTAAACATAAAAAAAAAATAAAAATGGTGGATCGGTTTTCAAGGTATCTCTCTCTCTTACAGAAGTTGAAGATGATAATATTTTTAGAAGAGATGTGTTTCGGAACAAGCTTGGTGCACAAGGTTGAAATCCAAAATTCTCTTTGGAATTGACAAGATGTCAAAGGATTTAGAGGGAAATTCGGTCTGTAATGAACAGTTCAAAGGGACAAAAATCGAAAATTAAGAATGAAAGTGGTTTTTGTCTTTATCGAGGTCTTGAGGAGGCTAATACCGGAAAAACAATACACTAAAATGTATCACCATGGTGTTTTTTATGGGCTTTTAGTATAATTCTTTAGTTTGAGCCACTCTCCATCAGATTGCAAGATTAGAAGCCCAGATCCATTTTATGTTGTTTGTCAAACACGATCAAACTTAACAACATTGGGTTGGCCCAACTATTGTAATTTTACAATTTTTTTTTACTTTATTCTACTTCTTCACATTTTTAGTTTCTTAAAAGATATAATTTACTGATTTTGATTTAAAGATCTCAAAAATTGTAAGTAACATTTCAAAAGCTGTGCCAAATAGGATTTAATATAAACTTAATCAGCACTTCTAAATAAATTACTATATTGTATATTGGCTCTTAGTTTCGAAATAAAGCATTCGTCGATTTAAACAAAATGTAGAATTTATTTCAAAGTGATGATACTTACTGAAAACGTTAGCATCCATAATAAACTTCAAGTGCACATGTTGGTATATATATATATATTTTTTTTTGGCTCAAATATATATATAAATATATACCAACATGTATGTATTGTTGGTAATAATATTTTCAACTCTTTAACATCTTAAGCATATGAGATATCAATAATTTAACTTCAAATCTCTCTTCTCTCTCTCTCTCTCTATATATATATATATACACACACACATATATAAATATATAGAAATTACGGTTTTGTATACTTGATTAAAAACTAAAAATTCTCAAGAGAGAGAGAGACTAATAAACTCTGAAATCATGGTTACATAATTGGTAGAAGTAGAGGGTTTGTGATGAAGATAGGATGGATCATAATGATAGCCTCAGTAATATTACACGCAGGGTATTGTTCCTCTCTCACTATCCCTCAGTTTATGCTTCACCATATTTCTTCCCCTCTATAATGGATACAAAATTTGAGCTTCCTCATATAGTTGATTATGCTAAATTTTATGTTTGTATGGCAAAAGCCACTAGAAGTTGCATTGATTATAGTGGAGTCTCACTTACAAACCTAATGAAACCTGTTTAAAGAAGAAATCTGAAGAATGCTTTAAACAATTTTTAGATGGTGTAGATTATTGTGCTTTTGGTTGTGCAGAGAATTCCATGATGAACACGAATTTCGTATCAGGTAATAGAAACATTATAAGCATAAAATAAATTGTGCAATCATTGTGTAGTTTATATATGATTTTTGTAGATTATATATATTATGATTTATAAAATTCTTGATTAATGTCAATATTTTTTTCAATGTAACAGGTTTGGATCTAGGGAAAGACTATATAAAAACTTGTGATGATGATTGCAAGAAGAATTAATAGTATTTATATTCCATTAATTTATTGAATCGAAATTCTTTTGTATTATAAATAACAATAAGATACAGAGACTTTTGTAACAACTAAACTATGGCACATTATATTAATTGTACAATATAGTGTTTCTTAATTCACCAAAAAACAGTACAGTGTTTCTTACTTTTTGATCAGATACTATAATCTAGCAATCTCTGCAAGGGCAGAGCCAAGTGGCTTTGGCCACTGTTTTTTCAGAAAGAAGGTGTCTAAAGCTGCCTTGTAATTGAAAATATTTCAACTCGGTTGGCACATTCACTAACAAAGCAAACAAAAGATAAATGCATTAAACAAAATAAAAATACAATAGAGAGGAGAAACAAATACAGCCTTATGGCACACCCTTCTACTGGCCTCATTCAAACCTGTGGAGGCAAAAAACCCAAAGGGACAAATCCCCCATAGGAAAAAGAATACCAGCTTGAATTAGCAAAAAGCGATAACAATGATCCCCTATGAATCAGTAAAATGAAAATGCAAAAACTCTTAAGGAAGATGGAACCACCATCGCAAGTCATCCAAATCCATAGCTTTCTTGGACAAAGCAACTGCCACTTGATTTCCTTCTCGAAAAATATGTCAAATACGAAAAGAAATTGAAGAAATATGCTCTAAACAATTCGATCATTTAGCTTGAGACACCATGGAACAACCAAAGAAAAAGCTTGACTCAATCCCATAATATATGATGAATCACACTCCAACCAAATGATCTCAATTATACTGCCTGGCCAAATCTAAAGCAATAATAACCACCCAAATTTCAGCTTCATGAGCCAATAGAACCCCAGGAGGAGAAGCAAAACATCTCTTAATGAAACCACGGGAAGTCCGAAAAATACCACCACAGCCCGCCCACTCAGTATTCCCAGCAACAGCACCATCATTGAGTTCAATCCAACCAGGAGAAGGAGCCATTAAAGCAACTGGTATTATCTTTGGCGCCTTAGCAACAATACTTGACACCCTGAGGTTGCGTAAAATCAGCAACTCATCAAAAGAATTATACATAGTACCTGTTTGAAGAGAATAAGCCTCCCGATAAGACCATACCTCAAAACAAAAAACATGAGCCAAAGAAACATGTTGAGCGCCAAATCTAAGCTGGTTTCTACAATATCAAATCATGGAAAGGGCTGCTAAAACAGCAGCTCGCAACAAATTCTTAACTTGTGAACTAGAAGAGAAATAAATGGCAACACAAATAAAATCTAATAGAACACCGGCTTGTAGGAAAGAAATATCGAAAGTGGAGCTCACAAAACGCCATGTAGCCAGAGCAAAACAACAAGAAATAAAAAGACGATCTAGAGTTTCCTCAGCCTGCATACAAGGGGAACAACAAGAAGGAAAATGAAAACCATAAAGTTTATCATCAATGCTACGGTTGTGATTCAATTGAGAGGCTAAAGTCAAAGTCAATAGCTATTATACATAAACTTTAGCCATTAAAAGATGTTGTTATACTTAAAGGGTTGGATAGATGACTCTGCAAGAATCAGTTTTGTTTTTTTTTTAAGCTTATAAAAGAAGTATGACTGCAGAAACAGAGAAGCTGTAACATAAGCTATCAGTTTTCGATCAAACACTTTGCTCTTCTTGTTGTTCGCTTTCTTCTTGTAACCTCTTGCTCAATGTTTTTCCCTTTCTCTTGGTATTGATTAGGATCATTCTAGATGAATGATATATGAGAAAGAGAGAGTTTGTAAAAGGGGTTTCTGGGTTTAGAGAATCTGTATAAATCAAGAGAAATTGCTACAATGGTATATTGATCTTTGTTCGTAGTGCAAGAAATAGAAACTGAATACCATTGTAGCAATTTAAGCATATCAATTATTAATGTTAATATTTTTAATTAATTTTTACCAAATTTGAACATTTTTGGAAAAAAAAATATTTATAAAAGCTAAACATCGATTTTAAGTCAATATTTTTACCAAAGATATAAATAGGAATTATCAATCATTTTTTTATTTTTTATTCTTATGAATAACTATTCTTTTTAAATTTAAACATATTGAATATTTATAATGCATAAATAATAATTTTTACAATTTAAATTTATAAACTCGCTAAAATATAATTAAGTTAATAATAAAAAATTATAGAATAAATTAAATTTATTAATTATTAATGTTAATGTTAAAATTTTTATTTTAAGAAAACAAAAATGAAGATTTTAATTTTTTTTATTGTATGAATCAACCCGAATTAAGCTCAAGCATTTTATAAATGAGCCGAGCAAGCTTGAACGAGTAATTTCAAAATTTTGTAAGCTTAATTCAAACTTGAACACTTTTAAAATCATACGAGCTAAATTTGAAAATACTAATGTTTGAATTGACTCGGTTCATTTACATCCCTAGACTACTTTAAATTTAGATTCAATAACATTTTTAGACAAGATATGTATCACTCAAGAGGGCCATATAAGTCTATGTAAGTTATGTATGATTTTCTATACACCCTAATAATATATCTTATGCAAGAAATTAACTCAAGATTTGTGAAGAGATAGGGAGTAATTAAATCATGGATGGTATAGTTGGCTCCAATGGGGCTTTGATGACCATTATAGGATTAATTATTGTGATTATCTAAATAGTAGTAGCAGTAGAAGTAGAGTATCCTCCCTCTTTCTTTAGCCATTATTGATATGAGAAATTTAATCTTCCAAAAATAGCTGAATATCCACAATTTTATGCATGTGTGGCACATGCCATTAGACAGTGCACTGATTATAAAAGTGTAACTTACAAACCATCTAAAAATTGCCTAAAAACAAAGACTGAATAATGTGTTAGGAAATTCCTAGCCACAAGATGACGGCATAAATCTCAATTGTATTGTCTTATATATATATATATATATATATAATAAAAAGAACTATATATAATAAAAAAAACATCTCATGATAATATCATAAACATAAGATTGAAGCCATATATCAAATGTATTAATGATATGGGACCATCTAAAATAGTAATAGATTTATTAAAATTCGAACCTTAACTTCAGTATTTGGATTAATGGTATAGGACCATATGAGACAATAACAAAACTTATCAAAAGTCAAACTTTGATTTTCGAACCTATAAATATGAATATGAGTCGGCTTCTTTCCATTTTTAGATGGTAAAGCAACCTGCACAACTCGATCCCCACGGGCACCTACTCCTAATGGGGAGGGGATTCCTCGATGAGGATTGTACTTCCCTTCCCGTATCCACCTCATTTATGTATATATGTTTAAATATATATATATATATATATATTTACTTTTTACGATATTAATCATATTATGATTATAAACATTATATTTATATACTATATTTTTATAAATATATTTTTTATGTGAAATAAATAAAAAATATATTTGAAAAATTAAATTTAAATTTTTTATATATAAATGGGGAAACCCACTAGGTCCCTTTTTTTTCTTTTTTTCTTTTTTTAAATGGGGAATCCTTGCCCCATTTCGCTTCAACCGCTTCATTTGAAGCGAGAAAACAAGGTTGCGATGGGGCACATTTTAAAGGGCAGAATGAGGCAAAAAAAAGCCGCCCTGCTTTATTATCATATTTATTTTCGCCAAGCTACCATCTTCTATAGTAATTTAAATTGTATTGTTGATTGTACAAGTACATGATAATAACGACGGTTGTAACATGTTTGTATCAAATAAATTAGGACTATACAGAAACTTGTTTTTATGTTCCAAGAAGAATTACTAGTATACTTTTTCTTTCTTTTGTCCAATTTAAACTTGTTTTGCATCTAGATTTATGGTGCAAATTGTTAAAAAATAAATTATATATAAAGACAGATTCTGTGTTGTTGATCGATTAAGTGACATGTCTAATAAAGTACAGATATTATTAACTAAACAAATTAAGAAATATTTAAAATAAGTAAATTACATATAATTGGAAAAAAAAATCAAATTACGTACAAAGAGTTTATTTTTTTTCTCTTTTATATTTTATTTTTCATTTAGAACTCGTATGTGCAAATGCTGTTGATTAAAAAAAAAAAATCAATAATAAGTTTTAATATACATATATGTATATATGAACAGGTTTGATAAATAAAATGGACAACTAAAATTAAAAAAAAAAAAACTAATAACTATTTTTTATTACGTAATAATTAACTCAAATACAAGAAAAAGAAAAATATTATTAATTAACTTATTTCATTTCAGCATTTCTCATTCCAAACACATGAATCGGTCGGGTTATATGATATGCTTGCAGCCAAACATAGCCAATAGCGTCCAAAAACCATTTGGGGGTGTTCACTTGTCAGGAGTAGAGACAATACTGAACCCCTAAAACTTAACCGAACACGACAATGGAAGTCCCCGATGCTAGAAACCATGCCGCGAAACGCAAACGGGACGACGTCGTATCGCCGTCGCCGTCGATTAGTCTATCGAACGGAAACGATGCCGGATACGACCTCTCTCTCCTGGAAGCCATCGAGAAATCCCAAAGCGCAGTTGAAATGCTGGACCTCAAAACCCTAAAGAAGCTAGTCCTCTCCTTCGAGCGCCGGCTCAAGGACAACATCGAGGCCCGGCTCAAGTACCCGAACCAACCCGACCGGTTTGCCGACTCCGAAATCGAGCTCCATGAGGAGCTTCAGAAGCTCAAGGTACTCGCCGGAGGACCCGAGCTCTATCCGGACCTCGTCGCTTTAAACGCAATCCCTTCCATCCTCAACCTTCTCGGCCACGACAACACCGACATTGCCGTCGACGTCGTTCAGCTGCTTCAGGACTTGACCGACGAGGACGTCCTCGACGACAACGACGAGCCCGCCGTCGTTCTCGTCGAAGCCCTTTTGGAGAACAACGTCCTCGAGCTCTTGGTTCAGAATCTCCACCGGCTTTCCGATTCCGATTCCGATCCCGACGAGATGGCGGCCGTTTACAACACGCTCGCTACCATCGAGAATCTGATCGAGGTCAAACCGGCCGTCGCTGAGATGGTCTGCGAGAGGACCAAATTGCTTAAATGGCTTCTGGGGAAGATTAGGGTTAGGGAGTTCGACAGCAATAAGCAGTACGCTTCGGAAATCCTGGCGATTTTGCTGCAGAGCAGCACGGCCAACCAGAAGAGGCTTGGGCAGATGAATGGCGTCGATGTGTTGCTTCAGGCGGTGGCCATGTACAAGTCTAAGGATCCAAAGAACCCGGATGAGGCCGAGATGTTGGAGAATCTGTTTGACTCTTTGTGCTGCTTGTTGATGCCGTTGGAGAACAAAGAGAGGTTTGTGAAGGCTGAAGGTGTGGAGTTGATGATTATTATCATGAAGCAGAAGAAATCGGCTTATGGGTCGGCCATTAGAGCGCTTGATTTTGCTATGACCAAGTACCCGCCGGCTTGTGAACGTTTTGTTGACGTTTTGGGGTTGAAGACCGCATTTGCTGCATTTATGGGTAAGGCAAGTAACCTTTTTTCCCGATGCTGTGCTCGTTTTGAAGATATAGGAATTGACATTGTTAAACATTATGTAAAGTCTCAACTTTTAGAACCAAAATAATAATAATAATAATAATTTAAAAAAAAAAATGAAGATGAAAATGTTACGGGAAGAACTGCATTTTTTGTTTGTTTTCATAGAGAGCCTCTGCTTTAAAGACATTTAGTTGCATCTAGTTTCATTTTAGACTAATGGAGATAGCCTTTACATGCTGGAAGAGCAAAAATAAATGATCGTTTTATGTGTTATATATAGAAAATAGCTAAAAAAATACCTCTTGGATGTCAATTTAGTATCAAACTGTTTTGTTTTTATGACTAATGTCAACCTTGAATTTCTATGACTTTTGCACTAGGAAGTCAAGAATTCTGTTTGTATTTTTCGTTTGATGATCTAATGTAGCTAGATATTAACATTTCTTATTTGGAAAATGTAGATTCCCACAAATAAGAAGAACAAGAAAGAGCGATATCAAGAAGAGTTGGAAGAGCGTATTGTCTCTCTGATTGCATCTTTATTTGGTAAGCAGGCAAGTAAAATTGTGTGTTTTTATACATAGTACCAGCTATGTGGTTGACCACCTTGCTTTAGGAGTAGCAGGCTAGTAAAGTCATAGTTTTCCTACCTTGAATGGCTTTGTTTTGTTATGATAGATTAGGGAGACTTAAGCTATCCCTTAGACCATTACTGTCCTTGCCTTTGTATGCTAAGCTACTGAAAATTACACGTCATTTTGATGTGTCTTCCTATTCCAGGTGGAATAATGAGGGGTTCTAGAAGGGAAAGATTGCTTAGCAAGTTTGTGGAAAATGAATGTGAAAAGATAGATCGGCTTATGGAACTCTATTTGAGGTGTGGTTGCTCACTTATTTTTTAAATTTCTTTGTCAGTTAAAAAATGATAGTTTGTTAGTTTACATTTTCCTTTTTCAGTTTTGATTTTGTTATCTTTTGATTAGATATTCTGAAAGGGTTAAAGCAGAAACTGAGCGGATAAAGCAGCTTGAACTTGATTATTTAGAGGTAATATACCCTTCTTGTTAATTCATTATCCTCCACCTTCTTAAATTACTATATTTTCTAATATGTAATATAATGCAGATGGATGAAGAGGAAAAGTACAACCGGAGGCTAGAATCTGGGCTTTACACTCTTCAGGTTTGAGTTTGTTATTGTAATCTATTCGTCAGTCAGTTTTACTTTGAAAGTCTGTGGATACATATGTGGGTTGGTGGAATGATTTAAATGTTGTTCCCTTTTATTCTGTTAGCTTCTTCAAGTGGAATTGCCAAATAAAGAAAAGTAAAATAAAATAAAATTGAACTTGTGGTCTGAGGATTCACCAAAGAAGAACTTTAATTCTTTAAGGATCTGATGCCTCATTAAATTCTTGAAATATCAAAGTTCACATTTTCAATAAGTGTGTCTTTTAAACATATGTATTGCTTATAACAAATTATTATTTCATATTGATTTATGCATGGACATTTTAGTTCTTTGTGTTGTGCTAAAATGCAATGGAATCTTTGTATTCTACTTTCAAGGTTGATGCACACCTTTGCTAAAACATGCATAAAATTTTATTAATTAAAAAGGGAAAATTATAGAAGAAACAAAGCGGTGGTAGGTTAGGACATAAAAGTCCAGTTATAAGTATAAGGGCCATTCTAATGAAATAAGTTGTTTCATACAGTTTTAATTGAGTTTTGTAATAAATCAGAAATATTTGACCATGCTATGTTGTGATTCATCAAAATCTCGTTATCTTTTTTTATCCTAACCTCTTAGCTTTTGATCTGGCAGTTGATTGCTATTATTCTGGGTCATCTTTGGTGCTCCGAGTAAGTCCTGCATCAAAATTACACTTGCACATGACCATATTTTAAGTTTCTGTCTTGGTGGGATGTACAGCTTAATTCTTCTTCTTTTTGGATCTTTTTCTTTTTCTCTCCTCATTGTAGGCATGCTCAAATGAGAGCACGAATTGAACTACTTCTGAAGCAGCAAAAACTCACCAAGAAGAATATTAAGGATATACTTCAGGTATATGTGCTTTCTTGATGCTTTCTTTATGAACTTGTCAATTCAGATTGGTCTGCTGTTATTAAACATTCTCCACATGGCTAATGGCTTCTTTGCATGATCCTTTATTCAAGGACCCGGACTTAACATATCCTTAATATCTGTATATGACATATGCTAGTTATGAAGACTAACTAGCTAGTTTTAAAAATTTGTTTCCAGCTAACATCGTTTAATATCTGTAAGACTATTCTATTCTTGTGCGTATAATGCTGTTTATATTAAACATTCCCCACAGGAATATCATGACAACATAGGTGATCTGGATGGACTGGAAGAGAAGGAGCGGGCACAGGCAAAGATTCAAAAGTTCATCTCAGCACTCTGATCGATAGACGTTAGTTTTATTCACCGAAAAAAAAGAAAAAAAAAAAAAAAAAAAAGGAAAAAAGAAAAAATGAAAAGATGTTGTTAGTCTCTAGGGGCGTGTTATTTTGTAGTGATTTTGTAAAAGTAGTTCTATGTTGTGTTATTTACCTATCCACAACATTTTTGTGAAGTAGCACTTGAAAAAAAAAAAAAAAATGCTGTTAAAAGTATTATTTTTGAAATTATACGTATAAGAAAATGTTTCTAAATCTAAAATAGAAAAATATTAGACATTTAATATTTTAATTGAGGCATCAAACCCTTTTTGTATTAAAGAAACGCTTATTAAATATGATTGAATAAAAAAATCTTAATAATTCATAGTCTATTCGTTGGTGAAGATATTATGTTTTCAGTACCTCACCATTCTCAAAACATAAAATATGAAAGTATATGGATACATTTAGAGGTAGAACAAGTTAAGAAAAGGGATAAAAGAAACGAAATACGGTACCGTCATGGATACTTTGGTTCTAAACTGTCACTCTGGTTGTGCATAAAAATTGATTTAACGCAAGCCAACAAAAAAATATTTCAATTAATATTCAAATATTTGGTAAATAAATTGGAGTCCTAAGACACTTGCAAGTACCGACTAACAACCATCTCTTTCTTCCCGACAATAGTTAATAAATAAAATATGAACTTTGAACCATCTGCTCGTTCAGGAAATGGATGACACACTTCCCAGAATAGCTTTGCACTGGTAATTTATCTGCTACTCTGCCTATTAAAGCTACCCTCACCTTGCTAAGCAAAATAAGATGACAGAAAGTTCAAGATAATCCAAAGTTAGGGTACTTTTGAACCGTTCCATTAACAGTAGACTCCTAATAATACAAACATCTCTGATACAGCTGCGAAATCATTATGCACCGAATAAAATTCAAAAATTTAGTACTGAAAAACATCTAATATACATGCAATAGTGTAACAGGATATTCTTCATCAATGGCTATGTCATATTTCAGAATGAGTAAGCAATGGGCAAATATTCAATGAGACGTATGGATTCCGGTCCAAACACTTTGCCATCCTTGCAGAAGACCAATGGACACATCCAAGAAACAAAAAAAAAAAAAAAAAAAAAAAAAAGGCCCAAACCCTCTCTTTGACTATTTCCAACTAGAACCACCAAGTCTAATCACCTCTTCACCCCCATTATCGCTCCTGGGCATCCTATTTCCACTAGAATCCCCTTTTGGGTTAGCTACATCACCATAGAGGTCCCTAAGTTTTGCTAGATTACTAGATGCCGAAGTCCTTTCATTGTTAACATCTTTTGGTGGGCTTGAATGATGTGCGAGGCCAGCTTGCAAACTGTGACTGCAGCTCCGGCTCCTACTGCGGCTCCTGCTCCTACTGCGATAATGCCTACCATCATCACGACTACTCTTCTCATAGTCTCTCCGGCTTTCCCTCTCTGCATATTTGGAACCACGATCACGATCATAACTACGTTCTCTATCCCTCTCCCGCTCTCTTTCCCTGTCCCTGACTCTGTCTCTGTCTCTGTCTCTGTCCCTCTCTCTATCCCTATCTCTGTCTCTGTCTCGATCTCGCTCCCTCTCCCTGTACCTTTCTCTATCCCTATCTCTGTCTCTGTCTCTGTCACGATCATATCGATCTCGGTCCCTCTCCCTGTCCCTGTCCCTGTCTCTATCTCGATCCCTTTCCTTATCCCTGTCTGCATATTCTCTTTCGGAATATTCACGGCTCTGACTGCGACGGTTTCGTACATCATCATTGCTGGATCTGTCGTAAGGTGGTGGTGGTGGTGGCGGTACGGTACGACGAACAGGTGAAGAGTCCCTCGTGGAGGCACGATGAGGAGCACGCTGACCAAAAGAAACAGAAAGAGCAGCTTTCACAGAAGGGGGTCGACGGGCAGTATCATCGGATCCATGTCGTGTAGTTTCCCCCGTCACACCCATATGCTTGGAAGGGAGCTTCATCTTCTCCAGATTAGCTACAATTTGGCGCATTACAGGTACAGGGATGCGTGGGAAAAGGGTATCAAAGTAATACTGCAATAGCACCAACAAAGCAGATTATTCCCTTTGACCATCAAGGATAACAATAATGAAAGCATGTAGTTAAAATTAAAATATACAAGTACCAGATGTAAAACTCAGTTATATTATATCAAACAAAATGGACTATCAACCATTGCAGAACATATAAGAAAGTAATGAAATGTAGATAACAAAATCAGAGACAACATGAGCCATGAGGTACTCCTTATTGTCGATAACATTTTAGTCTCACCAGCTTTAATAAGAGAACATTTTAATTTCTTTCTAAATTGGTGTGCAAGTCAATATTATCGTCATTCCTGCTAGGGCCATAAGGAGGTTCATTCAGACTGGTATTGAACCAATTATTATCCACTAGAGGCATCAACAGTACATAAAGGTAATCCTGACATTAGGCTTAGAGAAATGTAAATTCATCTATTACAGCTTTGAACTCTCTACATTTTTTATTATTTTTTATTTATTTATTTATTTAAAAAAAATTTGTGTGTGTGTGTGTGTGTGTGTGTTTGGATAATAAGCTTTATAATCAACAGACAGAAAAAATAACTCTCAAACAGTTTAGCATGTGCATGTGAAAAGAAAATCAGGAATGCAAAGACTGTCTCTTAAGTACTGGAAATTGACTCTGAGCAAACTTCAAAACACACTTAGAACTCGCAAGCACTTTTTATAGATAGAAGATAAAATTTGGTATATAATTTTCTATCGAAAACACATTCACTCTAAGAGCTAAAAAAACTTCAAAAGCTTACAGTAGAAAATGTAATCCACCTTGCTTCACTGTAATATTAATTAAAAAATAAACAGCGAAAACGATGGCACATAATGATTGGCTTTAGCAAACTAATACTTGAAAGAATTCAAGCATTTGCCCAAAATAGACAATACCTTCTTACTCAATGGTCAATACCATTCAGGAGGAACCCCTCCTTGTCCCTAAAATGGCACATTTGCATTAGGAAATAATGGTTAGTGTGGCATTTCATCATCTTTAATTTAACACAAATAATAACAGTAGTTCACCATCATCCACAATAGGAGTAAGAATGGTCATAGTGGAAAAATATTCAATCTGATAATAGCAGGAGACTGAACAAAAATCTTGTACACTTTTTTAATATGATATCTAGTTTACTTGCGGAACAGAATAAAATATATAAATGAGAGCAAATAAAAGAAGGAATCATATTAGGCAAAATAAATAATTTATGCTCGAATTTGATTTCAACTAACCTGTCCAAGAAGCAAGTCACGCACATATACACCCATTGTGGTCATTCGTCCACTTGATCCAGGAGAAAATTCCTGAAAAGAAATATGAATCCTCAGACATTCAAAAGTTCCAAAAAAGCAATATTAAGATTATTATAACATTCTGTGCATGTACTTAAAATATAATTCTAGTCAGACCATCTGTCAATATTTTCTACAGATTCCAAAAAATAAGCAGTACTATACTCACAGAGTTGAAATGAAAAATAATAAGCTGACATCTGATGCTCAGACTCACCCAAAATATCTGTGTCGACATGACACAGACATGGGTATTGGATATGACTCAGGTACGGCTACTTACAATAGGATACGGCATATGTTACAAAGAGCACTCAAATGCTTTTTTTTGGTGAAGGTAATGGCATATTGCGCACGGCTTTGACTGGGAAGCTGGGAAGAGAAGGAAAAAAGAGACAAATTGGGACTTGAAGTAAGAGATTTAGATATACTTCATTAAGAGTTTTGAGTTTGTTTTTATCGTATACTTCAAACAACCATTAATTGATCAATTATTTTTTTAAAAATAAGATAGCATGTATATAAATATTATTAAAATAGATGTCATTATAACATTACGTTTAATTTAAATATTATTCATTCTTTTGAGTTTAAATTTTTTTATTTTTAATTTTGATATAATACACATGAATTAAATATTTTATTCTTTTAACTTAAATGTAATTAAATAGTTACGTGCATATTTTATATTTATACATATATGTCTACATAATTATGTAACAATAACTCGTATTTGCCTGAACTCAACCTATTAAAAAAGTAATACTTCATTAACTTTTGAAGTTTTGTAGAAGTATTCCCGTACCCATGTCCAAATTTTGGATCCTTATGAGCCGTATCCCCATATCCTAGATTTGGGAAGAGACAGATCGGACTCCTAATACGTATCTGAGTCCAAGCAACATAGAAGCTGACAACAAATTATTTACAACCAAAAAGTTACTTGCTGACTAAAGATTATATAATTTTGAACACTACTTAAATGCCCAACAATCAATCCAAACAGATCTTATTTGAGAAGCCAAATCAATGCAATTAAGTGTAAAAGTGAGGCCCCAAAGATTGTGAGGGAGATGATGAGTTCGTGGATGCAAAAGACTGACCACTGGGGACATTGTGCTTAGTAACAGCAGCAAAGAAGAAATGGTTAGCAACAAAGAGAAGTAGTTATATTGAGAATAACCGAGTTTCATTTTGGTTAGAATGACACCTGATTTGGGTACCAAAGGCAGATACCTTGGCCACATGGATCTCAAACGATTTTGACAAAAAAATCAGGTACAATGCCCTAGTTGAATTGTATCTAATTTACAGAGGTTTAGAAGAACTATGAAGCTTTGCTTCCCAGGCAGATAGAAAAATTAATATGCAGTACTCAAGGATTGCTAGCAGGTAAAACACGGGAAAACCCTCATGTCTCAAGTATTGATTGAATTCAGAACCATGTAGATATTGTAAGAAATTTATGCGAGAGAGAGAGAGAGAGAGAGAGAGAGAGAGAGAGGGGGGGGGGGGGGGGGGAGCAAACAGAAATGCAAGCAAACAAAGAATTAAAACAGCTATTCACACCTCTTCATCCTTTACATATGGTTCAAACCAATTCCACAGAGTCTTTGGATCTGCAGCATATCTCAAGTACAGGAATCCAATCTGCGAACACCATAAAAAATGTAAAACAATAAAATATTATGCCCAAAACTATTATAAACCAACCAGGTCCTCCATTAACAAGCATTAATAATATTAAAGCAGGAATACAAACAGTCCGCATGCAATTACATATATATTGAAACCTTAGTATATGTAATTGAAACCTTAGTTTACTGCATGGCACTTTAGTAGATAAAGCTGGTTTTTGCATTTATGTAACCCTAAAGAACGTAAGATGATTGCATGAAAAATGGAACTACAAAACGTGGCCTAAAAAGAACAAGGACACATCCAACCTTGCTTTTGTAGATATCTCTTAAGCAAGAAAAGGCAGTTTTAAGGGAGAGTGAGAATGAAAAAGTCTCAGCAACTGAAAGAAACAAGGAAACTCCAACTTGGATTTATCTGCTAAGCAAAGTAATGCTGTTATCATACTCATTATAGGACATGGAAATCAAAAATTAAATTTAATTAAATTCCCAAGTTTTGTCCATTAATAGAACACATTAACAGGCACATAAATTCTTTGGTAGCCCCTGCATCCATCTCTATCATGCAACAAAAATATCCGTACAATATCATCGATAACACAGTAAGGAATAGCTCGCAACTTGAAATTCTGTCCACTCTTCAAGGGAACATTTTTCATTTAAATGCTTGTCCACAAAAACCACGAATTTCCATTTAATTTTTAAAACAATCCGTATTAACAGTGACAGACAGTTAAAAATAATACGTGAACTAATATGAAAGAAGTAGAAACTGGAAACAAATGGACCACCCAACAACCTATATAATAACTTCTCAATATCAAGTATTACATCCAATTCTAACAAAATGACATATCAAAATGCAGTTGCAACATTTTTAAAAAAATTGAGACAAGATCTTTATTGTTTTGGTCAATCTGAATCCAATAAATGGGCAACAAAATGAGGGCTAACCTCCTCTTGCATAGCGCACAAACACTGTCTGAGACCAGATTCAATTCCAAATCCATGGTGTAGCACACCAAGGGACTTTACCAGCTAGAAAAACTAGCAATCATAACAGCTAATTTAGGAAACATATAAAATGATCCACAGAGACATGTGCACACATGTACATAAGCAAACAAAACAACAGTAACAACAACACTGAACTTTTATAGGAAACAAAAGTTTTATCAAAGAACCAAAAAAAATAAAAGGCAGCAAATGATGGAGTAATGGTCCAACCTCTAACCCAGAAAAAAAGAAAAAAAGAAAAAAGAAAGAATTTATTTAAGAAACTTATAGTCTTTCTATAATAAAAAATGCACGAAAAGTACAAACACAAAACATTTACATGTGCATACTCACAACAAACTCAAGGAGCACCACATAAGACAGATTATGGAAGTTATGAGTTCGTGCTGTATCTCAGTATCTGTTAACCAATTTCAACCAGGCTTTAAGCAATGTTATTGAATATATACAACTTAAAACACCACTTAGTCACAAACAAATTTGTAACATAGTGTACACGATAGCAAAAACATAAATAGTTTATTGAAATAACAAATTTACTACAAAAATATAATAGTGAGGCCTACATAATACATAAATATGGCATGTATGTGTAACATGCCTTACATTTCACATCCAGAGATAATAGTACGCTGACATTCCACTTAGATGTGTATCTTTACATGGTGCAGTCAGGCACCTAAAGTATCTTTATAATATTGTCAAGCGTATGGTCTTATGGCTTGAGACACATAGTTGAGCCAATTCCTAATGTCCTAAATTTGGTATTTTATAGCAGCTTCAGAAGGAATCAAAGCCTAACGGTTTATAAAATCCAGCCAGCATTTTATTAAATTTTAATAAACTTCTTTCAACATTCCAAATTAAGATATTGATTTCATGCATGCTTTTTCTCAAAGGATTTATATCTTGACTCTATGCTATTAAAGGGGAAATGGAGAGAAAAATGAAATTCCCATGTATAATGGAAACTCAGAAACATGCATATAAACAAGTGATCTAATAAAACACATATATATAGCATTAACCCATTCCTCTTTTCTTCTTTTTTCCTTTAATTTTTTGGAAATGGCCAGACACTTATTTATTTATTTATTTTTTTAACTCATAAAGAATATAAGAAGTCAGCAATGAGGCTTCACATACGGCTCTTATGTATGGAGAATCTGGGTGCTTCAATAGCCCGTGCATTTGTTTGACAGTCAGTTTCATAGTGAAAAACTTGTAAAGGAGACAGAATGCAGTTGAAGGACCGCGACAATTTCCAGTCATCCATGGCTCGACGTGATCGACCTGATTGTAAATCTCATCTACAACCTCATGGTATGTCTTCAAACGGTAAAGCTCTTTGAAGTAGTCAGAAGATAGAATGTTCATACAAAGGACCTTTTCTAGCAATGAGTCAATAGGTTTTCCACAAGTCTGTATCTCCATAATGGGTCATGAAATATTATGCAGACCCACAATCACAGACTAAAAAAATTGTGCAATTACCAGAAAAGCGCAATGAAAGTGTCACAATCCCATTCCTACAAAGAATTAAGTAAAGAATCTATTAGCATTCAGAATTTTACCAAGAATACAAACAAGAAAACCCCACAAAATTAATAAAAATAAATAAATAAATAAAGGACCCAACAATTAAGAAAAAAAAATTCAAAACCAAAATTAAAGAAATAACATTGCCGAGGAAACAATAGCATATGTAATCGATAAGCTACAACAATAGGAGAGGATGGGGTAAAATCCACCATTAATCCCAGCCAAGTAAAGCCATCAAGCTTAGAAGAGCTAAGTCTATCAAAACAAAAAAAAAAAAAAAAAACCCCCCACCGCCCCCCCCCCCCCCCCCAAAAAAAAAAAAAAAAGTCACCAAAAAAATGAAATTTGAGAAGACCGTTTCAACAAAAGAAGAAATTTGTATAACATAAAGAACCAACGAAGCTTAAACCAAACACCAAAGCAAAGAAAACGAACGCAATTTGCAAATTTCTGAAAATAAGACCAGCAAATAAATTCATTCAAAACCCTAGAAAGCAAATAGGCTAAATTTCCAAAAGCAACAGCCAATTACAACCGCTGAATCGGTTCGAAAATTCAATTAAAAACTTGAAAATCTCAAAAATTAACAAAAATAATTAAAACAAAAAAAAAAGAAGAAGAAGAAGCGGGGCAGAAGATTCAAGCAAAAGCGCAGAGAAAACACAGGGAAGCTGGAAACAACGAAGAGAAAGAAGTGACGCACCAATTGGGAACAGAGACTGCAAGAGAATCAATGGAGGTTCAAAGGAGAGAAGGGAAGAAATTGGGATGGGAACGAAGAAGGACGAGAGAGAACCAAAACCCTAGCAAGAAACGCCGCTTCGTAGTTGCGTTTTGAGGCTCTGTATGTGTCGTTTGGATATTTCGATTTTTCTTGCTTTCCAGTTCAGGCCGTGGAGGGAGGAGATGTACATCGCAATTAAGCCCTCTTGTTTTTGTTGGACAATAATGCCCCGTTTAATTGTTTATTTATTTATTTTTCTCTTTGAGACTGTGACATAATTTTGTAATTTTATTCAAGTTATTTGGCAATAAAATAGTTCACAGAAATAATTACTTAGCCCCAAAAAAAAAAAAAAAAATCAGAAAAGTATTTTTTGTATTTTATAGACCGTCTAAAATGTCGTACAGTTAGGATTTAGTTTAATTTTTAAATATTCATTGCAACATTGATTGGTAGATATATATATTTTTTAAGATAAAATTCATTTCGATATTTTTGATATTTTTAATTTGTAGAATTTTGTGATTTAAGTTTTCTACTTTCAAAAACATGATTTAGTTTTTAATTTTTTCAATTGACTGTACATTGGTACAATTCTCAATCTAATCAAACAAATTGATAAAAATTTTGTTAAAAAACTTATGGCAGAGGTTTTTAGAAAAAAATATTAAAGTATTGATAAATGAGAACAAAATAGCCATGTGAACTGTTTTCAATTTATTTGATTAAATTAGAAATTAGTTCAACATGTAATAAATTTAAAAATTAAAAATTTAAATCGTAAAACTTTAAAAATTAAAGATATTATTTATATTGTACAATCATTATGCAAACTTTTTTTAATATCTTAAATTTTTATAGATCTTAATCTACCATAATTTTTTTTAGTTAAAAAAAAAATCTACCATTATTTTTTTTTTTATCTTTTTATACTTGTGTTAAATTTTTTTTATTTTAAAGTAGAAAATTGATTGACTAAAAATATTTTTTAAAAAAGTAGAAAATTGATTTAACAATGATATTATGATAGTCTTTGCAAGAATAGCCCAATGCTTAAAAAAATTATTTTTTTTACACAATAATCCCAATTTAAATCCTCACACCTTGATATAAAAAAAAAAAAAAAAGAAATGAAATTATGAGATAATAAACATGTAATTTATTTCTTTACTTTAATAAAGTTAATACAGTTTTTTTTTAATTAGATTTATTGACAATTCAGCTTGAAAGTTATGCATTTAAAGGTTACCAGAACAAGCCTACTAAAAAAAGAAAAAAAGAAAAAAAAGAGGTTACAAGAAAGAACAATATAATTTCTATTAAAATTTTGTTAAAAAGTGCTGTTAAAAAAAAAAAAAGAACTATAAATATTGTTAATTTGAAATAGAAGCACCCTAAACAAGACATAAAATTCCAGTATAAAGATCCATTTCTTATAGAATTGGTAAATTATTAAGATTAGCAATAATGGGGAAAAAAAATACATATATATATATATATAGAGAGAGAGAGAGAGAGAGAGAGAGGGATAATTGACATGTTGGGAACCAAAGATTGATGAGTAAAAGCCAAAGCTAGTTTTAGCTAAAACCATTACTAGTTTTAGCTTCATCTTCTTTATTTATTTATTTTTTTAACACAAAAAAAAGAAGAAGAAGCCAAAACTAGCGATGCATATGTTATAAGCAGGGGGTAACACTTCGTACGTATTTCTTAACTATTAAGAGATGTTCTGTAATTTGCCTTTCAAATTGTTAAAACTCATATTATTGCATTAATTATTGCTCCTTTATCAATTCAGTTCTCTGATGCAGCTTAACTCTGTGCAATTCATAAAATCAATTATAGAAATACCTATTTATTTCGCTATTCTAGCGCAATATGTGTGACTAATTTTATAAAATTGTAAAAAATTAAAAAAATTAAAAAAATTAAATGAAAAATAAACAATAGTTCATTCAATAATATAAGAGACTCTCAATATGGAGAACAAAATGTAAAATATGTGATAGCTCAACTGTCAAAATATTCGTAGAGGCAGAGGAAATATAGGCCAATGGATGGCTAGGTTTGTTGTAAGTCTTGGTTAATAGATGCTTTTGCTTAATTATGGGGTCTAGCTACTTTAACCATGGTCTGAATCTTCTCTAATTGGCAACTTGGCTTAAAGAAAGTGGAAGCAGAAGTGGATCCCAAAATGATAATTTCTTGGATAATATAATTAATATAGTGTGGAATCTTAACATCCTTATGTTATAGTTTAATCATTTGTTGGAGAGAATTGACTAAAGTAATTGTTTTTTTTTTTTTAAATATAATCACACGTTAAATTATAGAGAAGATAATAATAAGTTAGTTGAATGGAATTTGGATAACTGGTTTTCTTTACTTTTAATCATTTTATAGGTTTACAAGTTCCATTAAAAAATTGATTGTAATAAGTGAAGAACTTGATTAATATAATATTTTGACTCTGGGCTAGCTAATTATAATACCCAAAAATATATATATTAAAAAAATTGGTCTATTTGCGTTGATAGCGATATTAATATTAGACCATATGGAGATCATGAAATGACAAAAAAAATTAAATGCAAAGAAAGAGATGGATATAGTTTTCTTTTTTCAATTCTTTTTTTAAAGTTTTTTACAAGACTACCCGAGAGTACAATATTTGTCTTTATTTTCCGACTAAATGGAAAAGTGACTAGTATTAAGTCTCCTAAAAGGATGAACTAATATCACAAGTAGCCTATGACACTCAGGGTACTTTATGTGACTATAGTACAAGATAGTAAAATTCACCCCAAAAATAAAAAGGCAAATTTATATAAAAACAAAACAAAACAAAATGAAAAATAGTAGAAGTGAAACTAAATGATTATTTTACACAGCAACCAAAGCCAAAGAAACAGCGTGAGAAGGATTAGTCCAAAGAAGCTAAAATATTTGTTGGGAAGCTTATTATTAATGGGCTTGACTCTGCTGGAAATGGTAAAGTCCACTGCTACAAACAATGGTTGAGCATTTGCCTCTCATGAGAAAGCTTGGCTCTTTTGGAACTGTCAAAGGCCTGTTTGATCTGCATTTAATGGATGATTCTTTAGAGTTCAGATATACTAGGAATATTCTTCTTCAAACTGCTCCTTTTTCAGTTTCTTTGGCAGATTTTCTGTAATTGTTTTGTTGGAAAGGTTTTATATGCAAAATTTAACTTAATTTTTGGTGTTTTTACTTTTTTCTGTTTATATATATATATATATATATAAATACCTCTGTGGATAGAAAGGTCTATCAAAAAATGGCATTAATTGAGCTCTTGGAACCATCTCCTTTCTCAGCAAACGAATTTCTTCATCTTCTATCATCTGCTCATAAAACTCTCTCAGACTGCTCTCACATGTGTCTATTTGTTGGCATAGATTTACCATATATATATACATAAATGCATACCTTTTGAATTCTTTCTTCTTGTTTTTTCTGTTGCTGAATGATATAAAGCTTGGTGGCAACCTGTGTATTGAGTAAAATTTTTCCAAAAGATTAACTCTAAGAAAACTGAAATAATTTTGTTTGGTAGAAAAGAAATTAGAGTCTATCTCTCACTCACCTCATAGTTGAACATTGCACGTTTCAGTGCTCTTTGTTGAGTATGGAGTTTGAAATCTTGTGGCCTCGTATGTTCCTTTGGTGACTTTGGTGATGTCTTCTGAGAAGCCTAAAAAAAAATATATATATATATATATATATATAGATTAATATGTTGATAGATATGAAGAAAAAAAACATTGTAGCTAGAACTTATGCAATTACTTATAAAAGTAAAGTGTACCTTGGATCTGTCAAAAAGCCTATCTTTGAGCAGTAGGTCATCTTTTGTTTGTGAAAAAATATATATATATATATATATATATATATATTTTTTTTAGTACTTTTTTAGTGGCAATCATGTTTATTTATGAGGAAAGGGAAAAAGGTAAAAAAAAAAAAAAAAAAAAAAAGGCAAATTATGAGTTTCATGTATTGTGAAAATGACACTTTCCCAAAGTCTGTCTCACTACAGACTTCACCAAAAATTCAATCATCCTAAAGGATTAAAACTAGCTGTATCTTCAAATTTCTACTGTTTTATCACCCTATCAGCAAGTTGCCAAGTTGAAAACAATTATCATGTATTCCCAATTTCATCTCCAAGAACCAACCGATTCATTTTCTCTTTTTGTTTGTTAATTTCTACAAAGATATATTTACATAGTTATTCAAAACAAACAAATTAAATAGAGATCAATATTGTGTATATATATATATATATATCAAAGTATGGACTAACTCGTCTATATGTATGTGTAAGTACGTGTATATCTCACCATTGATCTGGAGTTAGAGCTCCATGAAACAGCAGACTGTGAAGCAGTCTTTACAAACTTCACAAAAAAAGAAAAAAAAAAAAAACATAGATAACATAGTTAGAATATGATTTTACTTAGCAAAGAAAAAATAAATAATATAAAAGGAGAGAAGTTTAGAAATAAAAGAGAAGAAGCACCACAAACCTTGAGAGCAGATTTGGTGTTTGCCTTCTCCATGTAATAATTTTGCTACAAAGAAATATTTTGGTTTTGTCTGATATGTTGGGTTTAGGTTATAGGGAAGTGAATGTGTGTGTATATATATAGATGAAAATGTAGTAAGTTTGGAGATTAGTAACTATCTGAATGGGGATGCTAATTCTGTCTGTTGCTACATCACAAGCAGCTTTGCTTAATTAATTGCTTACAAAATTCGATCGCATGCTCTGTAAATCTAATGCACCAAACTTTCTGATTAAATCTCCCTCTCATAATGCAATATATATTTGTCAAATCCAACTCATTTAAGTTCCTTCAAATTTCCTCCTCTTTGTTTGATCCACACATACCCTGAAATTTCCACATCAAATTATACATCCAAACATAAGCTTGCCTGCTTATATAGTAATTATGAGATTTGTTAATTATTAGAATTAAAACATGATTTGGAAATTAAATGATCGAAACTATCATATGGAAGTTGATTAAGATGTAATATAATTATTTCATATATAATTTCTGTTAGAAGCCTGCTAGTGTGTTTAATTATCCACATGTCCCCTGCTTATCAGTGATTAGATTTAACCCAATCCTTTTAATTTCTAAATAAGAGATTTAGGTTTAAATCTGAGGATGTTTAAGCCTTGAGTCTTCATTGTGCATAAGAAACCTCATCTTGATCTAAGGATGTTTAAGCCTTGAGTCTTCATTGTGCATAAGAAACCTCATCTTGCTAACACCTTTCTTTGTGGTCTAACAACAAATTAAGGGCTTAATTACTACTCCACCGTTCTTTAAGTTTGCTCAAAGTTTTTGGGACAAAATCAATGACAAATGAAATAAAGCAATTTATTATCCTTATCTTTATTCATTTATTTTCCTATCCATCTACCAAAAGAATATCCAATTGAAACATATATTCTCTATATTATTAAAAAACATATGTTATCCATGTAGGCTACTTATTTTAATATTAAGTGATCAATATTGAATCCTATCATGTCAAGCAATATGTTCAGCATCAGCCCATTACTATTCTATATATGAAATCCTATGATTGCTTTTATATATTTATCCTACAAAACTTTTCACAACTTCAATCTTTTGAATATATTGAAAATGTACTTTTTTTAAAAGAAAATCTATCTATATATATATACATATACATATCTATAAATATATATATATATATATATATATATTTTACATCACTTTTCGTTTTTCCTCTTGGCGATGGTGACAAAACGATTGCACTGGCTCGACAGAGTCAAGGAAGTTAAGAGTAAAAGAAATGAAGGAAGATGAAAAGAAGAAGGAAAAAAACAAAAAAACAGAAGTTTCAATAAATCTTTTTGTCATGATAATTTTGCAACGAGGTAATTCATAAAAGGGACAAATTTCATTGATGTAGTTTATGTATACATAAAACTAAAGCCTTGTTTGGAAGTATCAAAATGTTTTGATGGAAACCGATTTCCATGCAACGAGTTTTTAGTTTTTTGATAATAAATTTCTTTGAAATTCTTTTTTAAGTATATGATATTTTGTTTTGGTAAAAATTTTCAAGAACTTGGTTAGTAATAGAAGTTTCCAATAAAATTTTAAATGATACTATTTGGAGAAGAATCATTTTCCATCCAACTTTTCTAGATTATAAGAATTAATTTTCTACAGGGTTTATAATTTTCATATTTAGAAAATAATCTAAATACAGAAAAATTTTAAATTCCCATTAGATTTGACGTCCAAATCACTCTAAAAAAAGTTTCGAAACCGTGAACTAGCTAGTTCTCTTGCACTTTTGAAATTTATCAATAAAGGCTTTATTTATTTATTTTATATATATATATATATATATGAATTATAAACTCTCTCTACCAACTATATAATTAATTTCAAAAGTACACAATTGCTAAGAAACTTTGGTAATAAAATTAAAAAAAATGATTAATTTATATATTTTTTCTCTAAACTCATATATAAAAGGAGTCTAGAAATGGAAAGTTTTCTAAATTAAATATACAAATTAGATAAATGGTTATATAGAAAAAAAAACAAATTGGAATTGTAAATCTAAACTGCTTTAGATAATATATAGATATATGGATTTTGTTATGTGTTAATAATTGTTATTATCATTATTTTATATGGTAAATTTTAATCAAAATATTTAATTTTATTATTTTTTATTCTAAAATTTTAAATTTAAACCATTTAGTAACAATTTAAATTTTTATTTAGCATATAAATTTGATTGATAATCGTATAACTAATAATATTTTTCTATATGATATAGTCAAATTTATTTAAAGAGATTATAAATATTGTAATATTGGTAATCCAATGTCAAAATCAATACAAGCTTTTACATTAATTTCGATGAGAGATGTACAGCTGCATATGAGTAATTAATCACGATATTTTATTATGAACAGTAAAACAAACAATTTCCTTTTCTAATGTATTTATATTAGTGCTTGGAAAGAGGATTTGCGTGCCCAAAGAGTCGTACCCACAATAGAAAAAAGTGCAAAAAAGTGGGGGAAAAAAAAAGAGTGCAAATTTATACATAATATATAGCTCAAATTTATTTAAAGAGAAAGTAGATATTTATCTACGTTATCCAATGTCAAATCAGTACCACTTTTACGTTAATTTGATGTGAGTTTTACAACTACAAATAAGTAAATAAAATTAATTATTGATATATTTATTACGATTTGCAAAAATAAAAATAATTTCCTATATGATGTTGTTTTTTTAGTGCTTGGTAAGAGGAAAATTAATTATTGATAAATTTATTACGATTTGCATAATAAAAGTATTTTCCTATATAATGTTGCTTTTTAGTGCTTGGTAAGAGGATTTGCATAACCAAAAGTCATCCCAGAATTAAAAAATTAAAGTGCAAAAAGTGTAAGGAAAAAGTGTTTCTTGTTTGTTGGTATAGATGATCAAGAAAAACATATATAACTTAGTGTGTAATCATCTTATTGACTTAATACTAAAACACAAAAGCTCTAGTCACAGTCTAAACTGTAATATAATAGATAAACACGAGCATAAAACTCCAATGTATATATATATATATAAACTAAGAAAATCAGTACAAACTTTTACATTAATTTTGATGTGAGATTTACGTATAAAAATGAGTAAATAACCACATTACTGATAGATACATTTTAAACAATTTCTTTTTCTGATATTCTTCTTTTTTTGGTCCTTGAAAAGAGGATTTTGAATACGCAAAAAGTCGTACCCCAGAATAGAAAAAAGTGAAAAAAGTGGAACTCTTTTAGTTGGTATAGATGATCAAGAAAACCATGTGACCTTAGGATACAGTCATCTAATTGACTTTAAAGTAAAACACCAAAAGCTCAAGCCGATAAACAATATATAGAATGTATAGCTCAAATTTATTTAAGGAGATTGTCGATGTAAATTACATAGTAAATCCAATGTCAAAATCAATACAAACTTTTACAATAATGTCGATGTGAATTTACAACTACAAATGAGTAAATAACCATATTATTGTTTTTTCTTTTCTTGTTATGAATTAAAAATAAAAAATTTCCTTTATAATTAGTGTTCTGTTTTTAGTGCTTGGAAAGAAGATTTACATACCCAAAAGTCATCCCAGAGTGGAACAAAAAAGCAAAAAAAGCGGAAAAGTGAAAAAAGTGTTACACTTTTTTTTTGTTGGTACAGAGAATCATGAAAAAAACATATAACTTAGGATACAGTCATCTTATTGACTTAGTATACTAACCCAGAAGCTCAAGTCACGGCCTAAACTGCAATATTAAGTAAAATAAACACTACAGTATATATAATATAGCTCAAATATATTTAAAGAGATTATAGATGTAAAATACCTAATCCATTGTCAAAATCAACGCAAACTTTTACAATAATTTTGACGTGAGATTTACAACTACAAATGAGTAAATGACCGCATTATATTGATATTTCTTTTAATGAATTGCAAAATAAATAATTTCATTTACAACGTTGTTTTCTTAGTGCATGCCTGGAAAGAGGATTTGCATGCCCAAATGTCATCCCATAATAATAATAAAAAAAAAACAAAAAAAGCGAAAAAAAGTGAACAAAGTTTTTAACATTTTTTGTTGGTAATGCTGAAGGGGGGAAAAACTTGGTATATAATCATCTGATTGACTAATACTAAAACACCAAAAGCTTAATTAAGTTACCGTCTTTTCCAAACGTGATGGAACTCCAAGGACCAAAAAGTGCACCAACGAGTTCACTATCAAATATTTCTTGTTAAAGCCGTTAACCAACCAGCAGAGAGACAGAGAGCCAAACTTTGATTGAATTTGGAGGAAGAAAAGCAAAATAGATTTTGGCCTTATTGAAGGGTAAGCCAAAGGTCATAGGTATAGTTAGTTAGGTCATGATGATTTCTACAATGTTAGCTACTAATTGATGCAAATGCTTAAAGTTGAAGTTTTTAGCAGAGAATTCGCATCATTGCCCCACTAGATAACAAATTAATTAGCAAAACCATCTTTTTCATACAAATTCATCAAATTGAAACACCTCTTAACTGTAAGTGAATCAATGGTTAAGCGACTATTCTTCAGTAAACAATCTTACTAAAACCCACCATTAATTTTAACCTTTTTTTTTTTTTTGGAATGGAACCGTTGATTCATATACTTGATTGTGAAGGAAAGCAAGTTACTTGCATTTTAAGAATCTTGCCTTAGTATAATTATTTATTAGTTTCACTATATTTTAGTGGAGAATCTGGTGCTTTGTCAATGGGGACCGATGTTTGCTATTTCCTTAGCTCTTAATCAGAAACCTTTGTGATTGTATACTTGATAAAATAGTTTACAGTAGTTCAAGAGTATTACACTCTCCCTAGATGAACCTTAAATCCACATATATTTGTGAGTGGAGAGTGATATTTTCAAATTATGAAGGCCTTATTTGGTATTGCTTTTACTTAATTTTGCTTATTTAACATAACCTTTTGAAAAGTTATTTACTTTTGTTAAAAACTTTTCTAAAAGACTGAAACACTTTAAGAATACTACTTAGATATTTTTAAAAGCAGTTTTTGAATTTCAAAATCCGAAATAGCTTTAAAAGTTATGTTACACAATGTTAAAGATTTGTTCAATCATAATATAAATATTAAAAAGAATTTATAATAGCTCTACAAAGAAAGGACATAAACATTTTGCATATGTTTATAAGTACTAAAATTTGCTCATAGATAAAGAAAAAGAGTGAACTAATTAGTTTGGAGTTGGTTTTTTTATTAAGTAACAAAGATCACAAAATCAGACATGGTCTATTATGAACTACTCTCGGTAAACATATCCGTACTGAAACCCACTATTCATTTTCCTTGATATTAAAGGAAAACAAGGTTTCTTGCATATATAGAGGCCGGTTTCATTGGGATGTTTACTCGATCAAGCCTGTTATTGGGTCAAACATTGAATATTTAGGCCATGTAAAACTAGGCCACACGAAAAATGGTTAAAGGGTGATTATTTTTGCTGCGCAGAAATAACTCCATACACGCTTCCGTTAATGAAAATTTACCAAAAAACGAAGATGACATTTTCACCTCTTTCTTGATTTTGAATTTCAAAATAAAAAATTTTCAGAATTTATTTTTTATTTTTTATTTTTTTATAAGGGTTATTTGAACTAAAATTTTATTTTATGAAGCAGTATTGACACTGTAACTAAGCTATCCCGTCGGCGTGCTATCGTAACAGTTGAAATTATGGATATATGATATATGGATCTTGGTGTGTTTTTTTTTTTTTTTCTTTTTTTTTTAATTTTTTAATTTTAATTTTTTTTTTTTATTCCTTAGAAAAAGGAGCTTTGGGTCAACTAGGGCTGCCTTGGCCTTATGGGCCAATCTGGTTGGGCCTTGGGCTAGGCGATATTATAAAGGGTTTTTTCATTAAATAGCCATCTTACAACTCCATTTTAGAAAAATAACAAATTTTTTTTTTTTTAAACTAACCACCTTGGGACAAAAATACCCTTGATAAAATTGAAAATTACGTAAAATGCTTTTTTTTTACCTTTTCCTTTCTTCCTCTACACAGCTGTTCGTGGGATTTCTACACAGCCGTTCGTGGGGTTTCTCTAAGGTCACTCTTTGCATCTCATCGCCTCTCACTCTCATTTTTTTGTATTTTCTCATATCTCAAACTAAAATCAGGTAAAAATTTTATCTTTTTTCTTATTAGATGAAAGTAAGGAAATATGTGTTTTTTTTGTTTTTTCTCTTTCTCTTTTTTCTTGTAAGTTTTATTAGTTTAGGATTTTTTAAGCTTTTTATTTGATATGGGTATGCAAGAAATTAATTTATGAGATGTTATTTGTGATTTTAAAGATACTTAGGTGGCATATGGTTTGAAAATGGGAGAAATTTTGTGTAAAACTGAAAAATCGCGAAAAACAGTAAAAACGGAGGAAATTTGGCGAAAAAGATGAACTTCTGCCAATTTCCTCAAGTTTGTCAGTTTTCGCAAAATTTCCGCCAATTTTCTGCCAGTTTTCCTCCAATTTTCCGCCAGTTTTCTGCCAATTTTCTGCCATTTTTCCGCCAGTAGGAAAAAACTATATTTGGCCCGAAAAAAAAAAACAGAATCAACTTTTTTAATACAGTTAATATGTTTGTTTAGTATTATTCAAAATTTTATATATTTATTGATTTAGTTTAACGTTATTCATTTAATTTTGTAGTAAAATGGAAGATGATGACATTGTAATTGCGGTTTTATACAATGGAACATTGGTACAAAATGATAGTGGTAATTGAGAATATCGAAATGGTAAAAATATAATGGCTTCCGTCGGCAAGAGATGCACAAAATCAGAGTTAGAGGATGAGATTTTCAATTCTATTGAGATAGATCGAAATGAATATTTGCTAAAGCTAAAATGGATATATGAACGATGTGCAGAAAAGTTGGATCCTACAGAAATACGATGTGATAGGGATGTGAAATGCTTTCTTCAAGAAGTGAGGAATGGAGGGATAACAATGATGCGGCCTCCATTGTATGTTGAGGTGATTTCGAAAGTTGAACATGTATGTAGAAATGTTCATCAAACAGCATTTACTTCGGATAGTGGGAGTAATCTTCATTCTTTTTCTTGTCCTCCAATTGGCGCTCGTCTACTACAAGCTTCCGGTACTGAACCTATTCAGGCTACATCTCAGGAAATTATGGTTCAAGAAACTCAGTTTAGAGATCAAGTTGATGTTCGTGGGGCCTGGACATCATTTAACATCCACGAAGGAGTTGATGTTGGAGGTGACTATGCTGAACGGTTTCCTAACGACGAGGAGTATGAGCAGTTGCATCATATTGATCATGATGAGAATTACAATGCAGCAGGGGATGATGTTGATCATAATGATGTAGATTTTGATCATGAGTTGCCGGACAATGATAATGATATGCATCCTGAAATGAACAATGAAGGAGTTGATGATGTTAGGGTTCATCGTGCTACAAGTGACCACATATCATCGAGCAACAGAAGTGGTTCTATGGCCATATTTTCGTCAAAGTTCACTGGCTGTGAGAGCATAGTAGTTGGACAATTATTTCGCAACAAACGTGACCTACAGAATAAACTGAGTATCTATTGCATGCGAGAAAATAAGGAGTTCAAGGTGACACGGTCAACTACACAACGGTATGAGGTTGTATGCTTGGAAAATACTTGTAAATGGCGACTACGTGTAACCACATTTAAAAATGGAGAAATATTTGTTGTGAGAATTTTTGATAATGTACACAGTTGCTCGTTAGATATTGTGCATCGAGAACACAAGCAAGCCAGTAGCCGGGTTATCGGGCAATGTATCAAATCTAAATATGAAGGTATTGCACGTGTTTACAAACCCAAAGAAATTCAACATGATTTTTTGCAGAAATATGGGGTGAATATAAGCTACAACAGAGCATGGAGAGGTAAAAAGTATGCACTTAACAGTGTTAGGGGATCTCCAGAGGAGAATTTTGCTAAGTTACCAGCCTACTGTTATGAGTTAGTGTCGAAGAACCCTGAGACTGTTACACGTATCAAAACAGATGATAATAACAATTTTGTATATTTCTTTATGGCGATTGGAGCAAGCATTAGGGGATTTAAATCCCACATAAGACCCGTGTTGGCTGTTGATGCAACTACATTGAAAGGGAAATACAAAGAGTACATGTATATTGCATCAGGCATGGATGGCAATAAGCAAATATATCCTTTGGCTTTCGGCATTGGAGATGGAGAGAACGAGCAAGCATATACATGGTTTTTCCAAAACCTGAAGGATGTCATTGGAGATTTTCCAGATTTGGTGTTTGTGAGTGATAGACACCCCGCTATTGAAAGGGCATTACGCAAAGTTTTTCCCAATGCATACCATGTGTTGTGCACGTACCATATAAGCAGAAATATTAAAGCAAATGGACATGCGAAAGATGAATCAATAATACAATGTTTCATGCTCGCAGCTAGTGCATATTTGGTTGAAGATTTTGAGTTTTATATGGGGCAAATTGAGGCAAAAAACAGTAGGGCTGCCCAGTACATTCGATCATGTGACCCTACAAGGTGGACACGTTCTCTTTGTCCATGTAGAAGGTACACTATCATAACCATCAATATTGCAGAAAGCTTGAATGGCATTCTGTTAGATGCTAGAGAGATGCCAATAGTAGCATTAATAGAGCACATACGGGATTTACTGCAAAGGTGGTTTTATGAGCGACGTACTGCAGGTGCAAAATTGACAAAGCCTGTGACTGACCATATGGAAGAGCAACTCAAACTACGAAATTTGGAGTCCATCGGACTACGTGTGAAAGCCATTAATATGCATGAATTTCTTGTGGAAGGTGGGAGTTTGAGGGGTACAGTTAATCTCCAATCAAAAACATGCTCATGCAAAGTCTTCGATCTTGATCAATATCCTTGTGATCATTGTATTGCCGCTTGCAGAGACAAAAAAATTGCTCCTTATGGCATGTGTTCTCATTACTACACCGCGGATGCATATCGTGTAGCTTATGCTGAGTCCATTTATCCTTTGTTAGATGAAAAACAGTGGCATGTCCCGGATGACGTGGCAAGTCGCATTGTTCTTCCACCAAGATGGACACGTAGGCGAGCCGGTAGACCGAGGATGCAACGCATACCATCCGAAGGTGAAGATGTTATTGGACGTAGATGTAGCCGATGCGGTAGTGTTGGACATTATAGGCAGAGATGTACGAATCTATTGTCTTATGCTTCGAATTAGAAAGTTTTAATTTAGTGTTATGGTTTAATATGTTTTGATAATTATTTCATATATTGGATATAATATTTTCTACTCCATGGTGGAAGATTTATTAGCAATCTTTTTTTTTTTTTTTGAATTTAATCCCAAATGAAAAGAGGCTTTCTGGAGTTGATTTTAAATCTTTAGTTGACATCTCATTTTATGAAATGTCCAAATGATTTTGAAAAGAAAAACAAATATATATCATTTTTTCTTTTCTTTAAAATGGTTATTGATTTTAAATGTCAATACATTTTTTGTTAATTCCATCTTCATCTTATATAATATTTGTCTCCACTCTCAAATTTTTTACCCCACTATTAACTTAAATAATCTATTAGAAATTGATTTTGCAAGTGGAGGAAATTAGTTTCTAATAGGAGTAAAAATTATTCAATGATTTCTGCTTGGAGGAAATTTTTTCCAACAGGAGGAAAAATTTTCCGCCTAGCGGAAAATTATCCAGAGGCTTCAATTGATCTCCATATGGGATTTTTGACTGGAGGAAAATATTTCCTCCAGGAGGAAAAGTTTTCCGCCTAGAGGAAATATTTTCCGATAAGCAGAAAATTTTTTAGAATTTGCAATTGAGCTTGTAAGACGTTTGTGCATAATGGAATTCTAATAAATAAACATGGTACATTTTCTATAAGGTCAATTAGTTATCCTTACATCAATAACACATTGTTATCTTTGTTAAATGAACATTATAAGCCACCATTATCTTTACAATTAAAAGTCTAATGTAATAAAGAATATGCATCTATAAACATGACAAAAGGAAAGAAAAATGCATCACCACCCAGCTCATATGCTTAGTTCTTTGTTGTAAGCCTTATATGCATACTTCTCCTAAAGAACTCCGTGTCATCTTGTGTGAATGCCACTAGTAATCTAGCATGTAAGAACTCGATAGTCTTGAGTGTAAACATGCCACAGTCACCAGTACAAAAAAACAATTATTATAACATATATTAGTATTATTAGAACAGTTAATATTTATTCAACAAACATGTACGTATTAAGGGGCTTTACCCGTTACTTTGCTAAGGGGAATTTTGTGCCAATTCACATGTAAACTCATCAACGGAGTCTATAAAATCTGTCCGCTGCTCATAAAAGGATGCAGACCGCAGTAAATAAGGTAACATAATGCATAATTTCTAGAAATAAATTTCTCCCATGTTTTGGTTTCCAGCCTTATCTAAGTCATATACAGTCATACGATGCTCTTTCAAATCCACATGCCCTACCAGCCAATGTATGTTGCGCTTATTTAGTGGAATCAACAACTGTCAATACATTACAGGATTTCAGTTAGCACAACAAATAAAGGAAGGCATATGAATAAATGAATAGTTAACATTACACAATTTGGACATGTATATTGTACATGATTTACGCATTTCCATGGCTTCGACTCCTTCATTCGAATCCCCAATACATATTCTTGCATTGCATATGAGAATTGGAACTTAGATGGATTGGCGAGGAACTTTCCATAACACTGCTCAATGTATACTTACAACAAAATAAATTATTAGTTACCCAAAATCACAATAGCCACATATAGGATATCTGGCCTTTAAAACTTCTTTGGTTGGAGAAAAATATTTTCCGACAGGAAAAAAATGCTTTCCACTTGGAGGAAAAATTTTCTGACAAGCGGAAAATTATCCAGAATCTTGAATTGAGCTACATATAAGGGGTTTGTGAAAAATGGAATTATAATAAATATGCCACATTTTGTTAACGGTTAATTAGATATCTTTACACCAAAACTGTAACACCCCGTCCCGAATCATGTCGGAAATTTTTGCACGTTGACCGAGGTTGACTGTTGACCGTTGACCGAAGGGGTCAAAAGTTGATTTTTTGATCCGGTTGGAATTCTAGGTTGACTGAGGTACCATTACAAAGTACACGTTGGCACGAGTTCGTAGACTGGTAGCACGTTGAAAACGGAGCTACGGTTTGAACGTTATGAGCAAAACAAGTTGAGGTCCAAACTGTCCAACGGGTGCCGGAGTTGACTTTTTATTCATGCAAGGTTGAGCTTTGACTCATGCATGGTTGTGAAGTGCTCATCGATACGAGTCCGTAGACTGGCGGCACGTCCGATTTGGACATGTGGTTTGAAAGTTATAGACCTGTAAAATTTTTCAAATACTGTATTATTTTATTATTATTTTTACACGCGTAACGATGTGCCACGTGTGACTTAATGAAGGTGACCATGTGTCACCATGGTGAAATGCCACATGTCAACCATGTTTAAAAATCAAATTATTTTTATTATTATTTTAAATAATAATATCATTATTTAATTATTTAATTATTTTTATATTCCTTTTTCTTTTCCTTTTTCTTTTTCTTTTCTTTTCCCCACGTGGGAAAAAAAGGCCACAAGGCCCGATCCTGTTCCTCTCCTTCTTCTTCTTCTTCTTCTTTCTTTCTTTCTTTCTTTCTTTCTTTCTCTCCCGTCCGTCTCTCTCTCTCCCGTGTTTTTAAATTCCGGCCACCCATACAGTACACGCGCCGGCCAATGACGAGCGGAGGGAGGAGGCGAGCTCAGCCGCCAATTTTCACGGTCACCGTCCGCCGGACGCGCGCCGATCGGGCCGGAGAAGCCGCCGGCCGGCAAAATTTCTCTCTCCTCTTTTCTTGTGTTTTCCGGCCAGCCCAGTCCAAATTAAGCCTCCTCTCCCCCTATTTTGGGTCCCCTGAGTTCAAAAATGGCCTCCAATCTCAAAAATTCGAAGCGGTTTGCGAGATACGAGGAATTGAAAACCGGCCGAAACTTTCCGGCCAAATTCCGGCCACCTCCGGCGGAATTGGGGTCGATGGAGACCGGATTGGTGATCCTCGTCCCACGAGCTTCGATTCGGTATATTATTCGACCATTTTGGTTAAAGTTTGTGTTTGACCCCCCCGGGTACTGGGTATTATTTACCCGAATAAAATATTAATTTATTTGACTATCTGTGAATTTTGTTCTAGGAGCACCGGTGAGTCGTAGAATTGATCCTGTGGTGGATCATGGGTTAATTGCGTGCTCCAGGTGAGTGACCCACCTTCAAAAATTATTTTGGGCAATTAATTATATTTAATTGGTATTTAATTTGGTATTTAAATTATGCTCATGTGGTGTGATTTATTTATGAATTATATTGTGGTTTAATTTATTATGCATGAGCAAGGTGTATTTTGGTAGTATTTGTACGTGGTTTTAAATTTGATTTTCCGGGCATAATTGGGTTAAATATTTTACGAAAATATTGGTTTGAATTTTATAAATTATGCCCGCTGTATTTTTATGGTTGCATCTCGTACTTCGAGAAAATTGTGGTTTGTTGATTATCGCTGTTTCGTACCGGGTTGTTGAATAAAAATATGTGGGATGGTGTTTTGTGAAAATTTGGTATACTTCCCACGGTGGTTTTTGGAAAAACGGTACGGTTGGTTGTTAATGTTTATTTTTAGACGCACTCATACAGTATTGGTGTTCTGGTGTATGGTGTATGGACACGTGGTAGCACGCGGTTATTATATGGTTTAGCGTGCGGTTATTACTTCACCCGTGAGTTGCCATTGGACCGTGGGCAGGCAAGGTTATTGTTGCGCACAGCCGCCCCCCTCCTTGGCCGGGTGATGGTTGTAGCAGCGGTACTGTCGGGACGCCGAAGTGACCGTTGCAGGTTTCTCTCTTTAATCCCCCGCCAGTCGGTGCTCGGGACGCTGGGTATCGGAGGGCATCACCGATATATGGTGTGGTGCGTCGATGTAAATTGCAAATAATGGTTTAAACCCCAAAGGTGTTCAAAATTATTTACTATAATTTATTATATTTTTATTATATATATTGGGGTATGTTTTCATTTATTTATTGTGTATCAAATGGTTTAATCCCTTGGTTTTTGGGAGGTATGTACATTGGGTTTTACGAAAAGGTTTTAAAAAGGGAACATTTCAAACGGAGCGATTGGTGAGAGTTTTGAGGGAAATTATTATTTTCCAACGGTTATTATTATTTATTTATTAATTGTTGGTATGTGTTCTATTCCTTAATTGCTATTACTATTATTTTTATTATCACAAAAGGTGTTCAGTAGTTCGGGTTACTCACTGAGATGATTAGCATCTCACACTCTTAAATTCCGTTCCTCTAGGTACTAGGTTGTCGGTGTTCATTCGGAGCGGACTTGATCTTCCTCGCTGTTTTAGTTCGGCAGTACCGTTTCTTCTTTTATTGCAGTTGTAATATTTCTTTCACTCTTGTTGTATTTATTTTGCACTGGATTACTGTATTTTTATTGAAGTGCTCAAATTTGTGGAACCAACTTGTAGTACTGTGGGAGGAATAAGGGGACAATTATAGAAGTGCATTTTCAGTGCAGGTAAATTTGTGGTAAGTAAATCCCTTAGGGGAGGTGCTGCCGGATTTTCCGTTGGAAGGTTCGGTGGTATTTCCCTGGGATCAGGGCTTGTCTAGGATTCCGGAGGAGGAATTTTGGACTGGTCCTGACAAAAACCCATTATTATCTTCGATAAATGAACATCAAAATAATCTAGTACAAGATAAGTATTAAAAAAAATAGCTAGAAGTACATTATATATAAGAGCAAACTAATAAATGACTTCAACATCATACAGAAATTTCCCTGTACTTGGCAAAGATATATGGTAAAGACATCTCCATATCAAGTAGAGCTCGGAAGAGCAAGCTTCAACTTGTACCATGTACTGTCCTATATCCAATCTACTTTCCTACTTTTATTTCTTGATTGGCCAAACCATATCATCACCATGGCCACATCATCATCTTCTACAATACCACTTCCAAATCCAATTTCCCACATCTCCAAAAATCAAGAATTTCAATTCCAATCTTCAGACTATATCTATCAAAATTAAAACTCATGACTTCTAAACGAACCAAACATAGTAATATTTTTTACCCACACTCCACAAAATCAACTCCATCTATGGTTAAAGCCACCACCATAGCCAGCAGCCATGAATGTATACCAAGCTTAAAAATTAACCACCTACCAATTGTTTTGCCTCTTATTATGCTCTTGTATATCTAAAGAGTAATAGAAATGACAAAAGATGATTATAAATATAATTACTTTAAAAAAAAAGAGAAAAAACATGAAATTTGAGACTAGAAGATGAGATTATCCCATTTTGGAACAATTGTTGGCTGGAAAGAAACTCTAAATTGAGTGCTTGGTGAAGTAAAAATAACTCCTACACAGATTTTATGGTTTGTGTAACATGGCGTTGTTTGTATTTTGATGTAATTTTGCATGGATTAGAAAAGCAAGTCAGCCATTAAAGCAGGACAATAACTTAACTAATAAAGTAATTGTAATGCATATGTACGTACAACAAATAGTGGGGTCAAAAACAAAATAAGACGTTAAATATATAATCACGTATGTAATTTTTAGTTACTTGTTTGAAGCATGCTTAATTACCTAGTGCTTAGCCAAAAAAATATTCATAATAAGTGATGACGATGATAATTAATTATTTGATGATTCGGCAACTAGAAATTAAAATTGCATTAAATAATAAAGCTCATAGCCAAAGAGATCGTTGGGTTGTTGAATTTGGGGGAAGGCCTTAATCCATTTCGAATTGCTAAATGCTAATGTTGGATGGATGGATAACCTAAATTTGCAGCCAAACAGATTAATTAATGGAATACTTGGTGGATCTTGAAGAAGAAATTACCTTCACTTCATCACTGCCTCGTGGGGAAATTGAAGGGCTACCCTCACTTGATAACTACTCAACTGGCTATGACATTTCAAAGTGAAACTATGAGTCATACTGTTTTTTGGGGCATTGCCACCTTTACCATTTCCTTTTCCTCTCCCAATTTCTACACATGATAAACAAATTCTTTAAAAACTAAACCCTCAAAATATAATAATAATAAACAATTTTAAGTAGTAATAATAATTAATATAAAAAATTTGAATTTGGATAAACAGTGCAATTTCAAATCTTCATACCACCATCCTTGGAACTTGCCTTTTCCCTCCCACTTCCTACAATTTTAAGCATTGTTTTGCAAAAATCATTGCCACATTCAGCAAAACTATACCCAAAAAATAAAAAAAAAGGTTTCCACATTTAGCAAGCTGAAACAGGGAAGAAGATACCTGAGGATCGAGTACCATAATTATTTTCAACCTTGCTGACATCCTTCCGATGAGAAATAAAGTAAGAAAAGCAACTCATTCTCTGAAAACCCATTAAATAATTAAAAAAATTAAAATTAAAAACAAAATTTGTACAACCAGAAAACTAAAAATCCCACTCAAGTCGCTTACACAGAGAAAAAAAATTGTACAACCAAAAAATGTCTCTTTAAATGCAAAAAATTGAGAGAGAGAGAGAGAGAGAGAGAGAAGGAGGTGGAGAGGGGAGATGTGTCTGAGAGTGAGCTATAGATTCAGTCGTGCAGTTTTGGAAGGAAAGTGGAAAAAATGAAATTGTACTGTTAAAGGGTATTTTAGTCCAAATACGTAAAAAGATGGTTATTTTTTATAAAAAATATTTTTTTTGTTATTTTTCAATTGTTAATTTAGAAGGTGGTTACTTTTCAAAAAAAACCCTATTATAAATTTGCAATGTATAACAAAAGTTCTTGTGGTTGATATTTTTCTTTTTAATAAGCTTTTTTAATTGTTTTCTTTTTTCTTTTCATTTTTTTTTTCATTTTGGGATTTGTTTTATCATATACTGAGGAGTAAGGAAGACTGTAACAATAGGTATGTAGTAAAAATGTTTCGTAACTTATACAGAAAAGATAACATGATAAAGCTTATGTTTTTGACAACATGGAATACTACTTATTATTAAAAAGATTACCGATTAATAAGTCCCACCAAATTAAACAAAAGATTTTAAATTGATTGTAAATGATATAAACCAAACACTAGAAGGATTAAAAAAATAAATAAATACTTGGGCAAGTAGCCTTTTTTTTTTTTTTGCCCCCTGAAAGTCCACATTGGTGTGCACGCAAATATTAATTATTCTTTATTTTTTTTGAAACAAAAATATTGTTCTTATTCAAGTGGAAAATCAACCACTTGATCATAAAGTTCAACACTAAAAAATAAAAAATAAAAAAATAAAATAAAAAGAAAAAAAGAACCACATATATAGTTGGCAAATCTTAAACAATGCATGTCTTGCATTTGCATTTGCAGCCATCGATCTTATTCTTGCCCATACATAAAATATTTATTTACTTTCGGCAATACTGTCCACTTATTGATCACTTAGAAGTAGTGACACCCTCCAAGGTCATTATTCCAACAAACTCAGGTGAAGTCCCTTCGCCAATTGTCACAACAGAATAACATCCATTCCAAGTATCATCATCTTTAGTGGATTGGCCTTCCAACAAACCTTGAATATAGTCCCAATGATCAGTCTCATAATGGTGGCCTTCACGGATTTCAGTATATGCCTACAAAATAAACAAAACAATTATAATATATATATATATATATATACATACAGAAAACAAAATTCAGATATATACACACACACATATGTATAATCTTTTTCTCCTGTCCAACGTTACCCGTCATAATCTTTCAACACTAAGAGATTAACAATTTTTACATGGATTACATATAATTAGGCGTCCGTCGTGCAATATAAGCTGTATTGTACAATAGAAAATTACTGTATATATATGGTTCAAATTAAGTCAAATGAAAACTATGAAATTACATTAGCAGGCAAGCTGCTATACAACTTACATGATTATCACCAATATAGGGAATGCCCCAAGAGAGCATCCAATCACATAGATAGCCGTTGCCGTTGAAGCCGCGGTAGACAATGGCGGATTCCGAACCGGCAAACCAGGAAGGGTGGACATGGAGAAAAGCACCCCACTGCCCATTTTGAATCTTGGCAGGGTATGGAGATTGCCAAATATGGCCGTGCCAGTCATGTTTGCGGGAATACGTTAAAGTATCTCCGGTGGCATTGTAAATCATGCACTTTGCAGAGATTCCATTGCCATACTGTTCCTTAAGGCCATAGACAAAGTTTTTAGCATCCACATCTTTGCCTCCGGAGTTGATGAATTGGAAAGCCACTTCAGCTCGGTCTTTGCTAGTTATATTTGTCTTGTTTGGATAAAGTTGTTTTACAAGCTCGTCGGTCACGGGGTTACCAAATACATTGCCTGCCATAGCTATAGTTTTCAAAGCAAGTGATTCACAGATCTTACAAGCTCCTTAATTACTGTCTAGTACTACAGCTTCCGTGATATATGAAACAAAAAGAAGAAGACACATTTATATATGTACGCTTGGATTATTCCTAAATTAACTTGATGAACTGGCTTCACCTGTTTTAGTCATTTCACCTTTTCAAAGTTGACACGCTTCCTCATGTACAATACTGATTAAGCTCTACGGTTTTTGTGGGACCTTGTCCCCCTTGAAGTCCAACCCCATATGGTTGATGTTTCATATCCTTGCAGCTGGAAATATTTTTAGTCATCTTGACGTGTGCAAAGTGGAAATGCATTTTAATTTGTTGTTAACATGGCAGATAAGCTCTACGGGTTTGTGGGTCTTGTGCCCTTAAGTCTTTGTATATGTAAAGAACCCCAAGTTGTAAACAACTTGTAAACTAAACTATATCGCTTATCCTTTTAAAAGTATATATAATTTGATTATTCTCTCTCTAATGATGTAAGAAAACAGATCAGTCATAAGTATCTGTAAATATTTTATTAATTTTAAATATTATAAACTTTGTATTTTATTGTTTTTTGTATTTCAGTTTATATAATTTATTAACTAGCCAGTTAGAGAGGATCCTTTAATTTTTACATCCAAATGAACATGGACCCAAAAAAAAAAAAAAAAAAAAAATTGTAACTTATGGTCGACTAGCTTTGATTAATAAAATTTCAGAGTTTAATTATTACCTGATTGTTTAGCTCAAGTTCTTTATATTAAGAAAAATCAATATATTTGATTGATTTTACCGTTGGTTATCTTGGAGCATTGTTTTTATCTCTCTCTCTCTCTCTCTCGCTCTCTCTCTTAACTTCTGTCTACAAGAGGGAAGGATCATAAATCTCCAAAATTTACAACTTGGCTGATCAACGCCTGAGTATATTCGCTCTACTATTGTGGGCAAAATCATCCACTATCTTAGTCATTCACAATTATTAAATTCACATAATTTGAATAATCTGGTAATTACGGATAACTATTCTTTCTATAAGATTGGCATCTTGCATTACTATAGCATTTTTGAGCGTGTGTGTGTATATATATATATAAGTCAACCCAATTATATTTTCGCTAATGAAGCCAACCCAATTTATTTGTATATGCTTGCGACGTGAGGACACACATGCCAGTCTCACAAGTGGTACTCATATAGCTAGGCTTTATTTTTTTTTATTTTTTTATTTTTATTTTTTTTCAATTTTAGACGCATTTAGATTCTTGTAGTTGCTGTTTCACATCGAAGGAGTCAGGTGGATAACTTTTTTTTCTTTTCTTTCTTTTTTTTTTTTTTTTTTTTAATGTATAATGATGAGGTAGCTAGCTGCTTAGTCATCTTGACATAGGCAAAGTCTTCATGCTTTTTATTTTTTATTTTTTGGTAATAATGACATGCTTTTTGTTTATGCTATAAATACAAAACAAATGCTACTTGTCTTCGGAGTGATGGAGGTAGGGATATGCTATGTAATGACTTGTGGTTTTTTTGCTTTATCCATATTGTGTTCAATCATTCATTGAACTCTAAAATAATATGAGATTTTAAGGTCATTTATTCTAGAATTGTTCCCATTAAAATATATTTAGTTCTAAAATTCTTTCGAATCCTAAAGTCAATCACTATGAAAGATTATTAAGAAAATATCTACTTTATATTTGAATCATTGTTCCACATCTAGGTAATATGAGATTGGACATCAAATAGCCTTTGCTAATAAAGTAGTTTGTTAGTACCCTATACCCTCCCAAACTTACTTGGATAGTCTCACACAATTTCGCAATGATTTTGCTCCTTGCTTCGTATTCTTCAAGACTTATAGGTCCTATGTAACACCCCATCCCAAAGTACAACGGAAATTTTCCAACTTTGATCGAGATTGACCGTTGACCGTTGACCATTGACCATTGATCGAAGGGGTCAAAAGTTGACTTTTTGACTCGGATGGAATTCTAGGTTAATTGAGGTACCGTTACGAAGTACACGTTGGCACGAGTTCGTAGACTAGTAGCACGTTGAAAACGGAGCTACGGTTTGAAAGTTATGAGCAAAACAAGTTGAGGTCCAAACTGTCCAAGGGGTGCCCGAGTTGACTTTTTATTTATGCAAAGTTGAGTTTTGACTCATGCATGGTTGTGGAGTACTCATCGATAAGAGTCCATAGACTAGCGGCACACCTAATTTGGACGTATGGTTAAAAAGTTATGGACCTGCAAAGTTTTAAAATACCGTATTATTTTAATATTATTTTTAAACGTGTAACAATGTGTCACGTGTGACTTAATAAATGTGACCATGTGTCACCACGATGAGGTGCCACATGTCAACCATGCTTAATACCATATTATCTTATTATTGTTATTTTATATAATAATATTATTTTTAATATTATTTAATTATTTTATTTTATTTTTATTTCTTTTCTTTTTTTTTTCTTTTCCCCCACGTGGGAAAACACCTTTCTCTTCTTTTCTTTTCCTTTCCTTCCCTTCTCCTTCTTCCCCGAGCCGTCAAGCACCAGCAAGGATTTCTCTCTCTCTCTCTCTCTCCTTTGACTCTCTCCCCCTCTCTCTTTGACCGATTGTTTTGGCCAGATTTCAGTGGCCGGATGGCCACACGCGCCGGCCGACGTGAAAACCCGCAGCTGGGCGACACCGGCAGCCAAATCTCCGGCTGAATGGCCAGTGGACGCACCGGGATCGGCCTCCAACGCCGACGGCCTGTGTGTCGCTGGTTTGCCAGTTTTCCGGCAGCCACCGGTCATGCAACTGGTCATTTCCCACTAATTTACACCCTCTAATTCCGATTCTGAGCTCCGATTAACTCAACTCCCGTCGATTTCTGAGATACGAGGAGATCAAGACCGGCCAAAGCTTTCCAGCCAAATTCCGGCCACCACCGACGGAATTGGGGTCAATAGAGACCGGTAATGCGATCCCATTCCATAAGCTTCGTTTCGGTATATTACTCGTCAATTTTAGTTAACGTTTGTGTTTAACCCCTAGGGTACCGGGTATTATTTACCCGAATAAAATATTAATTTATTTGACTGTGTGTGAATTGTTGTTCTAGGAGCACGTGTGTGTCATGGAATTGATTCATGGAGGATCTTAGATTAATTGCGTATTCCAGGTGAGTGACCCACCTTTAAATCTATTTTGGGGTGATTAATTATATTTATTAGGTGTTAATTTGATATCTGGAATTTTGCTCATGTGGTGGAATTTAAATATAATTGTGGAAAAAATATTGTTTTATATGTATACATATGTTTAGTGTTGATAAATGAAAAATTGGGTTATTAATGAATTTCTAATTTTTATTGTGATTTAATTGTATTTATCACGCATGAGCAAGGTGGTTTCAATTAATTACTTATATTTGGATTTTAATATTATTTTGGGCATGATTTGATTTTTAAATATTTCAAGGAAAATATTTGTTTAAGCTGGTGGTTTGGATTTTTATAATTATGCCCATGAAATATTATGTGATTTAATTTATTATATTTCAGAAATATTTATGCCATTTAAAAATTTTGAATATTTAAATTGGTGGAAATTGAGAGCTGGTGGATTTGAAAATTATGGTATTTATGCGATGAATTTATGACGATGATTATAAAGAAATTGTGGAAAATTTACGGGTTTAATTGGATGGAATAAACCCGGTATGTTTATGGAAAATTTGAAATTTTGAGATATAAAATAAATATGTGGATTTTATGATTTTTAGATGCACCATACATGTACTGGTGTTCTGTATATATGGATGTGATTAGTGCGCACATGGATGTGATTAGTGCGCAGGTGGGTGTGAGTAGCGCGCAGGTGATTTATGGGGTTGTCCTGTGTTTGCCATCGGATGAGGGTAGGCGGCCCATCCATGGCCGGGACACCTGTTTGCAGCGGCGCGGTGGGACGCCACACGATCGTATGTCGGTTTCTCTCTATAACCTCCTATCTGGCGGTACCTCGGGACACTGGGTATTGTTGGCCCCACTGTTATATAGTGGGTGCATCAAGTGATTTTCAGAACTTGGATTTCAAAAATAAATACTTTGAAATTGTACTCAAATTAAGAACATATTTAATGTTGGTTTTATTGTTTATGAAGGTTTTAAATTTGATTTAATATTTTTCCCTTTACTTAATTCTTCAAGAACTTGATTTATTTTCATTATAAATTCTGAATGCTTGAATTATTACCTTTTATTTGATATTTAGTTGAATAATTGACTCCTGGGTTTTCGGGGAATATGAATAACGGGTTTTGTGAAAAAGTTTTAAAAGGGAAACTTTTCCAACCGAGAGAATCGTAAGTGTTTTGAGAGAAAATATTATTTCCAATTAATTATTATTTATTTACTTAATTATCGTGGTATTATAATTGTACAGTAGCTAGGGTCACTCACTGAGATGATTAGCATCTCATATTTTTAAATTCTGCTCCCCTAGGTCCAGGTTGGGAGACGTTGATCGTCCGGGGCGAACTCGACTCTCAGTTCATTGCCAAAAGTCCAAGAAGTATTTCTTCCATTTTTCCTCTTCATCTCGTATTACTTCTTTACCTGTCATCGTATTAATTCCACATTTATTTGTATAATACTCTGTATACTGTATTGGACATGTAGTTATTATTTATGCACTGATTTACTGTTATTCATTTGGAATGCTGTAAATTGTGGAATCAAATTATAGTATTGTGGGAGGAATAAGGGGATGAATATAGAAGTGCATTTTCAGTGCAGGAAATTTGTGGTAAGTCCAACCCTTAGGGGAGGTTCTACTGGATTTTCCATTGGAGGGTCCGATAGGGTTTTCCTAGGATCAGGGCTTGTCTAGGGTTCCGGTGAGGAATTTTGGATGGGTCCTGACATCCTGCGTGTTACATGGAAATTTTTTTAAAAAAGTTGATGACTGTGAAGTCCCACATCGGTTGGAAAGGAGAACAAAACATGGCTTATAAGCGTGTGGATATCTTTCCCTTGCAGATGCGTTTTAAACCCTTGAGGGCTGGATTGTAAGAGGATTCTCCAGGCCTAAAGAGGACAATATCTGCATGTAGGTGGTCTGGGCTGGGCTTTTATAGATGGTATTAGAGCCAGTACCCGAATCGGTGTGCCAGCGAGGACGCTGGACCCCAAGGGGGGAGGATTGTGAAGTCCCACATTAGTTAGAAAGGGGAACGAAGCATGGCTTTTAAGCGTATGAATACATTTTCTTTGCAGACGCGTTTTAAATCCTTGAGTGTGCCAGTGAGGACGCTGGGCCCCAAGGGGGGAGGATTGTGAAGTCTTACATCGGTTAGAAAGGGGAATGAAGCATGGCGTTTAAGCATATGGATACCTTTCCCTTGTAGACGCGTTTTAAATCCTTGAGAGCTGGGTTGTAAGAGAATTCCCCAGGCCCAAAGAAGACAATATCTGCATGCCGGTGGTCTGGGCTGGGCTGTTACAATGACACTACTAATAGTAATTAGTAATGATGTGTTATTACATTTTATTACTAAAATAAATAATCTAGATATAACAAGTAAACTTTTATAAAGATGAATGAAAATCAATATAAATCAATAAGATAATACAAAATCATTGGCCGTATCAGTTAATAAATAGAGCTGGTAAGTATATGGTGTACTTAGCATTATGAAAAGTTTAATAGAACAATAAAACAACATCCCTTTACCTTTCCCTTTCTCTCTATAAAGGATCTCACCTTAAAAAAATTTCTTTGCAATTATAATTTTCTAAATGTGGATAACTCAATTTGGACTTCTTAGTTTTGCCCTAATTATATATAGTTAAATTCTATATTTTTGAAAAATCATAACTTAGATTTCATGTGTCAGTTTTAATAATTAATGTTAAAGTTAAAGTCCATAATTGTATTTCTATAGTATTATTTAATCATAAATGCCAATCTTTAACATTCTTTTGGCCTTTAACTATAAAAATTAATTAAAAAATTGACAAATATGTTGTTTTCGATAGATATAGAAAATTAAGTGTAGGTTAATGATGATTTTCAAAATATGGAATCTAAATGTAATAATAGCAAAACTGAGAGGGTTAAAATGAAATTTATTTTTTGTAAGAGAATTCGACAATAGTATGTATAACACATGCCACTCTTTTACTCCACCAATATTGTTCTTAATTTATTCACTGCACTTAAAATGATTTGGAGTTTTTTTATTTAGATTTACCAAAAGATCATCCACCTTGAGATTGTTTTTACTGGAGCATGCTTGTCAGGACCCGTCCAAAATTCCTCACCGGAACCCTAGACAAGCCCTGATCCCAGGGAAACCTTACCGGACCCTCCAATGGAAAATCCGGCAAAATCTTCCCTAAGGGTTGGACTTACCACAAATTTCCTGCACTGAAAACACACTTCTATATTTATCCCCTTATTCCTCCCACAATATTATGATTTGATTCCACAAATTTCAGCACTTCAAAAGAACAGTAAATCAGTGCATAAATAATAACCACACGTCCAATACAATATACAGAGCATTATATAAATAAATATGAAAATAATACGATGACAGATAAAGAAGTAATACAAGATGGAGAGGAAAAAGGGAAGAGATGCTGCTTGGACTTTCGGCAATGAACTGAGACGTCGGGTTCACCTTGGACGATCAACGTCTCCCAACCTGGACCTAGGGGAACGGAATTTAAAAACGTGAGATGCTAATCATCTCAGTGAGTGACCCTATCTACTGAACACTTTTAATATTAATAATATAACAAATAAATGAATTTAATTAATACCAACAATTAAATAAATAAATAATAATAACAATTGAAGTAATATTTTCTCTCAAAACTCTCACTGTTCACTCCGTTGGAAATGTTCTCCTTTTTAAAACATTTTCACAAAACCCAATTATTCGTATTTCCCGAAAACCAAGGGATCAATTAATTTAATAAACAATAGATAAATACCCCAAATATAAATAAAATGTAATAAAATATAATAAATAATTTTTGAACACTTTGGGGTTTGAAATTTCCATCCAAAAATTTATACTTGATGCACCACACCATATACCAGTGGTGGCCTTTGATACCCAGCATCCCGAGCACCAACTGGCGGGAGATTAAAGAGAGAAACTTGCATACGGCACTTCGGCGTCCCGACAGTATCGCTACTGAAACCATCATCCCGGCCAAGGAGGTGGGAGGCTGATGCGCAATATATAAGACTTGCCTGCCCTCGGTCCAATGGCAACTCACAGGAGACATAATACTTGCGCGCTAACCACATATACACCGGAACACTAATACTGTATGAGTGCGTCTAAAATAATTATTAATTTAATTATTACCATACCGATTTTCCAAAAATTACCGTGGGAAATATACAAATTTTCAAATTTACCATTCCACATTTTCCTTTAACATACCTGGTACGAAACCATCGATAACAATAAAAATAATTTTCTCGAAACACAAAATCTACCAAATAATATTCCATGGGCATAATTATCAAATTTGAAGTCATCAATTTAAACAAATATTTTCCTTAAAATATTTAAACCAATTATGCCCAAAAATAATATTAAAACCATATACGATTTATTACTGAAAATACCTTGCTCATGCGTAATAAATAAAATTACATCACCATAATAAAAATCAGGGTTTCTGAATAACCCAAAATTCCATTTAGCACCAATAAACATATACATACTTATAAAATAATATTTTTCCACAATTATAATCAAATTCCACCACATGAGCATAATTGCAGATATCAATTAAACACCAAATAAATATAATTAAATACCCCAAAATATTTTTTTAAAGGTGAGTTACTCACCTGGAGCACGCAATTAACCTAAGATCCTCCATGGGATTAATTCCACGACTTACCCGTGCTCCTAGAACACAATTCACACACAATCGAATAAATTAATATTTTATTCGGGTAAATAATACCCGGTACCCAGCGGATCTAACACAAACGTTAACCAAAATTGACAAATTATATGTCTATGGAAAGCTTGTGAGATGAGGATCACATTACCGACCTCCATTGAGCTCAATTTGACCGGCGGTGGCCGGAATTTGGCCGAAAAGCTTCGACCGGTCTTGATCCCTTCGTATCTTGCAAATCAACGGGAATTTGGAGCTCAGAATCGGAATCAGAGGGTCCAAATTAGTGGGAAAGGACTGGTTGCACGACCGGTGGCTGCCGAAAAACCGGCAAACCAGCGACACACCGGCCGCCGGCGTTGGAGGCCGATCCCGGTGCGTCCACTGGCCATTTGGCCGGAGATTTGGTCACCGGTGTCGCCCAGCAGCGGGCTTTCACGTCGGCTGGCGCGTGAGTCGTTCCGGTGGCCGGAAAATGTGCAGCAGGGAGAGAGGTGTATCGGCGGGAGGGAGAAAAATGAAGGAAGAAGGAAGAAGAAGGAGGAAGAAGAAGAAGAAGAAGAAGAAGAAGAAGAGGCTCGGGTGTTTTCCCACGTGGGGGAAAAGAAAAAAACAAAAAAGAAAAGAAAAAGAAAGAAAAAGAAATAAAAATAAATAAAGTAAAATTAATTAAATAATATTACAAATAATATTATTACATAAAATAACAATAATATAATAATTTGGTATTAAACATGGTTGACATGTGGCATCTCAACATGGTGACACATGGTCACATTTATTAAGTCACACGTGGCACATTGTTACACTTTTAAAAATAATATTAAAATAATACGGTGTTTGAAAAACTCTACAGGTCCATAACTTTCAAACCACATGTCCAAATTAAGCGGGCCGCTAGTCTATGAACTCGTATCGACTACTACTTCACAACTATGCATGAGTCAAAGCTCAACTTTGCATGAATAAAAAGTCAACTCCGGTACCACTTGGACAGTTTGGACCCCAACTTGTTTTGCTCGTAACTTTCAAATCATAGCTCCGTTTTCAACGTGCTACTAGTCTACGAACTCGTGCCAACGTGTACTTTGTAACGGTACCTCAGTCAACCTAGAATTCCATCCGAGTCAAAAAGTCAACTTTTAACCCCTTCGATCAACGGTCAAAGTCAAAGTCAACAGTCAACGGTCAACCTCGGTCAAAGTTGGAAAATTTCCGTTGTACTTTGGGACGGGGTGTTACAATGCTTAACTTAGAATTCTTTTAAACCTTAAAACTAACCATTTTGAAAAGGCCTTGACTATTAAAAGAGTGTCTACTTTACATTCTAATTATCATCTTTCCACATTAGGGCGATGTGCGATTGGATATCAGATTACCTTTGCTAATAAAGTAGCTTGCCAATGCCCGTACCCTACCATACTTACCTTGGTAGTATCATATTGGTTTACCCCTAGTTATCACAATGAGCACTTATGCTAACTACAAATCTATGCATTAACAAAATCAAACAACTCTAAAATCTCCACTTATTCCATATCAATCAAAAATTCATAGGGGTGTGTTTTATCATAGTAAGATTATTCCATCGAAAAATATTATTTTTAGCATCCCACCTATATTGGCTAACCTATTACTCTTTGCTAATATTGTCTTTGGTTAGGTACCACACTTAGATGGTATAGGGTTTTATTTAGAGTTTCCAGGATGGGTGATGAATGCAATTCTTTTTGCATGCAAAAATAACTTCATACACACCTTGGTAATTAAAAATGTGCCATAAAAAGAGGGGTGTGTTTTATCATTGTAAGGTTATTTTATAGAAAAATATTATTTTTAACACCCCGTCTCTATTGGCTGACCTATTACTCTCTGCTGATAGTATTTCCAATTTAGCTACTGCACTCAGAGGGTATGAATTTTACTAAGAGTTCCCAGGATGGGTGATGGATGCAATTCCTTTTGCATGCAAAAATAAATCCATACACACCTTGGTAATTAAAAATGTGCCATAAAAATTGGGTGTGTTTTATCATAGTAAGATTATTCCATAGAGAAATGTTATTTGTAATATCTCACCTTTATTGGTGGACCTATTACTCTTTGCGGATATAGTCTTTAATTTAGCCATTGCACTCAGATGGTATAGAGTTTTGTTCAAAGTTCTCTAGAGATCATCTATCCTCCTACTGGAGCACGTTTAGTTGCAGAGTTCTTTTGAACTTTGAAGACAATCATTTTTAAAAGAACTTAGCATCATGTGAGTAATTATTTTTACATTTAAATCATCCCCATTCAGCACCAGGACAATATTAAATTGAACATTAGGTAGCCTGCCAGTATCTCTTATGATCCATCACCAATAGATTATATATGCTGATAGTCCAATTTGATATGCTATCATTTAGGATTTATTTTTCCTAATTAAATTTATTATTTTAAAAAATAAAAAATATTAAATACAACCAATTAATGTTTATCAAATTAGCATAGATCTCACTGATGATGATCAAATTGCAAATTTCATATTCCACAACATAGAAAAGATAAAGATAGTCAAGTTTATGAGTCCCAGGAAATCAATATATCATTATAAGTCGCATAAATTTGAACAAAATATTTTATTTCAAAGATAAAGGACACGAAAGGAAAACAAAAAACAAAAAAAAAAAAAGAAAAGGTGGACAAACAGCTCGTCCGTCCATATTAATATGGACAAAAGTATTGTCCTTAATAAACTCGAAAACCACCACTTGATAAAAGTACAAGAAAGTTTTTGTTTTTTCATCTTGTTGCCTAATGTGAAACCCCGTATCCATCTATATATTTACCATTTGTAGTGACACCTTCCAAGGTCATTATTCCCGCATACTCAGGAGAAGTGACATCTTTTTTTTTTTTTTTTTTTTTGATGAAATACAAAAATTGATATTCCTATAGCGCACAGAAAAGCTCATAAATATATTTATATTTGTAGCATAGAAAAGATAAAGACAATAAGCTTACGGTTATGGGTCCCATCAAAGCAAATAATAATTAATAAGTTGAATCCATCCGATTAAACAAAACACAAATCTTATTTCATTTCAAATTAAGCTTCAATCCAAATACTTGAAAAGAAAAAAAAGACACAAATGGAGTCCATATAGATCAGTATGGACGCAGCTACACACTGTCCTTATTTAAGTGGAAAACCGTGCATAAATATCCACTTGATAAAGTTGTACGTAGAACACAATTTTTTATTTTTTCAACAAAAGAAACGATTCAACTTTATAATCTTAAGCCCTCTTTGCGCTTGCACTTGCATTACTGGTCAAGAAACTGTTGATATTTATTTTATTTCGACCAGTGATACCCTCCAAGGTCATTATTCCCACAAACTCAGGCGAAGTGCCTTCCCCAATTGTCACCATTGAGTAGCATCCGTTCCAAGTGTCCTCATAATGAGTGCATTGGCTTTCCAACAAACTTTGAATGTTATCCCAATGATCAGTCTCATAATGATGTCCTTCGCGGATTTCAGTATAAGCCTACCAAAAAAAAAAAAAAAAAAATTTAATAATAATAATAATAATAACAAAATTCAAAGTCAAATGAAAAATAAGAACTTACACTAGCAACTAGCAAACTACTATATATATATATATATATGTATATACTTACATGGTTATCACCAATATAAGGAATGCCCCAAGAAAGCATCCAATCACAAAGATAATCGTCGCCATTGAAGCCGCGGTAGACAACAGCGGATTCCGAACCAGCAAACCACGAGGGATGGACATGGAGAAAAGCACCCCACTGCCCATTTTGAATCTTGGCAGGGTATGGCGATTCATAAATATGGCCGTGCCAGTCATGTTTGCCGGAGTACGTTAATGTATCTCCAGTGGCATTGAAAATCATACAAAGTGCAGAGATTCCATTGCCATACCTTTCCTTAAGGTTGTGCACGAAGGTTTTTGCATTGGCGTCCCTTCCCTTAGCATTGATGTTTAGGAAAGCCACTTCGGCTCTGTCTCTGCGTGTTATTATTTCCTTGTTTGGATAGATTATTTTTACATCCTCGTCGGTGATAGGATCTCCAAAAACATTGCCTGCCATATTGATCGAGTACTAATTACGCAATTCACTGATCTACACTATAGCAAGCTAGTTTGAAGTTTTAGGTGGTACTGCTTCCATGGCTTACGAAACGTACATATTGATAGCTTACCTAAGCTAGCTAATTTTGCATATGTAGTACTGTTTGGTAATTATTTTTTTAAACAACTTGATGAGCTGCTGGTTATTTAATGTCATTCTTGACGTTTTGTTTAAAATATAATATATACAAATTATTCATCTCCATCTTCGGCTTCTGTTTGATATACATTCTTGTACGCCTTTTAGAATTCGCCAAATAAAAGTTGAGTCGCAAACAAAATATCTTTAGGCAAACTGTAACTTTATTCTTGGTTAAATATTATACCATAGAAGATCAAATTTTGTTGTTTATCCACATGACTTGGCTAATCAACCTCAAAAGTCAAAATATGTCCAAAATATGTCATATATACTATGAACATCTCTATCAATATATGCTATTTTGGCATTGTCATTCCTGAAATTTCATATTGGCATGAGCTCTCCAATTAAAATGTCAATTTTAATGTCAAATTTTAACATTAGCACTTCAATAGCAAATGCTAAAAAGTCAAAATGCCAAATTTTAAATTATATTTAATTAAATTATCTTTCTTCCATTATAAATAGAATCCACTATCATAAAATGAGATCCACTATTAAATTGTAATTTACTCTTACATTATTTTAACAAATATGGGGCCTATTGTTATAAAATGACGAATGCAAAATTTGGTACCGAATTTGACATTGCCAAATTTTGACACTCTGGAGAAGCAAAAATGGAGAGTATCGCTAACAGGGAGTATTGCCAAATTAGGTAATGACATTAAGCAAATGACATGCTATTGGAGACTCTAAGATTACATATGCTCGATTACAAAGTCTTTTTTTATTTTTTATTTTTATTAAGCATGTAGAGATTAGATTCCTCTTGGTGAAGTCCACGCTCAAGGTTGTTGCCAAGGCTCATTCATATTGACGGAGACAATTGGAAATATATATATATATATATATATAAAACTACTACTATAGACAAAGTTGGGCACTAAACGGTGAATAATAATAATCTGCGGTCATCAAATATGCATGATTTGCCCAATCTAATGGTTGCGCATAGTTGTCCCTCTTCAAATGATGGGCAACTACCCCACATTAGCATTTTCTTATATATATATATATATATACACACACACACATTATAAAATTGATAGGGTATCATCATCATCGTCGCCATCATAAAATTGATAGAGTTAGTTGGCTGGCTGTTTAAAGCATGTTGACTTTGTTTAAATTAAGTGGACTCGGATTTTGTGGTCTCTGTCCCATTTTAAGTCTTTGTTAAAAGCTTGTAAACGAAAATTTGTATAATGGCCTTTTACAGAGGAAATAATTCTTTGACTTTATTTATTTATTTATTTATTTTGCTGTGGATTGAATCTATTGATATTGATTTTAAATTTTTATTCATATTGTAATCAGAGATATTTTAATTTTTGGTAATTTTTCTTTTTTATTATATTTAAAATGTATTAATGAGGGCTTTTCGTTAATTAAATTTCAGAGTTTAATGATCTCTTTTTCGAAGTTTTTCCTACTCTTGGAAATTAATATACAAGGATTTGATTCTGTATCATTGTTTGTTGTTTTAGCGTTGCGCTCATTATTCTCACAGTTTTTTCAAATTTGACTGATAATTGTTATTTTCATCAAAAAATAAAAAAAAAAGCCCATAATAATCTCCAAAATCCACAACTTGGCCAATCATATTCGGATATCAAAATCAACCCAATTTATTAATTTTGTATTAATTATACCCATATAGCTGGATTGTTTTAGTATTTTCGATTTAGGCACATCTAAATTAATGTATGTAGTGGATATGTTTTGAGGTCAGGAGCTAGCTCTTGAGTTGTTTAAACCTGACGTATTTTTGTTTTATTGTGAAAAAAAAAGAAAAAAAAGAGAGAGAGATAGATGTAGTTTTTGTTTTTAAAATAGTTGATAAGCTCTACGGTTGTGGATCTTGCTCCCTTTACTGTTTTAAGAAAAAAATCAGAGTTCACGAGACTTGTAAACAAAAATTAATTCAGTAGCTTAGCATTTTATAAAGAAAATTAATATTATTTGATTCTTCTCTCTCTAATTATGTAGGAATAAAAAAGTCAATTATATTGATTGCAATTAATTTATTTTCATATTTAATTTGAGAATGGTTTTATTCTTGGTATTTTACTAATTTTGGTAATTTTATCTGCTTTGCCTAGCTAGCTAATTGGGCATCCTTGTTGATAATGATTTCTATATTAGTTTTTGGGTAGGCAAATATGTATAATTTTTGTTATTTGACGACTCTCACATGCAGTCGTCCTTCATAAGAATATCTCAAATGACTTTATCTATTGCTAAAATTTTTTTAATCATATAAAAAAAAACTAGAGAGTTATTAAAAAAAAAAAAAAACTCTTCAATAAATCTGTTTAAATATCTATCAAACTAATATGGTAAGGAAAAAAAATATATATATACACGCACTGTAAAGAAGACTCTCCACGTATCCTTTAGTTTGAGGTCGACAGCTAGCTCTCGAGTTGTTTAAACCTGACATAAGTTTTGTTTTATTTTAAAAAAAAAGGGAGAGATATATGTAGTTTTTGTTTTCAAAATAGTTGATAAGCTCTACGGGTTTTGTGGGTCTAGCTCCCTTTATGTTTTTGTGAAACAAATTAGAGTTCCCGAGACTTGTAAACAAAAATTAATTCAGTAGCTCAGCATTTTACAAAGCAAATTAATATTGTTTGATTTTCTCTCTATAATTATGTAGGAATGAAAAAGTCAATTATAGTGATTGCAATTAATTTATTTTCATATTTAATTTGAGAATGGTTTTATTCTTGGTATTTTATTAATTTTGAAATTTTTATTTGCGTTGCTAGCTAGCTACTTAGGTGAGACAGGGCGTCTTTGTTGATAATAATTTCTATATTAGTTTTTGGGTAGGCAGATATGTATAATTTTTGTTATTTGATGGCTGTAGTTGATCGTTTCTCATGAGTCATCTTCATAAAAACATTTCAAATGATTTTGTCTATTATTAGATTTTTTTTAATTACATCAAAAAATAAACAGTTATTTAAAAAAAAATCTTTAATAAATCTGTTTAAATATCCTATCAAGCTAATATAAAAATGAAAAAAAAAAAAAAAAAGAGCACATGAAAGACCTTTTACCTATTCTTTCGTATGAGGTGGGCAGCTAGCTCCTGACCTGAGTTGTTTAAACACTGACATAATTTTTGTTTTATTTTGAAAAAAAAAAAAAAGAGAGAGAGAGAGATAGATGTAGTTTTTGTTTTAAAAATAGTTTATAAGCTCTACGGGTTTGTGAGCCTTGCTCCCTTTATTGTTTTCGTGAAAAAAAATCAGAGTTCACGAGACTTGTAAACAAAAATTAATTCAGTAGAAAATTATTATTATTTGATTCTTCTATCTCTAATTATGTAGGAATAAAAAAGTCAATTATATTGATTTCAATTAATTTATTTTCATATTTAATTTGAGAATGGTTTTATTCTTGGTATTTTATTAATTTTGGAATTTTTATTTGCTTTGCCTAGCTAGCTACTTAGATGAGACAGGGTGTCTTTGTTGATAATAGTTTCTCATAAGTCCTTCTTCATAAGAGCATTTCGAATGACTTTGTTTATTATTAGATTTTTTTTAGTTACTTTAGAAAAATAAATAGTCACTAAATAAAAAAATCTTCAATAAATCTATCTAAACACCTTATCAAGCTAATATGGCAAGGAAAAAAAAATAGATAGGAAAAAAAAAAAAAAACTCTACTTTTGAAGACTCTATTAAACATTGTAAAGAGAAATTTTTTTTTTTAAGTCAATGGTTTCAAAAAAAATAAATAAATAAAACATATGTAATTAATTAATATTCATAAATAATTTTATGCACATTATAATTGAAAAATAATTTTAAAATTGACTGTAAATCAATACCACATATATTTAAATAATATTAAAATCTATGACATATAGACAATAATCCATATTTACTATTGAAGATGTTGTAAGTTCTTTATAATATCTAAATTGTACTATTATACTTATAGTCCTAATATAGAGGATCTTAGGAAGAGAGATTATGAAGAACAATAATCAATAATTTAAAATCTGCATAATTAATATGATCTGACAATTGTGGATGATTGTATTCAATAATCCTTTACCATATTAAATCCGTTAATACTTATACATTCTTTCTAATCAAAGTGCAATTACATATCTCTTTTCTCTTAAGTTCTTTGTATATTTTGTAGAATCAACATGTGTGATCCATTTTAAAGTTCATTTGCTCCATTCTTGTCTTTCTTATAGCTTAAGCATATAACGTTTGAAAACAAGCATATTTAGGTTCATTTTGGGGAGGGGTCATAAATAAATCTCCAAAATTTACAAATTCAAACCAAAATGTGAAAGTCAACCTAATATGTTAGAGCGCGCTCAAGATGTGACGTCATATATGCCAACGTCACATATATGCCACGTCGAGTGTTTATATTATTTTAGTATTTTCCATTTAGGCACATCTAATTTTAATGTAGTTGATATTTGACATTGCAATACATTATATATATATATATATTTTTTTTTTTTTGGTGAATGCAAAACATTATATATTTGAGCTAGCTTGACATTTACAAAGCTGACGTACATACACTTTGTTTAAGCTCTACTGAATTTTGTGCCTCTTTGTCCTATGCATATTACTCATCTTTAAATATTGCCCGGCTATAACCATCAAAACCAAACCAAATCAATCAATATTGGTTATAGTAACCCCTAGTTCTATCCATCTTTATCCATCTCTCTCTCACTATCTCACTCTCAATATTTTAATTTATGGCTTCTGACATTATTTTCCTCAATGATGCGAAGCTCCGAACACTTGCCGATATGATACACGGCATTGAACGTAAAAACTTAGGGGACCTAAACTTCGCGTCAACAACTGAGGAAGTGGTTTACCTTAGAATCTGCAACAACAACCTTCAGTCCGTCGGGAACCTTCTGGATCAGAGTGGTGAAACGGTGAGGAAGTATAAGAGCGACGACGTTCGCGGTCCGATAGCTGTTCTCATCCATTCTTATACAGAGACATGCCTCAACAATGCATTGCAGATCTTCAACAACTACACTCTCCGGAGGGACTACCTTGACAAACTCACCTCCCATCTCCAAAACCTTATCAAGGAATTGGATGATTTGGACACTTCCAATCATGCCGATGTTGCTGCTCTCAACGACCAAATTAAGCATTACAACGAGGCTGTTATCAACTACACCAAGATGACCCAAAACACTCGTGCTTCTGAAGACTTCTCTAGACGTCTCAGGAGCAGCGGCATCGACTTCCCCACCTTTGTCAAAAAGTACTGACTTTTTTCTCTTATCCGAAAATCCTAGATAATTTTTTTATTGCCGCTAATAAAGCACCTTCTGCTGTTGTCCTATTATTCGTCGTAGGATCAATTCAGGAGAAACTTCTATTCACAAAGAGAAATTTTATATTTTGCTTTCCCACTTGTAGCATTGATATATGTGGTTAATGTAATTTGATATTTTATATACATGTGGATGCAGGTATCAGACAATTCTTGGATTTTCTGGACCATTTGACAAGCTGACAGATGAACAAAAGCTACTGGTAACTAATTAATGAATTCCATTTTGTGTAAAACTAAGCATACAAATTAACTGCTTATATAAATATATATGTATTATAATGAGGGAAGGAAACGGTGACATGGAAAAATCTTGTATGAGTAACGCCTCAATTGACAATATGTTTGATTATAACTTGGAAGATAGTTTTCCCAACACGAAATCTGTGTATATATCTAGAACCTATCTCATAATTAATCAGCAAACTGGAAATCAGCCTAGTTGGATTTTCACACATATATACATATATGCAATTCATCAATTCATTATGAATTATCCAAACTAATCCTCCACCACTATATATATGTACATATAAACTATATATATATATATATATATATATATGTATGCAGGTGTATGATGCAATAATAGAGGCTTCAGGTCGGGGAAAAGTACTGAGTCATAAAGTACTAAAGGCTATTGCATTGCCAGGTAGTTTTAGCAGCAATGAAGTGAAACATATATCTATTAAGGATGTTTTTGGCAAAGCAATGCTTCTAAAAAATGCAGCGTCCATAACATGGGATGTGTACACATCTGACCACCCGATCAGAACCGCGACACGTGATGCAATCGTGGAAATAGCTAAAAAAGGAGGGGCATTGTTGGAAGACATTGTCACAGCTGCTATAGTAACATTAGAAATTGCAGAGGCAACAAGCCTGTTCGTTACTGGGGTAGGATTTGTGGCTGGCTTTGTGGGAGGTTACATTGTTGGGGAAATTGCTGGCGCTGTTTTTGATGCAATTTTCGGCTCAGCAGGCAATAATCCTCTGCCTAATAAAGACCATATCTTCTATGTAGCTACTATGCCTGATGGGAAAGAGTTGGCCAGAATAATTGCCTAAATTTCTGTATCAAACAAATAATATGTGCCCCTCTGAGTCCCTAGTGGACCACTATCCTTTATAACATAAATAATATATAATTGGCACTTCTTTTTACAGTCTTTCTGTGTGGAAAAATTATTGTACCAAGCTTATTTGTTACTTTGACTATCAAATATAAAAAAGAGTATGTTTTAAGCACCATAATAACCAATTTTATCATTTTTCAATTTATATTTTAACAGCAGACTATCTGTCATATTCATCTTCACCGTGAATTAAAATATACTATTTAATTGCATATCGATCAAAAGAATCATAGTAGGTTTGGGTTATATATTATTTTATATTTACTGTATAGTTGTGAAATAAATAATACAGTATCCACAAAATCGACACAAATTTCTTTGACTAAAACAAAGTTTTCATATTTAACCCAAAAAAAAAAAAAAAAAGTTTTGACATCCATGATTGAAATGGGGGGATTGAATTGGATTAAACGCGGACTATTAAAGTTTAGACCAATCATTTTAGGTTAAATTCAAAACAACTCAATTTATGTTCTTCCTTTAGCACGACTAAATTTTCTAACCCCATTACATTTTTCATTCAATTATCAACAATTCCTTTCGACCTTTTTGTTGTTGTTGTCGTTATAATTATTATTATTATTTTTGCCCAGTTTTTCTTTAGGGTTTGGTTTCTTCTTCGTAGTCCACAATCAATTTGCCATAAACGCTGATGTCTTACAGCAAAGACTGGTAGCAAACTTCTCTACCTTTCGCTGCCGACAACTATTGAGATTGCAGATGGAGGAATCTTGTGCCACCTTGTCTCCTATGGAATGGTTGATTATCTTATCATTGATGGTGGTTGCGATAGTTCGTTAAGGAAATTATATCCTAACCGAAAAGTTTTAAATGCATATAAGATTGAAATAGAACTGTTGCACCCACTTTGTTAAAAACTGATGCCAAAGAGTGTATATAGTTGACAAAGATGAAACCTTTAAAAATCCCGTAAAGGGAAAAGAGAAATTGATTAAAAACTTCAGAAAGAAAAAAATATAAAATGTAGTTTTCAAGAACATGGAAATATCGAAATGTGGTATGAGTAGAAATTTTGGGTGCAAAAAGCTGCACTTGCAGATTAAATGGGTGCGATTTTAAAGAGTTCGATATAGGGCTTCAAAGTCTGGGTTTATAGGGCCACCTTGCAGTTCTGGGCCTATCAGTTGGGCTTAGACTAGTGAAACATATACTTTATATATTTAATAAAAATTCTCAATTATTATATTATACATACATACATGCATACACACACACATATATATATATATATATATTGTGAATGTTCTCAATTATTATATGCTTGATATTTATTTCTTAATGGAGCAGTAAGAATAAAACAAGATAATAAAGCTTGTATCGGTCTCACAATATCAAACACTTAATGCATTATAGGAAAGAAATAAAAAAATATTATAATTAACAAATCGGATTAAAATAAAACAAATCATTTAAACTGATTGTAAACCCTATAAAACAAAACACTTTTTATATATATATATGTGTGTGTATATGAATGGATATATCCATGTATATATATATATATATACACATGTAATTTTGAATCAGTTAAAATATTTTAATTTTATAAAATTAAGATACAGTTCAATTTAATCAAAATAAGCTACATAGTAGAAATCTTATACATATAAAATATATATACAATTAGGTTCCTCGAGCTATAAGGACTTCTGTGCGTGTATAACATTGACCAATAATAATAGAAGATTCTGAAAAGATAAGATGATCAAGCTATGTTGCTATTGCCTTGCGGTGTAAGGCCCATTATAGCCTCGAAAGGTTATACAATATTATATTGCATGGTCCAAGATCTCTAGTTTAATATTTATGATACTGTAAGAAGGTATTTTTTTTTATTTACTAAAAAAATAAAAAATGAAGATAAGATAACTAAGCTTATGGTTCCCACATCAAAATTAATAATTAACTCCCATCAAATTTAAATAAAACATATAACTTAGTAATTTGCTTTATGAAGCTTTATTTAGCAATCACCAAAGTACATTAAAAAGAGATAAAAACAACACATGGACAAGTAAGCTAGTCCCATATATGGGTATGGAAGCAAGGAATTTGTCCTTATTACATAAAAGACATTATTTATTCTTCGCATTACATGCATGCGAGTTAGAATAATATTGTACATTTTATTTTTTAGTAGTGACACCTTCCAAGGACATTATTCCAACGTATTCAGGAGAAGTGCCTTCCCCAATTGTCACAATTGAATAGCATCCATTCCAAATGTCTTCATGTTTGGTGGATTGGCTTTCCAACAATCCTTTGATATAGTTCCAGTGATCAGTCTCATAATGGCGACCTTCACGGATTTCAGTATACGCCTATAAAAATAAACAAACAATTAGAAAAAAAAAGAAAAAAAAGAAAGAAAAAGAAAATCATATTACAAATAATGAAATTACATTAGCAGGCTAATACTATATACTTACATGATTATCACCAATGTAAGGAATGCCCCAAGAGAGCATCCAGTCACATAGAGTACCATCGTTGTTGTAGCCGCGGTAGATAACGGCGGCTTCTGAACCAGCAAACCAAGAAGGGTGGACATGGAGAAAAGCACCCCACTGCCCATTTTGAATCTTGGCGGGGTATGGAGACTCATAGACATGGCCGTGCCAGTCCTTGTTGCCGGAGTAAGTTAAGGTACCTCCGGTGGCATTGAAAATCATGCAAAGTGCAGAGATTCCATTGCCATACCTTTGCTTGAGGTTTTTCACAAAGTTTTTCGCATTTTGATCCCTTCCGTTGGTGCTGATGTTACGGAAAGCCACATCAGCTCTGAGTTTGGGTGTTATGTCGGTGACTTCTGGATACAGTATTTTTACATCGTCATCAGTAATGGGATTTCCAAACACATTGCCTGCCATTTTTTTCTTTTTTTTTTTTTTTTTCAAGTGCAAAGCAAATTAACTGATCTGAAAAGTAGCAAGAAAGAAAGCTAGGCTAGCAAGAAAGTTTTATTAGGTGGTGGATGATTTTGCACTGCTTATGGAACGCATATTTATAGACATACACTCCCATCATGCCTGCTTCAATTATTAGCTAGTTAATCCATACATGTAATTAGCCACGTGGTTTCTAAGGGGGACGGGGTCTATATCCTACGTGGTAAGCCTTTCCTATTCAATAATCTCTGATTCTGTCCCGTGACAGCCGTGTTTTAAAGTTTTTATTGTTTTGGCTTGCCTAGCCAACCCATTAACTAGCTACTGGACCAACCATTTAATCCAAATTGGCGAAATAAAACTTCAAAATCCCCAAAAACTCTCTCATTTCCGGTGAAATAAACCTTCAAAATCTACAACTTAATTGGGCCAATCATGTGATTCTTAAAAAAATAAATAAATAAATTGGGCCATTCAAGATATCAAACTTCATCAAATTTGTTGCTACTCTTACCGTCCAAATTGCAACACGGGTGAAGATAACACGTGAAAAGCACGGGTAAGAAACAAATATTGCTTAAAAGAGTCTAGAAATTACATCATACGAATAAGAACAGAATTTGTAGCTTCGTTTTTGTTCATATATAGTATGCCAGTGGACCACTTTGCATTGAACGAGAAAATTTTGTATGAAACTGTGGTACCGGCTGATCTGGTAACACACCAAATAATTTAATGCCAAGTATTAAAGCTTGCAATAGTTTAATGTCATGTGTTGAAAGTATCTCAAATATGACTATCTATTGCATAATTAAAAAGTAAAAAAAAAAAAAAAATGTCTTAAAAAGTTTTTTCTTTAAAAAAAAAAAAAAAAAAACTTGATATAATATATGTAAATAGCCTTATACATAATATATTACAATACTATTTCAAAATTGATTTTAATTTACCATGTCAATTTAAAATGCCAATTCATCATCTAAAATTGAGACAAAAATCCTCTACTTTTTTTTTTTTTTTTTTTGAGTGCTTGTTTATGATTGCTTATTAATAACAACCATTACTGTTCTAATTCATTGAATCTATAATGGTTGGTTGGAAAGGAAGTCACAACATTAAATATCACAAAACTTGCACATGACCAACTCAAAGCTTTACTCATGAGAACCACATCGAAATTTAACCTCAAATTCTCCAATTTTCTTCACCAGATTGCTACCATATCTTCTTTCCTATCAAATCCTCTATTTTTTTCTTTTTTCTTTTCACAAAGTCGTTGTCCATGCTGATTGGAACATATAAAAAGAGTTTCTATTTCGTTATAGAAGTAGGAAATTAAATGAAAAGATTTTTCCATGATTTCATTTTCTTTTGGTTATTAAATGAGAATTCGATGTTAGAATATATTCTATAAGGTCAAGTTTTTGCTGTATTGTACTTGACTGTTAAAATCAATAATAAAAATGATTGGGGTTTTTTCTAAGAAAATATCTATATGACTATTAATTTTTTTTTTTTAATTTTTTTTTGTAAGAAAAATTTTCTCTTTGAAAGTGGCTCAAGTGTGGGCAAGAGCTGTATCTAGGTTGCTCGAATAAAAGGAAAATTGGGGAGGAAAAAAAAAAAAAGGCTCAAGAATCCTTTTCTGAAGTAAACTACTTTATTATTATTATTATTTTTTAGATGTTCTAGCCAGCTTTGGAAAGTGTTTTGTGAAAAAGAAAATGGATGAATTTTTAATCGAGAAGAAGATAAGGGTAGCAGTCTGAAGATGAGGTTAAACTCATGTGTATTTCATATAAATATAGTTTTAAGTTGGAAAGTCATGTGATATTTAATAATGTGATTTTATATTTGACCATTAGATTGAATGAATTAAAAAAGAAATGGCTAATGATGAAAAGCAAAACAAAAACAAGCACCTAAAAAAGTAAGCAAAGGATCTATTGTGCATGGAAGCTTTTGTAGCTGATGTTTCAAATCTTGAGTTTGAAACAGGCAATGGACCAGAGGAAAACATACTGCATATGTAACAGCCCAGTCCACCCACATGCGATATTGTCCGTTTTACATCCAATCCGCACGGTTTTGTCAAAACGCGTATCAATGGTTAAAGGGAATCCTCTTCCAACCCCTACCTGCCAGTCCCACTGGCACGGGCTTTCAAGCCCAATCACGATATTGTCCGCTTTGGGTCCAGCCTGCACGATTTTACTTTTTCTCATGGGAACGTGTCGTACGGAAAATGTATCCATACCACTTTATAAGGCGTGCTTCGTTCCCTTTTCTAACTGATATGGGACTTCACAGCGTATGCATAAAACATAAACATACTCCATATGCAGAGGACCATTCTGCAAGGACGCTCATGAATGATTTAACAAAACTCCACACTATAGTATGAGAGAGGACCACTTTACATGGAAGCTCATTTTAATATTAAATAAATCTCCACCAATTTGTTTTTTTTTTTTTTTAAATAGAAAAAGGAAAGATTTTATTCACACTTTTTTAAAATTGTCATTATTTCATTTAAATACTATTTTTTTAAAATATTATTATTTATCTCCTTTTGAATTTTTAAAGTTATAAAAAAGACCTATAGATTCTTTTTTAATTATATCAGTTAAAAATCAAAATTTTATATTTATAATATTATTTAATTATAAAATATTAATTTTTGATTTTTTTTTAATCTTTAATTATTAAAATTAACTAATAGAACTGATTAACGAGAGATTGAGAGATTTTTTTGATAGACATAAAAAAACTAATAAAATGAGATTAATAATAACTTTTAAAAACATGAAATTTAAATAAAATAATAATAAAATTGAAAACAAAAGTGTAAATGAAATTTGGAAAAAAAAAAAAAAAAGTAGAAAAACCACTCTCACCTTTTTGGGTAATGGGTTTCTTCTCTCATCTATGTAAACTTGTGGTTCCACTTGTGTATTATTTTAGTGTGTATATATATATATATAGATTTGTTTTTTTTCTTTTTCCCACTTCCACATTTACCCAATCTTTCTAAAGTCCTTTCGTCCTTATCAATTTTCACTTCTAAATGCTGTTTCACTCGATAACGTTCTTAGAGATAATTTTTTTTTTATTCCTTTTATTTATTTTTAATTTTACTCTAAGGAGGAGAGAGACAAACTTGATTTGATTGAGAGAAATATATAAATATATACCTTTTACTTCCATAATTTTATATATATATATATATATACTAAATATGAACAAAAGAAAAAATTATATATGTTGTTTGTGATGAAATACTATCATCATATTATAAATTTATAATATTATTTTAAATAAGCAAATACATATTGATAAAAAGGAAGTGTTTAATATACCAAAAAATTTGATAAATATGTTTGACAACTATCTAATATTTAATGGGTAAAATGAAATTTATCAAAAATCATTCACTAAAATGGTCCTTCGATAAAAAAATTTACAACAAATTGTACAGGCACCAAATTCTTTTCTGCATTTTTGAATACCATATGAGGTGACATGATTTACAGGATTCGTTCTCTATCAATCAAGAGTATGTATATATATATATATATATTGTCAATCACTAATCATGTGTCACATCTTTTGTAACATCCCGTACCGAACATATATGTAACACCCCGTCCCAAATCGCACCGGAATCCGTGCACGTTGACCGAGGTTGACCGTTGACCGTTGACCAAAGGGGTCAAAAGTTGACTTTTTGACTCGGTGGGAATTTCGAGATGACTAGGGCACCGTGGTGAAGTGCACGATGCCACGAGTTCGTAGACTGGTAGCACGTCAAAAACGGAGCTACGGTTTGAAAGTTATGGACGAAACAAGTTGCGGTCCAAACTGTCCAAGGGGTGCCGGAGTTGACTTTTTGTTTATGGGGAATTGAGCTTTGACTCATGCATGGTTGTGAAGTGCTCGTCGTTACGAGTTCACAGACTAGCGGCACGCTCAAAACGGACATCCGGTTAAAAAGTTATGGGCGACGGTTGCCGGTGACGTGGCGGCCCGCCGGAAAGTACTGTTCCGGCGAGTACCCCGAAAATTCCGGCCAGCTCCAGTCCGCAGTGTTCGACCTCCTGAATCCAAATCCGACTTCCGTTTCCACCAATTCGCGACGGTTTGGGAGAATTGCGGAGCCGAAACCCGAAAAGCTTCCCGATAAAATTCCGACCCCGTCGGGTACGATCATCGGAAATTAAGACCGGATCTGTGATTAGCATCACTCGAGCTTCGATTCGGTATATAATTCGTAAATTTTAGTTATCGTTTGTATTTTGACCCTCCGGGTACCGGGTATTATTTACCCGAATAAAATATTAATTTATTTGACTGTCTGTGAATTTTGTTCTAGGAGCACCGGTGAGTCGTAGAATTGATCCCGTAGTGGATCATGGGTTAATTGCGTGCTCCAGGTGAGTGACCCACCTTCAAATTAATTTTGGGGAATTTAATTGATGAATATATTATGTGTGAATTAAATATTTGGAATTTAATTTCTATGTGCCAAATATTTATTGGATTTATTGTAGAATTATTTATGAATTTATTGGATTTAAGAAAATGCGAATTCTACAAATTTATGCCATGTGGAATTATTTTATGGTTTTGAGGATTTTGAAATTGGTGTGGTTTTAATGGTAAATTGGGCACGATTTGATTTTCAAATATTTCAAGGAAAATATTTGGTTATATTGGTGATTTCAATTTTTATAAAATATGCCCATGGAATATTATGAGATTTGATTATGATATTTCGAGAAATTATTTATGCTATTGGGAAAATGTGGATATTTGAATTGATGGATTTGGAAGTTGGTGGATTTGAAAATCATGGAATTTATGGTATGGATTATAAGGAAATTGTGGGAAAATTCCCGGTTCAAGCGGATGGATTATGCCCGCTATGTTTATGAAAAATGTGAAATTTGTTTTATAATTTAAATTGTGGATTTTATGATTTTTAGATGCACCGTGCACGTACTGGTGTTCTGATTATGTGATATGGTATATGTGATATGGTTAGTGTGCACACGGTTGTGATTAGCGCGCAGGTGGGTGTGAGTAGCGCGCGGTTGATATTATGAGGGTGTCCTGTGGATGCCATCGGAGAGGGCGGCCACCCCCCTTTGGCCGGGACACCAGGTTAGCAGCGGCGCAGTGGGACGCCACGCGACCGTATGCCGGTTTCTTTCTATAACCTCCTGTCTGGCGGTACCTTGGGACGCTGGGTACTGTTGGCGCCACTGGTATATAGTGGGTGCATCAACTGATTTTTGGAACTGTGTTTTAAAAATAAAATGTTTGGAAACTGTATTGGAAAAATAAAATTACTTTTACTGTTCGGATATTTATTTGATGTCTTGGTTTTCGGGGAATATGAATAAAGGGTTTTGTGAAAATGTTTTAAAAGGGGAACCTTTCCAACTGAGAGAATTGTAAGGGTTTTGAGAGAAATTATTATTTCTAAATAATTATTATTTATACTTATTACTGTGATATTATATGGTATAGTAGTAGGGTCGCTCACTGAGATGATTAGCATCTCACACTCTTAAATTCCGTTCCTCTAGGTACCAGGTTGTCGGCGTTCACTCGGAGCGGACTTGATCTTCCTCGCTGTTTTAGTTCGTACTGTACCCTGTTCTTCTTTATTGCAGTTGTACTATTTCTTTCACTCTTGTTGTATTTATCTTGCACTGGATTACTGTATTTTTGTTTTGAAGTGCTGAAATTTGTGGAACCAGTTTGTATAAGGGGATATTTTTGAAGTGTGTTTTCAGTGCAGGTAAATTTGTGGTAAGTAAATCCCTTAGGGGAGGTGCTGCCGGATTTTCCGTTGGAAGGTTCGGTGGTATTTCCCTGGGATCAGGGCTGTCTAGGGTTCCGGAGGAGGAATTCTGGACGGGTCCTGACATATATATGATTAAACAAGTTTGATCAAATTGACTAAGTTTGATTAATTGAATAATATATGGGTTTAAGTTGACTTTTTCAATAGCCAATATTTTTGATTTGACTAAGGTACCATTGTGGATGTCAGGACCCGTCCAGAATTCCTTCCCCGGAACCCTAGACAGCCCTGATCCCAGGGAAATACCACCGAACCTTCCAACGGAAAATCCGGCAGCACCTCCCCTAAGGGATTTACTTACCACAAATTTACCTGCACTGAAAACACACTTCAAAAATATCCCCTTATTCCTCCCACAAACTACAAATTGGTTCCACAAATTGCAGTACTTAAAAAAAATAAATACAGTAATCCAGTGCAAAATAAATACAACAAGAGTGAAAGAAATATTACAACTGCAATAAAAGAATAACAGGGTACTGCCGAACTAAAACAGCGAGGAAGATCAAGTCCGCTCCGAGTGAACACCGACAACCTGGTACCTAGAGGAACGGAATTTAAGAGTGTGAGATGCTAATCATCTCAGTGAGCGACCCTACTACTATACCATATATTATCACAGTAATAAGTATAAATAATAATTATTTGGAAATAATAATATTTTCTCTCAAAACCCTTACAATTCTCTCAGTTGGAAAGGTTCCCCTTTTAAAACAATTTCACAAAAACCCTTTATCCATATGCCCCGAAAACCAAGACATCAATTAAATACCAGAAGCGGTAACAATTATATTTTTAATTCCAATTCAGTTTCCAAACATTTTATTTTTAAAACACAGTTCTGAAAATCATTTGATGCACCCACTATATACCAGTGGCGCCAACAGTACCCAGCGTCCCAAGGTACCGCCAGACAGGAGGTTATAGAGAGAAACCGGCATACGGTCGCGTGGCGTCCCACAGCGCCGCTGCTAACCTGGTGTCCCGGCCAAAGGGGGGTGGCCGCCCTCTCCGATGGCATCCACAGGACACCCTCATAATATCACCTGCGCGCTACTCACACCCACCTGCGCGCTAATCACATCACCTGCGCGCTAATCACACCCACCTGCGCGCTAATCACAACCGTGTGCACACTAACCATATCACATATACCATATCACATAATCAGAACACCAGTACGTGCACGGTGCATCTAAAAATTATAAAATCCATAAATTTAAATCATAAAACAAATTTCACATTTTTCATAAGCATAGCGGGCATAATCCATCCGCTTGAACCGGGAATTTTCCCACAATTTCTTTGTAATCAATGCCATAAATTTCATGATTTTCAAATCCACCAACTCCCAAATCCATCAATTCAAATATCCACATTTTTTCCAAGCATAAATAAATTCTCGAAATATCATAATCAAATCCCATAATATTTTATGGGCATATTTCATAAAAATTGAAATCACCAACATAACCAAATATTTTCCTTGAAATATTTGAAAATCGAATCGTGCCCAATTTACCATTAAAACCACACCAATTTCAAAATCCTCAAAACCATAAAATAATTCCACACGGCATAAATTTGTGAAATACACATTTTCTTAAATCCGATAAATTCACAAATAATTCCACAATAATTCAAATAAATATTTGGCACATAGAAATTAAATTCCAAATATTTAAATCACACATTATATATTCACCAATTAAATTCCCAAAATTAATTTGAAGGTGGGTCACTCACCTTGTGCACGTATCTCAATCAAGATCCTCCGTAGGATTGACTCCGCTACTTGCACGTGCACCTAAAACATCCACAGTACCAAAACCACAAATATTAATATTTTATTCGGGTAATCCCTAAATGGGTACCCGGGGAGCGAACACCAAACGATAACTAAAATTTACGAATTATATACCGAATCGAAGCTCGAGTGATGCTAATCACAGATCCGGTCTTAATTTCCGATGATCGTACCCGACGGGGTCGGAATTTTATCGGGAAGCTTTTCGGGTTTCGGCTCCGCAATTCTCCCAAACCGTCGCGAATTGGTGGAAACGGAAGTCGGATTTGGGTTCAGGAGGTCGAACACTGCGGACTGGAGCTGGCCGGAATTTTCGGGGTACTCGCCGGAACAGTGATTTCCGGCGGCCGCCACGTCACCGGCAACCGTCGCCGGAACAGTAATTTCCGACGGTGGCCGTTTGCTGTGAAATTTTGCAGATTTGTAGATCGTGAGGAGAGCAATCCAACGGGACCGACGGTGAGCAAAACGGAGGTCGGACGGCGGAGAAATCACCGTTTGAAGATTTTCGACCCCTCGCCGGAAAACGCTCCGATCCCGGCGCGTCGGTGGTCCGATGGCCGTGATTTTTGGTGGGTAGGCCGGACTTGAGGAGAGGATGCTGGGTGTATGGCGCGTGTACTGTACATCGGCCGGAATAGTGCCGATTCGCGGTGGCCGGCGGTGGAGGGGAAAAATCGCCGCCAAACTTCGGACGTCCGATCCGGGCGCGTCCGGCGGCCGTTCGCCGTGAAATTTGGAGGTTTTGCCGGAAATGAGGTGGGCAATCTGGCTGGCCGGCGCGTGTACAGTAACTAGGCCGGAAAAACGTGAAAATGGCCGGCGGCCGGCGGGTCCTCTCTCTCTCTTTCTCTCTCCTCTCTCTCTTTCTCTCTCTTCTCTCTCTTTCTCTCTCTTCCCCGAGAGTTTTTCAAAATTAAAACCCTGCGTGACACTGTTCATGCCACGTGGACCAATCAGAAACTGACACGTGGCGTTTCACTGTTCACCGACCCAAAAAAAATATTAAAATAATACGGTATCCGGTAAACTTCAAACGTCCATAACTTTTTAACCGGATGTCCGTTTTGAGCGTGCCGCTAGTCTGTGAACTCGTATCGACGAGCACTTCACAACCATGCATGAGTCAAAGCTCAATTCCCCATAAAAAAAAAGTCAACTCCGGCACCCCTTGGACAGTTTGGACCGCAACTTGTTTCGTCCATAACTTTCAAACCGTAGCTCCGTTTTCGACGTGCTACCAGTCTACGAACTCGTGGCATCGTGCACTTCGCCACGGTGCCCTAGTCATCTTGAAATTCCCACCGAGTCTAAAAGTCAACTTTTGACCCTCTTCGGTCAACGGTCAACGGTCAACCTCGATCAACGTGCACGGATTCCGGTGCGATTTGGGACGGGGTGTTACAGCCTTCCCCCCTTACAAAAATTTCGTCCTCGAAATTTCCACGCGTCACTGGAACAAACAAGGGTTCTGATCACGCACCTGCGCTTCGGGCTCCCATGTCGCTTCCTCGACTAAGTAGTTCCTTGCCAACTAATCCATGCCCAACACTACTTCAAGTCCGGATAGATCCAACAGGATCAGGTCTGCTTCCATCACTTGATCTGTGAAATCGTCGGGCGTAGTCCTGGCTCCCTGCTGCGTCATAGCAAACACCCGACCTTGACTTGTCTGTTGGGGTCTCCTTCCTCTACCTCGACTCGATCCTGCAGACGGCTGGACTGATCCCGAAGAAACTTCTACTGGCTGACTCCCCTGGGAACTCTGTCCTGGAAATATCCCCGTATGCTGTGTCCGTCGACCTGCTTCTAGCACACTGCTGCTACCATAAGGGCAATCCCTCCTTATGTGGCCTGGCTGCCCACACCGAAAGCATAAACCATCCATCTGACACTGCCCAGAATGATTCCCCCTACAAAGTGGACAAATCCGCGGAGAACTAATGCGTGACTGCTGATACGAGCTTGTATCCACACTGATCGAATGGCGAGCTGGCTGGGGCATACGATAACTATCTCTCCTCTGGAATCTGCCTCGTGGGCTTAACCCATCACTGTCTGAGCCTGAGCTATGGCCTTTCTTAGCTGCCCCCTGTCGAGGTACTCCGCTATACGAACCTTCGAAAGATCTGCGCCTTGAGGGTCTGTGTATCTCCTCCTGTCTCTCTAGCTCGAGCGCTGCATCCCTGGCGGACTGATAGGTGGGATGTACTGATCCGGAAAGGGTGTAGCCGATGCTCTCTTTCAATCCGTCTATGAACCTCACCTTCTTCGTGTGATCGTCGGGAATCAGGTGCATGCAGAATTCTGATAGTTCTCGGAATCTCCTCTCGTACTCGATCACTGTCATGTTCCTCTGTCGCAGTTCCTCGAACTCTCTCCTTCTTGCTTCACGGTAGGCAGGAGGACAAAACTCTATCAATGGCAGTTGTTCATCCCAGCTACCACGAAACTGCATAATGCAAGACCTTAGCAGGTCTTCTAAACTTCTCTCTTTATACCAATCCACCAATAATACTTAACAAGCGTCCGGTACATCTTGGTACTTCCCGGATGCATCGCATACATCGAGCTATGCGCCTCCTCCAAAATCTCCTTCTTGAGTCCTGGGATATCCGGAACGCAAAGTCGTCCTTTATACACGAGGGCTCCATCCCTCCTTATGGAAAATTCCGGATCAAGACCTTCTTGTACCTTGCCCTTAATTGTCCTCAACTTAGGATCTTCCATTTGGGTCTCTACTATACGATCCACCAACACCGGTCGTACCTGGAAGCTAGCCATAAGAACTCCTGAAGGGTGCATATGCATTAACACCCCCATCTTCTTCAACTCCACCATGAGAGGTAGTTGGATGACTTGGATGTGAGCAAGGGATCCAGTAGCCTTCCTACTCAAAGCATCTGCCACTACATTCGCCTAATAGTGACTTTAACTTCCCTCTTGTGCAACTTTCCTTCTCATGCCCACTAATTAAGGATAGTCAAATTGGTCCACGAGAACACGATCTACAAGTCTTGGTCATAGTCGAACGCTAACCATAAGGTGCTTCTAAAGTATGCATCCTTAAACCAACAACCAACTCTCGTGACTCGATCAGCACTTTAAAAGGTTAGATTAGAACTTAAGTCTAATTTCCTCAAATACTGGTATCACCAAGTTAAGGTTGAGATTAATTCACTTATCTTCGATTACCCTCCTAGTACTTACAATTATAAAACCCTTGCTCCTCATTGATTAACCAATAGTCTTAACCTCGACAAACATCAATCTTTCTTTTAACTAAATTCATCAAGGTCATGAATAAAATTCTCAACATCCAAATATCATTCTTGAAAACCCTAAGTTTCCCTTATTTCAAATAAATTCCATGAATCCACACCTCAAGCAATAAGAAATTTAAATCCTAATTCTAGCATCACCACCAAGACTATGAACAAATCACTAGATCCTTAACCCAATAAAGTATTCCACACTTCTCAAATTCTAACTACGTCCCAAAAATCATACTCCTGATCATTGTAAATTATCACCAACAATATCAACCACCTTGAATCGATAAAGCACCACCAATACGAACCTTAAATCTCCAAGGAAATAAGATATCAAGATCTTAGCTTCTAGAATGAAAAATAACCATGCTTAAACATCCAACCATGCCTAAGGAATCATCCTCATCTCATTAACCTCATCAACCACCAAGTAGAACTTTAATCGCTATCCGGATCTTGCTTGATTCTCTAAACGCTGTCGTACCTTCTCTTTGTGAATGATAGTTTAAGCACGAAATCCATGTTTACATCTCCCTACTTTTACTTATCGGTGACCTAAGTACCTTTATTCGGATCTTGCAACTTCCTTTATCGTGCCAAACCACCATGTCATCCAGTGAGCATTCCATACGTCTTGGTACCCTTGGGGTGTATCGCATACTTTGAATCGCGTACTTCCTTTAAGATCTCCTTTTTGAACTCAACGATACCCTGCTTTGGATTCTCGACTGGCGATACTTAACCCTTAAGTCGCTCTTGGAAAAACCATAACATAAAACAAATAATAAAATATATTTTTCAAATATACCTAACTTGCATAGGCAATTGTTAAAACTCCACATTGAAATTCATATCTTAAAATCCATAGCATAAAATAAAATATGCACGCTTGTAATGGAGGTACGTACAACACCTTCTACATGTTACGTAATCCATGATTCCAACTGTCGCCGACACTCTGCTACCAATACAAACCAGGGTGGTTGCCTATATTGGCCGTCCAATTCCCCGGGCTCGTAGGCAACATGATCATGGGGCTAGCTCTACATGGACCACATTGGTTCGCCGCCTCCATATGGTGCAGTATAATATCAAACAATATAGCATACAGATACATGTATGAACACAAACCAAAAATACTTGAATAAAACACCTTTAATTTCAAATACCACTTTGAAAAGCATTTAAATTATGATAATCGATCGGGAAAATATTTTGACGCCTTGAAATCGATCGATCGACACACATCCTTAGACAATCATCATTCTTCTCCATGAACGAAACGGATACCATTCACGATGATAAGCTTGACCTTCAAAAAGAAAAGGCATCCTCGACCATCGACTAGGCCATAGGAATTTCCCGTTAGGCTAGATGATCCTCATTGACACCCTCGAAGATTAGAGTTATTCAAACTCGGGCAACGAATTTACTTCGAGACAAACAGAAAGAACGCTTCCACGCGGGTAAAACGAGAGACTAGACATGGATGGGACACACAACAATGCACAGTCCCTTAGGAATACTAGAACCTAGAGCTCTGATACCAACTGTCAGGACCCGTCCAGAATTCCTTCCCCGGAACCCTAGACAGCCCTGATCCCAGGGAAATACCACCGAACCTTCCAACGGAAAATCCGGCAGCACCTCCCCTAAGGGATTTACTTACCACAAATTTACCTGCACTGAAAACACACTTCAAAAATATCCCCTTATTCCTCCCACAAACTACAAATTGGTTCCACAAATTGCAGTACTTAAAAAAAATAAATACAGTAATCCAGTGCAAAATAAATACAACAAGAGTGAAAGAAATATTACAACTGCAATAAAAGAATAACAGGGTACTGCCGAACTAAAACAGCGAGGAAGATCAAGTCCGCTCCGAGTGAACACCGACAACCTGGTACCTAGAGGAACGGAATTTAAGAGTGTGAGATGCTAATCATCTCAGTGAGCGACCCTACTACTATACCATATATTATCACAGTAATAAGTATAAATAATAATTATTTGGAAATAATAATATTTTCTCTCAAAACCCTTACAATTCTCTCAGTTGGAAAGGTTCCCCTTTTAAAACAATTTCACAAAAACCCTTTATCCATATGCCCCGAAAACCAAGACATCAATTAAATACCAGAAGCGGTAACAATTATATTTTTAATTCCAATTCAGTTTCCAAACATTTTATTTTTAAAACACAGTTCTGAAAATCATTTGATGCACCCACTATATACCAGTGGCGCCAACAGTACCCAGCGTCCCAAGGTACCGCCAGACAGGAGGTTATAGAGAGAAACCGGCATACGGTCGCGTGGCGTCCCACAGCGCCGCTGCTAACCTGGTGTCCCGGCCAAAGGGGGGTGGCCGCCCTCTCCGATGGCATCCACAGGACACCCTCATAATATCACCTGCGCGCTACTCACACCCACCTGCGCGCTAATCACATCACCTGCGCGCTAATCACACCCACCTGCGCGCTAATCACAACCGTGTGCACACTAACCATATCACATATACCATATCACATAATCAGAACACCAGTACGTGCACGGTGCATCTAAAAATTATAAAATCCATAAATTTAAATCATAAAACAAATTTCACATTTTTCATAAGCATAGCGGGCATAATCCATCCGCTTGAACCGGGAATTTTCCCACAATTTCTTTGTAATCAATGCCATAAATTTCATGATTTTCAAATCCACCAACTCCCAAATCCATCAATTCAAATATCCACATTTTTTCCAAGCATAAATAAATTCTCGAAATATCATAATCAAATCCCATAATATTTTATGGGCATATTTCATAAAAATTGAAATCACCAACATAACCAAATATTTTCCTTGAAATATTTGAAAATCGAATCGTGCCCAATTTACCATTAAAACCACACCAATTTCAAAATCCTCAAAACCATAAAATAATTCCACACGGCATAAATTTGTGAAATACACATTTTCTTAAATCCGATAAATTCACAAATAATTCCACAATAATTCAAATAAATATTTGGCACATAGAAATTAAATTCCAAATATTTAAATCACACATTATATATTCACCAATTAAATTCCCAAAATTAATTTGAAGGTGGGTCACTCACCTTGTGCACGTATCTCAATCAAGATCCTCCGTAGGATTGACTCCGCTACTTGCACGTGCACCTAAAACATCCACAGTACCAAAACCACAAATATTAATATTTTATTCGGGTAATCCCTAAATGGGTACCCGGGGAGCGAACACCAAACGATAACTAAAATTTACGAATTATATACCGAATCGAAGCTCGAGTGATGCTAATCACAGATCCGGTCTTAATTTCCGATGATCGTACCCGACGGGGTCGGAATTTTATCGGGAAGCTTTTCGGGTTTCGGCTCCGCAATTCTCCCAAACCGTCGCGAATTGGTGGAAACGGAAGTCGGATTTGGGTTCAGGAGGTCGAACACTGCGGACTGGAGCTGGCCGGAATTTTCGGGGTACTCGCCGGAACAGTGATTTCCGGCGGCCGCCACGTCACCGGCAACCGTCGCCGGAACAGTAATTTCCGACGGTGGCCGTTTGCTGTGAAATTTTGCAGATTTGTAGATCGTGAGGAGAGCAATCCAACGGGACCGACGGTGAGCAAAACGGAGGTCGGACGGCGGAGAAATCACCGTTTGAAGATTTTCGACCCCTCGCCGGAAAACGCTCCGATCCCGGCGCGTCGGTGGTCCGATGGCCGTGATTTTTGGTGGGTAGGCCGGACTTGAGGAGAGGATGCTGGGTGTATGGCGCGTGTACTGTACATCGGCCGGAATAGTGCCGATTCGCGGTGGCCGGCGGTGGAGGGGAAAAATCGCCGCCAAACTTCGGACGTCCGATCCGGGCGCGTCCGGCGGCCGTTCGCCGTGAAATTTGGAGGTTTTGCCGGAAATGAGGTGGGCAATCTGGCTGGCCGGCGCGTGTACAGTAACTAGGCCGGAAAAACGTGAAAATGGCCGGCGGCCGGCGGGTCCTCTCTCTCTCTTTCTCTCTCCTCTCTCTCTTTCTCTCTCTTCTCTCTCTTTCTCTCTCTTCCCCGAGAGTTTTTCAAAATTAAAACCCTGCGTGACACTGTTCATGCCACGTGGACCAATCAGAAACTGACACGTGGCGTTTCACTGTTCACCGACCCAAAAAAAATATTAAAATAATACGGTATCCGGTAAACTTCAAACGTCCATAACTTTTTAACCGGATGTCCGTTTTGAGCGTGCCGCTAGTCTGTGAACTCGTATCGACGAGCACTTCACAACCATGCATGAGTCAAAGCTCAATTCCCCATAAAAAAAAAGTCAACTCCGGCACCCCTTGGACAGTTTGGACCGCAACTTGTTTCGTCCATAACTTTCAAACCGTAGCTCCGTTTTCGACGTGCTACCAGTCTACGAACTCGTGGCATCGTGCACTTCGCCACGGTGCCCTAGTCATCTTGAAATTCCCACCGAGTCTAAAAGTCAACTTTTGACCCTCTTCGGTCAACGGTCAACGGTCAACCTCGATCAACGTGCACGGATTCCGGTGCGATTTGGGACGGGGTGTTACAGTGGAGATCTCGTCGATATGAGTTCATAGACTGGCAGCACGCCAAATTTTGAGTTACGGATAAAAAATTATGGTTCTGAGAATTTTTAAGCATAAGTTTTAAATCAGTGTCCAAGCTAGTCCCCAGTTTTTGTCTGTTAGTAAGTCAAGGCTTTATATAAGCCTAGGTAAACGTGTCAAACAGGAAATAAAGCCCAAAATACCCATTTCTTCCCCAAAACCCGAAAAATTCTCTCCTCAGACCCGTGGATCAGAACTGGGTCGTTTCGCCTCGTTTACCGTCGAACCGGGTCACCACCTTTTTGCCCATTTCCGGCCAACCACCCCTTACACGCGCCAGCCAACTAGAAAGATCATTTGAAGGCGAGCTCAGCCGTGAAATTTCACAGCAAGAAGTGGCCGGACGCGCCCAGATCGGGCAGGCGAAGTCCGCAGCGGCTGACGAGGTGGGTTGCCTAATTTTCTCATTTTTTGGCCGTTTCAGGCCAACCCATACATCTTTTCCACTATTTTCAACCTCTGAACTTATTTCCGTGGTTATTTTGTCCAGATTCCTCACCATTTGAAAGATCCGATAACGAGAAGTTCGGCCGATGCTTCAACAGTGTTTTCCGGCCACCCGAGGAAACTTTGGACCAAGGTGAGCATACTGATGAATTCCTTGTCTCTTGGGCTTTCCGTCAATATAAAGTTTGTGAATTTTGAAGGTCGTTTGATAATTTTTTCATTTTTGGATCAATTAGTTAATTTTCGGATAAGTTGGGGATTGTGTTTGGACAAAATTGGTCAAATTAGTTAAAATTGGAGTTGAATTAGTGAAATTGGATATTATTAGGACCCATTAAGTGGTTCAATTTCGAAATATTAGGCTTCGGGTGAAAATATCCAATTTTGGGTACCGGAGGCTAAGGACACGCGGTATAATTGGACTATTCGGTGTCCAATTTATGCAATTTTGTAGTATTGTAAATTATTTTGAGACATTTGGATTATACAAGTGCCTCTGGTTTAGTCATTTGGAGCCTGTGGAATATTTTCTTATATTACAGGCACTCGAGTTGAACTTGGAGGCGATCCTGTAAAGCAGTAGATATGAGCATCTACAGTACTGTGAGTGGTTATATCATTTTTAAATGTTTTGGGTATATAGTATAATATATATGTGGTTTAAATATTTTACTTATATACCATTTGATTGGAATGTTGTTTTATGCATATATAAATATTTGCTTTCACGTATATGTGTTATCATTTTATATGACTTTTGATAATATTTTAAGTGATTTCCAATTTTAATGAGTCCATAAATGGACTTGTGGTATTTAAATATTTTGGTAATTAAATTGAGATTTTAAATCATTTTGAAAACTATTTGGTTTGAGAAACCAGATTGAAAATCATATAATTTTAAGCATGATCAAATATTTTATAATGTTATGGGCTTAAAATTGGTTTATGGTGAACATATTTCACTATGGTATTTCTGGTTTTCGTATGAAATGATGTTTTGAGATTTTGAAGTATTTAGTTAAGCGATGGAAGTTTAAATGTTAAATTATGATTTATGATACAGTATCGTTTGGAAAAGTATATATATAATCTTACAAGATTGTTTCATGTATACTGTATTGGTTATTTTTAAATTGTTGTACCATGTAATGCCAATACCTTGGATCAGTATTATATTATATTATATTACAACACGCTGAGTTTACCACGGTACCGTGAGGTTGGTTTCATCCAACAGTTATCTATTATTACCATGGACTATGAGGTTGGGTTTATCCGACAGTTTATTATTATTACCACGGTGCCGTGAGGTTGGTATCATCTAACGGTTTATTATTGGCACGGACCATGAGGTTGGGTACGTCCCGACGATTATTTATTATTTCCACGATATCGTTCATATATTGAGGGTCGTGAGATGTGTGTATTCCACGGTTTGCAGATTGGTACATCGTATAATGCATTGTATATGTTTGTATATATTGTTGATTTACAAATATTGTGATGATTTCTACATTTTCATATTTATTTGATGAAACTGTATTTATTATATTTTAAGCTCAAATGTTTATATCATGATTTGAGACATTTCATAATATTACAATGATCGTTCATTCATACTTTTGAGCATCGGTTTTTATGATATTAATTGGGGTACAAGTTTGGATTTTGTGAAATGATTTTTAAACGGAAAACTTTTCAAATGAGTGAAACGAGAGGTCTTGAGAGAAAAATTTTTCAGAAGTAAATCATTATTCTTCTATTATACTATGCCACTCACTGAGATTTCTTTATCTCACGTTTTATTGTTTTAAATTCTTTCCCCTAGGCCCAGACAACTAGTAGCAGTCTACCTCATGCACAGCTTATCGCTTGTTTCCTTCCACTACTGCAGCCGTATTTATCCTTTTTTTATCTATTGTTATCTTCTGGATTTATTTATTACTTATTTGTACTCATAGATTTTGTTGACACTCTTAGAATGTTCTGATTTTAAATATGGGACTTAGTAGAGACTATGGTACTTATGTGTGTAGTTATGACCTGTAGTACAGTAGGCTGATTGTGGACTTATTTATATATATATATATATATATATATATTGAGGTATTAATGTTAATGCTCGTATTTGATTATCTACGTTTTAAAGTGAGGTTCTATTGGATATTTTCTAGGGATTGTCCAGTAAGACTTCACTAGACGGGATCATCCGGAAGGTCCTAGGAGGATTTCTGGGACGGATCCTGTCATCTTTAGTTCACTAATCATGTGTCACATATTTAGTAAACAAATTTGATAAAAAATTTTGATGGCCTCTAATATTATCCAAAATTTTAATAACATTGCTCCTACAAATTAAATATCCTCTGGTAATATAGATTCTTGTAGTTGATGTTTCACATCTTGAGCTTGAAGGAGGCACCGGAACAGAGTTTATATGATAATAATAAAAAATAAAAAATAAAAAAACAAAACAAATAGATAATTTCTAAATTTGTTTTCGTCCTAAAAGCTTTGGCTATTGGGCCCTCCTCCAAAGTGTGAACGAAAAAAAAAAAAAAAATGTATGGATGATATTTGTCTTTATAGCATCAATCGCTTACATCCTTCTACTAGTTTCTGTCAACAATTAAAAATGAAAGCTAATTTGGAGGGTCTGATCATGATGTGGCAGGTTCTAAGAGGAGCTGAGTCTCTATCCCACGTGATAAACCCCTTCTACTCATTAATATCTGATTCTGTCTTGTGACAGCTGTGTTTTTACGTTTTTGCTGTGGCTTTCCAGGCCAATCTGTGGGTTGCTACACGGCCAACCAAATAATTCACGGAAATGCTATCCGAATCTCATGTGTCAAAAAAAAATATTGTGTGGATGTTTGCACACCTGCTTCTCGTAGCCGTGTTTTAAATTTTTTGTTTTGGCTTTCCAAGCCATCCTGCAACTAGCTACTGGACAAATCAATTAATTCACTGAAATGCTATTCCATCCACACTCATATGCGTCCGAAGATAATATTGCGTGGATGTTTGTTTTTTGAGCATTAAATGCTTACAGCATGTCCGTTCTGCATATTTTAAATTTTTTTTCTCATATTAAAAAATAAATAATCATTTAAAAATATTTTTTAACATATTTATTTACATATTGTATTAAATAAATTAATATGATAATGAAAAAAATAGATATTATTGTGATAACTTTCTACATTTAAAAGTTTTGTTAAATATTGTAAAGATTTTTTTAAAATTAATATTTTTAAAGTTAATTTTTTTAATAAAAATTGATAAAATATATATAATTAATTAATAGTTATAAATAGTTTTCTACATATTATTATTGAAGAAAAATTTTAAAATTATCTATATATTTATGTCATCAAAATTTTGATAATAATAGTATTTATGTTACATAGGTAGCAATCTACATTTATGATCATAAAAATATCTTCAATGGCTATCTATTGTGGTTTTTTTTTTTTTTTTTTTGTACCACATTAGAAAAGTAGAAAGCTAATAAAAAACTTATCCAATAGGTTTATCTAAATATCCAGCAAACTGATGTAGCTAAAACCTTTACTTTTAAAGGTTTGCCAAATATTAGGAAGATCCTTTAATAAAAAGGCTCAAGAATCATTTTCTGAAGTAAACTATTTTATTATTATTGTTGTTATTTTAGACGTTCTAGTTAGCTTTGGAAATTATTTTGTGAAAAAGAAAATGGAGGAATTTTTTATCGAGAAGAAGATAAGGGTAGTAGTCTGAAGATGAGGTTACTTATGTATATTTCATTTAAAAATAGTTTTAAGTTGACAAGTCATGTGATATTTACTAATGTGATTTTATATTTGACCATTAGATTAAATAAATTAAAAAAGAAATGGCTAATGATTAAGATCAAAACGAAAACAAGCACCTAAAAAATTAAGTAAAGGATCCACTGTGCATGGAAGCTTTTGTGGCTGATGTTTCACATCTTGAGCTTCAAACAGGCAATGGACCAGAGGAAAACATACTGCGTATGCATAAAACATAAGCATACTCCATATGCAGAGGACCATTCTGCAAGGAAGCTCATGAATGATTTAACAAAACTCCACATTATAGTATGAGAGAGGACCACTTTACATGGACGCTTGTTTAATTATTAAATAAATTTCCATCAATTTTTTATTTTTATAGAAAAAGGAAAAAATCCATTTTCATTTTTTTTAAAATTGTCATTACTTCACTTAAATACTATATTTTTTGAACAATTATTATTTACCTCTCTTTGATTTTTTAAAATTATAAAAGAGACTCATCTACCATTTTGTTTTGTTTGTTTTAGCAGCTAAAAATCAAAATTTTATATTTATAATATTATTCAATTATGAAATATTAATTTTTAAATTTTTTGATCTTTTAATTATTAAATTAACTTAATAGAACTGACTAATGAAATTTTTTTTATATAAATATAAAACACTAAAATGAGATTATTAATAATTTTTAAAAGCATGAAATTTAAATAAAATAATAATAAAATTGAAAACAAAAATGTGAAAAAATGGAAGAAAGACCACTCTAACCTTTTTGGATAATGGGTTTCTTCTCTCATCTATGAAAACTTGTGGGTTCCACTTGCGTATTATTTTAGTATTTTTTGCTTTTTCCTAGTTCCTCATTTACCCAATCTTTCTAAAATCCTTTCGTCCTCATCAATTTTCGCTTCTAAATCCTGTTTCACTTGATAACGTTCTTAGTGATAATTTTTTTTTTTCAATCCTTTTATTTATATTTAGTGTTACTCTGAGGAGGAGAGAGACAAACTTGATTTAATTGAAAGAAATATATGAATATATACTTTTTACTTCCATAATTTTTTATATATGTTTTTTTAAATATGAAAAAACAAAATCGTATATGTTGTTTGGGATGAAATACTAACATCATATTATAATATTATTCTAAATAAGCAAATACATATTGGTAAATAGGAAGTGTTTAATATACCAAAATATTTGATAAATATGTTTGATAACTATCTCTATAATTTATACATAATCAATGTAATATTTAATGGGTAAAATGAAATTGATCAAAAATCATTTACTAAAATGGTCCTTTGATAAAAAAAAAATGTACAATAAATTGAACAGTCACCAAATTCTTTTCTGCATTTTTGAATACCATATGAGGTGACATGATTTTATATGATTCATTCTCTATTAACATAGAATGTGTATACATATATATATTGTCAATCACTAATCATATGTCACATCTTTAGTAAACAAATTTGGTAAAAAAAAATTTGATGGCCTCTAATATTGTCCAAAATTTTAATAACATTGCTCCCACAAATTAGATATCCTCTGGTAATATAGATTCTTGAAGTTGATGTTTCACATCTTGAGCTTGAGGGAGGCAATGGACCAGAGTTCATATGATAATGTTAAAAAAAAAAAATGAAAAAAAAAACAGATAATTTCTAAATTTGTTTTCGATAATTTCTAATTTTGTTTTCGTCCTAAAAGCTTTGGCTTCAATTTCCTGGTCGACATATAATTATTAGCTACTGGACCATCCAATTAATTCACCAAAAGCTATTGGATCATCCTCCAAAGTGTAAAAGAAAAAAAAAAAAAAATGTATGGATGTTGTTTCCCTTTATACCATTAAGTGCTTACATTCTTATCCTAGTTTCTGTCAACAAGTAAAAGTGAAAGCTAATTTGGAGGGTCCGATCATGATATGGCAGTTTCTAAGAGGAGCCGAGTGTATATCCCACGTGATAAACCCCTTCTACTCAATAACGTCTGACTCTGTCTTGTGACAGCTGTGTTTTAACGTTTTTGCTGTGGCTTTCCAAGCCAACGTGTGGCTAGCTACAGGACTAAGCAATTAATTCGCGGAAATGCTATCCGAATCTCATGTGTCAAAAAAAATATTGTGTGGATTTTTTTTTTTTTAATTCATTATTTGCTTACTCTCTTCTCGAGCCGTGTTTCAAATTTTTTGTTTTGGCTTTCCAAGCCATCCTGCAACTAGCTACTGGACAAATCAATTAATTCACTGAAAAGCTATTCCACCCACACTCATATGCGCCCCAAGAAAATATTGTGTGGATGTTTGATTTTTGAGCATTAAATCCTTATAGCATCTCTATTCTGCATATTTTAGATTTTTTTTCTCATATTAAAAAATAAATAATTATTTAAAAACGTTTTTTAATATATTTGTTTAAATATCCTATTAAATAAATTAATATGATAATGAAAAAATAGATATTATTAACATAACTTTCTATTTTTGAATATTTTGTTAAACATTCTCAAGTTTCTTTAAAAATAATTTTTTTAATGTTAAATCTTTTTAAAAAAATTGATTAAAAAATATATAATTAATTAATAGTTATAAATAATTTTCGACACATTATTATTGGAGAAAAATTTTAAAATTTTCTATATATTTATGTCATCTAAATTTTGATAGTAATAATTTCTATGCCATATAAATAGCAATCCACATTCATCATTATAGAAGTATCTTCAATGGCTATCTATTGTTTTATTTTTTTACCATATCATAAAAATAGATAGCTAATAAAAAATTTCTCCAATAGATTTATCTAAACACTCTATCAAGCTGATGTAGCTAAAACCTCTACTTTTGAAGGTTTGTCAAACATGATGAAGTTCATTTAATAAAATATATGTAGTTAATTAAATGTCATAAATTAGTAAGCGCACATTAAATAATCAATAGAGCATAGGCAAGGTGTTTTTTCCAAGCCTAAAGCCTAGGCATGCTAAGATGAGGCATGGGTGCAGAGTATTGGCAGTTACCTCATGTCCAATCCCATTAGCTCAGGTATGAATCAAGAGATGATTTAAATATAATAGTAGTAGTCACTTTTATAATGTCATGACATTTTCAAAGCAGTTAGATTCAGGATTCAAAAGAACTTTGAAATTAAATGCTCAGATGAGAGTAGCCCAAGAACAAAGATGGATGACTTCTTGGAAAGTTCTTAACAAAAAATCTTATATGGAGTACAATGGCTAATGCTAAGGCCTTTTTAAAATAGTTGATTTCAAGATTCAAAAGAACTTTGAAATTAAGTATGCTCAGAAGATAGCAGTCTAAGGACAAGGATGAATGAATTTTTAGAAAGCTCTGAACAAAAAATCTCATATGGAATGCAATGGCTAATGCCGAGACCTTTTCATAGTAGTTGGTTTCAAGATTCAAAAGAATTCTGACGTTAAGCATACTCAAACGAGAGTACTCCAAAGACAAGGATGGATAATTTTTTGAAAAGTTCTGAACTAAAAATCCTATACAAAATATGGTGGTTAAATTTGAAAGAATATCGACAGAAATTAATAGGTTATACAGAAGGACTACTTTGCATGGAAGCTTATCCATTAAGGATTCAACATATCTCCATACCATAATGCGTGGGAGGATCATTTTACATGGAAGCTAATTCAATAGTTAAACAAATCCCCATAAAATTTTTCATAAAAAAGGAAAAAATTCATTTAGACCTTTTTCAGATTTACCATTATTTCATATATCACATGCTTGTGAAAAATTATTATGTAACTCTTTTAGTTTTTTTAAATCCATACCATATTATGTGAGAGAATAATTTTACATGGAAGCTCATTCAATAATTTAACAAATCCCCATAATTTTTTTCATAAAAAAGGACAAATTATTTACATTCTTTCAGATTTACCATTATTTCATAGACCATATGGTTTTGAAAAATTATTGTTTACCTCTTTTTAGTTTTTTAAATTAATCAAAAGAGATCATTTGTCAATTTTGATAGTTTTTACTGGTTAATTTTAGCAGTCAAAAATCAAAATTTTATTTTTGCAATGTTATTTAATCATAAATATAGATTTTTAATTTTCCATTGGTCTTTAAATGTTAAAATTAACTGATAACTTTTTTTTTGATAGATAAAAAAATAAATAAAAGAAGGTTAATGATAATTTTTAAAAGGTATATAACTAGATGAAATAATGGAAAAAAATTTAAAAAAACAAACCACTCCTACCTTTTTTTGGTAATATAGGTTTCTCAATATGAAAACTTTTTGGTTCCACTTGCATACTATTTTAGCATTTTTTTTGCTCTTTCCCACTCTCTCAGTTACCCACTCTCTTTCTAAAACCCCTTGGTCCTTATCAATTTTCTTTTATCTTTTTTCATTTGATGAACATTATTAGAGATAATTTTTATTTTTAGGATTAAGATAACGGAGATAAGGGAGGAGAGAGACAAACTTGATTTGCTTAAAAGAAATATATAAGTACAAATTAATTTTACATGCACCATCTAATTTACTAGCATATCTATCAAGAATATATGTGTTATTATTTGGATGGTTGATATTTGATAACATTTATCCTTTCAAGAATTCACTTATTCATTTCTAGTCAATCAAATAGTGATATATGTATTCTTAGTAAATTTATTCATTAATTAGATAATGCCTATAACCTTACTTACAGATATATATTTTTTACTTCCCTCCTGTATTTTTTAATTACAAGTTACAAAAAAATCAGAGAACAAAATAAAATTCATATCTAAATAAAATAAGGTAAAATATACAAAATATTTTTACATGTTTTTATGTGTATTTTATAAATATGAGCAAAATAAGAAATCATATATGATGTTTGGGATGAAATAAATATTATATTATAATATTATTTTAAATAAGCAAACACAAATTGATAAAAAGGGAAGTGTTCAATGCATCAAGATATTTATTATATTATAATGTAATTCTAAATAAGTAAATACATATTGATTAAACGGAAGTGTTCGATGTACCTAAATATTTCTGGTTGTTATCTCTATGATTTACGCATACTTAGCTATAACATTTAAAATTATTATATATTTTTATCTTGCTACATGAAATGACCCTTTAATAAAAAAATTTACAATAAAATGTAGAGGCACCGATATTTTTTTCTTCCAAATTTTGGATACCAAATGATGTGAGCTGGATCACATGGCTTTAAATTTTGGATACTCTAATGAGCTGGATCACATAGCTTTAAATTAACAAAGTAGTGACTTTCGTAATACATATGATTCAATAGTTCTTATCTAGCTAATTTTAAGAGATTTAGTACTTGGCCGACTTATCACATAGCTTTAAATTAACAAAGTAGTGACTTTCATAATTCATATGATCATATGATTCGATAGTTCTTATCTAGCTTATTTTAAGAGATTTAGACTTGGCTGACTTACAATCTTCAAATTTATGGTTATTTTTGAAACAATTCTAGAGAAACATTTTTATTAAACTTTGGACAGGTCAAGATTGGAGGTTAATTACAATAAAACAATTGTTAACTATTTCATCGATACTCTTCTAGAACAATTCCCTCAAAAATACAAAAATGCTAACTCGATTGTTAATTAATTCCCTTCCCCCTGGACAGTTATTCTCGGAACACCCTTATTTGACTCCACGCGAGATTCTATTATATCAGAGGAAAGATTTATTGCTCAGAATATTTTAGTCACAAACACACACCAAAAGAAAAAAAAAAAAAAAGAAAAAAAAAAGAAAAGAAAAGAATAAAGATCATATCTAGCTTTGTTTTTGCACAAATATGCGAGACCACATTGAGTGGAAGCTTATCCATTAATAATTCAACAAATCTCCACAATCCGAGCCAAAAATAGAAAAAAGGACCACCCTAGGCTAGAGAACCGTTATGCAAATCAACCACGTTTTGCATTTGGAGCTTTGTTTTTGTCCATAGGATGCGAAAGGACCACATTATATGGAAGCTTTAGTCCATAGTAGGCCTCTAGGCTACAGAACCATTATGCAAACCACGTTTTTTGCATTTTGAGCTTTGTTTTTGTCCATAGTCTACGAGAGGACCACTTTACATGCAAGCTCATTCAATGATTACGAAGTTAATTGCACTTTAAAACCTTCAGCTTCAAGTTTTATAATTTAAACCCTTAAGGTTTTATAATTTGAACCCTTAACATCTTAATTTAGCAATTTAGGTTTTTGATTTTTCAATTTTGTACAATTTGGGTCTTGTTTAACTTTTAACTAGAGGGTTTAATTGATATCTCACATAATTGGTATTAAACTACATAAATTTTTAAATTAAAAGATACTAAAGTATAAAATGTTAAATTTATTGATAAAAATTTTGTACTTTGATACCCTTTATTTATTTATTTTTTAAAAAAGTTGGTACATATCACCTAATTGATTAATATTAAACTAAATCAAATCTTAAATTAAAAGATACTAAAAATATAGATTTTTAAAATTAGTTTTAAAATTTTACATTCTAATATCTTTTTAGTTCAAAATTTGATACATTTTAATATTGATCACATGAGAGGACTGTTAAACTATATCAATCTAAAGTAAAAAATACCCAAACTGTAATAAGTTGAAAAACCAAGAGCTTAAATTGTTAAGTCAAAAAGCTAAGAGTATAAGTTGTAAAAAACTAAAATGGAAGGATATCAAAATTCAATTAATCCATAATAATAAAAAAAAAAATCTCCACAAAATTTTTTCATGCAAAAACAGAAAGAACAAAAAAAAAAAAAAAAAAAAAGGAGCACTCTACTTATGGATGCTTTTGTCCATAATAGAAAAGAAAGAAGCTGAAAGATTCTGCAAATCAACCACGTTTAGCATTTCTCCGTGGAATTCTTTGTTGACGGTATGCTAGAGTGTGTGTGTGAGAGAGAAAGAGAAGAAAAAAAAGATTTGTTTTTTAAGTGTATTTTTGAAAGAAACTTTTTAAAACATTCTCAGATTTTTTGTTTTTCTTTTCCTATTCGGAAGAGAAAACAGCAAATTTCTTTAAAATATAGAATTTCATTATTTGTCACCAATACTATGTGATGACTATAGCTCAAAATAAAATAACAAATACTAATTGGATATATTTGATAATATATTGATTTTTGATTATCGATTTAATAATAAGGGAAAGTGAACACTTAAAGATTATCCATTGAATGGCCACATGGTCTATGAGGTTATAATACCGATCTGTTACCAATAATGATAAATATTATTAACAATGATAAATATTATTTTTTATAATTTTTTTAAAAGAAGAAAAAAATACAATTATAAAGTTTATATCTATTAAGATAGAAAAACAAACAATCATAAATATCTTAATTATAATCACCAAAAATAAATATTTTAATTATTTAAGATATAAAAACAAACAATCATTTAAGTAATTTTAAGACTTAAAAGAAATCATAAATGTCTTAAAATAATATTGTTAAGGCTTAAAAAAAAAAAAAAGGAAAAAGAAAAATCTGTGTTGCAAATGGAAATCAGTATCAGTACTGCTTCATCTTTAAATATTGCTCAGCTAGCCGTGCAATGTACAAGCTAATTAGAACAAAATCAAAAAACATTCATCTTTATCCATCTCTCTCTCTCTCTCTCTCTCAATTTTACTACTAGTAGATCCATGGCTTCCGACATTATTTTCCTCCCCGCTGCAAAGCTCCGAGTGCTTGCCGAACGAATTCATCTCATTGAACGAACAAACTTAGCGGACATCCAATTTGCTTCAACAACCGAAGAAGTGGTTTATCTCCGAATCTCCAACTCCAATCTTCAATCCGTTGGGAGCATTCTAGATGCAAGTGATGCAGCAGTGACCAAGTATGCGAGCGACGCCGTTCGCCGTCCTATTGCTTCTCTCATCTTTGCTTACACAGAGACATGCCTCAACAATGCGCTGCAGATCTTCAACAACTACACTGTTCGAAAGGACAACCTTGACAAAATCACCACCCATCTCCAAAACCTTATCAAAGAATTGGATGATCTGGACACTTCCAATTCCGCCGATGTTACGGCTCTCACCGAGAAAATCGAGAAGTTCAACGAGGCTATTACCAACTACACCAAGATGATTGCAAATACCCGTGCTTCTGAAGATTTCTCTAGACGTCTCAAGGACAGCGGCATCGACTTCCCTACCTTGGTCCGAAGGTATATGGCCCATACTGCATGATCTCTTTTTATCATATGATATTCCAATATCTATTATATACATACATATATATATATATATATATATACCCTAACTTTATTAAGTACATGGATGGATATATGCAGGTATCAGGCAAATCTTGGGTTTTCTGGACAATTTGAAAAGCTGACAGATGAACAGAAGATATTGGTAATTAATTAACTAACCAAATAGATTTTGCATCTAAAATAGAATGTATAACGGACCGACAAGGTAACATAAAAAATATATATATATATATATATATATATGTATGTATATATGATATTGAGTATTGATAAAACTATTTACAATACACTCTCAGATTCTGAATGGTTCCATTAGTTTAAGATGAAATCACTTTCTCTCTTTTAGTTTAGAATATATTATAATTTTTGAAAAAATATCAATTGATAAATTAAATTTGCAACTTAAAACCTTATTGTGTTTTGCATTAAATTGAAAAAAAAAAATTCCGAAGAGATCAAACATGCATGATTTTAATTGGATTTACAAATATATACGTATATACATGCAAATGCCCAAATTAATAAAAAAAAGTCCAAATTAATAACCCTTCATTATTATATAGAGATATTTTTTTAATATTTGTTTAATTATATGCATGTAGGTGTATGATTCAATAATAGAGGCTTCAGGTCGGGGAAAAGTACTCAATCATAAAGTTCTAAAGGCAATTTCTGTGCCAGGAAGTTTTCGAAGCAATCAATTGAAAGATATAACCATTGAGGATGCTTTTGGAAAAGCAGTGCTGCTGAAGAATGCAGCAGTCATAACTTGGAATATATTTACGGCTGAGCACCCAATCAAAAAAGTGACACGTGATGCAATTGTGAAAGCAGCTAAAAAAGGAGGGGCATTATTGGGAGATATAGTTTCAGCTGCCTTGGAGACATTAGAGGTTGGAGAGGCATCTGCTCTGTTCGTTACAGGGGTTGGATTTGTGGTTGGCTTTGCGGCAGGTTTTATTGTTGGTCAAATTGCTGGGGCTGTTTTCGATGCAATTTTCGGCTCAGGAGGGTCTGATCCTCTGCCTAATCAAGACCAACTCTTCTATGCAGCTACTATGCCTGATGGCAAAGAGTTGGCCAGACTTATTGCCTAGACTTCCACCATATCAAATAAATAATCTAAGCTCGGTGCATGTCCAATAAAAATAAAAATAATAGTCTACTAGACCATCCTTATTTACCCAAAAAAAAAAAAAAATACTAGACCATCCTTTATACAAGGAATTAATAATTTCCTCTATGGATAATGTTTTGCATCTTGCTTATGTATTGTTTTGAATTGCACCAATAAAATAATTTACGTTTGAGTAACTACACTTGCCAATTTATTTATTTTTCTATATATGCATTATTATTATTAGAATAAAATATTAATCATATGATCATGTTATTTATACATGTAACACTATTTGAGACTCATTAATTCTAAACGAATAATGCCATGATAAATTCAATAAGAACGTCCAATAAATTTAGACAAAACCACGGCTTTATAGGTTCCATTTTTTCAAATAAAAACTTTTAATATGTCATTTTATTAGATTAACTTTTTTATTTTTAAATTTGAACCATTGAAGCAATTCAACAATTTATAATAGAATACTGAATGAGAAAACCAACTAAGTTGAACTGCTATATTTAAAAATCATAAAAGAAAAAATTTGGGAAAATAGTGTCCTTATTGAAAGGGGCAAACCATCCACTTGATAGGTTTCCATTTTTATTTTTTTGTTATTATGTTTATTTTTTTCCCACGTGTCAAACTTTAAATCCTATTTTTAAACCCCCATAGTTTCCAACTAATTTTGCATGCATTCAACCATTAAAAAAGATTAAAAAAAGAAAAAAAAAAAAGCTCTACAAATTCTAAAAATTTCCTAATTTGAGCTTGCGTCTTACATAAGACGCCCAAAATTGGTCCGAGGGAGTATGGTGCTCTTAACTGAATTTTTTCCCAAAATTGGAGTCAAATATTCATGGCGTTTGAGATAGCCAAATAGGGAAAAGGGAGGAAAATGGCAATTGAAAGTGCTGGAGAAAGAATGGATTGGCTTTGCAAAATATGGATATTGATTTGATGGATATGACGGTACTTCCAGTGTATGAAATAGATGTTTAATCGGCCCCAGCAAATGGCAATAGCCTAACTTTTTAAAAAAATCTACCTATTCTCCAAAGTTGCACTTCCTTCTCTTACAGACCACAAACTGATGAGATTCATGTGGGATTGTCATGTATAGGTCTCAGTTAATGTTGGAAAATCTAGTCCTCGCAATCCAAAAAAATAGTACAAGGGTAAATTTTTTTTGCAATGCATAAATAACTCTATACATCCCCTGGTGGTGTTTATTTACCAAAAAACCACGGCCAACATTTCCCCACTTTTTCTTCTTTCTGAATTTGAAAACTTATAATTAAGATAGTCTAATTTTTACCCAAAAAAAAAAAAAATTAAGATAGTCCAAAAATAAATATAATTTACCAAAAATACAAAAACACTTTGAAAGATTCCTATATTCACCAAAATACAAAATAGTTTTCTTTGTTTACTTATAATTAACAAAATAGAAATACAAAAAAACTTGGAAATTGAAGATAGACCACATCGGTAGGCACGCAAGCATTAACCTTATCAGTTTTATTTTTTCGGTCAGGCAAACATTAATCTTATTGGCGTGGAAATCATCCACTTGATAAAGTACAACATAATTCTTCCAAAAAAAAAACACAAAAAGAAAAGTACAAGCACACTTTTTTTTTTTTTTTTTGGTTTTCGTCGACAAAGAAACTACATAACACAGTGACAAATCATAAATACTGCGTGCCTTGCACTAGCATATTTGCGGCCATCTTATTCTTACACGTACATAAAATAGTACTTAATTTTGGCAAATTAAGATTATCCATTTATTTAAGACTTTTTCTTAGTAGTGACACCCTCCAAGGTCATTATTCCCACAAATTCAGGAGAAGTGCCTTCACCAATTGTCACATTCGAATGACATCCATTCCAAGTATCCTCATGCCGAGTAGATTGGCTTTCCAACAAACCTTTAATATAGTCCCAATGATCAGTTTCATAATGGTGACCTTCACGAATTTCAGTATAAGCCTACACACAAATCATAAACAATATTTTTTAGAAAAAAAAATATGAAAAATAAAATTCATCAGCAGATGCCAAGTTACTATATTATACCGTATTCTCTATTCACAAACATGGATGAAAAATCCATATTTGTTTGTTAGTATAAAAAAAATAAAAAAATAAAAAAAAACAATTTTAATAATATTGAAATTTGTTTGTTGTTACTTACATGATTATCACCAATATAAGGAATGCCCCAAGAGAGCATCCAGTCACAGACGACATCGTTATCGTTGTAGCCGCGGTAGACGATGGCGGATTCGGAACCGGCAAACCAAGAAGGGTGGACATGGAGAAAAGCACCCCACTGCCCATTTTGAATCTTGGCAGGGTATGGAGATTCATAGATATGGCCATGCCAGTCTTTTTTGCCGGAATATGTTAAAGTGTCTCCGGTGGCATTGTAAATCATGCACTTTGCGGAGATTCCATTGCCATACTGTTCCTTAAGGCCATAGACAAAGTTTTTAGCATCCACCTCATTTCCGGCAAAACCTCCAAATTTCACGGCAAACGGCCGCCGGACGCGCCCGGATCGGACGTCCGAAGTTTGGAGGCGATTTTTCCCCCTCCACCGCCGGCCACCGCGAATCGGCACTATTCCGGCCGATATACAGTACATGCGCCATACACACATCATCCTCTCCTCAAGTCCGGCCTACCCACCAAAAATCACGGCCATCGGACCACCGACACACCGGGATCGGAGCGTTTTCCGGCGAGGGGTCGGAAATCTTCAAACGGTGATTTCTCCGCCGTCCGACCTCCGTTTTGCTCACCGCCGGTCTCGTTGGATTTCTCTCCTCACGATCTACAAGTCTGCAAAATTTCACAGCCAACGGCCACCGCACGCACGCGCCGCCGACGACGGTTGCCGGTGACCGCGGCGGCCCGCCGGAAAATACTGTTCCAGCGAGTACCCGAAATTCCGGCCAGCTCCAGTCCGCAGTGTTCGACCTCCTGAACCCAAATACGACTTCCGTTTCCGCCAATTCGTGACGGTTTGGGAGAATTGCGGACCCGAAACCCGAAAAGCTTCCCGACGAAATTCAAACCCCGTCGGGTACGATCCTTGGAAATTGAGACCGAATCTGTGATCAGCATCACTCGAGCTTCGATTCGGTATATAACTCGTAAATTCTAGATATCGTTTGTGTTTTGACCCCCCGGGTACCGGGTATTATTTATCTGAATAAAATATTAATTTATTTGACTGTCTGTGAATTGTGTTCTAGGAGCACCGGTGAGTCGTAGAATTGATCCCGTAGTGGATCATGGGTTAATTGCGTGCTCCAGGTGAGTGACCCACCTTCAAATTAATTTTGGGAAATTTAATTGATGAATATATTATGTGTGAATTAAATATTTGGAATTTAATTTCTATGTGCCAAATATTTATTGGATTTATTGTAGAATTATTTATGAATTTATTGGATTTAAGAAAATGCGAATTCTACAAATTTATGCCGTGTGGAATTATTTTATGGTTTTGAGGATTTTGAAATTGGTGTGGTTTTAATGGTAAATTGGGCATGATTTGATTTTCAAATATTTCAAAGAAAATATTTGGTTATATTGGTGATTTCAATTTTTATAAAATATGCCCATGGAATATTATGAGATTTGATTATGATATTTCGAGAAATTATTTATGCTTGGAAAAAATATGGATATTTGAATTGATGGATTTGGAAGTTGGTGGATTTGAAAATCATGGAATTTATGGTATGGATTATAAGGAAATTGTGGAGAATTTCCCGGTTCAAGCGGATGGATTATGCCCGCTATACTTATGAAAAATGTGAAATTTGTTTTATAATTTAAATTTACGGATTTTATAATTTTTAGATGCACCGTGCACGTACTGGTGTTCTGATTATGTGATATGGTATATGTGATATGGATATTGTGCACACGGATATGATTAGCCCCCAGGTGGGTGTGAGTAGCGCGCAGGTGATATTATGAGGGTGTCCTGTGGATGCCATCGGAGAGGGTGGCCACCCCCCTTTGGCCGGGACACCAGGTTAGCAGCGGCGCTGTGGGACGCCACGCGACCGTATGCCGGTTTCTCTCTATAACCTCCTGTCTGGCAGTACCTCGGGACGCTGGGTACTCTGGCGCCACTGGTATATAGTGGGTGCATCAAATGATTTTCAGAACTGTGTTTTAAAAATAAAATGTTTGGAAACTGTATTGGAAAAATAAAATTAATTATTACTGCTTCCGGTATTTAATTATTTGATGTCTTGGTTTTCGGGGAATATGAATAAAGGGTTTTGTGAAAATGTTTTAAAAGGGAAACCTTTCCAACTGAGAGAATTGTAAGGGTTTTGAGAGAAATTATTATTTCCAAATAATTATTATTTATACTTATTACTGTGATATTATATGGTATAGTAGTAGGGTCGCTCACTGAGATGATTAGCATCTCACACTCTTAAATTCCGTTCCTCTAGGTACCAGGTTGTCGGTGTTCACTCGGAGCGGACTTGATCTTCCTCGCTGTTTTACTTCGTGAAGTACCCTGTTCTTCTTTATTGCGGTTGTACTATTTCTTTCATTCTTGTTGTATTTATTTTGCACTGGATTACTGTATTTATATTGAAGTGCTGAAATTTGTGGAAACAATTTGTAGTCTGTGGGAGGAATAAGGGGATGTTGTTAGAAGTGTGTTTTCAGTGCAGGTAATTTGTGGTAAGTAAATCCCTTAGGGGAGGCTCTGCCGGATTTTCCGTTGGAGGGTTCGGTAGAGTTTCCCTGGGATCAGGGCTGTCTAGGGTTCCGGGGAAGGAATTCTGGACGGGTCCTGACATATAAGCATTTAGATCATGAAAAATAAGGTTGGCTTAGTGGTAAATCTTTTACATCTGTGCACTTGAAGTCTGAGACTTCAAATCATTGCTTCCACCTTCTTAATTTAGAAAATATTGTAATCATGGCCAAGAAAAAAAAAAGAAAAAAAACAAAAAGACTAGTCTCTGCTTAAGAAATTGTAAAGCATGATTATTTTTGTGGCACAAAAATAACTCAATACCAAAAACCTATAAAAAGATATTTTCCCCCCATTTTCTTTTTTGCGAATATTAGCTGTTAAAGCTTTTTTTGCCGACTACAATGCAACCTGGTGCCTCCCTCAGCAAAATTAATTAATATATTAATTAACAAATTGTCATATTATATAATATAATTGGGACCTTTAAGGCCTGGTTTGATGTCCATGGACCATGGCCCCAAGGTTTGGGTCGACTGGGGTGGCCTTGCCCTTATGGGTTTACCAGGTTGGGCTTAAGAGCAGGGGGAATGATATATGGGTTTTTTCGATAACTAGCCACTTTACAATTGCATTTTAGAAAAATAGCAAATTTTTTTATTTTTTTAAAAACTAACCAATATTTTACCTGTTTGGACTAAAGTACCCTTATCTACAAAAGCTTTCCTTTCTTCTACACAGCCGTTCGTTCGTGGGGGTGGGGTTTATACAAAACTGTTCTTGGGGTTTCTCTAAACTCTTTGCATCTCATCGCCTCTCACTCTCATTTTTTTGTATTTTCTCATATCTCAAACTAAAATCAGGTAAAAATTTTATCTTTTTTCTTATTAGATGAAAGTAAGGAAATATGTATTTTTTTTGTTTTTTCTCTTTCTATTTTTTCTTGTAAGTTTTATTAGTTTATGGTTTTTTAAGCTTTTTATTTGATATGGGTATGCAAGAAATTGATTTATGAGATGTTCTATGTGATTTTAAAGATACTTTAGGTGGCATATGGTTTGAAAATGGGAGAAATTTTGTGTAAAACTGAAAAATCGCGAAAAACAGTAAAAACGGAGGAAATTTGGCGAAAAAGATGAATTTCTGCCAATTTCCTCCAGTTTGTCAGTTTTCACAAATTTCTGCCAATTTTCCGCCAGTTTTCCGCCATTTTTCCGCCAGTTTTCCATCAGTTTTCCGCCAGTTTTCCGCCAGTAGGAAAAAGCTATATTTGGCTCGAAAAAAAAAAACAGAATCAACTTTTTTAATACAGTTAATATGTTTGTTTAATATTATTCAAAATTTTATATATTTATTGATTTAGTTTAACGTTATTTATTTAATTTTGTAGTCAAATGGAAGATGATGACATTGTAATTGCGGTTTTATACAATGGAACATTGGTACAAAATGATAGTGGTGATTGGGAATATCGAAATGGTAAAAATGTAATGGTTTCCGTCGGCAAGAGATGCACAAAATCAGAGTTAGAGGACTGTGGCATATTTACACTCAAGACCATCGAATTCTTACATGCTAGATTACCATTGACATTCACACAAGATAACATGGAGTTCTTTAGGAAGAAGTATGCATATGAGGTTTACAACAAAGAACTTAGCATATGAGCTGCGTGGTGATGCTTTTTTCTTTCCTTTTTTCATGTTTATAGATGCATATTATTTATTATATTTGACTTTTAATTGTAAATATAATGGTGGCTTATAATGTTCATTTAACAAAGATAACAATGTGGTATTGATGTAATGATAAGTAATTGACCTTATAGGAAACGTGCCATGTTTATTTATTATAATTCCGTTATGCACAAACGCCTTAAGAGCTCAATTGCAAATTTTAAAAAATTTTCCGCTTGTCGGAAATATTTCCTATAGGCCGAAAAATTTTCCTACTGGAGGAAAAATGGAGGAAAAACGTTCCTCCAGTCGGAAATCACATATGAAGAAAAATTGAAGCCTCTTGATAAATTTCCGCCAGGTGGAAAAATTTTCCTCCAAGCGGAAATAGTTTTCCTCCTGTTGGAAAACATTTCCTCCAAGCGGAAATTGTTGAATAATTTTTACTCCTATTAGAAACTAATTTCCTCCACTTGGAAAATCAATTTCTAATAGATTATATAAGTTAATAGTAGGATAAAAAAAATTGGGAGTGGAGACAAATATTATATAAGATGAAGATGGAATTAACAAAAAATGTAGTGACATTTAAAATCAATAACCATTTTAAATAAAAATAAAATTGATATATGTTTGTTTTTATTTTCAAAATCATTTGGACATTTCATAAAATGATATGTAAACTAAAGATTGAAAATCAATTCCAGAAAGCATCTTTTCATTTAGGATTAAATTAAAAAAAAAAAGATATAAAATAATTATCAAAACATATTAAACCATAACACTAAATTAAAACTTTCTAATTCGAAGCATAAGAAAATGAATCCGTACATCCCTGCCTATAATGTCCAACACCACCGCATCGGCTACATCTACGTCCAATAACATTTTCACCTTCGGATGGTATGCGTTGCATCCTTGGTCTACCGGCTCGCCTACGTGTCCATCTTGGTAGAAGAACAATGCGACTTGCCACGTCATCCGGGACATGCCACTGTTTTTCATCTAACAAAGGATAAATGGACTCAGCATAAGCTGCACGATATGCATCCACGGTGTAGTAATGAGAACACATGCCATAAGGAGCAATTTTTCGGTCTCTGCAAGCGGCAATACAATGATCACAAGGATATTGATCAAAATCGAAGACTTTGCATGAGCATGTTTTTGATTGGAGATTAACTGTACCCCTCAAACTCCCACCTTCCACAAGAAATTCATGCATATTAATGGCTTTCACACGTAGTCCAATGGACTCCAAATTTTGTAGTTTGAGTTGCTCTTCCATATGGTCAGTAACAGGCTTTGTCAATTTTGCACATGCAGTACGTCGCTCATAAAACCACCTTTGCAGTAAATCCCGTATGTGCTCTATTAATGCTACTATTGGCATCTCTCTAGCATCTAGCAGAATGCCATTCAAGCTTTCTGCAATATTGGTGGTCATGATAGTGTACCTTCTACATGGATAAAGAGAACGTGCCCACCTTGTAGGGTCACATGATCGAATGTACTGGGCAGCCCTAATGTTTTTTGCCTCAATTTGCCCCATATAAAACTCAAAATCTTCAACCAAATATGCACTAGCTGCGAGCATGAAACATTGTATTATTGATTCATCTTTCGCATGTCCATTTGCTTTAATATTTCTGCTTATATGGTACGTTCACAACGCATGGTATGCATTGGGAAAAACTTTGCGTAATGCCCTTTCAATAGCGGGGTGTCTATCACTCACAAACACCAAATCTGGAAAATCTCCGATGGCATCCTTCAGGTTTTGGAAAAACCATGTATATGCTTGCTCATTCTCTCCATCTCCAATGCTGAAAGCCAAAGGATATATTTGCTTATTGCCATCCATGTCCGATGCAATATACATGTACCCTTTGTATTTCCCTTTCAATGTAGTTGCATCAACAGCCAATACGGATCTTATGTGGGATTTAAATCCCCTAATGCTTGCTCCAATCGCCATAAAGAAATATACAAAATTGTTATTATCGTCTGTTTTGATACGTGTAACAGTCCCAGGGTTCTTCGACACTAACTCAAAACAGTAGGCAGGTAACTTAGCAAAATTCTCCTCTGGAGATCCCCTAACACTGTTAAGTGTATACTCTTTACCTCTCCATGCTTTGTTGTAGCTTATATTCACCCCATATTTCTGCAAAAAATCATGTTGAATTTCTTTGGGTTTGTAAACACGTGCAATACCTTCATATTTAGATTTGATACATTGCCCGATAACCCGGCTACTGGCTTGCTTGTTTTCTCGATGCACGATATCTAACGAGCAACTGTGTACATTATCAAAAATTCTCACAACAAATATTTCTCCATTTTTAAATGTGGTTGCACGTAGTCGCCATTTACAAGTATTTTCCAAGCATACAACCTCATACCGTTGTGTAGTTGATCGTGTCACCTTGAACTCCTTATTTTCTCGCATGCAATAGATACTCAGTTTATTCTGTAGGTCACGTTTGTTTCGAAATAATTGTCCAACTACTATGCTCTCACAGCCAGTGAACTTTGACGAAAATATGGCCATAGAACCACTTCTGTTGCTCGATGATATGTGGTCACTTGTAGCACGATGAACCCTAACATCATCAACTCCTTCATTGTTCATTTCAGGATGCATATCATTATCATTATCCGGCAACTCATGATCAAAATCTACATCATTATGACCAACATCATCCCCTGCTGCATTGTAATTCTCATCATGATCAATATGATGCAACTGCTCATACTCCTCGTCGTTAGGAAACCGTTCAGCATAGTCACCTCCAACATCAACTCCTTCGTGAATGTTAAATGATGTCCAGGCCCCCCCACGAACATCAACTTGATCTCTAAACTGAGTTTCTTGAACCATAATTTCCTGAGATGTAGCCTGAATTGGTTCAGTACCGGAAGCTTGTGGTAGACGACCGCCAATTGGAGGACAAGAAAAAGAATGAAGATTACTCCCACTATCCGAAGCAAATGCTGTTTGATGAACATTTCTACATACATGTTCAACTTTTGAAATCACCTCAACATACAATGGAGGCCGCATCATTGTCATCCCTCCATTCCTCACTTCTTGAAGAAAGCATTTCACATCCCTATCACATCGTATTTCTGTAGGATCCAACTTTTCTGCACATCGTCCATATATCCATTTTAGCTTTAGCAAATATTCATTTCGATCTATCTCAATAGAATTGAAAATCTCATCCTCTAACTCTGATTTTGTGCATCTCTTGCCGACGGAAACCATTACATTTTTACCATTTCGATATTCCCAATCACCACTATCATTTTGTACCAATGTTCCATTGTATAAAACCGCAATTACAATGTCATCATCTTCCATTTGACTACAAAATTAAATGAATAACGTTAAACTAAATCAATAAATATATAAAATTTTGAATAATATTAAACAAACATATTAACTGTATTAAAAAAGTTGATTCTATTTTTTTTTTCGGGCCAAATATAGCTTTTTCCTACTGGTGGAAAACTGGCGGAAAACTGACGGAAAACTGGCGGAAAAATGGCGGAAAACTGGCGGAAAACTGGCGGAAAATTGGCAGAAAATTGGCGGAAATTTGCGAAAACTGACAAACTGGAGGAAATTGGCGGAAATTCATCTTTTTCGCCAAATTTCCTCTGTTTTTACTGTTTTTCACGATTTTTCAGTTTTACACAAAATTTCTCCCATTTTCAAACCATATGCCACCTAAAGTATCTTTAAAATCACATAGAACATCTCATAAATCAATTTCTTGCATACCCATATCAAATAAAAAGCTTAAAAAACCCTAAACTAATAAAACTTACAAGAAAAAATAGAAAGAGAAAAAACAAAAAAAATACATATTTCCTTACTTTCATCTAATAAGAAAAAAGATAAAATTTTTACCTGATTTTAGTTTGAGATCTGAGAAAATACAAAAAATTGAGAGTGAGAGGCGATGAGATGCAAAGAGTTTAGAGAAACCCCACGAACAGTTTTGTATAAACCCCACCCCCACGAACGAATGGCTGTGTAGAAGAAAGGAAAGCTTTTGTGTAATTTTCAATTTTATCAAGGGTATTTTTGTCCCAAGGTGGCTAGTTTTTTAAAAAAAAAAAAATTTTGCTATTTTTCTAAAATGGAGTTGTAAGGTGGTTATTTATGGGAAAAACCCATGATATATTTTACATAAATGACGACGGTTTCTAATGCTTGATATCTTCTTCTTCTTCTTTTTCTATTTTTTTTTTAAATTTTATTTTATCGGGTTTGGATTAAGAATATTTGATAAGATATATAAAAAAGATTAAATAACATAGATTATGGTGTAGTTACAGGCTTAGTCCAGTGGTATCACTGAAGTGTATCTTCAGATCTAATACCTATATAAAAAATCCCTTTCTCACTGGTATTGTAATAAAATAAATAAATAAATAAAATCATAGATTATGGGCCTCAACATCAATTAAAATATATTACTACTTGGGAAAAAGAATAAATAAATAAAGTAAGATTTATTGCTAAAAGAAAATTATTTATTAACAAGTCCCACCGAATTGCGCAAAACATCTAAATTGATTCCAAAGAGTATAATTCCAAGGAGGCTCGGAGCTTCTTTTTTGTGAACATTGGCTACTACAGCTTTGTACCCAATATAGTACAACCTCGTTCCTCCCTCAGCAAAATTAAAACTTAATTTAGTATCAAATTGTCATATTATCTAATTTAATTCGAGCCTTTGAGGCCAAGTTTTGATACTTATGGACCAGGGCCTCAAGGTTTGGGTCGACTGGGGTCACCTTGCCCTTATGGGTCTATCAGGTTGCCCTTATGAGCTATGCACGAAAATATTATTATTGATGAGTAGGAAATTAATCATCCGGTTGAAAGTGAACGTGACATCCATTCCAAGTATCTTCATGTTTAGTGGAAATAAAACTTTAATGTATAGGCCTACAGAATAGTCAAAAAATTAAAAGAATTAAATATAAAATTCATAACTAGCTGCAAAAAATTATAAACAAATTATTAGATATAGCTATATATACATATCAAATTTATTTTCTAACTGTTATTGTTAAGTTTTTTGAATTAGTAGTAATTAAGATGATATCAAACTTTAAAATCTTATATATTTAAAGTCAAGTCATACTATCACTCATTTAAAAAAGTTAATGCTTATAAATACTAAGATAACCTAGGAGAATATTAGACATAACTAAATATACATATTACAATGTTAGACATATAGTTTTTTCTTTTTTTCTTTTTTTCTTTTTTTTTTCTTTTTTTTTCCCTTCTTTTGGTGATTCTTTTAGACATATAGTTGAACAAGAGAAAAACTGGAAAACAATTTATTTAAAGGTGTGTAGAATGTGTAATTAAGGAAATCACGAATATGTAAAAAACAGGGTGGAGCTAGAAAAATAGCAATGTGGGGCCAAGATATTTTAAAAAAATAGAAAAAAACTTTACTGAATAAAATTATGTCTATTTATATAAATAATTATATATAAACAAGTAATATAAAATATTTTTCATTTTTTATATGCTAAATTAAATAGTTAACATATGAAGAGCAAACAAAACGATGTTACCACCAAAATATATATATATATATATATATATATATATATATTAATTGAAATTTTTTTTAAAAAAAATTGATGGTCTTCTCTCTCTCTGGTTTTCTTTTTTATTCTCTCTCTGGTTTTCTTTAATAAAAAACTTATATGGAGATATCTTTTGGTTCCAATTATATATTATTCCTAAAAGTATCGTTTCCTAATCGATCAATATCATGATATATATTTATATATATATATATATATATATATATTTTTTGAAAGATTGGTATCATTTTTTTTGGAGCAAAATTGAATAATCAATATGATGAAATTAAAGAATATAAAATTCCTTTAGATAATATCAGGTAACCCTCATATTATATATTGCAAATAAAAAATATAGAAATTTTTTTTAGTACTCCTAGAGTATTGTACAGCCGGATAAACTTCCAAATGATTTGTAGATTATTTTTCACAATAGATAACAGGTCATTCTCTATAATTACAACCTATTTCTCTCCCAAACATGGTTCCCTCATCTCTCACTCTCCTTTAGCAACCAATTGTCTCTCTTCTGCAACCAAACGTATTTTCTTATAAATCGAATCGAAAATCAATAGAAATCCTACTATCAGTTTTCTCTATCGCGCCTACTTCTTCTATACAAAAAATAAAAAATGCACAACCTAGATCATCTCAATGTGCTCTTACTCTTTTTTTTTATTTAAAAAAAAAAAAAATAGTCAGAGAGCAAACTTCTTTCAATAACAGCAAGATGAAAGTCTTATAGATTAAACAAATTTTTTTCTTTTCTTTTCTTTTTTTTTTTTTGGGCTAAAGGTCAACGCAATAATGTAAAAATGGAAGTTGAAAAATCTCAAAAACTAATAGTATTAGATCTTTGTTTAAATAATTCAAAAATTGAATTTCCTTTTAAGAAAATACAGTAAACATCTTTAGAGAACAAAGATGACAAACAGGTATTGATGAATGGATGGGTCATGTTCCACTATTTTGTAGAAGAGAAAGAGCTAAGTCTTAACTCCTTTTAAAAATTATGAGAGGTGGTGGTGCCAGATCTGTTTGTGGAAGAGAGAGAGCAAGTCTTACCGCCTTTTGTAAATTTATGAGAGATGGTGATTTCAGATCTTATTTTGGGCACACTTTTTATGGTTAGTTTTTGATGGTTAGTCGGTGTAGAAGAAAAAGGATTTGCATGAGGATTCTAACTTTTCATTGCAAAAGAAAGAGAGTAAAGGCTGTGATTAAGTAGTATTTGGGAGAAAGAAGCTGATATTGAAGAAAATGGCCTATTATCTGATGTGGAAAATAAAGCATATGGCAACAAATGATATGAAAGAGTATCCAGATGTACGATACTCTAAAAGTACTAGAAATTTTTCCAAAGATTAAAATAAAAACCCTTCCAATTATAAATAGTTATGGTATAAATGTACTTCAATATCAAAATTTGCATTAAAAGTCCTAAATTATTAAAATCAATAAAATAATTAACTTATAATTTGATTATCTTAACCTTATTATTATTATTATTATTATTATTGTGTGTGGGAGGGGTGCAAAATTCTATTTTCTAAAGAATTAGCTAAATTTTTCTCTAAAACATTAAACTATATATATGTAATTAAAATTTTCAAAAACCTTAGGGGGGCCATGGCCATTTCAGGCCCCTAAGCTACCTTAATAAAGCAAAATAATTGATAGAAATAATTATGAAATTAATTAATTTTTCATAATTGATTATGTTGATCTTTTAATTTTGACTCCAATATTGGCAAATCTTCAATTAGATATTGTAACACCCCGCTCCGAAGTACACCGGAAATTTTCTCAAATTTGACCAAGGTTGACCGGGTTTGACCGTCGTTGATCGAGAGGGGTCAAATATTGACTTTTTTCTCCTGATGGAATTTCACATTGATCGAGGTACCGTTACGAAGTACACGTTGTCACGAGTTCATAGACTAGTAGCACGTTGAAAACGGAACTACGGTTTGAAAGTTATGAGCAAAACAAGTTGAGGTTCAAATTGTCCAAGGGGTGCTGGAGTTGACTTTTTGTTCATGCAAAGTTGAGCTTTGACTCATGCATGGTTGTGAAGTACTCATCGACGAGTCCGTAGACTAGCGGCACATCCGATTTGGACATGTGGTTTGAAAGTTATGGACATACGAAGTTTTCCAATTACCGTAATATTTTATTCTATTTTCAAATTATGCATAGTGCATGAACAGTGATTCCATGTATCGACATCTTAGAGGTCCACGTAGGTGAACAGTGCCATCCACGGTGGCCTTAAACAGGTGTGAAAAGAGGGGGGAGGAGAGAGAAAGAGAGAGAAGGGAGAGAGAGGAGAGAGAGAGAGTGAGAGAGAGAACCATCGGCCGCCGGAGTTGCAAACTTTTCGGGCCGAATCTTACCACACGCGCTGGCTAGGTAGGAGCTCCTCTCCATTTCAGGCCAAACCCCAAAATTTAATGGCCAACCAACCGGCGACGCGCCCGAATCGGGGCTTTTTCGAGCGGCATTTCTTCAACCGCCGAGATCTCCTCATTCTGGCCTCCATTCTTGTCACGGCCAGTCACGTTGAGACCCTCTCCCTTCAACCTACAAAATCCCCGAAAATCTCAGCCATCGGCCACCGGACACGCCACTGGAGGCGACGGTTTCCGGTGGGTCTCCGCGGCTCGTCGGAAAATTCAATTCCAGCGAGTACCTAGTCACGTCTCCGGCCCCTCCCCACTAATTCTGACCCCCTGAACTCAGATCCGGGGTCCTTTTCCTCTAATTCGCAATGGTTTGGGAGAATCGAGGCTCTAAAGGCCGAGAGCTTTCCAACGAGATTCCGGCCACCACCGATCCGATCTCCGGAAACTAAGACCAGATTCATAATCCCTGCCTCACAAGCTTCGATTCGGTATATTGCTTGTAAATTTTGGTTAACGTTTGTGTTAGACCCCCCAGGTACCGGGTATTATTTATCCGAATAAAATATTAATTTATTTGAGATGTGTAATGTTGTTATTCTAGGAGCACGTGTGCATCGTGGAATTGATCCCATGGAGGATCTTGGGTTAATTGCGTGTTCGATGTGAGTGACCCACCTTAAAAACTATTTTCAGGTGATGATTTATATTTATTTGGTTATATTTGAATATTTGGAAAATATATGTATGTGGTTGGAATTTTATAAAATTGGGTATTTATTTTATAATGTCAAATTTCGGATGTTTGGTTATATGCATACATATATATATTTTGATGCCATGATTGAATATTGGAGAAATTCAAAGAATTTATTATTTAAATTCTGGATTGTTATTATTATTATTTTTATCGAGAATTTTCATGTACAATCAAAGACTTATGAAGAGAAAATATATTTAAATATTTCTGTGAGCCTTATATATTATTTTGGAGGAAAAAATCGATTTAAAGGATTTAAAGAAAAATATTGGTATATTTGGGAATTTAAAGAAATTGTGGTTTGATTTATTTTAATTATTGCTATGGTTATTATTCAATTATTGTGCACAACTATATGAATTAATTATATATGGAATTTATATGGTTTCCATATTACTGATTTAAATTGATTTTGAAAATTTGAAAAAAATATGGATTTAAACTATTATGTTTTAAAAATATTTATGCTGGGTACTGTTGGCACCACTGGTATATAGTGGGTGCATCAAGTGATTTTCAGAACTTGGATTTCAAAATAAATATTTTGAAATTGTATTTAAATTAAGAAGATATTTAATGTTGTTTTTATTATTTATTTCAAATGGAGAATTTAATTTGATTTAATTATTCATTTATTTAATTGTTCAATTAATTGATTCATTCTAATTATTGTATTATTTCCTGAATTGTCTTAATGTAAGTTTCATTAATATTTTTGTATTATTTGTTTATGACATTTATTAATTATTTAGTAATTGTTACTAGCTATTTTTATTTCCATTTGTTTCATTATAAATTTTGGATCCTTGAATTTTCGTGTTTTATTGGAAAATTATTGACTAATTGATTCCTTGGTTTTTGGGGAATACAAATAATGGGTTTTGCAAAAATATTTTAAAAGGGAAACCTTTCCAACGGAGTGAATAGTGAGGGTTTTGAGAGAAAATATTATTTCCAATTAATTATTAATTATTTATTTATTTATCCTTAATTAATCAAGTGTGCTATAATTTTCATTACTATTATAATTGTACAGTAGATAAGGTCACTCACTGAGATGATTAGCATCTCATATTTGTAAATTCCGCTCCCCTAGGTCCAGGTTGGAAGACGTTGATCGTCCGGGACGAACTCGACGTCTCAGTTCATTGTCGAAAGTCCAAAAAGCATTTCTTCCCTTTTTCGTCTCCATCTTATATTACTTCTTTATCTGACATTGTATTAATTCCACATTTATTGTATAATGCTCTGTATATTGTATTGGACATTTAGTTATTAATTATGTACTGATTTACTGTTATTCATTTGTAGTGCTGCAAATTTGTGGTATTATATTGTAGTAATGTGAGAAGAATAAGGGGATATATATAGAAGTGTGTTTTCAGTCCAGAAAATTTGTGGTAAGTCCAACCCTTAGGGGAGGTTTTGCCAAATTTTCCATTGGAGGGTCCGGTAGGATTTTCTTGGGATCAAGGCTTGTCTAGGGTTCCGATGAGGAATTTTGGACGGGTCCTGACAGATATACACATTAAATTCACTTCGAAATAAATTAAGTTTTTGTAATAAAAATTTAAGTATTCTAGTGTAACACCCCATCCTGAAATACACCGAAAATTTTTCAAATTTGACCAAGGTTGACAGGATTTGATCGTCGTTGACTGAGAAGGGGTCAAATGTTGACTTTTTGCTCCTGATGGAATCTCACATTGACCGAGGTACTCTTACAAAGTACGCATTGTCACGAGTCCATAGACTAGTAGCACGTTGACAATGGAGCTACGGTTTGAAAGTTATGAGCAAAACAAGTTAAGGTCCAAACTATCCAAGGGATGCCGGAGTTGACTTTTTATTCATGCAAAGTTGAGCTTTAACTAATACATGATTGTGAAGTACTCATCGATATGAGTCCGTAGACTAGCGGCACGTCCGATTTGGACATATAGTTTGAAAGTTATGGACCTGTAAAATTTTTCAAATACAGTATTATTTTAATATTATTTTTAAATATGTGAACAGTGTGCCACGTATGACTTAATAAAAGGTGCCATGTGTCACAATGGTGAGATGCCACATGTCAACTATGGTTAAATACCATATTATTTTATTATTATTTTATACAATAATATTATTTTATTATTATTTAATTATTTCTTTTATTTTCTTTTTATTTTCTTTTTCTTTCTTTTTCTTTTCTTTTTTTCTTTTTTTTTTCTTTTCCCCCACATGAGAAAACACCCAACCCCCCCGAGCCTTCCTTCTTCTTCTTCCTTTCCTTTCCTTTTCTTCCTCTCGGGTCCTTGCCGTTTCTCCGTTTCCGAACACCGGACGGCCACACGAGCCGGCCACCGGTGAAGCCCAGTTCCCGGCGACCCTGACCTCCAAGTTTCCTGGCCAGACGCAGCCGAACGCACCCAGATCGGGCCGGTGCAGTTGGCAGCGGCGGGTTGAGTTTTTCTGGCGATTCTCGCCTTTTCCGGCCAGCCCAGTCCGAATTGCCACCCCTTTCCCTCTATGTTGACTTTTTGCTCCTGATGGAATCTCACATTGACCGAGGTACCCTTACAAAGTACGCATTGTCATGAGTCCATAGACTAGTAGCACGTTGACAATGGAGCTACGGTTTGAAAGTTATGAGCAAAACAAGTTAAGGTCCAAACTATCCAAGGGGTGCCGGAGTTGACTTTTTATTCATGCAAAGTTGAGCTTTGACTCATGCATGGTTGTGAAGTACTCATCGATATGAGTCTGTAGACTAGCGGCACGTCCGATTTGGACATATAGTTTGAAAGTTATGAACCTGTAAAATTTTTCAAATACAGTATTATTTTAATATTATTTTTAAATATGTGAACAGTGTGCCACGTGTGACTTAATAAAAAGTGTCATGTGTCACAATGGTGAGATGCCATATGTCAACTATGGTTAAATACCATATTATTTTATTATTATTTTATACAATAATATTATTTTATGATTATTTAATTATTTCTTTTATTTTCTTTTTATTTTCTTTTTCTTTCTTTTTCTTTTTTTTTTCTTTTCCCCCACGTGAGAAACACCCCCCCCCCCCAGCCTTCCTTCTTCTTCTTCCTTTCCTTTCCTTTTCTTCCTCTCGGGTCCTTGCCGTTTCTCCGTTTCTGACCATCGGACGGCCACACGAGCCAGCCACCGGTGAAGCCCAGTTCCCGGCGACCCTGACCTCCAAGTTTCCTGGCCAGATGCAGCCGAACGCACCCAGATCGGGCCGGTGAAGTTGGCGGCGACAGGTTGAATTTTTCTGGCGATTCTCGCCTTTTCCGGCCAGCCCAGTTCGAATTGCCACCCCTTTCCCTGTATTTTGGGTCCTCTGAGTTCAAATATGGTCTCCAATTATTTAAATTCGAAGTGGTTCATGAGTTATGAGGAGGTGAAGTTCGGCCGATACTTCCCCGGAAAATTCCGGCCACCACCGGCGGAATTGGGGTCAATGGATGCCGGTAATGCGATCCTCGTTCCACAAGCTTCGATTCGGTATATTATTCGTCAATTTTGGTTAACGTTTGTGTTAAACCCCCCAGGTACCGGGTATTATTTATCCGAATAAAATATTAATTTATTTAAGATGTGTAATATTGTTGGTCTAGGAGCACGTGTAAGTCGTGGAATTGATGCCATAGAGGATCTTGGATTAATTGCGTGCTCCAGGTGAGTGACTCACCTTTAAAATTATTTTGGGATGTTAATATATATATATATATATATATATATTTTGTGTTAATTGGTTATTTGAAAATTATGTTTGATGTATTGAATATTTAGTAAATTTATATTTGGAATTTTGATGCCAAAATTGAATGGAATTAAATATTTGTGCATTATAAAATATTTTGGTTTTAAGGAATTTGAGATTTTGGCAATTATTATCAAATTTCATTGTTGGAATTTTTCATAATGGAATATTTCAAAAATATGTTTGTGTGATCAATATTATGAGAATTTCTATCTAGAATTGTATTGCCAATTTATAATGTTTTTAATATATGTTTTGGTGCCAAAAGAATATATTTGGAAATTTAAAGAAATTGTGGTTTTGATTTATTTTAATTATTGCTATGGTTATTATTCAATTATTGTGCACAATTATATGAATTAATTATATATGGAATTTATATGATTTTCATATTATTGTTTTAAATTGATTTTTGAGAATTTGAGAAAATATGGATTTAAATTATTATGTTTAAAAATATTTATGCTGAAAATATTAATGGCTTGACCTTATGCCATTGGAAAATTTGGATATTCAAATTGATGGATTCGAACTTGATGAATTTATGACGATGATTTATAAAGGAATTGTGAAAAATTTACAGGTTTAATTGGATGGAATAAACCCGGTGGTATTTATAAGATTTTGAGATTTAAAATAAATATGTGGATTTTTTGATTTTTAGATGCACCATACACATACTGATGTTCTGTGTATATGGATATGATTAGTGCGCACATGGATATGATTAGCGCGCAGGTGGGTGTGAGTAGTGCGCAGGTGATTTATGGGGTTGTCCTGTGGTTGCCATCGGATGAGGGTAGGCCGCCCCTCCATGGCCGGGACGCCTGTTAGCAGCGGCATGGTGGGACGCCACGCGACCGTATGCCGGTTTTTCTCTTTGACCTCCTGTCTGGCGGTACCTTGGGACGCTGGGTACTGTTGGCGCCACTGGTATATAGTGGGTGTATCAAGTGATTTTTAGAACATGGTTTTCAAAATAAATATTTGAAATTGTATTTAAATTAAGAATATATTTAATGTTGTTTTATTATTTATTTAAATTTAAAGCTTTACACAAATTTTATGAAATTGTTATCGTGATTTTATTATCTATTCTCATTAATGTTTAAAAGTTATTTGCCTTGATTTTATCATTTAAATCGATTGGTATTTTAAAATAAATTCTATTATATTTTCATCATTTGTTTTATATCGATGTTTAAATTGATTTAAAAGGTTTCTTTGATTATTTCATTGATTTAATTATTAAATTTTATAATTTATATATTGGGTCTATTTTTGTTCTTATGCCAAATTTCTTTAATACAAGTTTAATTATGATTTTATTTATTGTATCCAATGATGTCTTATTCTATATTTCCCTTATAAATTTGGATCCTTAAATTCTTGTATTTTATTTGAAAGTTATTTGATTAATTATTCCTTGATTTTTGGGGCATAAAAGATTGGGTTTTGCGAAAATGTTTTAAAAGGGAAACTTTTCCAACCGAGTGAATTGTGAGGGTTTTGAGAGAAAATATTATTTTCAATTAATTATTATTTATTTATTCTTAATTAATCAAATGTGCTATAATTTTCGTTACTATTATAATTGTACAGTAGATAGGGTCACTCACTGAGATGATTAGCATCTTATATTTCTAAAGTCTGTTCCTCTAGGTGAAAGGATTGGGAGACATTGATCGTCCGGGGCTAGCCCGACGTCTCAGTTCATTGCCGAAAGTCCAAGAAGTATATCTTCCCTTTTTCCTCTTCATCTTGTATTGCTTCATCTGTCATTGTATTAATTTCATATTTATTTGTATAATGCTTTATATACTGTATTGGACATTTATTTATTAATTATGCACTGATTTCCTGTTATTCATTTGGAGTGCTGCAAATTTGTGGAACTAAATTGTAGTAGTGTGGGAGGAATAAGGGGATGTATATAGAAGTGTGTTTTCAGTGCAGGAAATTTGTGGTAAGTCCAACCTTTAGGGGAGGTTCTGCCGGATTTTCCATTGGAAGGTCCGGTAGGGTTTTCTTGGGATCAGGACTTGTCTAGGGTTCCGGTGAGGAATTTTGGACGGGTCCTGACATCTAGAGAATCATAGTTCATGTTAGCAAACTGTATATAATCCACTCTCTAGACATACTGAAAATATTTTTCCTACATATATAGTTACATGATTATCACCAATAAGGGGAATGCACCAAGAGAGCATAAACCATGGAGGATGGACATGGCGAAAAGCACCCCACTACCCATTTCGAATTTTGGTGGTGATTCGTAAATATGTTGATTCTTCTCTAATCTAAAAAATACCTAATTCAAACTCTTTTGAATCATAAATTTTAAATTTGTGCTTGATTGGGCAGCTCAAATTTATATCCCTACTGTAATGAGGCAAATGGTGACATGACATTTCTTGATGAGTGATGCTTTAATTAACAATTTAAAACTAAAAATCTAATTGAAAATGTGGTATCCTTAACATTTATTATTATATCATTGTATCTTTCATTATAAATGAGATAGTTTTCTTGGTATCAAATTTGCACATACACAGAATGTATCTCATTGTTCTACAATTTGAAACCAACCTAGCTAATTGGATTTACACACACATTTATACGTGCATACATGCAATGCAAACTAACCTTGCACCACTTTATGCACACATATAAATCATATATGAATATGTAGGTGTATGATGCAATAATAGAGGCTTCAGGTTGAGGAAAAGCACTGAATCATAAAATACTAAAGGCTAGTGCATTGCTAGGGTGTTTTAGTAGCAATGAAATGAAAGATATATGCATTAATGATGTTGTTCGCAAAGCCATGCTTCTAAAAAATGCAGCATCATAACTTGGGACGTATATATCAGACCACCAAATCACAACGGTGACACGTGATGCCATTGTGGAAATAGCTAAAGAGAGAGGGCATTGTTGGGAGATATTGTCACACAGTTGCTATAGTAACATTAGAAATTGCAGAGGCAACAAGTTTGTTCGTTACATGGGTAGAATTTATTTTTAGATATATAAATATTTTGTGGACTTGACATAATCAATTTCTCACTTACAGGACCCATTTATGCTATTAATGGGATTGGCTTGATTATTGATTTATGTAATTGGCCCTTGGATACACACTTTCTGTAATAGTCCAGTTAACCCATTGAACTGGAGGACCCACTCTCTTTAGAGGTCCATTTGACTTACCTACATTTTTATTATTATTATACTATTATTAAATTATTTTATTTTGGTGTGCTTTAAAATTAATGGGTAATTAATGGGTAAGTCATGTGACTTGCATATGATTTAGTCTATAAAAGGCTGAAGTTTTATTGTTAGCGAAAGTGAGCAGATACATGCTGTATTTGTTATTAGGATTTTCAGAGTTCAGTTTAAGAGTGATTTAAGAATAGTATGTTCATAGGCACTACTATTACATCGTTTTCTATTTTGCAGAATTATAGATTTAATTTTAATCAATAACTACGTTTGGAGGTTAATATCTTTACAAATAAATTATTAATGTAGAATGAGATTTTATTATATATGTTTACGATCCTTAGATTCAATTAATTCCAACAATTGGTATTAGAGCTATGCATAATAAATTCCATTAATAAAATCTGTTCTGTTCTATTAATTATATTGACTGTGTGCAAATACGTTTTCATATATATATATATATATATATGAAACCGGCCATTAATTTGTATATGGATTGTATGTGTTGTTAATTTTATATTTCCTTCTTTAATGCATCTTTAATGAATTTATGAGATTATATGATATATTTTGTGAATTATTGAAACATATACACATGTTTGATTGTTATTTACATTAAAAAAAAGTTATTTCTCTTAAATTCTTGACCTGGGTTGTCAGGATCCATCCAAGATCACTTATCGGAACTCTAGACAAGCGCTCATCCCAAAGAAACCCTACCGGATCCTCCAATGAAAAATCTGATAGCATCTCCCACAAGGGTTTGATTTACCACAAAATTTCCTACACAGAAATACACTTCTAATAATATCCCCTTATTCCTCCCTCCTCACTACAATTTACTATTACAAGTTTGCAGCACTTCAAAATTAACAGGGAACCAGTGCAATATTAATTAAATATATCCAATATTGTATACAAAGTATTTATAAAATTTCTAAGTGTGATAGTTATTACAACATGAATTAGAAAGAAATATTACAAGGTAGAAAATAAATAAAGAAAGACTTTTTGGACTTTCAGCAACGAATCAAAACTTGAACTCGCCCCGGATGATCAATATCTACTAACCTGGGTCTAGGGGAACGGATTAAAAAATATGAGATGCTAATCATTTCAGTGAGTGACCCAGTCTATGGTATAATAATAATAATACTAATAATAATCATAAGACACTTGATTAATTAATAATAAATAAGTAAATAAATAATAAATAGTTAAAAATAATGTTTTCTCTTAAAACCCTCATAGTTCACTCAGTTGAATATGTTCTCCTTTTAAAACATTTTCTCAAAACCTAATAATTGTACGCCCCAAGAATCAAGAAAAAATTAATTAAACAAATTGCAAATAAAATATAATAAATTAAAGATCTAAAATGTATAAAGAAAAATAAAAATAATTTTAATAACAATTATTAAATTGTAAATAAAATATCATTAAAAAAATCAAACAAAATCACAATAAAATTTATATTAGAAATAATCAAGGAAATATTAAAATTAATTTTAAACCTCATTTTGAATTAGATAGTGAAATACAATAAAATTCATGTTAAAATCTCAAATTTAAATAAATAATACCAACATGGTCAAATGAAATTGTAAAACACCAATGTAAAATAGATATTAAAATCATGATAGAATGCATTGTACACATCCATTTAAAATAATATTTTCAAATACGATAAAATACAATTTAAAGCATCAATTGAAATAATGTTGAAACACAATTAAACACATTTTAAAGATAAATAAGATCTTAAAACATTAATGTGAAATAAAAGGTAAAAATGCGAATAAAATCCATTTTAATTCGTCAAACCTGTTAAAGTAATTAAAAATAATAAAATCATGGAAAAATGCATTTTTAAAACAGTATCCCGAATAAATGGTGAAAACATAATTAAATACATTTTAATTTTAAATACTCTTTAAAACATTATTATTTTGGAAATCGTATCGAGAAACCACTTGATGTACCAAACTATATACTAGTGGCACTCGACGGTACTCACCATCCCAAGCTGTAACACCTCGTCTCGAAATACACCGGAAATTTCTCAAATTTAATCGAGGTTGACCAAGAATGGATCAAATGTTGACTTTTTGCTTCTGGTGAAATTTTAAATTGATCGAAGTACTGTTGCGAAGTACGCATTCTCACGAGTTCATAGACTAGCAGCACGTCGAAAACGGAGCTACAGTTTGAAAGTTATGAACAAAAACAAGTTGAGGTCCAAATTGTCCAAGGGTGTCAGAGTTGATTTTTTATTTTTGGGGATATGAGCTTTGACTCATATACAAATGTGAAGTACTCATCGATACGAGTTCGTAGACTAGCGGCACACCTGATTTGATATTTCTTTAAAAAATTATGGATCTACAAAGTTTTTCAAATACAGTATTATTTTAATATTATTTTTAAAAATATGAATAATTGAGCCACATGTAACCAAGTGGATGCACCATGTGTAATATTTTAGAAGTGACACATGTCAGCAATAAGAAAATACTATATTATATTATTTTATTATTTATTTATTTATTCTTTTTCTTTTTGTCTTTTTCTTTTCTTTCCTTCCTTTTCCCGACGTGGGAAAAATACTTTTCTTTTCTTTTCTTTTCCTTTCTTTCCCTTCTCCTTCTTCTTCCCCGAGCCCGAAAAATACCAGCAAAACACACACAGTGATTTCTTTCTCTCTCTCTCTCTCTCTCCTTTGACTCTCTCCCCCTCTTTCTTTGACCGGTCATTTTGGTCGGGTTTCAATGGCTGGAAGGCAACACGCGCTGGTGGGCTTGAGAGCCCATGGTCAAGCGAAGTAGGCGGCCAAGTTTCAGGCCATTTGGCTGGCGGACGCACCGGGATTGGCAGTCCAAAATCGACGACCGATGGTCCTCCGGCTGATCCCTTTTTCGGTGGTTTCCGACCGTGAGACTGGTCCTCTCCACTATTTTTTGACCCCCTGGTTCCAAAAATGACTTTCATTTGCCCAAATTCCAAGAGGTTTGTGAGATACGTGGAGGGGAGTGTTTGGCTGGAACTTTCTGTTCATTTTTCGGCCACCACCGACGAAATTGAGGTCAATGGACGTCGGTAATATGATCCTCGTCTCACTAGCTTTCTATAAACACCTTATTTATGAATTTTGGATACCGTTTGCGTTAGCCCCCGGATATCAGGTATTATTTATCTGAATAAAATATTAATTTATTTAACCCTGTGTAATATTGTTGTTCTAGGAGCACGTGTAAGCCGTAGAATTGATCTTATGGAGGATCTTGGTTGGATTGCGTGCTCAAGGTGAGTGACCCACCTTCAAAATTATTTTGGATTGGTAAATTGTATATATTTTGTGTTGATTATATATTTGGAAATTTTATTCCATGTGTTAATTGTTTAGTAAATTTCTAATTGAAATTTTATGCCAAAATTGAAGGAAATTAAATTATTTATGTATTATAAATATTTTGGGTTTTAAGAATTTTTTTGAATTTGAAGTTTAATTTAATAATTATTGGATTTTGTTATTGGAATATTTTATAATTAGATATTTGAAAAATATGTTTTATGTATTTGATATTAACATAATTTCCATCTAAATTATATTGCCAATGCATGTTGTTTTAATATATGTTTGGGCGTCAAAAATATATTTGGGAATTAAAAGAAATTGTGATTTCAATTTCATTTTATAATTGTTATGTTTATCAGGTGATTTAATTATATTTTGAAATTTGAGGAATTGAAGGAATATTTATTTTAAATTATTGTTGATTTCATTGATGGATTTGAAATTAATGAAATTTATATCGATGGATTTATGCTGGTGATATTAAAGAAAAATGTGGGATTGTGAGTTTGAAAAATGGTATGATTCTCACGGTGAGTTTTGGAAAAATTATTATATTTTTAAAATAATACGGTTATTTGTTTTAGACGCACTCATATAGTACTGGTGTTCTGTATAGTATATGTGGATGAGCGCGCAAGTTATAATGTCTCCCGTAAGTTGCCATTGGACCAAGGGTAAGCAAGTTTGATATTGGCCATAAGCCGCCCCCCTCCATGGCCAGGTTGATGGTTTAAGCAGCGGCACTATCGGGATGCCGAAGCGACCGTATGCAAGTTTCTCTCTTTAACCTCCCGCCGGACGGTTCTCGGGACGCTGGATATTGTAGGGCATCACTGGTATATAGTGTGGTGCGTCAAGTATTATTTTTCAGATATAAATTTCAAATCTTAAAGTTTTAAAGCAGCATTTAAATTAAGTGTATTTAATTTGTTTTATCACCTATTTCGAATTAGTATTTTCTAAAATGTATTTATTCATTTTTTATATCATTTATTTTAAATTAATGTTTTTAAAATGCATCTTGCTATAAAAATATTATATAGATTGGTTGAATATTTCAAAATGAATATTATAGTATTTTTCTACCACTTATTTTATATGATTGTTTGTAATTATATGAATTATATTTTTGATACTGTTTATTTTGATTTATTAAATCAAATTTTATGAATTATATATTGAATTTCACTTTTATGTTATATTTCTTTAATACAAGTATTCTAAATTTATTTTATTATATTTTATTCGTATTTGAATTATTTAAATTTTTATTAAATTAATTATTCCTTGATTTTTTTTTTTGGCATAAAAGATTGGGTTTTGCGAAAATGTTTTAAAAGGGGAACTTTTCCAACTGAGTGAATTGTGAGAATTTTGAGTGCAAGTGTTATTTTCTAATAATATAATAATAATAATAATTATTATTATTATTATCATTATTGATTAGTAGATCGGATCGCTCACTGAAATGATTAGCATCTCACGTTTTTAAATTCCATTCCCCTAGGCTCAGGTTAGTCGACGTTGATCTTCCGGAGGCGAGCTCGACGTCTTGGTTCGTTGCCGAAAGTTCCAGAGGCTTTTCCTTCCTTCCTTTCTATCTTGTATTATTTCCTTTTTATCATTTATTGTATGAAATTTAGTACTTAATTGTATTGTATAATGCTCTGTATACTGATTGGACACATATTTATTGAATCATATATTGATTTCTTGTCATTTACTTGGAGTGCTATAAATCTGTGGAAATATATTGTAGTAAGGTGGGAGGAATAAGGGGATGTATCTAGAAGTGTTTTTCGTGCAGGATAATTTTGTGGTAAGTTCAACCCTTAAGGGAGGTTCTACCGGATTTTCCATCGAAGGGTCCGATAGGGTTTCCCTGGAATCAGGGCTTCTCTAGGATTTTGATGAGGGATTTTGGACGGGTTCTAATACAAGCGCTACTTGACAAGGAGGTTAAAGAGAGAAACCGGCATATGGTCGTGTTGCATCCGATAGCACCGCTGCTATTAGTCATCCTGGCAATGGAGGGGACGGCTGATGCTCATTGTGCATTATACCCTGCCTAACCTCGGTCTGATGGTAACCATAGGACAACCCTATGAATAAACCTGCGCTCTAATCACATCCACCTACGTGGTAATCATATCCACCTATGTGCTAATCATATCCACATATTTTCCAAATCTCAAAATCTCATAAATACTATTAGATTTAAATACTTTTTTCAAATCCATATAATCCATATTTCTTAAAATCATCATCATAAATCCATCAGTTAAAATCCATTCTCGTAATCTCATTGTGCAAATATACCAAATTTCCAGTGGTATAAAATCAATCCATAATATTTAAACGTATAAAAATATTTTTGAAGCATAATACTCTAAAACAATATTTTTCTTATATTTTCAAAATCAATTAAAATCAAAAATATCATTTAAACCGCATAAATCCAAAATGATCAAAATTCGCATAAATATATTTCAATATTTTAACACTAATATTTCCTCAAAACCTTAAAATCAATTTATATTGAAATCACATGATTTTCACATTTGTTTAAATATTAACACGAATATTTTTTCAAAACCTTAAAATCAATTTATATCGAAATCACATGATTTTTACATTTGTTTAAATACACAGAATACATTATTATATACAATAAACTCAACAATAAAAATTTAACAATAATTGAAAATAAAAATTCCAAAACATAATTTCTTTAAAAATCCAAATTACAAATTTTGATGCAATTCCTGTATCAAACAAATAACATGTGCCCCTCTGAGTCCCTAGTGGATCAGTATCCTTTATAACATAAATAATATATAATTGGCACTTCTTTTTACAGTCTTTTTGTGTGGAAAAATTATTGTACCAAAGCTTATTTGTTACTTTGAATATCAAATATAAAAAAGAGTATGTTTTAAGCACCATAATAACCAATTTTATCATTTTTCAATATATATTTTAACAGCAGACTATCTGTCATATTCATCTTTACCGTGAATTAAAATATACTATTTAATTGCATATCGATCAAAAGAATCATAGTAGGTTTGGGTTATATATTATTTTATATTTACTGTATAATTGTGAAATAAATAATCCAGTATCCACAAAATCGACACAAATTTCTTTGACTAAAACAAAGTTTTCATATTTAGCCCAAAAAAAAAAGAGTTTTGACATCCATGAATGAAATGGGGGGATTGAATTGGATTAAACGCAGACTATTAAAGTTTAGTCCAATCTTTTTAGGTTAAATTCAAAACAACTCAATTTATGTTCTTCCATTAGCACGACTAAATTTTCTAACCCCGTAACATTTTTCATTCAATCATCAGCAATTCCTTTCGACCTTTTTGTTGTTGTTATTGTTATAATTATTATTATTATTTTTGCCCAGTTTTCTTTAGGATTCGGTTTCTTCTTCATAGTCCACAATCAATTTGCCATAAACGCTGATGTCTTACAGCAAAGATTGGTAACAAAATTCTCCACCTTTCGCTGCCGACAACTATTGAGATTGCAGATGGAGGAATCTTGTGCCACCTTTTCTCCTATGAAATGGTTGATTATCTTATCATTGATGGTGGTTGCGATAGTTCGTTAAAGAAATTATATCCTAACCGAAAAGTTTTAAATGCATATAAGATTGAAATAGAACTGTTGCACCCACTTTGTTAAAAACTGATGCCAAAGAGTGTATATAGTTGACAAAGATGAAACCTTTAAAAATCCCGTAAAGGGAAAAGAAAAATTGGTTAAAAATTTCAAAAAGAAAAAATATAAAATGTAGTTTTCAAGAACATAGAAATATAGAAATGTAGTATGGGTAGAAATTTTGGGTGCAAAAAGATGCACTTGCAAATTAAATGGGCGTGATTTTAAAGAGTTCGATATGGTAAGCTCTAGTTCTTCATTTCATACCGGCCTTCAAAGTCTGGGTTTATAGGACCACCATGCAGTTCTGGGCCTATTAGTTGGGCTTAGACTAGTGAAATAATATGCTTTATATATTTATTAAAAGTTCTCCATTATCATATTATACATACATACATACATACATACATACATATATATATATATATATTGTGCATGTTCTCAATTATATATGCTTGACATTCTATTTCTTAATGCAGCACTAAGAATAAAATAAGATAATAAAGTTTGTATCGGTCTCACAATATCAAACACTTAATGCGTTATAAGAAAGAAATAAAAAAACATTATAATTAACAAATCGGGTTAAAATAAAACAAATCATTTAAACTGATTGTAAACTCTATAAAACAAAACACTTTATATATATATATATATATATATATATGTGTGTACATATGGATATATCCATATATATATATATATATACATACAATTTTGATTCAGTTAAAATATTTCAATTTTATAAAGTGAAAATGCAGTTCAAATCAATCAAGATAAATGAATCATTTTCATTTTTAACTAAATTTTTTTGTACTGTATTCTTTTTGGATATTTATTCTATAGATAAATCTATACATAAATATAGTTTGGCTATAATAGGCTACAACCCATCCATGACTATCTATTCGCTTGATTGCACACGTTAGATGGTCATGAATGGCTATCGTCCATGAAGTGGTGTATGACTTGGGCTTTCTGATGGGCTTCGGCCCAAATTTTTTTATTTTTGGTTTAGGCCGGTTTGGACCTTATGATGAGCTTCACTTTCAGCCCAATTTTTTTTATTTTTGGTTTGGACCAGTTTGGACCTCATGATGGATTTCAGCCCAAATTTTTTTATTTTTACTATTTTGAGACATATGGGTCGGTTCGGTTTGGGTTGGGTAAATTTTCTACCCACCCGTAACCCGAACCGAAAACTACGGGTTCAATCCATATGTAACCGAACCGACCCGCTTAACAGTTAAAAACCAACCCAACCCGACCCAAATAGTTCGGTTCGGGCGGGTTGGTCGGTCCGAGTCGGGTTTTGCCCAGCCCTATGGTCCAGGATCTCTAGTTTAATATTTATGATAATATAAGGAAGCATTTTATTTTTTTATTTACTTAAAAAAAATAAAGATAAATTAAGATAACGAACCTTATGGTTCCCACATCAAAATTAATAATTAACTCCCTCAAATTTAAATAAAACATATAACTTAGTAATTTGCTTTATGAAGCTTTATTTAGTAATCACCAAAGTACATTAAAAAGAAATAAAAACAACACATGGACAACTAAGCTAGTCCCATATATGGGTATGGAAGCAAGGAATTTGTCCTTATTACATAAAAGACGTTATTTATTCTTCGCATTACATGCATGCGAGTAAGAATAATATTGTCCATTTTATTTTTTAGTAGTGACACCTTCCAAGGACATTATTCCAACGTATTCAGGAGAAGTGCCTTCCCCAATTGTCACAATTGAATAGCATCCATTCCAAGTGTCTTCATGTTTGGTGGATTGGCTTTCCAACAATCCTTTGATATAGTCCCAGTGATCAGTCTCATAATGACGACCTTCACGGATTTCAGTATAAGCCTATAAAAATAAACAAACAATTAGAAAAAAAAAATCATATTACAAATAATGAAATTACATTAGCAGGCTAATACTATATACTTACATGATTATCACCAATATAAGGAATGCCCCAAGAGAGCATCCAGTCACAGAGAGTACCATCGTTGTTGTAGCCGCGGTAGATAACGGCGGCTTCCGAACCAGCAAACCAAGAAGGGTGGACATGGAGAAAAGCACCCCACTGCCCATTTTGAATCTTGGCGGGGTATGGAGACTCATAGACATGGCCGTGCCAGTCCTTGTTGCCGGAGTAAGTTAAGGTACCTCCGGTGGCATTGAAAATCATGCAAAGTGCAGAGATTCCATTGCCATACCTTTCCTTGAGGTTTTTCACAAAGTTCTTCGCATTTTGATCCCTTCCGTTGGTGCTGATGTTACGGAAAGCTACATCAGCTCTGAGTTTGGGTGTTATTTCGGTGACGTTTGGATACAGTATTTTTACATCGTCATCAGTAATGGGATTTCCAAACACATTGCCTGCCATTTTTTTTTTTTTTTTCAAGTGCAAAGCAAATTAACTGATCTGAAAAGTAGCAAGAAAGCTAGGCTGGCAGGAAAGTTTTATTAGGTGGTGGATGATTTTGCACTGCTTATGGAACGCATATTTATAGACATACACTCCCATCATGCCTGCTTCAATTATTAGCTAGTTAATCCATACATGTAATTACCCACGTGGTTTCTAAGGGGGACAGGGTCTATATCCTACGCGGTAAGCGTTTCCTATTCCATTATCTCTGATTCTGTCCCGTGACAGCCGTGTTTTAAATTTTTTATTGTTTTGGCTTTCCTAGCCAACCCATTAACTAGCTACTGGACCAACCAATTTATCCAAATTGGTGAAATAAACCTTCAAAATCCGCAAAAACTTTATCTTTTTCGGTGAAATAAACCTTCACAATCTACAACTTAATTGGGCCAATCATGTGATTATTAAAAAATGAAAAATAAAAAAATTGGGCCATTCAAGATATCAAACTTCATCAAATTTGTGCTATCTCACCGTCCAAATTGCAACACGGGTGAAGATAACACGTCAAAAGCACGGGTAAGAAACAAATATTGCTGAAAAGAGTCTAGAGATTACATCATACGAATAAGAACATAATTTCTAGCTTTGTTTTTGTTCATACATAGTATGTCAGAGGACCACTTTGCATTGAATGAGACAATTTTGTATGAAACTGTGGTACCGGCTGATCTGGTAAGACACCAAATAATTTAATGCCAAGTATTACAAGCTTGCAACAGTTTAATGTCATGTGTTGAAAGTATCTCAAATATGACTCTATCAATTGCATAATTAAAAGTTTAAAAATAAAAAATTTCCTTAAAAAGTTTTTTCTTTTTTCCCCCAAAAAAAAAAAATTGATATAATATATGTAAATAGCCTTATACATAATATATTACAATACTATTTAAAAAAAAAAAAACTTGATATAATATATGTAAATAGCCTTATATACAATACTACTTCAAAATTGATTTTAATTTACCATGTCAATTTAAAATGCCAATTCACCATCTAAAATTGAGACAAAAATCCTCTACTTTTTTTTTTTTTTTTTTGAGTGCTTGTTTATGATTGCTTATTAATAACAACCATTACTGTTCTAATTCATTGAATCTATAATGGTTGGTTGGAAAGGAAGTCACAACATTAAATATCACAAAACTTGCACATGACCAACTCAAAGCTTTACTCATGAGAACCACATCGAAATTTAACCTCAAATTCTCCAATTTTCTTCACCAGATTGCTACCATATCTTCTTTCCTATCAAATCCTCTATTTTTTTTTCTTTTCACAAAGTCGTTGTCCATGCTGATTGGAACATATAAAAAGAGTATCTATTTCGTTATAGAAACAGGAAATTAAATGAAAAGATTTTCCATGATTTCATTTTCTTTTTGTTATTAAATGAGAATTCGATGTTAGAATATATTCTATAAGGTCAAGTTTTTGCTGTATTGTACTTGACTGTTAAAATCAATCATAAAAATGATTGGGGCTTTTTCTAAAAAAAGATCTATATGACTATTAAATTTTTTTATTTTTTTATTTATTTTTTTGCAAGAAAAATTTTCTCTTTGAAAGTGGCTCAAGTGTGGGCAAGAGCTGTATCAAGGTTGCTCGAATAAAAGGAAAACTGGGGAGGAAAAAAAAAAAAAAAGGCTCAAGAATCCTTTTCTAAAGCAAACTACTTTATTATTATTATTATTTTTTAGATGTTCTAACCAGCTTTGGAAAGTGTTTTGTGAAAAAGAAAATGGATGAATTTTTAATCGAGAAGAAGATAAGGGTAGCAGTCTGAAGATGAGGTTAAACTCATGTGTATTTCATATAAATATAGTTTTAAATTGGTAAGTCATGTGATATTTAATAATGTGATCTTATATTTGACCATTAGATTGAATGAATTAAAAAAAAAAAAGACTAATGATGAAGAGCAAAACAAAAACAAGCACCTAAAAAAGTAAGCAAAGGATCCACTGTACATGCAAGCTTTGGTAGCTGATGTTTCACATCTTGAGCTTGAAACAGGCAATGGACCAGAGGAAAACAACTGCGTATGCATAAAACATAAACATACTCCATACGCAGAGGACCATTCTGTAAGGAAGCTCATGAATGATTTAACAAAACTCCACACTATAGTATGAGAGAGGACCACTTTACATGGTAGCTCATTTAATTATTAAATAAATCTCCAGATTTTATTCACACCTTTTTAAAATTGTCATTATTTCATTTCAATACTATTTTTTAAAAATATTATTATTTATCTCATTTTATTAGTTTTTTTATGTCTATCAAAAAAATCTCTCAATCTCTTGTTAGTCAGTTCTATTAGTTAATTTTAATAATTAAAATTCAAAATTTTATTAGTTTTTTTATGTCTATCAAAAAAATCTCTCAATCTCTCGTTAGTCAGTTCTATTAATTAATTTTAATAATTAAAATTCAAAAGGAGATTAATAATAATTTTTAAAAACATGAAATTTAAATAAAATAATAATAAAATTGAAAGCAAAAATGTAAATGAAATTTGAAAAAAAAAAAAAAGTAGAAAAACCACTGTGACCTTTTTGGGTAATGGGTTTGTTCTCTCATCTATGGAAACTTGTGGTTCCACTTGTGTATTATTTTAGTATTTTTTTTTTTCTTTTTCCCACTTCCACATTTACCCAATCTTTCTAAAATCCTTTCGTCCTCATCAATTTTCACTTCTAAATCTTGTTTCACTCGATGACGTTCTTAGAGATAATTTTTTTTATTCCTTTTATTTATTTTTAGTGTTAGTCTAAGGAGGAGAGAGACAAACTTGATTTGATTCCATAATTTTATATATATATATATATATTAAATATGAACAAACTAAAAAATTATATATGTTGTTTGGGATGAAATACTAGCATCATATTATAATCATGGTTTAAAATATCCAAAATTTTTTTGATATTTTTTTAAAATTTTTACTTTTTGAAAAAGTCAAAATAAAACAAATTTTCATCATTTTTTATAATTTTTTATGAATATCCGATATTTTTCGATATTTTTATAAAAATTTTTGTATTTTAAATTTTTGATATTTCCGTCGATATCAATTTTTTTTTAATCTTGGTTATAATATTATTCTAAATAAGAAAATACATATTGATAAAAAAGAAGTGTTTAATATAACAAAAAATTTGATAAATATGTTTGACAACTATCTAATATTTAATTGGTAAAATGAAATTTATCAAAAATCATTCACTAAAATGGTCCTTTGATAAAAAAAAATGTACAACAAATTGCACAGGCACCAAATTCTTTTCTGCATTTTTGTATACCATATGAGGTGACATGATTTACAGGATTCGTTCTCTATCAATCTAGAGTATATATATATATATATATATATATTGTCAATCACTAATCATGTGTCACATCTTTAGTGAACAAATTTGATAAAAAATTTTGGTGGCCTCTAATATTATCCAAAATTTTAATAACGTTGCTCCCACAAATTAAATATCCTCTGGTAATATAGATTCTTGTAGTTGATGTTTCACATCTTGAGCTTGAGGGAGGCACCGGAACAGAGTTTATATGATAATAATAAAAAATAAAAAATAAAAAAACAAAACAAAAAGATAATTTCTAAATTTGTTTTCGTCCTAAAAGCTTTGGCTATTGGACCATCCTCCAAAGTGTGAAAGAAAAAAAAAAAAAAAATGTATGGATGATGTTTGTCTTTATAGCATCAATTGCTTACATCCTTCTCCTAGTTTCTGTCAACAATTAAAAATGAAAGCTAAATTGGAGGGTCTGATCATGATATGGCAGCCTGTAAGAGGAGCTGAGTCTATATCCCACGTGATAAGCCCCTTCTACTGATTAATATCTGATTCTGTCTTGTGACAGATGTGTGTTTACGTTTTTGCTGTGGCTTTCCAAGCCAATCTGTAGGTAGCTACACGACCAAGCAATTAATTCACGGAAATGCTATCCGAATCTCATGTGTCAAAAAAAAAAAAACATATTGTGTGGATGTTTGCACACGTGCTTCTCGTAGCCGTGTTTTAAATTTTTTGTTTTGGCTTTCCAAGCCAGCCTGCAACTAGCTACTGGACAAATCAATTAATTCACTGAAACGCTATTCCATCCACACTCATATGCGTCCGAAGATAATATTGCGTGGATGTTTGTTTTTTGAGCATTAAATGCTTAGAGCATGTCTGTTCTGCATATTTTAAATTTTTTTTCTCATATTAAAAAATAAATAATCATTTAAAAATATTTTTTAATATATTTGTTTAAATATTCTATTAAATAAATTAATATGATAATGAAAAAATAGATATTATTGAGATAACTTTTTACATTTAAATGTTTTGTTAAATATTGTGAAGATTCTTTTAAAATTAATATTTTTAAAGTTAATTTTTTTAATAAAATATAAAAATATATATATATATATATATAATTAATTAATAGTTATAAATAGTTTTCTATATATTATCATTCAAGAAAAATTTTAAAATTATTTATATATTTATGTCATCTAAATTTTGATAATAATAGTATTTATGTTACATAGACAACAATCTATATTTATAATTGTAAAAATATCTTCAAATGGCTATCTATTTTTTTTTTTTTACCACATTAGAAAAGTAGAAACTAATAAAAAACTTATCCAATAGGTATATCTAGATATCCGTCAAATTGATGCAGCTAAAACCTTTACTTTTAAAGGTTTGCCAAACATTACGAAGATCCTTTAATAAAAAGGTTCAAGAATCCTTTTCTGAAATAAACTATTTTATTATTATTGTTATTATTTTAGACGTTCTAGCCAGCTTTGGAAAGTGTTTTGTGAAAAAGAAAATGGAGGAATTTTTTATCGAGAAGAAGATAAAGGTAGCAGTCTGAAGATGAGGTTACTCATGTGTACTTCATTTAAAAATTATTTTAAGTTGGTAAGTCATGTGATATTTAATAATGTGATTTTATATTTGACCATTAGATTGAATGAATTAAAAAAGAAATGGCTAATGATTAAGATCAAAACGAAAACAAGCACCTAAAAAAGTAAGCAAGGGATCCACTGTACATGGAAGCTTTTGTGGCTGATGTTTCACATCTTGAGCTTCAAACAGGCAATGGACCAGAGGAAAACATACTGCGTATGCATAAAACATAAACATACTCCATATGCAGAGGACCATTCTGCAAGGAAGCTCATGAATGATTTAACAAAACTCCACACTATAGTATGAGAGAGGACCACTTTACATGGAAGCTCATTTCATTATTAGATAAATCTCCATCAATTTTTTTTTTTTTTATAGAAAAAGGAAAATTTTCGTTTACACTTTTTTAAAATTGTCATTATTTCACTTAAATACTATGTTTTTTGAAAAATTATTATTTATCTCTCTTTGATTTTTTAAAGTTGTAAAAGCGACTCATTTACCATTTTTTTGTTAGTTTTACCAATTAAAAATCAAAATTTTATATTTATAATATTATTTAATTATGAAATATTAATTTTTAAATTTTTTGATCTTTAATTATTAAAATTAACTTAATAGAACTGACTAATGAATTTTTTTTTTATAGATATAAAAAACTAAAATGAGATTAATAATAATTTTTAAGAGTATGAAATTTAAATAAAATAATAATAAAATTGAAAACAAAAATGTAAAAAAAAAAAAAAAATAGAATGACCACTCTCACCTTTTTGGGTAATGGGTTTCTTCTCTCATCTATGAAAACTTGTGGTTCCACTTGTGTATTATTTTAGTATTTTTTGCTTTTCCCACTTTCTCGTTTACCCAATCTTTCTAAAATTCTTTCGTCCTCATCATTTTTCACTTCTAAATCCTTTTTCACTTGATAACGTTCTTAGAGATAATTTTTTTTTTTATTCCTTTTATTTATATTTATTATAACTTTAAGAAGGAGAGAGACAAACTTGATTAAATTCAAAGAAATACATGAATATATACTCTTTACTCCTATAATTTTTTTATATATGTTTTTTTAAATATGAAAAAAATAAAAAATTATATATGTTGTTTGGGATGAAATGCGAACATCATATTATAATATTATTCTAAATAAACAAATACATATTGATAAAGAGGAAGTGTTTAATATACCAAAATATTTGATAAATAAGTTTGGTAACTATCTCTATAATATATACATAAACAATGTAATATTTAATGGGTAAAATGAAATTTAGCAAAAATCATTCACTAAAATGGCCCTTTGATAAAAAAAAATTTACAATAAATTGTACAGGCACCAAATTCTTTTCTGCATTTTTGAATACCATATGAAGTGACATGATTTTATATGATTCATTCTCTATCAACATAGAATGTTTGTGTATATATATATATTGTCAATCACTAATCATATGTCACATCTTTAGCAAACAAATTTGGTAAAAAATTTTGATGGCCTCTAATATTGTCCAAAATTTTAATAACATTGCTCCCACAAATTAAATATCCTCTGGTAATATAGATTCTTGAAGTTGATGTTTCACATCTTGAGCTTGAGGGAGGCAATGGACCAGAGTTCATATGATAATGTATAAAAAATAAAAAAATAAAAAAAACAAAAAAAAAACAGATAATTTCTAAATTTGTTTTCGTCCTAAAAGCTTTGGCTATAATTATTAGCTACTGGACCATCCAATTAATTCACAAAAAGCTATTGGATCATCCTCCAAAGTGTAAAATAAAAAAAATAAAAAAAAATGTATGGATGTTGTTTGTCTTTATAGCATTAATTGCTTACATCCTTCTCGTAGTTGCTGTCAACAATTAAAAGTGAAAGCTAATTTGGAGGGTGTGGTCATGATATGGCAGTTTCTAAGAGGAGCCGAGTCCATATCCCACGTGATAAACCCCTTAATACTCAATAATGTCTGACTCTGTCTTGTGACAGCTGTGTTTTAACGGTTTTTGCTGTGGCTTTCCAAGCCAATCTGTAGCTAGCCACAAGACCAAGCAATTAATTCGCGGAAATGCTATCCGAATCTCATGTGTCAAAAAAAATATTGTGTGGATTTTTTTTTTTTTTTAAATCATTATTTGCTTAAGCTCTTCTCGAGCCGTGTTTCAAATTTTTTGTTTTGGCTTTCCAAGCCATCCTGCAACTAGCTACTGGACAAATCAATTAATTCACTGAAAAGCTATTCCTTCCACACTCATATGCGCCCAAAGAAAATATTTTGTGGATGTTTGTTTTTTGAGCATTAAATCCTTATAGCATCTCTATTCTGCATATTTTAGATTTTTTTCTCATATTAAAAAATAAATAATCATTTAAAAATGTTTTTTAATATATTTGTTTAAATATCCTATTAAATAAATTAATATGATAATGAAAAAATAGATATTCTTAAGATAACTTTCTACTTTGAATATTTTGTTTAAACATTCTTGAGTTTCTTTAAAAATAATTTTTTTAATGTTAAATTTTTTTAAAAATATTGATAAAATATATATATAATTAATTAATAGTTATAAATAGTTTTCGATACATTATTGTTGAAATTTTTTTTTAAAATTTTCTGTATATTTGTATCATCTAAATTTTGATAGTAATAATTTCTACGCTACATAAATAATAATCCACATTTACCATTATTGAAGTATCTTTAATGGCTATCTATTGTTTTTTTTTTTTTTTTACCATATCATAAAGTAGATAGCTAATAAAAAATTCCTCCAATAGATTTATCTAAACACTCTGTCAAGCTGATGTAGCTAAAACCTCTACTTTTGAAGATTTGTCAAACATTATGAAGTTCATTTAATAAAATATATGCAGTTAATTAAATGTCATAAATTAGTAAGGCGCACATTCAATAATCAATAGAGTGTTGACAATCTTTTTCCATGCCTTGCCTTAAGGCAAGGTGTTTTTTTCAAGCCTAAAGCCTAGGCATGCTAAGATGAGGCCTGGGTGCGGAGTATTGGTAGTTACCTCGTGTTCAATCCCATTAGTTCAGGTATGAATCAAGAGATGATTTAAATGTAATAGTAATTACTCTTATAATGTCATGACATTTTCAAAGCAGTTAGATTCAGGATTCAAAAGAACTTTGAAATTAAATGCTCAAATGAGAATAGCCCAAGAATAAAGATGGATGACTTCTTGCAAAGCTCTGAACAAAAAATCCCATATGGAGTACAATGGCTAATGCCAAGGCCTTTTTAAAGTAGTTGATTTCAAGATTCAAAAGAACTTTGAAATTAAATATGTTTAGACGATAGTAGTCTAAGGACAAGGATGAATGAATTTTTAGAAAACTCCGAACAAAAAATCTCATATGGAATGCAATGGCTAACGCCGAGACCTTTTCATAGTAGTTGGTTTCAAGATTCAAAAGAATTCTGACGTTAAGCATACTCAAACGAGAGTACTCCACAGACAAGGATGGATAATTTTTTGAAAAGCTCTGAACGAAAAATCCTATAAAAAATACGGTGGTTAAATTTGAACGAATATCGACAGAAAGTGATAGGTTACACAGGAGGACTACTTTGCATGGAAGCTTATCCATTAAGGATTCAACATATCTCCATACCATAATGCGTGGGAGGATCATTTTACATGCAAGCTAATTCAATAATTAAACAAATCCCCATAAACTTTTTCATAAAAAAGGAAAAAATTCATTTATACCTTTTCAGATTTACCATTATTTCATATGACACATGCTTGTGAAAATTTATTATGTAACTCTTTTAGTTTTTTTAAATTCACACCATATTATGTGAGAATAATTTTACATGGAAGCTCATTCAATAATTTAACAAATCCCCATAATTTTTTTCATAAAAAAGGACAAATTATTTACACCCTTTCAGATTTACCATTATCTCATGGACCATATGGTTTTGAAAAATTATTGTTTACCTCTTTTTAGTTTTTTAAATTAATCAAAAGAGATCATTTGTCAATTTTAATAGTTTTTACTGGTTAATTTTAACAGTCAAAAACCAAAACTTTATTTTTGCAACGTTATTTAATCATAAATATAAATTTTTAATTTTCCATTGGTCTTTAAATGTTAAAATTAACTGTTAACTTCTTTTTGATAGATAAAAAAATAAATAAAAGAAGGTTAATGATAATTTTTAAAAGGTATAGAACTAGATGAAATAATGGAAAAAATAAAAAAAAAACAAACCACTCCTACCTTTTTTTGGTAATATAGGTTTCTCAATATGAAAACTTTTTGGTTCCACTTGCAAACTATTTTAGCATTTTTTTGCTTTTTCGCACTCTTTCAGTTACCCACTCTCTTTCTAAAACCCCTTGGTCCTTATCAATTTTCTTTTATCTTTTTTCATTTGATGAACATTATTAGAGACAATTTTTATTCTTAGGATTAAGATAAGGGAGATAAGGGAGGAGAGAGACAAACTTGATTTGCTTAAAAGAAATATATAAATACAAATTAATTTTACATGCACCATCTAATTTACTAGCATATCTGCAACAGCACAGACCACTCCCATGAGATATTGTTTTCTTTGGGCATGGAAAATCCTCTTACAACCTAGCTCTCAAGGTTTTAAAAGGCCTCTCAAGGGAAAGGTATCTCTTATAAACCCAGCCCTCAAGGTTTTAAAAAGCCTCTCAAGGGAAAGGTATCCACACCCACTTTTATGGAGTATTTCGTTCCCCTTTCCAACCAATGTGAGACTTCACAATCCTCCCCCCTTGGGGCCCAGTGTCCTCGTTGGCACACCAATCCGGGTCCGACTCTGATACCATCTGTGAGAGCCCAGACCACCCGCATGAGATATTATCCTCTTTGGGTCTCGGGAATTCTCTTGCAATCCAGCCCTCAAGGTTTTAAAAGACCTCTCAAGGGAAAGGTATCCACACCCATTTATATGGAGTGTTTCTGTAACACCCCGACCCAAACCACATCGGAATTCGTGCACATTGACCGAGGTTGACGGTTGACGAAGTGGGTCAAAAGTTGACTTTTTGTTCCAGTTGAAATTTCTAGTTGATCATGATACCGTGGCAAAGTGCATGATGCCCCGAGTTCGTAGACTAGTAGCACGTTCAAAACGAAGCTACGGTTTGAAAGTTATGGGCAAAACAAGTCGAGGTGCAAAAGATGCCGGGAGTTGACTTTTTATCGTTGTATAATTTTGTTTTGACTTTTGTATGGTTGTAAAGTACTTGTCGATACGAGTTCATAGACTAGCGGCACGCTTAAATTGGACATCTGGTTAAAACGTTATAGACGTGTGAAGTTCGCCAGATACTGTAATATTTTATTATATCTGGCTTAAGTGCACAGTAACGCCATGTGTCGACACCTGATTGGTCCACATGGGTGAACAGTATCACCCATGGTGGCTTTTATTTGGCAAAAGCGACAGGGAGGAGAGAGAGAGAAAGAGAGAGAGGGAGAGAGAGAAACGACCGGCCGCCGGAGTTGTCAAAGTTTCTGGCCGATTCTTGATACACGTGCTGGCCAGACAGGAGCGCCTCTCCATTCCTAGCTGACCCTCAAAATTTCACGACCATCGGTCGCCGGACGCGCCCAGATCGAGCCGGCGAAGCTTGACGGAGATTTTTCCCCTCCACCACCGACCATCGCCGTTTGACCCATTTTCGGCCATTTTTAGGACACACGCGCCAGTCACCCTTCACCACCTCCTCATTTCCGGCCAGCCCACCAAATTTCACGGCCACCGGACCTTCGACGCGCCGGGATCGGAGTATTTTCCGGCGAGGCACCGAAAACCTTCAAACCCCGATCTCTTCGCCGTCCGACCTCCTTTTGCCTCACCGCCGGTCCCGTTGGAACCCTCTCCCCTTGAGCTACAAAATGCCCAAAAATCTCAGCCATCGGCCACCGAATGCGCCACCGCCGGTGACGGTTGCCGGTGACCGCGGCAGCTCGCCGGTGACGGTTGCCGGAGACCGCGGCAGCTCGCCGGAAATCCCTGTTCTGGCGAGTACCCAATTGCACCGCCGGTCCCTCTCCACTAATTCCGACCTCCTGAATCCAAATCCAGTGTCCTTTTCCTCCAATTCACGATGGTTTGGGAGAATCGAGGAGTTGAATCCCGAAAGCTTTCCGACGAGATTCCAGCCACCTCGGGTCCGATCTCCGGGAAGTAAGACTGGATCCATGATCCTCGTCACTCAAGCTTTGATTCGGTATATTACTCATCAATTTTAGTTGTCGTTTGTGTTCGCTCCCTGAGTACCCATTTGGGAGTTATCTGATTAAAATATTAATATATTTGGTTCGTGTACTGTGGATATTTTAGGTGCACGTGTGGGTAGTGGAGTTGATCCTGCGGAGGATCTTAGCTGATATACGCGTTCAAGGTGAGTTGTAACACCCCGTCCTGAATCATGTCGAAATTTTTGCACGTTGACCGAGGTTGATTGTTGACCGTTGACCGAAGGGGTCAAAAGTTGACTTTTTGACCCGATTGGAATTCTAGGTTGACTGAGGTACTGTTACAAAGTATACGTTGGCACGAGTTCGTAGACTAGTAGCACGTTGAAAACGGAGCTACGGTTTGAAAGTTACGAGCAAAACAAGTTAAGGTCCAAACTATCCAAGGGGTGCCGGAGTTGACTTTTTATTCATGCAAAGTTGAGCGTTGACTCATGCATGGTTGTGAAGTGCTCATTGATACGAGTCCGTTGACTAGCGGCACGTCCGAATTGGACATGTGGTTCGGAAGTTATGGACCTGTAGAGTTTTTCAAACACCGTATTATTTTAATATTATTTTTGAATGTGTATTGATGTGCCACGTGTGACTTAATGAAGGTGACCATGTGTCACCATGTTGAGAAGCCACATGTCAACCATGTGTAATATCAAATTATTTTAATTATTATTTTAAATAATAATATTATTAATATTATTTAATTAATTTAAAATTATTTCTTTTTATTTCTTTTTATTTCTTTTTCTTTTTCTTTTTCTTTTTCTTTTCTTTTCCCCACGTGGGAAAACACCTTCTCCTTTCTTTTCCTTTTCTTTCCTTCCCTTCTTCTTCCCCAAGCCCGACAGAGACAAAACAACACGGAGAAATTCTTCTCTCTCTCTCTCTCTCTCTCTCCTTTGACTCTCTCCCTCTCCCTGTTTGACCGACCGTTTGGCTGGATTTCAGTCACCAGAAAGCCACACGCACCGGCCATCGGTGAAGCCCAGCTCGCCGCGACCTCAGCCTCCAAATTTCTCGGCCAGTCGCCGCCGGACGCACCCAGATCGGGCCGGTGAAGTTGGCAGCGGCCGGTTACGTTTTTCAGGCGATTCTCGCCGTTTCTGACCAACCCAGCCCGACCCATACCTCTATTCCACCATTTTCGACCCCTCTGAGTCCAAATATGGCCTCCAATCTCAAAAATTCGAAGCGGTTTGCAAGATACGAAGGGATCAAAACCGGCCGAATCTTTCCGACCAAATTCCGGCCACTGCCGGTCGAATTGGGCTCAATGGAGGTCGGTAATGTGATCCTCATCTCACAAGCTTTCCATAGACATATAATTTGTCAATTTTGGATAACGTTTGTGTTTGACCCCCCGGGTACCGGGTATTATTTACCCAAATAAAATATTAATTTATTTGACTGTGTGTGGATTTTGTTCTAGGAGCATGGGTGAGTCATGGAATTGATCCCATGGTGGATCTTGGATTAATTGTGTGCTCCAGGTGAGTGACCCACCTTCAAAAAATATTTTGGGAATTTAATTATGTTTAATTGGTATTTAAATTATGCTCATGTGCTACAATTTGGTTATGGTTTTATTGTGGTTTAATTTATTTATTATTCATGAGCAATTTATATTTCATTAATAATCGTACGTGGTTTTAAGTATTATTTTTCGGGCATAATTGGGTTAAATATTTTATGAAAATATTTGTTTAAATTGTATAAATTATGCCCGCGGTATTTTAATTGTTGCACCTCGTGTTACTAGAAAATTATGGTTTAGTTGTTATGGATATTTCCGTACCGTTTGTTAAATAAAAATATGTGGGATGGTATTTGTGAAAATTTGGTATATTTCCCACGGTAATTTTGGAAAAACGGTACGGTTGGTTTAATAATTATTTTAGACGCATTCACACAGTATTGGTGTTCTGGTATATGTATATGTGGTTCAGCGCGCAAGTATTATTATTTCACCTGTGAGTTGCCATTGGACCGTGGGCAGGCAAGTCTTATATAGTGCACACAGCCGCCCCCCTCCTTGGCCGGGATGATGGTTTCAGCAGCGGTACTATCGGGACGCCGAAGTGCTGTTTGCAAGTTTCTCTCTTTAATCTCCCGCCAGTCGGTGCTCAGGACGCTGGGTATCGGAGGGCATCACTGGTATATGGTGTGGTGCGTCAAGTGTAATTTTCAGATAAAATTTCAAACCTCAAAGAGTACAAAATTATTTATTACAATTTATTGCAGTTTATTATATTTGGGGTATTTATTTATTTATTTGTCGTTTATTAAATTATTTGGTCCCTTGGTTTTCGGGAAGTACGAGTATCGGGTTTTGTGAAATTGTTTTAAAAGGGAAACATTTCCAACGGAGTGAATAGTGAGGGTTTTGAGAGAAATTGTTACTTCAAATGTTATTTATTTATTTATTTATTTATTCGGTATTGATTTATTAAATCCCTTTATTTGGTATATTATTAATATTAAAGGTGTTCGGTAGTTAGGGTCACTCACTGAGATGATTAGCATCTCACACTCTTAAATTCCGTTCCCCTAGGTCCAGGTTGGGAGACGTTGATTGTCCGGGGCGAGCCCGACGTCTCAGTTTGTTGCCGAAGTCCAAGAAGTATTTCTTCCCTTTTTCCTCTCTATCTTGTATTACTTCTTATCTGTCATTGTATAAATTCCACATTTATCTGTATAATGCTCTGTATACTGTATTGGACGTGTAGTTATTATCTATGCACTAGGTTGCTGCTGTTATTATTTGAAGTGCTGAAATTTGTGGAATCAATTTGTAGTATTGTGGGAGGAATAAGGGGATGTTTATAGAAGTGTGTTTTCAGTGCAGGAAATTTTTGGTTAGTCCTACCCTTAGGGGAGGTGCTACCGGATTTTCCGTTGGAAGGTTCGGTGGTATTTCCCTGGGATCAGGGCTTGTTTAGGGTTCCGGGGAGGAATTCTGGACGGGTCCTGACATGAGTGACCCACCTTTAAAAATATTTTGGGCAATTAATTATATTTAATTGGTGTTTAATTGATATTGAAATTATGCTCATGTGGTGCAATTTAATTATAATTGTGGAAAATTATTATTTATTGTGATTTAATTTTATTTATTACGCATGAGCAAGGTATTTTCAGTAATAAATCGTATGTGGTTTTAATATTATTTTTGGGCATAATTGGTTTAAATATTTAAGGAAATTATTTGTTTAAATTTTATAATTATGCCCGTGGAAAAATTATTTGTACATTGTTATCGATAGTTTCGTACCGGGTATGTTAAAGGAAAATATGTGGGATGGTAAATTTGAAAATTGGTATATTTCCCACGGTGATTTTGGAAAATGGGTACGGTAATAATTAATTTAATAATTATTTTAGATGCACTCATACAGTATTGGTGTTCCAGTGTATATGTGGTTAGCGTGCAAGTTATTATGTCTCCTGTGAGTTGCCATTGGACCGAGGGCAGGCAAGTTTGATATTGGCCACAGCCGCCCCCCTCCTTGGCCGGGATGACGGTTTCAGCAGCGGTACTGTCGGGACGCCGAAGTGCCGTTTGCAAGTTTCTCTCTTTAATCTCCCGCCGGTCGGTGCTCGGGACGCTGGGTATCGGAGGGCATCACTGGTATATGGTGTGGTGCGTCAAGTATAAATTTTGGATGGAAATTTCAAATCTCAAAGTGTTCAAAATTATTATTTATATTTTATTACATTTTATTTATATTTGGGATATTTATTTATTGTTTATTAAATTATTTGATCCCTTGGTTTTCGGAATTACGAATATCGGGTTTTGTGAAAATGTTTTAAAAAGGGAACATTTCCAACGGAGTGAATAGTGAGGGTTTTGAGAGAAATTATAACTTTCAATTGTTTATTATTTATTTATCTATTTAATTGCCGGTATTAATTAAATTCCCTTATTTGTTATATTATTAATATTAAAAGTGTTCAGTAGATATGGTCACTCACTGAGATGCTTAGCATCACACGTTTTTAAATTCCGTTCCCTTAGGTGCAAGAGGTGGTAGACGTTCTTCCGGAGCAAACCGAATCTTCATCGCTATCGTAGTTCGAGAAGTACCTTTGTATTCATTTATTTCAATTATAATATTTCATTCATCCTTGTTGTATTCTCTGTTTAATAGTACTTCATGAAACTTTGTATACTGTTCTGGACACTTATGTATTATTTATGCACTGTATTACTGTTATTCCTGTGAAGTGCTGTAAAATTGTGGAATCAATTTGTAGTATTGTGGGAGGATTAAGGGGATGATTATAGAAGTGTATTTTCAGTACAGGAAATTTATGGTAAGTCCAACCCTTAGGGGAAGTTCTGCTGGATTTTCCATTGGAGGGTCCGGTAGGGTTTCCCTGGGATCAGAGCTTGTCTAGGGTTCCAGTGAGAAATTTTGGACGGGTCCTGACAGTTTCGTTCCCCTTTCCAACCAATGTAGGACTTCACAATATCTATCAAGAATATATGTGTCATTATTTGGATGATTGATATTTAATAACATTTATCCTTTCAAGAATTCACTTACTCATTTCTAGTCAATCAAATAGTGATACATGTATTCTTAGTAAATTTATTCATTAATTAGACAATGCCTATAACCTTACTTACATATATATATATATATATATATATATATTTTACTTCCCTCCTTTATTTTTTAATTACAAGTTACAAAAAAAATCAGTGAACAAAATAAAATTCATATCTAAATAAAATAAGATAAAATATGCAAAATATTTTTACATGTTTTTATGTGTATTTTATAAATATGAGCAAAATAAGAAATCATATATGATGTTTGGGATGAAATAAATATTATATTATAATATTATTTTAAGTAAGCAAACACAAATTGATAAAAAGGGTAGTGTTCAATGCATCAAGATATTTATTATATTATAATGTAATTCTAAATAAGTAAATACATATTGGTTAAACGGAAGTGTTCAATGTACCTAAATATTTCTGGTTGTTATCTCTATGATTTACGCATAGTTAGCTATAACATTTAAAATTATTATATATTTTTATCTTGCTACATGAAATGACCCTTTAATAAAAAAATTTACAATAAAATGTAGAGGCACCGATATTTTTTTCTTCCAAATTTTGGATACCAAATGATGTGAGCTGGATCACATAGCTTTAAATTTTGGATAGTCTAATGAGCTGGATCACATAGCTTTAAATTAAAAAAGTAGTGACTTTGGTAATACATATTATTCAATAGTTCTTATCTAGCTAATTTTAAGAGATTTAGTACTTGGCCGACTTATCAGATAGTTTTAAATTAACAAAGTAGTGACTTTCATAATTCATATGATTCAATAGTTCTTATCTACCTAATTTTAAGAGATTTAATACGATTATTTTTGAAACAATTCGAGAGAAATATTTTTATTAAACTTTGGACAGGTCAAGATTGGAGTTTAATTACAATAAAACAATTGTTAACTATTTCATCGATGCTCTTCTAGAACAATTCCCTCAAAAATTCAAAAATGCTAACTCGATTGTTAATTCCCTTCCTCCTGGACAATTATTCTCGGAACACCCTTATTTGACTCCACGCGAGATTCTATTATATCAGAGGAAAGATTTATTGCTCAGAATATTTTAGTCACAACCACAACCACACACACACACACACACACACACACAAAACAAAAAAGAACAAAAAAAAAAAAACAAAAAAAGATCATATCTAGCTTTTTTTTTGCACAAATATGCGAGACCACATTGAGTGGAAGCTTATCCATTAATAATTCAACAAATCTCCACAATCGGAGCCAAAAATAGAAAAAAGGACCACCCTAGGTTAGAGAACGGTTATACAAATCAACCACGTTTTGCATTTGGAGCTTTGTTTTTGTCCATAGGATGCGAGAGGACCACATTATATGGAAGCTTTAGTCCACAGTAGGCCTCTAGGCTAGAGGACCATTATGCAAACCACGTTTTTTGCATTTTGAGTTTTGTTTTTGTCCATAGTCTACGAGAGGACCACTTTATATACAAGCTCATTCAATGATTATGAAGTTAATTGCACTTTAAGACCTTCAGATTCAAAGTTTTATAATTTAAACTCTTACTTTTTTAATTTAGTAATTTAGATTTTAGATTTTTCAGTTTTGTACAATTTGGATCTTGTTTAACTTTTAACTAGAGGGTTTAATTGATATCTCACATAATTGATATTAAACTATATAAATTTTTAAATTAAAAGATACTAAAGTTAAAATGTTAAATTTATTGATAAAAATTTTGTACTTTGATGTAATTTATTTTTTAAAAAAGTTGGTACATATCACCTAATTGATTAATATTAAACTAAATCAAATTTTAAATTAAAAATATTAAAAGTATAGATTTTTAAAACTAGTTTAAAATTTTGCATTCTAATATTTTTTAGTTCAAAATTTGATACATTTTAATATTGATCATATGAGAGGACTGTTAAACTATGTCAACCTAAAGTAAAAAATACCCAAATTGTAATAAGTTGAAAAACCAAGAGCTTAAATTGTTAAGTCAAAAAGCTAAGAGTATAAGTTGTAATTAAAAAACTAAAATGGAAGGATATCAAAATTCAATTAATCCATAATAATAATTAAAAAAAATTCTCCACAAATTTTTTTCATGCAAAAAAAAAAAAAAAAAAAAAAGGAGCACTCTACTTATGGATGCTTTTGTCCATAATAGACAAGAAAGAAGCTGAAAGATTCTGCAAATCAACCACGTTTAGCATTTCTCCGTGGAATTGTTTGTTGATGGTATGCTAGAGTGTGTGTGTGTGAGAGAGAAAGAGAAGAAAAAAAAATTTGTTTTTTAAGTGTATTTTTGAAAGAAACTTTTTAAAACATTCTCAGAATTTTTGTTTTTTTTTTTTTTCCTATTAGGAAAAGAAAACAGCAAATTTCTTTAAAATATAGAATTTCATTATGTGTCACCAATACTATGTGATGACTATAACAAAAAATGAAATAACAATACTAATTGGATATATTTGCTAATATATTGATTTTTGATTATCGATTTAATAAGGGAAAGTGAACACTTAAAGGTTAACCATTGAATTGCCACATGGTCTGTAACATCCCACATCGGTTGGAAAGGAAAACGAAGCCTGCCATATAAGTGGGTGTGGATACCTTTTCCTTGCGAGGCCTTTTGTGGACCCACCGTGTAATGGGGTGGCAGAGCAAAATCGTGCGGGCTGGGCCCAAAGTGGATAATATCGCATGCGGGTGATCTGGGCTGTTACAGTGGTATCAGAGCCAGTACCCGGATCGGTGCATGCCATAGAAGTGGGTGTGGATACCTTTCCCTTGCGAGGCCTTTTGTGGACCCACCGTGTATGGGCTGTTACATGGTCTATGGGATTATAATATCGATCTGATAAATATTATTTTTTATAATTTTTTTAAAAAAAGAAAAATTTATATCTATTAAGATAGAAAAACAAAAAATCATAAATATATTAATTATAATCACCAAAAATAAATCTTTTAATTATTTAAGATATAAAAACAAACAATCATTTAAGTAATTTTAAGACTTAAAAGAAATCATAAATGTAACACCCCGTCCCAAATCGCACCGGAATCCGTGCATGTTGACCGAGGTTGACCGTTGACCGTTGACCGAAGGGTGTCAAAGTTGACTTTTTGACTCGGTAAGAATTTTGAGTTGACTAGGGTACCGTGGCGAAGTGCACGATGCCACGAGTTCGTAGACTGGTAGCACGTCGAAAACGGAGCTACGGTTTGAAAGTTATGGGCAAAACAAGTTGAAGTGTAAACTGTCTAAAAGGTGCCGGGAGTTGACTTTTTCTTGTGATGTAATTGTGAGTTGACTCTTGTATGTTTGTAAAGTACTCGTCGATACGAGTTCATAGACTAGCGGCACGCTTAAATCGGACATGTGGTTAAAAAGTTATGGACGTTTGAAGTTTACCGGATACCGTATTATTTTAATGTTTTTGGGTCGTGAACAGTGAAATGCCACGTGTCAGCTTCTGAGTGGTCCACGTGGCATGAACAGTGTCATGCAGGGTTTTAATTTTGAAAAACTCTCGGGGAAGAGAGAGAAAGAGAGAGAAGAGAGAGAAGAGAGAGAGAGAGCCACCGCCGGCCACCGGATTTTGCCACTGTTCCGGCCGAGTTACTGTACACGCGCCGGACAGAAAGCTTGCCCACCTCATTTCCGGCAAAACCTCCAAATTTCACGGCGAACGGCCGCCGGACGCGCCCGGATCGGACGTTCGAAGTTTGGCGGCGATTTTTCCCCTCCACCGCCGGCCACCGCGAATCGGCACTGTTCCGGCCATTTTCCGGCCACACGCGCCTGACAGCCTTGATCCTCTCCTCAAGTCCGGCCTACCCACCAAAAATCACGGCCATCGGACCACCGACGCGCCGGGATCGGAGCGTTTTCCGGCGAGGGGTCGAAAATCTTCAAACGGTGATTTCTCCGCCGTCCGACCTCCGTTTTGCTCACCGTCGGTCCCGTTGGATTGCTCTCCTCACGATCTACAAATCTGCAAAATTTCACAGCAAACGGCCACCGTCGGAAATTACTGTTCCGGCGACGGTTGCCGGTGACGTGGCGGCCCGCCGGAAAATACTGTTCCGGCGAGTACCCGAAAATTCCGGCCAGCTCCAGTCCGCAGTGTTCGACCTCCTGAACCCAAATCCGACTTCCGTTTCCACCAATTCGCGACGGTTTGGGAGAATTGCGGAGCCGAAACCCGAAAAGCTTCCCGACGAAATTCAAACCCCGTCGGGTACGATCATCGGAAATGAAGACCGGATCTGTGATTAGCATCACTCGAGCTTCGATTCGGTATATGATTCGTAAATTTTAGTTATCGTTTGTGTTTTGACCCCCCGGGTACCGGATATTATTTATCCGAATAAAATATTAATTTATTTGACTGTCTGTGAATTTTGTTCTAGGAGCACCGGTGAGTCGTAGAATTGATCCCGTAGTGGATCATGGGTTAATTGCGTGCTCCAGGTGAGTGACCCACCTTCAAATTAATTTTGGGGAATTTAATTGATGAATATATTATGTGTGAATTAAATATTTGGAATTTAATTTCTATGTGCCAAATATTTATTGGATTTATTGTAGAAGTATTTATGAACTTATTGGATTTAAGAAAATGCGAATTCTACAAATTTATGCCGTGTGGAATTATTTTATGGTTTTGAGGATTTTGAAATTGGTGTGGTTTTAATGGTAAATTGGGCACGATTTGATTTTCAAATATTTCAAGGAAAATATTTGGTTATGTTGGTGATTTCAATTTTTATGAAATATGCCCATAAACTATTATGGGATTTGATTATGATATTTCGAGAAATTATTTATGCTTGGAAAAAATGTGGATATTTGAATTGATGGATTTGGGAGTTGGTGGATTTGAAAATCATGGAATTTATGGTATGGATTATAAGGAAATTGTGGAAAATTTCCCGGTTCAAGCGGATGGATTATGCCCGCTATGCTTATGAAAAATGTGAAATTTGTTTTATGATTTAAATTTATGGATTTTATAATTTTTAGATGCACCGTGCACGTACTGGTGTTCTGATTATGTGATATGGTATATGTGATATGGTTAGTGTGCACACGGTTGTGATTAGCGCGCATGTGGGTGTGATTAGCGCGCAGGTGATGTGATTAGCGCGCAGGTGGGTGTGAGTAGCGCGCGGTTGATATTATGAGGGTGTCCTGTGGATGCCATCGGAGAGGGCGGCCACCCCCCTTTGGCCGGGACACCAGGTTAGCAGCGGCGCTGTGGGACGCCACGCGACCGTATGCCGGTTTCTTTCTATAACCTCCTGTCTGGCGGTACCTTGGGACGCTGGGTACTGTTGGCGCCACTGGTATATAGTGGGTGCATCAAATGATTTTCAGAACTGTGTTTTAAAAATAAAATGTTTGGAAACTGAATTGGAATTAAAAATATAATTGTTACCGCTTCTGGTATTTAATTGATGTCTTGGTTTTCGGGGCATATGGATAAAGGGTTTTTGTGAAATTGTTTTAAAAGGGGAACCTTTCCAACTGAGAGAATTGTAAGGGTTTTGAGAGAAAATATTATTATTTCCAAATAATTATTATTTATACTTATTACTGTGATATTATATGGTATAGTAGTAGGGTCGCTCACTGAGATGATTAGCATCTCACTGAGATGATTAGCATCTCACACTCTTAAATTCCGTTCCTCTAGGTACCAGGTTGTCGGTGTTCACTCGGAGCGGACTTGATCTTCCTCACTGTTTTAGGTCGTGCTGTACCCTGTTTTTCTTTTATTGCAGTTGTAATATTTCTTTCATTCTTGTTGTATTTATTATGCACTGGATTACTGTATTTATTTTGAAGTGCTGCAAAAATTTGTGGAATCAATTTGTAGTATTGTGGGAGGAATAAGGGGATATTTTTAGAAGTGTGTTTTCAGTGCAGGTAGTTTGTGGTAAGTAAATCCCTTAGGGGAGGCTCTGCCGGATTTTCCGTTGGAGAGTTCGGTAGGGTTTCCCTGGGATCAGGGCTGTCTAGGGTTCCGGGGAAGGAATTCTGGACGGGTCCTGACATAAATGTCTTAAAATAATATTGTTAAGGCTTAAAAAAAAAAAAAGAAAGAAGAAAAATCTGTGTTGCAAATGGAAATCAGTATCAGTACTGCTTCATCTTTAAATATTGCTCAGCTAGCCGTGCAATGTCCAAGCTAGTTAGAACAAAATCAAAAAGCATTCATCTTTATCCATATATATATCTCTCTCTCTCTCTCTCTCTCTCTCAATTTTACTACTAGTAGATCCATGGCTTCCGACATTATTTTCCTCCCCGCTGCAAAGCTCCGAGTGCTTGCCGAACGAATTCATCTCATTGAATGAACAAACTTAGCGGACATCCAATTTGCTTCAACAACCGAAGAAATGGTTTATCTCCGAATCTCCAGCTTCAATCTTCATTCCGTTGGGAGCATTCTAGATGCAAGTGATGCAGCAGTGACCAAGTATGCGAGCGACGCCGTTCGCCGTCCTATTGCTTCTCTCATCTTTGCTTACATCGAGACATGTCTCAACAATGCGCTGCAGATCTTCAACAACTACACTGTTCGAAGGGACAACCTTGACAAAATCGCCCCCCATCTCCAAAACCTTATCAAAGAATTGGATGATCTGGACACTTCCAATTCCGCCGATGTTACGGCTCTCACCAAGAAAATTGAGAAGTTCAACGAGGCTATTACCAACTACACCAAGATGATTGCAAATACCCGTGCTTCTGAAGATTTCTCTAGACGTCTCAAGGACAGCGGCATCGACTTCCCTACCTTGGTCCGAAGGTATATGGCCCATACTGCATGATCTCTTTTTATCATATGATATTCCAATATCTATTATATACATACATATATATATATATACACCCTAACTTTATTAAGTACATGGATGGATATATGCAGGTATCAGGCAAATCTTGGGTTTTCTGGACAATTTGAGTAGCTGACAGATGAACAGAAGATATTGGTAATTAATTAACTAACCAAATAGATTTTGCATCTAAAATAGAATGTATAACGGATCGACAAGATAACATAAATATATATATATATATGATATTGAGTATTGATAAAAGTATTTACAATACACTCAGATTCTGAATGGTTCCATTAGTTTTAGATGGAATTACTTTCTGTAACACCCCGTCCCAAATCGCATCGGAAATCGTGCACGTTGATCGAGCGGGTCAAAAGTTGACTTTTTGTTCCAGTTGGAATTTCCAGTTGACCAAGGTACCGTGGCGAAGTGCATGATGCCCCGAGTTTGTAGTCTAGTAGCACATCGAAAACGGAGCTACGGTTTGAAAGTTATGAGCAAAACAAGTTGAGGTCCAAACTGTCCAAGGGGTGCCGGAGTTGACTTTTTATTTATGGGAAATGAGCTTTGACTCATGCATGGTTGTGAAGTGCTCGTCGATACAAGTTCACAGACTAGCGGCACGCTTAAAACGGACATCGGGTGAAAAAGTTATGGACGCGTGAAGTTTGCCGGATACCGTAATATTTTAATGTTTTTGAGTTGATAAGCAGTGAAATGCCATGTGTCGTCACCTGATTGGTCCACGTGGATGAACAGTGTCACACAGTGGCTTTTATTTGACAAAAATCTAGGGGAAGAGAGAGAAAGAGAGAGAGGAGAGAGAAAAAGAGAGAGAATCCGATCTACTGTACACGCGCCGGCCAGCAAGATTCCCCTCCCCATTTTTGGCAAAACCTCAAAATTTCACGGCCATTGGCCGCCGGACGTGCCTGGATCGAGGCGGCGAAGATCGGCGGTGACTTTTTCCCTCCACCACCGGCCACCGCTGATTGACCCATTTCCGGCCATTTTTCGGCCACACGCGCCAGCTAGCCTTCATCACCTCCTCAAGTCCGACCGACCCACCAAATTTCACGGCCACCGGACCACCGACGCGCTGGGATCGGAGCTTTTTCCGGCGAGGGGCCGGAATTCTTCAAACCGTGATTTCTCCGCCGTCCGGCTTCCGTTTGCCTCACCACCGGTCCCGTTGGATTGCTCTCCCCTCGATCTACAAATCTGCAAAAAATCTCAGCCAACGGCCACCGCACGCGCCGCCGCCGGCGACGGTTGCTGGTGACCTCGGCGGCTCGCCGGAAGTTACTGTTCCGGCGAGTACCCAGTCCCACCGCCGGCTCCTGTCCACTGTGTTCGATCTCCTGAACCCGAATCCAGTATTCGTTTCCACCAATTCGTGAAGGTTTGGGAGAATTGCAAAGTCGAAACCCGAAAGCTTTCCGACGAGATTCCAACCCCGTCGGGTCTGATCACCGGAAAGTAAGACCGAATCCATGATCCTCGTCACTCGAGCTTCGATTCGGTATATAACTCGTAACTTTTAGATATCGTTTGGTGTTCGCTCCCCGGGTATCCATTTGGGAATTACCCGAATAAAATATTAATATTTTTGGTTGGTACACTGTGGTTGTTTAGGTGCGCATACGAGTGGTGGAGTTGATCCTGCGGAGGATCTTAGTTGATTTACGCGCTTAAGATGAGTGACCCACCTTCAAAAATTATTTTGGGCATTTAATTATGTTTAATTGGTATTTAAATTATGCTCATGTGGTGCGATTTAATTATGAATTTTATTGTGGTTTAATTTATTTATCATGCATGAGCAAAGTGTATTTCGGTAGTATTTGTACGTGGTTTTAAGTATTATTTTTCGGGTATAATTGGGTTAAATATTTTACGAAAATATTTGTTTAAATTTTATAAATTATGCCCGCGGTATTTTTATGGTTGCATCTCATATTTCGATAAAGTTGTGGTTTGTTTGTTATCAATGGTTCGTACCGATGTATTAAATAAAAGTATGTGGGATGGTAAGTGTGAGAATTTAATGTATTTCCCACGGTAGTTTTGGAAAACGGTACGGTTGGTTTAATAATTATTTTAGATGTATTCACACAGTATTGGTGTTCTGGTATATGTATATGTGGTTCAGCGCGCAAGTATTATTATTTCACCCGTGAGTTGCCATTGGACCGTGGGCAGGCAAGTTTGTTATTGCGCACAGCCGCCCCCCTCCTTGGCCGGGATGATGGTTTCAGCAGCGGTACTGTCGGGACGCCAAAGTGCCGTTTGCAAGTTTCTCTCTTTAACCCCCGCCAGCCTGTCGGTGCTCAGGACGCTGGGTATCGGAGGGCATCACTGGTATATGGTGTGGTGCGTCAAGTGTAATCGTCAAGTGTAATCGTCAAGTGTATTTGTCAAGTGTAGTTTTCAAATAAAGTTTAAAACCCCAAAGGTGTTCAAAAATTATTTACTATAATTTATTACATTTTAATTATATATTGGGGTATGTATTTATTTATTTATTGTTTATCAAATGGTTTAATCCCTTGGTTTTCGGGAAGTATGTACATCGGGTTTTGTGAAATTGTTTTAAAAAGTAAACATTTCAAACGGAGTGATTGGTGAGAGTTTGAGGGAAATTATTGTTTCCAACAGTTATTATTTATTAATTGTTGGTATTTATTCAATTCCCTTAATTGTTATTATTATTATTATTATTATCATTAAAAGTGTTCAGTAGTTAGGGTCACTCATTGAGATAATTAGCATCTCACGTTTTTAAGTTCCGTTCCCTTAGGTACAAGTGGTGGTAGACGTTCTTCCGGAGCGAACAAATTTTCCGCTGCTATCGTGTTTCGAGAAGTACCTTTGTACTCTTTCATTTCAGTGTATTATTTATTTCATCCTTGTTGTATTTCTGTTGATTAGCACTTCTTAAAGCTCTGTATACTATTGGGACACTTATGTTTTATTTATGCACTGGGTTGTTGTTATTGTTGAGAAGTGCTGAAATTTGTGGAACAATTTGTAGTTTGAGGGAGGAATAAGGGGATGAGTATCGAAGTGTGTTTTCAGTGCAGGTGTTTGTGGTAAGTCCATTCCTTAGGGAAGGTTCTGCCTGATTTTCCATTGGAGGGTCCGGTAGGGTTTCCATGGGATCAGGGCTTGTCTAGGGTTCCGGGGAGGAATTCTGGACGGGTCCTGACATTTTCTCTCTTTTAGTTTAGAATATATTATAATTTTTGAAAAAATATCAATTGATAATTTAAATTTACAACTTAAAATATTATTGTGTTTTGCATTAAATTGAAAAAAAAAATTCCAAAGAGATCAAACATGCATGATTTTAATTGGATTTATAAATATATACGTATATACATGCAAATGTCCAAATTAATAAAAAAAAAGTCCAAATTAATAACCCTTCATTATTATATAGAGATATTTTTATAATATTTGTTTAATTATATGCATGTAGGTGTATGATTCAATAATAGAGGCTTCAGGTCGGGGAAAAGTACTCAATCATAAAGTTCTAAAGGCAATTTCTGTGCCAGGAAGTTTTCGAAGCAATCAATTGAAAGATATAACCATTGAGGATGCTTTTGGAAAAGCAGTGCTGCTGAGGAATGCAGCAGTCATAACTTGGGATGTATTTACGGCTGAGCACCCAATCAAAGCAGTGACAGGTGATGCAATTGTGATAGCAGCTAACAAAGGAGGGGCATTATTGGGAGATAGAGTTTCAGCTGCCATGGTGACATTAGAGGTTGCAGAGGCATCTGCTCTGTTCGTTACAGGGGTTGGATTTGTGGTTGGCTTTGCGGCAGGTTTTATTGTTGGTCAAATTGCTGGCGCTGTTTTCGATGCAATTTTCGGCTCAGGAGGGTCTGATCCTCTGCCTAATCAAGACCAACTCTTCTATGCAGCTACTATGCCTGATGGCAAAGAGTTGGCCAGACTTATTGCCTAGACTTCTACCATATCAAATAAATAATCTAAGCTCGGTGCATGTCCAATAAAAATAAAAATAAAAATAAAAATAAAAATAATAGTCTACTAGACCATCCTTATTTACCAAAAAAAAATATTAAACCATCCTTAATACAAGGAATTAATAATTTCATCTATGGATAATGTTTGGTATCTTGCTTATGTATTGTTTTGAATTGCACCAATAAAATAATTTACGTTTGAGTAACTACAGTTGCCAATTTATTTATTTTTCTATATATGCATTATTATTATTATTGTAATAAAGTATTAATCATATGAACATTTTATTTATACATGTAATACTATTTGAGACTCATTAATTCTAAATGAATAATGCCATAATAAATTCAATAAGAATGTCCAATAAATTTAGACAAAACCAGGGCTTTTATAGGTTCCATTTTTTCAAATAAAAATTTTTAATATGTCATTTTATTAGATTAACTTTTTTATTTTTATCTTTCAACCATTGAAGCAATTCAACAACTTATAATAGAATACTTAATGAGAAAACCAACTAATGTCAGGACCTGTCCAAAATTCCTCACTGGAACCCTAGATAAGCCCTGATCCCAGGGAAATACCACCGAACCTTCCAATGGAAAATCCGGCAGCACCTTCCCTAAGGGTAAGACTAACCAAAAATTTCCTGCACTGAAAACACACTTCTATAAACATCCTCTTATTCCTCCCACGTTACTACAAATTGATTCCACAAATTTACAGCACTTCAAAGAATAACAGTAACTCAATGCATAATTAATAACTACACGTCCAATACAGTGTACAGAGCATTATACAAATGAATGTGGAATTAATACAATGACAGATAAAGAAGTAATACAGATGAAGAGGAAAAAGGGAAGAAATACTTCTTGGACTTTCGGCAACGAACTGAGACGTTGGGCTCGCCCCGGACGATCAACGTCTCCCAACTTGGACCTAGGGGAACGAAATTTAAAAACGTGAGATGCTAATCATCTCAGTGAGTGACCCTATCTACTGAACACCTTTAATATTTATCATATAACGAATAAAGGAATTTAATTAATACCAACAATTAGATAGATAATAAATAATAAACAATTGAAGTAATATTTTCTCTCAAAACCCTCACTATTCACTCCGTTGGAAATGTTCCTCTTTTAAAACATTTTCACAAAACCCGATATTCGTACTTCTCGAAAACCAAGGGATCAATTAATTTAATAAACAAGAGATAAATACCCCAAATATAAATAAAATGTAATAAAATATAATAAATAATTTTGAATACTTTGGGGTTTGAAATTTCTTTATCCGAAAATTTATACTTGACGCACCACACCATATACCAGTGATGCCCTCCGATACCCAGCGTCCCGAGCACCGACTGGTAGGAGATTAAAGAGAGAAACTTGCATACGGCACTTCGGCGTCCCGACAGTACCGCTGCTGAAACTGTCATCCTGGCCAAGGAGGGGGGCGGCTAATGCGCAATATATAAGATTTGCCTACCCTCGGTCTAATGGCAACTCACGGGAGACATAATAACTTGCGCGCTAAACCACATATACACCAGAACACCAATACTGTATGAGTGCGTCTAAAATAATTACTAAATTAATTATAACCGTACCGTTTTCCAAAATTACCGTAGGAAATATACCAATTTTCACATTTACCATCCCACATATTTTCCTTTAACAAACCCGGTACGAAAACATTGATAACGATAAAAATAATTTTTCTCGCAACACGAGGTCCAACAAATAATATACCAAGGGCATAATTATAAAATTAAACCACCAAATTAAACAAATATTTTCACAAAATATTTAAACCAATTATGCCCAAAAATAATAACAAAATCCAGACACAATTAATTTATGAAAATACCTTGCTCATGTGTAATAAATACAATTAAATCACAATAAAATAATAATCGGGAATTTCTTAATGATCCCAAATTTCCGTTTAGCACCAATGGGTAAATATATATATAAAATAATTTTTTTTTCCGATTATATTTAAAATACACCACATGAGTATAAATTTCAGATATCAAATTAACACAACATAAATATAATTAATTGCCCAAAATAGTTTTCAAGGTGGGTCACTCACCTGTAGCACGCAATTAAACCATGATCCACCATGGGATCAATTCCACGACTCACCCGTGCTCCTAGAACACAATTTACACACAGTTAAATAAATTAATATTTTATTCGGGTAAATAATACCCGGTACCCCGGGGGGTCAAACACAAACGTTAGGCAAAATTGTTGAATAATATACCGAATCGAAGCTTGTGGAACGAGGATCGCATTACCAATCTCCATCGACCCCAATTCCGCCGATGGTGGCCGGAAAGCTTCGGCCGGTCTTAATTCCTTCGCATCTCACAAACCACTTCGAATTTAAACGATTGGAGACCATAATTGAACTCAGAGGACCCAAAATAGGGGGAAAGGGGTGGCAATTTGGACTGGGCCGGAAATTCAACTCGTCGCCGCCGACTTCACCGGCCTGATCTGGACGCATCGTCGGCCAGCCGGCAGCCAAATTTGGCTGGTGAGCTAGCTGGCGTGTGGTCTTGGACGGTGGCCGGCATGTGTGGCTTGTGGTGGCCGGAGAAAGATGAACATGGGAGAGAGAGAGACGGCCGATGGGAAGGAAGAAAGAAGAAGAAGAAGAACAGGCCCCATGGCCTTTTTTCCCACGTGGGGGAAAAGAAAAAAAAGAAAAAAGAAAAGAAAAAGAAAGAAAAAGAAATAAAAAGAAATAAATTAAAAATAATTAAACAATATTAAAAAAACAATATTATTACATGAAATAATAATAAAATAATATGATATTAAACATGTTTCACATGTGACATCTCACCATGGTGACACATGGTCACATTTATTAAGTCACACGTGGTACATCGTTACGCGTTTAAAAATAATATTAAAATAATACAGTATTTGAAAAACTTTACAGGTCCATAACTTTCAAACCACATGTCCAAATCGGACGTGCCGCTAGTCTATGGACTCGTATCGACGAGAACGTTACAACCATACATGATTCAAAGCTCAACTTTGTATGAATAAAAAGTCAACTCCGACACTCCTTGGACAGTTTGGACCTCAACTTGTTTTGCTCATAACTTTCAAACCGTAGCTCCGTTTTCAACGTGCTACTAGTCTACGAACTCGTGCCAACGTGTACTTCGTAACGGTACCTCAGTCAATCTAGAATTCCATCCGAGTTAAAAAGTCAACTTTTGACCCCTTCGGTCAACGATCAAAGTCAACGGTCAACGGTCAAAGTTGGAAAATTTCCATTGTACTTTGGGGCGGGGTGTTACAACTAAGTTGAACTGATATATTTAAAAATCATAAAAGAAAAAATTTGGGAAAATAGTGTCCTTATTGAAAGGGGAAAACCATCCACTTGATAGGTTTCCATTTTTATTTTTTTGTTATTATGTTTATTTTTTTCCCACGTTTCAAACTTTAAATCCTATTTCTAAACCCCCATAGTTTCCAACTAATTTTGCATGCATTCAACCATTAAAAAAGATTTAAAAAAAAAACTCTACAAATTCTAAAAATTTCCTAATTTTAGCTTGCGTCTTACATAAGACGCCAAAAATTTGTCCCACATGCATGTGAGAGGGAGTATGGTGCTCTTAACTGAATTTTTTCCCAAAATTGGAGTCAAATATTCATGGCGTTTGAGATAGCCAAATAGGGAAAAGGGAGGAAAATGGCAATTGAAAGTACTGGAGGAAGAATGGGTTGGCTTTGCAAAATATGGATATTGATTTGATGGATATGACGGTACTTCCAGTGTATGAAATAGATGTTTAATCGGCCCCAGCAAATGCCAATAGCCTAACTTTTTAAAAACATCTACCTATTCTCCAAAGTTGCACTTCCTTCTCTTACAGACCACAAACTGATGAGATTCATGTGGGATTGTCATGTATAGGTCTCAGTTAATGTTGGAAAATCTAGTCCTCGCAATCCAAAAAAATAGTACAAGGGTAAATTTTTTTTGCAATGCATAAATAACTCTATACATCCCCTGGTGGTGTTTATTTACCAAAAAACCACGGCCAACATTTCCCCACTTTTTCTTCTTTCTGAATTTGAAAACTTATAATTAAGATAGTCTAATTTTTACCAGAAAAAAAGAAATAATTAAGATAGCCCAAAAATAAATATAAAAAAAGAAAATATTTACCAAAAATACAAAAACACTTTGAGAGATTCCTGTATTTACCAAAATACAAAATAGTTTTCTTCGTTTACTTATAATTAACAAAATAGAAATACAAAAAAACTTGGAAATTGAAGATAGACCACATCGGTAGGCACGAAGCATTAACCTTATCAGGTTTATTTTTTTGGTAAGGCAAACATTAATCTTATTGGAGTGGAAATCATCCACTTGATAAAGTACAACATAATTCTTCCCAAAAAAAAAAACAAAAAGAAAAGTACAAGCACACCTTTTTTTTTTTTTTTTTTTTTTTTTTGTCTTTTTGGTTTTCGTCGACAAAGAAACTACATAACACAGTGACAAATATATCATAAATACTGCGTGCCTTGCACTAGCATATTTGCGGCGATCTTATTCTTACACGTACATAAAATAGTACTTAATTTTGGCAAATTAAGATTATCCATTTATTTAAGGGACTTTTTCTTAGTAGTGACACCCTCCAAGGTCATTATTCCCACAAATTCAGGAGAAGTGCCTTCACCAATTGTCACATTCGAATGACATCCATTCCAAGTATCCTCATGCCGAGTAGATTGACTTTCCAACAAACCTTTAATATAGTCCCAATGATCAGTTTCATAATGGTGACCTTCACGAATTTCAGTATAAGCCTACACACAAATCATAAACAATATTTTTTAGAAAAAAAAATATGAAAAATAAAATTCATCAGCAGATGCCAAGTTACTATATTATACCGTATTCTCTATTCACAAACATGGATGAAAAATCCATATTTGTTTGTAAGTATAAATTTTTTTTTTTAAAAAAAAAAAAAACAATTTTAATAATATTGAAATTTGTTTGTTGTTACTTACATGATTATCACCAATATAAGGAATGCCCCAAGAGAGCATCCAGTCACAGACGACATCGTTATCGTTGTAGCCGCGGTAGACGATGGCGGATTCCGAACCGGCAAACCAAGAAGGGTGGACATGGAGAAAAGCACCCCACTGCCCATTTTGAATCTTGGCAGGGTATGGAGATTCATAGATATGGCCATGCCAGTCTTTTTTGCCGGAATATGTTAAAGTGTCTCCGGTGGCATTGTAAATCATGCACTTTGCGGAGATTCCATTGCCATACTGTTCCTTAAGGCCATAGACAAAGTTTTTAGCATCCACATCTTTACCACCGGCGTTGATGTATTGGAAAGCCACTTGAGCTTTGAGTTTGCGAGTTACTTTCTGGCCTGGATAAAGTTCTTGCACAAGCTCGTCGGTCACGGGGTTTCCAAATACGTTGCCTGCCATAATTTAATTTTATCAAACTGGTAAAGCAATTAGCTGATATGTTCAATGGCTTGTGAGGAAGCACCTTTTTATAATAGAACTGTACATGTGTTTTTTAAGTCAATTTATTTATTTATTTATTTTTCATTGTGGAAATATTTATGTTTAGTCATTTCATTTATCTCAAAGTTGAATTTTTTTTTAGGAAATATATGTGTTAAAAGCAGTGGTTAAGCTCTACGGGTTAGCTCTAAGAAACTTTGACTTCTCGTTTTTTGTTTAAGTAAGAAACTGGACTTTGTATCATGTAAACGACAGTTTGTCTGTAGCTAGACATTGTGGAAAGAAAATATTCTTTGATTCTTCTCTCTCCAATAATGTAAGAATAAGAATTGATTGTAAATATTTTATTTTCATATTTAATTTAAAAAGATTATTCAATAGGACACGTGGTTTGTAAAATTGTTTTTCAATAGTATTATGCATAAAAATTATTATATATTTACATAATTATACATTTTATTATATATATATTTTTTTGAAAGAATGAACTTTAAAAAAAAATTTGTTTTTAAGAAAAAATTCAAATTTTAAACTCTAGACATAAAGAGTCATCTTTAATATGGTGCCTATCTTTTTTTCCTTATTACATCTTTGACAAAGGTGTTTAGACATGACACTCTTTTGGTCGAAAAGAAAAATTCATTAAAAGCTAGAATTAGACGGATGCAAAGGCAGCAAATTGAATTCACTTAGAGGTTACCTCTTAGAGATCTCTTTGCAATGCAATCTGCTACTTTATTACAAGAATGAGAAATAAAATGACATCTAATAAAATTATCCTTCAAGCAGTTGATATTTTTTAAAGTTGTTACAAGTTTGTAACAATTATTGTCACCGGTTGAAATCAGACCTTCCTATAAATTAGCACAATCTATTTCTATTTGGGTTGGGTAAGAACCCCTGCTTCTTCTGGCAACCATCATAGCATAATGAAGAAATTTGTAGTTGCTTTTCTAAAGTTATAAATCGTATGTTTAAAATTTAATATTAAGAGGGAAATGCCAATTTAAATGTTGGTTTTAATATCTCAAGAGAGCTTGATCCATGGACACAAAGATGCTTGCATCAATTTTGTATTATTTAGTTTCTCCTTTATTGTAATTTGATTTGAGAGCTTAAAGAGGGAGGTCTCTGATTGTTTTCTTTAACAGTATCAAAATTATAAGAAGCTTTTAATGATGTGTATTACATTAATAATATTTAAGAATATCTATATGATATAAAAATTAATATTATTTAAATCAAAATGATATAAATATATAATTAATTTTTTTTCAATATAACATTATATATGGTTATTAACTATTTCATATATTTTATGAAATTTCTTTTGTTTATGAAAAAAAAATAATTTTTTTTTTTTTGAATCTTGTTTTTCAAGAAACTTCGCAGTAATAGATACAGCCATCGAAAATATTCTAATAATGTGACGGTTTGGAACAGAGATAGATATAAATCTCACGTGGTGGACACATAACATGTTAAATAATCTCGTTCTGCCGCGTGCAAGCCGTGTTTTAGACATTTTGTTTTGGCTTTCCTAGCCAGCCGACCACCCCTACGTGTACTGGACCGACCAATTAAAAAAAAGGTAGGGACCAACTTCATACATGTCAGAAGAAAATATTAATAATAATAACTGTGTGGCTGTTAGTTTTTCAGCAGTAATTTGCTTACGTCCTTCTCCTAGTTTCTGTCGACAATTGAAAGTTAATGAAACTCGTGTCCCATGAACGGGTTTCAATAACTTATAAATCTCCAAAAACTGTTTTTTTTTTTTTTTTAAATAATATATATACGGATAAATTATATCGTACACAAAATATTGCTCAGCTAAGAGATAAATAAAAGTCTGTAAGTTATAATACACACTAAAATATATATATATATATATATATTCTCGCTTTGGTTTTGTCCATACTTTATGGGGACCAATCGGCATGGAAGCTCATCCATTTATGACTTAACAAAATTCGACAACGTCAGGAAAAAATTAAAATCAATAAACTGAAAAATGGACCGCTCTGCATGGTAGCTTTTGTCCATTTTAGGGTCAAGGCTAGAGGACCATTATGCAAATAAATCACGTTTTGTATTTTTGTTTTTGTCCATCCTAATGCGAGAGGACCACTTTACGTTCACCCAATTAACAAGACGGACAAGATAGATATCTATTCATCAATTTGGAAGGAAGTGTTAGCATGAGCTGTTAAAAATTACTAGTTGGCTATAGCTTGATTGTATGAATATTTTGTATAGAGTAATTGTAAGAATTTATTATAATTACTATTTTGTTTTCTTTTGTATCTTTAGATACCTCCTTGCCAGGGAAGAATGTTTTATTTGAAAATATTATTTGAAATTTTTTAGTGGTCCACTTATAAATAGATAATGCAATGCTTCGCTCTTATTCGTGTTTCACATTTTTGCTCCATTAATATCTCTAATTTATTCATTGCCAGAGAAGAATAATTTATTGAAAATTATTATTTGAAAATTTTTAGTGGTTCTAGTTACAAATAGATAATGCAATGCCCTGTTTTTATTTGTGTCTCATTTTTTTACTCCATCGATATCTCTAATTTATCCATTGTATTTTAGATAATATAATATTTTTGTTCCAGATTCATTTAACTTTAAAATTCTTTCAAATCCTGAAACCAATCATTCTAAATCATTATCTTTCCACACCCAAACGATATAGAATTGAATATCATATAACCTTTGCCAATAAAATAGTTTGTCAATGCTTTATATTTGCCTACATTTACCATGGCAGTGTCACACAGTTTTGTCCTTGGTTATCACTCTCCAATTTTTTATTCATTGGTCTTAATTCATTTTACAGATAAACCTTGAATCCATATATACTTGTGAGGGAAAATATGATATTCTCAAATTATTGAAGATTTGTTCTAACTATAAAATAAACAAGGATAAATCTATGTTAATAACTTGCAAACAGATACATATACATTAATTATACATGTTTATATATGTTCAGAAGCAACAAGAAGCTAACAATTTGCTCATAGATAAGGAAAAGTGTAAATTAATTAATTTGTAGTTGGCCTTTTATGAACAAACAAATAAATCTCACGGAGTCATGCATGGTCTCTCATGAACTACTTGAAGTAAAAACATTATTCTTACAAGGACCGACCATCCATTTCCTTATATGGTGAAAGAAATATGAAGTAATTTCTTCCATTTCAAGAAGCCTATTAATTAAATGCTTAACGGTTTGGTGGGGAATTAATATTGCTTCTGTCATTGGGATGTTTACACCAATTCAAACGTGTATAAGCATTCAGATCATGACAAGGAAGGTTGGCTTAGTGGTAAATCTTTTCCATCTGTACACTTGAAGTCTGAGAGTTCAAATCATTGCTTCCACCTTCTTAATTTAGAAAATATTGTAATCATGGCCAAGAAAACAAAAGAAAAAAAAAAGACTAGTCTCTGCTTAAGAAATTGTAAAGCATGATTATTTTTGTGGCACAAAAATAACTCAATACCAAAAGCCTATAAAAAGATATTTTCCCCCCATTTTCTTTTTTGCGAATACTAGCTGTTAAAGCTGTTTTTTGCCGACTACAATGCAACCTGGTGCCTCCCTCAGCAAAATTAATTAATATATTAATTAACAAATTGTCATATTATATAATATAATTGGGACCTCTAAGGCCTGGTTTGATGTCCATGGACCATGGCCCCAAGGTTTGGGTCGACTGGGGTGGCCTTGCCCTTATGGGTTTACCAGGTTGGGCTTAAGAGCAGGTGGAATAATATATTTTACATAAATGACGACGGTTTCTAATGCTTGATATCTTCTTCTTCTTCTTTTTCTATTTTTTTTTCATTTTATTTTATCGGGTTTGGATTAAGAATATTTGATAACATATATAAAAAAGATTAAATAACATAGATTATGGTGTAGTTACAGGCTTAGTCCAGTGGTATCACTGAAGTGTATCTTCAGATCTAATACCTATATAAAAAATCCCTTTCTCACTGGTATTGTAATAAAATAAATAAATAAATAAAAACATAGATTATGGGCCTCAACATCAATTAAATATATTACTACTTGGGAAAAAGAATAAATAAATAAAGTCAGATTTATTGCTAAAAGAAAATTATTTATTAACAAGTCCCACCGAATTGAACAAAACATCTAAATTGATTCCGAAGAGTATAATTCCAAGGAGGCTCGGAGCTTCTTTTTTGTGAACATTGGCTACTACAGCTTTGTACCCAATATAGTACAACCTCGTTCCTCCCTCAGCAAAATTAAAATTTAATTTACTATCAAATTGTCATATTATCTAATTTAATTCGAGCCTTTGAGGCCAAGTTTTGATACTTATGGACCAGGGCCTCAAGGTTTGGGTCGACTGGGGTCACCTTGCCCTTATGGGTCTGTCAGGTTGCCCTTATGAGCTATGCACGAAAATATTATTACTGGTGAGTAGGAAATTAATCATCCGGTTGAAAGTGAACATGACATCCATTCCAAGCATCTTCATGTTTAGTGGAAATAAAACTTTAATGTATAGGCCTACAGAATAGACAAAAAATTAAAAGAATTAAATATAAAATTCATAACTAGCTGCAAAAAATTATAAACAAATTATTAGATATAGCTACATATACATATCAAATTTATTTCCTAACTGTTATTGTTAAGTTTTTTGAATTAGTAGTAATTAAGATGATATCAAACTTTAAAATCTTATATATTTAAAGTCATGTCATACTATCACTCATTTAAAAAAGTTAATGCTTATAAATACTAAGATAACCTAGGAGAATATTAGACATAACTAAATATACATATTACAATGTTAGACATATAGTTTTTTCTTCTTCTTCTTCTTCTTCTTCTTCTTCTTCTCTTTTGGTGATTCTTTTAGACATATAGTTGAACAAGAGAAAAACTGGAAAACAATTTATTTAAAGGTGTGTAGAATGTGTAATTGAGGAAATCACGAATATGTAAAAAACAGGGTGGAGCTAGAAAAATAGCAATGTGGGGCCAAGATATTTAAAAAAAATAGAAAAAAAACTTTACTGAATAAAATTATGTCTATTTATATAAATAATTATATATAAACAAGTAATATAAAATATTTATCATTTTTTATATGCTAAATTAAATAGTTAACATATGAAGAGCAAACAAAACGATGTTACCACCAAAATATATATATATATATATATTAATTGAAATTTAAAAAAAAAAATTGATGGTCTTCTCTCTCTCTCTGGTTTTCTTTTTTATTCTCTCTCTGGTTTTCTTTAATAAAAAACTTATATGGAGATATCTTTTGGTTCCAATTATATATTATTCCTAAAAGTATCGTTTCCTAATCGATCAATATCATGATATATATATATATATATATATATATATATATATATATATATTATATTTTGAAAGATTGGTATCATTTTTTTGGGAGCAAAATTGAATAATCAATATCATGCAATTAAAGAATATGAAATTCCTTTAGATAATATCAGGTAACCCTCATATTATATATTGCAAATAAAAAATATAGAAATTTTTTTTAGTACTCCTAGAGTATTGTACAGCCGGATACACTTCCAAATGATTCGTAGATTATTTTTCACAATAGATAACAGGTCATTCTCTATAATTACAACCTATTTCTCTCCCAAACATGGTTCCCTCATCTCTCATTCTCATTTAGCAACCAATTGTCTCTCTTCTGCAACCAAACGTATTTTCTTATAAATCGAATCGAAAAACAATAGAAATCCTACTATCAGTTTTCTCTATCGCGCCTACTTCTTCCATACACAAAATAAAAAATGCACAACCCAGATCATCTCAATGTGCTCTTACTCTTTTTTTATTTAAAAAAAAAAAGAAATAGTCAGAGAGCAAACTTCTTTCAATAACAGCAAGATGAAAGTCTTATAGATTAAACAAATTTTTTTCTTTTCTTTTATTATTATTATTATTATTATTTGTTTTTTGGCTAAAGGTCAACGGAATAATGTAAAAATGGAAGTTCAAAAATCTCAAAAACTAATAGTATTAGATCTTTGTTTAAATAATTAAAAAATTGAATTTCCTTTTAAGAAAATACAGTAAACATCCTTAGAGAACAAATATGACAAACAGGTATTGATGAATGGATGGGTCATGTTCCACTATTTTGTGGAAGAGAAAGAGCTAAGTCTTAACTCCTTTTAAAAATTATGAGAGGTGGTGGTGCCAGATCTGTTTGTGGAAGAGAGAGAGCAAGTCTTACCGCCTTTTGTAAATTTATGAGAGATGGTGATTTCAAATCTTATTTTGGGCACACTTTTTATGGTTAGTCGGTGTAGAAGAAAAAGGATTTGCATGAGGATTCTAACTTTTCATTGCAAATGAAAGAGAGTAAAGGCTGTGATTAAGTAGTATTTGGGAGAAAGAAGCTGATATTGAAGAAAATGACCTATTATCTGATGTGGAAAAATAAAGCATATGGCAACAAATGATTTGAAAGAGTATCCAGATGTACGATACTCTAAAAGTATTAGAAATTTTTCCAAAGATTAAAATAAAAACCCTTCCAATTATAAATAGTTATGGTATAAATGTACTTCGATATCAAAATTTGCATTAAAAGTCCTAAATTATTAAAATCAAAAAAATAATTAACTTATAATTTGATTATCTTAACCTTATTATTATTATTATTATTTTGTGTGTGGGGGGCGTGCAAAATTCTATTTTCTAAAGAATTAACTAAATTTTTCTCTAAAACATTAAACTATATATATGTAATTAAAATTTTCAAAAATCTTAGGGGGGCCATGGCCATTTCAGGCCCCTAAGCTACCTTAATAAAGCAAAATAATTGATAGAAATAATTATGAAATTAATTAATTTTTCATAATTGATTATGTTGATCTTTTAATTTTGACCCCAATATTGGCAAATCTTCAATTAGATATTGTAACACCCCATCCCGAAGTACACCGGAAATTTTCTCAAATTTGACCAAGGTTGATCGGGTTTGACCGCCGTTGACCCAGAAGGGGTTAAATATTGACTTTTTGCTCCTAATGGAATTTCACATTGACTGAGGTACCGTTATGAAGTACACGTTGTCACGAGTTTATAGACTAGTAGCACATTGAAAACGGAGCTACGGTTTGAAAGTTATGAGCAAAACAAGTTGAGGTCCAAAGGGTGCTGAGTTGACTTTTTGTTCATGCAAAGTTGAGCTTTGACTCATGCATGGTTGTGAAGTACTCGTCGATATGAGTCCGTAGATTAGCGGCACGTCCGATTTGGACATGTGGTTTGAATGTTATGGACATGCGAAGTTTTCCAATTACCGCAATATTTTATTCTATTTTGGAATTATGCACAGTGCATGAACAGTGATACCACGTGTCGACATCTTAGAGGTCCACATGGGTGAACAATGCCACCCACGGTGGTCTTAAACCGGTGTGAAAAGAGGGGGGGGGGGAGAGAGAAAGAGAAAGAGGGGAGAGAGAGGAGAGAGAGAGTGAGAGAGAGAACCACCGGCCGCCGGAGTTGCAAACTTTTCTGGCCGAATCTTGCCACATGTGCTGGCCAAGCAGGAGCGCCTCTCCATTTCCGGCCAAACCCCAAAATTTCACCGCCAACCGACAGGCGACGCTTCTGGATCGGGGCTTTTTCCTGCGGCCGTGCCGATTTTTTCAACTTCCGAGATCTCCTCATTCCGGCCTCCATTCTTGTCACCGCTGGTCCCGTTGAGACCGTCTCCCTTCAACCTACAAAACCCCTGAAAATCTTAGCCATCGGCCACCGGAGGCGACAGTTTCCGGTGGGTCTCCGCGGCTCACCGGAAAATCCAATTCCGGCGAGTACCCAGTCATGTCTTCGGCCCCTCCCCACTAATTCTAACCCCCTGAACTCAAATCTGGGGTCCTTTTCCTCCAATTCGCGATGGTTTGGGAGAATCGAGGCTCTAAAACCTGAGAGCTTACCGGCGAGATTCCAGCCACCATCGGTCCGATCTCCGGAAAGTAAGACAAGATTCATAATCCCCACCTCACAAGCTTCAATTCGGTATATTGCTTGTAAATTTTGGTTAACGTTTGTGTTAGACCCCCCGGGTACCGGGTATTATTTACCCGAATAAAATATTAATTTATTTGAGATGTGTAATGTTGTTGTTCTAGGAGCACGTGTGTATCGTGGAATTGATCCCATGGAGGATCTTAGGTTAATTGCGTGCTCGAGGTGAGTGACCCACCTTAAAAACTATTTTCAGGTGATGATTTATATTTATTTGGAGATATTTGAATATTTGGAAAATATATGTATGTGGTTGGAATTTTATAAAATTGGGTATTTATTTTATAATGTCAAATTTCGGATGTTTGGTTATATGCATACATATATATATTTTGATGCCATGATTAAATATTGGAGAAATTCAAAGAATTTATGATTTAAATTCTGGATTGTTATTATTATTATTTTTACTAAGAATTTTCATGTACAATCAAGGGCTTATGAAGAGAAAATATATTTAAATATTTCTATGAGCCTTATATATTATTTTGGAGGAAAAAAATTGATTTAAAGGATTTAAAGAAAAATATTGGTATATTTGGGAATTTAAAGAAATTGTCGTTTGATTTATTTTAATTATTGCTATGGTTATTATTCAAATATTGTGCACAACTATATGAATTAATTATATATGGAATTTATATGGTTTCCATATTACTGATTTAAATTGATTTTGAGAATTTGAGAAAAATATGGATTTAAAATATTATGTTTTAAAAATATTTATGCTGGGAATATTAATGGCTTGATCTTATGCCATTGGAAGATTTGGATATTTAAATTGATGGAATTGAGAGTTGATGAATTTGAAATTGATGGTATTTATGCGATGAATTTATGACGGTGATTTATAAAGAAATTGTGGAAAATTTACAGGTTTAATTGGATGGAACAAACCCGGTAGTATTTATAAGATTTTGAGATTTGAAAATAAATATATTGATTTTATGCTTTTTAGCTGCACCATACACGTACTGGTGTTCTTTATACATGGATTTGATTAGCGCGTAGGTGGATGTGATGAGTGTGCAGATAGGTGTGAGTAGCGCACAGGTGATTATGGTATTGTCCTGTGGTTGCCATCGGATGAGGGTAGGCCGCCCTTCCATGGCCGGAACGCCTGTTTGCAGCGGCGCGGTGGGATGCCACGCGACCGTATGCCGGTTTCTCTCTTTAACTTCCTGTCTGGCAGTACCTTGGGACGCTGGGTACTGTTGGCGCTACTGGTATACAGTGGGTGCATCAAGTGATTTTCAGAACTTGGATTTCAAAATAAATATTTTGAAATTGTATTCAAATTAAGAAGATATTTAATGTTGTTTTTATTATTTATTTCAAATGGAGGATTTAATTTGATTTAATTATTCATTTATTTAATTGTTCAATTAATTAATTCATTCTAATTATTTTATTATTTCCTGAATTGTCTTAATGTAAGTTTCATTAATATTTTTGTATTATTTGTTTATGACATTTATTAATTATTTAGTAATTGTTACTAGCTATTTTTATTTCTATTTGTTTCATTATAAATTTTGGATCCTTGAATTTTCGTGTTTTATTGGAAAATTATTGACTAATTGATTCCTTGGTTTTTGGGGAATACAAATAACGGGTTTTGCGAAAATGTTTTAAAAGGGGAACCTTTCCAACATAGTGAATAGTGAGGGTTTTGAGAGAAAATATTATTTCCAATTAATTATTAATTATTTATTTATTTATCTTTAATTAATCAAGTGTGCTATAATTTTCGTTACTATTATAATTGTACAGTAGATAGGGTCACTCACTGAGATGATTAGCATCTCATATTTGTAACTTTCATTCTCCTAGGTCCAGGTTGGGAGACGTTGATCGTCCTGAACGAACTCGACGTCTCAGTTCATTGCCGAAAGTCCAAGAAGCATTTCTTTTCTTTTTCCTTTCCATCTTGTATTGCTTCTTTATCTGACATTGTATTAATTCCACATTTATTGTATAATGCTCTGTATACTGTATTGGATATTTAGTTATTAATTATGCACTGATTTATTGTTATTCATTTGGAGTCTGCAAATTTGTGGAATTATATTGTTGTAATGTGAGAGGAATAAGGGGATGTATATAGAAGTGTTTTTTCAGTGCAGGAAATTTGTGGTAAGTCCAACCCTTAGGGGAGGTTCTGTCGGATTTTCCATTGGAGGGTTCGGTAGGGTTTCCCTGGGATCAGGGCTCGTCTAGAATTCCCGGTGAGGAATTTTGGACGAGTCCTGATAGTTGGTATCAGAGATCTAGGTTCTAGTATTCCTAAGGGACTGTGCATTGTTGTGCGTCCCATCCGTGTCTAATCTCTCGTTTTACTCATCTTAAAGTGTTTCTTCCCTTTATCTCGAAGCAGATTCGTTGCCCGAGTTTAAATAACTCTAATCTTCGAGGGTGTTAATGAGAATGACCTATCCTAACGGGGAATTCCTATGGCCTAGTCAATGGTCGAGGATTGCTTTTTCTTTATCGAAGGTCAAGTAATGGGGCAGATCCAATTCTGTGAATCTTTTTGGGATTCGAAGTGGTCCTAGATATGGATTGAATAGTTATGAATCTTATGTTTATGGACCGCTACCATAAAGGAGTAAAATTAAAGTGATTCAGCTTACCTGAAATGGTGCTTCGTGGAGGAGTTAGGAGGCCTTTACCGTGGTTAATTTTTATCCTCGTCTCCAAAGAGCTATCGAAGAATGGTTGTCAAGGGTATTTGACCCATGTGGTTGATGCCCAAGTAGATGGTGAGCGTTCGAACTGCTCATAGTAGGAAGCAATTCGAAAGCGTTTTCCCCACAAGTTATCTGGATTACGACCGTAAAAAAGATATCAAATCACCATTAAATTGGCTTTAGATATCGCTCTATTTCAGTACCGCCACACCGTGCGACTCCATCAAAGTTAAAGGACTTAAAGGCTCAGCTGCAAGATTTGGTGAATAAAGGTTTCGCTAGATCAATCATATCATCGTGAATGACATCAGCTTCGTTCATGGAGAAGAAGGATGATTGCCTAAGGGTGTGTATCGGCTACCAACGACTTAACAAGGTGACCACCCATAATCGATACCCGTTGCCGAGTATGAATGTGTGTCGATCAACCTCAAGGTGTCAAGATATTTTTCCAATCTATTATTAAAAATTAAATGCTTTTCAAAGTGATATTTGAAATTAAAGGTATTCTATTCATGTTTTTATTATTTATTTAAATCGATGTTTTAGCATGAATTTCATTTAGATTGATTTTATTATTTATTTAAAATTGTGATTTAAAATGTATTTTGACATGTTTTTATAACTCACCTTGATTATCAGAGGTTACATAAAATGTATTTTTATCATTTATTCAATTAATGTTTTAAATGTGCATTTTACTATGGCTTTATTGTTAAAATTGATTGGATGATTTAAAACGAATTTTATTATATTGTTACTCTTATTTTAAATGCATGTTTTAAATATTTTTTTATTATTTAATTGATTAATTTTACTTATTTTAAAATGATTATTAAAATGCATTTATTCATGTTTTTATTATTGTTCCAATGTGGAATTTTAACAATTGCCTACGCAAGTTAAGGTATTTTACACTAATTAAAATAATTTTCTTATTAGTTATTATTTCATTGATTTAATTAGTACATTTCATAAATTATATTTTGATTTTTGAAGAAGTTTGGAAATTTAAGTTGGGTTGATAAATTGTATATATTTTATGTTGATGGTATATTTGAAAAATATATTTATTATTTGTTTTATGTTATGGTTTTTCCAAGAGCGATTTAAGGGTTAAGTATCGCCAACTGAGAGTCCAAAGTAGGATATCCTTGAGTTCAAAAAGGAGATCCTAAAGGAAGCACGTGATTCAATGTATGTGATACACCCCAAAGGCATAAGGATATATCAAATGCTCACTAAGTATTATTGGTGGATCAGCACGATAGAGGAAGTTGCCGAATTAGAATCAAGGTACGTAAGCTGCCGACAAGTGGAAGCGGGAAGTAGAAATGTTAGCGTACCTTTTACTGGTACGAGAGTGGTTCTCTCGGAGACAAGTCGGCCAAGCTGTTCGTAAAGTGTATCATGAGACTACACAGAGTATCAATCGCCATTACGTTTAATTGAGATTAGAGCTTTACTTTAAGACTATGATGAAGGTTAACAGATACACTTGGAGCGAGACTTAACTACTGCATCGCCTTCCACCACAGGTCATTGGACAAGTGAAGTGCAGAATTTATACTTCGGAAGTTATGCTGAGACCGTGCATTATGTAATATTGAATGAAGTGGGAATAAGCAATTGTTGTTGATAAGGTCCGTTGTAATATTAGCTACAAGGCAAGCATCGAAATGTCTTCGTATGAGATTCTATATGAAAGGCAGTGTCGAACCCTACTATATTGGAGTGAAGTAGGTGAGGAGAATCACCATACGATAACCAACCTGAATTGGATGCGAACACCTATGGATGACTATGAATAAGGTGAAGGTCATCCGAGAGAGTTTGAAGACCGCTCAGAAATCGACAAAAAAGTTAACCTGACGTGCAAGGAAAAGATCTTGAATTCGAAGTCCGAGATTGAGTTTTTTTGAAATTATCTCCATAAAAGAGAGTCGTACGCTTTGGTTGATTGAGAGAGCTAAGTTCTCATTATCTTAGTTTCTACGAGGTTATTGGAAGAATTGGTTTTGTGGTATGCAAGTTAGTATTTTCGGGAAAGCAGACATGGGTATGCAGCGTAATTCACGTATTGTTGCTACAAAAGGACATCAAAGACCGTCATGCATGGAGCGACTAAGACAGATTTTTAAAGTCATGAAGAATGCGTATGGGTCAATAAGACTATGTTCTCAAGTTAAAAGTCTCGTGGTGAATTAATCTAGTCGAGAAAACAACATGAAAGCTCGAGGCACAAATCCGCAGCCAATATTCTTATGCGTTTCTGTGACGTATAAAATTTCGAGGATGAAATTTTTATAAGGGGGGAAGATTGTAACACCCCGTCCCGCACCGGAAATTTTCTCAAATTTGACCAAGGTTGACCGGGTTTGACCGTCGTTGACCAAGAAGGGGTCAAAAGTTGACTTTTTGCTCCTAATGGAATTTCACATTGACCAAGGTACCGTTATGAAGTACACGTTGTCACAAGTTCATATACTAGTAGCACATTGAAAACGGAGCTACAGTGTGAATGTTATAAGCAAAAAAAGTTGAGGTCCAAACTGTCCAAGGGATGCTGGAGTTGACTTTTTGTTCATGCCAAGTTGAGCTTTAACTCATGCATGGTTGTGAAGTACTCGTCAATATGACTCCGTAGACTAATGGCACATCCGATTTGGACATGTAGTTTGAAAGTTATGGTATTGCGAAGTTTTCCAATTACCGCAATATTTTATTCTATTTTCGAATTATGCATAGTGCGTGAACAGTGACGCCAAATGTCGACATCTTAGAGGTCCACGTGGGTGAACAATGCCACCCACAGTGGCCTTAAACCGGTGTGAAAAGAGGGGGGAGGAGAGAGAAAAAGAGAGAGGGGAGAGAGAGAGTGAGAGAGAGAACCACCGGCCGCTGGAGTTGCAAAATTTTCTGGCCGAATCTTGCCACACACGCCGGCCAGACAGGAGCACCTCTCCATTTCCGGCCAAACCCCAAACTTTCATGGCCAACCAACAGGCGACGCGCCCGGATAGGGGCTTTTTTCGCAAAGCCAATTTCTTCAACTGCCGAGATCTCCTCATTCCGGCCTCCATTCTTGTCACCGCCGGTCCCGTTGAGACCGTCTCCCTTCAACTTACAAAACCCCCGAAAATCTCAGCAATCAGCCACCGGACGCGCCGCCGGAGGCGATGGTTTCCGGTGGATCTCCGCGGCTCGCCGGAAAATCCAATTCCGACGAGTACCTAGTCACGTCTCCGGCCCCTCCCCACTAATTCCGATCCCTTGAAGTCAGATCCAGGGTCCTTTTTCTCCAATTCGAGACGGTTTGGGAGAATCGAGGCTCTAAATACCGAGAGCTTTCCGGCGAGATTCCGGCCACCATCGGTCCGATCTCCGGAAAGTAAGACCGGATTCATAATCCCCGCCTCACAAGCTTCGATTCGGTATATTGCTTGTAAATTTTGGTTAATGTTTTTGTTAGACCCCTTGGGTACCGGGTATTATTTACCAGAATAAAATATTAATTTATTTGAGATGTATAATGTTGTTGTTCTAGGAGCACGTGTGCATCGTGGAATTGATCCCATGGAGGATCTTGGGTTAATTGCGTGCTCAAGGTGAGTGACCCACCTTAAAAACTATTTTCGGGTGATGATTTATATTTATTTGGTGATATTTGAATATTTGGAAAATATACGTATGTGGTTGGAATTTTATAAAATTGGGTATTTATTTTATAATGTCAAATTTCGGATGTTTGGTTATATGCATACATATATATATTTTGATGCCATGATTGAATATTGGAGAAATTCAAAAAATTTATGATTTAAATTCTGGATTGTTATCATTATTATTTTTACGGAGAATTTTCATGTACAATCAAGGGCTTATGAAGAGAAAATATATTTAAATATTTCTGTGATCCTTATTTATTATTTTGGAGGAAAAAATTGATTTAAAGGATTTAAAGAAAAATATTGGTATATTTGGGAATTTAAAGAAATTGTCGTTTGATTTATTTTAATTATTGCTATGGTTATTATTGAATTATTGTGCACAACTATATGAATTAATTATATATGGAATTTATATGGTTTCCATATTACTGATTTAAATTGATTTTGAGAATTTGAGAAAAATATGGATTTAAATTATTATGTTTTAAAAATATTTATACTGGGAATATTAATGGCTTGATCTTATGCCATTGGAAGATTTGGATATTTAAATTGATGGAATTGAGAGTTGATGAATTTGAAATTGATGATATTTATGCGATGAATTTATGACGGTTATTTATAAAGAAATTGTAGAAAATTTACGGGTTTAATTGGATGGAATAAACCCGGTAGTATTTATAAGATTTTGAGATTTGAAAATAAATATATTGATTTTATGATTTTTAGACGCACCGTACACGTACTGGTGTTCTTTATACATGGATTTGATTAGCGTACAGGTGGATGTGATGAGTGCGCAGGTAGGTGTGAGTAGCGCACAGGCGATTATCGGGTTGTCCTGTGGTTGCCATCGGATGAGGGTAGGCTCCTCCTCCATGGCCGGGACGCCTGTTTGCAGCGGCGCGGTGGGACGCCACGCGACCGTATGCCAGTTTCTCTCTTTAACCTCCTTTCTGACAGTACCTTGGGACGCTAGGTACTATTGGCGCCACTGGTATGTAGTGGGTGCATCAAGTGATTTTCAGAACTTGGATTTCAAAATAAATATTTTAAAATTGTATTCAAATTAAGAAGATATTTAATGTTGTTTTTATTATTTATTTTAAATGGAGGATTTAATTTGATTTAATTATTCATTTATTTAATTGTTCAATTAATTGATTCATTCTAATTATTTTATTATTTCCTGAATTGTCTTAATGTAAGTTTCATTAATATTTTTGTATTATTTGTTTATGACATTTATTAATTATTTAGTAATTGTTACTAGCTATTTTTATTTCTATTTGTTTCATTATAAATTTTGGATCCTTGAATTTTCGTGTTTTATTGGAAAATTATTGACTAATTGATTCCTTGGGTTTCAGGGAATACAAATAACGGGTTTTGCGAAAATGTTTTAAAAGGGGAACCTTTCCAACGGAGTGAATAGTAAAAGTTTTGAGAGAAAATATTATTTACAATTAATTATTAATTATTTATTTATTTATCCTTAATTAATCAAGTGTGCTATAATTTTTGTTACTATTATAATTGTACAGTAAATAGGGTCACTCACTGAGATGATTAGTATCTCATATTTGTAAATTTCATTCCCCTAGGTGCAGATTGGGAGACGTTGATCGTCTAGGGAGAACTCAATGTCTCAGTTCATTGCCGAAAGTCCAACAAGCATTTCTTTCTTTTTTCCTCTCCATCTTGTATTACTTCTTTATCTGACAGTGTATTAATTTCACATTTATTGTATAATGATCTGTATACTGTATTGGACATTTAGTTATTAATTATGCACTGATTTACTATTATTCATTTGGAGTGCTGCAAATTTGTGGAATTATATTGTAGTACTGTGAGAGGAATAAGGGGATGTATATGGAAGTGTGTTTTCAGTCCAAAACATTTATGGTAAGTCCAACCCTTAGGGGAGGTTCTACCGGATTTTCCATTGAAGGGTCCGGTAGGGTTTCCCTGGGATTAGGGCTTGTTTAGGATTCCGGTGAGAAATTTTGGACGGGTCCTGACAGATATACACATTAAATTCACTTCGAAATAAATTAAGTTTTTGTAATAAAAATTTAAGTATTCTAGTGTAACACCCCATCCTGAAGTACACCGAAAATTTCTCAAATTTGACCAAGGTTGACCGGGTTTGACAATCGTTGACCGATAAGGGATTAAATGTTGACTTTTTGCTCCTGATGCAATCTCACATTGACCGAGGTACTATTACAAAGTACGCATTGTCACGAGTCCATAAACTAGTAGCGCGTTGAAAACGGAGCTACGGTTTGAAAGTTATAAGCAAAACAAGTTAAGGTCTAAACTGTCCAAGGGGTGCCAGAGTTGACTTTTTATTCATGCAAAGTTGAGCTTTGACTCATGCATGGTTGTGAAGTACTTGTCAATACGAGTCCGTAAACTAGCGGCACGTCCAATTTGGACACGTGGTTTGAAAGTTATGGAGCTGTAAAATTTTTCAAATACAGTATTATTTTAGTATTATTTTTAAATATGTGAACAGTGTGCCACGTGTGACTTAATAAAAGGTCATGTGTCACAATGGTGAGATGCTACATGTCAACTATGGTTAAAGACCATATTATTTTATTATTATTTTATACAATAATATTATTTTATTATTATTTAATTATTTCTTTTATTTTCTTTTTCTTTCTTTTTCTTTTTTTTTTTTTTTATTCTTTTCCCCCACGTGGGAAAACATCCAACCCCCCCCCCCCCGAGCCTTCCTTCTTCTTCTTCCTTTCCTTTCCTTTTCTTCCTCTCGGGTCCTTGCCGTTTCTCCGTTTTCGGCCACTGGTGAAGCCCAGTTCCCGGTGACCGAACCTCCAAGTTTCCTGGCCAGACGCTGCCGGACGCGCCCAGATCGGGCCGGTGAAGTTTGTGGCGGCGGGTTCAGTTTTTCCGGTGATTCTCGCCGTTTCCGGCCAGCCCAGTCCGAATTGCCATCCCTTTCCCCCTATTTTGGGTCCTCTGAGTTCAAATATGGTCTCCAATTGTTTAAATTCGAAGTGGTTCGTAAGTTATGAGGAGGTAAAGTTCGGCCGATACTTCCCGGGAAAATTTCGGCCACCACCAGCGGAATTGGGGCCAATGGAAGCCGATAATGCGATCCTCGTTCCACAAGCTTCGATTCGGTATATTATTCGTCAATTTTGGTTAACGTTTGTGTTAAACCCCCTAGGTACCGAGTATTATTTAGCCGAATAAAATATTAATTTATTTGAGATATGTAATATTGTTGTTCTAGGAGCACGTGTACGTCATGGAATTGATCCCATGGAGGATCTTGGATTAATTGCGTGCTCCAGGTGAGTGACCCACCTTTAAAATTATTTTGGGATGTTAATATATATATTTTGTGTTAATTGGTTATTTGAAAATTATGTTTGATGTGTTGAATATTTAGTAAATTTATATTTGGAATTTTGATGCCAAAATTGAATGGAATTAAATATTTGTGCATTATAAAATATTTTGGTTTTAAATAATTTGAGATTTTGGCAATTATTATCAAATTTCATTGTTGGAATATTTCATAATGGAATATTTCAAAAATATGCTTATGTATTCAATATTATGAAAATTTCTATCTAGAATTATATTGCCAACTTATAATGTTTTTAATATATGTTTTGGTGCCAAAATAATATATTTGGGAATTTAAAGAAATTGTAGTTTTGATTTATTTTAATTATTGCTATGGTTATTATTCAATTATTGTGCACAATTATATGAATTAATTATATATGGAATTTATATGGTTTTCATATTATTGTTTTAAATTGATTTTTAAGAATTTGAGAAAATATGGATTTAAATTATTATGTTTAAAAATATTTATGCTGGACATATTAATGGTTTGACCTTATGCTATTGGAAAATTTGGATATTCAAATTGATGGATTCGAACTTGGTGAATTTATGACGATGATTTATAAAGGAATTGTGGAAAATTTACAGGTTTAATTGGATGGAATAAACCCGGTGGTATTTATAAGATTTTGAGATTTAAAATAAATATGTGGATTTTATGATTTTTAGATGCACCATACACGTACTGGTGTTCTGTGTATATGGATGTGATTAGTGCGCACATGGATATGATTAGCGCGCATGTGGGTGTGAGTAGTGCGCAGGTGATTTATGGGGTTGTCCTGTGGTTGCCATCGGATGAGGGTAGGCCGCCCCTCCATGGCCGGGACGCCTATTAGCAGCGGCGCGGTGGGACGCCACGCGACCGTATGCTGGTTTCTCTCTTTAACCTCCTGTCTTGAGGTACCTTGGGACTCTGGGTACTGTTGGCGCCACTGGTATATAGTGGGTGCATCAAGTGATTTTTAGAACATGGATTTCAAAATAAATATTTGAAATTGTATTTAAATTAAGAATATATTTAATGTTGTTTTTATTATTTATTTAAATTTAAAGCTTTACACAAATTTTATGAAATTGTTATCGTGATTTTATTATCTATTCTCATTAATGTTTAAAAGTTATTTGCCTTAATTTTATCATTTAAATCAATTGGTATTTTAAAATAAATTCTATTATATTTTTGTCATTTGTTTTATATCGATGTTTAAATTGATTTAAAAGGTTTCTTTGATTATTTCATTGATTTAATTAATAAATTTTATAATTTATATATTGGGTCTATTTTTGTTCTTATGCCAAATTTCTTTAATACAAGTTTAATTATGATTTTATTTATTGTATCCAATGATGTCTTATTCTATATTTTCCTTATAAATTTGGATCCTTAAATTCTTGTATTTTATTTGAAAGTTATTTGATTAATTATTCCTTGATTTTCGGGGCATAAAAGACTGGGTTTTGCGAAAATGTTTTAAAAGGGAAACTTTTCCAACCGAGTGAATCGTGAGGGTTTTAAGAGAAAATATTATTTTCAATTAATTATTTATTTATTTATTCTTAATTAATTAAATGTACTATAATTTTCGTTACTATTATAATTGTACAGTAGATAGAGTCACTCACTGAGATGATTAGCATCTCATATTTCTAAATTTTGTTCCCCTAGGTGCAAGGATTGGGAGACGTTGATCGTCCGGGACGAGTCCGACGTCTCAGTTCATTGCCGAAAGTCCAAGAAGCATTTCTTTCCTTTTTCCTCTTCATCTTGTATTGCTTCATCCGTCATTATATTAATTCCATATTTATTTGTATAATGCTCTGTATACTGTATTGGACATTTATTTATTAATTATGCACTGATTTCCTGTTATTCATTTGGAGTGCTGTAAATTTGTGGAATTAAATTGTAGTAGTATGGGAGGAATAAGGGGATGTATATAGAAGTGTGTTTTCAGTGCAGGAAATTTGTGGTAAGTCCAACCCTTAGGGGAGGTTTTGTCGGATTTGCCATTGGAAGGTCCGGTAGGGTTTTCCTGAGATCAGGGCTTGTCTAGGGTTCCGGTGAGAAATTTTGGACGGGTCCTGACATCTAGAGAATCATAGTTCATGTTAGCAAACTGTATATAATCCACGCTCTAGAAATACTGAAAATATTTTTCCTACATATATAGTTACATGATTATCACCAATATAGGGAATGCACCAAGAGAGCATAAACCATGGTGGATGGACATGGCGAAAAGCACCCCACTACCCATTTCGAATTTTGGTGGTGATTCGTAAATATGTTGATTCTTCTCTAATCTAAAAAAGACCTAATTCAAACTCTTTTGAATCATAAATTTCAAATTTGTGCTTGATTGGGCAGCTCAAATTTATATCCCTACTGTAATGAGGCAAATGGTGACATGACATTTCTTGATGAGTGATGCTTTAATTAACAATTTAAAACTAAAAATCTAATTGAAAATGTGGTATCCTTAACATTTATTATTATATCATTGTATCTTTCATTATAAATGAGATAGTTTTCTTGGTATCAAATTTGCACATACACAGAATGTATCTCATTGTTCTACAATTTGAAACCAACCTAGCTAATTGGATTTACACACACATTTATACGTGCATACATGCAATGCAAACTAACCTTGCACCACTTTATGCACACATATAAATCATATATGAATATGTAGGTGTATGATGCAATAATAGAGGCTTCAGGTTGAGGAAAAGCACTGAATCATAAAATACTAAAGGCTATGCATTGCTAGGGTGTTTTAGTAGCAATGAAATGAAAGATATATACATTAATGATGTTGTTCGCAAAGCCATGCTTCTAAAAAATGCAGCATCATAACTTGGGACGTATATATTAGACCACCAAATCACAATGGTGACACATGATGCCATTGTGGAAATAGCTAAAGAGAGAGGGCATTGTTGGGAGATATTGTCACACAGTTGCTATAGTAACATTAGAAATTGCAGAGGCAACAAGTTTGTTCGTTACATGGGTAGAATTTATTTTTAGATATATAAATATTTTGTGGACTTGACATAATCAATTTCTCACTTACAGGACCCATTTATGTTATTAATGGGATTGACTTGATTATTGATTTATGTAGTTGGCCCTTGGATACACACTTTCTGCAATAGTCCAGTTAACCCATTGGACTGGAGGACCCACTCTCTTTAGAGGTCCATTTGACTTACCTACATTTTTATTATTATTATACTATTATTAAATTATTTTATTTTGGTGTGTTTAAAATTAATGGGTAAGTCATGTGACTTGCACATGACTTTAGTCTATAAAAGGCTGAAGTTTTATTGTTAGCGAAAGTGAGCAGATACATGCTGTATTTGTGATTAGGATTTTCAGAGATCAGTTTAAAAGTGATTTAAGAATAGTGTATTCATAGGCACTACTATTACATCATTTTCTATTTTCCAGAATTATAGATTTAATTTTAATCAATAACTACGTTTGAAGGTTAATATCTTTACAAATAAATTATTAATATAGAATGAGATTTTATTATATATGTTTACGATCCTTAGATTCAATTAATTCCAACAATTGGTATTAGAGCTATGCATAATAAATTCTATTAATAAAATATGTTCTGTTCTGTTAATTATATTGACTGTGTGCATATACGTTTTCATATATATATATATATATATATGAAACCGGCTATTAATTTGTATATGGATTGTATGTGTTGTTAATTTTATATTTCCTTCCTTAATGCATCTTTAATGAATTTGTGAGATTATATGATATATTTTGTGAGTTATGTGAAACATATATACATGTTTGATTGTTATTTACATTAAAAAAAAAAATTATTTCTCTTAAATTCTTGACCTGGGTTGTCAGGATCCATCCAAGATCTCTCATCGGAACTCTAGACAAGCGCTCATCCCAAAGAAACCCTACCGGACCCTCCAATGAAAAATCTGATAGCATCTCCCCTAAGGGTTTGATTTACCACAAAATTTCCTACACAGAAAATACACTTCTAATAATATCCCCTTATTCCTCCCTCCTCACTACAATTTATTATTACAAGTTTGCAGCACTTCAAAATTAACAGGGAACCAGTGCAATATTAATTAAATATATCCAATATAGTATACAAAGTATTTATAAAATTTCTAAGTGTGATAGTTATTACAATATGAATTAGAAAGAAATATTACAAGATAGGAAATAAAGAAAGAAAGACTTCTTGGACTTCCAGCAACGAATCAAAACTTGAGCTCACCCCGGATGATCAATATCTACTAATCTGGGTTTAAGGGAACGGATTTAAAAATATGAGATGCTAATCATTTCAGTGAGTGACCCTGTCTACGGTATAATAATAATAATACTAATAATAATCATAAGACACTTGATTAATTAATAATAAATAAGTAAATAAATAATAAATAGTTAAAAATAATGTTTTCTCTTAAAACCCTCATAGTTCACTCAATTGAATATTTTCTCCTTTTAAAACATTTTCTCAAAACTTAATAATTGTAAGCCCCAAGAATCAAGAAAAAATTAATTAAACAAATTGCAAATAAAATATAATAAATTAAAGATCTAAAATGTATAAAGAAAAATAAAAATAATTTTAATAACAATTATTAAATTGTAAATAAAATATCATTAAAAAAATCAAACAAAATCACAATAAAATTTATATTAGAAATAATCAAGGAAATATTAAAATTAATTTTAAACCTCATTTTGAATTAGATAGTGAAATACAATAAAATTCATGTTAAAATTTCAAATTTTAATAAATAATACCAACATGGTCAAATGAAATTGTAAAACACCAATGTAAAATAGATATTAAAATCATGATAAAACGCATTGTACGCATCCATTTAAAATAATATTTTCAAATATGATAAAATACAATTTAAAGCATCAATTGAAATAATGTTGAAACACAATTAAACACATTTTAAAGATAAATAAGATCTTAAAACATTAATTTGAAATAAAAGGTAAAAATGCGAATAAAATCCATTTTAATTCATCAAACCTGTTAAAGTAATTAAAAATAATAAAATCATGGAGAAATGCATTTTTAAAACAGTAACCCAAATAAATGGTGAAAACATAATTAAATACATTTTAATTTTAAATACTCTTTAAAACATTATTATTTTGGAAATCGTATCGAGAAACCACTTGATGTACCAAACTATATACTAGTGGCATCCGACGGTACTCAGCATCCCAAGCTATAATACCTCGTCTCGAAATACACTGGAAATTTCTCAAATTTGATCGAGGTTGACCGAGAAGGGGTCAAATGTTGACTTTTTGCTTCCGGTGGAATTTTAAGTTGACCAAAGTACTGCTGCAAAGTACGCATTGTCACGAGTTCATAGATTAGTAGCACGTCGAAAACAGAGCTACGGTTTGAAAGTTATGAACAAAAACAAGTTGAGGTCCAAATTGTCCAAGGATGTCAGAGTTGCTTTTTTATTTTTGGGGATATGAGCTTTGACTTATATACAAATGTGAAGTACTCATTGATACGAGTTCGTAGACTAACGACACACCTGATTTGGATATTTCGTTAAAAAATTATGGATTTATAAAATTTTTCAAATATAATATTATTTTAATATTATTTTTAAAAATATGAATAATTGTGCCATATGTCACCAAGTCGGATGCACCATGTGTAATATTTTAGAAGTGACACATGTCAGCAATAAAAAAGTACTATATTATATTATTTTGTCTTTATTTTATATATTATTATTTTATTATTTTAATATTTATTTATTTATTCTTTTACTTTTTGTCTTTTTCCTTTCTTTCCTTCCCTTTCCCCACGTGGGAAAAATACTTTTCTTTTCTTTTCTTTTCCTTTCTTTCCCTTCTCCTTCTTCTTCCCCGAGCCCGAAAACACCAGTAAAACACACAGAGTGACTTCTTTCTCTCTCTCTCTCTCTCCTTTGACTCTCTCCCCCTCTTTCTTTGATCGGTCATTTTGGCAGGGTTTCAATGGCTGGAAGGCAACACGTGCTGGTGGGCTTGAGAGCCCATGATCAGGCGACGTCCGCGGCCAATTTTCAGGCCATTTGGCTGGCGGACGCGCCGGGATCGGCCGTCCAAAGCCGGCGACCCGTGGTCCTCCAGCTGATCCCTTTTTCGATGGTTTCCGACCGTGAGACTGGTCCACTCCACTATTGTTCGACCCCCTGGTTCCAAAAATGACTTCCATTTGCCCAAATTCCAAGCCGTTTGTGAGATACATGGAGTGGGGTGTTTGGCCGAAACTTTCCGTTCATTTTTCGGCCACCACCGATGAAATTGAGGTCAATGGAGGTCGGTAATATGATCCTCGTCTCACTAGCTTTCTATAGACAACTTATTTATGAATTTTGGATACCGTTTGCGTTAGCCCCCAGATATCGGGTATTATTTATCCGAATAAAATATTAATTTATTTAACCCTGTGTAATATTGTTGTTCTAAGAGCACGTGTAAGCCGTAAAATTGATTTTATGGAGGATCTTGGTTGGATTGCGTGCTGAGGTGAGTGACCCACCTTCAAAATTATTTTGGGTTGGTAAATTGTATATATTTTGTGTTGATTATATATTTGGAAATTTTATTCCATGTGTTAATTGTTTAGTAAATTTCTAATTGAAATTTTATGCCAAAATTGAAGGAAATTAAATTATTTGTGTATTATGAATATTTTGGGTTTTAAGAATTTTTTTGAATTTGAAGTTTAATTTAATAATTATTGGATTTTGTTATTGGAATATTTTATAATTAGATATTTGAAAAATATGTTTTATGTATTTGATATTAACAGAATTTCCATCTAAATTATATTGCCAATGCATGTTGTTTTAATATATGTTTGGGCGCCAAAAATATATTTGGAAATTAAAAGAAATTGTGATTTCAAATTCCTTTTATAATTGTTATGTTTATCAGGTGATTTAATTATATTTTGAAATTTGAGGAATTGAAAGAATATTTATTTTAAATTATTGTTGATTTCATTGATGGATTTGAAATTAATGAAATTTATATTCATGGATTTATGCTGGTGATACTAAAGAAAAATATGGGATTGTGAGTTTGAAAAATGGTATGATTCTCACGGTGAGTTTTGGAAAAATTATTATATTTTTAAAATAATATGGTTATTTGTTTTAGACGCACTCGTATAGTACTGGTGTTCTGTACTATATATGTGGATGAGCGCGCAAGTTATAATGTCTCCCGTGAGTTGCCATTGGACCGAGGGTAGGCAAGTTTGATATTGGCCATAAGCCGCCCCCCTCCATGGTCGGGTTGACGGTTTAAGCAGCAGCACTGTCGGGATGCCGAAGCGACCATATGCAAGTTTCTCTCTTTAACCTCCCGCCGGATGGTTCTCGGGACGCTGGGTATTGTAGGGCATCACTGGTATATAGTGTAGTGCATCAAGTATTATTTTTCAGATATAAATTTCAAATTTTAAAGTTTTGAAGCAACATTTAAATTAATGTATTTAATTTGATTTATCACCTATTTCGAATTAGTATTTTCTAAAATGTATTTATTCATATTTTATATCATTTATTTTAAATTAATGTTTTTAAAATGCATCTTGCCATAAAAATATTATATAGATTGGTTGAATATTTCAAAATGACTATTATAATATTTTTCTACCACTTATTTTATATGATTATTTGTAATTATTTAAATTATATTTTTGATACTGTTTATTTTGATTTATTAAATCAAATTTTGATATCCATGTTTGAAATGGAGGGACTGAATTGGATTAAACACGAACTATTGAAGTTTAGTCCGATCATTTTAGGTTAAATTCAAAACAGCTCATTTATGGTCTTCCTTTAGCACGACTAAATTTTCTACCCCCCTTGCATTTTGTATTCAATTATCAACAATTCCTTTCGACCTTATTATTATTGTTATTATTATTATTTTTGCCCAGATTTCTTTGGGTTTGGTTTCTTCTTCACAGGCCACAATCATCTTGCCGTAAACGCTGATGTCTTACAGCAAAGACTGGTAGCAAACTTCACCACCTTTCGCTGCCGGCAACTATTGAGATTGCAGATAGAGGAATCTTGTGCCACCTTGTCTCTTATGAAATGGCTGATTATCTTATCATTGATGGTGGTTGCGATGGTTCTGTAAGGAAATTATATCCTAACCGAAAAGTCAAAAATCGAAAAGTTTTAAATGCATATAAGATTGAAATAAAATTGTTGCACCCACTTTGTTAAAAACTGATGCCAAAGAGCGTATAGAGTTGACAAAGATGAAACCTTCTAAAATCCCGTAAAGAGGAAATAAAACTTGGTTAAGAACTTCAAAAAGAAAAAATATAAAAATAAAAGGGTTTGTAAGTAATTTTGCATAGAAATGTAATATGAGTAAAAATTTTGGGTGCAAAAACATGCACTTGAGGTTAAATGGGTTCGATTTATACTAGTTCGATATAGTTGGGTCTAGTTCTCCATTTCATACGGGCCTCCAAAATCTGGGTTTATAGGGCCACCTTGCCGTTGTGGGCCTATCAGTTGTGATTAGACTCGTGAAAGAATATACTTTACATATTTAATAAAAGTTTATAGGTTATCATCATCATCATTATAAAATTGATAGAATTAGTTGGCTGGCTGTTTAGTTCATCTTGACTTTGTTTAAATTAAGTGGACTCGGTTTCTGTTGTTAAAGTATTAGTTTATCTCTTTGGATTTTGTGGGTCTTTGTCCCATTTTAAGTCTTTGTTAAAAGATTGTAAACGAAAATTTGTATAATGGCCTTTTACAAAGGAAATAAACCTTTAATTTTATTTATTTATTTATTTTTCTGTGTATTGAATCTATTTATATTGATTTTAAATTTTTATTTTCATATTTTAATTAGAGATATTTTTATTTTTGGAAATTTTGCTTTTTTATTATATTTATTAATTATTCAAAAAATGTATTAATGAGGGCTTTTGGTTAATTAAATTTCAGACTTTAATGATCTCTTTATTGAAGTTTTTCCTACTCTTGGAAATTAATATACAAGGATTTGATTCTGTATCATTGTTTGTTGTTTTAGCGTTGCGCTCATTATTCTTATAGTTTTTTCAAATTTGACTGATAATTGTTATTTTCCTCCCAAAAAAAAAAAAATCCAATAAAAATCTCCAAAATCCACAACTTGGCCAATCATACTCGGATATCAAATCAACCCAATTTATTAATTTTGTATTAATTATACTCATATATGTCAAGATCCATTCAAGATCTCTCACTGGAATCCTAGACAAATCCTAATTCCAGAGAAACTCTACCGGACCTTCCAATGGAAAATCCTGCAGAATCTTCCCTAAGGCTTGGACTTACCACAAATTTCCTGCACTGAAAACACACTTCTATATACACTACCTTATTCTTCATACATTACTACAATTTAATTCCACAAATTTGCAGCACTTCAAATGAATAATAGGAAATCAGTGCATAATTAATAAATAAATGTCCAAGATAGTATACAGAGCTTCATAGAGTACAATTAAGTATGAAAGTTATACAACAAGGATGAAAGAAATATTACAATAGAAATAAATGAAAATAAAGAGAACTCCTCGAAATATGACAGCAACGAAGATTAAGCTCGCTCCGGACGAACGTCTACCAATCCTTGTACCTAGGGAAACGAAATTTAAAAATATGATATGCTAATCATCTTAGTGAGTAACCCCATCTACTATACAATTATAATAGTAATAATAATTATAGTACATTTGATTAATTAAGAATAAATAAGTAAATAAATAATAATTAATTGAAAATAATATTTTCTCTCAAAACCCTCACCATTCACTCCGTTGGAAAGGTTCCCTTTTTAAAATATTTTCCTAAAACCCAATATTTTATGCCCAAAAGATCAAAGAATAATTAATTTAATAAATAATTAAATAATCCAAATACGAATAAAATATAATGAAATATAATAAAATAAATTTAGAATACTTGCATTAAAGAAATATAACATAAAAGAGAAATTCAATATATAATTCGTAAAATTTGATTTAATAAACTAAAATAAACAGTTTCAAAAATATAACTTAAATAATTACAAACAATCATGTAAAATAAGTGGTAAAAGATTATAATATTCATTTTGAAATATTCAACCAATCTATATAAGTGAAATATTCAACCAATCTATTTTAAAAAATATTAATTTAAAATAAGTGACATAAAATATGAATAAATATATTTTAGAAAATACTAATTGGAAACAGGTGATAAAACAAATTAAATTCATTTAATTTAAATACTGTTTTAAAACTTTAAGATTTGAAATTTATATTTGAAAAATAATACTTGACGCACCACACTATATACCAGTGATGTCCTACGTTACCCAGTCACGAGCACCGTCCGGCGGGAGGTTAAAGAGAAAAACTTGCATATGGTCACTTTGGCGTCCCGACAGCGCCGCTGCTTAAACCGTCATCCCGACCATGGAGGGGGTGGCTTATGGCCAATATCAAACTTGTCTACCCTCGATCCAATGGCAACTCACGGGAGACATTATAACTTGCACACTTATCCACATACACAGTACAGAACACCAGTACTGTATGAGTGCGTCTAAAACAAATAACCATATTATTTTTTAAAAAATAATAATTTTTGCAAACTCACCGTGGGAATTATGCCATTTTTCAAATTCACAATCCCACATTTTTTTCTTTAATTCTTAACATAAATCCATTACTTTAAAATTTATCAATTTCAAATCCATCCATTTAAATATAATAATTTTCAACACCATGAAAACCTGATCCATAAATAATCAAATGTATAAATACGGATTTTGAACTCAATGCTTTAATACAATTATTTTTCTCAAAATCTTAAAATCAATTTATGTCAAAATCACATAAATTTCACATTTTTTTAAATCCATATCAGTCCATTTATTATACGCAATAAATTTCATAATATAAATTTAACAATAATCGATCATAATTTAAATCCATAACTTCTTTAAAATCAAATATATGATTTCCATGCAATATATGCTTAAATCAATAAACTTTTGGCATCATAAATTCAAAAATAAATTTAATAACAATTTAAAACATAATTTATTTAAAAACCCAAAATATAATTTTTGATGCATTACATGCACTAAGTCAACATAAATCATCATCATAAGCTCAAATAACAATTTCTTAAATATTAAACATATATAGCACATTTTTCATAAATTCAATTAGCACCATATATATATATATATATATATTTTTTTTTTTTTCACAATCCCAAAATATAGTTCGATGACAATATATATATTAATCAATCATAATTTGATATTATAAATTTTAAATATCAATTCCTTTCAATATCAAACTCATTTATTTTCCATAATTTCAAATAACACCAAATATATATTTTTAATAGTCCCCAAAATAGTTTTGAAGGTGGGTCACTCACCTCGAGCACGCAATTAACCCAAAATCCTCCATGGGATCAATTCCACAATGTACACGTGCTCCTAGAACAACAATATTATACAACTCAAATAAATTAATATTTTATTGGGATAAATAACATCCAGTACCGGGGGGTTTAACACAAACGTTAACCAAAATTTGTGAGTAATATACCGAAATGAAGCTTATAGAACGAAGATCGCATTACCGGCCTCCGTTGACCCCAATTCCGCCGATGGTGGTCAGAATTTGCCCGGGAAGTACCGACCGAACTTTACCTTCTCATAACTCGCAAACCACTTTAAATTTAAACAATTGGAGACCATATTTGAACTCAGAAGACCCAAAATAGGGGGAAAGGGGTGGAAGATGGGACTGCACTGGTCGGAAACAGCGAGAAGCGCCAGAAAACTCAAACCCATCGCCGCCGACTTCACTGGCCCGATTTGGATGTGTCCGGCGGCGTTTGGCCTGGAAAATTGGAGGTTGGCATCACCGGGGAATGGGCTCCTTCCCTGGCCGGCGCGTGTGGCCGTTCGGTGACTGGAAATTGAGAAACGGCAAGGACCCGAGAGGAGGAAAAGGAAAGGAAAAGAAAGAAGAAGAAAGAAGAAGAAAGAAAGGTTCGGGGGGGGCTGAGGGGTGTTTTTCCCATGTGGGGGGAGGAAAAAAAGAAAAGAAAAGAAAAGAAAAAGAAAGAAAAAGAAAATAAAAGAAAATAATTAAATAATATTAAAATAATATTATTATATAGAATAATAATAAAATATTATGATATTTAATCATGGTTGACATGTGGCATCTCACGGTTGTAACACATGGCACCCTTTATTAAGTCACATGTGACATATTGTTCACATATTAAAAAATAATATTAAAATAATATTGTATTTGAAAAACTCTACAGGTCCATAACTTTCAAACCACATATCCAAATCGGACGTACCACTAGTCTATGAACTCGTATAAATGAGTACTTCATAACCATGCATGAGTTAAAGCTCAACTTTGCATGAACAAAAGTCAACTTCGGCACCCCTTGGATAGTTTAGACCTCAACTTATTTTGCTCATAACTTTCAATCTGTAGCTCCGTTTTCAACGTGCTACTAGTCTATGGACTCGTGACAACGTGTACTTTTTAACAGTACCTGGGTCAATGTGAAATTCCATCAGGAGCAAAAAATCAACATTTGACCCCTTTTCGATCAACGACGGTCAAACCCGATCAACCTTGGTAAAATTTTTGAAATTTCTGATGTACTTCGGGACGGGGTGTTACATATAGCTGGATTATTTTAGTTCTTTTGATTTAGGCACATCTAAATTAATGTATGTAGTGGATATGTTTTGAGGTCGGCAGCTAGCTCTTGAGTTGTTTAAACCTGACGTATTTTTTGTTTTATTGTGAAAGAAAAACAAGAAAAAAGAAAAGAAAAGAGAGAGAGAGAGAGATGGATGTCGTTTTTGTTTTTAAAATAGTTGATAGGTCTTGCTCCCTTTATTGTTTTAAGAAAAAAATCAGAGTTCACGTTACTTGTAAACAAAAATTAATTCAGTAGCTTAGCATTTTATAAAGAAAATTAATATTAGTTGATTCTTCTCTCTCTAGTTATGTAGGAATAAAAAAGTCAATTATATTGATTGCAATTAATTTATTTTCATATTTAATTTGAGAATGGTTTTATTCTTGATGTTTTATTAATTTTGGAATTTTCATTTGCGTTTGCGTTGCCTCGCTAGCTACTTACGTGAGATAGGGCATCTTTGTTGATAATAATTCCTATATTAGTTTATAGGTAGGCAGATATGTATTATTTTTGTTATTTAATTGCTGTAGTTAATCGTTTCTCACAATTCATCTTCATAAAAGTATTTCGAATGATATTGTCTATTATTAGATTTTATTTTTTTAAGTTAAATCAGAAAATAGATAATCATTTAAACAAATATATATCTTCAATAAAGAATGGTTGATTGTCTTATCATTGATGGTGGTTGCGATAGTTCGTTAAAGAAATTATATCCTAACCGTAAAGTTTTAAATGCATATAAGATTGAAGTAGAACTGTTGCACCCACTTTGTTAAAAACTGATGCCAAAGAGTGTATATAGTTGACCAAGATGAAACCTTTAAAAATCCCGTAAAGGGAAAAGAAAAATTGGTTAAAAATTTCAAAAAGAAAAAATATAAAATGTAGTTTTCAAGAACATAGAAATACAGAAATGTAGTATGGGTAGAAATTTTGGGTGCAAAAAGATGCACTGGCAAATTAAATGGGCGTGATTTTGAAGAGTTCGATATGGTAAGGTCTAGTTCTTCATTTCATACCGGCCTTCAAAGTCTGGGTTTATAGGGCCACCTTGCAGTTCTGGGCCTATTAGTTGGGCTTAGACTAGTGAAATAATATACTTTATATATTTAACAAAAGTTCTCAATTATTATATTATACATACATACATACATATATATATATATATATATATATTGTGCATGTTCTCAATTATATATGCTTGACATTCTATTTCTTAATGCAGCAGTAAGAATAAAACAAGATAATAAAGTTTGTATCGGTTTCACAATATCAAACATTTAATGAGTTATAAGAAAGAAATAAAAAAAACATTACTTTATATATATATATATATATATGTGTGTGTGTGTGTGTACATATGGATATATCGATATATATACATACAATTTTGATTCAGTTAAAATATTTCAATTTTATAAAATTAAAATGTAGTTCAAATCAGTCAAGTCAAGGTAAATAAATCATTTTCATTTTTAACTTGATTTTTTTGTACTGTATCCTTTTTGGATATTTATTCTATAGATAAATCTATACATAAATATAGTTTGGCTATAATAGGCTACAACCCATCCATGACTGTTTGATTCGCTTCATTGCACACATTAGATGGTCATGAATGGCTATCGTCCATGAAGTGGTGTATGACTTGGCCCATAGTAGAAATCTTATACATATACAATATATATACAATTAGGTTGATCGAGCTATGAGGACTTCTCAACGTGCATAACATTGACCAATAATAGAAAAAGATAAGATGATTAAGCTACGTTGCTATTGCCTTGTGGTGTAAGGTCCATTATAGCCTCGAAAGGTTATATACTATTATATTGTGTGGTCCAGGATCTCTAATTTAATATTTATGATAATATAAGGAAGCATTTCATTTTTTCATTTACTAAAAAAAAATAAATAAATAAATTAAGATAACGAAGCTTATGGTTCCCACATCAAAATTAATAATTAACTCCCTCAAATTTAAATAAAACATATAACTTAGTAATTTGCTTTATAAAGCTTTATTTAGTAATCACCAAAGTACATTAAAAAGAGATAAAAACAACACATGGACAAGTAAGCTAGTCCCATATATGGGTATGGAAGCAAGGAATTTGTCCTTATTACATAAAAGACGTTATTTATTCTTCGCAGTACATGCATGCGAGTAAGAATAATATTGTCCATTTTATTTTTTAGTAGTGACACCTTCCAGGGACATTATTCCAACGTATTCAGGAGAAGTGCCTTCCCCAATTGTCACAATTGAATAGCATCCATTCCAAGTGTCTTCATGTTTGGTGGATTGGCTTTCCAACAATCCTTTGATGTAGTCCCAGTGATCAGTCTCATAATGACGACCTTCACGGATTTCAGTATAAGCCTATAAAAATAAACAAACAATTAGAAAAAAAAAAATGATATTACAAATAATGAAATTACATTAGCAGGCTAATACTATATACTTACATGATTATCACCAATATAAGGAATGCCCCAAGAGAGCATCCAGTCACAGAGAGTACCATCGTTGTTGTAGCCGCGGTAGACAACGGCGGCTTCCGAACCAGCAAACCAAGAAGGGTGGACATGGAGAAAAGCACCCCACTGCCCATTTTGAATCTTGGCGGGGTATGGAGACTCATAGACATGGCCGTGCCAGTCGTTCTTGCCGGAATACGTTAAGGTATTTCCGGTAGCATTGAAAATCATGCAAAGTGCAGAGATTCCATTGCCATACCTTTCCTTGAGGTTTTTCACAAAGTTTTTCGCATTTTGATCCCTTCCGTTGGTGCTGATGTTACGGAAAGCCACATCAGCTCTGAGTTTGGGTGTTATTTCGGTGACGTTTGGATACAGTATTTTTACATCGTCATCAGTAATGGGATTTCCAAACACATTGCCTGCCATTTTTTTTTTTTTTTTTAAAGTGCAAAGCAAATTAACCGATCTGAAAAGTAGCAAGAAAGCTAGGCTGGCAGGAAAGTTTTATTAGGTGGTGGATGATTTTGCACTGCTTATGGAACGCATATTTATAGACATACACTCCCATCATGCCTGCTTCAATTATTAGCTAGTTAATCCATACATGTAATTACCCACGTGGTTTCTAAGGGGGACGGGGTCTATATCCTACGTGGTAGGCGTTTCCTATTCCATTATCTCTGATTCTGTCCCGTGACAGCCGTGTTTTAAATTTTTTTATTGTTTTGGCTTTCCTAGCCAACCCATTAACTAGCTACTGGACCAACCAATTTATCCAAATTGGTGAAATAAACCTTCAAAATCCCCCAAAACTTTATCTTTTTCGGTGAAATAAACCTTCAAAATCTACAACTTAATTGGGCCAATCATGTGATTATTAAAAAATGAAAAATAAAAAAATTGGGCCATTCAAGATATCAAACTTCATCAAATTTGTGCTATCTCACCGTCCAAATTGCAACACAGGTGAAGATAACACGTCAAAAGCACGGGTAAGAAACAAATATTGCTGAAAAGAGTCTAGAGATTACATCATACGAATAAGGACATAATTTCTAGCTTTGTTTTTGTTTATACATAGTATGTCAGAGGACCACTTTGCATTGAATGAGACAATTTTGTATGAAACTGTGGTACCGGCTGATCTGGTAAGACACCAAATAATTTTAATGCCAAGTATTACAAGCTTGCAACAGTTTAATGTCATGTGTTGAAAGTATCTCAAATATGACTCTATCAATTGCATAATTAAAAGTTTTAAAAAAAAATTCCTTAAAAAGTTTTTTCTTTTTTCTCAAAAACAAAAAAATAAAATAAAATAAAAAGTTTGATATAATATATGTAAATAGTCTTATACATAATATATTACAAAACAATTTTTAAATTGACTATATATTTATATCATTTAGATTTAAACAATGCTAATTTCTATTATTACAAAAACAGCAATTTATATTAATCGATAGAAATATTTTAAGTTACTATGTCAATTTAAAATGCCAATTCACCATCTAAAATTGAGACAAAAATCCTCTACCTTTTCTTTTTTTTTTGGAGTGCTTGTTTATGATTGCTTATTAATCACAACCATTACTGTTCTAATTCATTGAATCTATAATGGTTGGAAATAAAGTCACAACATTAAATATCACAAAACTTGCACATCGAAATTTAACCTTGCTACCATATCCTCTTTCCTATCAAATCCTCTATTTTTCTTTTCTTTTTTTTTCTTTTCTCAAAGTCGTTGTCCATGCTAACTGGAACATGTGAAAAGAGTTTCTATTTCGTTATAGAAACGGAAAATTAAATGAAAAGATTTTCGATGATTTCATTTTCTTTTTGTTATTAAATGGGAATCCGATGTTAGAATATATTCTATAAGGTCAAGTTTTTGCTGCATTGTACTTGACTGTTAAAACCAATCATAAAAATGATCGGGGCTTTAAGATCTATATGACTAATAAAAATAATTTTTATTATTATTATTTTTTTTTTCAAGAAAAATTTTCTCTTTGAAAGTGGTTCAAGTGTGGGTAAGAGCTGTATCAAGGTTGCTCGAATAAAAGGAAAATTGGGGAGGAAAAAAAAAGGCTCAAGAATCCTTTTCTGAAGTAAACTACTTTATTATTATTATTATTATTATTATTATTATTATTTAGATGTTCTAGCCAACTTTGGAAAGTGTTCTGTGAAAAAAAAAAAGGATGAATTTTGAATCGAGAAGAAGATAAGGGTAGCAGTCTGAAGATGAGGTTAAACTCATGTATATTTCATATAAATATAGTTTTAAGTTGGTACGTCATGTGATATTTAATAATTGAATTTTATATTTAACCATTAGATTGAATGAATTAAAAAAGAAATGGCTAATGATTAAGAGCAAAACAAAAACAAGCACTTAAAAAAGTAAGCAAAGGATCCACTGTGCATGGAAGCTTTTGTAGCTGGTGTTTCACAACTTGAGCTTGAAACAGGCAATGGACCAGAGGAAAACATACTGCGTATGCATAAAACATAAGCATACTCCATATGCAGAGGACCATTCTGCAAGGAAGCTCATGAATGATTTAACAAAACTCCACATTATAGTATGAGAGAGAACCACTTTACATGGACGCTTGTTTAATTATTAAATAAATTTCCATCAATTTTTTATTTTTATAGAAAAAGGAAAAAATCCATCTACACTTTTTTTAAAATTGTCCTTATTTCACTTAAATACTATATTTTTTGAACAATTATTCTTTACCTCTCTTTGATTTTTTAAAGTTATAAAAGAGACTCATCTATCATTTTTTGTTTGTTTTACCAGCTAAAAATCAAAATTTTATATTTATAATATTATTTAATTATGAAATATTAATTTTTAAATTTTTTGATTTTTTAATTATTAAATTAACTTAATAGAACTGACTAATGAATTTTTTTTTATAAATATAAAACACTAAAATGAGATTATTAATAATTTTTAAAAGCATGAAGTTTAAATAAAATAATAATAAAATTGAAAACAAAAATGTGAAAAAAGAAAGAAAGAAAGAAAGACCACTCTAACCTTTTTGGGTGATGGGTTTCTTCTCTCATCTATGAAAACGTGTGGGTTCCACTTGCGTATTATTTTAGTATTTTTTGCTTTTTCCTAGTTCCTCATTTACCCAATCTTTCTAAAAATCCTTTCGTCCTCATCAATTTTCGCTTCTAAATCCTGTTTCACTTGATAACGTTCTTAGTGATAATTATTTTTTTTCAATCCTTTTATTTATATTTAGTGTTACTCTAAGGAGGAGAGAGACAAACTTGATTTAATTGAAAGAAATATATGAATATATACTTTTTACTTCCATAATTTTTTATTTATGTTTTTTTAAATATGAAAAAAATAAAAAATCATATATGTTGTTTGGGATGAAACACTAACATTATATTATAATATTATTCTAAATAAGCAAATACAAATTGATAAATAGGAAGTGTTTAATATACCAAAATATTTGATAAATATGTTTGATAACTATCTCTATAATTTATACATAATCAATGTAATATTTAATGGGTAAAATGAAATTGATCAAAAATCATTCACTAAAATGGCCCGTTGATAAAAAAAAATAAATGTACAATAAATTGTACAGTCATCAAATTCTTTTCTGCATTTTTGAATACCATATGAGGTGACATGATTTTATATGATTCATTCTCTATTAACATAGTGTGTATACATATATATATTGTCAATCACTAATCATATGTCACATCTTTAGTAAACAAATTTGGAAAAAAAAAATTTGATGGCCTCTAATATTGTCCAAAATTTTACTAACATTTCTCCCACAGATTAAATATCCTCTGGTAATATAGATTCTTGAAGTTGATGTTTCACATCTTGAGCTTGAGGGAGGCAATGGACCGGAGTTCATATGATAATGTATAAAAAAACAAAAAAATGAAGAAAAAAAAAAAAACAGATAATTTCTAAATTTGTTTTCGTCCTAAAAGGTTTGGCTTCAATTTCCTGGTCGACATATAATTATTAGCTACTGGACCATCCAATTAATTCACCAAAAAGCTATTGGACCATCCTCGAAAGTGTAAAAGAAAAAAAAAAAAAAATGTATGGATGTTGTTTGTCTTCATACCATTAACTGCTATCCTAGTTTCTGTCAACAATTAAAAGTAAAAGCTAATTTGGAGCGTCTGATCATGATATGGCAGTTTCTAAGAGGAGCCGAGTCTGGATCCCACGTGATAAACCCCTTCTACCCAATAACGTCTGACTCTGTCTTGTGACAGCTGTGTTTTAACGTTTTTGCTGTGGCTTTCCAAGCCAATTAGCTAGCTACAGGAGCAAGCAATTAATTCGCGGAAATGCTATGCGAATCTCATGTGTCAAAAACAATATTGTGTGGATTTTTTTTTTTTTTAATTCATTATTTGCTTACTCTATTCTCGAGCCGTGTTTCAAATTTTTTGTTTTGGCTTTCCAAGCCATCCTGCAACTAGCTGACAAATCAATTAATTCACTGAAAAGCTATTCCACCCACGCTCAGATGCGCCCAAAGAAAATATTGTGTGGATGTTTGTTTTTTGAGCATTAAATCGTTATAGCATCTCTATTCTGCATATTTTAGATTTTTTTCTCATATTAAAAAATAAATAGTTATTTAAAAACGTTTTTTAATATATTTGTTTAAATATCCTATTAAATAAATTAATATGATAATGAAAAAATAGATATTATTAAGATAATTTTCTATTTTTGAATATTTTGTTAAACATTCTCAAATTTCTTTAAAATTAATTTTTTAATATTAAATTTTTTTAAAAAAATTGATAAAAAATATATAATTAATTAATAATTATAAATAATTTTCAGCACATTATTATTGCAGAAAAATTTTAAAATTTTCTGTATATTTATGTCATCTAAATTTCGATAGTAATAATTTTTACGCCACATAAATAGCAATCCACATTCACCATTATAGAAGTATCTTCAATGGCTATCTATTGTTTTATTTTTTTAACCATATCATAAAAGTAGATAGCTAATAAAAAATTTCTCCAATAGATTTATCTAAACACTCTGTCAGGCTGATGTAGCTAAAACCTCTACTTTTGAAGGTTTGTCAAACATTATGAAGTTCATTTAATAAAATATATATAGTTAATTAAATGTCATAAATTAGTAAGCGCACATTAAATAATCAGTAGAGCGTAGGCAAGGTGTTTTTTACAAGCCTAAAGCCTAGGCATGCTAAGATGAGGCATGGGTGCAGAGTATTGGCAGTTACCTCGTGTTCAATCCCATTAGCTCATATATGAATCAAGAGATGATTTAAATGTAATAGTAGTAACTCTTATAATTTCATGACATTTTCAAAGCAGTTAGATTCAGGATTCAAAAAAATTTTGAAATTAAATGCTCAGATGAGAGTAGCCCAAGAACAAAGATGGATGACTCCTTGGAAAGCTCTTAACAAAAAATCTCATATGGAGTACAATGGCTAATGCCAAAGGCTTTTCAAAGTAGTTGATTTCAATATTCAAAAGAACTTTCAAATTAAATATGCTCAGAAGATAGTAGTCTAAGGACAAGGATGAATGAATTTTTAGAAAGCTCCGAACAAAAAATCTCATATGGAATGCAATGGCTAACGCCGAGACCTTTTCATAGTAGATGATTTCAAGATTTAAAAGAATTCTGACGTTAAACATGCTCAAACGAGAGTACTCCAAAGACAAGGGTATATAATTTTTTGAAAAGCTCTGAACTAAAAATCCTATACAAAATACAGTGGTTAAATTTGAAAGAATATCGACAGAAAGTGATAGGTTATACAGGAGGATTACTTTGCATGGAAGCTTATCCATTAAGGATTCAACATATCTCCATACCATAATGTGTGGGAGGATCATTTTACATGGAAGCTAATTCAGTAGTTAAGCAAATCTCCATAAGCTTTTTCATAAAAACGGAAAAAATTCATTTATACCTTTTCAGATTTACCATTATTTCATATAACACATGCTTGTGAAAAATTATTATGTAACTCTTTTAGTTTTTTTAAATCCACACCATATTATGTGAGAGAATAATTTTACATGGAAGCTCATTCAATAATTTAACAAATCCCTATAATTTTTTTTCATAAAAGGACAAATTGTTTACACCCTTTCAGATTTACCATTATTTCATAGACCATATGGTTTTGAAAAATTATTGTTTACCTCTTTTTAGTTTTTTAAATTAATCAAAAGAGATCATTTGTCAGTTTTGATAGTTTTTACTAGTTAATTTTAGCAGTCAAAAACCAAAATTTTATTTTTGCAATGTTATTTAATCATAAATATAGATTTTTAATTTTCCATTGGTCTTTAAATGTTAAAATTAACTGATAACTTCTTTTTGATAGATAAAATAATAAATAAAAGAAGGTTAATGATAATTTTTAAAAGGTATAGAACTAGATGAAATAATGGAAAAAAATTTAAAAAAACAAACCACTCCTACCGTTTTTTTGGTAACATAGGTTTCTCAATATGAAAACTTTTTGGTTCCACTTGCATACTATTTTAGCATTTTTTTGCTCTTTCCCACTCTCTCAGTTACCCACTCTCTTTCAAAAACCCCTTGGTCCTTATCAATTTTCTTTTATCTTTTTTCATTTGATGAACATTATTAGAGACAATTTTTATTTTTAGGATTAAGATAAGGGAGATAAGGGAGGAGAGAGACAAACTTGATTTGCTTAAAAGAAATATATAAGTACAAATTAATTTTACATGCACCATCTAATTTACTAGCATATCTATCAAGAATATATATGTCATTATTTGGATGGTTGATATTTGATAACATTTATCCTTTGAAGAATTCACTTACTCATTTCTAGTCAATCAAATAGTGATACATGTATTCTTAGTAAATTTATTCATTAGTTAGATAATGCCTATAACCTTACTTATAGGATATATATATTTTACTTCCCTCCTGTATTTTTTAATTACAAGTTACAAAAAAATCAGTGAACAAAATAAAATTCATATCTAAATAAAATAAGGTAAAATATACAAAATATTTTTACATGTTTTTATGTGTATTTTATAAATATGAGCAAAATAAGAAATCATATATGATGTTTGGGATGAAATAAATATTATATTATAATATTATTTTAAATAAGCAAACACAAATTGATTAAAAGGGAAGTGTTCAATGCATCAAGATATTTATTATATTATAATGTAATTCTAAATAAGTAAATACATATTGATTAAACGGAAGTGTTCAATGTACCTAAATATTTCTGGTTGTTATCTCTATGATTTACGCATTGTTAGCAATAACATTTAAAATTATTATATATTTTTATCTTGCTACATGAAATGACCCTTTAATAAAAAATTTTACAATAAAATGTAGAGGCACCCATATTTTTTTCTTCCAAATTTTGGATACCAAATGATGTGAGCTGGATCACATAGCTTTAAATTTTGGATACTCTAATGAGCTGGATCACATGGCTTTAAATTAACAAAGTAGTGACTTTAGTAATACATATGATTCAATAGTTCTTATCTATCTAATTTTAAGAGATTTAGTACTTAGCCGACTTATCACATAGCTTTAAATTAACAAAGTAGTGACTTTCATAATCCATATGATTCAATAGTTCTTATCTAGCCAATTTTAAGAGATTTAGTACTTGGCCGACTTATCACATAGCTTTAAATTAACAAAGTAGTGACTTTCATAGTTCATATGATTCGATAGTTCTTATCTAGCTTATTTTAAGAGATCTAGACTTGGCTGACTTACAATCTTCAAATTTATGGTTATTTTTGAAACAATTCGAGAGAAACATTTTTATTAAACTTTGGACAGGTCAAGATTGGAGTTTAATTACAATAAAATAATTGTTAACTATTTCATCGATACTCTTCTAGAAAATTCCCTCAAAAATACAAAAATGCTAACTCGATTGTTAATTAATTCCCTTCCTCCTGGACAGTTATTCTCGGAACACCCTTATTTGACTCCACGCGAGATTCTATTATATCAGAGGAAAGGTTTATTGCTCAGAATATTTTAGTCACAAACACACACCAAAAAAAAAAAAAAAGAAAAGAAAAAAAGAAAAAAAAGATCATATCTAGCTTTGTTTTTGTACAAATATGCGAGATCACATTGAGTGGAAGCTTATCCATTAATAATTCAACAAATCTCCACAATCCGAGCCAAAAATGTAAAAAAGGACCACCCTAGGCTAGAGAACCGTTATGCAAATCAACCACGTTTTGCATTTGGAGCTTTGTTTTTGTCCATAGGATGCGAAAGGACCACATTATATGGAAGCTTTAGTCCATAATAGGCCTCTAGGCTAGAGGACCATTATGCAAACCACGTTTTTTGCATTTTGAGTTTTGTTTTTGTCCATAGTCTACGAGAGGACCACTTTATATGCAAGCTCATTCAATGATTACGAAGTTAATTGCACTTTAAAACCTTCAGCTTCAAGGTTTTATAATTTAAACCCTTAACTTTTGAATTTAGCAATTTAGGTTTTCGATTTTTCAATTTTGTATAATTTGGGTCTTATTTAACTTTTAACTAGAGGGATTAATTGATATCTCACATAATTGGTATTAAACCACATAAATTTTTAAATTAAAATATACTAAAGTATAAAATGTTAAATTTATTGATAAAAATTTTGTACTTTGATACCCTTTATTTATTTATTTTTTTAAAAAAGTTGGTACATATCACCTAATTGATTAATATTAAACTAAATCAAATTTTAAATTAAAAGATACTAAATATATAGATTTTTAAAATTAGTTTTAAAATTTTACATTCTAATTTCCTTTTAGTTCAAAATTTGACACATTTTAATATTGATCACATGAGAGGACTGTTAAACTATGTCAATCTAAAGTAAAAAATACCCAAATTGTAATAAGTTAACCAAGAGCTTAAATTGTTAAGTCAAAAAGCTAAGAGTATAAGTTGTAAAAAACTAAAATGGAAGGATACCAAAATTCAATTAATCCTTAATAACAAAAAAAAAAAAAAATCTCCACAAATTTTTTTCATACAAAAAGAGAAAGAAAAAAAAAAAAAAAAAGGAGCACTCTACTTATGGATGCTTTTGTCCATAATAGAAAAGAAAGAAGCTGAAAGATTCTGCAAATCAACCACGTTTAGCATTTCTCCGTGGAATTCTTTGTTGATGGTATGCTAGAGTGTGAGAGAGAAAGAGAAGAAAAAAAAGATTTGTTTTTTAAGTGTATTTTTGAAAGAAGCCTTTTAAAACATTCTCAGATTTTTTGTTTTTTTTGCCTATTCGTAAGAGAAAACAGCAAATTTCTTTAAAATATAGAATTTCATTATTTGTCACCAATACTATGTGATGACTATAGCTAAAAATGAAATAACAAATACTAATTGGATATATTTGATAATATATTGATTTTTGATTATTGATTTAATAAGAGGAAGTGAACACTTAAAGGTTATCCATTGAATTGCCACATGATCTATGGGGGTTATAATACCGATCTGTTACCAATGATAATAAATATTATTTTTTATAATTTTTTGAAAGAAAAAAAAAGTACAATCATAAAATTTATATCTATTAAGATAGAAAAACAAACAATCATAAATATCTTAATTATAATCACCTAAAATAAATATTTTAATTATTTAATATATAAAAACAAACAATCATTTAAGTAGTTTTAGCGCTTAAAAAAAAAAGAAAAAAAAAAGGAAAAATCTGTGTTGCAAATGGAAATCAGTATCAGTACGGCTTCATCTTTAAATATTGCTCAGCTAGCCGTGCAATGTACAAGCTAATTAGAACAAAATCAAAAAACATTCATCTTTATCCATCTCTCTCTCTCTCTCTCTCTCAATTTTACTACTAGTAGATCCATGGCTTCCGACATTATTTTCCTCCCCGCTGCAAAGCTCCGAGTGCTTGCCGAACGAATTCATCTCATTGAACGAACAAACTTAGCGGACATCCAATTTGCTTCAACAACCGAAGAAGTGGTTTATCTCCGAATCTCCAACTCCAATCTTCAATCCGTTGGGAGCATTCTAGATGCAAGTGATGCAGCAGTGACCAAGTATGCGAGCGACGCCGTTCGCCGTCCTATTGCTTCTCTCATCTTTGCTTACACAGAGACATGCCTCAACAATGCGCTGCAGATCTTCAACAACTACACTGTTCGAAAGGACAACCTTGACAAAATCACCACCCATCTCCAAAACCTTATCAAAGAATTGGATGATCTGGACACTTCCAATTCCGCCGATGTTACGGCTCTCACCGAGAAAATCGAGAAGTTCAACGAGGCTATTACCAACTACACCAAGATGACTGCAAATACCCGTGCTTCTGAAGATTTCTCTAGACGTCTCAAGGACAGCGGCATCGACTTCCCTACCTTGGTCCGAAGGTATATGGCCCATACTGCATGATCTCTTTTTGTCATATGATATTCCAATATCTACTATATACATACATACATACATATATATATATATATATATATATACCCTAACTTTATTAAGTACATGGATGGATATATGCAGGTATCAGGCAAATCTTGGGTTTTCTGGACAATTTGAAAAGCTGACAGATGAACAGAAGATATTGGTAATTAACTAACTAACCAAATAGATTTTGCATCTAAAATAGAATGTATAATGGACCGACAAGATAACATAAATATATATATATATATATATATATATATATATATATATATATGATATTGAGTATTGATAAAACTATTTACAATACACTTTCAGATTCTGAATGGTTCCATTAGTTTTAGACGGAATTACTTTCTCTCTTTTAGTTTAGACTATATTATAATTTTTGAAAAAATATAAATTGATAATTTAAATTTGTAACTTAAAACCTTATTGTGTTTTGCATTAAATTGAAAAAAATAAATTCCAAAGAAATCAAACATGCATGATTTTAATTGGATTTACAAATATATACGTATATACATGCAAATGTCCAAATTAATAAAAAAAAAGTCCAAATTAATAACCCTTCATTATTATATAGAGATATTTTTATAATATTGGTTTAATTATATGCATATAGGTGTATGATTCAATAATAGAGGCTTCAGGTCGGGGAAAAGTACTCACTCATAAAGTTCTAAAGGCAATTTCTGTGCCAGGAAGTTTTAGAAGCAATCAATTGAAAGATATAACCATTGAGGATGCTTTTGGAAAAGCAGTGCTGCTGAAGAATGCAGCAGTCATAACTTGGGATGTATTTACGGCTGAGCACCCAATCAAAGCAGTGACACGTGATGCAATTGTGATAGCAGCTAACAAAGGAGGGGCATTATTGGGAGATATAGTTTCAGCTGCCATGGTGACATTAGAGGTTGCAGAGGCATCTGCTCTGTTCGTTACAGGGGTTGGATTTGTGGTTGGCTTTGCGGCAGGTTTTATTGTTGGTCAAATTGCTGGCGCTGTTTTCGATGCAATTTTCGGCTCAGGAGGGTCTGATCCTCTGCCTAATCAAGACCAACTCTTCTATGCAGCTACTATGCCTGACGGCAAAGAGTTGGCCAGACTTATTGCCTAGACTTCGACCATATCAAATAAATAATCTAAGCTCGGTGCATGTCCAATAAAAATAAAAATAAAAATAATTGTCTACTAGACCATCCTTATTTACCAAAAAAAAAATACTAGACCATCCTTTATACAAGGAATTAATAATTTCATCTATGGATAATGTTCGGTATCTTGCTTATGTATTGTTTTGAATTGCACCAATAAAATAATTTACGTTTGAGTAACTACAGTTGCCAATTTATTTATTTTTCTATATATGCATTATTATTATTATTATAATAAAGTATTAATCATATGATCATTTTATTTATACATGTAATACTATTTGAGACTCATTAATTCTAAACGAATAATGCCATAATAAATTCAATAAGAATGTCCAATAAATTTAGACAAAACCAGGGCTTTTATAGGTTCCATTTTTTCAAATAAAAACTTTTAATATGTCATTTTATTAGATTAACTTTTTTATTTTTAAAGTTCAACCATTGAAGCAATTCAACAACTTATAATAGAATACTTAATGAGAAAATCAACTAAGTTGAACTGATATATTTAAAAATCATAAAAGAAATAATTTGGGAAAATAGTGTCCTTATTGAAAGGGGAAAACCATCCACTTGATAGGTTTCCGTTTTTATTTTTTTGTTATTATGTTTATTTTTTTCCCACGTTTCAAACTTTAAATCCTATTTCTAAACCCCCATAGTTTCCAACTAATTTTGCATGCATTCAACCATTAGAAAAGATTAAAAAAAAAAAAAAAAACTCTACAAATTCTAAAAATTTCCTAATTTGAGCTTGCGTCTTACATAAGACGCCCAAAATTGGTCCCACATGCATGTGAGAGGGAGTATGGTGCTCTTAACTGAATTTTTTCCCAAAATTGGAGTCAAATATTCATGGCGTTTGAGATAGCCAAATAGGGAAAAGGGAGGAAAATGGCAATTGAAAGTACTGGAGGAAGAATGGATTGGCTTTGCAAAATATGGATATTGATTTGATGGATATGACGGTACTTCCAGTGTATGAAATAGATGTTTAATCGGCCCCAGCAAATGGCAATAGCCTAACTTTTTAAAAAATTCTACCTATTCTCCAAAGTTGCACTTCTCTTACAGACCACAAACTGATGAGATTCATGTGGGATTGTCATGTATAGGTCTCAGTTAATTTTGGAAAATCTAGTCCTCGCAATCCAAAAAAATAGTACAAGGGTAAATATTTTTTGCAATGCATAAATAACTCTATACATCCCCTGGTGGTGTTTATTTACCAAAAAACCACGGCCAACATTTCCCCACTTTTTCTTCTTTCTGAATTTGAAAACTTATAATTAAGATAGTCTAATTTTTACCCCAAAAAAAATAATTAAGATAGTCCAAAAATAAATATAAAAAAAGAAAATATTTACCAAAAATACAAAAACACTTTGAGAGATTCCTACATTTACCAAAATACAAAATAGTTTTCTTTGTTTACTTATAATTAACAAAATAGAAATACAAAAAAACTTGGAAATTGAAGATAGACCACATCGGTAGGCACGCAAGCTTAATACCTTATCAGTTTTATTTTTTTGGTCAGGCAAACATTAATCTTATTGGCGTGGAAATCATCCACTTGATAAAGTACAACATAATTCTTCCAAAAAAAAAAACACAAAAAGAAAAGTACAAGCACACTTTTTTTTTTTTTTTTTTTTTGTTTTTTTGGTTTTCGTCGACAATGAAACTACATAACACAGTGACAAATCATAAATACTGCGTGCCTTGCACTAGCATATTTGCGGCCATCTTATTCTTACACGTACATAAAATAGTACTTAATTTTGACAAATTAAGATTATCCATTTATTTAAGACTTTTTCTTAGTAGTGACACCCTCCAAGGTCATTATTCCCACAAATTCAGGAGAAGTGCCTTCACCAATTGTCACATTCGAATGACATCCATTCCAAGTATCCTCATGCCGAGTAGATTGGCTTTCCAACAAACCTTTAATATAGTCCCAATGATCAGTTTCATAATGGTGACCTTCACGAATTTCAGTATAAGCCTACACACAAATCATAAACAATATTTTTTAGAAAAAAAAATATGAAAAATAAAATTCATCAGCAGATGCCAAGTTACTATATTATACCGTATTCTCTATTCACAAACATGGATGAAAAATCCATATTTGTTTGTTAGTTAAAAAAAAAAAAAAAAACAATTTTAATAATATTGAAATTTGTTTGTTGTTACTTACATGATTATCACCAACATAAGGAATGCCCCAAGAGAGCATCCAGTCACAGACAACATCGTTATCGTTGTAGCCGCGGTAGACGATGGCGGATTCCGAACCGGCAAACCAAGAAGGGTGGACATGGAGAAAAGCACCCCACTGCCCATTTTGAATCTTGGCAGGGTATGGAGATTCATAGATATGGCCATGCCAGTCTTTTTTGCCGGAATATGTTAAAGTGTCTCCGGTGGCATTGTAAATCATGCACTTTGCCGAGATTCCATTGCCATACTGCTCCTTAAGGCCATAGACAAAGTTTTTAGCATCCACATCTTTACCACCGGCGTTGATGTATTGGAAAGCCACTTGAGCTTTGAGTTTGCGAGTTACTTTCTGGCCTGGATAAAGTTCTTGCACAAGCTCGTCGGTCACGGGGTTTCCAAATACGTTGCCTGCCATAATTTAATTTTATCAAACTGGTAAAACAATTAGCTGATATGTTCAATGGCTTGTGAGGAAGCACCTTTTTATAATAGAACTGTACATGTGTTTTTTAAGTCAATTTGTTTATTTATTTATTTTTCATTGTGGAAATATTTATGTTTAGTCATTTGATTTATCTCAAAGTTGAATTTTTTTTTTAAGGAAATATATGTGTTAAAACCAGTGGTTAAGCTCTACGGGTTAGCTCTAAGAAACTTGACTTCTTGTTTTTTGTTTAAGTAAGAAACTGGACTCTGTATCATGTAAACGACAGTTTGTCTGTAGCTAGGCATTGTCGAAAGAAAATATTCTTTGATTCTTCTCTCTCCAATAATGTAAGAAGAAGAATTGATTGTAAATATTTTATTTTCATATTTAATTTAAAAAGATTATTCAATAGGACACGTGGTTTGTAAAATTGTTTTTCAATAGTATTATGCATAAAAATTATATATATATATATATATATATATATTACTTAATTATACATTTTATTATTATTATTTTTTTTTGAAAGAATGAATTTTTTTAAAAAAATTGTTTTTAAAAAAAAATTCAAATTTTAAACTCTAGACATAAAGAGTCATCTTTAATATGGTGTCTATCTTTTTTTTCTTATCACATCTTTGACAAAGGTGTTTAGATATGATACTATTTTGGTCGAAAAGAAAAATTCATTAAAAGCTAGAATTAGACGGATGCAAAGGCAGCAAATTGAATTCACTTGGAGGTTACCTCTTAGAGATCTCTTTGCAATGCAATCTGCTACTTTATTACAAGAATGAGAAATAAAATGAAAAATACAACTAATAAAATTATCCTTCAAGCAGTTGATATTTTTTAAAATTGTTACAAGTTTGTAGCAATTATTGTCACCGGTTGAAATCAGACCTTCCTATAAATTAGCACAATCTATTTCTATTTGGGTTGGGTCAAAACCCCTGCTTCTTCTGGCAACCATGATAGCATAATGAAGAAATTTGTAGTTGCTTTTCTAAAGTTATAAATCGTATCTTTAGAATTTAATATTAAAAGGGAAATGCCAATCTAAATGTTGGTTTTAATATCTCAAGAGAGCTTGATCCATGGACACAAAGATGCTTGCATCAATTTTGTATTATTTAGTTTCTCCTTTATTGTAATTTGATTTGAGAGCTTAAAGGGAGGTCTCTGATTGTTTTCTTTAACAGTATCAAAATTATAAGAAGCTTTTAATGATCTGTATTACATTAATAATATTTAAGAATATCTATATATGGTATAAAAATTAATATTATTTAAATTAAAATAATATAAATATATAATTAATTTTTTTCTTTATGAAAAAAAAATAAATATTTTTTTAAAAAAATCTTGTTTTTCAAGAAACTTCGCAGTAATAGATACAGCCATCGAAAATATTCTAATAATGTGACGGTTTGGAACAGAGAAAGATATAAATCTCACGTGGTGGACACCTAACATGTTAAATAATCTCGTTCTGCCGCGTGCAAGCCGTGTTTTAGACATTTTGTTTTGGCTTTCCTAGCCAGCCGACCACCCTACGTGTACTGGACCGACCAATTAAAAAAAAGGTAGGGACCAACTTCATACATGTCAGAAGAAAAAATTAATAATAATAACTGTGTGGCTGTTAGTTTTTCAGCAGTAATTTGCTTACGTCCTTCTCCTAGTTTCTGTCGACAATTGAAAGTTAATGAAACTCGTGTCCCATGAAAGGGTTTCAATAACTTATAAACCTCCAAAAACTGTTTTTTTTTTTTTTTTTTTTTTTTTTTTTTTTTTTTTAAATAATATATATACGGATAAATTATATCGTACACAAAATATTGCTCAGCTAAGAGATAAATAAAAGTCTGTAAGTTATATAATACACACTAAAATATATATATATATATAGTCTAGCTTTGTTTTTGTCCATACCTTATGGGGACCAATCGGCATGGAAGCTCATCCATTTATGACTTAACAAAATTCGACAACGTCAGGAAAAAATTAAAATCCATAAACTGAAAAATGGACCGCTCTGCATGGTAGCTTTTGTCCATTTTAGGGTCAAGGCTAGAGGACCATTATGCAAATAAATCACGTTTTGTATTTTTGTTTTTGTCCATCCTAATGCGAGAGGACCACTTTACGTTCACCCAATTAACAAGACGGACAAGATAGATATCTATTCATCGATTTGGAAGAAGTGTTAGCATGAGCTGTTAAAAATTACTAGTTGGCTGTAGCTTGATTGTATGAATATTTTGTATAGAGTAATTCTAAGAATTTATTATAATTACTATTTTGTTTTCTTTTGTATCTTTTGATACCTCCTTGCCAGGGAAGAATGATTTATTTGAAAATATTATTTGAAATTTTTTAGTGGTTCCACTTATAAATAGATAAGGCAATGCTTCACTCTTATTCGTGTTTCACATTTTTGCTCTATTAATATTTTTAATTTATCCATTGCCAGAGAAGAATGATTTATTGGAAATTATTATTTGAAATTTTATAGTGGTTCCAATTACAAATAGATAATGCAATGCCCCGTCTTTATTTGTGTCTTACTTTTTTGCTTCATTGATATCTCTAATTTATTCATTGTGTCTTACTTTTTTGCTTCATTGATATTTCTAATTTATTCATTGTATTTTAGATAATATAATATTTTTGTTCCAAATTCGATTAATTTTAAAATTCTTTCAAATCTTGAAACCAATCGTTCTAAACTATTATCGCTCCACATTTGGATGATATGGAATTGAATATCAGATAATCGTTGCCAATAAAGTAGTCTGTCCATGCCTTATATTCACCTACATTTACCATGGCAATCTCACACAGTTTCATCCTTGGTTATCACTCTCCAATTTTTTATTCATTGATATTAATTCATTTTACAGATAAACCTTGAATCCATATATACTTGTGAGGGAAAATATAATATTCTCAAAGTATTGAAGATTTGTTCTAACTATAAAATAAACAAGGATAAATCTATGTTAATAACTCGCAAAAAGATACATATACATTAATTATACATGTTTATATATGTTCAGAAGCGACAAGAAGCTAACAATTTGCTAATAGATAAGGAAAAGTGTAAATTAATTAATTTGTAGTTGGCCTTTTATGAACAAACAAATAAATCTCACGGAGTCATGCATGGTCTCTCATGAACTACTTGAAGTAAAAACATTATTCTTACAAGGCCGACCATCCATTTCCTTATATGGTGAAAGATACATGAAGTAATTTCTTGCATTTCAAGAAGCCTATTAATTAAATGCTTAATGTTTTGGTGGGGAATTAATATTGCTTCTGTCATTGGGATGTTTACACCAATTCAAACGTGTATAAGCATTTAGATCATGACAAATAAGGTTGGCTTAGTGGTAAATCTTTTCCATCTGTACACTTGAAGTCTGAGAGTTCAAACCATTGCTTCCACCTTCTTAATTTAGAAAATATTGTAATCATGGCCAAGAAAAAAAAAAGAAAAAAAAAGACTAGTCTGCTTAAGAAATTGTAAAGCATGATTATTTTTGTGGCAAAAAAATAACTCAATACCAAAAACCTATAAAAAGATATTTTCCCCCCATTTTCTTTTTTACGAATATTAGCTGTTAAAGCTTTTTTTGTACAATACAACCTGGTGCCTCCCTCAGCAAATTTAATTAATATATCAATTAACAAATTGTCATATTATATAATATAATTGGGACCTTTAAGGCATGGTTTGATGTCCATGGACCATGGCTTGAAGGTTTGGGTCGACTGGGGTGGCCTTGCCCTTATGGGTTTACCAGGTTGGGGTTAAGAGCAGGGGGGAATTTGGCCCAATACCCTCATAGGGACGAGGTTAACGATTTTTGCCCCCTCATTTGATATCTTTTTTGTTCTACCACTTCAATTTTTTATAATCCCAAAATACCCTTATATCCAAATTAAATATTTTTATTCTTTTTTTTTTCTATATTTTTTTCTTTCTTTTCTTCATCTGACTTTTCTCTTCTCCTTATAATCAATATCCAGACCATTAGGAGCCCTCTGTTTCCTTTCGCATCGGCCGAATTGTAAGCTTGGAGACTGTGCGTTTTGAAGGAGATTGTGAAGAGGCGACTCAGAGAGAAAACTGTAGGGTTTTAGAGAGCCCTAGGAGCAGATGCAGAAGCAACAGGTAGGCAACAGCGAAGTAGGAAAGCATGAGGCTCATTCGATCAATCACTGGTAATCTTCTCCTCTCCATTTTCAAATTCTTAAGCTTTTCCCTAGACATTTTATTACTTGGTTCGCTAATAATGAAATAGTTGTTTTTTTTTAAATAAATAATATATTTTAGATTGTTATAATTCAGGGCAGCGTAATTCACTGTTGCGAGAGGTGGGACGGTGATACTTCAGTGTGGTTTCAACAGAGGAATACGCAAGGAGGTACTACGCAAGCAATGTCTCTGAGTATAACACTGTTATCGGTTCTCTCACCGCGCAGAGAAGGTAGATTCTAATTTTGATTTTCTTTTTGTGGTTTTGGGATTTTTATTTTTTTTTTGGGAGAAATTGTGAAAGTTGTGTTCTTTTTTTTTTTTTTTTCTTAATAACGGTGGTGGTAGGCATTTCTTGCTGAGAGATGTGTGTGATGATATGATGCTGGATGGAGTACAACCAACCAGGGATACATTCCATTCTTTCATCGTTGGAACCATGAAAAGCTTTTGCTTGCCGGACGCTTTCTACTTTTCTGACCAAATGAAATCCATGGGTTTGATCCCTGATGTATGTATTTGTATATATATGCTTCTTCTTTTTTTTTTTCGTTTTTTTTTTCACATGGATCTGCATTAATTCTTATCTGCTGACTATTAGATTCTTTCAAGATTGGAAATTTTGTATAAAGTTACTTTGTGTTTTTTTTTTCTTTTTTTTTCCTTAGCTATTACAATGTATTGCTTTGTGTTATAGGTTACTTAAAACAACATTTTAGTTTCTTGATGTAGTGCAAATGAACTCTGTCACTGTTGACTCGAGGCCAAAGTGCTTGGTTGGTATTATTTTTTATGGTTACCCTTCTTATTCTAGAATGTATGTAGAAGAAACAAATTACTACTTTTTCTCTAGGTGATTGATGAAATAGATGGAGCTCTTGGTGATGGCAAAGGTGCTGTGGAGGTTATTCTAAAGATGGTAATTGTGTGTTTTATATTATTATTATTTTTTTGGGTCTTGTGTCTTTTCCATTATTGAATGCTACTTATTTATTAAATTTAATTGTCTGCACGCTTATTTGTGTTTTAATATAATTGTAGTTATAGTTATTTTATTACTATAATTGCTGTTGGTGATTAAATATAACTGCTTTCACTGTTATCAGTTATTGTTGTCATGTATAATTCTTGTTTTCCTTAATGTTTAATGCAAACTGTCAGTTATTGCATTTACTTCATTATCAACATGAGAATCATAAGGGAAATTTACTGTTTAAACTCCATGGTTGCACATTCTATATGTTAACAGAAACCTCCATTTCTACCGAGGGTAATATATTCAGCTATGGTGGTTTTTATTTCCCAGTGCTCATTATATTTTTCACTTTTATTTTATGTTGTTCATATAGGTTTCTGTAGATAAGAAGTCTGATACAGGGAAGGAGTATTTTCCAAATGAAGAAAATGATGAAAGTACATAGAAAGTTTATCATTCATATGGAGTTTCTTTTTCATGATTCCCTGGAAAATGGTACTTAGAAAGTTTATCATTCATATGGAGTTTCCTTTTCATGATTCTTTTCATGTAAACTAGATAGTATTTTTTGCTTATTGACAACTACTTGCTTTCTACAGGGTTCATATATTTGTTCAACCAACAGTTAATCGTGTTGTTAGCAGGTGATCCTTGACTACCATGGCTGATGTTTAATTGCTGTGACAATTTCAAGCCTTTCCATTTCTAATTTCATCTGTTTTATAGACATTTTAGATACTTTGTTGCGTTCATGATTTCTAAAATTTCCTTAGAATTTCTGATATGAAGTTAGTGAATGGAAATAGGATCTTTAGATGGAAGACTTAATTATTTTGATTATCCAATTCAATCTTCGGGACAACATATCCACTTGCATACTTACTACTTACAAGACAGTTTGATAATGACTCGCTTTGTGATATTTTTCTTCCTTTGTTGATGTCTAGACCAATAATTCTACTCTTCACAGTTTGCATATAGCATTTATTGCATATGAGGACAGCTAAGGTCTTCAGTTTTCATTATATTTATTTAATTTTTTTTTTTAGGGAATCCCTTATTTTATTAAATCAGAGATGCTTTTTTGTCAAGTATTAAAAAAAGTTAGTCATTTTTTTAGGTTGAGATTTAAAACAAAATGCTTTTGTAATTTTCCTTAATTATTTACAATAATTATTTTCTTTGAAACTTGTATGCTAAATATTGTAACTAACTGCAGATATTTCGTTTGATTTCATCCAGGTATCAAATCTGTCTCCATTTTAGTGGAGGTGCCCCGTATGCTTTTAATGCTGTCACTAAAGTTTGGCATTATACCAATTGTGGTGCCAGTTGGTGTTCGAGATTTTGACATTGATGGGGAACATTGGGTCAATTTGGGATTGATACCAACAGAGGCTTTTGTAGGAGCTGTAATATTCTCTAGGAGCTGTAATATTCTCTAGTTTTTATTCATAAAACACTTGTATAAAGATTTTGTTTTTAGTTTTTGTACATGATTCTCGTGTCAATATGATGTGTAAGGATCCAATTTCATTATTAAATTCTCCATATTATTTGATATATGGAAAAACAATAAATAAGAAGGATGATAATTTAAATGGATGGTAATTGAGTTCTCAAATATTGGCTCTCTAGTTTCTGACCTATTAAAACTTGTTTGAATGGTATGCATTGAAATGTAGTTAGTTTTAGATTGTAAAATATGGTTCCCAGCTTGCAAGCTTCTTCCAATTACTTTTCCATGAACAGCTCCATGGTAGTATGTCCAAATGAGAGTTGTTAGGAGGGAATTAATTGTGCACTTGTGGAAACTATTTAAATAAATGGATATGAAAGTGTAAAATAAATGTAACAGTTTTCCATTTCTTATCTACCCTCATTTCTCATTGACTCTCGAATAAAGTGGAAAATATTAAAACAATTTTTTTGACCATCTCTCATTTCTCATCTACCCTCATTAACTTCTATCCCTCTCTCTTATTCTCCCTGCTACCATATTAAATGAATACTGTGTGTCTTCCTCTCTCTTTCTCTTTTGTTGGTTACGTACCTTTCAGCTTTTCTTTGCATTGACGAACATTGCAGAAAATCCCAAAATCTCTTCAGTTCAGTTCACTCTCCCTGCATACCCCCAACCTTTTGTGATAACAACAAGACTGAAAATCTTCATTGTGGAGCCCATACACTTCAAAATGATGTAATTAAATTGTACGTTTCTGCAGATCAGAGTTAAAGATTACCTGGTATGTGGATATATATACATATATATATATATATATACATAATTTGGCTTTCTGATACTTCTTTACATAATTTTTTTTATCATTTATAATAATTTTTTTCCATCTTAATGTTTTGAAATCATGAACTCCCAATAGTAAACATAAATGGCTTAATAACTAAGCCAAAAAATAAATACAATATACTTCATATTAATTTTGTTAATTGATTTTACGAAAAAAATTTCCTAAAATATACTTTATGTATAGCTGATAGATAAAGTCAAAATCCAATAATGACTTAGCCTTAGCACAATACTAGCAATGAGGAAAAAGTATGAATTGGTACGAACAAAGGACGCGTTATAAACTATAAACAAAAAATTAAATATAATATTATAAAAATGAATCAAAAATGTTTTGTTTGAATTCACAAAAAGATGATATCGAGGTCAAATTTAGAGCATTAGACCTTTCAATGGATTGATTTAATTAATAAATATATATATATATATATATATATTAGCCTAAGAATAAGAATTTAATTAGTCAATATTGTATTAAAAAAATAACCTTTACATGGTCAGAAAGGGAAAACATTGACCAAATATGAAAACTCGTTTGTCTTCTCTATCCAGCAGCTAGTACCTTCTATCAGCTTTCACAGGGTGTGTTATAAATATAAATATGTGTACAGATATGTATACATTTTTCCCTTATATTGGATTCATTGTTTGTCACGTTTTGACATGATATATAAGTGCAAGTTCTATGTTGGTGCTATTTTATGTAAAACAATCCATAAATGGTTTGGAAATTTCCATTTTAAAATTACAACCTTTGTTTGTTACATACGGTCCATCAGTAATTATGAAACACTTGCTTGTTGGAAAATTTAACGGCGGTTCCATCGGAATAGTTAATTTTTCCATTTTCTAAAATCAAACCGATTGGACAATCGAATTTGTCCACTTCTCTAATGTTATTGTAAATGAATGACATGCTAAATGTAACTATATTTATGATGTTTAACAAAATAATCCACAGAACACTACATTGTCAACATTGCATCCATTCAAGCTAACGTTATGTTATGATTTAGCACATGTGCCACAGATTTGACATCTTAATCTACTTGATCCATTATGTCTGTCAAGAGTAGCTATTCTACTAGGTGTTAATATGCAACGTTTAAACAGCATTTGTACTCATTTATATAAAATGCATTTGTATTTTATCTTTACTCATTTACTGAAAATGCATTTGTATTTGTATTTAAAATGCTATTCTAATCATTTGCATTTAAAATGCTACTCCACTAGGCGTTAATAACATAATTGTTTGGCTTATTTTCTGTTCTCATTTACTGAAAATGTATTTGTATTTTTTCATTATTTTTGCTTCAGAATTATAGTTAAACCTTCCAGCAAAGATTCTACGATTGCAGAAGTAGATACTTAGTATGTTTTGAATTGGTAAACTCTTTGTGCTCAATGTCACAAATTTCAGTTTTACTGTTCTATGATGGAACATGGAGTGTATGTTCTGAAGGTACCTGGAGATACCAACGTCAAAGAACGAAGATTATACATATCAAAAGGAATTGTACGTTGGCCGAACTTGAAGATGTTGTCTACAACGCTCTTAACTTAGATTCTACACAACATCAATTAATCTTCAAGTTCATATACCATGTGTGTTTGTCATGTGAGCCGTACGTTGTGGAAAATGATGAAGACCTACAAAGTTTTATAGAAGAGTATAGTTCACACAGACCTCAAGACAGATCTCCACTTATTGTTGATGTGTTATCCAGGGTTCCAAAGAGTATTAATACTGCTAGATGTGTTGTGAATAGGATACCTACAAGTTTAGGATTTATGACTACTGCCCCACTATCTGCAGTTCCCGAGACAGCTACTTGTACCTCTGATGCCGACATGCAGTCCCCAGCGACCGAACTTCATGTGCCGGAAACTCAACCTGGATTCTCTGAAAATCAAATTTGTGAAAACAATGTGCAATCTGTGGAACATGATCATGATAATGAGCGCTTTGACATTAATGATATGAATGAATATCGTGGACATGATTATGATTAAGATGAACAATTTGAGGTTGAGGTCAACACTGATCGTAGTGAAGATGGGTTACGAGACATTTGTTGGACCCAACATTCGGGACTTTCAGCTGGTGATAGTCGACATGGTGAGTCTCCTTATGGTAGTAGTCCAATTGATAATGTGAATGATGATGTGCTTGCCTCTCCTTGTACCAAAAACCATTTTGACATTCGACAGGATTCTACCGCAACCATGGTTGAACTTAGGGTTAACCACCGCTTCTCATCCATCAATGCCCATGAAATCATTCGAATCAACCAAATCTTTGGGAGTAAGAATGTGCTACAGAAGAAGATTAGTCTTTATGCACTAAGGAGAAATTTTGAATTCAAGGTCAAGAAGTCAGATAGAGTCCGATATGAGGTTGTATGTGCAAACGACAATTGCATGTGGCGAATGTGTGCTACCAAACTAGATGGTGATAATACAGAGGCCTTCATGATTAGGGCCTTCAAGGATGAGCATATTTGCTCTTTAAATATCATGAAAAGAGATCATCGTCAAGCAACAAGTTCAGTTATCGAAGACATCATCCAGCCAACGTTTGATGGGATTTCAAGGCAATACAAACCTCAAGATATCGTGCATGACATTCGCTCTAATTACGGAGTAAACATAAGCTACAACAAAGCATGGGCCGCTAAGGAAGTTGCACTATCGGTTTGTGGGGCACCCCAGAAGATTCATATGCAAAACTTCCTTTACGGAGTCACGTTTTGAAGAGCAAAATTCGAGCACGTTTACTCGAATTGAAACTGATGATCAAAACAGATTTTTATATTTTTTCATGGCACTTGGAGCTAGCATTAGAGGGTTTCAGCATATGCGGAGAGTCGTAGCTGTCGATGGAACTACACTGAAGAATAGGTATAGAGGTTTGTTATATATTGCATCATGTTTGGATGGGAACAATCAAATTTATCCACTTGCTTATGGGATAGGCCCTGGGGAGATGGATGCGGCTTACACGTGGTTTTTTGAGAGCTTTAAAGAAGCGTTTGGGGATGATCCGAATATAGCTTTTATATTGGATAGACACAAAAGCATTGCAAAAGCAATACGTAAAGTTTTCCCTAATAATCACCATGGCCACTGCACATATCATCTTGGTACAAATTTACGTGCTAAGAAGTTTAAAGGTAATGTCAACACGATTATATAAACTTTTAATGATGTAGCTAGAGCATATATTGTTGAGGATTTTGATAAGGCCATGCAGCTTTTAGAAGGGGTTAGTATTGAAGCTGTACAATATCTCAAGGATGCAAGTCCTTCAAAATGGGCTAGATCACATTTTCTGGGCAATAGATACAACATAATGACAACTAACATTGCAGAAAGCATGAACTCTTTGCTTAGTGATGCGAGGGATAAACCTATTTTGCCATTACTAGATCACATTCGTGATGTCTTGCAAAGGTGGTGGTATGAACGTCGAACTAACGCAGCTGCAATGCAAACTCCTGTTACTAATTGGTTGGAAAAAATCATGCAAGAGTTCTTAAATAATGGCAGAGGCTTATGTATTATGCCAATGAACTTATATGAGTTTCAAGTTGTTGGCCATGGCATGTTCGTTGGAGTTGTTAACTTAGAAAATAAGACGTGCTCATGCAAGGAATTTGACATTGATGGATTTCCTTGTGTCCATGCAATTGCAGCATGTAAGCATCGACATATTTCTCCATATTTCCTTTGCTCGGCGCATTACTCAGTTGACTCACTCCGTGATGCATATTTGAAAACCATATATCCACTTGGAGATAAATGTCAGTAGCATGCTCCAGATGATGTCATAAACCAGGTTGTACTTCCACCTCAAATTGGCAAGCAGTCAGGAAGACCGAGAAGGAAGAGGATTCAATCTCAAGGAGAGAAGCGTCATCAATATAGATGCGGTAGGTGCAAACAGGTTGGCCACAGCAGCCGATCATGCTCCGCCGCCGTACCTTTTGATAGCACTACCAACCAACAGCACCACTGAAACGAAGGCCCATCAATCACGCGATGCTATATTCAGACAATGGGGCCATGTTATGCGGTATGCGTGTGTATGCAATGTAGTCAGGAATGCAATTAGTTGTTCAACCGCATAACATGTGTTTTGGCATAATAGACGTTGGCTTTATATGTTCTTTTGTTGTCAAATTCATCTGTCGTATTGTTTTGATAACATATCATTCCGTGTTCAGTTTTTGGTTCAGTTGTTTGTATGTTTCTTACGATTGCATGGATGATATTACCACCCAATGGTAATGACCGATGCATCATCGGTAATTGACATTTGTACACTGTCGTAAAAGAATCACCACAATTCCATCCGGCAACTTCAATCATGTGTGTTCCAACCAATAACATGCTAAATGTAGCATTATTAATGATAAATTTTGACAAAGTAAGTGATCAAAAGGCACTAAAAAATAACAACGTTCAATTTGTTTTTGCTTCACAAATTACCGAAGGTTTCATTGGTAATTACCGAAACCCCTATGACAATCACATTTTACCAATTTTTTGGGCCCCACAAGTCTCCTTACGTGTGTCAAATGAAAAAACATGCAAAATATGGATTATAAAATGATCTTAAGGAGAGAAAAAAAACAAAATTACTTAAAAATTTCTCAAATTGGCCAAAAAAATACGATGACTGTACACTTGCGGTAATTCCCGATGAAATCCTCAGTAACCAACATATACCCTCTGGAAAAATTACCGAAGGTTTCGTCGGTAATTACAGAAACCCCAGTGGTAATCACATTTTACCAATTTTTTGGGCTCCACAAGTCCCCTTACGTGTGTTAAATGAAAAACCATGCAACATATGGATTCTCAAATTATCCTAAGGATAGAAAATCCCAAAATTGCTTAAAAATTTCCCAAAATGGCCAAAAAATTACGATGACTGTAGACTTTCGGTAATTCCCGATGAAATCCTCGGTAACCAACATATACCCTTTGGAAAAATTACCGTAGGTTCCGTCAGTAATTATCGAAACCCCTATGGCAATCACATTTTACCAATTTTTTTGTGCCCCACAAGTCCCCTTACGTGTGTTAAATGAAAAAACATGCAACATATGGATTATAAAATGATCTTAAGGAGAGAAAATCCAAAAATTGCTTAAGAAGCTCTCAAACTAACCAAAACATTACGATGACTGTAGACCTTCGGTAATTCCCGATGAAACCCTTAGTAACCAGCATATACGCTGGAAAAATTACCGAAGGTTTCGTCGGTAATTACCAAAACCCCTATGGCAATCACATTTTACCAATTTTTTGAGCCCCACAAGCCCCCTTGCGTGTGTTAAATGAAAAAACATGCAACATATGGATTCTAAAATTATCCTAAGGAGAGTAAACCCCAAAATCTCTGAAAATTTTCTCAAATTCACAAAAAAAATACAATGACTGTAGACCTTCGGTAATTACTGATGAAAACGTCGGTAACCAACACATACCCTCTGGAAAAATTACCGAAGGTTTCGTCGGTAATTATCGAAACCCCTATGGTAATCACATTTTACCAATTTTTTGGGCCCCACGAGTCCCATAATGTGTGTTGAATGCAAAAACATGCAAAATATGGATTCTAAAATTATCCTAAGAAGAGAAAATCCCAAAATTGCTTAAACATTTCTCAAATTGGCCAAAATATTACGATGACTGTAGACCTTCGGTAATTCCCGATGAAACCCTCGGTAAACAACATATACCCTCTGGAAAAATTACCGAATGTTTCATCGGTAATTACCAAAACCCCAGTGCTAATCACATTTACCAATGTTATGGCCCCCACAAGTCCTATAATGCGTGTTAAATGCAAAAACATGCAAAATATGGATTCTAAAATTATCCTAAGGAGAGAAAATCCCAAAATTGCTTAAACATTTCTCAAATTGGGCAGAAAATTACGATGACTGTAGACCTTCGGTAATTCCCGATGAAACCATCAGTAAACAACATATACCTTCTGGAAAAATTACCGAAGGTTTCGTCGGTAATTACCGAAACCCCTATGGCAATCACATTTTACCAATGTTATGGCCCCCACAAGTCCCATAATGTGTGTTAAATGCAAAAACATGCAAAATATGGATTCTAAAATTATCCTAAGGAGAGAAAATCCCAAAATTGCTTAAACATTTCTCAAATTGGCCAAAAAATTACAATGACTGTAGACCTTTGGTAATTCCCGATGAAACCCTCGGTAAACAACATATACCCTCTGGAAAAATTACTAAAGATTTCATCGATAATTACCGAAACTCCTATAGCAATCATATTTTACCAATGTTATGGCCCCCACAAGTCCCATAATGTGTGTTAAATGCAAAAACATGCAAAATATGGATTCTAAAATTATCCTAAGGAGAGAAAATCCCAAAATTGCTTAAAAATTTCTCAAATTGGCCAAAAAATTACGATGACTGTGGACCTTCGGTAATTTTTCCAGAGGGTATATGTTGCTTACCGAGGGTTTCATCGGGAATTACTGAAGGTCTATAGTCATCGTATTTTTTTGGCCAATTTGGGAAATGTTTAAGTAATTTTAGTATTTTCTCTCCTTAGGATAATTTTAGAATCCATATTTTGCATTTTTTTGCATTTAACACACATTATGGGACTTGTGGGGGCCATAACATTGGTAAAATGTGATTAGCACTGGGGTTTCAGTAATTACCGACGAAACCATCGGTAATTTTTCCAAAGGGTATATGTTGTTTACCGAGGGTTTCATCGGGAATTACCGAAGCTCTACAGTCATCGTAATTTTTTGGCCAATTTGAGAAATGTTTAAGCAATTTTGGGATTTTCTCTCCTTAGGATAATTTTAGAATCCATATTTTGCATGGTTTTTCATTTAACACACGTAAGGGGACTTGTGGGGCCCAAAAAATTGGTAACATGTGATTACCATAGGGGTTTCGGTAATTAGCGATGAAACCTTTGGTAATTTTTCCAGAGGGTATGTGTTGGTTACGGACGTTTTCATCGGTAATTACCGAAGGTCTACAGTCATTGTATTTTTTTTGTGAATTTGAGAAAATTTTCAGAGATTTTGGGGTTTACTCTCCTTAGGATAATTTTAGAATCCATATGTTGCATGTTTTTTCATTTAACACACGCAAGGGGGCTTGTGGGGCCTAAAAAATTGGTAAAATGTGATTGCCATAGGGGTTTCGGTAATTACCGACGAAACCTTCGGTAATTTTTCTAAAGGGTATATGCTGGTTACCGAGGATTTCATTGGGAATTACCGAAGGTCTACAGTCATCGTAATTTTTTGGCCAATTTGAGAGCTTTTTAAGCAATTTTTGGATTTTCTCTCCTTAAGATCATTTTATAATCCATATGTTGCATGTTTTTTCATTTAACACACGTAAGGGGACTTGTGGGGTCCAAAAAATTGGTAAAATGTGATTGCCACAGGGGTTTCGATAATTACCGATGAAACCTACGGTAATTAAATATTTTTGCCAATTGGAGAACGTTTTCGGAACATTTGGGGGCATTGATGAATGTATAATTTGCATGTTATTTCCGAAAACACCCCATTAGCTAAGTATTTAGAGAAAAAAAAATGTTAATTCATATTACCAAAAGCATTTCTGTAATTACCGATGGTGAATCGGGAATTATCGATGCACCATCGGTAATCATCTTTGCTTTAATTTTTACCACAACCGAGGGTCTTCTTTTCTCTTTTTTTTTTTTTGTTCAACGGTTATCATTACTAAAGATAGGTTCAGCATATTAAGATAACATTAGTATAGAGTGTCATAACATTAAACATACGATCTACATTGAAAGTTTATTAAAGAACAAATCAACAGCATATTTTTTTGTAAAAAACATAATGTCTTGCGGGCCAAATGAAGGATTCTCCTCACTACTCTTGTATTCAATAAATTTCAAAGCGTAGATGCCACAATCACCCCTGCAAAATAGCATTAATGATTAGCATTAATGAAAACCAACCACGTGTATTTTCACACGTAACCACAATAAAACAACAGCAATAGAAGTTGTTTGAAATGACAACACATTCATACCTATTATCTTGGCAGGGTGCATCTTTGATCATAGTCATCGTGAATGGATCTAAAGTGGGAGGCACGTCCGGATTCTTCTCATAATATCCCCCATCCCTCAATAGGTAAGGCAGCATATACGTAAGGCATTCCGCATTCTTCAACTCTTTATTCTGGACATATTTATTTCCCATATTTGGATCGTATAAATCAATATGTCGGGCCTTCAAGTCCACACATGCTGCCAACCAATACGCGCCTCCATTGTTGACATGGATGTACACCTGCAAATTAGAACATAACCTCATTATCCACAAAATGGGAAACTTAGTGAGAATTTTTTTAAATATATGTAGGGACTTACATAATCACATATCCACCACGGCACGCTAAGTTTGGGAGACTTCCCATGCACATAGCTACAAAGGGTCGCATCACATGAATATGTGCTACGAGATGCCCTCCATATGGGATAACGCCCTTTGATGGATGACTGCCAAATAATGAAATATATACAATATAAAATATCATCAATATAACATTAAGCAACGCAGTAACATCCCATCATCTTACCCAAAATAACATGTCTAATATGGCACAGGTGTTGGTGAACATCTTCTCATTCTCAAACCGCCTTTTTCGTATGAAATACAAAATAGTGTCAATATGCTGCAAAACCACATTAAAGGAAATAAGTAACAAGTGCGAGGTGATAAATAAAACATCATTCTAAACATAGGAACACAATGATTTTACATGAACATAAAGCATATAACTTACATCAAAATTCAACCATCCTTCAGAGGTAAGTAGCTCAGCAAAAAAATTCTTTCCCACCGTCATATAAGATGTACACACGGTTGCTTCCTTCGGTGCCACCCTATACCACTCATCGAACGCCCTCTCCTTCGATGCATCAATATGTCGATTAAGATTAAATTTGACCTTCTTTTTACACGGGTCGGTGTAAGGAGAGATGACGTGATGTGACGGGTGGTAAACTCTATCGAATTGGCTTGTATCACTAACGTTATGCATCCGATCTTCCACCTCAATCTCAGCTGATTGGTCATGATGTGGACTGTCAGCTGAAGCACCGATATCCCACCCGAAATGCAAAGGCCGATATGGCACCAAAGCCCAGGAATCCTCCACATAGGGTCCTCCAGGTACGATAGGCTTAAACGGTGTAGTATAGTCATCATCCTCCTTCCTACCATTGGAACCATCTATGGGTGCATCAAATTCTTCTGCTTGCTCTCCAAATGATGGTGCCACAGGGGATGATGGTCGAACCGAAGATGACAGTGAATGGCTGTGCAAATGATGTTCGGCTTGCAAAACACAATGGTTATTTTACAGTTCCCAAACTCTAACAACAAATAATTGCTGAATTACAATATATAATTTAATAATGCCGAAGCACTAAAGTAAAGTATACTAAGTTGTCTAAATGATACCTGATGCTTTTGTTGGTCAATAACAGAACTAAGCATCTTCCTTAAAGCTGGCATCTCTTTATTTAATTCATCAAATTTTGCCTCCAAGCAAGCAAGCTAATCAATATCAATATCCAAAACATAAGTCAACATATACTAGTACAACATATGAAATACAAATTTTCGTGCAAGTAACAATTGCATACCCTGAAATTAGCATCTGGAGGGCCACTAGAATGCTCCTCAGCTTTGGACGCATCTTTAGCGCCAACATCTTTAGCGCTGACATCTTTAGCGCCAACTATTGGTGCTACAAGTGGAGGTGACATGTAGCAAACTTCATGTATGTTAACTGCTATTGTTCGCCAGTAATCCATAGTCTTCTCCTCATTGGTAGCATCTAACCTCCAGTCCACAACATACTACATGAAATGAAGAAAGGAAAAAAAAGTAAATTTGGAAACTGACTATGGTAATGTAACTTGAATGTAGTCATACCATGTAGTCCAAAAAAAATTTGCCTTAAATTGCTATTTGAGGTGAACCAATTATGGACAGCAAAATGGTTTGGTAACCAGGAGCACCTCTCCATTTCTGATCGACCACCTAAATCTCACGGCCAACTGACCGGTAACGTGCCCGGATCGAAGTGTTTTTCGGCGACAGCGATTTTTCCCCTCCACCACCAGCCACAGCTGTTTGACCCATTTTCGGCCATTTTCAGGCCACACGCGCCAGCCACCCCTCACCACCTCCTCATTTCCGGCCAGCCCACCAAATTTCACGGCCACCGGACCTCTGATGCGCAGGGATCGGAGTATTTTCCGGCGAGGGGCCGAAAACCTTCAAACCCAGATCTCTTCGCCGTCCGGCCTCCATTTGCCTCACTGCCGGTCCTGTTGGAACCCTCTCCCCTCGATCTACAAAACCCCTAAAAATCTCAGCCATCGGCGATGGTTGCCGGTGACCGCGGTGCTCGCCGGAAATCACTATTTCGGCGAGTACCCAGTTGCACCGCAGGTCCTTCCCCACTAATTCCGACCCCCTGAATCCAAATCTGGTGTCCTTTTCCTCCAATTGGCTACGGTTTGGGAGAATCGAGGCTCTAAAGGCCGAGAGCTTTCCGGCGAGATTCCGGCCACCATCGGTCCGATCTCCGGGAAGTAAGACCGGATTCGTGATCCTCATCACTCAAGCTTCGATTCGGAGCACGGGTGAGTCATGGAATTGATCCCATGGAGGATCTTGGATTAATTGCGTGCTCCAGGTGAGTGACCCACCTCTAAAAATATTTTGGGACAATTAATTATGTTTAATTGGTGTTTAATTGATATTTGGAATTATGCTCATGTGGTGTAATTTAATTATAATTGTGGAAAATTATTATTTTATTGTGATTTAATTTTATTTATTACGCATGAGCAAGGTATTTTCAGTAATAAATCGTATGTGATTTTAATAATATTTTTTTGGACATAATTGGTTTAAATATTTTAAGAAAAATATTTGTTTAATTGGTGGTTTAAATTTTATAATTATGCCCGTGGAATATTATTTGTTGGACCTCGTGTTACGAAAAAAATTATTTTTATATTGTTATCGATGGTTTCGTACTGGGTATGTTAAAGGAAAATATGTGGGATGGTAAATTTGAAATCTAGTATATTTCCCACGGTGATTTTGGAAAATCGGTACGGTAATAAGAAATTTAATAATTATTTTAGACGCACTCATACAGTATTGGTGTTCCGATGTATATGTGGTTAGCACGCAAGTTATTATGTCTCCCGTGAGTTGCCATTGGACCGAGGGCAGGCAGTTTTATAATGCACATAGCCGCCCCCCTCCTTGGCCTGGATGACGGTTTCAGCAGCGGTACTGTCGGGACGCCGAAGTGCCATATGCAAGTTTCTCTTTTTAATCTCCCGCCAGTCGGTACTCGGGATGCTGGGTATCGAAGGGCATCACTGGTATATAGTGTGGTGCGTCAAGTATAAATTTTCAGATAGAAATTTCAAACCCCAAAGTGTTAAAAAAATTATTTATTATATTTTATTACATTTTAATTATATTTTAGGTATTTATTTACTGTTTATCAAAATAAATTGATCCCTTGGTTTTCGGGAGGTACGAATGTCGGGTTTTGTGAAAATGTTTTAAAAAAGGGAACATTTCCAACGGAGTGAATAGCGAGGGTTTTAAGAGAAAGTATTACTTTCAAATGATTATTATTTATTTGTTTATTTAATTGTTTGGTATTAAGTAAGTAAATCCCTTTATTTGTTATATTATTAATATTAAAAGTGTACAGTAGATAGGGTCACTCACTGAAATGATTAGCATCTCATATTTTTAAATTCCGTTCCCCTAGGTCCAGGTTAGGAGACGTTGATCGTCCGGGGCGAGCCCGACGTCTCAGTTCAGTGCCGAAAGTCCAAGAAGCATTTTCTTCCCTTTTTCCTCTTCATCTTGTATTGCTTCCTTATCTGTCATTTTATTAATTTCACATTTATTCGTATAATGCTCTGTATACTGTATTAGACATTTAAATATTAATTATGCACTGGGTTACTATTATTCTTTTGAAGTGCTGCAATTTGTGGAATTATATGGTAGTATTGTGGGAGGAATAAGGGGATGTATATAGAAGTGTGTTTTCAGTGCAGGAAATTTTTGGTTAGTCCTACCCTTAGGGGAGGTGCTGCTGGATTTTCCGTTGGAAGGTTCGGTGGTATTTTCCTAGGATCAGGGCTTGTCTAGTGTTCCGGTGAGGAATTTTGGACGAGTCCTAACAGTTGGTATCAGAGCTCTAGGTTCTAGTATTCCTAAGGGACTGTGCATTGTTGTGCCTCCCATCCGTGTCTAATCTCTCATTTTACCCGTCTTAAAGCGTTCTTTCCCTTTGTCTCGAAGCAAATTCGTTGCCCGAGTTTGAATAACTATAATATTCGAGGGTGTCAATGAGAATCACCTATCCTAACGGGGAGTTCCTATGGCCTAGTCGAAGGTCGAGGATTGCCTTTTCTTTTTGAAGGTCAAGTAATGTGGGCAGATCCAATTTTGTGAATCTTTTTGGGAATCGAAGTGGTCCTAGATATGGATTGAGTAGTTATGCATCTTATGTTTATGGACCGCTAGCATAAAGGAGTAAGCCATCGAAAATCGCCTCGATCAGGGTACATCGGTAGTCGGTTGGCCTTGATTTTTGACTGGCCAGTCGGTTTTCAGGTGGACTTCAAAGTGGGATGGCATGTGTACGGAAAAGGTGGCCGAAAAATGGCAAATCAGCAGTGGTTAGTAGTGGTGATCTCTCCTTTCTCTCTCCTCCCCTCTCTCTCTCTCTCTTTCCCTCGACCCACATGTGTTTTAGCCAAAATAAAAGCCACCCATGGACGACACTGTTCACTCATGGGATTGGCTGAGAACACAACATGTGACACATACTGTTCACTTAATTAAAAAATATATTAAAATATTACGGTATTCAAAAAATTTTGCAGACCCATAATTTTTCAATGAAATGTCCAAATTAGGTGTGTAGCTAGTCTATGAACTTGTATCGATCAGTACTTAACAACCATGCATGAGTCAAAGCTCAATTTTACTAAAATTAGAAGTCAACTCGGGTACCCTTGGACAATTTGGACCTCAACTTGTTTTGCTTATAACTTTCAAACTGTAGCTCTGTTTTCAACGTGCTACTAGTTCACAGACTTAGGTCAATGTGTACTTCACAACGGTGCCTCAGCCAACACCACATTCCATCCGAAACAAAAAGTCAAAATTTTGACCCACTCAGTCAACGTGTAAAATTCCGATGTACTTTAGGACGGGGTATTACAGACTTGTATGGAAGCTTATCCTTAACGATTCAATATATCTCTACACCATAGTACATGAGAGGATAATTTTACATGGATGCTCATTCAATAATTAAGCAAATCCCCATAAATTTTTTCATAAAAAAAAAAGAAAATGAAAATTTACACCCTTTCAAATTTACCATTATTTCATAGACCATATGTTTTTGAAAAATTAGTATTTACCTTTTTTTTTAGTTTTTTAAATCTATTAAAAGAGACCCACTTATCAATTTTGAGAGTTTTTAGAGATTAATTTTAATAATTAAAAATCAAAATTTTATTTTTATAATGTTATTTAATCATAAAGTATAGATTTTTAACTTCCCATTGGTCTTAAATGTTAAATTAATTGATAAAACTTACTAGTGGCTTCTTTTTGATAAATAAAAAAAAAATAAAGAAAGGTTAATGATGATTTTTAAAAAGTGTGTGGATCCAAACAAAATAATAGAAAAACTTAAAAAAAAAAAAAAAAAAAACACTCCTACCTTTTTTTGGTAATATAGGTTTCTTTTCTCATCTATGAAAACTTTTGGATTCCACTTGTATACTATTTTAGTATTTTTTATTTTATTTTTCCCACTCTCTAAAATCCTTTGGTCCTCATCAATTTTCTTTTATCTTGTTTCACTTGATGAATGCTATTAGAGACGTTTCACTTGATGAACACTATTAGAGACATTTTATTTTTTTAGGATTACTATAAGGGAGGAGAGAGACAAACTTGATTTGATTAAACGAAAAATATAAATATAAAATAATTCTACATGCTATAATTTACCAACATATCTATCAAGAGTATATGTGTCATTATTTGGTTAGCTTATATTTAATAACATTTATTCAAGGATTCACTTATCCATTTCTAGCCAATCAAATAGTGATACATATACTCTTAGAAAATTTATTTGCAAATTAGATAGCACCTATAACATTACTCATAAATATATATTTTTCACTTCCCTTCTTTACTTTTTAATTACAAGTTACAAATAGATAAGTGAACAAAATAAAATTCATATCTAAAATAAATAAGGTAAAATATACAAAATATTTCTACATTTGTTTTATATGTATTTTATAAATATGAACAAAATAAGAAATTATATATGTTGTTTGGGATGAAATAAATATCACATTATAATATTATTTTAAATAAGAAAATACATATTGATAAAAGGGAAGTGTTCAATGTACCAAGATTTTTAATAAATATTTTTGGTTTCTATCTCTATGATTTATGCATAGTTAGATATAACATTTAAAAATATTATATATTTTTATCTTGCTACATGAAATGACCCTTTAAAAAAAATTTACAATAAATTGTAGAGGCACCAATATTTTTTTCTTCCAAATTTTGGATACCGAATAATGTGACATGATTTTATTGGGTTCACATTCTATGAATCTAGAGTATATATTTTTATTATCAATCACTAATCTTATGTCACATAATTTGGTTAACAAATTTGATGATAAACTTTGTTACCCTCTTGTGTTATCCAAAATTTTATTAAGTTTGCTCCCAGAAATTAAACATCCTCTGCTCATATGTATTCTTATAGTTGATGTTTCACATCTTGAGCATGAGGGAGGTAATGGAAAAGAGTTTTATATCATACACACTATTAGAACTTTAATTGACACCACCATAAGACGTTGTGAGATGAAACTGAACCCTACATGTTTTCTGCAAAACAAAGGGAACATGAATATCTTTGGGGCATTAGTGTGGTGCCTATCAAAGATACTTTGATGCTCAAGTTGGATAATGATCTTTAAATGCCAAAGACATAAATCAGGGTTCCTAGAGTACATTTTATGTACTTGCATGATGAAGAATGACTAGGTATTTATAGATTGTTGGCATTGAGTGTCAGTACTGACCCAAGATCCTTTTATCGGAATTCTAGATAAGCTTCGAATGTGGAAACCCTATAAGATCTTCCAGCAGAAAATCAGGGAATATTTCCCATAAGGATTGGACATATTACAAAATTCGTTGCATAGAAAACACACTTCTACGGGGCATCACCTTATTCCTTCCACCTTACTACAAAGATTCCCACACAAGCTGTCAGGACCCATCCAAAATTCCTCACCGAAACCCTAGACAAGCCCTGATACCAGGGAAACCCTACCAAACCTTCCAATGGAAAATCCGGCAGAACCTCCCCTAAGGGTTGGACTTACCACAAATTTCCTGCACTAAAAGCACACTTCTATATACATCCCCTTATTCCTCCTACATTACTACAATTTAATTCCACAAATTTGCAACACTCCAAATGAATAACAGTAAATCAGAGCATAATTAATAACTAAATGTCTAATATAGTATACAGAGCATTATACAAATAAATGTGGAATTAATATAATGTCAGATAAAGAAGTAATACAAAATGGAGAGTAAAAAACATGGAAGGAATGCTTCTTGGACTTTCGACAATGAACTGAGACGTCGAGCTCACCCGGACGATCAACGTCTTCTAATCCTTGAGCTAGGGGAACGGAATTTAAAAATTATGAGATGCTAATCATCTCAGTGAGTGACCCTAGCTACTGTACAATTATAAAGCCACGATAATTATAGTACACTTGATTAATTAAGAATAAATAAATAAATAATTAATAATTAATTGGAAAATAATAATTTCTCTCAAAACCCTCACCATTCACTCCATTGGAAAGGTTCCCCTTTTAAAATATTTTTGCAAAACCCAATCTTTTATACCCCAAAAATCAAGGAAAACAATTAGTCAATCAATTTCGAATAAGATACAAGAATTTAAGGATCCAAATTTATAATGGAAATAAAGAATAAGACATCATTGGATACCATAAATAAAATCATAAATAATACTTATATTAAAGAAATTTGGCATAAGAACAAAAATAAATCCAATATATAAATTATAAAATTTATTGTTTAAATCAAGGAAATAACCAAAGGAATATTTTAAATCAATTTAAACATCTATATAAAACAATTGATATAAAATATAATAGAATTTATTTTAAAATATCAATCGATTTAAATGATAAAATCAAGACAAATAACTCTTAAACATTAATGAGAATAGGTAATAAAATTATGATAACAATTCCATAAAATTTATGTAAAGCTTTAAATTTAAATAAATAATAAAAACAACGATTTATACAACATATACAATGTACCATACGATGTACCAATTTGTAAACCGTGGGATACATCCACCTCACGACCCTCAATATATGAAAGGTATCGTGGAAATAATAAATAACCGTCGGAACGTACCCAACCTCATGGTCTGTGGCAATAATAAACCGTTGGATGATACCAACCTCACGGCACCGTGGTAAAAATAGTAAACTGTGGGGTAAACCTGACCTCACAGTCCGTGGTAATAATAGATAACCGTTGGATGAAACCAACCTCACGGCACTGTGGTAAACCCAGCACGCTGTAATAAAATACTGATCCAAACTCTGGTACTATATGGTACATCAATTAAAAATAACCGATACAGTATCCTACTGTATCATAATCATAATTTAATTGTCAAGTTCAACCGCTCGTTTAAATATTTTAAAATTTTCAAATTGTCATTTCATACGAAAATCAGAAATACCACAGTGAAATATATTCACCATAAATCAATTTTTAAACCCATAAAATTCTTAAAATATTTGAGCATGCTTAAAATCATAAAATTTTCCATCTGCTTCTCAAATAAATCATTTCCGAAATGATTTAAAACCCCAAATTAAATACCAAAATATTTAACTACTCCAAGTTCACTTATGAACCCATTAGAATTTAAAACCATTTAATATATTGTCAAACCTTACATAAAATGACAACTCATATTTAATAATCCAAACATTCAATCAAATGGTATATAAGCCAAATTATTCGAACACATATATATTATATTATACCCCAAAACAATTTTTAAAACTAATAACCATAGCAATAATTAAAATAAATCAAACCACAATTTCTTTAATTTTCCAAATATATTCTTTTGGCACCAAAATATATATTAAAAACATTATAAATTAGCAATACCATTTATCTGGAAATTCTCTTAATATCAAATATATAAAATATATTTATCAAATATTTAATTATGAGATATTTCAACAATGAAATTTGATAAAATTTACCAAAATCTCAAATTCCTTAGAACCAACATATTTTATGATGCCCAAATATTTAATTCCATTCAATTTTGGCATCAAAAATTCCAAATATAAATTTACTAAATATTCAACATATCAAACATATTTTCAAATAACCAATTAACACAAAAAATATATATATTTTAATATCCTAAAATAATTTTGAAGGTGGGTCACTCACCTCGAGCACGCAACTAATCCAAGATCCTCCATGGGATCAATTCTACGACGTACACGTGCTCCTAGAACAACAATATTACACATCTCAAATAAATTAATATTTTATTCGGGTAAATAATATCCGGTACCCGAGGGGACTAACACAAACGTTAACCAAAATTGACAAATTATAAGTGTATGGAAAGCTTGTGAGATGAGGATCACATTACCGACCACCATTGAGCTCAATTCAACCGGCGGTGGATGGAATTTGGCCAGAAAGCTTCGACCGGTCTTGATCTCCTCGTATCTCGCAAATCGACGGGAGTAGTTAATCGGAGCTCAGAATCGGAATTAAAAGGTCCAAATTAGTGGAAAATGACCGATTGCACGACCAGTGGCTGCCGGAAAACTGGCAAACCAGCGACACATCGGCTGCCGACGTTGGAGGTCGATCCCGGCGCGTCCGCTGGCCATTCAGCCGAAGATTTGGCCACCGGTGTCGCCCAGCTGCAAGCTTTCATGTCGGTCGGCGTGTGGGTCCTTCCGGTGGCCTGTGAGAACGAAAAACGGTGAGGCTGAGAGGGAGAGGAGGAGAGAGAGAGAGGAAGAAGAAAAAAGAAGGGAGAAGAAGAAAGTCCCGTGTTCCCCCCCCCCCCCCCCCCCCCTTTTTTTTTCCCACATGGGCAAAAGAAAGGAAAAAGAAAAAGAAAAAGAAAATAAATAAAATAATTAAATAATATTAAAAATAATATTATTATATAAAATAACAATAATAAAATAATATGGTATTAAGCATGGTTGACATGTGGCATCTCATCATGGTGACACATGGTCACATTTATTAAGTCACACATGGCACATTGTTACACGTTTAAAAATAATATTAAAATAATATGGTATTTTAAAATTTTGCAGGTCCATAACTTTTTAACAGGATGTCCAAATCAGACGTACCACTAGTCTATGGACTCGTATCAAAAAGCACTTCACAACCAAGTATGAGTCAAAGCTCATTTTCCCCATAAATAAAAAGTCAACTCCGGCAACCTTGGACAGTTTGGACCCCAATCTTGTTTCACTCATATCTTTCAAAACCGTAGTTCCGTTTTCAACGTGCTACTAGTCTACGAACTCGTACCAACGTGTACTTCGTAACGGTACCTCAGTTAATCTCGAATTCCATCCGAATCAAAAAGTCAACTTTTAACCCCTTGGGTCAACGGTCAATGGTCAAAGTCAATGGTCAACGGTCAACCTCGGTCAAAGTTGAAAATTTTCCGTTGTACTTTGGGACGGGATGTTACACAAGCAGTACTTCAAAATAAAACAGAATAGGAAACAATATATTAAATAAATAATAATCCAACACAATATACAGAGCATACTAAAGTTTATAATAAGTATAGAATTTAATACAACACAGAAATATAAGGAATAAATATTAGAGGAAAGAAAAGAAAGGAAAAAAGGACTTCTTGGAATTAAGCAATGAACAAAAACATCAAGCTCGCCCCCAGACAATCAACACCCACTACAACCTAGGCCCAAGAGAGCGGGTTTAAAAACAGAAAAATAATGAAATATTAATCATCTTAATGAGTGACCCAACTATTACGTAAATTTTAACAATATAATAATATAAAATGAAGGTGATTAATAATAAATAAATAAATAGATAATTAAAATAATAAATAAGTAAAATTAAGAATTTCCTCTCAAAACCATCACAATTTCACTGAGTTGGAAAGGTTCTTCATTTTAAAACTATTTTTGCAAAATCCAACATTTTTATACTCCCAAAAAATCAAGGAAATAAATAAATAAGTAAAATACAAATAATTTACAATTAAAATTGACATTGAAAATAATTTAGAAATAAATTATTAAATTTAGAATAAAATATCATAAGATAAAATAAAATCATAAATAAAATTTCTATTAGAAAATTTTAGTATAAAAGCAAAATTAACCTTAATATATAATTTATAGAATTTTGATTAAATAAATCAATTAATAATAAAAAGTATTTTAATTAATTTAAAACATTAATTTGAAATAAATAATAAAAATATGATAATATTCATTTTAAAACATCAAATTGAAATAAATAATAAAAAATGATAAAATACGTTTTAAAACATTAATTTAAAATAAATAATAAAAATATGATAAAATACATTTTAAAATAACAATTTGACATAAACGATAAAAATATGATAAAATAAATTTTAAAACATTTTACTTTGAAAAACATGTCAAGAAAATAACTTGATGCACCATACTATAAATGTCTTTAAGTAATTTTAAGACTTAAAAAACAATCATAAATCTCTTCAAGTAATATTAAGACTTCAAACCAACCAAAAAAAGAAAAAAAAAATGTGTTGCAAACGGAAATCAGTATTAGTATCAGTACTCTTCATCTTTAAATATTGCTTCTATCTGTGCAATATCCAAGCTAATTAGAACCAGTAAAGCAAATGTCGTCGACACCGGTGAAAAGCCACTGACACTAGGGATGTCAATTTGCCCCGCCCATCCCCGAAACCGCGGTGCACCGCCCCTAACGGGGCGGTTTTTCCCCGAAAATTCGGGGATGCGGGGCGGGCTTGGGGCAAATACGTAAAAACCGAGTCGGGGACGGGCCAGGGACGGGGAATAATAACCCCGCCCCGAACCCGCCCCGACATATATATATATATATATATATATATATTTATTTATTTCTTATTTTTTAATAAAATTTTATTTATGTAAAATCATTTTCTTCTTTTTTTTATTTATTTTTCTAAATATATATTTTATTATAATTGTAAATCTGTTCCTTGATGTATTTTATTATATTTTTATTGCATTGTAGTCATTTTCTTTATATTTTAATCATAAAATAATTTTTTTATATAAATTTTTTTAAAAAATATCAATTAAAAAACAAAATGGGGAAAACCGTCCCGCCCTGTCCCCGCCCCGCAAAATCCCCGATCCCGCCCCGCACCTAAAGAAACGGGGAAAATCGCGGGGATGGGATGTAAAATTCTCCGCGGGGACGGGGACGGGATTTTAAAAACCGGCCCCGCCCCGCCCCGCCCCGTTGACATCCCTAACTGACACGGGCAAAAAGTCGCAGACAATGTCGATTTTCGGCCACCTCCGAAACCATAAGAGGGGGGGGGGGGGGGGGGGGAAGAGTTTCAGTCACGGATGCCAGCGGAATGTCATCAGAATTGAGGGGTTTTGGGTGGAAATTCAGAAGTCAGTTGGGAATTCATTTTTTGGGTGGATATGGTGGACAATCGATGGAGAAATCGGTGGGAAGTCGTCAGGTGTGGTGGAATTGTCGGGGAGATGTCTGCCGGCGTGGGTGTATGGTTGATTTTGAGATCTGATCTGGTTTTTGTGTGTGTGTGTGTGTGTGTGTTTATATGTTGTGAAGAATTTGTTTCCTGCTGGTTGTGAATGTGTGCTGGCCGGTTGTGATGTGATCTAGATTGTGAATTTGTGATCTGGCCGAGAAGAGAGGGAAAGAGACGGCTGAGCGAAGAAGAGAGGGAAAGAGCTTATCTGGCCGAGAAGAGAGGGAAAGACTGATTTGGCCTAGAAGAGAGGGAAAGAGACAGACGGGAAAGAGAAGAGGAAGAGATGGCTAAAGCTGAAGGGAAGAGGGGGATATGCAGAGATGGCTGAAGAGAGGAATTTTTTTTTTTTTTTTTGGTTATTGATTTTTGTTTTTTGTTTTGTTTTTTTTAAGACTTTGAATGAAAGTGTAAAATGTGAATGAAATTATGAAAGTGCCGAATATGAAAAAGAAAATATGAATGAAAGTGCAACTGTGAATGAATGTGCAGGAATTATTGATGCTTTTGATTTTTTTTTCAAAGTGTTAATAGAGTAGGAGTAAGACATCGAAGGGAAAAAAAACAAAAATTTGAAATGAAATGATAAGAACGAATATTTTCATAAGCATTTTTTCTGAATTTTGATAAAAAAAAATTTACAGATTTCACATGTTAACAGTAACTCGTTTTGAAAAAAATAAAGCTGGAAAGAAAAAATGACGAGAGAATTGCGGAGAGAAATAATTTAATAAAATTATTGTACTTGAAAGTACAAATATTCACGAGAGGAATTTTTTTTAAGTGATTTGTAATGCTGAAGAGGTAAGGAAATGAGTGTAGTATAAAAATGCGTGTGTAGCAGCTCAGTTATATTTTTATGTTTTGCATCCTTCTTCCTCAGTGTAGATCATAAACGGAGTAAGTTTAAAAGTTTGGCAAAAAGAAATGGAGTGAGCGCAAAGTTTTCACTGAACGTAATTAATTTCCAATGTCCTTTTCTTTCTTTATTCAACATTTATATTCACAAAAGGAAGAGCTTTTGGAAGATCCACGTTAGTAATAAAATCTCAATTCATAATTTTTTATCCTCAAAAATAAGTATTTTAATAACAAATATTGTTAAAATTGTGCTTATTATTTAACATAAAATTAATTATATGTATAAAATATACACCAAATAATTGATTTAATATAAAATTAAGTGTGGTTTATAATGTAATGTATTATTTAATTATTAATATATTATTGTTATTATTTTTATTATTATTCTCATTATTATTATTATTATTATTGTTATTAATATTGTTATTATGGTTGATGTTATTATTGTTATTATTAATATTGTCGTTAATATTTTATTATTATTATTATTATTATTGTTGTTATTAATATTGTTATTATTGTTGATGTTATTATTATTATATGTTGTCATTAATATTTTTTTATTAATAGTGTTATTATTGTTATTTTTATTAATATTCTTATAATTGTTATTCTTATTATTATTGTTAATATTGTTATTATTATTATTATCATTATTATTTTTATTTTATTATTTGTTGTTACTGTTTTTATTATTATTAATATTGTTAATTTGTTATTATTGATGTAGTTATTATTCTACTTATTATTATTATTGTTATTTTTTTATTATCCTTATTATCTTTATTATTATTAATGTTGTTATTATTGTTATTTTTATTAATATTCTTATAATTGTTATTCTTATTATTATTGTTAATATTGTTATTATTATTATTATCATTATTATTTTTATTTTATTATTTGTTGTTACTGTTTTTATTATTATTAATATTGTTAATTTGTTATTATTGATGTAGTTATTATTCTACTTATTATTATTATTGTTATTTTTTTATTATCCTTATTATCTTTATTATTATTAATGTTGTTATTATTGTTTTTCTTATTAATATTCTTATAATTGTTATTCTTATTCTTATTATTATTATTATTATTAATATTATTATTATTATTATTATTATTAATGTTGTCATTATTATTATTATTATTATTGTTGTTGTTGTTGTTGTTGTTGATGTTATTATTGTTATTGATGTTGTCATTAATATTTTTTTTATTAATATTGTTATTATTGTTATTCTTATTAATATTATTATAATTGTTATTCGTATTATTATTATTGTTGTTATTAATATTGTTATTATTATTATTAATGTTGTCATTATTATTATTATTATTATTATTATTATTATTATTGTTGTTGATGTTATTATTATTATTAATGTTATCAATATTATTATTGTTGTTGTTGTTGTTATTATTAATATTGTTATTATTGTTGATGTTATTATTATTATTGATGTTGTCATTAATATTTTTTTATTAATATTGTTATTATTGTTATTTTTATTAATATTCTTGTAATTGTTATTCTTATTATTATTATTATTGTTATTAATATTGTTATTATTATTATTATCATTATTATTTTTATTATTATTATTATTATTATTATTAATGTTACTACTCTTATTATTATTAATATTGTTAATTTGTTATTATTGATGTTGTTATTATTCTACTTATTATTATTATTGTTATTTTTTTATTATCCTTATTATCTTTATTATTATTAATGTTGTTATTATTGTTGTTATTATTATTATTATTAGTATTATTATTGTTACTACTTTTATTATAATTAATATCGTTAATTTGTTGTTATTGTTGTTGTTATTATTGTATTTATTATTATTTTTATCATTATTATTATTGTTGATGATGTTATTATTATTATTAATATTGTCATTAATATTTTTTTATTAATATTATTATTATTGTTATTATTGTTTTTCTTATTAATATTCTTATAATTGTTATTATTATTATTATTATTATTATTATTGTTATTAATATTGTTATTATTAGTATTATTAATGATGTCATTATTATTATTATTATTATTATTGTTGTTGTTGACGTTATTATTATTATTGATGTTGTTATTAATATTTTTTTATTAATAGTGTTATTATTGTTATTTTTATTAATATTTTTATAATTGTTATTCTTATTATTATTATTAATATTGTTATTATTATTATTAATGTTATCATTATTATTATCATTATTATTTTTATTATTATTATTATTATTATATTATTATTATTATTATTATTATTATTATTGTTACTACTCTTATTATTATTGTTAATTTGTTATTGTTGTTGTTGTTATTATTTTACTTATTATTATTATTGTTATTAATTTTATTATCCTTATTGGAATTAATGTTGTTATTATGGTTGTTTTTATTATCGTTGTTATTATTATTATTGCTATTGTTGTTAATATTGATATTATTATTGTTGTTATAGTTCTTTTTATGTTACTGATATTGTTATTTTTCTTATTTCTTATCGTTGTTTTTAATATTATTATTAACTTAATAATTATTTATGATTATTGAAAGGAAAAATAAGTGTGCCAAGGGGGGAGGATCAGTGTGCCAACGATGACGCTGGACCCCAAAGGGGGAGGATTGTGAGATCCCACATCGGTTGGAAAGGGAAACGAAGCATGCCTTAAAAGAGGATGTGCATACATTTCCCTTGCGATGCGTTTTGACAAAACCGTGCGGGCTAGACCCAAAGCGGACAATATCTGATGCGGGTGGACTGGGCCGTTACTTTCCTGGGACGGAAAGTCAAATCGTGAGGGGTGTAACATCCAACATCGGTTGGAAAGGGGAACGAAGCATGGCTTATAAGCGTGTGGATACCTTTCCCTTCAAGAGGCCTTTTGCCAGTGGAACTGGCAGAAACAAAACCGTGAGGGGGACTACGTCCAGGAATACCCCGAAGCGGACAATATCTTGATGTGGGTGGACTGGGCTGTTACAGATGGTATTATAGCCAGTACCCGGATCGGTGTGCCAGCGAGGACGCTGGACCCCAAGGGGGGAGGATTGTGAGATCCCACATCGGTTGGAAAGGGAAACGAAGCATGCCTTAAAAGAGGGTGTGGATACCTCTCCCTTCAAGATGCGTTCCTGGGAGGGAAAGTAAAACCATGAGGGGTGCTACGGCCTGGAATACCCCAGAGCAGACAATATCTTGGTTAGGCCTAGGAGGCCCAGGTCAGTGGGACTGGCAGGTGTAGGGGTGGGACCCCTAACCACTGAGAGGCCTTTTTCCAGTGGGACTGGCAGAAACAAAACCGTGAGGGGGGCTAGGCCTGGAATACCCCAAAGCGGACAATATCTTGATGCGGGTGGACTGGGCTGTTACAGTGGTATCAGAGCCAGTACCCGGATCGGTGTGCCAGCGAGGACGTTGGGCCCCAAGGGGGGAGGATTGTAACATCCCACATCGGTTGGAAAGGGGAACGAAGCATGGCTTATAAGCATATGGATACCTTTCCCTTCAAGAGGCCTTTTGCCAGTGGGACTGGCAGAAACAAAACCGTGAGGGGGGCTACGGCCTGGAATACCCCAAAGCAGACAATATCTTGATGCGGGTGGATTGGGCTGTTACACCCAATATACTTCCAGAAGTAAAGAAAGAGATTTATAATTACTTGAGGAAAAAAGAACATGCAAAATTGAAAAAAAAAAGACAATGGAGGAAGAAATTCGTAATGAATTACGGGATAACTTAGCTCCATCTCGAAGTAATTATGATGATGATGGATGATGATGATGGATGATGATGATGATGATGATAGTGATGATATATGTATATATCCAACTAATATGCATCCTGATGAAAGAGACTAATACAAAGCTACAGTTCGTGCATCTAAACAAGATAGATGGGAAAAAGAACAAGGCAGAAACTCTTTTAACCGTAGAGGTCAAGGATCAGGATTTTCTCGAGAGAGTGATAGTCAACCATATGCTCAATTCCATTGTGCAACAAGTGTAAGGGAGCCCAGTCGTAGACAACAATCTCAACAATTTCCTCCAGCTGCACCTTCGTTATATAAGTCATCCGGTGCAAAACAAAAAAATATAAAAGATATGTTAACAAAAGGTGGTATGAAAGACACATTAGGAAGACTAGTGGCAAAGTTCTTTATTTATGATAATGTCCCACCTACAAAGGTAAAATCACACCATTTCAAAAACATGATCGTTGGTGCTCAACAAACAGGTATGGGAGTTCAAATTCCATCTCCATATGAAATTAAGGAAAAATATCCAGACATGGAGTATAAAGAGATGCAACAGCATATTGAAAAGTTCAAAGAAAGCTGCAAGACATATGGTTGTACAATTATGTGCGATGGATGGACATGACCAATTACGTTATCCATATTGAATTTTATGGTTTATTACAAAGGGTCATTAGTGTTTCTTAAGTCAGTTGATGCCTCAAATAAAATCAAAAACTATAAGTATATATACAAACTTTTGGAGAATGTTATCCATGAAGTGGGCAAGAACAATGTTATGCAAATAGTCACGGATAATGGTTCTGCATTCGTAAAGGCTGGTAAGAAATTGATGACACAGTACAACTTGTATTGGACACCATGTGCTGCGCACTATATTGATCTTATATTTGAGGATATTGGAAAGCACGAAAGTATTGTAAGGATCATTCAGCGTGTAAGAATGATAACCAATTATATTTATAATCATAATTGGTTATTTTCTTTAATGCAAGATATATGTAAAGAAGACATCGTTCGACCAGGAGCAACAATGTTTGCAACAAACTATATTGCTTTAAATAGTCTCCTTACAAAGAAAACTTCTCTGAAACAAGTCTTTACAAATGATGCATGGGCTGAGCATCAATTGAGTTGAACAAAAGAAGGTAAAGAAGTGAAGAAACTTATCCTTGATAATTATTTTTGGGATTCTGTTACTCATGTTGTTAATTTATATGAGCCATTATATAATATTTTGCAAATTGTTGATGCTGAGTTCATACCTACGATGCCAATATTGTATGATTGTTTTCAAAAAATGAGATATACAATCAATAACCAAAGACGAACTCAGTGGGTTATGGACATCATAGATGCTCGATGGAACAATACAATTTCCCATCCTCTCCATATGGCTGGTAATTTTATGTCAATTACTTATTATTAATTATTATTTTGTCTTATAATTTATATATTAGATTTAATTATTATTATTATTATTTTGTAGCATACTTTCTGAATCCACGATTCCAATATAAAGAAGGAATTGACACTAATTCAGATCTTGTACAAGCTGTTCATGATGTCTTTGCAGCATTATATCCAAATTCGGATCGTATATCTCAATTTGGAAATGAAGTAAGCTTTTGTTTATTATTTTTTTTAACTAACATATTAATAACGTTTTTTATAATTTTTTCGTTATTACATATAGATAATATGCTTTAGAGATATGCGAAAAGGATTTAATGATCGAGCAGCAATTGCCATCCGAGCAGAAATGATACCTGGTATGTGCATTTCAATTACTTGTTATAAAAAAATCACGTGCTTAATATTAAATATCTTATTAATATTTAAAATTTTATTAAAATTTAATATATTTTGATTTATAATGTTGAAATATACAACTGAATGGTAGACAATGTATGGTAATAGCACTCCAATGCTCAAAAAATTGGCAATGCGTATTTTGTCACAAACTGTATCATCATCCGTATGCGAGCGTAATTGGAGCATCTTCGCTTTAATACACACAAAACAACGAAATAGGCTCGCATATGAAAAAATTTTTGCTAATATAATATGAAATTATGGATCCGTGATATGGAATTAACAAATCAACTGCAATTAGATTCAGATTACTTGGATCTTCTTAAAATTGGAGCTGACCCTGGTGAAGATGAAGATAATCCTATTATCAAATGGGTTAAGAATTCACACTTAGATGATAATGAAGGCAATCTAGATCCTCGAGTCGCAATGCATGCTTCACAATTAGGGATAAATGTTGACAATGTTATTGCTAAAGAAGTTATGAGAAGTGATAGTGGAGGAAATTATTCGTTTGAAGTAGTGACAAGGCCTTTAACTAGACGATTTAGTTCTCGTGTAGAAACATTTGGTGGTGGTTATTCTCAACCAAATGAATATGAGGATGAAGATGATGATAATGTCGTTGACCTTGATAATGATGATGATGATGATGATGATGATGATGGAGGTAATGGTTATGGTGGCAATAGAGGAGGAGGATATAATATAGGTGGAGGTGGGAGTGGAACATACTATCGAGAACCAAGCCAACAACTATTAAGCCCATTTACTGGTGAAAATCAATATACACATGCAACACAGGATTTTGATCATGGGGTTCGAATAGCAGGCACTGGTTCAAGAAGGTACTATGGCATTTCCATGATGAATCAACATGATGAAGATTATCTTTCTAACTCTTTAGATGCAATGAGTTTAAATATACAAGTTACTTCTTAATATGGAAATTCTGAGATTCCAATTGTGTATCCAATTGGTCAAATGGGATCACATAATCCTCATAGTGATTACGATAGTGATATCTTTAATCATCCATGTCTCAAAATGAATGTTATACTCCTCATTGGATAAATCCACATTACCCTCCACTTGAACAATTGGTTGGGATTGATAGAGAAAGATATACTTGGCACATCCACAATTACATGGAAAATTTCTCTAATATGATGAGTTGAAATGCCGATTGTTATACACGTGAAATATCAAGATATGATCATCAATTTGAAAAACAAAAGAATTTTTTTTTGGTATTAATAATGTATTAGGGATTATATTTGAGAATTTCTTATATCTTACTATTATCTTTCAAATTTTCTATATTTTGGTGCTAATTAACTTTATATTTTATTCACTTATAAATAATTTGTAATATTTATAGAATATTTTATGATTATCGTATTCTAATTATTGTATTTTTATATCATTTTACTATATTAATTATCTTATATATAAAAATTTGTATTCTAAATGAAAAATTTACAGTTTCTGTAACTTTATCGATATTGACATTTCCATCGATATTTCCGTAAAATCAAATACTTGACATTTCCATTAACATCGATATTTTCTTTAATGATTAGAACAAAATCACAAAACACCCATCTTTTATCCATCTCTCTTTCTCTCTCTCTCTCTCTTTCCCCCTCAATTTTACTACTAGTTGATCCATGGCTTCCGACATTATATTCCTCCCCGCTGCAAAACTCCGATTGCTTGCCGAACGAATTCATGGCACTGAACGAACAAACCTAGGGGACATCCAATTCTCTTCAACAACAGAGCAAGTGGTTTATCTCCGAATCTCCAACTCCAATCTTCAATCTGTTGGGAGCATTCTAGATGCAAGTGATGCAGCAGTGACCAAGTATGCGAACGACACCGTTCGCGGTCCTATTGCTTCTCTCATCTTTGCTTACACAGAGACTTGCCTCAACAATGCGCTGCAGATCTTCAACAACTACACTATCCGGAGGGACTACCTTGAAAAGATCACCTCCCATCTCCAAAACCTTGTCAAGGAATTGGATGATCTGGACACTTCCAATTCCGCAGATGTCACTGCTCTCGCCGAACAAATTCAGCATTACAACGAGGCTGTTATCAAGTACACCAAGATGACCCAAAACACTCGTGCTTCTGAAGACTTCTCTAGACGTCTCAGGAACAGCGGCATCGACTTCCCCAACTTTGTCAAAAAGTATGTATATATATATATATATACACATATATATATGGCTTGCCTTCCCTTTCGTAATATCATGGAACAAATATATAGGATTCTGATTTTTTACAAATATAGTTCTCATTTTTTTTGAAATATATTTATATTCGCTTATGGATGCAGGTATCAATCGGATCTTGGATTTTCTGGACCATTTGATAAGTTGACAGAGGAACAAAAACTGCAGGTAATTAGTTAATTAATTAATCTTTTCAATTTAATGATTTAAAACAAATTAAAATTCTAATTGAGGGCCTTATGATTCTTTTAACACTTGTCTTATCAGTAGTACTTGTACCTTCAATTTCTAAGAAAATAGTTCCAACTTCTAATAGAGATCAAATCTAAATCTGAGTTATTGATATAGAACTTATCTGATTAATTAATCGACTGGTGGAGACCATCCTAATTGGATTTTACGCACATATATGCATTTATGGAATTTAGGTGTACGATGTAATACTTGAGCTTCAGGTAGGGGAAAAGTGCTGAATAATAAAATGCTAAAGTCTATTGCTGTGTCATCAAGTTATAGAAGCGTTAATGCAGCGAAAGATATATCCATTAAGGATATTGCTGGCAAAGCAATGATCCTGAAAAATGCAGCATCCATAACATGGGATGTATAAACATCTGACCACCCAATCAGAACCGCGACACGTGATGCCATCGTGGAAATAGCTAATAAGGGAGGGGCGTTATTGCAAGATATTGTCACAGCTGCCATTGTAACCTTAGAAATTGCAGAGGCAACAAGTCTGTTCGTTACAGGGGTTGGATTTGTGGCTGGCTTTGTTGGGGGTTATATTGTTGGTGAAATTGCTGGGGCTGTTTTCGATTCAATTTTCGGCTCCGCAGGGAATAATCCCCTGCCTAATAAAGTCCATATCTTCTATGTTGCTATAATGCCTGATGGCAAAGAATTGGCCAGAATAATTGCCTGAATTTCTACGTCAAAAAAAGTAATCTAAAATGTACCCTCTTTAGTCCCTAGCTACTGGACCCGTATCCTTTATGTATGAAAGTATAACTGGCACTTATAATAAATTTTCTGTATGGAAAATGCCTGTACCTAGTTTGTTTGCTAGTTTGGATACGTTTCAATAAAATAGTATGTTTGAGTAAATTAATATAGTAGCCAATAGGATTATTTTCCTATTTTACCTTTTAGTTGTAGACTGTCTATTTTAGATATATGTATACGTATATATGCATCTCCATGAATATATCAAAATATTATTCCTAATTAAAAAAGATTTATCTTCACCATGAATATCTATCACGTAGTTGCATATGGATAAAAAAAAGTTTTGATATACACGGCCACCTTGGGCGTTATGGGCTTATTATGTTGGGCTTTAGACAAATTGTATACTTGGGTTTGTATATTTAAAGAAGGACATGTGCATTAATTATATGAATATATGTTTCACAAGTGAAGGGTATGATATTCATGAAGTATTAAAAATTTGCTCATAGATAAGTAAAGAGTAATTAAGTAGTTTGATTTAGTTATTAAGCTATTTACATCTATATCTAGAAGGTTATAGTTTCGAAACACCGAAATGAAAGGGGATGTTACTGTAAATGATAAAATATTTATATATATATATATATATATATATATATATATATATATATATTTAAAAGAGTAAATTAGTTCATTCCTAGTTTTTTAGGAACTAACAAATTAAAATTACCGGGTCATGCATGGTCTCTTATCAACTACTCTTAAGTAAAAATATTTTTCTTACTAAAGTCAACCATCAATTTCCTTGTATGGTGAAGGAAAAATGAAGTAATTTCTTGCATTTGAGGAAGCCTAACTTGATTTATTAATCCTTAGGTGGGAAATTGTAACACCCCATCCTGAAGTACACCGGAAATTTTCCAACTTTGACGGAGGTTGACCGTTGACCGTTGACTTTGATCGTTGACCGTTGACCGAAGGGGTCAAAAGTTGACTTTTTGTTCCGGTTGGAATTCTTGGTTGACTGAGGTACCGTTACGAAGTACACGTTGGCACAAGTTCGTAGACTAGTAGCACGTTGAAAACGGAGATACGGTTTGAAAGTTATGAGCAAAACAAGTTGAGGTCCAAACTGTCTAAGGGGTGCCGGAGTTGACTTTTTATTCATACAAAGTTGAGCTTTGACTCATGCATGGTTATGAAGTGCTCATCGATATGAGTCCATAGACTAGCGGCACGTCCGATTTGGACATGTGGTTTGAAAGGTATGGACCTGTAGAGTTTTTCAAATACTGTATTATTTTAATATTATTTTTTTTAAATGTGTAACAATGTGCCACGTGTGACTTAATAAATGTGACCATGTGTCACCATGTTGAGATGCCACATGTCAACCGTGTTTAATATCATATTATTTTATTGTTATTTTATATAATAATAATATTTTTTTTAATATTATTTAATTATTTTATTCTATTTTATTTTCCTTTTTCTTTTTCTTTTTCTTTTTCTTTTCTTCTCCTCACGTGGGGAAAAAAAGGGAGGGGGGGGGACACGGGGGGACTTTCTTCCCTCTTCTTCTTTTTCCTTCTTCTTCTTTCTTCTTCCTTTCCTCTCCTTTCTCCCTCTCGGCCTCACCGTTTTTGTTCTCATCGGCCATCGGGAGGATCCACGCACCGGCCACTGTCCAAGACCACACACCGGCGAGCTCACCAACCAAATTTGGCGGCCGGCCGGCCGGCGACGAGCCCAGATCTGGCTGGTGAAGTCGGCGGCGACGGGTTGAATTTTTCCAGCGATTCTTGTTTTTTCCGGCCAGCCCAGTCCAAATTGCCACCCCTCTCCCCCTATTTTGGGTCTTCTGATCCCAAATATGGCCTCCAATTTCCAAAATTCGAAGCGTTTTGCGAGATACGAGGAATTGAATCTCGACCGAATCTTTCCGGTCAAATTTCGGCCACCGCCGGTCGAATTGAGCTCAATGGAGGTCGGTAATGTGATCCTCATCTCACAAGCTTTCCATAGACATATAATTTGTCAATTTTGGATAACGTTTGTGTTTAACCCCCCGGGTACCGGGTATTATTTACCCGAATAAAATATTAATTTATTTGACTGTGTGTGAATTGTGTTTTAGGAGCACGTGTGAATTGTGGAATCAATCCTATGGTGGATCGTGGTATAATTGCGCGCTCGAGGTGAGTGATCCACCTTCAAATTAATTTCGGGAATTAAATTTGTGAATATTTTGTGTAAATTGAATATTTGAAAATTATATTCTATGTGTCAAATATTTAATTGATTCATTGTGGAAATTATTGGTGGATTTATTTTGATTAAAGAAAATATGCATTATATAAATTTATGCCATGTGAAAATTATTTTATGGTATTGAGGATTGTGGAATTCAATTATATATGAAATTCTTGTGGTTTTAACATTATTTTGGGCATGATTTGATTTTCAAATATTTCAAAGAAAATATTTGTTTATGTTGGTGACTTCAATTTTTATAAGTATGCCCATGGAATGTTATGTGATTTAATTTATTATATTTCAAAAATATTTATGCTATTGGAAAATTTTGAATATTTAAATTGGTGGATTTGAGAGCTGATGGATTTGAAAATTATGGAATTTATGCGATGAATTTATGACAATGATTATAAAGGAATTGTGGAAAAATTACGGGTTTAATTGGATGGGATAAACCCGGTATATGGAAAATTTGAAATTTTGAAATGTATTGATTTATGATTTTTTTAGATGCACCATACACGTACTGGTGTTCTGTTTATATATGATATGGTTAGTGTGCACACGGATATGATTAGCGCGCGGGTGGGTGTGAGTAGCACGCAGGTGATTTTATGGGGTTGTCCTGTGTTTGCCATAAGATGAGGGTAGGCCACCCCTCCATGGCCGGGACGCCTGTTTGCAGCGGCGCGGTGGGACGCCACGCGACCGTATGCCGGTTTCTCTCTATAACCTCCTGTCTGGCGGTACCTCGGGATACTGGGTACATCAAGTGATTTTAAGAACTGAGATTTTAAAATAAATATTTTGAAATTGCATTGGAATTAAAAATATGATTAATGCTGTTTTTATTATTTAATTGAATGGGGATTTTAAATTGATTTAATTTTCCCTTTACTTAATTATTCAATAAATTAATTTCTTTTTAATTATAAATTTGGAATGCTTGATTTATTATATTTTATTTGATATTTAGTTGAATAAATTGATTCCTTGGTTTTTGGGGATTATGAATAAAGGGTTTTGTGAAAATGTTTTAAAAATGGAAACTTTACCAACCAAGAGAATTGTAAGGGTTTTGAGAGAAAATATTATTTCCAATTAATTATTATTTATCTACTTAATTATCGTGGTATTATAATTGTATAGTAGATAGGGTCACTCACTGAGATGATTAGCATCTCATATTTTTTTAAATTCCATTCCCCTAGGTCCAGGTTAGGTGACGTCGATCATCCGGGACGAGCCCGACGTCTCAGTTCATTGCCGAAAGTCCAAGGAGCATCTCCTTTCCTTTTGCCTCTCCATCCTGTATTACTTCTTTGTCGGTCATTATATTAATTTCATATTTATTTGTACAATGTTCTGTATACTGTCAGGACCCGTCCAGAATTCCTTCCTCGGAACCCTAGACAAGCCCTGATCCCAGGGAAACCCTACCGGACCCTCCAATGGAAAATCCGGCAGAACCTCCCCTAAGGGATTTACTTACCACAAATTACCTGCACTGAAAACACACTTCTATACTCATCCCCTTATTCCTCCCGCAAACTACAAATTATTCTACAAATTTCAGCACTTCTCAAAAACAACAACAGTCCAGTGCATAAATAAAACATAAGTATCCCAATAGTATACAGAGTTTTAAGAAGTGCTAAACAACAGAAATACAACAAGGCTGAAAGAAATAATACACTGAAATGAAAGAGTACAAAGATACTTCTCGAAACACGACAGCAGCGGAAAACTTGGTTCGCTCCGGAAGAACGTCTACCACCACTTGCACCTAAGGGAATGGAATTTAAGAGTGTGAGATGCTAATCATCTCAGTGAGTGACCCTAACTACTGAACACCTTTAGTGATAATAAAATAATAATAATAACAATTAAGGGAATTGAACAAATACCAACAATAAATAAATAAATAATAATAACTGTTGGAAATAATAATTTCCCTCAAAACTCTCACCAATCGCTCCGTTTGAAATGTTCCCTTTTTAAAACCTTTTCACAAAATCCGATGTACATACCTCCCGAAAACCAAGGGATTAAACCATTTGATAACCAATAAATAAATAAATACATACCCCAATATATAATTAAAATGTAACAAATTATAGTAAATAACTTTGAACACCTTTGGGGTTTAAAACATTATTTGCAATTTACACCTAACGCACCACACCATATACCGGTGATGCCCTCCGATACCCAGCGTCCCAAGCACCGACTGGCGGGGGGGTTAAAGAGAGAAACCTGCAAATGGCACTTCGGCGTCCCAACAGTACCGCTGCTGAAACCATCAACCCGGCCAAGGAGGGGGGCGGCTGTGCACAACAACAAACTTGCCTGCCCACGGTCCAATGGCAACTCACGGGTGAAGTAACAACCGCGCGCTAAACCACATAATAACCGCGCGCTACCACGTGTCCATACACCATACACCAGAACACCAATACTGTATGAGTGCGTCTAAAAATAAACATTATTAACCAACCGTACTGTTTTCCAAAATTACCGTGGGAAATACATTAAATTCTCACACTTACCATCCCACATATTTTTATTTAACAACCCGGTACGAAACAGCGATAACAACAAACCACAATTTTCTCGAAGTACGAGGTTCAACAATAAAAATACCACGGGCATAATTTATAAAATTTAAACAAATATTTTCGTAAAATATTTAACCCAATTATGCCCGGAAAATCAAATTTAAAACCACGTACAAATACTATCAAAATACACCTTGCTCATGCATAATAAATTAAACCACAATATAATTCATAATTAAATCACACCACATGAGCATAATTTAAATACCAATTTAAATACCAAATAAACATAATTAATTGCCCAAAAATAATTTTGGAAGGTGGGTCACTCACCTTGAGCGCGTAAATCAACTAAGATCCTCCTCGGGATCAACTCCGCCACTCGTACGCGCACCTAAACAACCACAGTGCACCAACCAAAAATATTAATATTTTATTCGGGTAATTCCCAACTGGGTACCCGGGGAGCGAACACCAAACGATATCTAAAGGTTACAAGTTATATACCGAATCGAAGCTCGCGTGATGAGGATCACGGATTCGGTCTTACTTTCCGGTGATCGGACCCGACGGGGTCGGAATCTCGCCGAAAAGTTTTTCGGGTTTCGGCTCTGCAATTCTCCCAAACCATCGCAAATTGGCTGAAACGGATGCCGGATTCGGGTTCAGGAGGTCGAACACAGTGGACTGGAGCTGGCCGGGAATTTGGGTACTCGCCGGAAAGTACTGTTCCGGTGAGCCGCCACGGTCACCGGCAACCGTCGCCGGCGGCGGCGCGTGCGGTGGCCGTTGGCCGTGATTTTTTGCAGACTTGTAGATCGTGGGGAGAGCAATCCAACGGGACTGGCGGTGAGGCAAACGGAGGCCGGACGGTAGAGAAATCACGGTTTGAAGATTTCCGGCCCCTCGCCGGAAAACGCTCCGATCCCGGCGCGTCGGTTGTCCGATGGCCGTGAAATTTGGTGGGTCGGACGGACTTGAGGAGAGGATGAAGGGTGTCTGGCGGGTGTGGCCGGAAAATGGCCGGAAAAGGGCCAATCGGCGGTGGAGGGAAAAACTCGCCGCCGATCTTCGAACGTCCGATCCGGGCGCGTCCGGCGGCCGATCGCCGTGAAACTTGGAGGTTTTTCCGGAAATGGGGAGGGGAACCTTGCTGGCCGGCGCGTGTACAGTAATTCAGCAGGAAAATTTGAAAAATTCCGGTGCCGATCGGACTCTCTCTCTCTTTCTCTCTCCTCTCTCTCTTTCTCTCTCTTCCCCGAAATTTTTATCCAATAAAAGCCACGGTGTGACACTGTTCATTCCACGTGGACCAATCAGAAGCTGACATGTGGTGTTTCACTGTTCATCGACACAAAAACATTAAAATATTACAGTCATGCACGAGTCAAAGCTCATTTCCCCATAAATAAAAAGTCAACCCCGGCACCTCTTGGACAGTTTAGACCGCAACTTGTTTCGCTCATAACTATCAAACCGTAGCTCCGTTTTTGACGTACTACTAGTCTACGAACTCAGGGCATCGTGCACTTCGCCACGGTACCCTGGTCAACTCGAAATTCCAACTGGAGCAAAAAATCAACTTTTGACCCGCTCGGTCAACGGTCAATCTCGGTCAACGTGCACGGATTCCAGTGCGATTTGGGACGGGGTGTTACAATACTGTATTGGACATTTATGTATTAATTATGCACTGGATTACTGTTATTAATTTGGAGTGTTGCAAAATTTGTGGAATTACATTGTAGTAATGTGGGAGGAATAAGGGGATGAATATAAAAGTGTGTTTTCTGTGCAGGAAATTTGTGGTAAGTCCATCCCTTAGGGGAGGTTCTGCCGGATTTTCCATTGGAGGGTCCGGTAGGGTTTTCCTGAGATCAGGGCTTATCTAAGGTTTCGGTGAGGAATTTTGGACGGGTTCTGACAGAAATAATTTTGCTTCTATCATTGGGATGCTTAATTACACCGATTGAAACATGCAAAATGTTTAGATGATGGCAAGTGAGGTTAGTTTAGTCCTAAGCCTCTTATACTTTTAAAGTGAAGATTTCATGTCATTGGCTTCGTTGCCTCCTGCTTTGATTTTAGTTTAGAGAATATTATAATCTTGACCGAGAAAGAAAAAATTTTTAGACAATGAAAGGCTAGTCTCCATGAAGAAATGGTAAAGGTTGATTCTTTTTGCTGCACAGAAATAACTCCATATGCTACACATATCTTGGGTACCAGAAATATAAAGAAGATATTTTTCCCCCATTTTCTTTTTCTTCTGAGTTTTAAAAATTTTCTTTTACCTCGATGGAGGCTTGGAGCTTCATTTTTGTGAACATTAGCAAAATTAAAATTTTTTTTTTTAAAATTTTTGGCTGAAAGATGAGTTTTATAAACCAAAAAGACCAAGGAAAACAGGTCAGGAATCAAGCAGTAGCCTTCCATCCACACAATCTTGATTCACAATGTTACAAACTGTGAAGGAAAATCAATCAGATTTACAAAACAAGAAACAAAATTTCTAGAACCCCATTCACGTACAAAGTGAGCCAAAGAATTTGACTCCAGTGAATGAAATATTTGAAAGGATTATTCATACTTTGAACAACTACTTTAGGAACAACTACTTTAGGGTCACTTTTGCAACAAATTTTTAGGCCAATCATGTGTAAAATGGCTCCATAAGGAGGACAGCGCCAAAAGGAATCACCTCTTAGCAAAATTGAAATTTAATTTAGTAACAAATTGTCATGTTATATAATTTAACATAACTGGAGCCCTTTAAGGCCAAGCTTTGATATCCATGGACCATGGTCTCAAGGTTTGGGTTGACTAGGATGACTGCCCTTATGGTTCTATCAGGTTGGGCTTAATACCAGGTAAAAGTAAAAGAAAGTTTCTAATGCTTGATATCTTTGTTTTTTTAATCGGTTTATAGTAAGAATATTCTATTTTCTTAATAATGTTGTAAAAATACTCCATAACATATACATAAAAGATAAAATAATATAGTTTACGGATCCCACAATATTAAAAAAGATGTACTATTAGAAAACATTATTAATTAACAAGTCACCCAAATTGAACAAAACACATTGAAATTCATTCCAAAGCATATAATCAAAATGTAGAAGGATAAAAAAAAAAAAAATGGAAAATGTAGCTAGTCCACATCGTTATGCACGCAAATATTATTCTTGCCAATACATGAAATATTTATTTATTTTTGGCAAGATTGTCCATATTTATTTACCACTTGAAGTGGTGACACCGTCTAAGGTTATTATTCCAACAAACTCAGGAGAAGTGCCTTCCCCAATCGTTACAACTGAGTGACATCCATTCCAAGTATCTTCATGTTTAGTGGATTGGTTTTCCAATAAGCCTTTAATATAGTCCCAGTGATCAGTTTCATAATGACGACTTTCACGGATTTCAGTATAGACCTACAATAAACAAAATAAATAAACAGATAAATAAATAAATATAAAATTCATAAATAGCTGCAAAATTATAAAATTAATATATATATAGCTAGACATTTACAAATCAAGTTCACTTATTTTAATGGTTTAAACCTTTTAAATTAGTGATAATTTAACGTAATATTAAAATTTAAAAATCCAAAATATCTAAACTCAAGTCACACTACCACTCATTTAACAAAAATAATTCTTATAAAATAAAACTAAGATAGCCTATAAATAATGTAGAATGTTAGATATGGGTATATATACATATTAAAATGTTAGACATATATAGCAGAACAAAAGGATCGAGAGAACTACAATTTATTACTTCTTTTACGATACATGAAAAACACCTATATTTTATTTTATATGTGTATAGAATATGTAATCAAGGAAATTGAGAATATGTAATAAAAAGAAAAATAAAAAACATTTAATATTATTGATTTAGATAAAGGGAATCAATTCATCAAAATTGATTGTGTTGACCTTTAAATTTTGATTCTAATATTGGCAAATCTTCAATTAGAAATATATATATATATATATATATATATTAAATTCACTTTCAATTAAATAGATTAAGCTTCTGAGAATTATTGCCCACATTAACAAATACGTATAGAAGCCATACTCCAGAAATTGTGAATATATTATTCCTACACTTATACTTACATGATTATCACCAACATAGGGAATGCCCCAAGAGAGCATCCAGTCACAGAGGTAGCCTTCACCGTTGAAGCCACGGTAGACAATGGCGGATTCCGAACCTGCAAACCAGGAAGGGTGGACATGGAGAAAAGCACCCCACTGCCCATTTTGAATCTTGGCAGGGTATGGAGATTGCCAAACATGACCGTGCCAGTCATGTTTGCCGGAATACGTTAAAGTATCTCCAGTGGCATTGTAAATCATGCACTTTGGGGAGATTCCATTGCCATACTTGTCCTTGAGACCGTACACAAAGTTTTTAGCATCCACATCTTTACCGCCGGAGTTGATGTATTGGAAAGCCACTTCAGCTTTGAGTTTGCGAGTTACTTTTGTGCCTGGATAAAGTTCTTGCACAAGCTCATCGGTGACGGGGTTTCCAAATACATTGCCTGCCATAATTCTATATCAAAGAAGTATTTAATTCGTTGATCTTCAGTGGTTTATGGAAAAAATGCATATATCCTTATATAGATATATATATACACCGAATGCCAAACTAAGTTGTTGTTCATCAAGTTAATTCCCTACATGGTACTGTTGGATATATTTTTTACAATAATTTGACGGTATTAGGCCTTTTTTTTCTTTTTTCTTTTTTTTTTTTTGTTAAATACTATCTGCTACCAGCAATGATGCAAAATATATATGGAATCTATTTATCATCGATGGGATCTATATTTTATGTGATAATTTAATTATGTTATATTAAAATATTTATTTTTCATATTAAATATTTTTAATATAGTTTTAATAATTATCAATAATTATTAAATTTTAATTAAAATATTTAATTTTATTTTTTTTTTTTAAATTTTAAAAATAGATTCTTTACTTATGATCATTAAAAATGAATAGCATTTTTCTTTTTCGGATTAGTAAATAAAAGTAAAAAATTGAATGCCCGTAGTTAATAATAGCCACAAACAAGGGTCCCAACGAAGGCTTTTTTTTTTTTTTCCAATTATTTTTTATTTGTTTTAGACATGTTTTAGGCATCGGAGATGTACATATTCTACAGGCCTTGTCGGGTCCCCTTGTAAAGTCTTTGTTAAAAGAAAAAATATCTTTTACTTTTCTCTCTCTAATGATTTCAGACTTTAATTTGGGGATAATTTTATTTTATTTTCGACTCACTTTATTTATTTTTAATTATTCCTTTGTGTTTTAGCTTCTGGCATAGCAAAGTTAGGCTGTCCTTTATTTTTTTTCAATTTATAATGTCCAATTCAAGATGTAATTGATAGCTATAATTTCGGTCTGGATAAAAAAGAGGTATAAAAAGCCACTTGAATTGTACAAGTATAAATATTAGCATTCATCCTATATTGGAAAAGCATAAGATTCGTGGGTGGTTCATTTTATAATTTTATATAAATTAAAGCCCTTTTTACACTCTGAAATCTTTTTTGGTTTTTTATGCAAATTTTTTAATGTGAGGAGGTGAACTGTTATGATCCGTCCAAAATTTCTCATCGAAACCCTAAATAAGCCCTGATCCTAGAAAAACCCTACCAGACCTTCCAATGGAAAATCCCGCAGAACCTCCCCTAAGGGTTGCACTGAAAACACACTTATATAAACACCACCTTATTCCTCCCATCTTACTATAATTTATTTCCACAAATTTACAGTATTCCAAAATAATAACGGGGAATCAATATATGATTAAATAAATATGTGTCCAATCAGTATTCAGAGCATTAAACAAATAAATATGAAATTAATACAATGACAGATGAAGAGGAAAAAAGAAAGAAATGCTTCTTGGACTTTCGGCAATGAACTGAAACATCGGGTTTGCCCCGGACGATCAACGTCTCCCAATCCTTATACCTAGGGGAACGGAATTTAGAAATATGAGATGCTAATCATCTCAGTGAGTAACGCAGTCTAATATACAATTATAATAGTAATAATAATTATAGTACACTTGACTAATCAAGAATAAATAAATAATAATTAATTAAAAATAATATTTTCTCTCAAACCCCTCGCCATTCACTCCGTTGGAAAGGTTTCCCTTTTAAAACATTTTCGCAAAACTCAATCTTTTATGCCCCAAAAATCAAGGAATAACTAATCTAATAAATAATTAAATAATCCAAATTTATAATGAAACAAATTGAAATAAAAATAACTTTTAACAATTACTAAATAATTAATGCATGTCATAACAATTAATACCGAAACATCTCACATTAAAACAATTCTTGAAATAATTAAATAATTAAAATAAATCAATTTATTGAATAATTAAGCAAAGGAAAAAAAATTAAATAAAATTAAAACCTCCTTTTGAAATAATTAATAAAAAACAACATTAAATATATATTCATAATTTGAATAAAATTTTAAAATATTTATTTTGAAATTCATGTTCCGAAAACCACTTAATGCACCCACTATATATTAGTGACGCCAACGGTACCCAGCGTCCCGAGGTATCGCTAGACAGAAGGTTAAAAAGAGAAACCGGCATACGGTCGCATGGCGTCCCACCACGCCGCTGCTAACAGGCGTCCCGGCCATGGAAGGGTGGCCTACCCTCATTCGATTGCAACCACAGGACAACCCCATAAATCACCTGCGCGCTACTCACACCCATCTGCGCGCTAATCATATCCATGTGCGCACTAATCACATCCATATACACAGAACACCAGTACGTGTATGGTGCATCTAAAAATCATAAAATCAATATTTTTCAAAATCTCAAAATTCCATAAGGTTTATTCTATCCAATTAAACCTGTAAATTTTTCACAATTCCTTTATAAATCATCGTCATAAATCCATCACACAATTTCCATCAATTTCAAATCCATCAACTTTCAAATGCATCAATTTAAATATCCAAATTTTCCAATGGCATAAATATTTTTGAAACATAATAAATTAAATCTATTCAAAAACCAATTTGAATCAAAAATATGAATACCATATAAATTCCATATATAATTAATTCATATAATTGTGCACAATAATTGAATAATAACCATAGCAATAATTAAAATAAATCAAAACCACAATTTCTTTAAATTCCCAAATATATTCTTTTGGCACCAAAATATATATTAAAAAAATTATAAATTGGCAATACAATTCTAAATAGAAATTCTCATAATATTGAACACATAAACATATTTTTGAAAATATTCAATTATGAATTATTCCAACAAATTAATTTAATAATTAATAATTTCAATTTCAATTTCATAAAATTCTTTAAATCAAAATATTTATTAATATATAAATATTTTGATTCACTCAATTGTTCCACATAAATCCACTAAATATTTGACACATAAAATAAAATTTTCAAATATTCAATTCACACAAAATATTTACAAATTTAATTTCCGAAATTAATTTGAAGGTGGGTCACTCATCTTGAGCATGCAATTAATCCAAGATCCTCCATGTGATCAATTTCACGACGTACACGTGCTCCTAGAACAACAATACTACACATCTCAAATAAATTAATATTTTATTCGAATAAATAATACCCGGTACCCAGGGGGACTAACACAGACGTTAACCAAAATTGACGAGTAATATACCGAATCGAAGCTTATGGAATAAAGATTGCATTACCGGCCTCCATTGACCCTGATTCCGCCAGTGGTGGTCGGAATTTGCCTAGGAACGAACTTTACCTCCTCATAACTTGCGAACCACTTTGAATTTAAACAAATGGAGACCATATTTGAACTCAGAGGACCCAAAATAGGGGAAAAAAGGTGGCAAATCGGACTGGGTTGGCCAGAAACAGCAAGAATCGCCCGAAAAACAAAATGAGCCGCCGCCGACGTCAATCGCCAATTTGGGCGCGTCGCTGGTCGGCAGGCCGCCAAACTTGGCGCCTAAGCTCGCCGACGGCTGGGCTTCACCGGTGGCCGGCGCGTGTGGCCGTTCGGTGGTCGGAATTTAAGAAACGGCAAGGACCTGAGAGGGAGAAAAGGGAAGGAAAGGAAGGAGGAAGAAGAAGAAGAAAGAATTCAGGGGGGCTGGGTGATTTCCCTACGTGGGAGAAGGAAAAAAAAAGAAAAAGAAATAAAAAGGAAATAATAATAAAATAATATTATTGTATAAAATAATAATAAAATAATATGGTATTTAACCATAGTTGACATGTGGCATCTCACCATTATGACACATGGCACCTTTTATTAAGTCACACATGGCATACTATTTACATATTTAAAAATAATATTAAAATATTACAGTATTCGGAAAAGTTTGCATGTCCATAACTTTTTAACCAGATGTCCAATTTAAGCGTGCCACTAGTCTATGAACTCGTATCGACGAGTACTTCACAACCATGCATGAGTCAAAGCTCAACTTTGCATGAGCAAAAAGTCAACTCCGACACCCCTTTGACAGTTTGGACCTCAACTTGTTTTGCTTATAACTTTCAAACCGTAGTTCCGTTTTCAATGTGCTACTAGTCTATGGACTCGTGACAATGTGTACTTTTTAATGGTACATCGGTCATGTGAAATTCCATCATAAGCAAAAATTCAACATTTGACCTCTTATCGGTCAAACCCGGTCAACCTTGGTCAAATTTGAAAAATTTTCGGTGTACTTCGGGACGGTATGTTACTTATATAATCAATTGTATAGTCATATGACATAATAAATATCAATAGTGATACATAATATATATTTTTTAGCGTAAATATAACAATGGTAGCCTCTATTTTTTTTTATTTTCTCAATACTATATTTTTGCTAAAAAAAAAAAATCAATACAATCTCTCACATGTTGCTTTCATTTTAATATAGCATTAATTTTTAAAATTGTTTCTCATAGAGTCAGAATTTGATCCATTTACCCATAGAGTTAGAATTTGATCCACTTACTCTCTCTTTCAATATTTTTTTCTAATTTATAAGAACTTTAAAAAAAAAAATAGAACAAAAAAGAAAAAGACAAATACACACACAAACATGTATACAAACTTCTTCTAAAATTGTTAAATTTTTAAAATACTAGTGCTAAAATCGTTCTGTCTCCAATTTATAGAGAAAAAGTTATATGTAATAATTACTCTCCAATTTATAGAGAAAAAGTTATATATAATAATTATTTTTGCCTCAAGTACAACTTCACGAGTTAAATTTATCTATATTTAATGCATTTGAAACAATTTCTTTCTTATAAAAAATTAGTTTGATCATATTATTTTTATCCATTAATGTTCGTTATTCTTTATTTGTAAGAATGGATAAAAGAATTTCATTAAATAAAAGATGAATTGGTTAAATTTTAACGAGTTTAAAAAATAGTATTGTATTAAAATGTAAGTGACTTGCGAAAGGTTGTTATAATATTCTTTATAATAAAAATGTAGTTTTGAAAAATAGTAAAATATGGAAGGCTATAGTGATATTTAACCCTCTCTTCTTTCTTCTTTTCTTTTCTTTTTATTTTTTCTTTTTTTAATTTCCCCATGCACTAGTCTTTAAGAGAATCCTAAAACTTTTAGCTTTCAATTGGGCTCGATAAAATGAAGATTTACCAAAATCCCAAACAACGTTCATTTAGAAGTTATTTTTGTTTTTTGTTTGTTGGAATGTTTTATCAAAGTAATAATATTCCATAATAGTCGATACGATAATCAAGCTTATGGGTCACACCAAATCATTATTAATTATTAACTCTCATCAAATCAAACAAAGCATCTTATTTGCTACAAAGCTTATAAAATTACCCAACAAACACTTGAAGGATAATAAAAGAGAAAAATTAACACACATGGACAAGTAAGCTAGTCCATATGGATAGGCATATATGGAAGCACCGTCCTTAATTATCACACTCGACAACCATTAAAGTACAACATAGATAGAGGGCCTTCCTTGCACTTGCACCTGCACTTGCATCGTACTAATTATTTAGTGACACCATCCAAGGTCATTATTCCAACATACTCAGGAGAAGTGCCTTCTCCAATTGTCACAATTGAGTAGCATCCATTCCAAGAGTCTTCATGTTTAGTGGATTGATTTTCCAGCAAACCTTTAATATAGTCCCAGTGATCAGTTTCATAATGGCGAGCTTCACGGATTTCAGTATAAGCCTACAAAATAAACAAACAATTAATAAAAACAAGTCAGATTCATATTTGATGGCATAATAATAAAATTTCAGGAGCAGCTAGGCTATAGTACTATACTTACATGATTATCACCAACATAGGGAATGCCCCAAGAAAGCAACCAGTCACAGAGATAAGCGTCGCCGTTGTAGCCGCGGTAGATGACGGCGGATTCCGAACCAGCAAACCATGAAGGGTGGACATGGAGAAAAGCACCCCACTGCCCATTTTGAATCTTGGCAGGGTATGGGGATTCATAAACATGGCCATGCCAGTCATTTTTGCCGGCGTATGTTAAAGTATCTCCGGTAGCATTGAAAATCATGCAAAGTGCAGAGATTCCATTGCCATACCTTTCCTTAAGGTTGTTCACAAAGGTTTTTGCATTGGCGTCCCTCCCCTTAGAGTTCATGTTTAGGAAAGCCACTTCAGCTCTGTCTTTGCGCGTTATGTCGGTCTTCTCTGGATAAAGTATTTTTACATCCTCATCAGTGATGGGGTCTCCAAACACATTGCCTGCCATATTAATCAAACTAGCTAGTAAGCAATTCAATGATCTCCTTGTAATTTGCAAAGCTAGTTTGAAGTTTTAAGTGGTGTTGCTCTTTCATGGTTTATGATAACACATATTTATATACATACGCCCCTCCATGCCTAATTCCCCATGTGTTTGTTGGAAATATATAGTTTTTATGATAAAATGATTAATTAATTGCTGGCTGTTTAATAAATCATACTGACATTTTGTCAAAAACTGAATATATACTAGTTAATCTTCATACTGATTTTGCCATCCATCTTGGAGAAGTCGGCCCGTAAGGCCTATTAAAACTTCCATTTTTTTTATTTTAAAGAATTATACTTATGTTTTGTAACTCTAGCATACACTGTGAGATCTCACATCGGTTGGAAAGGAGAACGAAACATGCTTTATAAGCGTGTAGATACATTTCCCTTATGACACATTTTAAACTCGTGCAGACAGGTTCTAAAGCGGATAATATCACAAGCAGGTGGACTGGGCTGTTACAATTGCTATTAGAGTAATTATCCGGATTGATGTGCCTCGCTGGCTCTCAAAAGAGGTGGATTGTAAGATTCCACCTCGGTTATAACATATCTTATAAGGGTGTGGATACATTTCCCTTATGACATGTTTTAAACTTGTGCAGATGGAACCCAAAACGAATAATATCACATGTGGATGGGTTGGGATGTTACATGCACTCTCTATATAAAACTTTCAATATATTTATTTATCACATTTACAATTTTCATTGCACAATAATACTTTTATTTAATTTCATATTTTATATATATATATAAAAATAAAAAACACTTTATTGTAATTGGATATTATTATAATAAAGAGTAATTATTTATTGAAAAATGAAAAGTAAAAAGTAGTGATAAATAGTGGTGCTATAATTGGATAAAAAATCCACTTTTTATTTTGTTAGATTCTTTAAAAGAAAAAGCATCTTTGAAGATGCTCTAAAACTTGATCTGGAAACAAAAAATATAGAGATAATAATACTGTAGTTCTATTTGGATTTAATGAAGTTGCATTTTGGGCATTCAAATTTATTGTATTTCCAATTTTGGTTCTTAATTTTTAACTTTTTAAATTTTGGTTTTGGATTTCTTAGCTAAACGGTGATTAATGGTTTCATGATATTTATACCAATATTAAAATAAAATTGTTGCAATTTATGCTCTATAGTCTTAATTTATTGCAATTTAGATCAATCTATTTTTTGTTAATTGCCGTTTGTCGAAAAACAAACAATTGATTCAAAATGAAATAAATTTAAATTACAATATTTTAAATTTAAAACCTGAATATGCAACTTAAATTAGGATGTTTTAACAGCACAGAAACTTCATGTTTTGTTGTTTAATGACACTTGGCCAATTAACCTCAAATATTAAAACCAACCTGATTTCCGTATATGCTCAAAACGCATCGTATACGGCAAAGGTTGTTAGCTAGCTTTTGAATTTATTTATTTTTTCCCCGTTAAAGGACATACAGTTAGATTGCTTTAAGGCTGTTGAGAAGGCTGAGACATTTTTTGGAAATAATTTATGGAAATTGATAGGGCTGTGTGGCTGTTAAGTAGATCTTGTCTTTTGTGTAAATTAATTTGGCATGATTTTTGTTGTTAATATAATACTAGTTTAGCTCCTGGCATGCATTTCGTGTTTGTACAAGTTTTTGTTTCCAATTCTTGTGATATGATATCACTTTATTTAAAAGGTGCTTAAAAAGTGAGAAAAAGAAGAGTAAAAAAGAAAAAAAAGAAATTAAGAAGGAAAAAAAAAAAAAAGAAAAAAACTAGACCAGGTCTCTGATTCCAACTGGGAAGAGAACTCATGAGTACTGTCATTTAGGCCACCTTTATTTAAAAGGTGCTTAAAAAGTGAGTAAAAAGAAGAGTTAAAAAAAAAAAAAAAAAAGCCCAAGTCTCTGTTTCCAACAGGGAAGAGAACTAAATGAGTACTGTCTTTTGGGCCACAGCCTACTATGGATCTCTTCACTCATTAACAAACTAAGAACAAAAAAAGTAAGTGCATTTTATATGACACCACATTTTGTCGCTTTTTGTTCTTTTTTCAAGTCTTTGTAAAAAATTGACAAGATACGTTGTCTTTATTTTTCTATTTCCATTTTCTGTGATATGATTTCACTTTATTTAAAAAGCACTGATGAGGAAATCAAATAAACTAGTCCGTTCTCCCATCCCCATGCGGAATGACGACAACTAATGAGTACTATAATAAATGCTATTTTATTAGTTAAATTTTTGACGAAAATAGCAATTCAATTAAAATGATATAAGTTCAAAATTTATCAATTGTATTTAAAACTTAAAAATATATATATAAAAATAAGTTAAAAAAGTTTTAAAATGTAATTTTATTATGTATATTAAACTATATTTAACACTTTTTAAATCCCATTCATGATTAACTTTTTTTACTTTTAAAATATCAATTATTTTTTTAATAAATTATCTAATTTATAAATTATTTAAATTTTTTAATATTATATATGATTCGAATTTATATTTTTATAAATATAAATAAAAATATTTAATTATTAAAATTATCTATTTCGTAAACTACTTTGATAAATTAAATTTTTTCCATGAGTCAATTCACTTATTAAAAAATAAATAAATAAATAATAATAAAAATAAAAATAACTGCTAGGGCCATATAGGAAAATGGGAATTAAAAAAACCTTTATCATTAAAAAGAAAAAAATACGGTTATAACTTAATTGTAAACCAAAATTTTTAGGTTGGCCTTTCAGAAATTTTTTTTTTTCTTTCTCCGTGCTGATGTAGGAATAAAGATAAGTAATATTGATTTAAAATATTTTATGTTCATATTTAATTCAGAGATATTTTAATTTTGGTAATTTTATTTATTTATTAAGTATTTTTCTAGTATGGAAATGAGTTCTTAGAAATTAGGGGGAAAAAAACAAAAAATAAAAAAAAGAACAAAAAAGTATAGAAATGAAGAAAACGTGGTCAAATAAAGTGTAAATTGATTAAATTCTAACTTTATGTATGAGAAATATAAAAAAACAGTGCTATATTGAAATAAAAATAAAATGTGAAAGTGTTGTATTGATATTTATTTTACAAAAAAAATATTGTATTGAAAAAATATCAAAATACAAGGGGATATAACATATTTACCCTTAAATTCTTTGATATGAAATTTATGGTATTCTACCAATTACAATAAAATTTATTTATAGCCATATTGTTTAGACTAAACTAATTTTGTAACTATAAGGAGATTATAATTTAGAGGAGATGCAGCTAAAAATTTTATTATCTAACTATCCCATGTAATTCTCAATTAATCAAGCTATGCGTTTCTTTATTAAGAGAGAATCTGCAAATAGTTTAATTTAATATTTAATATAATCTTGAGAAATTAGAAATATTTTGATTTCAATAAGAAGATATCCTTGTTGGCAATTTATTATATATCAACAAGTTCATAGATGTTGTAAAAACTCTAAAAAAAATAAATTAATATTCCAAACAATTTTATATAAATATTTTATGTCATGCTAATGTAACATATCATATATTTTTTGCAATATATAGATAATTATTATTATGTGTAGATAAAGTTTGTTAGGACGGAACTTTAAAAATTTATAATTTATTATAATATAAAATTTATTTTTATTTATAACTAATTCACGTTGGGATCATAATTTTTTATAGTTAAATAAAGTTTATTTTATTATAGAATATTATTATAAAGAGGTTTTGCTGTATTAATAAATTTGAATATTTCTATCAGTGTTTTGTCACCTTTGCTTTCATTATTATTAGTTCTTATTATGATAATTTCTGCTTCATGTTTTCAAACTTGACTCTAGTTTTCTTCCAAAAGTAGCCATAAAAGCATCCATAATAGAAATATCAATTTTGAAAATTAACATGTCTTATAATAATATAGATATTATTTTTAAAAAAATATTTTTAATTAATCACAATGTTTAAAATAAATATTAAAATGAGATACTCTAAATATTATCTAAATAAATTTCAAATTGTGGAGGTTGATATTATACGGCCTTTTTTTTTTTTGGTTAAGAGTAAAATTATCTTCGAAGTCAATTTTTTTCTTGAAAGAAAAAATATTAATAAAATATGTTATAAATTAATAGCTTTTTTACACAATATTACTAAATAATTTACGAATTAGATATATATTTAAACTCATAAATATTTATAATGTCAATTTTATACTATATAAATAATTATTTTATATTTATCATTGAAGATGTTTGGCTCTTTAAAATCTACAACTTACAACTTGACCAATCCATCATTCTCATATATCAAAATCCAGTTTACTAATTTGTATGTATGCACGCCCCCTAAATCATGTACATATGCACATTGTTGGATTGTTTATTATTTTCGATTTAGGCAAATGTAAATTCATGATTCATGTGGTGAATGTGTTTCACATGATCACATCCCATTTTAGGGAGACTCAGCTGCTTGGATTATTTGGACATAATATATATATATATATATATATATTTTTTTTTTTCGGTTGTTGAAATATGTAGTGTATAAGCTTTATTCGCTTTGTGGATCTTTGTCCTTGATATATTATGGATCCTCTTCTTCTTTAAATATTACCAATTTTTTTCAAAATTTAATAACATATGTCAAATAGAAATTGTAAGGTCATAATTCATTATTTCAACTTTTATATTAAATAAAAAAATTGAGTTGAGTTTTATTATTCTTTGGATTCTTCTCTATTAAATTATGTAAGAGCAAAAATGACAGTTGATTGTAATTATTTAATTTGAGGCTTTACAAAAGTTAAATATGTTGCTCGGCATTTTACAAAATAAAATATTCTTTGTTTTACTCGCTATAATTATGTCGGAACCAAAAAGTCAGTTATTTTGATTGCATAATTTTTTTATATTTAATTTGGGGATTTAGAAAAGTTAAATTAGCTTGGCATTTGAAAAAGAAAATATTGTTTGATTGATTGTCGCTCATATATCAAAATCAATCCAATTTAATAATTATTGTATAAATGGGCGCCTCATCAATCATGTACATGGTCTATATGGCGAACGTGGTTCACATTTTTTTTTTTTTTTTTAAATGTAGATAGTGGATAAGCTTTACTCGTTGTGGGTCTTTCTCGTTGGGATATGTGTCTCTCTTAATCCTAATCCTTTCAAAATTTAGTGACATGTCTCAACTAGAAGTTGTATGGTCATCATTAATTCTCTCAAATTTTACATTAAAAATATTGAATTAAGTGTTAGAGTTTATTTAATATACAAGTAGAATTTTAACTTATAGAAATTTATATAATAAATTTTTTTAAACATAAATTTTATTAAAAAATTAATAAATATTTAATTGTAAATAAAAAATTACATTAAATATTTATTAAGTTGTATTTAATTGTTTATTTGGTTTTTTTATAAATTAAAAAAATATTTTTTTAAAAAATACAAAATTTAAATTTATCTAAAATAGATTAAAAAAATTATTTTTTAAATTATTAAGTTCTTGTTGATTTTTATCAAACATTTTTATTTTTTAACAAAAAAATTTTTTTGCATTCAAGTAGAACTTTTAATCCCAAAAAAGACTATGCTAAACAGATACTTATTATTCTTTGGATTTTTTTGCCTTCAATTATGTAAGAACAAAAACCACAATTGATTGTAATTAATTTATTTACAAATAATTTATTTTGAGGATTTACAGAAGTTAAACATGTCGCTTGGCATTTCACAAAATAAAATATTCTTTGATTCTGCTTTTTATAATTATGTAGGAACGAATTTGGCACTCACTCAACATATTGATACTCACAAAGCTGTGATAATTTTTTTAATTTACTTTTAATCAGTTTTATTTAGGTGATATGATATCTATTAATATAAATATATTATTTGATAAATAAATTTGATAATAAAATATTAATTTAATATCTGTAATATTATTGCTTATTTATATTATATTTTTTTGCTAGACAATTTAATGGCATTATCCAGACTCCTATATATGGAAATTCTCAATTCTTTCACATTCTCAATTCTAATTACCTAATGATCAAAAACAAAAAAATAGAATAAAAAATTTAAAATAAAATGCTACTTTATATATGCCAATGTCAGTTATGTGGTATCATGTATTTAGATTTATAGTATTTTTCATTTAGACACATATAAATTCATTACTTAATATTTCACGCCCTTAAGCTTGTGGGAGGAATAATTACTTGGAAAATATTTTTTTAAGGTTGATTTCACTTTTATAGTCTGTATTTTAGTTAAATTACATATCGAACTTTCAAATTTAAAATTTTTCAATACAAACTTTTAAATTATAATTTTAAAAAAGATAGATTTATAAAACCCAAAGGAAGAAGGAAGAAAGATTAAAAACCATCTCCAACCTCATTAAACATTGTTATGAATCATTTATAGAAGATCTCCTCCAAAACAATAGCTAGTCTTTGACATGGAGCTCGTATGGTTTCAATTTTTGTTCAATCTTCCTTCACTTCTCTCTGGCAGAAGTTTTTTTCAATTGATACAATAGAGATCGAGTTTTTTTTTTTTTTTTTTTTTTAATATTTTAAAAAAAGTGTCCCATGCATTTTCGTCAATCTTCACTTAAACAATTTGGGGATCAATTTAAAGATTAGACTAACGTGAAACAATTTATCAATTGGGAAGTCGAATCAGAATGTGAAATTTGAAAGTCCAACATAAAATCTAGTAAAAATATAGAATACTATAAAATTTATAGAACATGATAGAGCTATATGTTTGTTGATTAGTTTATCTTGTTTTTGTGTACATTAATTTGGCATGCTTTTCGTTTTTAATAAAATAGTAATGCTAAAATTACCGAATAATTATACTAAGGTGTATACCAATTGTTGTATATCAATATCTTATTAGTTAATATATTAGAATGTATTTGTAAATGCTTTTCGAGCTAAAATATCTTATTAGTTAATGATTCTTCTCTCTTAAATTATGTAGGAGCAAAAATGACAATTGATTGTAATTGTTTAATTTTGAGGCATTACAAAAGTTAAATATGTTGCTCGGCATTTTACAAAATAAAATATTCTTTGTTTTACTTGCTATAATTATGTCGGAGCCAAAAAGTCAGTTATTTTGATTGCATAATTTTTTTTTATATTTAATTTGAGGATTTACAAAAGTTAAATTAGCTTGGCATTTGGAAAAGAAAATATTCTTTGATTGATTGTCGCTCATGTATCAAAATCAATCCAATTTAATAATTATTGTATAAATGCGCGCCTCATCAATCATGTACATGGTTGGATTGTTTCATATTTTCGATTTAGGCACATGTAAATTCGTGGTTGATATGGCGAACGTGATTCACATGATCATATCCCTTTCTAGGGAGGCACAGCTGGCTGGCTCGTTTAAATATGACATTTTTTTTTTTTTTTAAATGTAGATAGTGGGATAAGCTTTACTCGTTGCGGGTCTTTCTCGTTGGGATATGTGCCTCTCCTAATTACCTAATCTTTTCAAAATTTAGTGACACGTCTCAAATAGAAGTTGTAAGGTCACAATTAATTTTTTCAACTTTTACATTAAAAAGACTGAGTTAAATGTTTGGACTTGTTCGGTATAACTGATTTTATAAAATTTTATATAATTGATTTTTTAAAATTTTTTTATTATTAAAAAGTTAATAAAGACTTAATTGTAAACAAAAAATTATATTAAATATTCAATAAAGACTTAATTGTAAACAAAAAATTATATTAAATATTTATTAAACTGTATTTAAATATTTGAACTTATTTAAAATAATTTAGAAAAACTATTTTTTAAGTCAATAAGTATTTTTTGATTTTTGCCAAAAGTTTTTATTTTTTAACAAAAAAGGTTTTGGCATTCAAATATAGCTTTTAGTCCCAAAAACAAGCTCTGTCTGTGAAGTCCCATATCGGTTGGAAAGGGAAATAAAGCACGCCTTATAAAGTGGTGTGTATAACATCCCGTACCAAAAAAAAAAAAAATATACATGATTAAACAAGTTTGACGAAATTGACTAATTTTGACCAAATTTGACCAAGTGAATAATATATGGGTTCAAGTTGACTTTTTCAATAGCCAATATTTTTGGTTTGACTGAGGTATCATTATGTAGATCTCGTCGATACGAGTTCACAGACTGGTGGCACACCAAATTCTGAGTTACGGATAAAAAGTTATGGTTCTGAGAAGTTTTAAGCATAAATTTTAAATCAGTGTACAAGCCAGTCCCCAGTTTTTGTCTTTTAGTGATTTAGGCTCTATATAAACCTCGGTAAGTGTTCCAAACAAGAAGAAAAGCCCAAAAATACGCATTTCCTCTCCAAAACACGAGAAAAACACCCCAGACCCATGGACCCGAACCGACCGTTTTTACCTCCAACCGGGTTTATGCCGTTTGACCCATCTCTGGCCACCACCTTGCTACACGCACCGGCCAGAGAGGAGCAGGGGACGGAGGCGAGCTCAGCAGCAAAATTTCATGGCCACGGGTCGCCAGACATGCCTAGATCTGGCCAGAGAAGCTCGACGGCCAAAAATTTTTTCTCTCCTCTTTTCTTGTGTTTCCGGCCAACCCAGCTCGATCCATACCTCTATCCCACCATTTTCGACCCCTATGAGTCCATTTCTGTGGTTAGATTGCCCAAAACCCCTACCATTTGAGAGATCTCTCAATTTCAAGTTTGGCTGAACCTTTACGTCAATTTTCCAGTCACTAGAGGAGTCACCGGACCAAGGTAAGACCACTGGTGAACTTCTTGTCTCTTGGGCTTTCCGTTGACTTATAATTTGTGAATTTTGGAGGTCGTTTGATAATTTTCCTATTTTTGGAGTTATTTGGCTAATTTTCGAAGAAATTGGGATTGCGTTTGGATGATTATGGTTAAATTGGTTAGAATTGAAGTTAGATTAGTGAAATTGGATAATATTAGGACCTAATTGGGGGTTCAATTTCAAATATTAGGCTTCGGATGAAAAGCCCCAATTTTGAATACCGGGTCCTAAGGACACGCGGTATAATTGGACTGTCCGGTGTCCAATTTATACAATTTTGTAGTACTGTAAATTATTTTGAGACATTTGGATTATACAAGTGTCTCTGGTTTAGTTGTTTGGAGCCTGAGGAATATTTTATTATATTACAAGCACTCGAGTTGAGCCTAGAGGAAATCCTGTAGAGGAGCAGGCATGAGCATCTACAGTACTGTGAGTGGTCATATCATTTTTAAATGTTTTGGGCATATAGTATAATATATATGTGGTTTAAATATTTTACGCATAACCATTTGATTGAAATGTTATTTTATGCATATATAAATATTTGCTTTCACATATATGTGTTATCATTTTATATGACTTTTAATAATATTTTAAGTGATTTTCAATTTTAATGGATCCATAAATGGACTTGTGGTATTTAAATATTTTGGTAATTAAATTGAGGTTTTAAATCATTTTGGAAACTATTTGGTTTGAGAAACTAGATTGAAAAATCATATGATTTTAAGCATGATCAAATATTTTATAATTTTATGTGCTTAAAATTGGTTTATGGTGAATATATTTCACTGTGGTATTTCTGGTTTTCGTATGAAATAATGTTTTGAGATTTTTGAAATATTTAATTAAGCGGTGGAAGTTTAAATATTAAATTATGATTTATGATACAGTATCGTTTGGAAAAGTAAATATATAGTCTTACAAGATTGTTTTATGTATACTGCATTGGTTATTTTTAAATTGATGTATCATGTAATGCCAATACCTTGGATCAGTATTATATTATATTATATTACCGCGCGTTGGGTTTACCACGGTGTTGTGAGGTTGTTTCATCCAACGGTTATCTATTATTACCATGGACTATGAGATCGGGTTTATCAGACGGTTTATTATTATTGCCACGGTGCCATGGGGTTGGGTACGTCCCGACCGTTATTTATTATTTTCACGACACTGTTCATATATTGAGGGTCGTGAGGTGGGTATATCCCACGGTTTGTATATTGGTACATCGTATGGTACATTGTATATATTTGTATATATTGTTGATTTACAGATATTGTGGTGGTTTCTGCATTTTCATATTTATTTAGTGGAACTATAATTATTATAGTTTATGCTCAAATGTTTATATCTGGATTTGAAATATTTCATAATATTACAACGATCGTTCATTCATACTTTTGAGCATCGATTTTTATGATATTAATTGGGGTACAAGTTTGGATTTTGTGAAATTATTTTTAAACGGGGAACTTTTCAACAAGTGGAATGAGAGATCTTGAGAGAAAGATTTTTCAGAAATAAATAATAACTTTTCTATTATACTACGCCACTCACTGAGATTCTTTATCTCACGTTTTATTGTTTTAAATTCGTTCCCCTAGGCCCAGGCAGCTAGTAGCAGTCTACCTCGCGCATAGCTTATCGCTTGTTTCCTTCCACTGCAGCAGCCATATTTATTATTTCTTCACCTATTGTTATCTTCTGGACTTATTTATTACTTATTTGTACTCATAGACTTTGTTGACACTCTTAGAATGCTCTGATTTTAATTATGAGACTCAGTAGAGACCATAGTACTCATGTGTGTAGTTATGGCCTATAGTACAGTAGGCCGATTGTGGACTTATTTATATATATATATATATATATTGAGGTATTAATGTTAAGGCTGGTGTTTGATTATCTACGTTTTAAGGTGAGGTTCCATTGGATATTTTCTAGGAATTGTCCAGTGGGACATCCCTAGGCGGGATCACCCAGAAGGTCCTGGAGAGGGTTCCCGGGACAGGTCCTGTCAGCCTGGTATCAGAGTTTTAGGTTCTAACTTCCTTTGGATTGTACATTGCTGTACAACTCATCCTGTATTTTACCTTCCATACCTACCTTTGTTGGTTGTAAAGTATATTTTGGCTTATTCTATCATATAGAACTTTTTCTTGATGTCGCGAGGAGGTAGACGTGGTTGCCAGCATGTTATAACTGGAGATACGGGTGCGTCCACTTATGAGGAGCATCTTGTCGAGCGCCTGGCTTGACCACTCGAGAGGAGTGGGTTTATTAGGTATTTAGTTAAGTAGGCTTGTAGACTTGGAGCAGTTGGTTGTGATGGCTCCATAGATCCTATGCAATGTCCGGATGAGGACAAGGTCACATTAGTTAGCTTTACGCTAGAAGGAAACTCGAGGAAGTGGTGGACGTATGAAAGGACTAGGAGACATCACCCTTGAACATAATTTAAGACTACATTTCACATTGAGCTTTGTTCTCCAACCTTTATTAAGATTAAGAGGTTAAAGTTGAGACACCACTCAGGGTTCAGGACAATGGACAGTGAACAACGATAGCAGTTTTTTTGTTTTTAGAGATCTACAATCTGAGGTAGCTTATGTGGCAGGTTTCATGATGGGCAGTGCCAATGGGATGGACCATACTTTCATTACAAGCAGTCGGAACACTTAAAAATGATTAACCTTATCGAGAATATGGTCATGCTAGAGCTTTACGACCGGGTGCACAATTTCAACTGATTGATGGGTACAAAGCATATGATACACAAACAGGCTAGACTTCAAGAGATTCTACCAACACTGGACAACTGTCTTCATCCACAGCCAAAGGCAGAGGTCAGAAGGGATGACAACTTACCAGAGGTAAGGTATATGCTATGATCAATTAGGAGGATCACTCTGATGTTGTTACAGATACATTATCTATGCTTGGTAGTGACGGACATATTTTATTGGCTCAAGGATCACACACTCTTTTGTTTTACGTGAATATGTTACACTAGTCGAGATGACTCAAGTTCGTTAGGGGTGTTACCTGAAAAGTTCCACATCCATAGGAGGATTCTTTTAACCTCGTCAGGTGTTTAAGAGTAGTTATCTTCGTTGCATGGAAATTAAGGTTCTTAATATTAGAATCTAGTATAGGTAATGTTTGCTTATGCATTTTGGTGATCTTGTGTAGGACAATTTGCTGAGAATTAAGTGGTGAATTTCATAAGTTGGTTTTGTAGTATCTGCTTCTGAATGATAATTTTAGATCTTGGTTTTGATATTTTGTTTTCTTGAAGATTGAGGGTTTTATATCGATGATTTTTTATGGATCTAAGGTGGTTGATATTCTTGATGATAACTTAATCTCCTAAGGAATATGATTTTTGGGGCATAACTAGAATATAAGCAAGCAATCAATGTTTCTTATGATTTGAGAATCTAGTAACTAGTTTATAGGATTTGGTTGTGATATTAGAATTAAGATTTAAATTTCCTTATTGCTCGATGTATGTATTCTTAGAGTTTGTTTGAGAACTGGAAGAATTTGAGGCATCTTCAAGAATGATATTTTGAGATGATGAGAGGACTCAGACTTGATCTTTTGGCTTCATATTTCTTGGTGTTGACAATCTTGAGGATTTCCTTAGGCTTTATAAGCAATCTAAAGCTCTCCATTAGAATAAATATAAGAAACTTTGTTTTATGACTTTGACGAATTTGGTTAAAAGGAAGATGTTTGTCGAGGTTAAGGAAATTGGATAATTAATGAGGAACATGGATCTTATAATTGCAAGTACTAGGAGTGTAATCGGAGACAAAGAGAATAATTTACATTTTAACTTTGTGACACTAATATTTGGTTTGAGAAAATTAGATTTAAGTTCTAAGTCTTCTTTTTGAATTGATGGATGAATTTTTTTTTTTTTTGAAAGTTATGAGTTGTTACTTATGCTTCTAGACAGTGGAGGAAGCACGAGCTGAATTGTCCGACTCATGAGTTTGAGCTTGCTGCAATGATTTTTTTTATATTGCAAGCTTGGAGGCACTACTTGTATAGAGTTGCTTGTCGGACTCTTACTGATCATAGGAGCACTAAGTATTTGTTCACTCAAAAAAAGTTGAACTTAAAGCAAAGGAGATGGATAGATAGCTCAAAGATTATGATTGCGCTATTTTCTTGATATTTGAGTTGCACGGTTGGGTGTTAACTAGCTAATTAACTAGTCTGTTCTCTCATTCCCACTAGGAATACAGCTAATGAGTTCTGTCGTTGGGGCTCCAGCCTTCCATGGATCCCTTCAGGCTTTACTCATTAATAAGGATCCCTTCAGGCTTTACTCATTAATAAACTAAGTATAAAAAGAAAAAAATAAATAAAAGGGAACTGCTTTTCATATAAGATTTCGCGAATCTCTGTCCCTTTTCAAGTCTTTGTGAAAAATTGATAAGAGACTTTGTCCCAATTTTTTTTTCCCCCATTCCTTCGATATGATATCACTTTTTTTTCGAAACTACCAGCAAAGAGATAACATAGACAAGTCCGTTCTCTCATTCACACTAGGAAGACAACTAATAAGTACTGGTTTTCAGGCCACATCAGCCCACAGTGCTTCACTCATTATTAACTAAACACTTCACTCATTATTAATCAAGTAATAATGGAAACAACGATAATGATAATAACTACTTTTTGTGGGCAGTGCTTCACTCATTAGAAACTAAGTGCTTGACTCATTATAAATTAAGTAATAATAGAAACAATGATAATGATAATAACTAATTTTTACATGACATGTCATTTTACACTAGTCAAATTGAAAAATGGAAATAAAAGAATAGCTATGGATAAAAACAAAAAAGAAAAGGAAAATTTGGTTTACACGTTTTAGTTTTGTCATTATATCACTTAATTAAAATATTTATTAAATTTATTTATCAAATAATATATATTAAAATATTACTAATTGATAAATTTATATAATTTAAATATTAATGAGTAAATTCTTAAATAAAATAGTTAATTAAAAAAATAAATTAATAAAATATTACCACAACACTTGCCACATCATTTGATCAATAAATTTGGTGCTTTTAACATATCATCATTTATCTCCTTTTGGTTTTTTAAATTTATTAAAAGAGACTTATATGTTAGTTTGTATGTGTTTTTATCATTTAATTTTAACAATTGAAGATCAAACATGTATTTTTACAATATTATTTTATTATAAAATATTTATTTTTTAATTTTCCTTCTGTCTATAACTGTTACAATTAATTGGCAAAAATTGACAATTTGCTCTATTTTGATAGATGTAGAAAATTAAAAGAGGTTAATGATGATTTTTTCAAAAATATGAGATCTAAGTTAAATAATGGAAAATTTGAAAAAGTATAAATAAAATTTGATTTAAAAAAAAATGAAAATCAAATTGTACAAATGTAAGAATAAAATTCATTAATATTTTATTTCGATATTTAAATAAGAGATATTTTTATTTTCGGTCATTTTTATATTTCTATTTATTTATTAAGTATTTTTTTAATATATAAAAAATAATTTTAAAAGTTAAGAAATAAATTTACCATGATATATACAAAGTATTATGTCTTATGTAGTTATATTTATTCTTTTAAAGGTTCATTTATTCATGATTAGATTATGTTAATATATATATTAACCAATAAACTATTGACATATGACATTTAGTATACATTTGGATAAATTCATTGATATATCTAAAATAATCATTACTCTTAGTAAAATTTTAGTGTTTAATTCTTTTATATGAAGTTTTTGGTGTTTATCCCATTATTAATAAGTTTGAATGTTTTTCATCATTGTTTTCATTCTTCTTAGGCCTATTTAATATAATTTTTGGAAAGTAAAAAGCAGCTTTTGAGGTCTGAAAACCGTTATTGAAAATGTTTGGATAATTTTTAGAAAATGCGTCTAGCCTCCAAAAGTATTTTTAATTAAAACCAATAAAAATGATTTATTTAAAAAGCACCTGTAGAAAAGCAAAAGTAGAAGTAGAAGCTATATCCAATAGGGCCTTAGTTCTTATTATAATAATTCTGCTTTCACGCTTTAAAATTTGACTCACGTTTTCCTTGAAAGAGAGTTTAAATAGAAACGTGAATTGTGAAAATTAACATGTTAATAAGCAAGTATACATTGTTTTTTTTTTAAAAATATTTTTCAATTAATGATATTGTTTAAAATGAATATCAAGCTCATATAGTTTAAATATTGTTTAAGTTAATGTTTACTTGTAGAGGCTCACATTTTGAGTCTTTTTTTTTTTTTTTTTTAAAAGCAAAATTTTTCTTAAAACATATTTTTTTGAAAAGAAAAAATATTTATAAAATAAGTAATTAATTATAATAACCATCATTAACATTTTTATACAGTAATTATTGAAGAAAGTATTTTTTAATTAGATATATATTTATGCATGTGATCATTAATATTATCAATTTTTATATCACATAAAAAATAACATCGACATTTATTATTAGAGATACTGAAAATCTCTAGAAATTCAAAGCTCAAAAATAACTTTGGTTTTGATAAAAATATTGAGGATTTAAAATATAAAAATATGCATGAAATTGTTAGAAATTATCAAATATAGATAAAAACTCATAAAAAATGATGAAAAATTTTATTTAAAAAATAAAAAATTGATAGTATATTTCTTTTAATAAACTAATTTATAATAAATATTAATGACCATAAATATACTATTATTAATAAAAAATATAAAAAATACATATTTGATAAAAAAAAAATTTTATTAAGATATATATATATATATATATATATATATAGAATAATTATTATAATTATATTATATTTTATCAATGTCATATCAATATAACATAGAATTTTTAGATGGTTGAAAATTATTAATTTTTTTTTATTCTCATTTTGAGATATGAAATATGAAAGATAATTACCAAATATGTATTTCTGTAATATTTTATATGTAATTCTTAATATGTCAATAATATAAATTTTTGATAATTGAATTTGCAGAGAGTAATAATATATTTTTGCATATTTTTTAAGTTTTATCTATGTTTTAATTTTATTTACAATATAATATTATATAAATATTAAATTTATTATTATGAAAAATACTAATAATGGTTAGATAGACTTATTTAGTGTAATTATGGACATTATTGGAAGGAAATTAAAAAGTAAATATATATATATATATATATATATATATCAATAATATTAATTTGATAAATTTTTTTTACTAAATATCAATAATATTTATAATTAAATTTCATAAATATTTTCAAAAATAAATTTACAGAAAATTTTGAAATTTTTTATAAAAATTATGGATGTATTAACCAAATTATGAATAATTTGATATAGATATTATGATAAAAATTTTCATAAAAATTATAAAAAAAAATTTTGATTAATATTATAAAAATTATATCTATTTTTATTTGAAAATTAAAATTCTTTTTCATATGCTAAAGAATAAAAATCTATGAAAAATTCAATTATTTTTTTCAAAACAATGCCAAAATCAACAATTTGGCCAATCCACCGTCCCGATCGTATATCAAAATCATTCCAATTTATTTATTTTGAATATATGCTTACCTCATCAATCTATTTGTTATTATTATTATTTTGACTGAGATATGTGCACCTCATCAATCGTGTACATACTTGGATTGTTTATTATTTTCGATTGAGGCATGCGTCATGTGATGAATGTGTTTCACATACTTTTTTAGGTTGTTAGAATCTGACAATTTTAATTTGTTGTTAAAACATAAAGTGGATAAGCTCTACGCGTTTTCTGGCTCTTGCTTGCTGAAGTCTTGGTAAAAAAGTTGAGTTGAGCATAATTATTATTATTATTATTGTTTTTTCTTTTTCTTTTTCATTTTTTTTTTATCATTATTGGATGATTAAAATCGAGAACCTCATCCATAAAAGAGTAGGTAAACATCATCGCTAGATTGTTTATGTAAACGTGAGTTACATGTAATTATCCTCTTGATTCCTCTCACTCTAATTATGTGTGATTGTAATTATTTTATTTAATATTTAAATATTTGAGGATTTACAAAAGTTAAATCTGTTGCTTGGTATTTTACAAAATAAAATATTCTTTGATACTTCTCACTAATTATGTTGGAACAAAAAAGTCAATTACATTGATTGCATGAATTTTATTTCCATTTTAATATTGAGGATTTGCAAAAGTTAAATATGTAGCTTGGCATTTACAAATACAATTTTCCTTTTTTTTTTTTTGGTTTTGAATAAAGAACTTCGTCATGTAGAACATAAATTAAATACATCAACATCAAAAAAGAACTGAAGCCCCGCTGGGCCTTGTTCCAAACTTCCAACCATGTACACAAAGATAATCATTCCTTGGCAAAGCTTGCCAACTCATGAGCAACGACATTTGTATTTTTAGGTGCAAATTGACATCGGAACTGTGGTGTATGAGTTAATTTACTGGTAGTGAATTGAGTCCACTATAAAGCACTCGGCAACCACCAGTAATTTCTGCTTGTTACTTAGCACATTAAGAGCATATTCAAGGGATTTTTTAAAGTAAAAAAATATATTCTCTATAATAAAAAGCATCTTTTAAAATAACGAGTAAAATTTAAAAATGCTTTTCAATAAACTCTCTATTAAACTTTTTATTTTTATTTTTTCTATAAACATTTATTGTTTTATTTGTAGCCTTTCTCTTTTATATAAGTTACTTATTTTTTAAATATTATAATAATGACATAAAAGAATGTGTTACATTCAATTAATTAATAAATATAATATTGAAATAAAGAGTGGTTTTGGTTTTTTAGATTTGGAGAGCCAAATCAACTTTTTATATTAAAAAGTCAAAATAAAAAGTTTATTGAAATTCTTTTTTAAATGTTGTCTTTTTAAAATAAAAAAAATACCATATTTAAAAATTCTCTTGGGATGCTCTAAGAGCTGATAGCAAACAACCTTGTTCATTTATGCCGCCAAAATCCTGCTTGTTACTTGGCAAATTAATAGTTTCCAAATTAATCTTATGTCTTTAATTATTTAGGAATATAATTTAACTATATTGATTTTAAGTATTTTATTGTCACGTTTATTTAATTCAATTTAATTTAAATTTTATTTTTTGTTTCTATATATTTAATTGAAGGATAATTTTATTTTTGTTTGAATTTTATTTTACTCATAGACTTGATCCAGTGGTTAAACCACTAAGAATATGCCTCCATATTTTGACCTCGATAAAAAATCTACCTTCCTTTAATATTGTAATTAAAAAAAAAAAACTAAATATATATTTTTACACTTACTTTCTATGAGCTTTAATTTTTGGGATAAATGATAATTTAGAAGTCTTGAATCTTTTTTATTTTTCTATGTACGTATCACATCCAAGAATGTAATTATTTGGACCAAAAATAAGAATCTAATTTACAGCTTTTGATTAGCACAAATTTTAGAGTAATTAACTACCTCTTTTCTCTTAAATTCTTAGTGTTTTACCTAACATGTTTGATTGATTTTAAAGCATGTTCATTGCTTTAGAGCGTTGTTTGCATCTACAATCTATAAAAGCAAGCATTCAGGTTTAACTGGATCTTTCCTTTTATCATGGTAAATAATGTAGTAACTAATATGACAATTTTATTTATTTATTTATCTTTTGTTATTGGATTTCATATACTATTTATTGAAGGTTTTAGTTATCCATATCTATATAAATAATTTTTTTATCTCTTAATATATAATCACATCATTTGTTACATAATTTAATAAGTTTAGTAAATATTTTGGTGTTTTTAATACTACTATTTTGTTTATTAAATAATGCTAGACATGAGAAATGATGTGATGATTATAAATTTGCTTTTGTTATTGGGCTTTAATGAAAAAAAATAAAAAATAATATTATTATAACATCCATTACATTATTTAGTGAATAAATTTATTAAATATATTTTAAATACATTAATTAATTTTTTTGAGAAAATATTAAGAAAATATATATTAAAGGATAAAGTTCAAGTCTACACCCCTTCAATTTTATTATAATATCATTTGGACTCCATGCTTTTAAAAAATCATCATATATCTTCCTTTTATTTTTTTAAAATATCAAAAGCGATTCAATTGCAAGTTTTTATCCATTTAGTTCTTTTATCAGCTAAATATCAAAACTATATTTTTATAATATTATTCAACCATAAAAAAAAAAAACTAATATTTTTATATTTATGTGATCTTTAACTTTAATATTTTCATAAAACAGAAGACATGTAAATAATGATTTTTTAAGTATGTGAGATCTAAATAACATCATGGTAAAATATAAAAGGTGTAAATATAAAAAGAGTAAATGAAAATTTTCTTATATTAAATAAAAAAATTTCAAAAAAACTTGATAAAAAATTTCAAGAAACTTGGGGTGATCAGGTCGTGGCCACTCCAGGCCATCGCATTGCTATGCCTCTGATTCCATCTTTAAGTATTGCTCAGCTATATATAGCCATCAAAATACCAAACAAAATCAACATTTCCTAAAGAATAAACCCAAGCTCTTTCATCTTTAGCTATTCATCTTGCTATCTTACGTTCAACTTTACTTTTATGGCTTCTGACATTATTTTTCTCAAAGCCGAGAAGCTCCGAATACTTGCAGAACGCATCCATGGAATTGAACGTAAAAACTTAGGGGACATCCAATTCAGGTCAACAACGGAGCAGGTGGTTTACCTTAGAATCTCTAACTCCAATCTTCAATCCGTTGGGAGCCTTCTAGATCAGAGTGGTGAAACAGTGAAGAAGTATAAGAACGACACCGTTCGAGGTCCCATTGCTGCTCTCCTATTTACTTATACAGAGACATGCCTCAACAATGCTCTGCAGATCTTCAACAACTACACTCTCCGACGGGACTACCTCGACAAAATCACCTCCCATCTCCAAAACCTTACCAAACAATTGGATGATTTGGACACTTCCAATTCCGCCGATGTTGCTTCTCTCACCGACCAAATTGTGCATTACAATGAGGCTGTTATCAACTACACCAAGATGAGTGCAAATTCTCGTGCTTCTGAAGAATTCTCTAGGCGTCTCAGGAACAGCGGCATTGACTTCCTCACCTTTGTCAAAAGGTATGGTCTATCAAGTTGTCCTTATTTATGTAAGTCTGATTTGTGTGTGTATATATATATATATATTAGTTTGCACTTACTTTTGCATGGATGCAGATATCAAGCGAATCTTGGATTTTCTGGACCATTTGATAAGTTGACAGATGAACAAAAGCTATTGGTAATTAATTAATATTATTAATTAGAATTTGATTTTGCATATAAAATAATATATAATAGATGATATGATGATGATAAAACAGATCATATATATATATATATGAATGATTTCTCAATTAATGATTTATAAACTAACTAAAAAAAATCCAAATCGAAAACGTTAGCATTCTTAACTCACATTAGTTTCATCCTAATTATTGGATTTAATTAAGCACATATATGTATGTATGAATATAGGTGTATGATGCAATAATAGAGGCTTCAGGTAGGGGAAAAGTACTGCATAAGAAAGTGCTAAAGGCTATTGCTTTGCCAGAAAGTTTCAGTGGCGATGAAGAGAAAGATATATCCATTATGGATGTTGCTGGCAAAGCAATGCTCCTGAAAAATGCAGCATCCATAACATGGGATGTATATACATCTGACCACCCAATCAGAACCGCGACACGTATTGCCATTGTGGAAATAGCTGAAAAAGGAGGGGCATTGCTGGAAGACATTGTCACAGCTGCGATGGTAACATTAGAAGTAGCAGAGGCAACATCTCTGTTCGTTACAGGGGTTGGATTTGTGGCTGGCTTTGTTGGGAGTTATATTGTTGGGCAAATTGCTGGATCTGTTTTCGATGCAATTTTCGGCTCCGCAGGGAATGATCCTCTGCCTAATAAAGACCATATCTTCTATGTAGCTGCTATGCCTGATGGCAAAGAATTGGCAAGAATAGTCGCCTGAATTTCTACATCAAACAAATAATCTAAAAAAGTGCTCTCTTGAGTCTCTAGCTACTGGACCATCCTTTATCTTAAAAAAATGGATAACTGGCACGTCTTGTGATAAAATATCTGTATGGAGAATGTTTGTACCTGCCTTATTTGCTACCTTTTGTCTTTGTTCTGCTTATTTTGCTTCTAGTTTGAATATGTATCAATAAAATAATGTGTTTGAGTAAATCAATGTCCTAGTCAATTGAAATTTTTTTTTTTCTATTATATATTTAGGCGTATACTATCAATTTTAAATTTTGTATATGTGTGTGTGTGTGTGTGTGTGTATATATATATATATATGCATCTTCATGAATATATTAAATACTAATCCTAGCCACAATAAAATGTGAGATTAAAAATTTCATATAAATTTTATGAGAGATGAGTTAATTGAATTAATCAAATATATATATATATATGTTTGGTTTTGTAGATGTTTCTTTATACTTATTTTTTAATTTTATCCTTTTTTTTTCCAAATTCGTTTAATCCAAAGCTATTGTTGATGCCACATCATTTAAACGGTACATGGTTTTCAGATTCCTACTAAAACCCAGCAATATGCTACCCATATATATGTATATATATATATATATATATATATATATATATATATATATTTTTTTTTTTCTTTTTCTTTTTCTTCTTTGAGTGTTCAGCGAAACCAAATCAATAGCCGGGTGTTCTATTTGGCAAAAAGAAAATTTTGGAGGGTTTCGATGTACCCCTGGGCCAAGTTTCTAAGTGATTTGGGGAAAATTATTTTTTGTGGGTGAAGAAATGTGAATTATGTGATTTGAATAAACCAAAAAAAAAAAAAAAAATCCCTTAAATCAGTTTGCTTCTAGAAGAGGAATGGTTTTGAACTGGGGAAGTAGTAAATTAGAGGTTTTATGCTTTTGACTATCGTATTGGACCTGCTATTTATTACAATTCTTCTTCTTCTTTTTATATAATTATATTGTGAAATATTGTTTGTAAAACAATGGTTTTTGCCAATGTTATATGGAATTTTGATTGAGAGAGCTGCTAGATACTTGGGTATTCAATCTAATTTTGTTGTTGAATCTTGTCTGATTGTGGGTCCGAAGTTTATTATGTAAGAATGGAAATATGAGAGAAAATATAAGAGCTGTAATTGCAGTTGTATATTGCAGCAGTTTATTATTTGATCTATCTTTTGAAAGAACTTAAAGTACTTGCAGGGTTGATTAGTTTACCATTAAGTCTGTTTGGATATGCGGATTAGATTATCACACAAAACAAAGGCCCAAAAAAAAAAAAAAAAGACACATGTATTACACATAGTAAATTTTAGTAGTCATGTGAAAATTATGTGACATTTAAATAACATAGTATAAATAATAATCATTATATTAAAAGGAAAGAAAAAAAGGGCTGAGACTTAAAAACAAGTATAGACAGCAAATATCCATAAGACGAAATAAAAAGATCTAAATCCTTGAATCATATAATAAGATCAAATATAACACATGCCTTTTATAGGTAAAAACCATAAAAAAAGGGAATGGAGTGTGTTGTTTTTGTTTTTTTTTTTTAATTTTATTTATTTATTTTGTTTATTTTGTTTTTTGTTTTTTGTTTTTTGTTTTTTACGCTCTACAACTGATGCTTGACGGACCCAGTCTCTAATGCAGTGGAGACCTCCATTCAGAACTGGCCCAATTTTTTTGTGGGCTGCGGAGAGAAATTTTATTTTTATTTTTATTATTATTATTATTATTTTTTTTTCAGGTGTACAGCTGATGGTTCAAGGAAACACACTGAAGTGGAGACTTCCAATCAGAACCGGCCCAATTTTCCTTGTGGGCTAAGAAAAAAAAAATAAAAAATGTAGGCTTGTAATTAAATGGTATTTTTATGTAACTAATATCAATGTATGAAATGTATATTTACAGCATTTATTTCTTATTGCTTTTATTTTTGTTTTTGACTGATCTTATTGCTTTTATTTGGATATTGATATTGAGAAGGTGTGTGGCGAAAAGGGCAGTTTTTTATTTATTTAAACTTATTTGAATGTGATTATATATATATATATATATATATATATATCTATTTTGTTCTCAATCATTCGTTAAAAGTATATGTTTTATTTTGATTGAAAATGTGTACTTTATCTTAACTTCTATATTTCATAGATTTAAAAAAAAAAAAAAAAAAACTTAGCTTCGATAGATTAATTAGTATTTAAAAGGTTACATACCAAATTAAACAAAACATTGAAATTGATTGTATATAGCTTATAAACCAAACACTTGAAGGATTAAAAAATAAAAATAAAAATAAAAATAAAAACTTTTCACAAATATTATTCTTATTGAACTGGAAAACAACTCCACATGATAAAAAGTACAACAGTTATTTAGCCTTATATTTTATTTATTATTTGGTTTCAAACAAAGGAACTACGTGGTTCGCCTGTTTTACAACGCTGAATTGTTGCACGTAGCAGCTGCCTTTTATTCTTGTCCACACATATATGAGATAGATTTTATTTATTTTTGGGAAAAATTGTTCATATTAATCATTTGGTAGTGACACCTTCCAAGGACATTATTCCCACAAATTCAGGAGAAGTCCCTTCCCCAATTGTCACATTCGATTGACATCCATTCCAAGTATCTTCATATTTAGTGGATTGGCTTTCCAACAAACTTTTAATATAATCCCAATGATCAGTTTCATAATGATGACCTTCACGGATTTCTGTATAAGCCTATAAAAATAAACAAACAATAAGAAAAAAAAAAAAAATATATATATATATATATATATATGAACTGAAAACCAAAATTCATAAATATGATCTACTATACTTACATGATTATTACCAACATATGGAATGCCCCAAGATTGCATCCAGTCACAGAGTTGACCGTCGCCATTGAAACCGCGGTAGATGATAGCGGATTCCGAACCGGCAAACCAAGAAGGGTGGACATGGAGAAAAGCACCCCACTGCCCATTTTGAATCTTGGCAGGGTATGGAGATTCATAGATATGGCCGTGCCAGTCTTTTTTGCCGGAATATGTTACAGTGTCTCCGGTGGCATTGTAAATCATGCACTTTGCAGAGATTCCATTGCCATACTTATCTTTGAGACCGTACACAAAGTTTTTAGCATCCACATCTTTACCTCCGGAGTTGATGAATTCGAAAGCCACTTCAGCTTTGAGTTTGCGAGTTACTTCCTTGCCTGGATAAAGTTCTTTTACAACTTCGTCGGTCACAGGGTTTCCAAATACGTTGCCTGCCATAACTTGTCAAAATATTTATTATCAGTAGTTTTTACTGATCTTTCTATATAGCAAGCTAGTTTTTGAAGTTCAGGTGGTACGGCTTTCATTGCCTATGAGAACCCATATTTATACATATGAACTTCATGCCTCCCCAAACTGTGGTTCTTTTTTCTTTTTCGTTTTTAGTTCTTAGCTCTGCGGGTTTTGTTGGTCTTTGTCCCCTTGTTAGTCTTTAAAAAAAATAAAATGACTTGTAAATGGAAAGTTGTAGCTTAGCATTTTACAAAGAAAATATTATTTGATTTTTCCCTCTACCTACTTATTGACGTGGGACTAAAAATACATTATCTTGATTTTTAATATTATATTTTCATATTTCATTGGGGGACACTTTTATTTGTGATAATTTATTTATTTTATATCCTTTATTTTTAATTATCATGTTGCATTATAGATAAACAATTAGTCTCACATTAGATTGATCCAATATTTAAAGCATTGGGATTTCCTTATAAAGTTTGAGATCAAATACATTATGGTTCTCTAGATCTCTGGTGTGCAGGTTAACCTGTAATAAAAAGTTTGAGTTGTTTAAATTAAGAATTTTGTATTTCATTAAATCCATATTTCACATTAACTAATTTTTACTTATTCAAAAGCCATTAAAGAAAAATCTAAAACTAAAACCATCAAGTTAATTTGATAGTAGACTCTTTACATATATATATATATATACACACACACATGGTATTCATAATGTAATCGATCACGGCCTTCGATTAATAAAACTTTTATGATTTGACTATATTTTTTTTCTAAGTTCTTGGTTTGTTTTTTAATATTCTTTTTGTCTTTTTCATACCTTTCTTAGCTAACAGTTTAAAGCAGTACATTTGAATTTATCCGCCGCCTCCCATATGTATGTCTCATTCAAGAGTGCAATTAATGTGATTCGGATAAAAAGAAATGAAATTGATTGCTTTGGATTTATAAACTTCAAAGTTCAATTACCTGTTTTATCTCAAATTATTAGAATTATGTGAAATCAATAAGTTCGATCATCTAATTATTAACATTGTTTGCTTTAAAATGTGATTTGCATCTTTCTTCCATAAATTCTAGAGACTACAGTTTGAAACCGAATTCTACGTTTCTTTTTTATAAAAGGGCTATGGTTAGTCAACCCCAAACATCCATTAAAATCACAATGATGTAAGGCACATCTAGATTGCTGTGGTTGATACTTCACATCCTTGAGCTGGAGGGAGGCAATTGGAAACATAATTAAATAAATTGATGAGCTTGGGTGGTTGTTTAGCCATCTTGATCACATGCTTTATTAGTTTCTGTAGTTAAAATAGTTGTTAAGCTATAGTCTTTGTTGTTTAGTCTATAGTTGTCTTCAAGTATTGATGACCTGTCTGGTTGTTTAGTCATTTTTAATGTTTTTTTTTCCTTTGATAAACTTTGTTTTAATTAACTTAACTTTACAAATTAAGTTTGATATTGACATTGCTTTATGTTGTACAATAGTAATTATGCTCTATCGGTTTTGTTGCTGATCTTGTCCCTGTTTTAAGTCTTTGTCAAGTAAAAACCTTGAGTTGTAACTTGTAATAGAAAATCTACAGCTTGGCATTTTGCAAAGAAAAAGTTCTTTGTTTTTTTTTTTTCTCCTTGTAGTTATGAATATAGTTCAAGTTGACAGAGCAGGAGATTTTGTTTAGTCATCTTTTTTTTGTTTTTCTTTGGGTCAACTTCGTGTAAATCATTTACTTTTATCTTTGTTTCAACTTTGCCTAAAGCATCTTTTATAATTTTTAGTTTTTTGTTTAACTATTTGTTTAGTCTTTTTTTGTTATTATTTTTTGTCACCATTGTTTAATCATCTTGACTTGTGCAAAGTAGAAATGCTTTTTGAACTAAAATTTAGTAGTTAACATCTACAACTTGAGGTAGACAGTTGGAAATATTTTTATATAATTAAATTTATAAGGTGACTGGCTATTTAGTCTTTTTTTTTTTTTTTAATTTTTTTGGTATGTATGTCTCTCGATCTTGTAGCTATCTTAATTTGTTGCGGAGCTGACTGTTTTAGTTGTCTTTTTGTTTTATTTTATTTTATTTTTTTAATTTGGTGTACTTTGTTATTTGGATTTGTGCATAGTTTGTTCATTGACATGCTTGACTTTTACAGTTTTGCAATTTAAATCCCAACTTTCACAAGTTCAATTTAGGTTCTTAATTTACAATGTGCTGTAATTTGAGCAATGTTTGATGTTTGACTAGTTGATTATTTAAAGGTCATCTCATATGAGCTGCATATGGGGTATCAAGGTGTAATTTTTTTAAAAGGTAGAAGGTGCTTTGTTGCAAAGCTGACTGTTTTAGTCGTCTTTTTTTTTTCAATTTTTTTTTTTATTTGGTCTACTTTGTTATCTTGATTTGTGCATAGTTTGTTCATTGACATGCTTGACTTTTACAGTTTAGCAATTTACACCCCAACTTTCACAAGTTCAATTTAGGTTCTTAATTTTACCATGTGCTGTAATTTGAACAATGTTTGATGTTTGACTAGTTGATCATTTAAAGGTCATCGCATATGAGCTGCATATGGGGTATTGAAGTGTAATTTTTTTAAAAGGTAGAAGGTGCTAAATGCGAAATTTAAAAACTACAGAGTATTAAAATGCATTTAAAATATGGATTTTAATACCTTTTAATTTCAAAATTTTGTACTCTAATCCCTAGTTGGAAATTTGATGCTTGCATATGAGATGATAATTAAGCTTTGTTATTCAAAACTTAGCATGATTTAAATTGCAATAAATACTAAATTGAGGGCCTAAATCACATCTTTCAGAAGTCAATAGTCTAAATTGCAAAATCATGAAAGTCATAATAACTAAATGCGATCAACCCAACTACTGAAAATAGTTGTACTCAAGCTTTAAGTGTTTTGTTGTTCTTGACCTCTTGTAATTCTTAATTAATTAAAAACTTGAGGTGTAAATTTAACTTGTAAATTGTAACTTATACACTAAAATCTATAGCTGTTATTAGTTCCAGATTCATGGGGGGGACACTCGTTTTCATATGAAGATTTTTTCAATTTTTGGGGTTCAATTGAATTTTTACTTATGTTTTGGGTAGAAGTTATCAAGAATTGAATAGACTGAACCTTATGCAAGACAAGTCTAGCTCTGATTCCAAAATGAATTACAACTCATTTGCTTAAATTGATAGAAAAGGCAACATTATTAAATTTACATTATTGTCTTAATAAAGCCATGTTCCTCTCAATAGCTGCTGTGTTGTTGTAGGCCTCCTTCCCGTTATGGCCATAATATGGCTCCATATATATATATATATATATATAGATATCATTCTTTTACATGAGAATCCAAGATAAATTTTTATCCACAACATGTATATTTTTAAAAATATGCATATGTGTGTATTTTCATTTTATGCATGTATCTTTAAAAAGATACACATTGTTTTAGATAAAAATTTGTCCAAAATTCCCCAATTAAAAAAAAATTATATATACATATATAATACGCATATGAGAAAATTTGATGTTATATAAAATATTCATTTTTCTTTTTTTTGCTAACTCCAGACATTATTATTTTTTTTCCTACAGGGAAAAGATCATTGATATAAATAGTCTTTATATGATGTAAATGTTTGTACAATTTAACGTGCTATACAAATATATTCAAAGATAACAGTTTTTTCAGAAATTATTATCAATCTTCTGACACAAATTAAAATAATGATTTTTTTAAAAACAAGTTCTTGTGTGTATCCGCATTGTTAAAACCATGTATACACCTACATCATAGAGTCTCTCTCTCTCTCTCTCTCTATATATATATATGTATATATATATATAGCATATAAAAGATAAACATAATAAGCTTATAATTATGGGTTCCTTGTAATCAAATATCCATCATATTAAACACACATCTTATTTCATTTCAAAGCTTAAAAAACAAACACTTGAAAAGAAAAAAAAAAGAACATAAAAACAAAAGTGGACAAGTAGCTAGCTAGTCCATATCAGTATGGACGCAAGTATACTCACTGTCCTTATTTAAGTGGAAAAGCCATGCATAAATATCCACCTGATAAAGTTGTATAATACAACTTTTTATTTTTTTCAACAAAAAAGAAACGACGCAGTTTGATAATCTTAAGCACTTGCACTTGCAGTACTCGTCAAGAAACTGTTGATATTTATTTTATTTTTACTAGTGACACCCTCCAAGGTCATTATTCCCACAAACTCAGGCGAAGTGCCTTCCCCAATTGTCACCATAGAGTAGCATCCGTTCCAAGTGTCCTCATAATGAGTGGATTGGCTTTCCAACAAACTTTGAATGTAATCCCAATGATCAGTCTCATAATGATGTCCTTCACGGATTTCAGTATAAGTCTACACCCAAAAAAATAATAATAATAATTATTATTATAATAATAACAAAATTCAAAGTCAAATGAAAAATGAGAACTCACATTAGCTAGCAAACTACTATATATATATATGTATATCTAGCAAACTACTATATATATATATATATATATATACATATGTATGTATATACTTACATGGTTATCACCAATATAAGGAATGCCCCAAGAAAGCATCAAGTCAGAGAGATAATCGTCGCCATTGAAGCCGCGGTAGACAACAGCGGATTCCGAACCAGCAAACCACGAGGGATGGACATGGAGAAAAGCACCCCACTGCCCATTTTGAATCTTGGCAGGGTATGGCGATTCATAAATATGGCCGTGCCAGTCATGTTTGCCGGAGTACGTTAATGTATCTCCGGTGGCATTGAAAATCATACAAAGTGCAGAGATTCCATTGCCATACCTTTCCTTAAGGTTCTTCACAAAGGTTTTTGCATTGGCGTCCCTCCCCTTTGAATTGATGTTTAGGAAAGCCACTTCAGCTCTGTCTTTGCGCGTTATATCGGTCTTCTCTGGATGAAGTATTTTTACATCCTCATCAGTGATGGGGTCTCCAAACACATTGCCTGCCATATTTCTATGAACTAGTAAATTAGCAAAAGCAATTCACTGTTTGTTTCTATATATGGCAGAGCTGGTTTCAAGTTTTCGGTGGTACGGCTTTGATTGCTTATGAAAAACACATACTTATATACATAACATATGCAACGCAAAAATACTAGTTTATTCAAATATTAATAATTATTCCCCATATAGTACTGTTTGGAAATATTAATTAATTTTTATAATGTGTTTGATGAGCTGCTGGCTGTTTAATTTAATTAATTATTTTGACTTGTGCAAAGCTGACATGCATTTACCTGTTAAAATAATCGTTCAGCTCTACGGGTTTCGTGGGTCATGTGCCCTTTAAGTCATTTTTTATTTTTATTTTTCAAATATAGAAGTCGTTACTTGCAAACATAAATCTATAGCTTTGCCAATTTGTAAAATATTCTTGATTGTTTTTATATTTATTTTGGAGTTGTTATTTTTTATATGTTATGTATTTTAATAATGTTTACGGGCGCGTTTAAATTACTTGCCTAGGAGATAGAGCATTTCTACGCATTTTTTATATTGTTAAAATTTTTTTTGCCACGTTAGATAAATATGCATTTGATTGAAAAAATATTCTCCAATAAATCTGATAAAAGTTTTATCAATTTGATATGGTAAAAGAAAAAAAATAATAATAAACACTGTAAATGTAACCCTTTATTTTTATAGATTTGTTAAACAATCTGATTCAGTAATATATTTATTTTTATCAATTTTTATTAAAAGGAAAATATTTTTCTCCTTCCTCTTATGAATCTACAGATGGAAAGCACACTATTGTTTTTTTCTTTTTCTTTTTTTTTTCCCCCTTCCTTTTCAAGTCTATGGATGATCTATGGTTTCTATAAAACTTTGCAGTGGACAAAAAGAATTTGAACAAATTTAAAAAAAAAAAAAAGGGTTTTTGTTTTTTTTGTTTTTTTTTCTCCATTTATGAAAGTTAAAAAGAGGAATAGGACAACAAGAAAGGGAGATTTTGGATAAGAACCTGATAGATCACTACTTCAATGGCTATTTCTTGGCTTTTCCTCTTTACTTTGATTTTCACTCTGCACTCTGCCGTCATCAGCCACTGATCAAGATGATTGAAATGCAATATATATATATATATATATATATATATTTATCTACATAATTTAATTAATTAATTCTTTTTCTTTTGATCAGTTGAATCTCTATTAATATACTTTTGCGGACATATATATGTATATATAAATATAAATCATTTGCTTGGTGAATTCCAAATTGATCTCAAACTCTCTAAGAGATAATTCCAATTTGTTTCTATCACTTTTCGTCAATGGCTCATTTGTTGGGTCGAAGATTTGGAGTGTCAGATTCCTCTTCAATTTTAATTCAAGTTCCTCTTCGTTCTTCCATTCATTGTTTTTTTGGTTTAGATGCTTTTAGAGCACGTGTAAATTCCACCTTAAAATTTCTATCAATCTTTATCATGCAAAATTTCACATCCTTTATTGTCAAAAAAATAAATAAATAAATAAATAAAATTCACATTCTTTATTACAACTTAAATTTCAATCGTTATCTATCTCGTATCTACCTAGCTATCTGTCAATCTCAATCACTCACTCTTCATATTAATTTAATGGATAAATTGAAGTATTAATTTTTTACTCCTCCTTTGTATGCCACATTTTTTTTTTTTTTTAACAATATAAGTTGATAATCAGCTGACTGGCTGTTCAATTTTGGAGCTAAAATTTTTATCGCCTATTTATCAACAACGAAAAAATAAAATAAAATAATTAAAAAAAAAAACCTGGCTGTACCTCTCAATAAGTCATCTTTATATATATATATATATATATATATATATATATATATCTATATATATATATATATATATATATTGACAATCATCTGTACAAAGCCATCTTACAATAATAGCTATTTGTGCAAGTCATGTTATAATATTCTTGAAGTCTTTGTAAAGAACTCGGAAAATTAAATCTGTAGCTTGTCATGCATTTACAAAGAAAATGTTCTTTGGTACTCTTTCTCTAACTAAGTTGGAATAAAACTCAATTATATATTGATTGAAAGTATTTTATTTCCATTGTCAATTTGTTATTAATTTGGTTTTTTCTTTTTGGGTGGCGAGTTATGCGCATCTTTTATTTTTCTTTTTGGGTGGCTAGTTATGCTCATCCTTTATTTTTTTCTTTTTGGGTGGCTGGTTATGCGCATCCTTTATTTTTCTTTATGTATATGTTCACATCTGAAAATTTATCAACTGGCCCAATATTTATTTGTACTACGCATGCTTAAGTCGCGACGTCATACATGTATGCCAACATCAAATATGCCACGTCACGTTTTATTATTTTTTGATCAAGACGATCATGTATTTGATTCGGCCAATTTTTTAGTATATCGCTTTTCTCATCGATTAGTAGCATTATCTAGATCAATCCCGCAGTTGATGTTTCACATCCGCTTGAGGGAGAAAGTTGGAATTGTATATATATATATATATATATATATAATTAGATTTTAAATCCTGACTTTTATTTTATGATTTTAGCTTCAAAAATTAATAAAGTTGGTTTCATATTTTTTGGTATATCAATTAAAAAAAAGAAAAGATTTTTGATGTCCACTATCAGATAGAGATGATAGGTCTGTATACTTACGGTCTTTGTATATAATATAACACTAGTCTTTAATAAGCAGACCTATAATCTCTATCTGCTCATGATTTGATTCAGTTTTATTTATTTATTTATTTATTTAAATTGGACTGGACAATGTCTATCTTTTAAATTTAAATTCAAAGTCAACTAAAATAGTAACTAAGCTTTAGCGGTTTTGTGGGTCTTGTCCCTGCCTTGATTAAGTCTCTATAGGTTGAAAAGGGAAATCAATAGCACTTGTTACTCTCACGTCTTTAAATATTGCCTTTTGCTAAGGCATCGAAAGCCAACCAGATCTACAATTTATTACAATAACCCCTCCTTACTCCATCAATCTTTTTATCCAATTCTCTCTCAATCCTCAATAATTTCATCTCTGCGATTAAAATGGCCTGTGCAGCTGACATCATTTTCCTCAAAGATGAGAAGCTCCGAATCCTTGCAGACCGCATTCACAGCATTGAAATTAAAAACTTAGGGGACATACAATTCCGATCCACAGCGGAGCAAGTTGTTTATCTGAGAATTTGCAATAATAATCAGCAATCCGTTAAGAGCCTCCTAGATAAGAGTGGTGCAGCAGTGACAAAGTACAAGAACGACGCCGTTCGCGGTCCCATTGCCAATCTCATATTTATTTATACGGAGACATGCCTCAACAATGCGCTCCAGGTCTTCAACAACTACACTCTCCGAAGGCACTACCTTGACAAACTCACCTCCCATCTCGAAAACCTTATCAACGAATTGGATGGTTTGGACACTTCCAATGCCGCCGCCGTTGCTGCTCTCACCGATCGAATTGTGCATTACAACGAGGCTGTTATCAACTTCACAAAGATGACCGAAAGCAATCGTGCTTCCGAAGAATTCTCTAGACGTCTCAGGAACAGCGGCGTCGACTTCCCTACCTTTGTCAAAAGGTATACCAACCGCACATGTATACATATATATATATATATATATATATTTCGTTTTTCATAGAATTTGATAGAATTAGTACAGATCTCAACATCATGCAATATAATATATCATATTGAATACAACATACTTTGTGACATTGAAATCCATATTAAATTCCATTATGATGTGAGAGATTTTCTAATGTATATATACATTAATTTTAATCATCTACTATAATAAAATTTTATATCAATAATTTTTTTTTTTTTTTTTATAAATTGTACAATCAACATCTAATTACGTATAATTTGTGACATATTTCACTGAATTAACCGGTCGTAGTAACATAAAATTATATATATTATAGATAGATATATCCAATACTTTTAATAATTTTTAAATAATCATTCATCATATATATATGATTAACTGAATATATATGTATATATATATATATATATATACATACACATAGAGAGTAATATATATTTTGCTTGGATGCAGACACCAGGCACATCTTGGATTTTCTGGACCTTTTGACAAGTTGACAGATGAACAAAAGCTACTGGTAATTAATTAATCAATGAATTTGATTTTGTACGTAAAATTAAAGCTTGCCAATCTTAATACAAACACATATTATTCATTCATACATGCAAATGTCCAAATTAACCTTCCATACCATCAATGTTATATATATAGTTAAATATCTTAATTAGCACATTAAATACTATATATATATATATATATATAAATATATATATAATTAAATTTATGTTATTATATTATATACATGTAGGTGTATGATGCAATAATTGAGGCATCTGGTAGGGGAAAAGTACTGAATCACAAGGTGCTACAGGCTATTGCTGTGCCAGGAAGTTATAATAGTAACGATCTAAAAGAATTATCCATTTTGAGTGATATCGCAACCATACTTCTTAAAAATGCAGCAACCATAGCTTGGGACGTATATGTACGTGACCGCCCGATCAAAGAGGCGACGCGTGATGTCGTTGTTAATTTAGCCAAGAAAGGAGGAGCATTGTTGGAAGATATTGTCACAGCTGCGATAGTAACTTTAGAGATTGCAGAGGCAACAAGTCTTTTCGTTACAGGGGTAGGATTTGTGGCTGGCATTATTGGAGCTTATATTGTTGGGGAAATTGCTGGTGAAGTTTTTGATGCAATTTTTGGCTCCGCAGGCACTAATCCTGTGCCTAATAAAGACCATATTTTCTATGTAGCCGCCATGCCTGATGGAAAAAGAGAGGCTAGGATTGTTGCATAAACTAATTCTGCATCAAACAAATTTAATACTGTGGTTTAAGCTTTGTGCTTATAGCTTATAAATAAGTTTGGTCATCCTATGTAAAGGATAATTGGCACTTCTTAATAATTTTTTCTGCATGGAAAAATGCTTGTGCCTAGTTTATTTACTACTTTGAAGTTCAATAAAATAATGTGTTTGAGTAATTTTTAGCCAATTTAATTATTTTTGGGTTTCAAAATACCAACAGTACATTTGACCATTTGGAATTTTCTGAATTAAATTTCAGTATAATAAATAAGGTCTTTGATAATCAATTTATATATGTATGTATATATATATATATAAATATACATACTTGAACGTATTTATCACTCAGCTATCCCCGTGAGAATTAATCAATTTAAATTGTATTTGGTTTTTTTCTTTTGAGGTTTTGAAAATTTGGATATTGGCAAATAATAATAATAATAATAATTAGAAAGGATTGTTTGTGGGAAATGTAGCTGAAACATCTCTACTACGTTGGCACCTCTCAAATCACATTAACCCAACAAGCAAGAATATTTTTAAGAAAATAAAAAAAAAAAAGATACAATGAAATCCAATCAATAATAATAATAATAACAATATGGGTAATTGGGCCACAAACCCTACAATCCCACTCCTACTTCTATGGGCTCAAATCATTGGGTTTGGCTAGACTAATTATAGGGTAATTTGGCCCTTTACCCCTGTTAGAGTCCTCCTAATGATATCTACCCACTTGATTCTAAACCTTTTTATTTTGCCCTTTTATTTTTTAATATTCCTATAGTACCCTTTTGAGATATTAAACACAAATTAAACAAAAAGGCCATTGTTCCCTTCTCTGTTTTTTTCTTTCTTTCACTTCCCTTCGAGTTATACTCCTTCAAAATCTTCGCCAACTCTTCTCTTCTCCTTCCTCATCCTTCCCCCAGAAACACTAGATTTAGGGTTAGGGTTTGAATTTTGAATTTCCGATTCAAACGTAATCGACGACGGTGTCTAAGTATTCAAATGTATGAGCATTAGACGCTGAACTGAAGCGGTCAAATCCCAAACAAAATAAAAACAGAGAGAGAGAGAGAGAGAGAGAGAGAGAGGAAACGATGAAGTAATGGCGAGCAAGGAAGAGAGCGCAGTGAAGGAGACTGCTCTTGCCAATCTTATTGTAAGGTTTTTTGTCATAGCTTTAAAAAATGACCCACTGTGTTTTCAATTTTGTTTTCAGTTAGGTATTTACGCTAATCTGATCATATACCAAGATAATTCCTTCCAAGCAGTATGGTCAAACAATGAAGGTGATCGAAGACTTATTAGGTGGGTCTTATTATGATAAGTGTTAACTGGATAACCTTTTTATGCTTGCTCTATGTCCTTTGTATGCTTGCTCTATGTTAAATGACATTTTATTGATTTCTTGCTTGATTTTCATTTTAAAAGATATTATGTTAGGTGTTAGGTCTAAAATATTGATGATTTTATGCCATATTTATAGCTTAATATTTGTTAGTTTATGTTAATTTGTTATGGAAAGATACTTAATTATGTATTTTTCTTAATCTAGGTAAAAGAGGAAGAATTTTAAGAAAACTACCATAAAAATGGATTCCTTGGGTCGAATTATGGTGGGAAGCAAGATTTGAGCTCGAACGGACTAAACATTAAAAAGATTCCAAAAAGATACCTTGAAGATTCCATAAAGATTCTATCGGGAATTTCATGATGGAAGTGGATGTCATATGAATCATCACGATCTGAGGATTTCAAATGTCTCGTTATTTTTGGATTTCGAGGTGCGAGCAGAGAGTTATCATCATTTAAAGTTCGGAATTTATAAAAAGGAATATTCTAGTTAAATCTCCATCATTGATCAAAAGAGGGAATCAAGGCAATTTGAGGGCCAAGATAAAAACAAGTGGCAATAATTGGTTAATTTATCATTAATGAGGCACATGTCATGTCACATGCTTCATTAAGGGTAAATTAGACTAATTAACTTATTTTTTTTTAGGAGGAATTAGATAAAAGGAAAGTAGTAGAGAGCAAGTAATATACAGTTTCCTTTTTACACATGAAATTCGTCCAACCCTTTTCGTGGCCTAAAAAAGGTATCTTCCAAGACTCCCACATTGAAAATAAAGAGAGAAAAAGATTCCCAAGGCTCTATATATATAGCTCCCACCACATTGAAGGAAGATATACAAGTTTAGAGAGTTATTTAAGAGCTTTTAGGAGGCTTAAATAGAAATAAACCAAATTTTGGGAGTTTCTAAGATTCTCTTAAGGGTTCTAGGGTTTTAAAGTTTTAGAGTTTTAGAAGATCAATTGGAGAGGAGGAGGCAGAGAGACGTGGGCTTGCTTGGAGAAGAAGGCTACGACTTTGAGAGCTCTTGGAGGAGAAGTTTTTCAATAGTTTTTATTCTCTTTTCCTTTCTCTTTAATTGTGAATCTTATTATTTTTAATAATTATGGATGTTGAAATTATTTTTACCATGAACTAATTTTCATAGCTAGGGCTATGATGTAGCCCTAACTATGAAGGTTTAATTATTTTAATATATGTTGAGTTTTATTTAATTAGTAATATGTTTTGTTAATAAATCATTGGTATACTTAATGCTTTCATAGGCCGGAAGGAATGAATGATTTTAATAATATTTGAGCTTGGAAAAGGATAATATTATGGATCTCCAATGATTTACATGAATGCATAATTGATTGGAAAATAGTTATGTCTCATGCTATATTATTTGCTTAATCTATGGTTGATGAAATTGCATGATTTAATTTATAGGCCGGAAGGAATAAATTAGGTTATGTGAATATTATCAATTGTGAGTGGAAACTACTTTTGATTAATTTTGTGATTAAGTATGGTTAACAAAATTACTAGTTAATTAAATTGACATATTTAAGTAATTAAATTGGAATAGTTAGTGGTGAAATCAAATGCCCTAGTATTCATAATTATTCAATTCTCTCTCTTGCTTGAAATTGATCTAATTTTAATTGATTGCTTTTGTTTAATTTAGTTTATTTAGTTTTCAATTGCCATCTTAAATTTTAGTTCAAATATTATCAAAACCTAATTATCTTTGGTACTTAATACTTAATCCCTTGGGTACGACAACCCTATTTTTCCACTTTATTACTTGAAAACGATTCGTGCACTTGCGAGTTGATTTTACACATCATTAGGAAGGCAGAGCATGAACTAAAATGACTTATTGTTTACTTTGCCTATGAAACCTGCAAATTGCGCAATTGTGTAATTTGGGCTATGATTATTTATGCAGTCCCCATGTAATATATTGATTATTGGAATTAAGCTCTTTTCTGTTCCTAATTTATATATCAACTTGAATTTCTGTCGAGGTTAAAAAGTTAAATTATTGGGTTCTGTATTAAATAAACTAGTCTTTTGATACCTTCTTATTTGTTATTAACTTTTCTGTTTATCCTTCAATTGGATAGAAATTATCTATGATTTGTGCATATTTCTCGAATAATTGTGCTACATATCCCTAGTTGCCTTGAATTATATTTTGATGCCTAGCAGCTTAAATTTATGTATTTATTAAAATTGGTCTTCCAACACTTTTGTAGCTGTTTTTTTATTTTTATACCCTACTTCAGTGGTCATGTTTTTTTTACATTGCCCACCTTGAAATTTTTTATACATTTTAAAGTATCACTTTATGGTAAATATACATCTTCCTTAAATATTTGAAGGGTGGATATTGTTAATTGAGGATTTCAATATTTGACCCTCGTCTTGGAATGGATGGCAGTGATGAGAATTCAATTGTAAAGTGGTAAGGAAAACAAGTATCTTTTCTTACCTTTTTTTTTTCTTTTTTTTTTTGTCCCCCGAAGCCATTTTTTAGAAACTAAGCTCTAATATTGTATATATGCTTTTCTATTTGTACAATACATAATTTTTTTAGTTGCATTTATGAGCTCATGTCTTTCCACATCAAGATCTTGAAATGATTTGAAATTCCTTAAGCTTCGTCTTATCACACCATATTATATATATATATATATTAAACAATGAAATATACTTAGTGTGATCATTGAACCAATTCCTACTCCTTTTTTTTCTTACAATTCTTATATTTTCTTTTTAATACTCATTCTTGATGTAATTCCTTGCACAAGCGATTGGTACTTCAAAAAGGCATAATAAATTAAAGAAATTGTTTTCCCTATAAAGTGGATATGCTAGTGTCAAACAGAAGAAGAATTTGCGAAAGAACTAAAACCTTAAGCAACCTGACAAGAAAATACATTTTTCATTATTTTTATTATGATAATAAATGTTATTTTCAAATTCTGATTTCAATATGACCACTAGAGGACTGGCTGTTAATTGTTTAGGTGAAAAAAGCAGTTGCTTGTTTTTATTCCTTAAATTTAAAATGAGCTTTCCTCGGTTTCCTCCAGATGCAGGTATCTGAGATGATGTGAGAGGTGTAGAATAAGGCAGCAACACAAACATGGAAAAGTTTGAAGTTTCTATTTAACGTGATTGCATGCCAGCAACAATACAATATGTTGGAATTTTTAACATCTTGAACAGCTCATATCTGGTAGCCAGATCATTCTTTTGAAGTTAGTGAAGAGCAATAATTTTATGGAAAGCCAGCTTTCCTACTTGTATATATGTTTATAATTTTCCAAAGATGAAGTGTTGATAATGACCCTACATCTTTTTTACTGTGCCTTAACGATGAGTTGTTACCACTCTTAGTAAAATAATGAGCACTAGTGTAGTTATGATTCATGTCAAAGTAGTATTTGTTCCTTTTCAATGATGTTATTGTATAATACTTCTGTACATTATAAGCAAATAATGGAAGCTCACTTTAATATGTTTTCTATATTATTCTTATACACTCTGATCTGCTTCAGTTATTTTGTTTATTAATCTCCATGCAACATGCTTTGAATCCTAAAACATCCTTGAGTGTCAGTGCTTTACTGCTGGGGTCCTTTGCATATGCCTTCATTTCTGGTGAGGTGGTAAAAATAACTACATTTTGACCTTATGCTGAGCAGAACCTAACTTGTAAACATGCCAAGGTTTACTTCTTATACACTTTGATAACGTTTATTTACACCAAGATTTGTGCTCAATGCAACTTCATTTATGATGAGAATCATGGTAAACAAAAGAAAACACACAAAAATATGATCAAAAAAATTCAAAAATTAGAAATGAACAAGATTACCAACGAGCGAACCATCAATAATCTACCTCTTTTTTTGCAATCTTACAAGATTACTAACCTTTCTAGAAAAATTTGTATACGATGGTGAATAAAAGACAATGGGGGCATGTTATGCGGTATGCATGTGTTATGCAATGTAGTAAGGAATGCAATTAGTAGCTCAACCGTGTAACATGTGTTTTGGCATAATAGACGTTGGTTTTATGTGTTGTTTTGTTGGCAAAGTCATCTGTTGTATTGTGTTTCTAAAATATCATTCTGTGTTCAGTTATTTGTTCAGTTTTTAGTAGGTTTCTTACCATTTCATGGATGCTATTACTGCCCAATGGTAATTACCGATGCATCGTCGGTAATTGACATTTGTCCACCGTCATAAAAGAATCACCACAATTCCATTTGACAACTTCAATCGTGTGTGTTTCCACCGAGAACATGCTAAATCTAGCTTTATTAATGATAAATGTTGACAAAGTAAGAGAAAAAATGACATTAATAAGTGAAAACATTCAATTTGTAGTTGCTGGAAAACTTACCATAGGTTTCATCGATAATTACCAAAATCCCTATGGTAGTCACATTTTACCAATTTTTTGGCCCCCACAAGTCCCCTAATGTGTGTTAAATGCAACAACATGCAAAATATACATTGTTACATGATCCTAAGGAGAAAAAACCTCAAACGTTCTGAAAATGTTCTCAAATTGGCACAAAAATTTGATTACCGTAGGGCCTTCGATAATTATTGATGAAATCTATGGTAATCAATTTGTAGTTACTGGAAAAATTACCATAGGTTTCATTGGTAATTACCGAAACCCCTATGGTAATCACATTTTACCAATTTTTTGGCCCCCACAAGTCCCCTAATGTGTGTTAACTGCAAAAACATGCAAAATATACATTTTTCAATGATTCTAAGGAGAAAAAACCCCAAATGTCCTGAAAATTTTCTCAAATTGGCACAAAAAGTTGATTACCGTAGGGCCTTTGGTAATTACCGACGAAACCTACAGTAATCAATTTGTAGTTGCTGGAAAAATTACAGACGGTTTCGTCGGTAATTGCCGAAAGTGTACAGTCAATCACATTTTACCAATTTTTTGGGCCCCACAAGTCCCATAACGTGTGTTGAATGCAAAAACATGCAAAATATGGATTCTAAAATTATACTAAGGAGAGAAAATCCCAAAATTTCATAAAAGTGTCTCAAATTTTACAAACAAATTGGATGACTGTACACCCTCGGTAATTCCCGAGGAAACCGTCGGTAACCAACACATACCCTCTGGAAAAATTACCGACGGTTTCGTCGGTAATTACCGAGGGTGTACAATCAATCACATTTTACCAATTTTTTGGGCCCCACAAGTCTCATAACGTGTGTTGAATGCAAAAACATGCAAAATATGGATTCTAAAATTATACTAAGGAGAGAAAATCCCAAAATTTCATAAAAGTGTCTCAAATTTTACAAAAAAATTGGATGACTGTACACCCTCGGTAATTCCCGAGGAAACCGTCGGTAACCAACACATACCCTATGGAAAAATTACCGACGGTTTTGTCGGTAATTACTGAAGGTGTACAGTCAATCACATTTTACCAATTTTTTGGACCCCACAAGTCCCATAACGTGTGTTGAATGCAAAAACATGCAAAATAGGGATTCTAAAATTATACTAAGGAGAGAAAATTACAAAATTTAATAAAAATGTCAAATTTTGCAAAAAAATTGGATAACTGTTCACCCTCGGTAATTCCTGAGGAAACCGTCGGTAGCCAACACATACCCTCTGGAAAAATTACCGACAGTTTCATCGGTAATTACCGAGGGTGTACAGTCAATCACATTTTACCAATTTTTTGGGTCCCACAAGTCCCATAACGTGTGTTGAATGCAAAAAAATGAAAAATATGGATTCTAAAATTATCCTAAGGAGAGAAAATTACAAAATTTCATAAAAGTGTCTCAAATTTTGCAAAAAAATTGGATAACTGTTCACCTTCGGTAATTCCCGAGGAAACCGTCGGTAGCCAACACATACCCTCGGGAAAAGTTACCGATGGTTTCGTCGGTAATTACCGAGGGTGTACAGCCAATCACATTTTACCAATTTTTTGGGCCCCACAAGTCCCCTAATGTGTGTTGAATGCAAAAAAATGAAAAATATGGATTCTAAAATTATCCTAAGGAGAGAAAATCCCAAAATTGCTTCAAAAGTTCTCAAATTTTCCAAAAAAATACAATATGACTGCACACGATTGGTAATTCCCGAGGAAACCGTCGGTAACCTACAAATACCCTCTGGAAAATTACCGTCGGTGTCGTCGGTAATTACCGAAAGTGTACAGTCAATCACATTTTACCAATTTTTTAGGCCCTACAAGTCCCATAACGTGTGTTTAATGCAAAAACATGCAAAATATGGATTCTAAAATTATACTAAGGAGAGAAAATCCCAAAATTTCATAAAAGTGTGTCAAATTTTGCAAAAAAATTGGATGACTGTACACCCTCGGTAATTCCCGAGGAAACCATCGGTAACCAACACATACCCTCTAGAAAAATTACCGACGGTTTCGTCGGTAATTACTGAGGGTGTACAGTCAATCACATTTTACCAATTTTTTGGGCCCCACAAGTCCCATAACGTGTGTTGAATGCAAAAACATGCAAAATAGGGATTCTAAAATTATACTAAGGAGAGAAAATTACAAAATTTTATAAAAGTGTCAAATTTTGCAAAAAAATTTGATGACTGTTCACCCTCGGCAATTCCCAAGGAAACCTTCGGTAACGTACAAATACCCTCTGGAAAAATTACCGACGGTGTCGTCGGTAATTACCGAAAGTGTACAGTCAATAACATTTTATCAAATTTTTGGGCCCCACGAGTCCCATAATGTGTGTTGAATGCAAAAACATGCAAAATAGGGATTCTAAAATTATACTAAGGAGAGAACATCCCAAAATTTCATAAACGTATCTTAAATTTTGCAAAACAATTTGATGACTGTACACCCTCGGTAATTACCGACGAAACCATCGGTTATTTTTCCAAAGGATATGTGTTGGTTACCGACACTTTCCTCGGGAATTATCGAGGGTGAACAGTTATCCAATTTTTTTGCAAAATTTGAGACACTTTTATGAAATTTTGTAATTTTCTCTCCTTAGTATAATTTTAGAATCCCTATTTTGCATGTTTTTGCATTCAACACACGTTATGGGACTTGTGGGGCCCAAAAAATTGGTAAAATGTGATTGACTGTACACTTTCGGTAATTACCGACGAAACCGTTGGTAATTTTTTCAGAGGGTATTTGTTGGTTACCGACAGTTTCCTCGGGAATTACCGATCATGTACAGTCATCGTATTGTTTTGGAAAATTTGAGAACTTTTGAAGCAATTTTGGGATTTTCTCTCATTAGGATAATTTTAGAATCCATATTTTTCATTTTTTTGCATTCAACACACATTAGAGGACTTGTGGGGCCCAAAAAATTGGTAAAATGTGATTGACTGTACACCCTCTGTAATTACCGACGAAACCGTCGGTAATTTTTCATATTACGAAAAGCTTTTCTATAATTACCGATGGTGAATCGGGAATTATCGATGCACCATCGGTAATCATCTTTGCTTTAATTTTTACCACAACCGAGGGTTTTTTTTTCTTTTTTTTCAACGGTTGTCATTAGTAAAGATAGGTTCAGCATATTATGATAACATTAGTAACATCCCATCATCTTACCCAAAATAACACGTCTAATATGGCACAGGTGTTGGTGAACATTTTCTCATTATCAAACCGAAATACAAAATAGTATCAATATGCTGCAAAACCACATTAAAGGAAATAAGTAACTTTTGGTTGCTACTTTTTTGAATTTAGATAGTAGCGGATTGATGCATTATGGATTTTCTTGTCACATACACCTATCAAAATCAAAGAGGGAATTGATATGAAAGATTCTTACATCCTTAAAATTTGAAATCCAATAATCTGATTAAATTTAAGTGTAATATTTTTGTAAAAAATGTTTAAATTTTTAGTTTTATCAAGCATTAACTCAACATGGTTGTTTTTTCAGAGTCCATAGATTTTGTTTGATAGTGTGCCTATTTTTCTAAAGCTTTAATACATGTTTTGTTTCCCTGTCTAGCTACTTTATCCTTCTGTTACTAGTCAAACATCCAAATATTTTATCATTCCTTTATAGTATGGAGACTAAAACCTTTCATGGTAATACGATAAAGGTTGCTATCTATATTGTCATGCAGCCTGTTGTTCCACTATTAGAAAAGATCAAGGAACTAAATTTGGAAGGTACATAAAGGTATAAACAATCTGGTCTTCCTGGTTGATATTGGTTGTTTGATTGGATTAATCTGATTGCATGATACATGTAATTCTTCTTGTGCTAAAAAATGTTTAAGGTACTTGCACTAATGGTGATAGCATATGAAGAATCTTGGAGAATTTAAAACTACTCTTTGACTTTTTCTTTTGAAAATGGGAAATCTAAATCAATATTAGCCACCCGTTTGATTACCGTTAGGCCTTCGGTAATTACCGATGAAACCATTGGTAATCAAATTGTCCTTGCTGGAAAAATTATCGAAGGTTTCATCGGTAATTACAAAAGGCCCGACGGTAATCAAATTGTTTTGGCAATTTTAGAACTTTTTCCAAATTTTATGGGGATTTTGCTGTTTAGGATCATTGATGAATGTATATTTTGCATGTTGTTGCACAAAACACACATTAGGGGATTTGTGGGAGTCAAAAAATTTGTCAACTGTATTTACCTTAATTTTTATAATGAAATAAAATTCCATTTAGCATGTTCTTGGTGTAAATACACATTATCAAAGGTTGTATTGAATTGTGGTGAGTTCAATTGAAAAAATTAACAATTGACAATTACCGTTGATCCATAGGTAAATTTTCCATCTAGTAGTAAAATAATTAATTGGATTACCAACTTTTTCCATCGGTAGTATTGATTGCCCGTCGATAATGAAGTTAATTTGTCATTTTTTTACTGATTGCCCGTCAATAATGAAGTTAATTTGTCATTTTTTCACTTCTTCCAATGCTTTTTTCTTTTTTTTTTTACTTTGTTATTTGAATTAATGTATATTAATCCAATCCACGTACAAAAACAATTAATTTCGTTGCTACTACATGTAATTCTGTATAATATCAAATGTTTAGTGAATCTAAAGCCTACAAAATAGAATTGCTAAAACTTTTAAAACATCTTCAACAGGTACATATAGAGTTGTTAAAAATAAATTAAAAATAACATGAAAAGCTATGACACCTATTGCGACATTACAAAGTGATGTGATTCCGCCCGAGCCTGCTCCACCGATAACCCGCTGGGGTGCTGACTCGACACGGATGAAGACTAGGCCAATCACAAGAGCTCAAATTAAGAGATTTAAGGGCAACCTGGGAGTATTTATACAGAGGGTAATTAATCTCAACAGAGCTTGTCCATACTTAAAGATACAAAGCCTATTCGAAGCATCCAAGTGGTGGAAGCCGATACGGACCCGGGTGACAGTTTTGATACATTTTTGGAGTCCGGGAAGCATGAAATGGTTCCAATGCTTTATGGGTTCAATACATATGCCTAAGAGGTCATGGAATCAAGTTAAAGCAGCCTCAAATGCAATCAAAAAGGGCTTGTACGGACAGCCTTAACAATTTGGCCGAATTTGCTGTATTGCTTGCTGGCTTTACTGTATTTTACTGTTTTAGCCTTTTCTTATTTTTCCAAGCATGGGCAACGTGTGGGACTTTATATTCAGCTTATTTGGCATCCTACAAAGCATCTAGAAGCTGATTTGAAGCTCAAAGAGGTCAAAGATTGATCAAAGTCAACTTGATCAAAAAAACTAGTATTTTAGTTTCCTAATTTTATTCTACTTTTTGTTTTAGGAAACTACCATTATTTTTAGTTTCTATTTATTTATTTTCTGGACAAATAAGATTAGGAAAGTTATTATTTTATTATTTTCATTGTAAATTAATTAATTCCTAATTAAAAATAAAGGAATTAATTAATCCAAATTAGATTAGGAAAAGGAAAGTTTCGGCCAAGATAGACTTCTTCATTGTGTGGCCGGTTTTTCCTAGGGTTTTTAGGGTTTATTTTGTTTCTTTCAAAGCCTATTTAAAGGCTTATTTTTCATTAATAATACAACTTTAAACTTTGATTTGATTAAAAAAATACTTGTGAGATTAATTATCTCTTTGTTCTTTGAGAACACCTAAAACACCATTAGAGAATTGGTTGTTTTAGCTTGACTTATCAATAGGTTTTCCATCCCCTATTGTGGCGTCTACATTATACCAAGGTTTCTAACCACAGGTTGGTTAGGGGTTGAGGTCCATTCCATTAGAACTTGAACTTAATTAAGATCCGGGCTAATATAATACGGGTTTAGGAGCAGGTCGTCCTAGGTTCGTATCACAAAGCCACTAATTTTTTTACAGCGAATAGAAAAATACAAGTGACAGATATCTCAAAATAGGTAATAGCAACATATCAAATGTTCAATTTTTAAAATAATAAGTTTTTGGTTCATCAACTCAAGGCTAATATTAGTAGTACTTCTCAAAATTAAGAAAAGCTACAACCATGCAAACAGAACAATAGATGCGAGGAATTTATAGACACATCTTTCTAATGACTTCGCCCCAAAACTTACTATGCTAGTTCATATAATCTTACAGTTAGAAGCATAAATTAAGAAGGACACCATCTGATATGGTGAGCTCAGTAATATGTTGAAAGTGTTCAGTGGTGTTGCAGAGATGGAAATTGAATGCCAAAAGACCAAAGCCAAAGGTCTAACTCCACACTAAGCACCTGAATACAAAAGTCACATGATTTAAACAACTAGATAAATAAATAAATAAATAAAAATAACGGAAAACACTGAGAAAACAAAGAGAAAGATTATATATACTACTGGGAAAAAAAAAAGGAAAAGAAAAAAAATAGAAGGACATAGATTGATCTAAACAAAAAGAGTGAAAATCATTGAAATACCAAAAGGAAATATACAAGTACTAAATTGCTCAGCACCTGCTTCCTTGATTTTTTACTGATCAACTCCTTCATCCTCTCCACAGCATATATGGAGCAAGTCCATAGCTTAACTTCCTCCTCACTGCCTGAATCTATTTCATTATTAGCCACAATCAATTTGGCAAGCTTTGAACTGTATTTCAGCATGCCAAGTTGTTGAAGAACTGCTGGAACAATATAATCGACCATAATAGTAATGGATCTAATGTCATTAAATTCTCCATATCCTTGGCCTTGAAATGCACCCCACAAATCTGTAGCAGATATTTGTTCTCTTTTGTACAAGAATATTTGGTGTCCTTTGTACACTAAGTGATCCTAGAAGCCTAGAACATTTAAAGGAAGTCAATATACAGAACTAGTTTCATTTACATATAGCCCATAGAAACTTTTTATGCAGCCATCTAAATGTATTTTTCTATGTGACAACTTAGAACATATGACATAAAACCTTAAAACAATGAGTTTTCAGACAAAACCTTACATGAATGCATTACAAAGCAAGTATTGTGTGCTAAGTGACAATATATATATCTTTCTACACTCATGTAACCTTTTATAAAGGGGGCAACCCAATCAAGCCCAAGCATGTGAAATTTCAGACAACATTCCTATAGTATCATAATGAGAAACAAGATCATATGCAATTGAATAAGAAATTAACTTATTTTTTAGATAAAATAAATGTTGTTTACCTTAACTTTGTAGTCAGGATAGTCATTGAGAGCCTTAAGCAAGGATGAAGTGTTGAGCTTAGCAATCCAACGAGCAGCAACAACCATCCCACAATATGCAAAAACCAGAACCAAATTGCTTATCCCACCATCATGCAAAATAAAAGAGAGGAAAGGTACCACTGCACCACTAGCTGCTGTTAGTGTATCTTTGATACTATGGGTTCCACGAATCAATAAAAGGAAGTATTTTGAATCTTTATCAAAGGAAGCGTTTTGAATCTTTATCACATATAATTGTGAAAGTAGGCTTCAGGAGCTGCAAGCATTATACTACTCAGTAACTGATATTAACCCACATCTGAATCTAGATCAGAAAGCCTGATTCAAGGGTGATTTAAGCATTCTGATTAAGAATGATTTGAAGCTATACATACCCCAGCTTTGGGCTTCTGAAGGAGCACATCTTCTTGAGAGTAGCCGGTGGATTCTAAAAATGCCAGGAACAGCTTCTTTGAGAAAAGAATATACACTTGCAACTTGCAGATACAATGCCTTAAGAAATAATTCAATTCAGCAATTATTTCATGCCTTTGAGCTCTACACTGTCGGTGCCAGCATATAAATTTGCAACTTGCAAATTACCCTACAAAGCACCAATTACATATCAAGGCCACCGATACAGCAATATTAGCTAAGAATTCACATAGAAAAAATCAAAAAGGTGTAAATTTGATTTTTCATGGGGGAAAGGAAAAAAGAGGTCGAGCAGGATTTTTAATGGGATTATTTGTGGGTTTTCTCAGGCAAGAAGAAAGAAAGGAAAGCAGAGGTGCAGGAACCCGGAATTATTGGCTTTAAGAATGAGAAAAGGAAAAGTAAAGTAATTTTTTGTTTTAGTAAGGGCAAAATAGGAAGCAAGGGGTAGACAAAAAAAACTTGACGAAGAAGGGGTAAATATCATTAGCCCTCTATTTTTGTGGGTATTGGGTTAAATTCCCCCTAATTATAAGGTGGGCTTACTCTTTTGGGCCTATAAGGTTGGCCTAAAACCAGGGCAATTTTTTTTTTCCACATATAAACTAGGTCAAATTAGCAAAACGAAAAAATTCATTTCCTTTAGCTGATGGACGCAAAAATTCGTGTGAATTTCAATCAAGCACCGTTATAAATAAAATCCTCTCTCTTCAATAATTTAAGCACCGTTATAGGTACAGCCTCAATTTTAAAATATTACAATATTATTTAAAGACTTTTGCCTATATATATATATATATATATATGTATTATTAAAAGACAGCATCACCAAGTAGTTCCCAAGCATTAAGCCAAACTCAGTAAAAATGGGCATACCAGTAACAAAACATGAGTATATATCAACCATGCCATTTAAATTGGATTCAAAGAAATTAATTAGTAATGATAAAAAAAAGAAATTAATTGGTATAAAATTCTGCTCCCTCTTGTATACAAAATATTAAGTTGCAGCCGATCAATAGTTATACATAGATATTCATCAATGTTTGGATCAGCCAGCAGAGCAAATATTTAGAAACAACAACCTAATCACATGGAAATCTTAATGTATTACTAAGAAAATCTTGATCTGCGCTTCTTATATGACATGAGCAACACTTCCAATGTAAAAAGGAAGCAAACATAAGGGCATTAGAAAAAAGGAGCCCTGCAAGGTTTTCCCTTTCTTTTATGGTTTGACATTTCTGGTTTTAAAGTATCCGTCTGAGTTTCCTTGCTCGGTGTTTGGATGGAAAGAAAAGGAGGATCTGAGTCACTAGTCTTCCTTGAAAATGCCATGACCTGAAATTGTCATAAAGGTTTTAAAGAAAGTTTAAAGTTGTACCTATTAAAATTACTACAATAAGTTAATCAATGATATCTTCTTATATGGGAAAGTTTAATTTGAAGTTGTCAATAATTATTACCTTGCAAGTAATAGAGCAGTATTGGTAGAGATCTGGTTCATTTAACCTTCTTTTGCAAATCTCACATGATGCCCCATTATTTGACATTTGACCAGAGTGTGGAAGAGGATTCAATGCTATAACAAATCTCTTGTTGCATTTGTAAGGCTACAAACTCAATATTAATGAGTTATTTATACAAGCAAAAAAGGCAATGTCCAGCTTACGAACATGTTCCATGAGGGATCCCGGATAAATCAATTAAGTAATATACAATTTATAAGGAAAATAATTTCCATCACAAAGTTTGTGAGGGTTCATAATTGGGGTGGAATATAGTTATTGTCTAAAACCCATAAATTACTAACTTTAGCAATTGTCACGTCTGCTTTCGACTAGTCAAAAGTTGAGATGGATGATAACGTGCCATGAAAAGCTCTATTTTCTATCTGAGAGTTGTTTATTTGTCAAAAATTTTCTATCTTGTCCCATCTCGCTTTACCTTTTTAAATTTGAAATAGGGTTTGGGACAGTGATGTAGGCTTGGATTTAGGGTTGAGAATAAGGATAAAGAAGGCAGACTTCATCCCGCCCTTATCCATTTTCTATGTGATTAATTAAATATTTTGTAAATCCATGGTATTATAACTCAATGCCACATGAAACTCGTTTCTTTGAGAGAGATTCATTTATCTATGAAAGATTCCTTATTCTGCCCTGTCCCACCTAAACTACATCAAAATAGGGTTTGGGACAACGATGAGGACTGAGATCTAGGATTGTAAACAAGGACAACATAGGCAAACTAGTACTCTGCCCCATCCTATTAACTTTCCATGTAGTTAATTAAATATTTTGTAAAATCATAATATTATAACTCGATGCCACATATTTCTCGAATGGAGATTCGTTTATCTATCAAAGATTCATTGTCATGACATGTCTCGTCTAACCTATTGGGACAATGATGAGGATTTAGATTCAGCCGGGTCCTATCCATTTTCCATGTAATTGATTGAATATTTGTAGAGGGATAGGATTCAACATACCTGAATTTGAGAACAATCAATGTACTTTTCCATGGAACCAAGCGAGACAACATCCTTATAAACATGTCTATAGATTTTTAGTACTCTGTGATGGCGATGAGCACCTGAAGACATACAATACTGGCAAGCTGATGCATTGCAATTGATACAATATTTGTTTAACTCATTCCTACGGATAGGATGAGCTACGCAAGTATCAAAGAAAGTTCTTTCTAAGAAGGCCTGAAGCCATTCTGGCTGCTGGTTCCGTTGTTGGACTTGATCTTTTTCAACCTAGAAATTTTATTCAATATGTGAACGATATCTCAAAATAACTTATTCTTAAGTAACTATATATATTTAAAAAAACATGTCATGTAACAAAAAATTGAGAAAGAAGTATATATAGTCAGTACATTAGAGGGCATAAATAAACAATTAATGCCTCACAAGTTAGTCTAGCTGATATAATAATTTTTTAAAAAAAAAGTAAAAAGAATAAACAAATACAAAAATGGGAAAAAGAAGAAAAGAAAAGAAAAGAGCAATTAAGTCTCAATTTCATAAATCATATATTCTAACTGGTAAATACAAATAAATAAATAAATAAATAAGAAGAATTTCCAATCTCCATCATATTTCCTTAATTTCATCCACATGCAAGAAGAGAAAAAGTAAAGTGCTCAAAATGGGTCTTTCATACCTGCTCATCTTTTACAAGCCTAGAGGTTGAACTCATGATTCCTACAAGAAAAAGAAGCTCAAAGTGAAATTTTTTGTATGATACACAAGGAAATAAGTTCCACTTGAGGAATCTGAGAGCTGAAAAAGGAAAAAAATTAAAAAAAAAAAGAGAGAAAAAAAATTAAATCAGAGAGAATTAATCAAACAGAATAGGTGAGTTTGAGAACTTGTGAGGAATTGGCATTAAAGGATTTTAGTGTTCATACCTGGCAGGAAAGAAATGCGGCAGCAGATTTTGCTAGCAGTTCGATGGACTCGAGGTTCATGAAATTAAGATTGCTGTTTATCCTCTAACTCTTTGCAATAGAGACTAACAAAATTTCTAAAGACATGTGTCAAATTTGGTAGTCCTTTAAATATCTTTTTATGACATGAATAAAAATGAATGTCACTTCTTTACAATTTATTACTGTTATAGCATATCACTTTTATTACCTTTCCACTAATAAGAAAATATATAAAAATGTTGACTTTCCTATGTATTTTAAGCCAAGTTTCATTTTTGTATTCTCTGCCTTAAATATAGAATTTATATTTACATTTATGAATTTTCTTTTATTCAAAACATATTTTTATATAAGATGTGAATTTCTAATATGAAAATAAATACTCAAAATATATTTTTTTAATTTAAAAACTTTCAAATGGCGGGAAAATAGGAAAAAGATAAAAGAACATACAACTTTTCTTATCTTATTGGGGATCCGAGAAATATCTAATGATACTTCGAGAATATGTACTTTCATTTGCAAAGCTGCAATTATACGTGGTGTCTATTTTATTGTGAATGTTAAATCACTTCTTTTAAAATACTCGTATGGGGTTATGCTCGGAGCTCATCTTGAGGCGAAACACACAAATAATGCCTTAAGCCTAAAAGTTTGGGTATTACTCTTGTAAGGCACACACTTCAGAAGATGGGGCATATGCTTTGAGTACAAAAATGCATTTTTTTACATTTCAAATCTAAAATTTTAATTATTTATTTTAAAAATAAATTTATTTTTATCCTTACAAATTAGAAGTGTATGTTTTATTGTATATTTATTTATAATTTTTATTAATTTTATATTTGTAAATTTTAATTGATTTATTTTGCAGTTTAAAGATTATTTATATTTTTGTCTTTTAATTTAATATTAATTTAATTATTCATTAATTTTTTTTTTAATATTAAAATTTAATTTCTGAAATGCTTACTCCCTATTGCCTTAGGATTTATGCCTCTCCTTATAACAACGAAAATGCTTCATCTTGTGCTTTTGCCTTTTACAATATCGATTAAAATGTAAGTACCCTGCACTTTTTCAAGGGTTAGGAATTCCCCTAAACTACATTTTCATAATAATTTTCCTAAATTTTTATTACTCTAGCACTTATATTTTCTACCATCAATTTACATTGATTGATTTGATAACAATAACGCTAGGGACTCCAAATTGTTTACATATTGATGTTGCCAGATATCAGGTTACAATTTTTGATGACTGATGTCGCAGTTTTATGTAACACCATTGAAATGATAACTCCATTCATTTGGAGATAGTCTTAAATGCTTGAATGGAAATAAAAAGAAAAACGAGTATTTCATGTATGTAAAACTTGGGTTTTTTTCTTCTTTAATTTCAAAGGAAGATGCTTGTTGCAACAAAAGTGTAATACAAGATACGTAGATTGGTGCAACATGAAGAAAAGCAGATCTTACAAATAGTGGCAGATATGTTACAATTGGCAGTACCCCGGCTGTCATATGCCTTAAACATCCTGTAGTTTTCCTGCAGAAAAGTCCCCTTTCATGGGTTGAAGCTCGTATAAAATGCATAAATATCATTTCATTAATGTGTAATATGGAGTTTCTGTTACCTGTATAAACTTAAAAAGTACATCTTTGGGAACTCAACCATCTGAAATACAATCAGTTATACAGGGGATGCTAACTGCAATAGACAAGAGCAACATGTTGAATAGCAATGAAAAAGTACGGAGCACACTAGTCATGTGCTGGGATTACAGACAAAATGAAGTTTCACAGTTTCATGGATAAAGACTCAAATCCCAGTTCCCAAAATCACTTTGAAACAATCAAAGAGTCCGTGGTAGCAGGTATTCAATTACCTGAACACTGAATTGGTGAAGAAGAGCTAGAACTGTATTTCAAAACCGAAAAGTGTAAGGTTATTGAATCATCCTCTGTGAATGACAACCGTTTGCTAACTGCAAGACAAAAGCCACATGTTGAATAGCAACGAAAAGTAGGGAGCACATGAACACCAGCAATCAAGTGCCAGAATTACAGAAAAAATGAATTGTCATAGTTTGTTGGATAATGACTCAAATCCCAGTTCCCAAAATCACCTGAAGACAGAAATGGTGAAGAAGAGATAGAACTGTGTTTCAAAACCGCAAAGAGTAAGGTCTTTGAATCAGCTACTGTGAACGACAACAGTTTGCTTCCAAAATTATAACTGCAAATGAGAGAAGTTGGAAACGAGACCGTATCGCATTTAGTTAAAATAGGGAAGAAAAGAGTGCGCAAAAATACCAAGATCAGAATAAGAAATTCACCGCGTTTTCTATTTCTTCTATCCAGGATGATAGTGGCAGATAACAGAGGATATATTACAGGAAATGGACTGCAATTAAAATGAGTATTGAACATTAAATTAGGTATAACTAAATGTATGTTAAAGCAAAATAGAAGCGAGAACATGTATATCATATGACAGGTTGAAAAACAAAAGCTTCAAATAGAAAATAGTTTGAATTAGAAAACCCAAGTTGAAGACCTTTCTTACTAAAGGAAAAAATTATATCAGAAGCATGTTTTGATCATATAAGTGGTAGTAAAAATAAAAAATAAAAAAAATAAAAGAGAAGTGGGACGACCTTCTTCTTATGGCAAGCATTGCAGGTGATAGAAGGAAGAACGATGTTTTGAATGTAGAAACTTTGAAGGAAATCCCTTATCCCCTTGTGGGTGCTTTGAGTATATCGGAGGGCATATGTTTTGAGTATATCGGAGGGCAACCTCCCTTCCGGGAATGTCTTCATTTTTTGACATCCCTGTATTCTCAATACACGGAGCGATGGGTATTGATGCCCTGAGAGTGAGGCCGCCAAGTGGTGACTTCCCCATATCCAAAGAGTTTCCAAAGACGGAAGATAATCCGGTAAGCACTCCCTTTTTAACTTCGGACAGTGTGACAACTCAAGCTCCTTAAGGTTTGAGAAAACTCCAAGACCTTCTTCTCTGTTTCCTTCGACTTCCACCACTGACCACTCCCTCCACTCTGCCATACGTGAAAAGTGCAAGCGCTTTAACGACTTGAATGGTTTAGTGATCGCAGAAGAAGAAGAAGAAGAAGAAGAGATATACGCGTTAGATACAGTTAAATCTAAAATTTTAATTATTTATTTTATAAATAAATTATTCTATCCTTACAAATTAGAAGTGTATGTTTTATTGTATATTTATTTATAATTTTTATTAATTTTATATTTGTAAATTTTAATTGATTTATTTTGCATTTTAAAGATTATTTATATTTTTGTCTTTTAATTTAATGTTAATTTAATTATTCATTAAATTTTTTTTAATATTAAAATTTAATTTCTGAAATGCTTACTCCCTATTGCCTTAGGATTTATGCCTCGCCTTATAACAACAAAAATGCTTCATCTTGTGCTTTTGCCTTTTAAAATATCGATTAAAATGTAAGTACCCTGCACTTTTTCAAGGGTTAGGAATTCCCCTAAACTATATTTTCATAATAATTTTCCTAAATTTTTATTACTCTAGCACTTATATTTTCTACCATCAATTTACATTGATTGATTTGATAACAATAACGCTAGGGACTCCAAATTGTTTACATATTGATGTTGCCAAATATCATGTTACAATTTTTGATGATTGATGTCGCAGTTGTATGTAACACTATTGAAATGATAACTCCATTCATTTGGAGATAGTCTTAAATGCTTGAATGGAAATAAAAAGAAAAACGAGTATTTCATGTATGTAAAACTTGGGTTTTTCTTTTCTTTTTTTTTTGGGGTTAGGAATTACAATAATATTGTTTAAGTAATATACATACATATATATATATATATATATATATATATATATATATATATTCATGTTTCTTGCTTCTAAAAATAATAAAACGTGTACTATATTTCTTAATTCTAAAATCATTTTCTAAAAAAAATTGAAAAAAAAAAACTATTGAGACTCAGTAACTTTTATAAATTCACCTGCCATTTTAATAATTTTTTTTTCTTTTAAATCTCTTTCTCTCTATTTTAAAAATAATAATAATAATTTTTTTTAAAAAAATTTAAGTATCTTTACAAACAAACATTTTAAGTAAGAGAACTGAAAAAAAGGTACATAAAAGCATGCGCCAAAACGGCGACGTTTTGCCCCCACACTTTTAAAAAATTTGACCGTTGAAAGCCGTTTGTATAAATTGTATTCCCCATTTTATCCGTTTTCTGAGGAACCCCCTGACCTTCACGAGGCGATGATGATGGCTGAGGAATCGGACTCCACCACCAAGACGACGACGATGTCCAAAGGGCAAGACCACCCAGATCACTAAGGAATTCGTACCCATGCCCCTTCTTGTAAGTTCGTCCCCCCACTTCTCTGTTTTCTTTGTTTGAAGAATTTCTTACCTAATTTTGCCGAATTAGGTTTTGTTTGGAGTTTGGAATCTATTGGGTGAAGAGAAAAATAGTTATTATTTTTCCGAAAACAGAGGAAAACGAGGCTACTTAAAGAACCAAAAAGGAGTAGCCGACCCTAATCGCTGAATTAACGATTTCTGACTTTCTCTGTTTTCTTTGTTTGAAGAGTTTCTTGCCGAATCAGGTTTTGTTTGGAGTTTGGAATCTATCGGGCAAAAGGCAAATTAGGGTTTTGTTTTCTTTTTTTTTTTTTTTTTTTCACGATTTAGTTTAACTAAACAAGGAAAAAAAGATGTCTTAAATGTTTATGTATTTTATTTTTCCTCTTAAGGCCTTAGATATATTAGTTCTTAGCTCTTGCTTATTTGTGTTTTCTTAGTTATTTAATTTCTGTTAGCTTGATTTTATAATAACTATGCCAAGTTTTGAACTTAGGAAAATTGCTTTCAGCTATCATTAAACTCAACCTTGTCATGGCAGTCTGATTCGTAGAAAAAACAATTTCCAAACCAATTGCATCCATATTAGCCACAATTCAATGTTGGCAAAGAGCAAATTAGCGTTTTGTTTTCTTTTTCTTCACTATTTAGTGTAACTAAACAAGGTAAAAAAAATCTTTAATGTTTTTGTATTTTATTTTTCCTCTTGATCCGAGGAGGAAAGAATATCTTGTGCACAATCTTATGACTAGTTTAGTTTTGATGATCTTAATCCTTGCATGCTTGCTTAGTTTGTTTTTTTATTTTTCGTCTTTGGCGTGATACGACTAATAAGTACATCACATGAAAGAAATGCTGGTACTATCCTAGTCATGTATCCTGAACCATCAATTAAGGCCTTAGATATATTAGTTCTTACTTCTTAGTTATTGATGTTATAGTTGAATATTACTTATTAAGGTACATACTGCTGGCGAAGAGCTTTGGGGCAGAGAACAAACTGGAGCCAGAGAGAAAAACCCAGTTGGCCAAGAAAGCTAGGACTGCACCTCTAACAGGTTGCTGTTTATCTCTCTTTTGTTATTATTTCATTATCAAAGATGTGGCTTAGGATTCCATTGGTGAAGACTAAGGATGACTGCATGCATGCAAGCTCTTATCGTTTGGTAAGCAAATCTCCTTTTCAATTGACCTTCACTATTGATATTATTCCTTTTATACAATTCCAACTTCTGCATAAATGTAAATCAGGATAGTAGAGATTTGCAATCTTGTGTTCCCTCCATTGAGATTTCAAGAAATTGATTGGTAAGGAGTGCTTCAAATGGTAGTTGGTTTTTGGCTCCTTTTCTTTTTTATTGATATGTTGAGATGTTTCGTATTTCCACATTATTTGACCTTTGATTGAGATGCTTAAATACCCAGACGTACAATTTGGAACGGGTTTCTTAACAGTGGGGTTCAAAATCCCTTGTTGCTGTATGGTTGAGTGCTGAGATGTCCTGGTCGTGTTAGAAATTTGGCTTCACCTGTTCTCCGAGGTAGGTGAATATTAACTCTTAATCCTTGTTCAAGTGCCAACTTTTATATACTGTGCCAAATTTTTAATATTACATAAATTAATATATAGTGTCTAAATCTTCCTGTTAGATCAATTTTTCTTATCTTCAATGATATGGATTTTTGAGATGCCGTAGATTTGTTATTTTATAAGAAATTAACCTGTTTGTTTGATTGACGTCTTTTATCGACAGCACATTTTGACAACTGTTTCCCGATGAGATTGTCGACATCTGCTTAATGCTTCTAGGCTGCATACAAATTAGAAAATAAGGTTTGGGGCTGTATAACAAAGTTTGTAATGAGAACTCTGTTTAATAAAATAAATATGAAATTTTGGGTGTTTGGGTGAAGAGAAACTCTCGGGCATTGCCTGAGGTTCTCTTCCCTCTTGAGTCTTGTGTGGGATGGTGTGTTGTGTGTGGCTCTCTTCTTTGTCTCTCATTTGCCTTCCTCCCATTTCAATCTTTTTTTCTTTTCCCGCGCCAATTTCACACTTTGCATTTTGTTTCTGCATTTTCCTCTCCTCTCTCTCTGTATCCTTTCTTGCTTGACTTTATTTTCTCTATTTTCTCTTTTTTGTTATCTCTTTACTTTTTCTCACTACTTTTTCTTTATACATTTTTCCCATTTTTTCTCTCTCTTTTCTTTCTCAAAAACACTATCTACTTTCTTTCTAGTATTCTACTCTGTTTCTTTTTTACTTTCTCTTGCTGCATTTTTTCTCTCACTTTTTCTTCCATCTTTCTCTTATTAATTTCTCTATGCACTTTATTTCTAGTTTGCTTTCAAAAATTATTTATTCCATATGCTGTCAATGCTTAGTTTTGATGTCCTTAAAAAGTTTAAATATAGAAAAGTAACTATTAATATAATATATACAAAATAAAATATATAAATATTAAAAAACCAACCCGTAAACAAGTAAGAAATTATGAAGACAATTTAAGTAAACGAAGCATGCAATAAAAATTTATAAGAATTAAAAAGACAGTTTTTTTTTTTTTAAGTGTAAAATTTTTTGAAAAAGACAACTAATGAAAATTTTTTTTTTCAAATTTAACTAAAAAACAATGAAAGTAAAAAAATAAAAAAATAAAAAAAAATAAAAAAAACGAAATCTTAGAAAGTGAAGAAACTAGTAAGCCGACAACTAGATGTTAAGAAAGCTTAGAAACTAGTAGCTGAAGTAAGAAATCAATTTTTGATATTGTTTGGAAATGAATTTTGGAAATTTTTAATATATATTTTTATTCTTTCATTAAAATTTTTTTTAAGAAATTGAAGAAACTAAAACCCGTAAACTACATGTTAAGAAAGATAAAAAAAAGTTAAGAAACTAGTTGCTTAAATAAGAAATCAACAAAATTTTGATATTTTTTTTAAAAAAAAATGAATATTGATAAATTGTAATATATATTTTGATTCTTTCATTAAAGAAACTTATATATTTTATTTTATTTTTGAAGGAAAAATACTTGTATATTTTGAAACATATTCTAATTTAATATATTTTGAATTTTAATATGACAAAAACCTTGGGTAAATTCTTTTATTATATGTAATAATAATTAACAAATAATATTACCTTAAAATATGAATAGGAAACTAAAATTTATCTTGAAAAAACAATTATTGGATAAAAGACTTGTTATTTTCAAAATAAATAATTAAATAAAAGACTTGCTAGATAGTTACTTTTAGTAATTTGCTAAATAAATACAAATGTACTATAACCTTTTTTAATTTAGTCCAGGAGAATACTTAACGGTAATTAATTGATATAATTAAGGACATCAAGTAGGATCATATAAGAAAGTATTGATATAGCTTGTGGAATTGTTGACTTTGTGGCAATTGCCAATTGTAGACAGCAACTAGAATAAGGAGATAGAATAATTAGAAAGAGAATATAGTGGAAAAAGTGTAGAGAGAAAAAGTAGAAATAGAAGGTTTAAAAAGATAATAAGAGATTAGAGTCTATGGAGAAAATAGTAGAAGCGTAGAGAAAGTGTAGATGGAGAAATTAGTGGAAGGTGTAAGACAAAGTGGAGAGAAATGTAAATAAGAGAGAATTTAAAAGAGAGAGTGGAGACAAAATTTAGATGGAGAAGATGGTGCAAGGGAGAAAGTAAAGAGAAGGTACAGTTGATAAAAGTAGAGATAGAATGCAGAAAAGTAAAGAAATGGAGGAAAATAGAGAGAAAAAAATGGGGAGAGAAAGTAAGTAGATAGATAAAGATAGAAGAGAGAAAAAGTACAGAGTTAAAAGGAAGAGAGGGGGAGTTTTCGATTTTTATTTTTTTTAAAGGATATGTATGATTTACATTAATCATTGTAAATTCATTTGCAATAATTATTGTCTTTTATTATTGAAAAACAAAATTACTGTCTTTCATTTTTTTCATTTTTGAATTCCAACTTGAACCAACAATGTTAGTTTGGCTTCTATAGTTTGTTTAGCTAACAATGGACTAAAACAATCAAACTAGCACTTAATTTTCTACGTGAAATATACATAGAAAACCTCGATCTATCTATCGTATACTTAAATAAATTGTGGCCACTACTTCAAGGATGACTATATATATATATATATATATGTACACACACATATATTCAAATGAATAACTCCAAGGATGACATCAATAAGAAGTGCATTGTCAAAAAAACCTATTTTGAGCGGGAAGGCTTCTTTGGTTTTTCATTGAATTTTTCTAAAAGCCATGTTTGAAACAGCACTAAACCTTCAAGTCATAACCATCAACTGAATTTCTATACATGCTACATCCCTGCTGAAGTAAGAAGTTTTACTTTTACACTATTGTGTAAGAGGAATTATACTGGTATAGGAAATAAGAGACAAGGAAAAGATCAGAAAAACTTCCAACCAAAAAAAAGATGAAAATAGAAAAGTTGTATTCAATGAGAAAGCCAACTATGGACTCATTTAATGACTTTTGAGGCAGAATTTATTGACAATGCAAAAATCTGTTTACACTTTGGAGTTTAGACGTAACTTGAACCATATATATGTTGGTATTAAAAAAAGACGTCAAAATTAATTTAAAACCCCCACTATTGTTAACACTGTGCTAATGAAAACAGGTTTTGTGTTGTAAGTGAAACATATCACTCTAAAAATTGGTTAATAAAAAAAAAAAAAATCTAGAACTTTAGACAAGATAATATAGCTTTGTCATTCTAGGATGTGATTGTTTAAAGTTTCTACATTCTTCAAAATCCTTTTGAAAAGGTCGCTCTTCTAACATGTATATAACTCAACTCAATTACTACAGTTTTCATTTAAATCTTTTGGAGCCAAAGTAATTAGCAGAACTTAAACAAATATACATATATACATATATACATATATATGTATATGGAAATTCGTTGAGCTAAGAATCAATGCTCTTCATTAATTCCTACTGTTTGGCTCTTTAACACCCTCGTTTAGGGCAAAATACTCCATCAACGGAGTTTATATAAGCACCATCGTCTGTAGTGGCCATTGAGAATTTCTATGATAACGCTGACAAACTTCTCTTCTGTTATAAGAGTCTCCAAAGAAGGTGCCCACCAAAGAAAAGATTCCCTCAATTCTGAATCTCTCTCCAATTCATGATATAATTTCAACTTCAAATGCTTCAAAGTAGGCAGTAAAGGACAGCTAATATTTCTTATACTCTTTGCAATGATAAGATAAGAAGTAGTATATTTTTATGACCCGGTTTGACACTGAGATTTAACTCCTTCATATTACCTTGAACAGTAAAACTCAGCCAATCATCTATCTTGTCGCTAGTACTGCCTCCAAAATGATATTGCATGTCCAGCTTAAATCTACTTATGAATGTGTCTCCAGAAAATTGCATAGAAAGCTGATATTTGGTCTACACCCACAGTGTTGGTTTCATTTCCTCCAATTCTTCCACAATGCTTCTTTGCTTCTTTTGTCGCCATAATTATGAACCACTATGTATTGGATTGTCCTCTTCTTTGTAAGGTCATATATAGCTCTGCAGTACAACACTTATATATGCATAAACAAATTTTAGACACTTGGTTATCATTCAACTCATATAGATTTTAAAATTTGGTTTAGCAATATATTTTTGCGTTGCTTTTTTACTCAACATATTTAAAATAGAAACATTAAGCTTTATTTTAAACTTTCACATCTCATTAATTTATTAAGTGTTTTAAGTTCACAAATGTATCTCCATGTTCAAATGATTTTAGACATTAATTGCAAGCCAAAACAGACCCCGTACAACCTTTTATCAATGTTAAAATCAAATTTGCATACTTAAATTGCAAACCATATTAAAGTGGATTCGACCAATGCCATCAAACTTGAAGAGACAAAATGAAACCATATACATTTGGACAGACTTTCAGCTCGTTGGCTCTAGACGCATGAAATATTACGGGGACAGTTCATCTATTAAAATTCTGTATTTCTAAGGAAATAAAAGAATCCATGAACAATTAATCTCGGAATTCACCAAGTTAGTAGAGTAAAGAAATAGTATTCCATGGTATAGTCATGATCAGTACAAAAACTAAAAGAGTAAACCCCAAAAAGGTTGTCAACTCTCAATAAAGCTTTCAACTTCAATATGAGAAAAAAGCCACAGAACCAAGCACAAACAGAGTAAGAAGAATAGGGAAAAGACTCTGAGGAGTCGAATTGTCTTCAACTAGTAAATTAATTTATAATCTAAAAGACAAAGTTTCTATTGAAATTTATGATTTGAACTGGTAAATTAATGACAACTATCATTAAATAAATGATTAAAGCTAATATTAATAAACTCCGCTACTATTCAATTCTCAAAATGTTTTACAAAATCAAAAGAGAGACTTTTTGGTAAAGAGTGATGAAAAACATATAGATGCCATCGTCTGAGCAAGTATCATATTTAGCCACAAAACTTAAAATAAACCAACATCTTTTTACCAACCAAATAGAACCGGAACATTTTCAATTTTTAATTTAGTTCTAGGGATTGTTTATAGCTACCCATCTTTTTTATAAATGCTTGAACGATGAAAAACAGAAAAAAAAAAAAAAAATCCTTATGCTTAATGAAAGTAATTTCCAAACAATTGCATTTTCTCTATTATATATACATTATTTTGGAGATAACTTTAAATGCTTGAATGGAAATAAACAGAAAAACGAATATTTTATGTATATAAACTTGTATTTTTTTTAACAGTGTTCCCCCCCCCCCCCCCCCCCCCCCCTCTCTCTTTGGGTCAGGAATTTCAATAATAGTTTTAAAATTTTTTAAATGATATATATATATTTTTTAATCAAGTTTCTTGTTTCTGAAAATGAATAAAACGTGTACTATATTTCTTAATTCTAAAATCATTTTTCTAAAAAAAAAAAAAAAAAAAACTATTGACACTCGCCAACTTTTATAACTTCATTTGCCATTTTAGCAATTTTTTTAGATCTCTTTCTCTCAATTTTAAAAATAATAAAATTTTTTGTTAAATAAGATAAATTATTATTATATATACATTATAATAATAATTTTACAAACAAACGTTTTAAGTAAGAGAACTAAAAAAAAAAAAAAAAAAAAAAAAAAGCACATAAAAGCCAGTGCCAATACGATGACGTTTAATATTTCCAAATTTTGGAAAATTGGACCGTTGAGAGCTGAGCCGCGTTCGTTGTTATAAATGTGTATATAATTCCCATTTCATTCAGTTTCACAGGAATCCTAACCCTCACACGACTATGATGGCTGAGAAAATCAGACTCCACCACCAAGACGACAATGATGACGACTGACTAACGTGAGCCGGAGATGGTCTGTTTCGTAACAGATCGCACCTTCTTGTAAGTTCGTCCTCACTTCTCTGTTTTGTAATTTTGGCTTCTTTTTTGTTTTTTTTTTTTTTTGTTTTTTTTTTTTTCCAAATCTAACCTTGAAATTATGACTCTGATTTTCTGGGAAAACATAGAAAGATGAAGGCTAATCAAAGAACCAAGAAGCCCATCTTAATCACCGTGAAACCTTTCCGTACAGTGTGAATGCAGAGCAATCCTGTGTCAATGGCCGGGAATGATTAACGGGCGAGACCACCCAGATCTTCTGTATATTCATGAATCCTAGTGAGGAATTCGAACCCATGCCCCTTCTTGTAAGTTCGTACCCCAACTTCTCTGTTTTGTTTGTTTGAAGAATTTCTTACCTAATTTGCCGAATTAGGTTTTGTTTGGAGTTTGGAATCTATTGAGTGGAGAAAATTAGGATTTTTTTTTTTTAACGATTTAGTTTAAACGAACAATTTAGGAAATTAATTGAATATTCATGAATTCTACGAGGAAATCGCAACTATGCCCCCTTCTCTTAAGTTCGTCCACACTTCTTTGTTTTGTAAATTTGCTTCTTCCCCCGCCTTTTTTTTTTTTTTTTTTTCAGTGAAATTTTGACTCTGGTTTTCTGGGAAAACAGAGAAAGATGAGGCTAATTAAAGAACCAAAAAGGAGAAGCCGACCTAATGTCTGAATTAGCAATTTATGATTTTCTCAGTTTTTTTTGTTTGAAGAGTTTATTGCGGAATCAGGTTTTGTTTGGAGTTTGGAATCTATTGGGCAAGGAAAAAAAAGGCCTTTAATGTTAATGTATTTTATTTTTCCTCTTGAGGCCTTAGATATATTAGTTCTTAGCTCTTGCTAATTTGTGTTTTTCTTAGTTATTTAATTTCTGTTAGCTTGATTTTATAATAACTATGCCAAGTGAACTTGGGAAAATTGCTTTCTGTTGTCCTTGAACTCAGTCATAACCTTGCCATGGCAATCTGACTCGTAGAAAAAACAATTTCCAAACCAATAGCATCCATATTAGCCACAATTCAATGTTGGCAAAAAGCAAATTAGCGTTTTGTTTTCTTTGTCTTCACTATTTAGTTTAATTAAACAAGAAAAAAACAATCTTTAATGTTTTTGTATTTTATTTTTCCTCTTAAGGCCTTAGATATATTAGTTCTTACTTCTTGGTTATTATTGGTATGGTTGAATATTAATTATTAAGGTACATCTGCTGGAGAAGAGCCTTGAGGCAGAGAACAAACTGGAGCCGGAGAGAAAAACCCAGTTGGGCAAGAAGCTAGGACTGCAACCCAGACAGGCTGCTGTTTGGTTTGAAAAGAAGCGTGCTTGATGGAAGACTAAGCAGCTTGAATGGAATTATGATCTTCTCAAATCTGATTATGACTCTCTTTTGGCTAATTAGGACTCTTTTTCCAAGGAGAATGAGAAGCTCAAATCTGAGGTATATTTATAAGTATATATATACATACTCAAAATTTTGTTATGATGGGCGTTAACACCCATATTATGGTTGGCATCCAATTGCTTGTAATTAGGAAGTAAAATATGTAAACATAATCATTGCCAATCCCAACCATACTATGGGCGTATGCCAATCATAGGAGGGCAATACATAATAAATCTCTTAATTAATATGAGTAGAATTTTGATATGGTCAATTGTTTTATTAGCTAGGTTGGTTACGACTCATGAACCTGCCAAGTTGAAATGCCAATCATAGCTAGGTTGCTGACGATTGAGATTTATACTTTTGCGAGTAGTGAAAGATTAGGGTGCTTCGCCCCCCCCCCCCCCCCCCCCCCCCCCCCCTCCAAACTTTAGTGGACACCTGGATTATACATATACAAGAGGTTGTTATTGGGAATTAGTTGTGGTCCTATTGCATGCATTTTTACCTCATACAGCCAATATATATATATATATATATGTTATCAAAACTAATATAGTATCTCTTTCTAAAATCCCCACCTTCATTTTTTAAATCACTTCGTTTTCCAACTTTTAAAGTTGCATTACCCGTTATAGCTTTCAACAATAAGCCTTTGACCATATTTTATGATAGTTCTTAGAATTACATCCATATTAGCCACAATTGAATATTGGGAAAAAGGTTAAAAGAAATCTAATATGAGTTGTCAAACTGTCATTTATGTAATCCTTGTGTTACTCAACAAAAAGGTGCTCAATGCATTTTATCTCTTGTGCTTATGAAGTCATAAGCCTTACTCATTTGAAGTTGCTTTCTGTTCTCTAAAATATGATGGTTTTTAAGTGTAAATTTGTATTGCAGGGAATGCCTTCTCCCTGTTCCTAAGGGAAAATTCTGTAAATCAGATTTACAGAACCTAACCAGTATCTCAGGTATCGTTCATACCCAAAAATTATAATCTGCAAACCAGTTTCTTTCTCATTTTTATGCTTTTCCTTGCTCATTGTTTATCTCTCTTTTGTCATTATTTCATTATTAAAGTTGTGGCGTAGGATTCCATTGGTGAAGACTAAGGATGACTGCATGCATGCAAGCTCTTACCGTTTGTTAAGCAAATCTCCTTTTCAATTGAACTTTACTATTGATATTATTCCTTTTATACGGTACCAACTTCTGCATGAATGTAAATCAGGAAAATAGAGATTTGCAGTCTTGTGTTCCCTCCATTTAGATTTCAAGGAATTGGTTGATAAGGAATGCTTTCAAATGTTATTTCTTTTTTAGCTCCGTTTCTTTTTTATTGATATGCTGAGATGTTTGGTATTTTCACATTATTTGACCTTTGATTGAGATGCTTGAATACCCAGATGTACAATTTGGAAGGGTTTTCTTAACAGTGGGCTTCAAATTCCCTTGTTGCTGTATGATCTATTGCTGAGCTATCCTGGTGGTGTTAGAAATTTGGCTTTACATGTCTTTTTGTTCTCCGACCTTGTTACAAAGGTGAATATTACACACTTAATCCTTGTTCAAGTGCCAAATTTTATTTACTGTGCCAAAATTTTAATATTACATAAATTAATATAGAGTTTCTAAATCTCCATATTATATGAATTTTTCTTCTCTTCAATGATATGCCTTTTTGAGATACCTCAAATTTGTTATTTTATAAGAAATTAACTTGTCTGTTTGATTGACATCTTTTATTGACAGCACATTTTGACAACTGTTCCCGATGAGATTGTTGACATCTGCTTGACACTTTTAGGCTACATACAAATTAGAAAATAAGGTTTGGGGTTGTGTAAATAAGAAAGTTTGCAATGATAACTCTGTTTAATAAAATACATATGAAATTTTGGGTGTTTGGGTGAAGAGAAACGTTCAAGGATTGCCTTAGGTTCTCTTGCCTCTTGTGTGCGATGGTGTGTTGTGTGTCTCTCTTCTTGTCTCTCATTTGCTTTCTTCCCATTTCAATCTTTTTTTTCCCTCTCCAATATCACTCTTTGCATTTTGTTTCTGCTTTTTCCTCTCTTCTTTCTCTGTATCCTTTCTCGCTTGACTTTATTTCTCTATTTGGTTTTTTCTTTATTTTCTCTTTTTTGTTATCTCTTTACTTTTTCTCACTACTTTTTCTTTATACACTTTTTCCCCTTTTTTCTCTCTATTTTCTTTCTCAAATACACGATCTACTTTCTTTCTAGTATTCTACTCTGTTTCTTCTTAACTTTCTCTTGCTGCATTTTGTCTCTCACATTTTCTGCCATCTTTCTCTTATTAAGTTCTCCATGCACTTTATTTATAGTTTGCTTTCAAAATAATTTATTCCATATGCTATCAATGCTTAGTTTTGATGTCCTTAAAAAAATTTAAATATAAAAAGTAACTACTATTATAATATATACAAAATAAAAAATATTAAAAAAGCAATCAGTAAACAAGTAAGAAATTGTGAAGACAATTTAAGAAAACGATGCATGTAACACAAATTTATATGAATTCAAAAGACTTTTTTAAGTGGAAAATTTTTTGAAAAAGATAACTTAAGAAAATTTTTTTTTTTTTCAAATTTAACTAACTGAAAAACGATGAAAGAAAAAACAATAAAAAATAAAGAACTGAAATCAAAAGGACAAGTTAAGAAAGTAAAGAAAAGTGAAGAAACTAGTAATCTCGCAAACTAGATGTTAAGAAAGCTTAGAAACCAGTAGCTGAAGTAAGAAATCAGCAAAATTTTGATATTGTTGTAAAATGGATATTGCAAAATTTTAATATATATTTTTATTCTTACATTAAAAAAGTTTTTTAAGAAAGTGAAGAACCTAGAACCCATAAACTAGATGTTAAGAAAGTTAAAAAAGTTAAGAAACTAGTTGCTTAAGTAAGAAATCAACAAAATTTTGATATTTAAAAAAAAAATGAATATTGCTAAATTTTGATTTTTTTTTATTCTTTCATTAAAGAAACTTATATATTTTATTTTATTTGTCGTGGAAAAATACTTGTATATTTTAAAACATATTCTAATTTAATATATTTTGAATTTTAATATGACAAAAATCTCCAGTAAATTCTTTCATTACACATGTAAATATATTTCCTATTTACCTTAAAAAATAAATAGGAAACTGAAATTTAACTTAAAAAATCAATTTTGGGATAAAAGACTTGTTACTTTCAAAATAAATAAAAGACTTGCTAGATAGTTATTTTTAATAATTTGCTAAATAAATAAGAATGTACTATAACTTTAAAAAATTTAGTCTAGGAGAATACTTAGAGGTAATTAATTGATGATATTAAGGACATCAAGTAGGATCTTATAAGAAAGCATTGATAGCTTGTGGAATAAATTGTTTACTTGGTGGCAATTGCCAAATGTAGAAAGCAACTAGAATAAGGAGCTAGAGTAATTAAAAAGAGAATATAGTAGAAAAAGTGTAGAGAGAGAAAGTGGAAATAGAAGGTTTAGAAGATAATAAGAGAGAAAGTGTAGATGGAGAAAGTGGTGGAAGGTGTAAGATAAAGTGGAGAGAAACATAAATGAGAGAGAAATTAAAAGAGAGAATGGAGATAAAATTTAGATGGAGAAGATGGTGCAAGGGAGAAAGTAAAGACAAGGTATAGTTGATAAAGTAGAGATAGAATGCAGAAAAGTAAAGAAATGGAGGAAAATAGAGAGAGAAATGGGGAGAGAAAGTAATAGATAGATATAGATAGAAGAGAGAAAAAGTAGAGAGTCAAAAGGAAGGGGGGGAGTTTTTGAATTATTATTATTTTTTTTTTTTAAGGATATGTATAATTTACATTAATCATTGTAAATTTAATTGCAGTAATTATTGTCTTTTATTATTCAAAAACAAAATTGTCTTTAATTTTTTTTTCAATTTTCAATTACAACTTGAACCAACAATGTTGGTTTGGCTTCTATAGTGTGTTTAGCTAAAAATGAACTAAAAAAAATCAAACTAGCACTTAATTTTCTATAAAGAAAAAAAAAAATATATATATATATATATATATATATATGTCACTTCTTTATGAAAGGGTTTTAATTTGATGTGCACCTTCCCACTAATTCACACACGTAAAACTCTACTCCATCTTTACATTTTTTTAGCTGAGATATGCACACCTAAATCACCATATGGATGGTTGGATTCTTTATTATTTTCGATTTAGGCACGTGGTAAATTCCTTATTGATGCGGTGAATGTGTTTGACGTCCTTTGTGAGGGAGGCACTGATTGTCAAAATATATAGTGGATAAGCTCTACCGATTTTGTGGATAATCAATAAACATAACATCATTTTTAACATCAAAAAGTATTAGATAAATCTTGGTAAAAAATATCAGTTGACTGTAATGTATTTTTCCTTGGATGATTACAATCCAAAACCTCAAATAGTAAAGAATGTTAATATTGTCACAGTTTGGTAGTGGTGCGAATTGAGTGTAATTTTTTTTTTTTTTTTTTTTTTGGGGCTAAAACTGAATTGAGTGTAATTATTTTTTGATTCTTCTTTAATTTTGTAGGAACAAAAAAGACTACTATATTGATTGTAATTATTTTCTTTTCATATTTAATTTGAGGATTGTACAAAAGTTAAATCTGTTGCTTGGCATTTTACAGAATGAAATATTCTTTGATTCTTCTATCTCTAATTATGCAGGAAAAAAAAAAAAAAAGCCAATTATATTGATCACATTAATTTTATTTTCATATTTAATTTGGGGTTTTAAAAAATTCATATTGATGCATAGTTGGAATCTTTATTATTTTCTATTTAGGCACGTGAAAATTCATTATTTTCATATATGTTGGAAGGAATATGAATTTGGGATGCTCATCCGAACAGCATAAAGGGTGGGAAGGAATAGGAATATGTGATGTATGAGAGAATCAGGTAATTCTGATATTCGGTCTATTTCATGATGTTGGGTTCATCACCTCCCTTTCCTTCACAACTCTGTTTTACATTCTTCCTTTCCATAATCAAATATGAAGCCCTGAGAGGAATTGTCTTCCCTTTGTTCTTCACCAGAATACGTATGGCTGATCTACAATTGTTATGTACAACACTGTTTACTACTTTTGGTGGAAAAAATTAGCCTACAAACTGCATACAAATTAAAGTTAAACACCTAAAAGGCAGAATTTCTATCAAAATTTAGATTGAATATATAAATTTATCCATAGAAAACCAAACCAATATGTATTATATTACCAACCAAATTAGAACTGAAAACATTGAATTTTCTTTACTTAAGTTCTAAGTTTCGTTGCCACCCAAAAGAGGATACACTTTATTTCCTTCCTTTAGGCATAATTCCAAAGTAGGAATCAATGAATGATCATAAAGTTCCATATTAGACCGAATCCATCAAAATGTCATTAAATTCATGAACACAGAAAGCAAATCCATTCTGAAAAGGTTTCCAGTTAGTTGGCTCTAGATTAGGTAGATAACATATTATACGGAAACATAACCCAAACTATATAGATAGATAGATAGATAGATAACACTGAAGGGACTAAAATAGCAAAAAATGAAAACCAATATCTAACTAGTTGCTACAAAATAAAGAAACAAGAAGCTAGTATAGGAAAAAACCAAGTAATTCTTCTTACCCACCCAAAATTAGTGGAGGTTTCCTTGTAAAAAAAATAATTATAATAATTTTTTTTGGGAAAAAAATACTGCACTTAAAGATTCTTCTAGTCTGCATGAATTTAGTTGGAAAGAATTTGCAATCTAATAGCCAAAACTATTTTTATCATTTTTCAGATCTTCAGTTCATGTATATAAATGGGTTTTACTATTTTTCAGAATTTAATTCAAACCAAAACTCCTCCAAAAGAGAAAAGCAAAGAAACCTGGGAGCCAGAGTAAGAAGAACTTACACAAACAAAGATGGCAATTTCTAGCTGATCACCACGTAACGGAACGGAGAGTTGGTACGATTAACTGATGGCTCATTTTCTCAGGAGCTACAAGAAAAATAAAATAAAATAAAATGAGAGAAAACCAAAGAAGACGGAAGGAGAAAAAACCAAAAGGGGACGGAAAATGCTAAAAAATGGAAGTTCTCTGATGAAGGAAGAAGCAACTAAACACAAATCACTGATGACCGTTGGATTGCTTTCAAATGGGCGGCTTGATCTTTTTTTCACTGACAATCTATCAACACAAATGACTTTCCTTTTTTGGTAACTAACAAAAACGACTTTCCCTTTTCATTTATTTATTTTTTTTATTTTTTATTTTTTATTTTTTTTTTGCTTCCAAAATTAGTTTCCTTTGAACCAAATACCAAACCAGCAATAGTGTAAACCCGATTTTTAAAAGACAATGAAAAGCCCATCAAATTTTATCTTAATTAAACGATGAGTTGCATTTACGAGGAATAAAATATATATTACTTTTATTTTAAATAGGGTTGTAAATGAACCGAATGGAATTGAATATTAATATTCTCAAACCTGGTTCCTATGATTTTAGATATGTTCAAGTTTATAAAATTTTAAAATAGTTTATTTCAGTTCAATTTGACTCATTCAAAAAAAAAAAATTTGAGTTTCGAAGTTAATTAAACTCAATTCATTACAATATAAAAAAATTATAAATTTGAACATTTATTTGCTTAAAATAAAATTTTTTACATTAATAGTTAATAAATTCTATTAATTTTATTATAAACTTAATTTATTTTTAAAAAGTTTAGAAATATAAAATATTAAAATATTATTTGTGTATAGTAAATATTCAACGTGATTATATTTATAATATAATTTTTATATAAATATATGTAAATAACAAATTCAAACTACTTATGGACTTGATTTATTGTTCAAAATCAACTCCCGAGATTTATTTATTATTTAAAATTGTTTCATTTTCTTTACATATCAAGTTAGAACGAGCTTAAATTGAATCAAATTTAAGCCAATTAGGAGCCATTCAAACCTAAATCGAATCAAATTCGAGCATGATCACGAGCTACTTAAGCTTCTTTATAACCTTAAATGGATATGTTAAAATAAGTGTCAATGTGAAAATATAGTATTATATATTTTCATGAGGAAAGTGACACTAATTTATAAAATACTACCCTATACAATATTCTTAATGGCATTGCCATGGCACATGCTATGTTATACACTGTGTATATAAAATTTTGGCTTTACTATCTTACACCTAACATTTTTTTTAGTTTAGTGCCATGTCACAATTTGGTACATGTTGCTGTAGTATTTATGTATAAATAGTTCATATCAAAGCCGTTTTATAATATTTATTGTTAAAGATGTTGTAAGTGAATTTTGAGACAATAAGCCCTAAATCTAGAATCACTAGCATCTCTAAATTCAACCTGCAAGCACACTACTAATTGCACTATTACAAAACTCAATACAATATCTTAATAATAAAACCCACGAAACATCTTCCAACAACTAAGAAAAAAAAACAGGAAACATCTATTCTATTTCAAGAGTTTCCAAAAAAGGTGCACACCAAAGAAAAACATCCTTCAATTCTGAATTTCTCTCCAATGCATCATGTCTCTTCACCTTCAAGTGCTTCAGAGTAGGCAATGGTGGACGACATAAATTTCTTACATCCATTGGAATGATAAGATCCTACAAAATTTAACCACCACAAATCTTAAAACATGGATTAAATGTTAATTAAGCATATGGTACAATTGAAATTATAAGGGGGGAAAAAAAAAAAAAAAGAAAACCCAGAAAATTAAATACCTCTTTCAAGCCAAAGGACAGCACCATCTTCTCCAAGCATTTAAAATATGAAAGAAAAAGTATAAGATGAAAAGAAGTGCCATAGAAAAATTCATCACGCAGTTTCAAGGTGGCTTCTAACAGGTTAGGAGCATCAAAAACCAATATGGTTGACCAAACTCGACCTTAGAAAACAAAGCAAACCAGATTCGGTGTTGTAAGTTTAACCTTAATTTTACGATCATCCCGTAAGAATAAAGATTTGAGGCTATGACTATGGATATGTAACATATTATTTTTCATCAAAAAACAGGAAGATATATTCAATTTCTCAAGTAGAGGAATTCCACAAATAAGGCCTTCCAAGTGCTGGTTAGTAAACCACAAGCCACATAATGTGAGATTTCTAAAGTTTTCCACCAACAACAAGAGCCACATATTGGTGGTGAGGACATTCCAAAGCTGTAAGACTCAAGTCCTCGATGACAGGGCATCCAGAAATTAGATTTTGAAGCGAGTTATCATAACAAACCACATTATCCAAACAGAGAGCTTTCAAAGAGGGAAGGCTTACAGGCAAATTGACATCTAACAGCAACAGTTTTTCCAACTTAAGGATTGTTAACGATCTTGAATAAAGAATTGAGTGAGCTAAGGGGTAGCTAGCTCTCGAATTTTCTATCATACAGACATCTAATTCCTTTACATTACTTTCAACAGCAATATTCAGCGAATTGTCTACATTTTCTTTACCTATGCTTCGAGAACGATATTGCATCTTCAGCTTAAGTCTAGTTATGGATGTAACAATTTCAGAAAGTTCCATAAAACGCTTGCGGTATATCAAACAGTTGCTCACAAAATTGTAGACCATCTTCCATCGACTTTGGAACATATTTTTTAAAGTAACATCCATGAACTCTTCAAAACATAAGACAGTAACATAAATCCACATGTTTCTCCAGCGCTTCGAAAGAATGCTAGTTCGAACAGCGTAATAGGCGGGAAGGTATGAGAGGATGTGATGTATTAGAGGATCGGGTAGTTCTGATATTCGGTCTACAACTACTACGATGTTGGTTTTATCTCCTTCCTTTCTTCCACAATGCTTCTTTGCTTCTTCTGTTTCCATAGTTATGAAATGTCTTAAGAAGAATTGTCTGCAATATGCAATAACAAAGAGTAATTAAATTTTACTGGTTCAATAAACTTGCTGAAATTTAATATATGTTAGTAACTACAATTATGACATACAAACATGCACTAAATGAAAGGAATGCAAGTTAAGGATGAATGAAAAAAAATATATATATATGTATATATATATATATATAGCATTAATGAATAATTATAATTGGATAAAACTAAAAGAAAGCCATGCTTGGTTTATAATTCCTTCAAATAAATAATGGCGGAGATACAAAATGGTTTACCTGTGAGAGAGTTTGTAGAGCTTAGAAAACAGAGAAAACAGAGAGCAAAGAGAGTAAAATAAGTCTGATATTCTTGTTAAGAATAGATTGCCTTTATATATACTAATAAGTTAACAAATGAGCCTTGACTAGTTGAAAATAGACCAACTGAACAAGAGAAATATCCGGCTACAACATTAGATATACCAGATAACATGGCAACAAATCATGGGGATAGGGTTTCTACGTCAATATTATAAAATGATTTATCTTTTTTTGTTACTATTATATGTAACCATCAATATACAGTGAAAAGATCCGTAATGTTTTTTGCTTTGCATTACCAAGTTAAATTAAACATGGGGTGCATTAAAAAATGAGTGTTAAAATACAGCATTGTATCTTCAAGGAAGAGGTGTCAAATTTTGACAGCCAATTATAAAAAGCTTGTTTTGACATTTTGAATGGCATTGTATATACATATATATATACGGAAATTCTATGGTAAGGACGGTCTGCATGAGGACCATAGTATTAGTAATGGTTTTTCATAGTATTAACGACGGTTTCTTAGAAAATCGTCACCAATACTATGAAAAACCGTCACCAATACTGTAGTCCGCATGAGGACCGTCCGCACCATAGACAGACTGTATATATATATATATGTATATTTAAAATTATGGCTCTCCTATCAAGCACATATATATATATATATATATATTTTTAGAGTGTGAGTGCAGTGTCAAATTTTGGTATATGTTACTATAGCATTTAAAATTTAATGATTCATGTCAGTGCAACAATTTTAAAGACAAAATTGTCACGCTATATATTGTCAGGACCCGTCCAAAATTCCTCACCGGAACCCTAGACAAGCCCTGATCCCAGGGAAACCCTACCGGACCCTCCAATGGAAAATCCGGCAGAACCTCCCCTAAGGGTTGGACTTACCACAAACTTCCTGCACTGAAAACACACTTCTATATGTATCCCCTTATTCCTCCCACAATACTACAAATTGATTCCACAAATTCACAGCATTCCAAAAGAATAACAACAATCCAGTGCATAATTAATAACTAAATGTCCAATACAGTATACAGAGCATTATACAAATAAATGTGGAATTTATACAATGACAGATAAGGAAGCAATACAAGATGGAGAGGAAAAAGGGAAGAAATACTTCTTGGACTTTCGGTAATGAACTGAGACGTCGGGCTCGCCCCGGACGATCAACGTCTCCCAACCTGGACCTAGGGGAATGGAATTTAAAAACGTGAGATGCTAATCATCTCAGTGAGTGACCCTAACTACTGAACATTTTTAATAATATTAATATAACAAATAAAGGAATTTAATTAATACCAACAATTAAATAAATAAATAATAATAACAATTGAAGTAATATTTTCTATCAAAATCCTCACTATTCACTCTGTTGGAAATATTCCCCTTTTAAAACATTTTCACAAAACCTGATATTCGTACTTCCCGAAAACCAAGGGATCAATCAATTTAATAAACAATAGATAAATACCCCAAATATAAATAAAATGTAATAAAATATAATAGATAATTTTTGAACACTTTGGGGTTTGAAATTTCCATCCAAATATTTATACTTGACGCACCACACCATATACCAGTGATGCCCTCCGATACCCAGCGTCCCGAGCACCGACTGGCGGGAGATTAAAGAGAGAAACCTGCATACAGCATTTCGGCGTCCCGACAGTACTGCTGCTAAAACCGTCATCCCGGCCAAGGAGGGGAGCGGCTGATGCGCAATATATATGACTTGCCTGCTCTCGGTCCAATGGCAACTCACGGGAGACATAATAACTTGCGCGCTAACCACATATATACTGGAATACTAATACTGTATGAGTGCGTCTAAAATAATTTTTAAATTAATTATTACCGTACCGATTTTTCAAAAATTACCTTGGGAAATATACCAGTTTTCAATTTCACCATCCCACATATTTTCCTTTAACATACCCGGTATGAACCTATCAATAATAATATAAAAATAATTTTTCTCATAACACGAGGTCCAACAAATAATATTCCACGGGCATAATTATAAAATTTAAACCACCAATTTAAACAAATAATTTCCTTAAAATATTTAAACCAATTATGCCCAAAAATAATATTAAAATCACATACGGTTTATTATTGAAAATACCTTGCTCATGCGTAATAAATAAAATTAAATCATAATAAAATAATAATTTTCCACAATTATAATTAAATTGCACCACATGAGCATAATTCCAAATATCAATTAAACACCAATTAAATATAATTAATTGCTCCAAAATATTTTTAAAGGTGGGTCACTCACCTGGAGCACGCAATTAATCCAAAATCCTCCATGGGATCAATTCCACGACGCACACGTGCTCCTAGAACAACAATTCACACACAGTCAAATAAATTAATATTTTATTCGGATAAATAATACCCGGTATCTGGGGGGTCTAACACAAACGTTAACCAAAATTGACAAATTATATGTCTATGGAAAGCTTGTGAGATGAGGATCACATTACCGACCTCCATTGAGCTCAATTCAACCGGCGGTGGCCGGAATTTGGCCAGTCTTGATCTCCTTGTATCTTGCAAATCGATGGGAGTTGAGTTAATTGGAGCTCAGAATCGGAATTAGAGGGTCCAAATTAGTGGGAAAGGACCGGTTGCACGACCGGTGGTTACCGGAAAATGGGCAAACCAGCGACAAACCAACCGCTGGCGTTGGAGGCCGATCCCGGCACGTCCGCTGGCCATTCAGCCAGAGATTTGGCCGCTGGTGTCGCCCAGCTGAGGGCTTTCACATCGGCCGGCGCGTGAGTCGTTCTGGTGGCCGGAAAATGTGCAGCAGGGAGATAGATGTATCGGCGGGAGGGAGAAAAATGAAGAAAGAAGGAGAAGAAGGAAGAAGAAGAAGAAGAAGAAAGAAAAGAGGGGCCCGTGGCCCTTTTTTCCCACGTGGGGGAAAAGAAAAAAAGAAAAAAGAAAAGAAAAAAGAAAGAAAAAAGAAATAAAAAGAAATAAAAAGAAATAAATTAAAAAATAATTAAATCATATTAAAAATAATATTATTATGTAAAATAACAATAATATAATAATATGGTATTAAGCATGGTTGACATGTGGCATCTCACCATGGTGACACATGGTCACATTTAATAAGTCACACGTGACACATTGTTACACGTTTAAAAATAATATTAAAATAATACGGTATTTGAAAAACTCTACAGGTCCATAACTTTCAAACCACATGTCCAAATCATACGTGCCACTAGTCTACGGACTCGTATCGACGAGCACTTTACAACCACGTATGAGTCAAAGCTCATTTCCCCATAAATAAAAAGTCAATTCGGGCACCCTTGGACAATTTGGACCCCAAATTGTTTTGCCCATAACTTTCAAACCGTAGCTCCGTTTTCAACGTTCTATTAGTCTACGAACTCGTGTCAACGTGTACTTCATAACGGTACCTCAGTCAACCTAGAATTCCATCTGAGTCAAAAAGTCAACTTTTGACCTCTTGGTCAACGGTCAAAATCAAAGTCAAAGTCAACAGTCAACGGTCAACCTCAGTCAAAGTTGGAAAACTTCCGTTGTACTTTGGGACGGGGTGTTACATATATAGTATTTATCATTGGAGGTAAATGAATTTCATGATGACAAACCAAAGATGCTACAAAATTTAGTATTGCTACTTTAAATTCAACTAGTTCATATACTAAACTGTAAAAAATCAATGTCAGATACTTTCAAAATCAAAATGCTACAAATCTCTAAAGCAAAGATGCTAGGAAAAAAAGGACTTTCATCAATGTTAAAAATAGCAAACGAAAGATGGCCAATAAATCTCTTAACTCTTTCTCTGTGCTGCCCTTTGAAATTTACACATTACAAAGACCCTATACGGTATACAGCTCTTCTAGTTCAAGATTCTCAACAGAAGGTGCACACCAGAGTAAAGAGTCCCTCACTTCTGAATCTCCCTGGGGGGGCGCAAACATTTTGGTATATCCTCTGGAATTATAAGAATCCTCTGGAATTATGAGATACTACAAATGTATACCACAACAAAATTTAAAACATAGATTTCAACCATGTTTGTATGTACGTATGTGTTTATGTAATCAGGTATATGGTACACATATGGAAAAGAAATAAAGAAATTGAGAAAGTATAAATACCTCTCTTGGGAAATCATATTTGCCAAAAGACAGCAACATCTTCTTCAAGCATTAAAAATACAAAAGAAAAAGTATAAGATGAAAGAACCAAATATTTTCCAAACCCATCACAACATGCAGTTTTAGATTGGCTTCTAACAGGTTGGGAGAGTCAATCGATATGGTTGCCACCACTGGACCGTTATAAACAAAGCAAACTAGATTTCGCGTTGTAAATTTAGCCTTAATGCTATCACTATCAGTATGTAAGAATAGAGGTTTGAGGCTGTCATTACGGATCCTTTTATCTTTCAACTGAGAACATGAACATACTCAATTTCTCAGGGACAGGAAGTTCATAAACTGTGCATTCCAACTGCCGTTCAGTAAGCTCTACGTCAAATAATACGAGATTTCTAAGCGTTCGACTAACAACAGGATCTATATCTCCAAGAGAACAATGACGTAAATGCAAGTCTTCATGAATAATACATCCATAAATCAGATATTGAGGTGCCTTATGATCATCAAATTCAACATGCTTCAAACAGAGAGCTTTCAAACTGTAAAGTCTTACAGGAAAACTGATCTCCAACTTTAACCATTCCAACTTAAGAATGGTTAACAATATTGATCCAAGAACACTCGAGGTTAGCAGTTGCAGTGCCTGTTATAAATTGGTTTGATACAGAGGTCTAACTCCTTCACATTACCTTGAAGAATAGCAATACTCGGCCAATCATCTATTTTTGTATTGCTTCAAAAATGATATTCCATGTCTAGCTTAAATCTAGTTATGGATATTGCATCGGCAGAATATTGAATAGAAAGACTGCGGTGTCTCAAACGGCCGCTCACAAACTTAAAGAACATGTTTCTTTGACTTCTTACCATCTTTCGAAAAGTTATATCCTTGAACTCTTCGAAGTATAACTCGGGGAATACAAATCCAAATTCGCCTCCTGGCGCTTCGAAAGAATGCTCATCCAAACAACATAAAAGGTGGGAAGGAATGAGAGGATATGACGTATGAGAAAATCTGGTAACGCTGATATTCAGTCTGTTTCGTTTCCTAGTCCCTCTCTTCCACAGTGCTTCTTCACTTGTTTTGTTTCCATAATTAAAAACCGCTGAGAAGAAGTATCGTGTCGATTAGGAAATGATTGTCTTCCTCAGTATATCTCTCCTCTTATCTTTTTATCAGAATGTATATAATTCTGCAGAACAAAATTGACAGAAGTTGGAAGCATAAATAGCTTACAAACAATAAAATTACACACCAATCCCATAAAATTGCTAATAGCAATATTTTCTTTAAAAATTTAGAAGAAATTATTCACATATCCTCTGTTTTTATTTGTATACTAGTACCTAGAAGGTCTTTTTGACTGGAGCAACTATGATTATGGTAATACATGCTGCATTAATGAAAGCTGGTATACAAGCTATGGAAGCTAAGTAGAAGACCATTGATTAAAAACACTACCTACTCGATTATCAAAACTTTTTTTTAATTTGCAAAAATCCAGAAGATTTCATCGTGAATAATAAAAACAGACTGATGCCTCTAAAACTTTCACAAACTCATTGAATAATTTTTTGTAAATTATATTAATGAACTATAAGCTTAAATAAGCTAAAACCCAATATATTATATATCAGACGCAACTGGAAGAAAATATTAAATCAAAACAATATCAATTGACATGAAGAAACAATGCACAGATTAATTCAAGGGTAATTGATGCATTCCCTACTGAACTGAATATGTTTTGTTAGTTTAGTCTGTAAACTTTTGACACTTTTGTCCCTAAAGTCAAATTTTCCGTCAAATTTTGTCTTTAAAGTTCCAAAACATGATCAGTTTAAGGACAATTCATATAAGCGAAATTCAATTTAAGGACTATTTGTGCAAGCAAAATTCAGTTTAAAAACCATTTATGCAAAGCAAATTTGAGCTTAAGGACCAAAGTGTCAAAAAAAAAGTTCAGAAAATAAAGTGTCATTTCAAGGGGAAATGCACCAATTACCCTTAATTAAACATAATTCTAACCATATAATATATTTGACAAAATTGATGAAAGTAATTTAAATTTATCAATCTTTAAGAGTGAACCATAAACATTGAAGAATTTATAAGAAATATAAGTGAACAGAAAGAAAATCCTTGAATCAAATTGGATTTCATCTTCAACCTTGGTACAAAAAAAAAGTACAAAGACATAGAAAAGAAGAGGACCTGCAAAAAATGAAAATCCTAAATCTTCTATAAATTAGAAATATAAGTTACTTTAGAATTTACCTTTAACCTTAAAAATAATTCTGCAAGTAAAGTGAAAACGAAATATTGTAGTTATATAATATAAAAACTGCAAAGTTTAAGATGAAATATTTTATCCAAACGGAAAGCAAATACTATATAATTAGGTGTTACCGAAATATTAAGATAAGATATAGTCAAAGGACAAATGACGTTTTTATCAGAACTTGGCGTTACTAGCTTATGAAAAGGTGAAGAGAGATATAGGAGAGAAAATAAAGGGGATATTTTTTTTTTTTTTTTATGTTTTTGATTATCATGTAGAGTGTCTTGAATTCTCTTTGGTTGAAAGCAGAGGAACCGATTTTTATGTTCTGTATGAACTCCATATATAATTTGCTTCCAAAGGGGAAAACAAAAAAAAAAAAAAAACCCGTGATGCTTTGAATTTTAATGAAATAATAATGGGGAAGAAAAAAGATGATTTATTCTGCTACCATATAAAGAATTATAGATAATGATCGACAAATCTTATAAAAATAAACAACATGATTTTGCCTTGATCATCAACAAATTCTTTGAATCACCATACACTATACCGATTATAAACTGTTAAAATCATAATTTATCTTCCTTCTCACTATCACATAAAAAATATAACATATCTTCACAATCAAAATGCTAAGGCTTCCATATTTCAATGCCAACAGAAATGTTGATATTTCAACATTGGCGTTCAGGCAAAATGACATTTTATCAATGTTAAAATATCAACCAAAAGATGGCCAATAGACGTCCAAATCTTTCTCAATGCTGATCATTTGAAATTTACATACAGTATCCTAATGATAACAAGGACAATACTGATTTTCTATTTCAAAATTCTCCACAGAAGGTGCACACCAAAGCAAAGAGTCCCTTACTTCTGAATCTCCCACCAGCTCATGATTTATCTTCACCTTCAACTGCTTCAGCGTAGGCAATGGGGGGCAGCATATATTTCTTATAACCTTTGGAACTATGAGACACTACAAAAGTTAACCAGAACAAAAAACTTAAAACACAGAAGAAGACTTTAATCATGCATCTAATCGGGCATAAAAATATACAAATTAAGAGCACGTATGTCTAATTACCTCTTTCAAGAAACCATACGTGTCCAAAGACAGTGTCATCTTTTTCAAGCATTTAAAATACGAAAGAAACAGAATAAGATGAAGGAAAGAAGTCTTATCCGGACAGAGATTATGCAGTTTCAAATTGGCTTCTAAGAGTTTGGGAGCATCAATCGAAATGGTAGCCTTCACTTGACCTTCAAAAACAAAGTGAACAAGATTTGGTGTTTTAAATTTAGCCTCAATGCTACAACCACTAAACCATAAAGATTTGAGGCTACGACTATGGATGCTAACATTACTCAGCTGACAGGAATATAAAGTCAATTTCTCAAGGAGAGGAAGTCCACAAACTAGGCCTTGCAATTTCTGATTAGTAAGCTTCATGTACCATAATGAGAGACTTCTAAGCGTTCCACCAACAGCAAGATGTATATCTCTGACAGAACAAACACATAAATGGAAGTCCTCGATGCTAGTACATCCAGAAATAAGATATCGAAATGCCTCATCATCAAATTCCACATACTTCAAGCAAAGACCTTTCAAAGAGGGAAGGCTTGCAGGAGAAGTAATCTCTAACTTCAATCTTTCCAACTTCAGGATGGTTAATGATCTTGAATTGAGAACTGACCGAGGTAAGCAGTAGTACCTCTTATCACTTGGTTGGATACAAAGGTCTAACTCCTTCACATTACCTTCAACAGCAATACTCAGCCAATCATCGATTTGTTCACCGGTCTTGCTTCCAAAATGATATTGCATGTCTAGCTTAAATCTAGTTACAAATACTGCATCCGCAGAATATGGCATAGAAAGCTTGCGGTGTCTCAAATAGTTGCTCACAAACGTGAAGAACATGCTTTCTTGACTTTTCACCGTCTTTTGGAATGTCAAATCCTTGAACTCTTCGAAATATAATTCTGAAATATGAATCCACATCCGTCTCCAGCGCTTTGAAAGGATGCTCATCCGAACAACATAAAAGGTGGGAAGGAATGAAAGGATACTATGTATGAGAGGATCAGGTAATTCTGATATTCGGTCTTCTCCCATGTTGTTGGTTTTGTTTCCTCCTGTTCTTCTACATTATTTCTTCACTTCATTTGTTGCCATAATTAAGAACTGATGAGAAGGATTATTGTTTAGAAAATAGGCTTAATATGTACATCTCAACACTCTTCTTTATCAGAATATATATATACATATGGTTCTGCAGAATTAAACACTCATAGAAGTTGCAGTGGATATATATCTTACAAACAATAAACTACACCAGTCCTACGAAATTACTAATAGGAATATTTTCTTCTGAAATTTGGGAGAAATTTAATACATATCCTCTGTTTTTATTTGTGTACTAATACCTAGAAGGTGTTTAAGACTTTTTCAAATTATTATTTACTGCTAAAGATGAAAGGGATACAAGTTAAGGAAGCAAAGTATAAGCACAGACTGATAGAAGCAAAACTACCTACTCAACTCTTAAATTTTATTTTATTTATTTATTATTATTATTATTATTATCATTTTTTTTTTTTGGTAGCAAAATCCAAAAGGTTTTTGGAAGCAAAATAACAGACTGATAGGTCTGAAACAAGGGTATGTACTTGAATTACTTCTTATGTAATTCACTATATTTTAAACAGGAAATTTAGTGTGCTTTTAGAACTTGGACAACTCATTTAACTAATTTTTTGCAAGCTCACAGTATATCAATTAAGATTTGATACGAGCTCTCAACAAGTGATTTCAGACTCCCCAAAACAAAACATAGCAAACAACCTTTTTCTATAATTTGTTAAGACAAATTCGCTTGGTTATAAATTTTGAAATGATCTTTAAATTTGTGCAAAATAACATACTTAGTGAGATTTTACTTTTTTTTGAAAAGAAAAAATTTATTGTAGCTGCAGTGGAAGATTGTTGAAGTCTCCACGAATCTAGAGGGAATTTTTATAATCTAATAGCAGTGGTATAAATGGTATTCTTCTATTTTTAAGATCCTAGCTCAAACCAAAAACTTCTCTAGCATAACTTATGAGTTTATTCGTATTCAAAAGCTTAGCATAAAGAGAGGAAAAAAAAAAAAAAAAACCACAAAAACAAGAGTATAATATCCTACAATCAAAAAACAAAAACAAAAACAGAAACAAAAACAGAAACAAAAAACAAAAACAAAAACAGAAAGGAAACAATATTTATCTGAAAAAAGCAAAAGAAAAAAAAAATGCATAGAAAAGAAAAGAAAAACCTTTAGAGCCAGAGTAAGAATAACACACATAAGCAAAAAAGGGGTAATTCTTTGCTTGCCCAGCACCACAGAGCAGGTGATGGTTCTTTTTCTGGAGAGCAAGAGTCGAGAGAGAAGTGAGACACGGAAAGACAACCAAAGCAGGTAAAACAAAGTACTACTAAGTAGGAGGGAAAAAAATAATGGTATAAAAAAAAATTAAAAAAAAAGGAAAGAAAAAAAAAAAAAAAGAAAAAAATCTGAAGAAGCAAAGCAGCACGTATTACTCCTGACCATTGGATCACCTTCAGATGAACGGCTTGACCCTTTTCCTCTGACAATCTATTGACCCAAAAATGACTTTTTAGTTTCCTTTGAACCAATGCCAACGAACCAGCAAATTGAAGTACAAACATGATTTTTAAATAATATTTTAAGCTCAGAACCATAAAAAATAAAAATAAAAATAAAAGTTATTGAAAAGACGCATAAAGGTTTAGCTTAGGCTACCAGGTTTAATCAAGTGCCCATGTGAAAATGGTTTTAAAATCAAAGTTATAAAAATGTACTTCCTAAATGTTTGGCAAAAAATGTGCAACCCATTTTTGGTGATTTTCTTTAAAACAAAAAGTTTTTGGTGATTTTCTTGTTAGAAAATTACCTAAAAAATTATTTTCTAAAATGGATCAATGATTCTAGAAATCAATTCCAGAAATTAATCCAAACGTGTCCCAAAGTGAGTAAATCTTTTTTAAAAGATTTGCACACCCCTGCCAGTTTATGCTCATTTTTTTTTTTTTTTTTCTTTAGCCACTTGGACGTATCTAAGAAGATGCCTAATGAAACGATTAACAAACCAAATTTCTACTAGCGAGGAAAGAATTTAATTATTCCGAAAAAAAAAGGAAAATAATTTAATTTTTAACATGCTATTTGTTAATTTGAGTTGGTTTAGAAAACAAAATTTGTATGGGAAAGTACTGAAGTTATAGAATCATGTTATTCAAAATATCATGTCAATTATCGAAATTCATAGAATAATAACTGTGAGATCATCAGCAGCTAATATTTTTCCCACACAAAACTTGGAACTAAAAGCATTTTCTGCTCGTAGAGGGGCTCAATTGCCACCTTAAAATTAACCCAAACAAAAGAAGTTCTAATCATCTTTTAATACAGGATCTGAAAGTAAGAAGCAAGAATTTTACTTCATTAAAGCAAATAAAAAAGCCACCAAAAAGATGGTCAATAAATATAGTGAAAACATCTTAATGCACATCTAAAGAAACTACTATTTTTATTCCAATCAGAAAATAGTTAGCTGCAGTCGAGATTGCAATCCAATTAGTAAGTATCATGCTTTTTTATCTATTTCTATTCAAATTCGAACGTAACATAACTGCAATACCAATAATTATCCCAAAAAAAAAAAAAAAAAAAGCTAGCTGACTATTCATGTAGACTACTTGATGATTTACTAGGGAAATTATCAGGCTAAGGAGTAGCTATACCAAACCTTATGATAACAACAGTAAATAATAATCGTCATAGAAATTTCTGTCTAGGGATATATATTATTTTATGTTATATGTTTTAAAAGTCTAGGACTTCAGTAAATTATCATCATATATGATTAGATTGACCTTGTACTTGATTAATTAGCTAGTCCATTTAGAACAACTGAACCTGTTGTTTGTTTTCTCTTTTACAATTGAAAAAAAAAAAAAAAAAAAAACTGGCTCAGTCAGTAGAAAATCTTTCAATTCTATGAGGGTCAAGTTTAGTTGCTTGCATACATTGCTTTGAAGAGATTTGATTAATTGATACTTTCGGTTTGTTTTTAACTAATTAGAAAGATGACTTAAAAACATATATACATGTGATATGAAATATACACATTTTATTCGAATATAAAAAATTTAAAGTTATAAAGAACAAAGTAGTTAGCATGCAATCTTGGGATTATAACAGTTAATAGAAAATAAAAACCCTAAAAAAAAAAACATGTAAGCAACATAAAGAAATAAACAATAAACAATTTATTGGGCCTAAAATTCTAAATCAAGACATATCTTTTTTTCTTTTTTTGTTCCTTTATATATTTTTTTTAAAGAATTAAGACATTTTCTTTTATTGTTTTAAATTATTATTAATGTAGAACTATGAATAAACTATTATTAAAAGAAATCTTACAGACAAGAGTAGTTATGTATGGTAAGAATTTATAAATTAAAACAAATATAAAATGTACAAGAAAACAAATTTATCTTATATGCAAACAAATAAAAAATTATCCCAAATGTAAACAAATTTATCTTATATGCAAAAAAATAAAAAGTTATCCTAAATGTAAACAAATTTAACTTATATGACAAAAAAAAAAAAAATTATCCTAAATGTAATAGGACATAAAATATTCATCTAAACTCTTAAAAATTGCCAAATTTTGAACAAGTAAATGTGAATTTTGTTATCCAATAAGACTTATAAATAAATTATTTTATTTTTTTTAAGTGTTCGATTAAAAAAAAAAAAAACTTATTGTAAAAAGTAATTTTTGAAAAATAGCCGTTCTTCTGTCTCTCTTACGTGACGACGTCGTTCTTGTTTTCGAAAAGTGAGAATTACAATGCTATAATAAATAGTCTCTCTCTCCCCGGTTCGCTGTCCCTCCAAATCCCACTCTTTCTCTTCTACTCTTCTGGTTTCTCTTCGTTTCGTCTTCGTCTTCGTCCTTAAACCTTTCTCAAATCAAAATTATCATATTCTTCGTCTTCGTCTTCAAACCTTTCTCAAATCAAAATTATCATATTCTTTTCAATGATTTTCGTTGAAGCCATCAAATCCGCTGAGATGCCGAAACACCTATTTAGATTGGTTTGTACTGTTTATTTAGTTATTTTATGGATGAAGTCAAATTGGTTTTTTTGTTTTTTTTTTTTTTTTCGGTTAACGGAGAAATTAAATTGGGGTTTTTATGAATGAAGTTAAATCAGGGTTCTTTGGGTGTTTTTTTTTTTTTTTTGGTGGAAGACATCAAATTGGGTTTTAATGGATGAAGTCAAATCGGGGTTTTTAGGGTTTTTTTTATGGATTTAATCAAATTGTGGTTTTATGGATGAAGTCAAATCGGGATTTTTAGGGTTTTTTTTTATGGATTTAATCAAATTGTGGTTTTATGGATGAAGTCAAATCGGGGTTTTTAGGGTTTTTTTATGCACGAAATCAAATTGAGATTCGTAAGGCTTTGTTTATGGATGAAATCAAATCGGTTGGAAATGTAAAAAAAGGGAGTTTTATTTCCTAAAACGAACATACGAAGCTGATGTGGCAGTACGTACTGTTGCAAAGAACCATCAAGGACTGATCTTATTTATTTGTAAGGCAAGGCATGAGATTCTCTCCTGCAATCTGCTCTCAAAACTGAACCTATGATCTGGATTACAGATTGTGCACAAAAGAGATGTATTTTGCTCTCAAATAACAGTTAAGCTAATGCTTCTTGGTTAATAAGTACATTTTCAAGATCTATGAGTCAGGTTGGATTGGCTAACAATAGAATACAAGGTTAAACCACTTGCACCACATCGGGATGTAGCAGTATATTAACCTCTGTTTACCAACTTACTTAGACGATCCAGTAAAGGAGGGAGACTCAACTCCAGAAACAATGGATCGCATATATAAAAAGATAACGAGGTACAATTTCTATTTCCTTTCTAGTTTCTACAAATGGGATGCTCTTTCATTTTCAATTTTTACCAACCAAAAGGATGGGATTCTTCCCCTGGTTCCTTCTTGTCTTCTTATCGTCCTTTCAATGCTTGTCTCTCACACAATCTTAAGTCTCTTACTGTGTTGTTATAACAAAGTGTTACTTGTAAGTGAAAATGTGTTAGTTGAATTCTATTGATCTTAATTATCGAGTTTTGACTGGTTCGCAACTTGAATTGAATGTTGTATGCTCTAACTATAATATGATTCTGAATGTTGATTTGTTATGATCTGCTTTGTGTTCATTTCAACTCTTACTCTTTTCTCTGGTAGCTTAGTTTCCTCTAATGAATGCCCAAAAACATTTAGTGAAGAAATTTAGTGTGTGTGTGTTTGGAATAGAATGATGCCTATGATGATGACTGATAAATAGTAACTGATATGCAGTCATACATATGTAAATACTTAAAACATGCTCTAAGTGTGAGTGTGTGTGTGTGTGTGTGGGGAATGGAATGATGCCTGATAAATGACTGATATGCAGTCATACATACATAAATACTTAAAACATGCAAACAACAATGCATCTACATTTATAGACACATGATATTGCCAAGCCCCAACACCCATATGATCTTTATTCCTCAGTTGATGACTGTAGGTGACTTCTTGATAGAGTATATATGGTATGAATTAAAATTAGAAAGAAAAATAAGTGCATAACAAAAATCAGTATAGGTGAATTCAGCAGATGATATCATATACATTTTCAATAGATATTAGATGGAAATTATGAAGTCCATGAGCATGGAAATTAATCATTCTCTCATTTCTCTGATTGTGCAGAGCAGAGTCTGTCCTTAGCTTTGGTTATGAATGTTAATGGAAAAAGCTTCTTCAGTTACTTGTCCAAGGAGAGAAGGGGTTTGTGGTTTGCTGTGTAAATTAATGTAAACTCTTTGACTATAATGCTTTTGGATCTGATTGTATGTATAGCTATAAACGATGAAGTGAATATAAAAGTGGATACTATTTTTGTTGGGAGAAGAGACCACTGGGGGATTGCTCCAGGGCTCTTCCTCCTGTGTGTTGTGTGTGTAGGTGGTGGGTTACTTTCTTTCTCTCATTTCTTTTCCTCTCAACATCCCGCCTTCAATCTTTCTCTTACTTTCCCATCTCCATGATGCCTATCTATTTTTGTTCTTTCTGCTTTACTATCTCCATTTTTTTCCTCTCTATTTTCTCTCTTTGTTTTTTCTTATTTCATTTATCTATCTTCTTTGTCTTTCTAATTTCTCAATTTGTTTTATCTCTCTGCTTTCTTTTTGTTTCATCTCTTTACTTTCTGTCCTTACTTTCTCACTTTTACTTTTGTTTTTCTTCACTCTTTCTCTGCCGTCTCTTTCCTTTTTCTCCTTTTATTTCTTGCTCTATTTTCTCAGTTTATCTTTAGATTTTCTCTTTTAACTTTCCTCCTCCACTTCCTCTTTATATTCTCTATACTTTCTCTTTAATTTCTCTTCACTCTCTAGTTTCTTTCTTATTATTTGCCTATGGGTAAATTGTTTGTTTCGCATGTTATGGTGCCTAATTTTATTAAATTCCATTTATGTCGTTGGGAGGTTAAAAATAAACAAAATTACAAATAAAACAAATACTATTAGAATCTTCTAATTTTGTTAAAATAACTAAAATTAAATAAGAAAGTGGAAAAAAAAAGCATATGAGTTTTAAACAGACAAAATTGATGCTACGAATATTTAAAAAAAAAAGAAAAAAGAAAAAAAGAAAAAAAAGAATACTATGAATATAAAAATAAAAATGAAGATAATTTTTCAAGCTAATAATACCTTTATCAAAATCGATTATATTTTTGTAAAAAATACCCAAAAAACTATTTTTAATAGAACAAATACAAAATGACAAAATACTTATATACAAATTTAAGATTAAAAAACTAGTGATTGAAAAGAAATAAAAATGTGTTAGAACCTACATAATGAATTTTAAACAGACAAAATTGATACTACGAATACAAAAGGTACTTGAAAAATTTAAAGAACACTTTGAATATAAAAATGAAAATGAAGATAATTTTTCAAGCTATGTACCTTTATCAAAATCGATTATATTTTTGTAAAAAATACCCAGAAAAAACTATTTTTAAAAGAACAAATACAAAATGACAAAATATTTATATACAAATTCAAGATTAAAAAACTAGAAATTAGAAAGAAATAAAAATGTGTTAGAAACTAAAAAAATAATAAAATAAACTTAAAAAGATGAATATATTTTTTATTAAATGTGAATTATATTTTTTTATTCTTTTGTTACATGAAACAATTACAATAAACCTATACAAATATATAACCACTAATTGATTTTACTTCTAAATTATCCAATTTGCATTACTAGATCCCTTTAAAATATTAGGAAATTCTTTATCGCATAACGAATAATTTATCGATCCTTTGATATATCTCTAAGTACTCTTTCTAAGGTATTCCAATGCCCTTTGCTAGGATTATGTGCAAAGTTTCCTAATGGCATAAGCTATATCAGGTCTAGTTGTATTAAGTATATATAAAACACCTATTATTTGAGAATATTTCAATTGAGAAACTAGTTCACCTAAATTCTTCCTTAAATATTTCAATTGAGAAACTAGTTCACCTAAATTCTTCCTCGAGTGTACGTTTGAATCATATGGTGTTTTCGTAGGATTGCAATCAAAATGATTAAACTTCTTCAACGATTTCTCTATAACACTAGTTTGATTTAAAGTAATTCCTTATTCTTTCCTCTCAATTTTCATGCCTAAGATCACATATGCTTCTTCCAAATCCGTCATATCAAAACGTCTAGATAAGTAAGATTTTACATCATTCACTATTCCTAGATTTGTCCTAAATATCAAAATATAATCAATATATAAATAAAAAATAACATGTTCTCCATTATTCTCCTTATAATATACAAATCTATCATGTCTATTAATTTTAAACTCATAATCTAAAATAACTTTTTTAACTTCTCATGCCATTGTTTAGGAGCTCATTTACGTCTATATAAACTTTTAACTACTCTACATATCTTGTATTTTTGATCTTTAACAACAAATTCTTCAGGTTGCTTCATATAAAATTTTTCATCTAAATTTCTATTTAAAAATCCATTTTATAAAACACTAAGTTATGTATAGATGCCAAGGCTATTAGAATTCTAATAGAAGTAGTTTTGGAAACAGGTGAATATGTATCAAAATAATCTATTCCTTTTTTTTGTGTAAATCTTTTAGCTGCTAATTTAGTCTTATATTTATCTATACTCCGATCAAGATTCAATTTCTTCCTCAACACCCATTCGCCCATTGCTTTATTTCCAAAAGGTAAATCTGTTAGATCCCAAGTACTATTTTGAGCTATAGATCGAAACTCATCATTTATAGCTTCTTTCCAAAGGGAGCATTTATAGATTGTATAGCTTCTGTGTAAGTTGTCAGGTCACCTTCCACTCAAAATGTATAAAAATTATCACCAATATCCTTTTCAACTCTGGGCCTCTTACTTCTTAATTCTTGAGGTTATAAAAATTATCACCAATATCCTTTTCAACTCTGGGCCTCTTGTTTCTTAATTCTTGAGGTTCTATAACATTTTTCATAGGTTTACTAGAAGAATTCTGTTTGTTTATGTATTTTAGTCTTATAAGGAAAAATATCTTCAAAGAATGTAGCATCTCTATACTCTATAATAGTATTATTTTAAAATCCACTAATATTTTGTTCTATTACTAAAAATCTATTGGCATTACTATTATAAACATAACCTATGAAAACAGTGTCTACTGTTTTAGGACCTATTTTCTTCCTTTTAAATTCAAGTATACTAATCTTAGCTAAGTAGCCCCACACTTTTAAGAGTTCTAGATTGCGTTCTTCATTTTCACAACTCAAAAGGAGTTTTCTTATGATCTTTAACAGTTACCCTATTTAACACAAAACATGAGGTAAGTAAAGCTTCCCTCCACAAATTCTCAAGTAACCCACTACTTATAATCATATCTGTTAAAATTCTGTTCTTTCTGTCATCTACACCATTTGATTATGGTGAATAAGGAGGAGTACGTTCGTGTATTGTTCCATGTTCTTCACAAAAGTTGTTAAACTCATTTGATGTAAACTCATCACCTCTATCATATCTAAGTCCCTTACCACCTCTGTCATAGCGAAGTCCCTTAATCTTTTTTATCTGATTGATTTTCCACTCCACTCTTATAAATTTTAAATTTATTAAACACTTCATCTTTTGTTTTTAAGAGAAATATATAAAAATAATTAGAAAATTTATATGTAAAAGTTATAAAATATTTATTTCCATCTCTAGTTTAGAGTCCTATTAATCTCTTAATTTTATTTATATTTATATATCCTAACCTTTCATGCCATACATCACAAGATTCAATACTAAAAACTTTAGGAGAAATTTTGTTGTTTTCAAGTACAACATTTAATTTAAACAATCTGTCATTAATGTATCTTTTACCAACAAAGACATTAGTCATTGAAATAGCAACCTTGTTAGATTCCATTACAATTTTATATCCTTGTTGAATTAAGGATGAACCACCAATTAGATTTCTCCTCACATCAAAAATATATGCACATCCGTCATAACTAAAACCTTCCCAGAAGTAATCTCTAACTCCACATCTCCAACCTCACACACTAATGCTATGGTGTTGTTCCCTAAAGTTACACTTCCTCCACTTGAGTTCTGATAAGTTTTAAAGAATTTTGTGTTAAAACAAACATGCCCATTTGTGCTTGAATCTAACCACCAGTCATCAGTATAATGCGTCAAATTATCATAGGCTTAATACTATACCTCAAAGTATATTCATTTTGTTCCTAGTGTTGATTCACTAAGACATGTATTTGTTCCTTAAATCCCTTTTATTGATTAGTACCTCTCTTAAGTTTATAAGACTTAGTCTTCTTATAAAAACAATCCTTAGCAAAGCCATTGGTTCTCCAACAAACAAGCATGGCTGTTTCCTTTTGCCTTTGGAATTATCTATGTATTTATTATTATTTTTTTGTTGATTTCTATATTGATTAGGACTCCTATTGTTGTTGAACCGTTTAAAATTTTTACCTCTACACCAAAAGTTGTTCTTATAGTTGGTATTTTCAATTAAGTTTCTTGTATATGCTTTTGGATAACTAAATCTATTTTTCTCTTCAAACCTAAGAAAGTTAATTACTTGGTTAAGGTCAAGTCTCCTTGTTTATGCCTAAGGGATCTAGCAAAGTCTGAACAAAACATGGATAGTTTTTCTATTAGGCAAGATACTTTATAATCTTCACTAAACTTAGTAACTTTCATCTTAATCTTTCTTAAAAGTTCTTGAATTTCATGAATATGATCACTAATTAATCTATCTTCAACCTTGATTAATTATTAAAACTAGAAGCATTGATTCTTTCCATGCATGCATCAAAATTTCCATATTAATCCACTAATTCTTTCCATAATTTTTGGCACGAGATATAGAGTTACAGATATCATCAGAAAGTGTGCCTAAGATTGTATAATGACAATGAAACTCTATTTCTTCTTCAGTCATTTAGGAAGTTGTAGTGGTAGTAGAAGTTGAAGTTTCTTTTGTAGAGGTTTGAGATTGGATATTATTATACTCATCACAATAGTTACCACAAACATTGGTCGGATACTATTTTTTTCTATAATTAACACTGGTTGGATACAATTATGTTTTTATTAGTTATCGAAACAGTAATGCAATTTCATAATAAAAATACTCAAACTTATAATATTAGTATTGGTGTTCACAAATATGATACTAAATAAAGTTTCAACACTACTAAATAGTTACAAAATATCAAAGGCGCATACCTCAATTCAATTTAAACAATATGTAGACTTTTAAACAAAATAAAAAAAAATAAAAAAGAAGAAATATACGTATCTAGTCATGCAATTGCAATAATAACTTTTTTTTTTTTTTTGGGCTCTTTATAAGTATGAACTTGAATTATCACATATGCGTACTCCAACAGTCTGAATGCTTGAAAAATAAATAAATAAATCATTAAAAGTAAATTTGACATTGCTTCCATTGTAATATTATATATGGTACTTTCTGTAGGTTCAAATTCAAACAACCCACATTTTCAAACTTAAAAAAAAAATAATATCAATAATGCTTGTCAAAATCACTTGTGTACTTTTCAATGTTTCTTTATTTTCTTTTGGTAGAAAATCTTTCAATGTTTATGTTAAGTACAATGGGCATGCCCATGCCTATCAGACTGTCAATTTCAGTTCATATATACTGTATTTTCAATAAATATATTAATATTATAAAAGTAAATTTTGCCAGTGAGTGATAAATAAATTTTGCAACTGAATGATAAATTCTATAATTTTCTTGCTTGTTCGTTTTATTCTTCAGCCATAAGCTGACAAGCTGTGAAAAAGCTCCATTCATTTTATATTTAAGATAAGAATACAAAACGATGATTAATTTGAGAATTATGAAGAAAAAGAAGATACAATTTAATCGACCAGAACACAGTGATCCATTATACCATACCTGTTTTTATTTAGAAAATGATAAAGTAGAAAATAAATAAAGAACCATAAAGAAGAAAAAGACTAAAATGGTAGGTCTTAAAGACCTTGAGCAAACTGAGAAGCAAAAGCTTCCACAAGATGTTTATTCAAAGGCAAACCAATATGAACCCCACCATCACCATTTGTACCATCCGCAAGACAAATCGCGCTGTTTGTATCAAAGCAAGGCATATCCACCTTTGTGAGAAAAGCATCAAGTATTGTGATGAGTAGAGCACAGGAAGTATAAAAGTGCATTTTTAATGATCAGTGGTGGGATAAATTAAAATATTTTTTATCTTTTACTGAACCTATACTTGATATGCTATAGGTTGCTGATATTGATACTCCTGTTTTGCATTTGATTTATGATATACGGGATAGTACGATTGAAAGAGTGAAAAAGATTATATTTGACAATGAAAGGAAAGATCTATTTGGTGGTAATTCAATTTTTTTTTTTTATGCTGCTCATGAAATTTCAATTTTTTTTATGCTGCTCATGAAATTTCGGAAAGTAAAGGGAACATAAGTAACACCTTTTTACATTGTATGGCACATATTTTGATGCCAAAATATTATTGTGATGTTTGGCTTCAAGGTGGAAATAATGGAATTATGAGGATAGCACCACATGAGGATCAAAAGTTGTCTACCGATAGAAGCAAATGCTTCAAGAGACTTTCAAAATCCAAATGATTTTAGAAAATTTTATGCTGAATTTGGAGTTTTCTCAAGTGGAACTAACTATTTCAATCAGCCACATGTTATTGAGGCGAGAATGTTTGAGGAACCATTGCCATGGTGGGCCAATCATGGTGCTTCTACACCATTGTTGCAAGCTTTAGCCTTCAAATTGCTTTCATAGCTAGCATCTTCATCTTCCTGCAAGAGAAATTAGAGCACTTATTCCCTCTGATGCTCAAACTCTTCAAAATCACCGAAGCACCCATGTCGACACGACACAGATACAGGTGTAAAATTCGCTCCAGATATGCCGTGGGAAAAATGGGTACAACTGTTTCGTACAATCAACATCTATAGAGCATTTATGAAGAAAACAAAGAATCTATCCATGGAGAAAAACGAGAGAGAAAAGCATCAGTAAAGAGAAGAAAAACGAAAGAGATTGAAAAGAAAGGTTCCGAGCATCCATGGCATAAAGAGAGAGAAGAGAGGTTCCTACCTGCTAAGCTTCCTTAATGGAACTGGAAAGAGAAGAGAGAGGAGAAAGGTTGAAGAAAAGCATCGAGCAGTGACGAGACGTGCAGAGTCATCACTCTATCTACTATACATTTACCAATGTGATGTTAGAAGTTTTGAGAAGAAAATGCAAATCTAACCTGCTAATTATCCTATTTTTACTATTTAGAAGTTTTGAGAAGAAAATGCAGATCTAACCTACTAATTACCCTATTTTTACTATTATCTTATTAATTTTATATTAAATAAAAATTAGATAAAAGATTGTTGCTTTTAGTTTTTTATTTATTTATTTATTATTATTATTATTATTATTATCAATGTATTGAACTTTGGGAAGACATGGCATTTAAAGGGATTAAGATGCCCATCTTCTAATATAAGAACATTATTGGGACCTCTTAAATTTTACTAACAAAATATAATAGAATTCCATCCCCCCCCCCAAAAAAAAAAAAAAAAAAAGAAGAACAAACGAAAAAGAAGAACAAACGAAACAATAAAAAATCATAGCTACATAAAATATTAATTTTCTAATAGAAATATAAAAAATCACTGCTAAATAAATTATTGATTTTCTAATAAATAATATATTTTATAATTTTTTTGTCTGCTATAATTTTATATATTTAATACATCTCCAACCAAATATGTTGAATTTTTTATTAAAAAAATGATGGATGCAAAAACGAAAACAAAATAATTTTTAATAATTTAAGTTATTAATACTAAATGTATTTCTATTGAAAGTGTATATATATATATATATATATAATTATATTTTTCTTCTCAAAAAATACGTAAAATTATATATTTGGAAAGAGGGCAAAAAAAGAGAACGAATAAGAAAAATAAAATGGGTCTCAAATGATTTATAAACTTTTCCAAAAAGAAAAAGATTTTTTTTTTTTTTTTGGGTTGAAAACCAAAGAAAATATTCTTTAAAGTTTAGATGCTAGTTTTTATCAAATAAAAGAAAAAAGTTCTACACTCTAGTAATAGATCAATTGAGCAATCTTATAATATAATAAATCTTGTGATAAATTGGTAATTGTAAATGATAACTAAAATAAATAAAAAGAGTATGCATAATAAAAAAGATAAGAGAATAAGCAAAAAGAGTCTTCAATAAAGATAACTTTTTTTTAATTTTAAAATTTTTTTTCTGAATTTAATTTTAAACTTTTAATATCACATCAGATGATGATGATAATGATAATAATAATAATAATAATAATAACATAAATAAGAGTATAAACATGATCAAATTGACAATAACTAGTAAAACAATTGGAACTATTTCCAACTAATGAAAGTGGTTAATCATTTTTGACAACAATTATGACTTTATGTCCAATATCCTATTAAAATAATGTAAATAGAAATTTTAAAATATCAAATTGACATTGACTTAACTATTGAATTATATTATCAGTAAAAAAAAGAAAAAAAATATTCAATAATATTCACTCAATGCTCAAAATGTACATAACTAGCATAGAAAGTCTAAATTAAGTTTAATAATAATTTAGAATTATTTTTTTCATTTTCAAAATAATAATATATTAAAATTTTAATGTCATACTTTTATTTTGAAAACATCTCATACTTTTTCGTATGAATTACAATATATATTGAGAGCATGTGATACTTTGAACGTAATTAAAATTATGACATGATTTTTATCATTAGGTTAATTAATTTGTATCTATATGTAAAATTTTCCTACATTAATGTGGATCTAAAAATTTTTCTCTAACATAACTTTAGCTAATAAAACGTCATTGTTTTATAATGTTGAACTGATTTATTCTAAATGTATTTTTCTACCAATTATTCTAATAAGATTTAAATATATAATAAATAATCTTACTTGTAAGCTATAATTTTTCATATATTATGTGCTTATATAACTAACACTAACTCAACTAGCCTATAAATATAAATCAATTCCTAAGATTTATGACTGTTGTATATCTAATGAACTCAAATTATCTATCTAGATCATTCCAAAGTTTATAAACATGTAATCATGTGCTTACATAACTAATATTAACTCAACTAGCCTATAAATATAAAATTATGACATGACTTCCATAATGTTTTAAACTAAAATATCTTCAGATGTTAATTAATTTGTATCTATATGTAAAACTTTCCTAGATGTTAATTAATTTGTATCTATATGTAAATTTTTCCTTTATTAATGTGGATCTAATAGTTTTTCTCTAATATAACATTATGGTAAATAATTCTTTCTTATAAGCTATAAGTACGACTGTAATCATGTGCTTATATAACTAATACCAACTCAACTAACCCATTAATATAAAATTAATTCCTAAATTTTATGACTTTTGTATATTTGATGAACTCAAATTATCTATCGAGATCATTTCAAAGTTTATAAACACATAATACAAAACATAAGAATTCAAATTGTCTATCAAAATTGTTTTCAATATTTATAAACATACAACATAGAACATAAGAAATTACATATATATGTTACAAAACTAGTCAATAATAACATTATATATACAATGTTACAACACTAGTCACTAGTAAAATTATTGCAATGATAAAAGTGCTACAACATTTCAAATAATACGCAAACATTAATTAAATAAATATATCATATTATATGATATAAAATCGTATTTTATGTCTAATAGACAATGTCATATAACAATATATCCAATAGATCATGCTATGCCAAACAAAATAATAACAGGTCATGCTATCTGAAATATATGGATAATAACTTATCTAAAGATATATATAATAAATACATTTTAAAACATTATCTAAATGTAATATGCCACTTTATTAAATAATGAAAAAATATCATGTTGTCATCCACTAGTAACTAAGAAACGCAAGGCAATTAAAGCACAAAAAAAAAAAAAAAAAAAAAAAAGAGGAAGATGAAGAAGAAGAAGAAAAAGCGTGGCATGCATTTTTAACCCAAAAAAAAAGAAAAAAAAAGATGGCTTGAGTTTATTAAATAATTTATCAAAAAGGCCAAAGAAAAAATATCTATATATAATAGAAGTATGGAAGGCAAAAGGGATATCTGAATCCCTCTTCTTTGCCTCCGCAACTTCTCTTTCTCTGTATTTCAGATGGCTTTATATTCATTCAATTTTTTCATTAGAAACACACAACTTTCTCAATCAACATTCTTCTCTCTCTCTCTCTCTCTCTTTTGTAAAAAACCATAGCAATTTTTAGCAATATTTATCAAGAATTCTTTAAAACCCATTTTCTCCTCTTTGTTAATCATTATTAGATTATCAAATGAATCTATCTAGCCTTACACCAGAGATGGTAGCATCAAGAAAACCAACACAATGACCATCTTCTATTAAAGGATTCCAATTTCATGATAAACCTTTATGGAACCATATCAAGGATCTCAATGTAGCTGTTGGTGAAGGTGGAACTCGATGCTGGACTTGCAACTACTGCAGCAAAAAGTGAAGGGTTCATATTCAAAGATGAAAGCTCATTTACTCAAGATTCCAGATCATGGGGTTGAATGTTGCAAGGTTTTTTGCAAGTGATTTACTTCAACAAATAAAAAGAGAACATGACCAAGTTGATATGAAGAGACTCCACGACGAGTTCGATGAAAGAGAAAAGGTAGAGTATGTGAATTTACCTAGCAGTTCGGATTTGTTGCAACACAAAAAGAGGAAAGGAGCAATGATTGGATCTTTAGAGAAATCTTTCAACACTACACAATGAGATATTGCTAATAAGGAAGCTGCTAGGATGTTCTATGCCAGTACACTACCATTCGGTTTTGCAAAATCTCCCTATTTTAGGTAGTACTCAAAGACACCAGCAAACAACAATTTGGCAATTATACTCCTCCTACTTATAACAGATTGAGGACAACTTTACTTGCATAAAGAAAGAACATATTAACAGGAAACTTCAACCAATGAAAGATTCATGGAGCAAGAAGGGAGTGTCAATTGTTTTTGACGGACGATTGGATAGGCAAAGAAGATCTCTTGTCAATATGATGGTTGCATCTTTTGATGGAACAATGTTTATCAAATCAATTGATCCTAGCGAAAATATAAAAGATGGGGACTATGTGGCTTCTTTGTTTTTATAGGTGATCAATCATATTGGAGATGCTAATATTGTTCAAATAATTATTGATACTGCAAGCAACTTCAAGTCAATAGGATTACACATTGAATTCAGGTATCCTCACATCTTTTAGACTCCCTGTGTGGTACATAGCTTGAATTTGGCTTTAAAAAATATAAGTGATGCATTTGAAAGATCACATCAATACACCCATTGTAAAAGGATTGCTGATTTAGTGTCTGATGTGCAAACAGTTCATAATTTTGTTGTCAATCATAGTATGACATTATCTATATACAACAAGTATTTTAAGTTAAGTTTGTTAAAGATTGTTGATACAAGTTTTGCATCAAACATTGTGATGAGTAGACATCTAAGAGAAGTGAAGACAACATTTGAAAATGATGGATTCTGAATGGAAATCATACAAGAATGCAAATGTTGAAAATAAAGCACACTAAGTAAAATAATACAATCAACATCTACAAAGCTTTGATGAAGAAAATAAAGAATCCATCAAAAAAGAGAAGAAAAAAGAAAGAGATGGAAAAGAGATAGAAAGAGAAGGGTCCGAGCATGCATGGCATAAAGAGATTACAGAGGTTCCTGCCTACTAAGCTTCCATGGTAGAGCTAGAAAGAGAAGAGAGAGGAGAAAGGTTAAAGAGGGAAGAGAAGAAGAAAAGCATCAGGCAGTGAAGAGACATGTAGAGTTGCCGATGTGCCTGCTATACATTTATCAATGTGACTTTAGAAGTTTTGAGAAAAAAACGCAAACATAACTTATTAATACCCTATTTTTATTATTATTTTATTAATTTTATATTAAATAAAAATTGGATAAAGCTTTTAATTTTTTTTTTCATTCTCAGTGTATTGAACTTTGGGAAGAGATGACATAAAGCGATTAAGATACCTTATTTCTGAAATAAAAACATTATTGGGACCTCTTAAATTTTACTAACAAAATACAATAGAATTCCATCCAAAAAAAAAATAGTAGAAATATAAAAAATCATAGCTAAATAAAATATTAATTTTCTAATAGAAATATAGAAAACCACTGCTAAGTAAATTATTTATTTATAATAAATAATTTTTATATTTTTTGTCTGCTATAATTTTACATATTTAATGCGTTTCCAACCAAATATGTTGAATTTTTATTAAAAATGATGGATACAAAATGAAAGCAAAATAATTTTTAATAATTTATTGTAGTTATTAATACTAAACGTACTTCTATTGAAAGTGTATATATATAATTATATATTTCTTCTCAAAAAATATATATAATTATATATTTGTAAAGAGGGGAAAAAATAGAATGAATAAGAAAAATAAAATGGGTTTCAAATGCTTTATAAAGTTTTCAAAAAAGAATTTTTTTTTTGGAAGATCAAAGAAAATATTCTTCAAAGTTTAAATGTTAGCTTTTATCAAATAAAAGAAAAAGTTCTGCACTTTAATAATAGTTCAATTGAGCGATCCTATAATATAATAAGTTTTTAGAGAAATTGGTAATTGTAAATGATAACTTAAATAAATAAAAAGAGAATGCATAACAAGAAAGTTCAGAAAATGTTTAAAAGAGTTCTCAATTAAAGATGACTTTTTTTATTTTAAACTTTTTTTTGATGAATTTAATTAAACTTTTAACATCACATCAGATGATGATGATAAAACAATAACATGTATAAGAGTATAAATATGATCAAAATGACGATAACTAGTAAAACAATTAGAACCTACTTCCAACCAATGAAAGTGGTTAATCGTTTTGACAACAATTATAACTCCATGTCCAATATGCTGTTAAAATACTGTAAATAGAAATTCTAAAATATCAAATTGACAATGACTTAACTATTGAATTATATTATTAGTAAAAAAAAAATTAAAAAAAATATTCAATAATAATATTCACTCAATGTTCAAAATATATATAACTAGGATAGAAAGTCTAAATTAAGTTTAATAGTAATTTAGAATTATTTTTTTCTTTTTCAGAATAATAATATATTAAAATTTTAATGCCATAATAATTTAAAAACTGATCATTTCAAAGTTTATAAACATGTAAACATGTGCTTATATAACTAATATTAACTCGACTAGCATATAAAAATAAAATTATGACATGACTTCAATAATGTTTTAAACTAAAATATCATTAGACATTAATTAATTTGTATCTATATGTAAAACATTCCTAGATGTTAATTAATTTTTATCTTTATGTAAAATTTTCCTATATTAATGTGGATCTAATAGTTTTTCTCTAACATAACATTAGTGAATAAAACATCATTGCTTTATATGTTGAATTGATTTTATTTTAAATGTATATTTCTACCAATTAATGTAATTACATTTGAATATATAGTAAATAATTCTTAGTTGTAAGCTATAATTACACATATAATCATGTGATTATATAACTAACACTAACTCAACTAACCTATAAATATGAAATTAATTCCCAAGTTTTATAACTTTTGCATATCTAATGAACTCAAATTATCTATCGAGATCATTCCAAAGTTCATAAACATGTAATCATATACTAATATAACTAACATTAACTCAACTAGCATATAAAAATAAAATTATGGAATAACTTCTATAATGTCTTAAACTAAAATATCATTAGATGTTAATTAATTGGTATCTATATGTAAAACTTTCCTAGATGTTAATTAATTTGTATCTATATGTAAAATTTTCCTATATTAATGTGGATCTAATAGTTTTTCCCTAACATAACATTAGCTAATAAAACATCATTGCTTTATAATATGGAATTGATTTTATTTTAAATATATATTTCTACCAATTAATCTAATTAGGTTTGAATATATGGTAAATAATTTTTTCTTGTAAGCTATAATTACACATGTAATCATGTGCTTATATAACTAACATTAACTTAACTAACTTATAAATATAAAATTAATTCCCAAGTTTTATGACTTTTGTACATTCAATGAACTCAAATTATCTATTGAGGTCATTCCAAAATTTATATGTAACACCCCGTCCCAAAATACAACGGAAATTTTCCAACTTTGACCGAGGTTGTCCGTTGACCGTTGACTTTGACTTTGACCATTGACCAAAAAGGATCAAAAGTTGACTTTTTGTTCCGGTTGGAATTCTAGGTTGACTGAGGTACCGTTACAAAGTACACGTTGGCACGAGTTCGTAGACGAGTAGCACGTTGAAAACGGAGCTACGGTTTGAAAGTTATGAGCAAAACAATTGGGGTCCAAACTGTCCAAGGGGTGCCCGAGTTGACTTTTTATTCATGCAAAGTTGAGCTTTGACTCATGCATGGTTGTGAAGTACTAGTCGATACGAGTCCTTAGACTAGCGGCACGTCCAATTTGGATATGTGGTTTGAAAGTTATGGACCTGTAGAGTTTTTCAAATACTGTATTATATTAATATTATTTTTAAACGTGTAACGATGTGCCACGTGTGACTTAATAAATGTGATCATGTGTCACCATGTTGAGATGCCACATGTCAACCATGTTTAATATCATATTATTTTATTATTGTTATTTTATATAATAATATTATTTTTTTATATTATTTAATTATTTTATTTTATTTTATTTTCCTTTTTCTTTTTCTTTTTCTTTTTCTTTTTCTTTCTCTTTTTCTTTTTCTTTTTCTTTCTCTTTTTTTCTCCCCACATGGGGAAAAAAGAAGGGGGGGGGGGACCAGGGGGGAATTTCTTTCTTTCTTCTTCTTCTTCCTCCTTCTTCTTCCTTTCCTTTCCTTCTTCCTCTCGGGCTGTCACCGTTTCTTCGTTTCCGGCCACCACCTTGCTACACGCGTCGGCCAGTGATGAGCGAGGAATGGAGGCGAGCTCGGCCGCAAAATTTCACAGTCACCCGCCGCCGGACGCGCCCAGATCGGGCCGGAGAAGCCGCCGGCCAAAAAGTTTCTCTCTCCTCTTTTCTTGTGTTTTCCGGCCAACCTAGCTCACCCCGTACCTCTACCCCACCATTTTCGACCCCTCTGAGTCCATTTCCGGGGTTAGATTGCCCAAAATTCCCACCGTTTGAGAGATCCCTCAAGTTTAAATTCGGCCGAAGCTTTCCGACCAAATTTTGGCCACCGCCGGTCGAATTGAGCTCAATGGAGGTCAGTAATGTGATCCTCATCTCACAAGCTTTCCATAGACATATAAATTGTCAATTTTGGTTAATGTTTGTGTTAGACCCCCCGGGTACCGGATATTATTTACCCGAATAAAATATTAATTTATTTGACTGTATGTGAATTGTGTTCTAGGAGCACGGGTGAGTCGTGGAATTGATCCCATGGAGGATCTTAGGTTAATTGCATGCTCCAGGTGAGTGACCCACCTTTAAAAATATTTTGGGATAATTAATTATATTTATGTGGTGTTAAATTGATATTTGGAATTTGTGCTCATGTGGTGGAATTTAAATATAATAGGGAACAAAATATTATTTTATATATATATATTTTTCCATTGATGCTAAACGGAATTTTGGGTTACTAAAAATTTTCCGATTATTATTTTATTTTGATTTAATTGTATTTATTATACATGAGCAAGTATTTTCATAAATTAATTGTGTTTGGATTTTTATATTGCTTTTGGGCATAATTGGTTTAAATATTTTAAGAAAAATATTTGTTTAAATTGGTGGTTTCAAATTTGATAATTATGCCCGTAGAATATTATTTGTTGAATCTCGTGTTACGAGAAAAATTATTTTTATTTGTTATCGATGGTTTCGTACCGGGTATGTTAAAAGAAAATATGTGGGATGGTAAATGTGAAAATTGGTATATTTTCCACGGTAATTTTTTGAAAAATCGGTACGGTAATAATTACTTTAATAATTATTATTAGACGCACTCATAGAGTATTGGTGTTCCGGTGTATATGTGGTTAGCGCGCAAGTATTATGTCTCCCGTGAGTTGCCATTGGACCGAGGGCAGGTAAGTCTTATATATTACGCATCAGCCGCCCCCCTCCTTGGCCGGGATGACGGTTTCAATAGCGGTACTGTCGGGACACTGAAGTGCCGTATGCAAGTTTCTCTTTTTAACCTCCAGCTAGTCGGTGCTCGGGACGCTGGGTATCGGAGGGCATCACTGGTATATGGTATGGTGCGTCAAGTATAAGTTTTCGAATAAAAATTTCAAACCCCAAAGTGTTCAAAAATTATTTATTATATTTTATTACATTTATTTATATTTGGGGTATTTATCTATTGTTTATTAAATTGATTGATCCCTTGGTTTTCGGGAAGTATGAATATTGGGTTTTGTGAAATGTTTTAAAAGGGGAACATTTCCAACGGAGCGAATAGTGAGGGTTTTGAGAGAAAGTATTACCTTCAAATGTTTATTTATTTATTTAATTGTTGGTATTAATTAAATTCCTTTATTTGTTATATTACTAATATTAAAGGTGTTCAGTAGATAGGGTCACTCACTGAGATGATTAGCATCTCACGTTGAGACGTTGATCGTCCGGGGCGAGCCCGACGTCTCAGTTCTTTACCGAAAGTCCAAAAGTATTTCTTCCCTTTTTCCTCTCCATCTTGTATTGCTTCTTTATCTGTCATTGTATTAATTCCATATTTATTTGTATAATGCTCTGTATACTGTATTGGAGGCATTTTATTAAATACTGTATTGATTTCCTGTTGTTCATTTGGAGTGCTGTAAAGTTGTGGAAACAAATTGTAGTAATGTGGGAGGAATAAGGGGATGTGTATAGAAGTGTGTTTCAGTGCAGGAAATTTTTGATAAGTCCTACCCTTAGGGGAGATGCTGCCGGATTTTCCGTTGAAAGGTTCGGTGGTGTTTCCCTTGGGATCAGGGCTTGTCTAGGGTTCTGGGGAGGAATTCTGGACGGGTCCTGACATTATAAACATGGAATACAAAACATAAGAGTTCCAATTGTCTATCAAAATTGCTTTCAATGTTTATAAACATACAACATAGAACATAAGAAATTACATATATATATATATATATTTGTTACAACACTAGTCACTAATAACATTATATATATAATGTTACAACACTATTCAATGATAAAATTATTACAATGATAGAAGTGCTACAATATTTCAAATAATACGCTAACATTAATTAAATAAATATATTATATTATATGATATAAAATTATATTTTACAAGTATGTCTAATAGATAATGTCATATGACATTATATCTAATAGGTCATGCTATGCCAAACAAAAAAATAATAGATCATGCTATGTAAAATATATGGATAATAACTTATCTATCTATATATAATAAATATACTTTAAAACATTATCTAAATATAAGGAGCTACTTTATTAAATAATAAAAAAATTATCATGTCATCATCCACTAGTAACTAAGAAAACAGGTGGCATTTAAACCCAAAAAAAAGAAAAAAAAAAAAAAAAAAAGAAAAAACATGACCTACGTTTTCAACCAAAAAAAAAAAAAGGGGGGCGGGGGGGGGGGGTGGCTTGCATTTATTCAATAACTTATTGAGGAAAAGCTAGGGAAAAAAATATTTACATATACTAGAAATATGGAAGGCAAAAGGGCTATCTGAATCCCTATTCTTTGTTTTTGCAACTTGTCTTTCTCTTTGTTTTAGATGGCTTTATTTCATTTGATTTTTTCATTAAAAACACAACTTTCTTAATCAACAATCTATTCTCTTTTTCTCTAAAAAAACCCATAGCAATTTCTAGCAGTATTTATCAGGAGTTCTTTCAAACCCACTTTCTCCTTATAAATATGGTAAAAAAGAATTTTTATGGCTACACATTACACTATACACAATTTACAACAATTTTGTTTCATATTACACTATACAATTACATTGCAATTGGTTTGTTGCATCAAACACACCGATAATATACATGCATTACCAAAAAAAAATCTATAATATACCTTACCTATTAAAAGGAGCCACATAAGACCCTCAGGCGAAGGTTCTCTATCAGGCTTTATATTAGGTAACACTTTTTGGCATTCAGGAATTGACAACCCTAAAATGAGTTCCCTAAGAAAGAAGAAAAATGACAGCGTTTCAGAAATACATCAATTTAAATTATAATTCCAAAACTCCTAATGATTAAAAAAAAAAAAAAAAATTCAGGACGAACAACTCAAAATGCATACCTCTTCTGGGTCAAGTAGTGAGGTTTCCCATAGGAGCCTAGTCATTCCTCTTGTTCCACCAACTACTTTCCCAATTAAACATAATATAATACAAATGACTTTAAGATCACAAACTTATTAGACTGGGTTAATAACTAGACTGATTTACTCTTATTTGTAGAAGTACAACAACCATTCACTTCCATTGTTACTATAAAGAGGCACACAAAAAGTTACATTTACCATATCAACAGTGATATTGCACAAACGAACAATTCCATATTCCAAATTCAGTTTCTTTAGGCGTTTCCTACAACCAAAAAGAAATATAAAGTATTGAAATGAGTGAATAGTATAACATTTTAGTAGAGAGCTCTATTAGCTTTGACCTCAGGAGTCATTTTTGAGTTTTGGTGTTGTGTGTGGTAAAGCTTAGGTGATGAAAGTTTGCAGTGAGATTTTGGTGGTGCCATGTCCAATATATAACCATCCATTGCATCTTAGGAGATGAACGTTCTATAGCCATCTACACTGATGGGGCGAAATTCATCTTAAGATTGTTAAAATAAACTACGAAAAACAAAATATATTTCAAAACCTACATTAAAGTTGAATGAGAGATCCAGATCAATCTGAGGCCTGTGTGATACCATAGTATCCTGAAGATGAATTTCACCCTATCGATGTAGATGATTAGATCTTGGACATGGTACCACCAAAATCTTTCACTGCAAACTTTCAGTACCTAAGCTTTACTACCCACAATGCTCACAACACCAAAACTCAAAGTTCTTTCTGTATTGAAAAAGAGCTCAAGAATAATGCATATTATGAGTTTCCAGAAAAAAAAAAAAAAAACAATTTTGTCAAAAACCCATGTTTCCTTAAAAAAAATGTTAGTAAAAACTAAAAGATTAAGCCATTAATTACCATTAAAACCCATAAAACACCAATTGACGTCAAATCATTCAATTCCATTTATTAAATATGTTATAATCCCTCACATGAATGATTTGAGGATTAGGGATAATGCACGACTTTGGTTGTAGAGCTTTACGGTTGGAATAGATAGATGTTACTCTTTGAACTTTACATTGTGAGAGTATATTTACTTTATCGACCAATGGTAGATATGAAATCTTTGAACCATTTCATTATTTGTGTAAATGATAATATAGTTCACACATGATTCCTTCCTGGTATACTTCAGTTTTCACTGTTGTGTTCATTTTGGTCTCGAACACCTTCTTGGTTCTACGAGAATTTCTAGAGAGTTGCGTCCTTAACAATTCTCCTTTGAAGCAATCACTATTCTCTCTCACATACGTGATTCCTATTTTTAATGTAATCAGCATGATTATGCATAAATTACTAAACACACATATATAGGAATCATTAAAAGTATACTTTATGCTTAACCTTTATCTGCCACTGTTTCATCATAGGAATGGATAGAGGATTAACCCCCCACAATGATCCTTACCAGTATTTACAATTGCATTTTCCTATTGAATCTAGATCTTGAGATCTCCAATCAACTAGGTTGGGTTTCTATCATATTGACTTTCCTTTCGGGCTTCAAACCCATTCTCCTCGATGACTTCTTAACTAAATCTATATTCAACCCTCTTTGATTAGTGGATATGCAATATTATCTGTAGACTTTACATTGTTTATCAAGATAACTCCAGTTCAGATTAACTATCTAATAGAATTATGTCTACGATGAATGTGTCTAGATTTTCCATCATACATAATATTGTGTGCCATTTCAATCACAGATTGACTATCATAGTGTATACTTATTACTGGCACAGGTTTAGGCCACCTTGGAATGTCCTCTAAAAATTCATGTAGTCATTTACACTATTCAGCAAATTTATTTAATACAATGAGCTTAAATTTCATTATGGACTGAGCTGTAACAATATGTTTTGAAGACTTCCATGTTACGGCTGTACCTGCTAACATGAACACATAACCACTTGTGGACTTTGAATTCTTGATATCTAATATCTAATTCGCATCATTGTATCATTCAAATACAATGGGATATCTTATATAATGCAGTCCGTAATGATGAATATATCGTAAATACCTTAGTACTCTAACGATTCCTTTCCAATGATCTTCATTTGGATTACTCGTGTAGCTACTCAGTCCATTCACAATGTAGGCTATGTCTGATCTTGTACAATTTATCAAGTACATAAGACCTCCAATCACCCTTGCATATTCCACTTGAGATACACTCTCCTCATTGTTTTTGAATAAGCGTAAAATTCATATCTATGAATGTTCTGGCTATACCAGTATCATCTTTACTAAACTTAGCTAGTATTTTATCCATATAATGTATTTGACTAAGAATGATTGCATTTGAAATCCTAGTGATTTTCACTCCTAAAATCACATCGGCAAGCTCCATGTCTTTCATGTCAAACTTGGATTTTAACTTGCCTTTTGTAGTTTTAACCATATAGTCATCACTATCTACAATGAGTATATCATTTACATACAAATAAAGAATGATGTATCTATTCTTTGTATCTTTTATATAAACACATTTATTATACTCATTTATTTTAAATCCATTATTTAACATGGCACAATCAAATTTTTGATGCCACTATTTTGGAGTTTATTTTAGTCCATACAGGGATTTCACCAATCTACAAACCTTCTTTTCATGTCCTAGCACAGAGAAACCCTCAGGTATCCCATATAGATCTCTTCATCAAGATCTCCATTAAGAAAGACTGTTTTAACATCCATTTGATGTATTTCAAAATTCTGCAATACAGTGATTGCAGTACCATCGTTATATAATATATTCTTGTTACTGGAGAATATATATATCAAAATAATCAAAGCCTTTTTCTTACTTATATCCCTTAATTACAAGCGTTGCCATGTATTTATCTATTATTTCATATGTTTTCACTCTCTTTTTAAATATTCATTTGTAACCCAACAGTTTACAACCTGAAGGGAGATCTACTAACTTCCAGGTGTGATTCTGCGAGATGGAATCAATCTCACTTTTTATGACTTTTTTTCCATAAATTCCTTTTAGAAGACTTTAAAGCTTCTTGAAAGCTTTAAGGTTCATTTTCTAGCATGTAAATAAGAAAAATTGGAGCGAAGGATTTTTCCATTCTTACCTTTTTGCTTCGCCTAAGATTAATCTCAGTCTCAACTTTAGTTTTCTGTTCTTGATCACTATCGTGATTATCTTCATTAATAGCATCATATGTTTGTTTAAAGGAACTTGGTTCTTCTTCAAATTTATATGGAAAAATATGCTAAAAAAATAATTCATTTCTCAATTCCATTAGCATGTTCTTCTGTATATCTCGAATTTAGGACCTATACATAAGAAACCGATATGCACTACTATATTGAGTATATCCTATGAAGATGTAATCAACTTTTTTTTGGACTTATTTTCACTTTCTTAGGTGTAGGTATCACTACTTTGGCTAGACATCCCCACACTCGTACATATTTATAGGAAGGTTATCTTCCTTTCCAAAGCTTATAGGGCATCTTCACTTGATTCTTCTAGGGCACCTTATTTAAAAGGTAGTTCGCCGGCAAATTGGTTTCCCCCCCATAAATTTTGAAATAATCTAGAACTTATCTATTGCATTCATCATATCTATCAAGGTACAATTTTTTCGTTCAGCTACACCATTTGACTGTGGTGAATATGGTGGTGTAACTTCATGTCTAATACCATGTTGAGATCACTTTTTATTACTTTAATCTTTTTGTTAAGTTGATTTGCAGTTTTTGTTTTATAGAGAATAAACTTTTCTATTCCCTCATCCTTGCTCTTAAGCAAGTATACATAGCAATATTTCATGCTATCATCAATAAAGGTGATAAAATATTAATTGCCTGCTTTAGTGGTGCGAATTTCAAGTCACATATATCACTATGGATTAAATCCAAATGTTCGGTGTTCCTTTCAATTGTTTGATATGATAACCCCGTTGTTTTTTGCCCCTAAACAAGTATCATATTTATGTTTGGAATCAATTTCAAATGTAGGAATATGATTCAAGTTAATTAATCTCCATAGCGAATTATCATTAACACGACCTTGTCTAACATGCCACAAATTGCAAGAATTAAGCAAGTAAGCAGAAGAAGTATTAGCTTTATTAATTTCATTAGGCTTTACAGTTATTACACTTAGTTTAAACAAACTATTGGCTCCGTAGCTTTTCCCCATAAACATTCCAAACTTAGAAAAAACAACCTTATCAAACTCAAATACCAAATGAAAAATATGCTTACTCAAAAGCGATCCAAACACTAGATTTTTACAAATGTCTGGAACATAAAACTTATTATTCAGAGTCAAGTTCATTTCAAAGGTCATATTCAAGACTACCTTACCCTCCCCTTGGACTTCTGAAGTGGCAGAATTCTCCATGTACAACTTTTCACCATTTATACTTGGTTTGAAGGAAGTGGGCAAGCTCTTGTTTGAATATATACATGGAGGGTTACACCAGTATCAATCCACCAGTCTTTAGGGTTTGATTCCACTAGGTTCACTTAAGAGAAAATAGCACTGAGATCGATATCATCAACCTTTCAAGTGATTTGCTCCACCATCTGTGCCTCTTTATTCTTTTTTTTTTCAGCAGCCTACAGTCCGCCACTCTGTGACCTATCTTGTCACTGTTAAAGTACTTAACTTGAAATTTAGCCTTTTTGGAGATCGCTCTTTTAGGCCCCAACTTGAAATTTCTTCCATTCTTTTTCTTAATCTTGGAGCCTTGATTTATCTCGACAATATTGGCCTTAACCTTGGCTTGAAAAAATTTATTGTCAGATATTCTATTATCATCTTCGATGCGAACTTTACTAACAAGAGTCTCCATTTATATTTAAGATAATTTTTAAAGTCTTTCTAACTAGGTGATAACTTCTCAATTATAGATACTACATGAAAGGCTTCACTAATTATCATCCATTCAGAATTCATTATGAATGAATGCTTGTAATAGCTTTGAATCCACCATCATGAATTCCAAGAACTGGCCTACTACAAACTTTCTGGAACCAACATTCCTACTTCTGTATTTAAGGTCCAAAGTTTTCCATAGCTTTTTTGCTATTTTCATGCTATAGTTGTCAGGACCCGCCCAGAATTCCTCCCCGGAACCCTAGACAAGTCCTGATCCCAGGGAAATACCACTGAATCTTCCAACAGAAAATCCGGCAGCACCTCCCCTAAGGGTAGGACTTACCAAAAATTTTCTGCACTGAAAACGCACTTCTATAATTATCCCCTTATTCCTCCCACAATACTACAATTTGATTCCACAAATTTACAGCACTTCAAAATAACAGTAAATCAGTGCATAGATAATAACTACACGTCCAATACAGTATACAGAGTATTATACAAAAAAAAATAAATTAACACAATGACAGATACGGAAACAATACAAGATGAAGAGGAAAAAAGGGAATAAATACTTCTTGGACTTTCGGCAACGAACTGAGACGTCGAGCTCGCCCCGGACGATCTACGTCTCCCAACCTGGACCTAGGGGAACGGAATTTAAGAGCGTGAGATGCTAATCATCTCAGTGAGTGACCCTATCTACTAAACACCTTTAATATTAATAATATACCAAATAAAGGGATTTAATTAATCAATACCGAACAATTAAATAAATAAATAAATAAGCAATTGAGGTAACAATTTATCTCAAAACCCTCATTATTCACTCCGTTGGAAATGTTCCCTTTTAAAACATTTTCACAAAACCCGATATTCGTACTTCCCGAAAACCAAGGGACCAAATAATTTAATAAACAACAAATAAATAAATAAATACCCCAAATATAAATAAACTGCAATAAATTATAATAAATAATTTTGTACTCTTTGGGGTTTGAAATTTCTATCCGAAAAATTTGTACTTGATGTACCACACCATATACCAGTGATGCCCTCCGATACCCAGCGTCCTGAGCACCGACTGGCGGGGAGATTAAAGAAAGAAACTTGCAAACGGCACTTCGGCGTCCCGACAGTACCGCTGCTGAAACCATCATCCCGGCCAAGGAGGGGGGCGGCTGTGGCCAATAACAAACTTGCCTGCCCACGGTCCAATGGCAACTCACGGGTGAAATAATAATACTTGCGCGCTGAACCACATATACATATACCAGAACACCAATACTGTATGAATGCGTCTAAAATAATTATTAAACCAACCGTACCGTTTTCCAAAATTACCGTGGGAAATATACCAAATTTTCACACTTACCCTCCCACATATTTTTATTCAACAAACCGGTACGAAAACATTGATAACGGATAAACCATAATGTTCTCGTAACACGAGGTGCAACAATTAAAATACCATGGGCATAATTTATACAATTTAAACAAATATTTTCATAAAATATTTAACTCAATTATGCCCGAAAAATAATACTTAAAACCACGTACGATTATTACCGAAATACACTTTGCTCATGCATAAATAATAAATTAAACCACAATAAAATAATAATTACATCGTACCACATGAGCATGATTCAAATACCAATTAAACATAATTAATTGCCCAAAATATTTTTAAAGGTGGGTCACTCACCTGGAGCACGCAATTAACCTAAGATCCACCATGGGATCAATTCCATGACTCACCCGTGCTCCTAGAACAAAATCCACACACAGTCAAATAAATTAATATTTTAATCGGGTAATAATACCCGGTACCCGGGGGGTCAAACACAACCGTTATCCAAAATAGTCGAATAATATACCGAATCGAAGCTTGAGCGACGAGGATTACAAATCCGGTCTCCATCGACCCCAATTCCGTCGGAGGTGGCCGGAAAGCTTCGGTCGGTTTTCAATTCCTCGTATCTCGCAAACCGCTTCGAATTTTTGAGATTGGAGGGCATATTTGAACTTAGAGGACCCAAAATAGGGGGAGAGGAGGTTTAATTTGGACTGAGCTGGCCGGAAAACACAAGAAAAGAGGAGAGAGAAATTTTTCCGGCCAGCGGCTTCTTCGGCCCGATCGGGGCGCGTCCGGCGGCCGGTGACCGTGAAAATTGGCGGCCGAGCTCGCCTCCTCCCTTCGCTCATCACTGGCCAGCGCGTGTGGACTATGGGTGGCCGAAATTTGAAAAATACGGTGAGGCCGAGAGGGAGGAAGGAAGGGAAAGGAAGAAGAAAAGAAGAAGAAGAAGAAGAATAGAAACGGGGTTGGGTCCCCTTTTTTTCCCACGTGGGGGAAAAGAAAAGAAAAAGAAAAAGAAAAAAGAAAAATAAAATAAAATAAAAATAATTAAATAATTAAATAATAATATTATTATTTAAAATAATAATAAAATAATAATAAAATAATATGATATTACACATGGTTGACATGTGGCTTCTCAACATGGTGACACATGGTCACCTTCATTAAGTCACACGTGGCACATCGTTACACGTTTAAAAAATAATATTAAAATAATACAATATTTAAAAAAAACTCTACAGGTCCATAACTTTCAAACCACATGTCCAAATCGGACGTGCCGCTAGTCTACGGACTCGTATCGACGAGCACTTCACAACCATGCATGAGTCAAAGCTCAACTTTACATGACTAAAAAGTCAACTCCGGCACCCCTTGGACAATTTGGACCTCAACTTGTTTTGTTTATAACTTTCAAACCGTAGCTCCGTTTTCAACGTGCTACTAGTCTACGAACTCGTGCCAACGTGTACTTCGTAACAGTACCTCAGTCAACCTAGAATTCCAACCGGGTCAAAGAGTCAACTTTTGACCCCTTTGGTCAACGGTCAAAGTCAATAGTCAACAGTCAATCTCGGTCAACGTGCAAAAATTCTGACATGGTTCGGGACGGGGTGTTACAATAGTACACCCCATACAAAGCATCTGATAGATCATTCAAATATAATTCTAACACAAATAAGCAGAATGCTTCCATGCATCCACCGCTATAAATGTTTCTCTATTGCTTTCATCATTATTCGGAGGTGCATGTTCAGTCAAGAACCTCGCAAGGCTTAGGATGGTCAAGTAAAACAACATATTTTATTGTCATCTCTTAAAATATGCTCCATTAAATATCTCTAGTCGCTCAGCATGATGTGCTAAGTCAGTATATGTGCCACGTTAGAATGATCGAAGGATGATGTCATCGTGTCATCATCGATGATGTCAACCTTGGTGGATGTATAAAGTAGTTTTGCAAGTGTATACATTAATTTTATGGTGTGGTGTATATATAAATTCTATAGGTGTATACAAAATTTTACGAGTGTATATAGCATTTTGTGAGTATATAAAGAGAAACCTAGAAAAATCAAATTGTTGTATTTTCTTATTGAAAATTGAATTTAATTAGTTTGTTGGGATTTAGAGCAACAAATAATTGTTTTCTATTTTGTAATTTCATACAGAAATGACAACTGGATCAGATAATATGACTTCATATACGAGGTCAACTGTGTATACTGCACATGTGCCAACTCCCACTCCTATGGTCCAAATACCTCCTTCTACACCGGTTGTTCATGCTGAGAGACTACAAAAATTTAATGGAGCACATTTTAAAAGATGACAACAAAAAATGTTTTAGTTGACCACCTTGAACCTTGCAAGGTTTTTGACTGAAGACGTAGCTCGATTAATGATGAGAGTGATAGAGAAACACTCATGGCAGTGGATGCATGGAAGCATTATTTGTGCCAAAATTATATTTTGAATGACCTATTAGATACTTTATACATGGTGTATTGTAGCATGAGTAAAAGAGCTGTGGGAAAGTTTGGACCGCAAATATAGAATTGAGAATGTTGGTTCTGGAAAGTTTGTAATAGGCCGGTTCTTAGAATTCATGATGGTGGATTCAATATCTTTAATAAGTCAAGTACATAAGTTACAAGTGATCATTAAAGAGATCCATTATTAAGGGATGATAATTAGTGAAGCCTTCCAAATAGCATCTATAATTGAGAAGCTACCACCTAGTTGGAAAGACTTCAAGAATTATCTTAAACATAAGAAGAAGGAAATGGATGTGCAGACTTTTGTTGGCAAATTTTGTATCAAAGATGACAATAGGAGATTTGATAAAAGATTTTTAAAGGTCAATGTTAAGGCTAATATTATGAAACATAGTCAAAGCACCTAGATTAAGAAGAAGATTGGAATAAATTCCAAGTTGGGACCTAAATAAGGATCTTTAAGAAGACCAAGTTTCAAGGTAAGTGCTTCAACTTTGATAAGATTGATCACAGAGTGGCAAACTGTAGGCCACCGAAAAAGAAGAAGAACAAAGAGGCACATATGGTGGAGCAAATCACTTGAGATATTGATGACATCGATCTTAGTGTTGTTGTCTCATAAGTGAACCTGGTGGGATCAAACCCTAAAGCGTGGTGGATTGATGCTGATGCGATCCACCATGTATGTTCAAATAAAAACTTATTCACTTCCTTCAAACCAAGTATAAATGGTGAGAAGTTGTTCATGGGGAATTCCACCACATTTAAAGTCCAAGGGGAATGTAAGGTAGTCTTGAAGATGACTCTGAATAATATGCTGTATATTTCGGACATTCATAAAAATCTGGTTTTTGGATCATTTTAGAGTAAGCATGTTTTTTGTTTGGTGTTCGAGTCTGATAAGGTTGTTTTGTCTAAGTTTGGAATGTTTGTGAGGAAATGTTATGTAGTCAATGGTTTGTTTAAACTAAGGGTAATGATTGTAAGGCCTAATGAAATTAATAAAGGTAGTAGTTCTTTTACTTACTTGCTTGAGTCTTCCAATTTGTGGCATGGTAGACTACATCATGTTAATTATAATTCTCTGCGAATATTAATTAATGTGAACCATATTCCCACATTTGAAATTGATTCTAAACATAAATACGATACTTGTGTAGAGGCAAAAACAACGAGGTTATCATATCAAACGACCAAAAGGAATACTAAACATTTGGATCTAATCCATAGTCATACATGTGACTTGAAATTTGCACCAACTAGATGAGGTAATAAGTATTTTATCACCTTTATTGATGATAGTATGAAATGTTGCTATATATACTTGCTTAAGAACAAAAATGAGGCAATAGAGAAGTTTATTCTTTTTAAAATTGAGATTGAGAATTAAATCAACAAAAATATTAAAGCCATAAGAAGTGATTGTGGTGGTGAGTAAGTAACTGTATTTCGTGAGTATTGTGTTCAACATGGTATTAGACATGAAGTTACTCCATCATATTCACCAAAGTCCAATTGTGTCTGAATGGAAAAATTGTAGCTTGAAAGATATGATGAATGCAATGTAGACAAGTTTTAGATTATTTTAGAATTTGTGGAGGGAAGCCATTTTGTCGGTGAACTACCTTTTAAATAAGGTACCCCGGAAGAATCAAGTGAAGATGCTCTATGAGTTTTAGAAAGGAAGACAACCCTCCTATAAATACTTATGAGTGTGGGGATGTCTAGCCAAAGTAGTAGTACTTACCCATGAGAAAGTGAAAATAGGTCCAAAAATAGTTGATTACATTTTCATAGAATATGCTTAAAATAGTAGTGCGTATCAGTTTCTTGTGTATAGGTCTTAAATTCCATATATACAGAAGAACACGATAATGAAATCGAGAAATGCATAAATTTTTAGCATATTTTTCCGTATAAATTCAAAGAAGGATCAAGTTCGTCTAAACAAATATATGATGCTATCAATGAAAATAATCACGATAGTGATCAAGAATAGAAGACTAAAGTTGAGACTGAGGTTGATCTTAGAAGAAGCAAAAAAGTAAGAATGGAAAATCCTTTGGTCTAATCTTACTTACATGTTAGAAAGTGAATCTTAGATCTTTCAAGAAGCTTTAAACTCTCCTGAAGGAGATTTATGGAAAGAAGTCATAAAAAGTGAGATTGATTCTATATTGCAGAATCACACCTGAAAGTTAATAGATGTTCCTTCATGTTGTAAACTGTTATGTTACAAATAGATATTGAAAAAGAGAATGAAAGCAGATGGAACAACAGGTAAATACAAGACAAGACTTGTAATTAAGGGATACAAGTAAAAAGAAGGCTTTGATTATATTAATACATATTCTTCAATAACAAGAATATATTCTATAAGGATGGTACTGGCGATCACTGCCTTGTGGAGTCTTGAAGTATATCAAATGGATGTTAAAACAACCTTTCTTGATGGATATCTTGATAAAGAGATCTATATGGAACAACCTGAGAGTTTCTCTATGACAGGACATGAAAAGAAAATTTGTAGATTAATGAAATCTTTGCATAGACTAAAACAAGTTCCAAAGCAGTGGCATAAAAAATTTGATAGTGTCATATTAAATAATGGATTTAAAATAAATAAGTATGATAAATGTGTTTATGTAAAACATATATAAAATGGATACGTCATTCTTTGTATGTAGATGATATACTTATTATAGGTATTGGTGACTATATGGTCTAAGTTACAAAATCCATGCTAAAATCCAAATTTGACATGAAAGATATGGTACTTGTCGATGTTTTTTTAGGAGTGAAAATCATCCGGACTTCGAATGCAATCATTCTTAGTCAAATACATTGTGTGGACAAAATACTTGTTAAGTTTAGTAAAAACGATACTGGTATAGCTAGAACACTCACAAATATGAATTTACACTTATCCAAGAACAAAAGGGAGAAAATACTTGAACTGCTCAAGCTGTAAGTAGATTGAGTAGATAAAAGAGTAATCCAAACAAAGATCATTGGAAAAAAATCATTAGAGTACTAAAGTTCTTACGATATACTCGTAATTACAGACTGCATCATATGAGATATCCCACTATATTAGAATGATATAGTGATGCAAATTAGATATCAGATATTAATAATTCAAAGTCCACAAGTGACTATAGTTTCACATTAACAGGTGCAGTCGTAATATGGAAGTTCTTAAAACATGCTGTTACAGCTCGGTCCACAATGGAATCTAAGTTTATTGTATTAAAAAAAATATGGTGAAAAGGGTAAATGACAACATTATTTTTTAGAGGACATTCTAAGGTGGCCTAAACCTGTGCCGGCAATAGATATACACTATGAAAGTCAATCTATGATTGAAATGGCACAAAATATTATGTATAATGGAAAATCTAGATACATTTATCATAGACATAATTCCATTAGATACTAATCTCAACTGGAGTTATCTCGATAGACTATGTAAAGTCTAAAGGTAATATAGCGGATCCGTTAACCAAAAGGTTGAATATAAATTTAGCTGAGAAATCATCGAGGAAAATGGGATTGAAGCCCGTAAGGAAAGTCGATACAATGGAGACCCAACCTAGTTGATTGGAGATTCCAAGATCTAGGTTCAATGGGAGAATGCAATTGTAAAGACTGGTATGGATCACTAAGGGGGTTAGTCATCTGTCCATTCCTATGATGAAATAGTGGTAGATAAAGATTAAACATAAAGTAAGCTTTTGATGATTCTTATATGTGTGTTCGGCAATGTATGCATAATCATGCTGATTACATTGGAAATAAGAATCACCTATGTGAGAGAGAAGAGTGGCCGCTTTAAAGAAGAATTGTTAATGACATAATTCTTTAGAAACTCTCGCAGCACCAAAAAGGTGTTTAAGGTCAAAATCAACACAACAGTGAGAACTGAATTGTACCAGGAAAGAATTATGTGTGAACTATATTATCATTTACACAAATGATGAAATGGTTTAAAAATTTCATATCTACCATTAGTTAATAAAGTAAATATAATTTCACAAGGAAAGATTCAATGAGTAACATCTACCTATCCTATGTAGATTCCAATCGTAGAGCTTTACTATCGGAGTTCTATATTGTTCCTATTCATCAAATCATTATTGTAGGGGATTATAACGTCTTCAATAAATGGAATTGAATGATTTGACATTAATGAGTGTTTTATGGGTTTTAATGGGATTAATGGCTCAGTTTTTTAGTTTTTCCTAACGTTTGGTTTTAAGGAAACATGGATTTTTGGCAAAATCAATTTTTTTTTTGAAACAACATAATACACATTCTTCTTGAGATTTTTTTAATAGAGAGATAAATTTTGAGTTTTGGTGTTGTGAGTGTTGTGTGTGGTAAAGCTTAGGTACTGAAAGTCCATAGTAAAAGATTTTGATGGTACTGTGTTCAAGATCTAACAATTCGTTGTATCTTAAGAGACAAATGTTACAAAGCAATCTGCACCGGTGGGACGAAATTTGGTATTAAGGATACTATAGTATCATATAGACCTCGAATCAATCTACATCGCTCACTCAATTTTTATACAATTTTCATACCGGTTGGGCAAAATTCGGTATTAAAATTACTGTGGTATCACACAGATCTCGAATCAATCCAGATCGCTCACTCAATTTTCATACAGGTTCTAAAATATATTTTGTTTTCCCTATTTTATTTTAGCAGTCACAACTACTCTTGAATATCTAACAACATGGAAAAGTATTTATCTAAGTGTTCTACAACAGCTTATTCTTGTCATAAGAAAAGTAACATTGGGAAAGAGTTCGAAGCTCAATAGTTGAAATGGCAGTACATTGACAGCACAAGGATGTTCTTGATCCACCTGTATATTAAGCTGGGCTGAATCAGCAAGGAAAAGCATTCAACAAAATAGAAAATGAGAACTACACTGGTTCGAGTACCTAGTCACATTTCATTATTTTGGAATGCCTTTTACTTAAAAATGGGTTTCTTTAAATACAAGGAGCCAAGTCAGACATCCAATCAAATAATGCAAAAGCACTGACAAGGTAACTTTACGAGTAAAATTTAGAAAATAATATCAACACACACACACACACACACACACCAACTTACAAGATGTAAGGAGGTCTGAACTTGAAGTTAGCTGACAAAATTTTTTAGACTACTCGACTGCTGGGTCTGTAACAAGCACTAAACAAATGAAGATCAGCTTCCAAATAGTAAAAATAATTTTGACAGAGTAGATGTAGACCAACTCTGTTTATTTATTTATTTTTAATCTAATTTACAGCATAAGAGTGAAGCTTGGAAAGCATACTCTTGAAGAACACCATAGCTCCCTCCAGCAATCTGCAAACAAAATAACTTCATCATTTCCACTACTTCCGGCATAAACATATACATACAAATCCATATACATAAATACATACATACTGATGAACTAAATCCGATCTAAATACAACACAAAAACAACCTAAAACATTGATCCAATCCGTATGCAACACAAAATAACCGAAAACTAAATCCGAAATACAACCCAACAGCAAAATCAAAGGGTTTGGTGATTAAGCTCGGATCAGTAACAAATTGATTACTTAAAATAATCAGGAAAACAAAAATAAATTAAAAAAAAAAAAGTCGAAGCGCAAGCAAACGAATAGTTCACGGTAAAGTTTAGAAATTGCAGAGTATTTTGCCAAGAAATTGGAGAGAATGAAAGGGGGAAAATTCAAAGTGAGAGGCAAAGTGAAAGAGAAAAAGCTGGCAGCAGATATTCTCTCTCTTTTTATTTCTACGCCAGCTTGGAACCTGACTAGTGTAGGTAGGATCGTAGGACAGCAACAATAAGATTTCCAAAATATATTATTTTCACAAAAAAAAAAAAGAATTTCAAAATATATTAGAAATCGTCAAATTGATTGCAAACTAAATTAGGAATGTCAAATTATGCCCAAAATAATTATAATAAATAATAATAATAGAAACATCAAGTTGCTGTAATTTAATTAATACTTTTCCCTTTTATAAAAAAAAAAAATACTTTTCCCTAAAATTATTAGAACACAATTTACATGTTTCTTAAAAGATGAAACCAGCTATAATTTATATTCATTTTCAATGGTCACATTTTGATAAAAATGACAACATTTTTATGAAAATTACAATCATGAGTGTCAGGATCCGTCCAAAATTCCTCACCGGAACCCTAGACAAGCCCTGATCCCAGGGAAACCCTACCGGACCCTCCTATGGAAAATCCGGCAGAACCTCCCCTAAGGGATGGACTTACCACAAATTCCTGCACTGAAAACACACTTCTATAATGTCCCCTTATTCCTCCCATAATACTACAAGTTAATTCCACAAGTTTCAGCACTCCAAAAATAAGTACAGTAATCCAGTGCATAATAAAATACATAAGTGTCCCATACAGTATACAGAGCTTCATGAAGTACTACTAAGTATAGAATACAACAAGAGTGAAAGAAATATTACAACTGCAATAAAAGAAGAACAGGGTACTTCACGAACTAAAACAGCGATGAAGATCAAGTCCGCTCCGGGTGAACACCGACAACCTGGTACCTAGAGGAACGAAATTTGAAAATATGAGATGCTAATCATCTCAGTGAGTGACCCTATCTACTATACAATATAATACCACGGTAATAAGTAGATAAATAATAATTAATTGGAAATAATAATTTCTCTCAAAACCCTTACAATTCTCTCAGTTGGAAAAGTTCCCCTTTTAAAACCTTTTCACAAAACCCTTTGTTCGTATTCCCCAAAAATCAAGACATCAAATAAATACCAGAAACAGTAATAATTATATTTTTAATTCCAATAAAATTTCAAATATTTATTTTAAAAGCACAGTTCTGAAAACCACTTGATGCACCCACTATATACCAGTGGCGCCAACAGTACCCAGCCTCCCAAGGTACCACCAGACAGGAGGTTATAGAAAGAAACCGGCATACGGTCGCGTGGCGTCCCACTGCGCCGCTGCTAACTGGTGTCCCGGCCATGGAGGGGTGGCCTACCCTCATCCGATGGCAACCACAGGACAACCTCATAATATCACCTGCGCGCTACTCACACCCACCTGCGCGCTAATCACATCCGTGTGCACAATATCCATATCACATATAAATAGAACACCAGTACGTGCACGGTGCATCTAAAAATCATAAAATCCACATATTTAATTTATATATCAAATTTCACATTTTGCATAACATAGCGGGTTTATTCCATCCGCTTGAACCCGGAAATTCTCCACAAATTCTTTATAATCAACACCATAAATTCCATGATTTTCAAATCCACCAACTCCCAAATATTCACATTTTCCAATAGCATAAATAATTTCACGAAATATAATAATTAAATCTCACAATATCCCATGGGCATGCTTACAAAAAATTGGAGTCACCAACATAAACAAATATTTTCCTTGTAATATTTGAAAATCAAATCATGCCCGATTTATTGTTAAAACCACAAGAATTTCAAAATCCTCAATACCATAAAATAATTTCACATGTGCATAAATTTATATAATGCATATTTTCTTTAATCAAAATAAATTCGCCAATAATTACACAATAAATCAATTAAATATTTGGCACATAGAAATTAAATTCCAAATATTCAGATCACACATAATATTCACCAATTAAATTCCCAAAATTAATTTGAAGGTGGGTCACTCACCTTAAGCACGTATCTCAATCAAGATCCTCCGTAGGATCGACTCCGCTACTCGCACGTGTACCTAAAACATCCACAGTACACCAAACCACAAATATTAATATTTTAATCGGGTAACACCCAAATGGGTACCCGGGGAGCGAACACTAAACGATATCTAAAATTTACGAGTTATATACCAAATCGAAGCTCGAGTGATGAGAATCACGGATTCGGTCTTAATTTTCGGTGATCGGACCCGAGGTGGTCGGAATCTTGCCGGAAAGCTTTCGGGTTTCGACTTCACAATTCTCCCAAACTGTTGCAAATTGACGGAAACGGATGCCAGATTCGGGTTCAGGAGGTCAAACACAGTCAGGAGGGATCGGCGGTGCAACTGGGTACTCGCCGGAACAGTAACTCCTGGCGAGCCGCCGCGGTCACCGGCAACCGTCACCGGCGGCGGCGCGTGCGGTGGCCGTTGGCTGGGGTTTTTTGTAGATTTGTAGATCAAGGGGGGAGGAATCCAATGGGACCGGTGGTGAGGCAAACGGAGGCCGGACGGTAGAGAAATCGCGGTTTGAAGAATTTCGGCCCCTCGCCGGAAAAAGCTCCGATCCCAGCGCGTCGGTGGTCCGGTGGCCATGAAATTTAGTGGGTAGGCCGGACTTGAGGAGGTGGTGAGGCCTGGCTGGTGCGTGTGGCCGGAAATGGGTCAAACGGCGGTGGCCGACGGTGGAGGGAAAAATCGCCGCCGATCTTCGCCGCCTCGATCCGGGCGCGTCCGGCGGCCAATGGCCGTGAAATTTTGGGGTTTTACCGAAAATGGGGAGGGGCTTCTTGCTGGCTGGCGTGTGTACAGTGAATCGGCCGGAAAATTTGAAAAACTCCGGTGGCCGGTCGAACTCTCTCTCTCTTTCTCTCTCTTCCCCGAGATTTTTGTCAAATAAAAGCCACCGTGTGACACTATTCATTCCACGTGGACCAATCAGAAGCTGACATGTGGCGTCACTGTGCACTTAAGCCAGATATAATAAAATATTGCGGTATCCGGCGAACTTCAAACGTCCATAACTTTTCAACCAAATGTCCGATTTAAGCGTGCCGCTAGTCTATGAACTCGTATTGACGAGTACTTTACAACCATACAAGAGTCAAAACAAAATTATACAATGGTAAAAAGTCAACTCCCAGCACCTTCTGGACAGTTTGCACCTCAACTTGTTTTGCCCATAACTTTCAAACCGTAGCTCCATTTTCGAGGTGCTACTAGTCTACGAACTCGGGCATCATGCACTTCGCCACGGTACCCTGGTCAACTCAAAATTTCAACTGGAACAAAAAGTCAACTTTTAACCCTCTCGGTCAACGGTCAACGTCAACAGTCAACAGTCAACCTCGGTCAACGTGCAAAAATTCCGACATGGTTCGGGACGGGGTGTTACATGAGAGTGTTATTTATTTTTTTCGTTTTTTACTTTTTTTTTTTTCTTTTCGCTGAAATTGGAGGGATCCTGTTGTATTGAATTTCCTTTTTGTGTGCAAAAGCATGTAAAAAATATATGTCCCCAAAAGTATTGGGTTATTTAAGAATCCAGAGCATGTTCGTTATATTGCCTGGTGCTTAAAGTGTTATAATTTTTGAAGGTAATGATTATCAAATTATACAAAATTAAATATATGTATATATATATTTATTATTTATATTGTATCATTTGACCCGTGTAATTGCTGCTTGAGTATTAAATCAAGAGATTGAAACATTCTTTTTTTTTTCATTTTTGCTTTTTTTTTTTTTTGACTTGAAAAACAAAAACAAAATAATAAAAATCAGAGAAAAAAGAATTGGTGGATTTAGCTTTATCCTACAATCCTAGATTGAAGATCAAAATGAAAAGCAACAATAGCTGCCAAGTACAATGGTATCCCATGCTTGCTTCGCTATAATATTTATTAAATCATTAATTTGAGACCTATCATTCTTTTTTTCTTCTGATGATACCGTTTCTTCGTGACTATCAAATTCTTTGATTCAAATCTAAATCCCATGTGATAATATTTACTTCTTTATTCTATTTTTAAGATATATACTTTTATTCTTTATGCTCTTTTTTTTGTCCTTTATATGTATTTTTTTTGGGTAAATTCATTTATATGTATTTATTTAGGTGTATATTTGTCTTTTCATTTTTGGAGCCAATATTTGCCAACCTGGAGAAAGTATTGTAAGCTAAGCTAAAAATTATACCTGTTTAACATAATATATTTATTAAATTTTGAATTATATTACATTAAGATCTTGAGATTTACAAATTGGTCATTTTTTTTTTTTAATCTATTACTCATAATAAAAGAGCGGAGTGCTCTAAGGGCAGCTCCGGAAAAGAAAAGAAAAAATACTTCCAGTATGGATATATATATATATATATATATTGTATATTACATCTTTTTCATCTCAATATTTTGTATTTTATTTTCTTTTTGTTTTTTGTGTTTATTTTTGTGTGTTTTAGAAAATCACAACAAGCACCATGTTTGACGTATGAACCTATCCTTCATAGGCCGAAAGTTATAGTTACATTGCTGTAAGCCGGTATCAAGAGAAGGAATCAACAAAAAACATGGATTGCAAACCTTGCCGTCTACTATATATCGTATTTAGCAGAACCGTATCATAGTTTCGTTCTCATTCCAGTCATAAGCCATGTCCTTTTTGTTTTTTCTATATATATATATATATATATGTATATGTATGTATGTTAACTTTGACTTGGTGGCGTGACTAACAGAATTCATACCAAAGACTTGTGGTTTTCATATTAAACAAAGTCATACGGGCTCATCAACACGCCATGCATATCAGGTGTGAAAAGATGGATTGGCTCACAGAAATTCTAAGCTCACAGAAATGTTGTTTCCAATAGCATGAATTGGCTCACAGAAATTCTAAGCTCAAGCTTCCAGCATATGGTAACAAAACATTAAAAAAACTTCAATTCCACATATTTAATATATGGATATCTTGCAAATATTTCCAAAGTCACTTTTAAGTGTCAATTTTTAAGAGTAAATTTTTCTTTTAGTGTTTGACAAAAAAACATTAAAACGAAATTTTCTTTTACAATTATAAAAACAAATTAGAATACTTCGAGAACTAACACCAGTAAAAAAAAAACAGTTGATGCAGTTGAAAAAGTACTTTTAACAACAACTTTAGCAAAGCATTCATCTTACTGGACAATTCCTTGAACGATAAATTAACCCTACCGAGGAAAACTTTCAGAAATGGACATATCATTAATACTAGTTGACTTAAACTGGCTTGCAGATTTATCAGATTCGATCCCAATTGAAGGTATGTCTCGGTCAGTTCTAGGTTGAGGGAAAAAAGCTGGCTTTCGAGGTAAGGCCAATGCGAGAGAGTAAGTGCTTGACATGAGAACTATTGTTGCTATTGTGGGTCTGTCAGCTGGATCTTCCTCTACGCAAAGTAAGCCAATTTGGATACATCTGATTACAGCATTTCTCGAGTAAGAATTTCCAAAGCTCGGATCCAATATCTCCAAGATTGTCCCATCTCTCCAATGTTTCCAAACCTATATTAATTCATAGTGCCATTTAAAATGTCACGACAACAAATGATGAAATAAATTAGAGAGTTTCATTTTGGTTCATACTCACATAGCTCAAGAGGTCCATGGCACCATCCGATTGAAGAAAACTGCTATTCTTCTTGCCAGTTATAATCTCCAAAATCAATACACCAAAACTGTAAACATCGGACTTCACAGAGAATTGTCCATAAAATGCATACTCTGGAGGCATGTAACCACTACAGCGAGCCAACCACGGACAACAAAATTTAGTTTAATACACGGTTTAAATTCGTAAATATTTGAATTGTATTAATTCTACATCATTGGTAAGTAAGAGGGTAACCTATATAAGCAAAGTTATTCACAGAAATCATATCTAACAAGATCATTATAAGCAGAATGCACATGGTACGTACAGAGAAGCTGACCAACAGGTGTACAAATATTTGAAAGTAATGAATGCGCTCATTGATCGTTGAGAGACTGGTAATGCAAATTCTTACTATGTCCCAACAATTCTATTGGTATTCCCCTGAGTTTGGTCAACTCCAAAAAGCCTTGCCGTCCCAAAGTCTGAAATTTTCGGGTTCATTTCATAATCCAACAATATGTTGCTAGATTTAAGATCGCAATGTATAATTCTGGATTGAGAATCTTCATGAAGATAAAGAGCACCTCGAGCAACCCCATTAATAATTTTGTAACGCCTTGACCAATCCAACTGTCCTTGCTTTTCACAGTCTACAAATATGTTATTAGTAAAAATATATTCAGCTCAATATAAAACAACCAAATATTTTGTACCTTGTCAATAAAGAAATGGCTCAGTTCCAAGAAGAAAATAGGGAAAAAGCCTACAAATATATTAATTTATGTATATAATGGTATATTGGTCCTTAATATGCTTACCGATCTTAAAATTTATATAGATTCCATAAATCTTCTAGCATTTTAGATATGTAGCAAACATTTTTAGTTCAAATTATATTGAAATGTACTCTGACCAATATTAATGGCTTATGCTGAAATTTTTAAATATGACAGAAAATAAACCAAACAGGAAGTGGTCAAGGCTTTTGTTTGGCACAAATTCGTAAACAAGAATCTTTTCTTCCCCTTCCAAGCAAAATCCCAATAGCCTAGCTAGATTTTTGTGTTGAAGCATAGCTACAAACAGAACCTCTGTCTTAAATTCTTCTGCTCCTTGCCTAGAGCTTCTTGAGAGCCTCTTTGCCGCTATATGTTGCCCATTTGGAAGTGTTCCCTAAATTATGGTTAAAATCAGTAGCGTTGAGAAATGTAGAAAAAGTTATATGCCATATGAAAATTTACTATCTGAAAATCAATATACCTTGAAAACCTCACCAAATCCACGTTCACCTAATTTGTTAACATCAGAGAAGTTGTCTGTGGCTGCTTTAATTGCACTCAAATCAAATTGCAACGATTCTACGGTAGTTATTTCATTCCCATCTACATAATCATTAAGAAGTAAAATGTACAACAAAATTTTAAAACAGTAATCATACATGACACAATCAAATCGTGCAGTGGGAGAAAATAATAATGCATGACTTGAATTTGAACACAAAATAAACTCTCTTTATACAGTTTTACCATTTCCTTTTTGTATAGCGTTGTACTTATTCTTTGCCCTTCTTCTTAGGAAATAGTATCCTACAGAAGAAAGGAACAAAACAACGGCAATAGAAGCACCAATGGAAATTATAAGTGTTGTAAAGATTTGACTTTTTCCTGCAAAGACGATATAATATGTCTATTATACACGTATATATATACATATAATATACATTTAAATATATAAATTCAAACTTATATCAAATTGAATTGATTATTTTATCATCAAATCCACTCCTTTCCAGCTGTTGTGATTGGGGGGGAACTCTAATATAAAATTTAGCGTCTATTTGGAAAAGCTACAGATACTAAATCTTTTTATCAAAATTTTGATAACCAATTATGTGACAGTTTTTTAATAGTGTTAAATTGATGTTATCCTTATATACATAGGAACGTAAACCACTTAAAAGATGTCACATCATGGATACCAAAATTTTGATAAAAAAATCTACTCACTCTAGATTTATCCAAAATAATTTAACGGTTTACAGCGAAGGATTTAATTATAAAATTATCAAGTAGACTTTATAGGAACTTAGTTATGAATATATATTCAAACTCAAATAAGATCAACCTTATTTTATCAAATTAAAATTCATTTTTGATGACGATTAAATTCTATCAATAGATCAGATTTTAAGTAAAAATTTAATTGATTGTCAAACATGGACTTTAATTTACTAAAATAAGGCATACCTTAAAGATATAAAATGAGAAAAAATAGTACTTGTCACCACTAGTGATGTTCACTAGTGGGTCCCATGTATATATATTAGTTATATGTAGGAATTTAATTTGAGTGGTAGCTATTTAAGTTCTCCATTACTAATCAACAATTTCCAAAACGGAGTATCTAGCATCGATTTGTAAAAAAACTAAAATTACTAATAATATATAATGAGGTAATGTCTTAATTTACCCTTAGATCCTGTTGGAGGTGGAGGAACGAGCACAGGCATCGGAACGAGCATAGGCGCCGGGGTTGGTGCAGCAGTGAACTCGTAAAATGGATAGATTTCGAATCTCATATTGCAACTGGGGTTCAGAAGATATGCCCCACGTTGTCCATAACAACAACCCGGAATACTTGAAAACAGTTCTCGAAGACACTCATCGCAGTCGGAGCTGTTCAGGTCCGGGGTGCATTGAACGAGGCTAAACAAAGTCTCAGAAGCTGAAAAGTTTGCTTCTTTTGTGGCATATTTTTTAGCCCCAGGTGGAGCGTTAACGGCTCTAGTCATCGAGTCATTCATTGATAGTTGTATCAGCTGAATAAACCGGAGTTTGTCGGCAATTTCTTGTGAGTTCGCGAAAGTAATAGCAGGCTTTCTCTCCATGCGACCGAAGAAAGATTCGTTCAAGTAGCGTACCATACAAGGCTCGTACCATATTACAGCCACTTTTTCTATGAGACAATATTTCTCACTAAATCTTCGGCTGCAGCTACTGTCAAACATTCTTGGCACAAATCTGTTGTTAAGTCAAAACGGCATAGAAACGAGCCATAAACAGCCGTTCCGGGTCTTGGCCAAAAGAGGTGTTGTAGAATCCGGTGCCGCGAGTGGAATTGGAAATGAGAGAAGAGAGGAGTTGATTGAGATTAGATTGGTAGGTGCTGTTTGGTGTGAAAGTGGTTGTGTTTTAACATACAGGGTGTCCTTCAAGGTTAGCTTCAGTGGAAAGGCTAAGCCGGATAAGCGACCAGATGATCACAATAGGGACCGCCACATTCATATAACCTGAAGGAGCAGTCATCTTGATGATCAATCTCACGACTTCCTGTTCGTCATCATATCAATTTAAATAGAAATATAATGCAAGACGTGACAAGAGTAGCAAGAATGTAAATTTCAGCAGTGACATCTGGGTTTCCTTGACCGAAAAATTCCACAGAGGCCAAGCCATTGTTTCAGTGTTAAATAAACAGGCCATTTCCTTGACTTTCAAAGTCTTCGATCGGAGATCAACGGTGGTAAATAGCTATTGAAAAGTCATTTGATTGGTAAATTGCTATTGAAAAGTCATAAAAGTCATTTGGTTGGAAAGTACAGCTCCGTGTTGACTAATTAGTTATGTCATGTAGCTAGGTTGGTTAGCTAGCTAGCTAGCTTACTTATCTCTCTCTTTTTCGAGAAATTATTGGCCAGCTCGGTCCTACTACATCATTCAATTATACTATGTTGATATGATATATTATTTATTTATTTTTTAAATTCAACGTAATTAAATTTTAAATTTATAAATTATTTCTTAACAAATCAATTTTCTGTAATATTTCATCCAAAATAAATCAATTCCTCCAATATGGATTTATTAATACATTTAATTTCTTTTAAAAGAATTATCTTATTCATTTTATTTCTTAAATAATTTTAAAAAAATTGAAATATTTTTTCTTGTTGTTCTTAATTTATTCTAAAGAAAGTAAAAATATTAGACATATTAATGCTCTACTTTTATAAGCATTTTGAAAAAAAAAAATTTGATACAGGCATACATGATATATATATATATATATATCATTTTTTTCAAATAATATCAACATAAAGAGAAGTATAAAAAAATATATTATTAAATAAAGTAAGTGATATTGTTTGATGAAAAATGAAGGATTAACTACCCAAAAAAAACAAAAAAGAAAAAAAAAAAGAAGCCGACTTTTTTAAAGAAAAATGACAAACAAAAAAATCGAGGCCAAGTGTGCAAAACACACTAAAAATGAGGATCAACGGTGCAAATAACCTTTTGTTTTTTCTCTTGTTTGCTTATCTCTTCCACCAATAAAGGTCCAATAAGCAAGTCATCCAATTGGCAATACCTCAGTACTCGCTTTCTTCTTTTATTGGTGATAACTATTGGGTTCTAGTTTTTATTTAACAAAGAATCAATTTTGTAACCTGTTCTTTGTTGTATATATATATATATATATATTTAAGATGTTACGAATACGAGAACAAAGCCCAACAAAGTGATGGAATGAATCAATATTTTACTTTTCATTCGCTGAATTAATTTGCACAACCATATAAACATTTAAAAGGAAAGTAAAATTAAAAGGTGATTCCATGACTAAGGAGACTTTAATAGATACAACAAAATATATACATGTGGAATTATAATATATTACAGAGTGTAAATGATGGTGCCATAGCTGTGATATGGTGGTAGAATGCCGTAGTTATGACGTGTGCATATAAATGCCGTAGTTATGACGTGTGCATATAAAAGGTTTTGGTGTTTTCCTTAATTCGCCGCCATAAAATGGAGCGCCCATAAAAAATTCCAATATTAGACCGAAGAAGATGGAAATGAGAACGGGATTGAGGCTTTGTTAGAGTATATGCAATCTGGTATTGAGATGAAACATGTGATACTCTAAGGATACCATTGGCAAACTTTTCGCGAACAAAGTGAAAGTCCACTGCAATGTGTTTCATGCGAGAGTGAAAAGACTAGATTGGCAGAAATATATGTGGTGCTAAAGTTATCACAGTTAATGGCAGTTATCTAGGACAAGGAAACACCAAGTTCATTGAGATGAGACTGAATTTAAGAAACTTCAGCTTAATTGGACATAACAAATCGATTTTTAACTTCAATGGAGAAGCAAGCAACAACGCATTGTTTCTTTATGCTCTAAGATATTGGGATGTGATTGAGAAAAATGATATAGGCGCTTGTAGAGGTCCTATCATCCTTATTACCTGCCTAATCAACATTAGAGAATGCATGGAGTAAGAGTGGAGAGTTGTGTCATATGAAGAGACCATGATGAATTGTACCTTTGACGTAATGTAGGAGTTACTTGGTGGCACACCAATGTGTAGTTGTAGGCTTGTGCATAAATTGAGAGAGATTGTTGAAAACTTTGGCGATGTTAGGCCAAGTAATAGACAGATTGTCAGGGCCCGTCCAGAATTCCTCCTCCGGAACCCTAGACAACCCTGATCCCAGGGAAATACCACCGAACCTTCCAACGGAAAATCCGGCAGCACCTCCCCTAAGGGATTTACTTACCACAAATTTACCTGCACTGAAAACACACTTCAAAAATATCCCCTTATTCCTCCCACAAACTACAAATTGGTTCCACAAATTTCAGCACTTCAAAACAAAAATACAGTAATCCAGTGCAAGATAAATACAACAAGAGTGAAAGAAATAGTACAACTGCAATAAAGAAGAACAGGGTACTTCACGAAGCAAAACAGCGATGAAGATCGAGTCCGCTCCGAATGAACACCGACAACCTGGTACCTAGAGGAACGGAATTTAAGAGTGTGAGATGCTAATCATCTCAGTGAGCGACCCTACTACTATACCATATATTATCACAGTAATAAGTATAAATAATAATTATTTGGAAATAATATTTTCTCTCAAAACCCTTACAATTCTCTCAGTTGGAAAGGTTCCCCTTTTAAAACAATTTCACAAAACCCTTTATCCATATTCCCCGAAAACCAAGACATCAATTAAATACCAGAAGCGGTAACAATTATATTTTTAATTCCAATTCAGTTTCCAAACATTTTATTTTTAAAACACAGTTCTGAAAATCATTTGATGCACCCACTATATACCAGTGGCGCCAACAGTACCCAGCGTCCCAAGGTACCGCCAGACAGGAGGTTATAGAGAGAAACCGGCATACGGTCGCGTGGCGTCCCACAGCGCCGCTGCTAACCTGGTGTCCCGGCCAAAGGGGGGTGGCCGCCCTCTCCGATGGCATCCACAGGACACCCTCATAATATCACCTGCGTGCTACTCACACCCACCTGCGCGCTAATCATATCCGTGTGCACAATATCCATATCACATATACCATATCACATAATCAGAACACCAGTACGTGCACGGTGCATCTAAAAATCATAAAATCCACAATTTAAATTATAAAACAAATTTCACATTTTTCATAAACATAGCGGGCATAATCCATCCGCTTGAACCGGGAATTTTCCCACAATTTCTTTGTAATCAATGCCATAAATTCCATGATTTTCAAATCCACCAACTTTCAAATCCATCAATTCAAATATCCACATTTTCCCAATAGCATAAATAATGCTCAAAATCTCATAATCAAATCTCATAATATTTCATGGGCATATTTTATAAAAATTGAAATCACCAACATAACCAAATATTTTCCTTGAAATATTTGAAATTCAAATCGTGCCCAATTTACCATTAAAACCACACCAATTTCAAAATCCTCAAAACCATAAAATAATTCCACACGGCATAAATTTGTAGAATTCGCATTTTCTTAAATCCAATAAATTCATAAATAATTCTACAATAAATCCAATAAATATTTGGCACATAGAAATTAAATTCCAAATATTTAATTCACACATAATATATTCATCAATTAAATTTCCCAAAATTAATTTGAAGGTGGGTCACTCACCTTGTGCACGTATCTCAATCAAGATCCTCCGCAGGATCGACTCCGCTACTTGCACGTGCACCTAAAACATCCACAGTACCAAAACCACAAATATTAATATTTTATTCGGGTAATCCCCAAATGGGTACCCGGGGAGCGAACACCAAACGATAACTAAAATTTACGAATTATATACCGAATCGAAGCTCGAGTGATGCTAATCACAGATCCGGTCTTAATTTCCGATGATCGTACCCGACGGGGTCGGAATTTTATCGGGAAGTTTTTCGGGTTTCGGCTCCGCAATTCTCCCAAACCGTCGCGAATTGGTGGAAACGGAAGTCGGATTTGGGTTCAGGAGGTCGAACACTGCGGACTGGAGCTGGCCGGAATTTTCGGGGTACTCGCCGGAACAGTACTTTCCGGCGGGCCGCCACGTCACCGGCAACCGTCGCCGGAACAGTAATTTCCGACGGTGGCCGTTTGCTGTGAAATTTTGCAGATTTGTAGATCGTGAGGAGAGCAATCCAACGGGACCGACGGTGAGCAAAACGGAGGTCGGACGGCGGAGAAATCACCGTTTGAAGATTTTCGACCCCTCGCCGGAAAACACTCCGATCCCGGCGCGTCGGTGGTCCGATGGCCGTGATTTTTGGTGGGTAGGCCGGACTTGAGGAGAGGATGCTGGGTGTATGGCGCGTGTACTGTATATCGGCCGGAATAGTGCCGATTCGCGGTGGCCGGCGGTGGAGGGGAAAAATCGCCGCCAAACTTCGGACGTCCGATCCGGGCGCGTCCGGCGGCCGTTCGCCGTGAAATTTGGAGGTTTTGCCGGAAATGAGGTGGGCAAGCTTTCTGTCCGGCGCGTGTACAGTAACTCGGCCGGAAAAACGTGAAAATGACCGGCGGCCGGCGGGTCCTCTCTCTCTCTTTCTCTCTCCTCTCTCTCTTTCTCTCTCTTCTCTCTCTTTCTCTCTCTTCCCCGAGAGTTTTTCAAAATTAAAACCCTGCATGACACTGTTCATGCCACGTGGACCAATCAGAAACTGACACGTGGCATTTCACTGTTCACGACCCAAAAACATTAAAATAATACGGTATCCGGTAAACTTCAAACGTCCATAACTTTTTAACCACATGTCCGATTTAAGCGTGCCGCTAGTCTATGAACTCGTATCGACGAGTACTTTACAACCATACAAGAGTCAACTCACAATTACATCACAAGAAAAAGTCAACTCCCGGCACCTTTTAGACAGTTTACACTTCAACTTGTTTTGCCCATAACTTTCAAACCGTAGCTCCGTTTTCGATGTGCTACTAGTCTACGAACTCAGGGCGTCATGCACTTCGCCACCGTACCCTAGTCAACTCAAAATTCTCACAGAGTCAAAAAGTCAACTTTTGACCCCCTTCGGTCAACGGTCAACGGTCAACCTCGGTCAACGTGCACGGATTCCGGTGCGATTTGGGACGGGGTGTTACAGCCTTCCCCCCTTACAAAAATTTCGTCCTCGAAATTTCCGCACGTCACTGGAACAGATACGGGTATTGCTCACGCATCTGTGTTTCGAGTTCCCACGTTGCTTCCTCGACTAAGTAGTTCCTTGCCAACCAATCCATGCCCAACACTACTTCAAGTCCGGATAGATCCAACAGGATCAGGTCTGTTTCCATCCCTTGATCTGTGAAATCGTCGGGCGTAGTCCTGGCTCCCTGCTGCGTCATAGCAAACACCCAGTCTTGACTTGTCTGCTGGGTTCTCCTTCCTCTACCTCGACTCGATCCTGCAGACGGCTGTACTGATCCCGAAGAAACTCCTACTGGCTGACTCCCCTGGGAACTCTATCCTGGAAATACCCTTGTATGCTGTGTCCGTCGACCTGCTTCTAGCACACTGCCACTACCATAAGGGCAATCCCTCCTTATGTGACCTGGCTGCCCACACCGAAAGCAGAACCCATCCATCTGACATTGCCCAGAATGATTCCCCCTACAAAGTGGACAAATCCGCGGAGAACTAATGCGTGACTGCTGATACAAGCTTGTATCCACAATGATCGAATGGCGAGCTGGCTGGGGCATGCGATAACTATCTCTCCTCTGGAATCTGCCTCGTGGGCTTAACCCATCACTGTCTGAGCTTGAGCTATGGCTCTTCTTAGCTGCCCCCTGTCGAGGTACTCCGCTATACGATCCTTCGAATGATCTGCGCCTCGAGGGTCTGTGTATCTCCTCCTGTCTCTCTAGCTCGAGCGCTGCATCCCTGGCGGACTGATAGGTGGGATGTACTGATCCAGAAAGGGTGTAGCCGATACTCTCTTTCAATCCGTCTATGAACCTCACCTTCTTTGTGTGATCGTCGGGAATTAGGTGCATGTAGAATTCTGATAGTTCTCGGAATCTCCTCTCGTACTCTGTCACCGTCATGTTCCCCTGTCGTAATTCCTCGAACTCTCTCCTTCTTGCTTCACGGTAGGCAGGAGGACAAAACTCAGTAGAGAAGGCCATCTTGAACTGATCCCACGTATGCCTTGCACGAACAACTGGGCTAACTTCTCGGGTGAAAAATGTTCTCGTACCGGTAGGAAGTGTGCCGACTTGGTGAGACGATCAATGATTACCCAAATGCCGTCGTACCTTCTAGGTGTGGAAGGAAGCTTGAATACGAAGTCCATGTTGAGTTCTTCCCACTTCCACACGGGAATCGGTAAAGGTTGGAGTAGTCCCGAAGGCTTCTGTCTTTCTGCTTTCACTTGTTGACAAATCAAACACTTTGATACAAAGTCTGCCACTTCTCTCTTCATACCAATCCACCAATAATACTTAACAAGCGTCCGATACATCTTGGTACTCCCAGGATGCATCGCATACATCGAGCTATGCGCCTCCTCCAAAATCTCCTTCTTGAGTCTTGGGATATCCGGAACGCAAAGTCGTCCTTTACACACGAGGGCTCCATCCCTCCTTATGGAAAATTCCGGATCAAGACCTTCTTGTACCTTGCCCTTAATTGTCCTCAACTTAGGATCTTCCATTTGGGTCTCTACTATACGATCCACCAACACCGGTCGTACCTGGAAGCTAGCCATGAGAACTCCTGAAGGATGCATATGCATTAACACCCCCATCTTCTTCAACTCCACCATGAGAGGTAGTTGGATGACTTGGATGTGAGCAAGGGATCCAGTAGCCTTCCTACTCAAAGCATCTGCCACTACATTCGCCTAATAGTGACTTTAACTTCCCTCTTGTGCAACTTTCCTTCTCATGCCCACTAATTAAGGATAGTCAAATTGGTCCACGAGAACACGATCTACAAGTCTTGGTCATAGTCGAACGCTAACCATAAGGTGCTTCTAAAGCATGCATCCTTAAACCAACAACCAACTCTCGTGACTCGATCAGCACTTTAAAAGGTTAGATTAGAACTTAAGTCTAATTTCCTCAAATACTAGTATCACCAAGTTAAGGTTGAGATTAATTCACTTATCTTCGATTACCCTCCTAGTACTTACAATTATAAAACCCTTGCTCCTCATTGATTAACCAATAGTCTTAACCTCGACAAACATCAATCTTTCTTTTAACTAAATTCATCAAGGTCATGAATAAAATTTCTCAACATCCAAATACCATTCTTGAAAACCCTAAGTTTCCCCCATTTCAAATAAATTCCATGAATCCACACCTCAAGCAATAAAGAATTTAAATCTTAATTCTAGCATCACCACCAATACTATGAACAAATCACTAGATCCTTAACCCAATAAAGTATTCCACACTTCTTAAATTCTAACTCCGTCCCAAAAATCATACTCCTTATCATTGTAAATTATCACCAACAATATCAACCACCTTGAATCGATGAAGCACCATCAATACGAACCTTAAATCTCCAAGGAAATAAGATATCAAGATCTTAGCTTCTAGAATGAAAATAACCATGCTTAAACATCCAACCATGCCTAAGGAATCATCCTCATCTCATTAACCTCATCAACCACCAAGTAGAACTTTAGTCGCTATCCGGAGCTTGCTTGATTCTCTAAACGCTGTCGTACCTTCTCTTTGTGAATGATAGTTTAAGCACGAAATCCATATTTACATCTCCCTACTTTTACTTATCGGTGACCTAAGTACCTTTATTCGGATCTTGCAACTTCCTTTATCGTGCCAAACCACCATGTCATCCAGTGAGCATTCCATACGTCTTTATACCCTTGGGGTGTATCGCATACATTGAATCACGTGCTTCCTTTAGGATCTCCTTTTTGAACTCAACGATACCCTGCTTTGGATTCTTAATTGGCGATACTTAACCTTAAGTCGCTTTTGGAAAAACCATAACATAAAACAAATAATAAAATATATTTTTCAAATATACCTAACTTGCATAGGCAATTGTTAAAACTCCACATTGAAAATCATATCTTAAAATCCATAGCATAAAATAAAATATGCACGCTTGTAATGGAGGTACGTACGACACCTTCTACATGTTACGTAATCCATGATTCCAACTGTCGCCGACACTCTGCTACCAATACAAACCAGGGTGGTTGCCTATATTGGCCGTCCAATTCCCCGGGCTCGTAGGCAACATGATCATGGGGCTAGCTCTACATGGACCACATTGGTTCGCCGCCTCCATATGGTGCAGTATAATATCAAACAATATAACATACAAATACATGTACGAACACAAACCAAAAATACTTGAATAAAACACCTTTAATTTCAAATACCACTTTGAAAAGCATTTAAATTATGATAATCGATCGGGAAAATATTTTGACGCCTTGAAATCGATCGACACACATCCTTAGGCAATCATCCTTCTTCTCCATGAACGAAACGGATACCATTCACGATGATAAGCTTGACCTTCAAAAAGAAAAGGCATCCTCGACCATCGACTAGGCCATAGGAATTTCCTGTTAGGCTAGATGATCCTAATTGACACCCTCGAAGATTAGAGTTATTCAAACTCGGGCAACGAATTTACTTCGAGACAAACAGAAAGAACGCATCCACGCGGGCAAAACGAGAGATTAAACACGGATAGGATGCACAACAATGCACAGTCCCTTAGGAATACTAGAACCTAGAGCTCTGATACCAACTGTCAGGGCCCGTCCAGAATTCCTCCTCCGGAACCCTAGACAACCCTGATCCCAGGGAAATACCACCGAACCTTCCAACGGAAAATCCGGCAGCACCTCCCCTAAGGGATTTACTTACCACAAATTTACCTGCACTGAAAACACACTTCAAAAATATCCCCTTATTCCTCCCACAAACTACAAATTGGTTCCACAAATTTCAGCACTTCAAAACAAAAATACAGTAATCCAGTGCAAGATAAATACAACAAGAGTGAAAGAAATAGTACAACTGCAATAAAGAAGAACAGGGTACTTCACGAAGCAAAACAGCGATGAAGATCGAGTCCGCTCCGAATGAACACCGACAACCTGGTACCTAGAGGAACGGAATTTAAGAGTGTGAGATGCTAATCATCTCAGTGAGCGACCCTACTACTATACCATATATTATCACAGTAATAAGTATAAATAATAATTATTTGGAAATAATATTTTCTCTCAAAACCCTTACAATTCTCTCAGTTGGAAAGGTTCCCCTTTTAAAACAATTTCACAAAACCCTTTATCCATATTCCCCGAAAACCAAGACATCAATTAAATACCACCCGTCCAGAATTCCTCCTCCGGAACCCTAGACAACCCTGATCCCAGGGAAATACCACCGAACCTTCCAACGGAAAATCCGGCAGCACCTCCCCTAAGGGATTTACTTACCACAAATTTACCTGCACTGAAAACACACTTCAAAAATATCCCCTTATTCCTCCCACAAACTACAAATTGGTTCCACAAATTTCAGCACTTCAAAACAAAAATACAGTAATCCAGTGCAAGATAAATACAACAAGAGTGAAAGAAATAGTACAACTGCAATAAAGAAGAACAGGGTACTTCACGAAGCAAAACAGCGATGAAGATCGAGTCCGCTCCGAATGAACACCGACAACCTGGTACCTAGAGGAACGGAATTTAAGAGTGTGAGATGCTAATCATCTCAGTGAGCGACCCTACTACTATACCATATATTATCACAGTAATAAGTATAAATAATAATTATTTGGAAATAATATTTTCTCTCAAAACCCTTACAATTCTCTCAGTTGGAAAGGTTCCCCTTTTAAAACAATTTCACAAAACCCTTTATCCATATTCCCCGAAAACCAAGACATCAATTAAATACCAGAAGCGGTAACAATTATATTTTTAATTCCAATTCAGTTTCCAAACATTTTATTTTTAAAACACAGTTCTGAAAATCATTTGATGCACCCACTATATACCAGTGGCGCCAACAGTACCCAGCGTCCCAAGGTACCGCCAGACAGGAGGTTATAGAGAGAAACCGGCATACGGTCGCGTGGCGTCCCACAGCGCCGCTGCTAACCTGGTGTCCCGGCCAAAGGGGGGTGGCCGCCCTCTCCGATGGCATCCACAGGACACCCTCATAATATCACCTGCGTGCTACTCACACCCACCTGCGCGCTAATCATATCCGTGTGCACAATATCCATATCACATATACCATATCACATAATCAGAACACCAGTACGTGCACGGTGCATCTAAAAATCATAAAATCCACAATTTAAATTATAAAACAAATTTCACATTTTTCATAAACATAGCGGGCATAATCCATCCGCTTGAACCGGGAATTTTCCCACAATTTCTTTGTAATCAATGCCATAAATTCCATGATTTTCAAATCCACCAACTTTCAAATCCATCAATTCAAATATCCACATTTTCCCAATAGCATAAATAATGCTCAAAATCTCATAATCAAATCTCATAATATTTCATGGGCATATTTTATAAAAATTGAAATCACCAACATAACCAAATATTTTCCTTGAAATATTTGAAATTCAAATCGTGCCCAATTTACCATTAAAACCACACCAATTTCAAAATCCTCAAAACCATAAAATAATTCCACACGGCATAAATTTGTAGAATTCGCATTTTCTTAAATCCAATAAATTCATAAATAATTCTACAATAAATCCAATAAATATTTGGCACATAGAAATTAAATTCCAAATATTTAATTCACACATAATATATTCATCAATTAAATTTCCCAAAATTAATTTGAAGGTGGGTCACTCACCTTGTGCACGTATCTCAATCAAGATCCTCCGCAGGATCGACTCCGCTACTTGCACGTGCACCTAAAACATCCACAGTACCAAAACCACAAATATTAATATTTTATTCGGGTAATCCCCAAATGGGTACCCGGGGAGCGAACACCAAACGATAACTAAAATTTACGAATTATATACCGAATCGAAGCTCGAGTGATGCTAATCACAGATCCGGTCTTAATTTCCGATGATCGTACCCGACGGGGTCGGAATTTTATCGGGAAGTTTTTCGGGTTTCGGCTCCGCAATTCTCCCAAACCGTCGCGAATTGGTGGAAACGGAAGTCGGATTTGGGTTCAGGAGGTCGAACACTGCGGACTGGAGCTGGCCGGAATTTTCGGGGTACTCGCCGGAACAGTACTTTCCGGCGGGCCGCCACGTCACCGGCAACCGTCGCCGGAACAGTAATTTCCGACGGTGGCCGTTTGCTGTGAAATTTTGCAGATTTGTAGATCGTGAGGAGAGCAATCCAACGGGACCGACGGTGAGCAAAACGGAGGTCGGACGGCGGAGAAATCACCGTTTGAAGATTTTCGACCCCTCGCCGGAAAACACTCCGATCCCGGCGCGTCGGTGGTCCGATGGCCGTGATTTTTGGTGGGTAGGCCGGACTTGAGGAGAGGATGCTGGGTGTATGGCGCGTGTACTGTATATCGGCCGGAATAGTGCCGATTCGCGGTGGCCGGCGGTGGAGGGGAAAAATCGCCGCCAAACTTCGGACGTCCGATCCGGGCGCGTCCGGCGGCCGTTCGCCGTGAAATTTGGAGGTTTTGCCGGAAATGAGGTGGGCAAGCTTTCTGTCCGGCGCGTGTACAGTAACTCGGCCGGAAAAACGTGAAAATGACCGGCGGCCGGCGGGTCCTCTCTCTCTCTTTCTCTCTCCTCTCTCTCTTTCTCTCTCTTCTCTCTCTTTCTCTCTCTTCCCCGAGAGTTTTTCAAAATTAAAACCCTGCATGACACTGTTCATGCCACGTGGACCAATCAGAAACTGACACGTGGCATTTCACTGTTCACGACCCAAAAACATTAAAATAATACGGTATCCGGTAAACTTCAAACGTCCATAACTTTTTAACCACATGTCCGATTTAAGCGTGCCGCTAGTCTATGAACTCGTATCGACGAGTACTTTACAACCATACAAGAGTCAACTCACAATTACATCACAAGAAAAAGTCAACTCCCGGCACCTTTTAGACAGTTTACACTTCAACTTGTTTTGCCCATAACTTTCAAACCGTAGCTCCGTTTTCGATGTGCTACTAGTCTACGAACTCAGGGCGTCATGCACTTCGCCACCGTACCCTAGTCAACTCAAAATTCTCACAGAGTCAAAAAGTCAACTTTTGACCCCCTTCGGTCAACGGTCAACGGTCAACCTCGGTCAACGTGCACGGATTCCGGTGCGATTTGGGACGGGGTGTTACACAGATACTATAGAGCATCAAGGACTTTGCGGTATCTAATGCCATTAGCAAGGTTTGAGCCGTTAATAAGAAAGAGAAAAGTGTTAAACGCTAGAGGCATGGATTATTCCTTAGCACCAATGTTTTATTACATACCAGTAAATGTATCAACTATGTAAGTGTTGTTGATCGACTCTACCTCATATATCTCCTTGGACAACCCATATGGCAACAAACACAAGTGATAACTTATCCTGAGTTTCATTAGGTCTGGAGCTAATATCCACCTTCTTAATTCATTTATATATAAGAAAAAAAGAAGAAGAAAAAACCTACTTCATTTATATATATTTAAAAAAAAAAAAAAGAAGAAGAAAAAACCTACTTCATCTAGTTCTGTTCACATACTGTAAAATGAGATTTTAGTACAAAATAACAATTTACTTCCTTGAGTTATTTCATATATTATATTTTAGGGGAATTTGGTCTATTGCCTCTTCTTTAGATGGCTCAATGAAATATACCCCTTCCCTTTCAAAATTTTTTTATCTATCCATCTGTATCTATTTTACCCTCAATAAAAATTAAAAATAGCCAGAATGTTCTTTTTTTCCTTCAAGAAATGTACACCATAATCCCAAATCTATACATAGTTTTCCTTTCAAGAATTCAAGAATCCCTGCATGGTTTCCTTGTAGGTTTTGAATATTTGAAGCATATTTTGGTATTCTACAGGGATTCAAGAATTCAAAGTTTGAGATCATCTTACCGTATGCCCAAAATCTCTTGCCGTTTATAGAAATTGTCTTTAAGGAGAAGCAGAGGTATCTTTATTAATTTTCTCTTCTTCAATCCCATCCCTTCTCTCCAAAAGTAAGAAACTCTTTAGGTACTGATTGTTATGGATTTGATATTTTCCCCATCTCATTATCTCATTTCCTTTGTGCAAGGACAAAAGTGTGACAAAAGCTGTTGTTGCTATGATGGCTGATCTTGCAGATGCACTTGGCACAGACACAAAGATACTATTTAGAGACCATGCATTTTATGCCGACTTTTTGGATGAGTGCGTTCAATCTGATTATGAACAGCTCAAGGAGATAGTGACTTGGACTCAAGAGATGATTGGACGTGTCATGGTTTGATGAGATTAGCCAGCCCAGTCAGTTAAATATTTGTGTTTGGTAAAGGTGAAGGGGATTGGAACATAAAAAAAATGTTATCAAGGTTAGAAATCAATGTGTCTTTAGAATTTGTAGATGCTCCTAAATTTCTAGAATTCATTTTTGGAAAAAAAAAATTAGCTTCACGGTTAGAGAAAGAACCTTTCAATTGTCAGCATATATGAAGGCCACTTCATGGATGTGGCTGGTTACTGTATTGTGAAACTCTATTTAGTGTAATGAATCCACTGGTAAGTGGTTTGAGTCATCTTTAGTTTATGTCACCATCTCATCTATTTTTCTGTGCTTTTCAAATTTCTTTCAATTGCTTGAATGGAGGTACTTTAGCTATGTTGGGTTATGTATTCATTGGTAGGTTACAAGGATGAATTATGACATGAACAAAGATACTTTTATCTTCAGATAATGTTTTATTGCCATCGAGCTATCTATGATTCTATATGTTAATGGTTATAAGCATTAAAAAAATGATTGTGTAGATTGGTAGCAGTTTTTTGAATTCTTATTCTCTTTTATGATTTGTGCACATTGAGCCTGCTGTGGTCGAGTCTCACAGTATCGAATTAGAAAAAGTTATTATGTGGATAAAAAAAAAAAAAAGAAAAAGAAAAGATATAGTACTAATATTTATACATGTTAGTAGGTGATCTTATATTTGCTATTTATTTATTTTAAGCTATGTGCATGAGGCGTTACGAGATATAGCATACCGCGGTAGATCCATGATTATATAAGTATATATATATTGGAAAATTTGGATTTATTTCTTCCATATGTGGATAACGAGGTGTTCTTGATCATTTCAGTTGTACATCCCTGTCAATAATGGAGGTGCCCATTGGCTGGTAGCATGTGTTAACATGAAAGCACGACATATTGATTTATATGATTTAAATATTAGAAACAAATATGTCCTGACCCGAATAAGGAGATTCAAAATGCCAAATGCTTCAGGTTTATGCTACCTTACTTGTTCAGGGATGGAGAATATTACGATAAGAAACCAGGAGCACTTCCAAGTTCAGATCCATTCATAATGACAATCATCAAAGACACACCCTGCCAACAACATGGGTGTAAATGTGTTGTCATTTGAAATTTCAGTTTGTTGATAATCTTAATGTTGATAATATTTGTAGAATAAGGTTAGTTGATTTTGTTTGATCAGCTCCACTTACTGCAATATTACCAGTTGGAGAGCTGCAGACAGCATAGCAAACATCACCAATAAATCTTGATTCCTCCACCTAATACACACAACAACAAGACTCCACATTGATTATAAAAGGGACCAAAGAAGCACAAATATAATATGGCAATTCAACAAACACCCGGATTGTATAAAGGGCATTGCGCTTACTTGCAGGTCCAAAAGAAGGGGCACCATGGGTTTCCTCCACTTTGTCAGCTAGAGATAGATAAGTTACGGCAACAAGTTAACTCATCCACCGTTTATCCCTTAGAAATTGCACTTTTGAAATGAATTATCAAAGTAGTTCACAGCAAGAATAGAGGTCAAAGCAGAGAACCCATAATGCGCTTTAACAGTCAAAATCCAATCCACATATTCTTTCTGAGCCTTCAATAAAGCACTAGTCAAGCTTAAATCACTGAAACAGACATGGGTCTTCTCCTCTTTAGTGATTAGAGAGGCAAGTTCATGATCTTCCTCGAATAAGTCATTTTTCCTCCCTCTTGAATTTAAAGACTTTGAAAATTCCATTAACCATTACACAAATCATCTTTCTCCCAAGCCGCTTCACCATTCTTTCTCACTTTCTCTTCCTCTTTTCTTTATGCTTTGTTCAGGTTCAAGGAAAAATGGAATACCCTTTTGTCTTAATTTTTCCTTTTGATTTTTGAAAAGGGTAATTTGGAAATATTAAATAATAAAGGGCAAAACAAAAAACTTGGAACAAGATGGGTAAATATCTTTAGGGATCTTCAAAGAAGGGTATTGGGCCAAATTACCCCTTCTCAATTTCTCTTTCCATAATGTGGATCATTTTGGGCCATAATATGTTCAAAACATTAATTTTTTTTAATCATAGATACTTTTAAAAAGAGCCAAACCAAACTTTAACTAAGTAAAATATGCTACTGCTTATAAACATAATAAGCACCTGGCATCGAGCTCACCAAGAGTAGGCCCAATCAACTCCCATCCATTTGGGGTATTTAATAAAGTTAGTTCTCAATTTAGGCATGCTTCCTGCTACAGTCTAAGAAGAATTCAGTCGTTTAGATTACCAAACTAAAAGTATATCTATTACACTCTTCAATTTACACACCTGCTGATGCTAAACTCTTTATGATGAATGTAAATGCTTTTGGTTGAGTAATCTAGAATTCACAATAAAAATCCAATCGTTTTCTCTAATAAAATGTAACTAGATCAAAATAAAAAAATAAAAAAATTGTAAAATTAAGGAAAACTACCTCTCAAAGCAAAATGCTAAAAAAAATGATGCATCGAAGATTTCCCAAACTTTTCTTATACAGTCTAATATAGCGTAACCAATGATTTAATAAAGACCCAGTTGAAAAAACTAATATATGAAACCTCTGCAAATATTATCAAGTTACCCTAGTAGAAAGTAAAGTGTGTAAAATCCCAATTTTTGATTGATTAGGGTTTAGGGTTTGACGAACAAAATTTGTGAGAAAATATCATAAATGGAAAAAAGAGATAGAGACAATGTTGCAGACCCGAATGCGATTTGTAACGGAATCTAAATTTAAGACCTGGGTGGGAATGACTCTCAAACGGACTTATATCACTATTCTCTTACTTCTGAGACCTTGGAGCCCATTACCCACCCCTGTCCTTTTGGGTTTTAACGTCTCTCTCTCTTGGTTTCGTTCTCAACCTTTGAAATTATCGGCTAATGTGTTAAAATTGCACACATGGCCCAAATCTGATCGAAAGTATTGGTTGACGGGGAAAAATTCTGAACGTGGTGCAATACAGACCAAGGAGCACTGAAGAAATAAAAAATAAATAAATTGAACAATTGGTATATTCTACTTTGTTAATTTCTTAACCATTTTTTATGGATTTTTCTTAGACTTTAAAGATCGAAGAGAATTTGAAAAAAATTATTTTTTTTATGTTTCAAGTTCAACCGTTGACCCTAATATGGTGCTTATTTATTAACTGCTAATATATAATATGGTTTAAATAATATTCATGTCTAAATGTATGTCCTTTGTCTTTTATTGATGCATAGGTTATGAATTTTTCATAGAATATATGAATATATAATATGTATATATTTTGGAAATCAATTGGGCTATTTTCATTTTATTAATACCTTCCCTAAGCATTGTGAGGCAAGAAAAAAGTAGCTATTTGCATTATTTCTCCTCAAACTATTTTGTTTTTTTGCTATATTTTTAAAGGCAGTATAATAGCATTAGTCAGCAAGATTAAAGACCACTCAAAAATAACAATAATAATAATAAGATTAGAGATTTAATTTTTTTAATTATTGTTAATGGTCATTGTCAGTTGGATTATTCTAAAAAATTTAAAAAAAATTTAAAAATATTCTTAATCCCTACCTTTTATGTTAAACCTTAATTATTGCTTTGCCATCTATCTATTTTGTCTTTAAAGAAACATATATGTAGTGATAAATGATAATATATGGCTATGCAATATATATTTGTTTTTACGGAGATAAATCCTTAGTGGTAATATATGATTATGCAGTACATATTACATAACATGGTTTCAATAAAACTCTTGTTCGAAGGTATCCTTTACCTCTATTTGACACATAAGTTTCAATTTTTTTTAATTAAAAAAATAGGCTATAAAAACAGAAAATTCAACTTAAAAAAGAAAAGAAAAGAAAAAGAGAATCAATTATGTGTGATACATTGGCTTGACCAAAAATACTTTTAAGAGGATCAAACCTGTTTATATGAGTCCCGGATAAAGAAAGAGCAAGAGTCAAAGAAATTTTTTTTAAAGCATTTTATTAGTGATAGGTGCTAATTCTAAATAAAGCATCTTACAAAGTCTTTTTAATGAATGAGATATTATTCAGTACACCATATATGTAGATACGTGACTTATAACAAAATAACAAAAGTTTAAATTACCATATTGGATAAAACCTAAAAAACATAAACCGTAATTAAAAAGATGTTTAAATTAAACATTATGTTAAAATGCTAATAAAAATTTAATCAGCCGGAGGAAGGTTGCTACTCGAGTGTTTTTCAGCAAACATTGGAACAATGTCCCCAAAAGAATAAAAGAAAGTCTCTAGAACCTTCCATGGAGTCATTTTCAATTTTATTTTTGAAGTGTTTCTGGGAAGGCCATAGAAGTCTAGTCCATTAAAGCTTGTAAATGCCTTTATCTTGTCAAGAACACCAGCCTAAAATAGCAAATTTTCTTCTCAATAAAGTAAAATACTATGAAAAGTAAAGAAAAAATTGTGCTAAGAAAAAGCTAAAATCAACAATAAAAAAAAACAAATAACAAAATATTACCTCGTCAAAGCCCTTTGCATATAATGACAATGCAACAGGAGCATTGAATATACCAACAAGGTACAATTTCATTGCAAATACAACCCCACTTTTTCCTGTTAATGCAACCAATAATTTTATAGAAACTATTATATAAAAAAGACAAGATGAAGATAATAGGATTTAGACTGTAATAAAAACCAAAACAAATAACGTGTGTATGATGTAAATAAGAAACACCAAGAACAAGCTTGCATGCACCTAACTCTATGAAGGAGTGACATTAAGCTCTTAAGCAAGAAATTGTTATTAAATAGTCATAAAAGTTAGATCATCGTACAACATTGGTCTCCATCCACCTGAAAGAAAAATCTTAAATCTTAAGATAGCCACATGTTTATGTTGTGCTTTAAAAGAAAACAAAGGGGGAGAAAGGAGAAGTAAACTATTTAGTCCAATTACACGAGAATCTTTTCATGTTTTTGTAAATATGAGGCTGAAGAAAACAGAGAAGAAAAGATACCAACAGTTTTTCAAATGTCAATCATACAAAATTCCTATCACAAATTGAAATATATACTACAAAAATTGCAACGATAGGAGACGCAATTAATGCATGGGCAAAAAAAAAGCTGACACTTCATAAATTGTTACCTGATATAGCGTTGCTAAAACCACCAAAGAAAAGCTGATGCCTTGAAAGCGTCGGCTAATGTTTAAGAAAAGCTGACGCTTTTAGTAGAAAAAGCATTGTTAAATGTCGTAGAGAAAAGCCAATGCTTTTAATAAAAAGTGTTAAATATTGTTCAAGCTTTTAGCAACGTTTTCACTAAAAGTGTTGGCTTTTGTTTTGACTTTTACCGAAGCTTTTTATAAGCAAAAGTGTTGGCTATCGTTTAAGTTTTTAACAATGCTTTTACTAAAAGTGTGGCCTTTTTTTAGATTTTTAGCAATGCTTTTTAAAAAAGCGTTACTAAAAACTTAAACAATAGCTCAATGCTTTTCATTAGAAAAGAAAGCGTTGCTAAATGTCCAATCAAAGCTTACACTTTTAGTTAAAGCGTCACTAAATATTTATATAATAGTTGACACTTTTAGTAAAAGTGTCACAAAAAACAATCACTTTAGCCGACGCTTTTGGTTAAAAGCGTCGGCTTCATTCTTCTTCTTTTTTGTGAGAATAGTGTTTTAATTTTGTTAAAATTGGATTGTTTAAAAGCTAGCTTCATAAAAAATAATTAAAAGACAACAAAATTAAAATAAATATTTGCATGAAAAAATATAATTAATTTCAAATAAAATTAAATATTAACTCATATAATATTTTTACAATTTGGTCAACTATTTTATATGTACAAACAGAAGCAATTAAACTCCATTGCATACATACTCATTGAGATGAAAAGTTTGAGATTATAATTAATGCCCATTCAGCTCTAAATTTGTTGACATCCTCTTGTGACCAAATTACACCCTCATACTGCACATGAAAAAACTATGTTAAAAAATTATCAACACATATATAAAATAAATAAATATTAATTATTATAAAGTAATTTAGTAAATAAAAATGTTAAAATTACCATTGTTCTTAAGTTCTGGTGAGGTACATTTCTCCTAAGAATGAAAAACACATAATAAAAAAGGAACAAAAAATTAATTAAAACAATAATAACAAATATAAACATTTGATACAAGAACACTGTATGACATTACAATCATTTGCATTTTTTATGCTAAATTCCAAAAATTCCTTCATACCCTTAACAAATTCATTTGATGTTCTATCTTTTGTTATCCATGACTTATCTATTTCCCTATCAATGCATATTAATAAAACATGAAAAAAAAAATTAAATAAGGCAAATAGACATATAATTATGTAAATAAATTGGGGTATATATAAATGGGGAATAAGTGGTTGGTCAATTATTTTGCATGAGACTAGCTTTTAAACAATCCAATTTAGACAAAATTAAAATACAATTTAAACAAAAAAAAAAAAAGGAAGAAGAGAAAGTGGACGCTTTTAACCAAAAGCGTTGCCATGTTAACAATAGCCAACGCTTTAGCATAAAAGTGTCGGCTTTTCACTTTTTTTTTTTTTTTGGTTTGAATTGTGTTTTATTTGGCCAAAATTAAATTTTTTAAAAGCTAGCCTCATGCAAAATAATTCACCAACCACCTATTCCCCAATTATTTTTTTGTATATTAATTATTTTACTTGAATCCAGCTATGGAACAATTTTAATTTGATAAAACTAAAAGCAACTTTCAAATTAAAAAAAAAATAAATAAAGATGACATATTTTTGTTGCTAAATATACAAATAAGTTACACTTTCTCAAAAACGCATCGCGAAATACTGGAATAGGCGACACTTTGGAAAAGCGTCGCTAAATATAGGACAAAAAGCAATAGTTTTTTGAAAAAGTGTAACACCCCGTCCCGAACCATGTCGGAATTTTTGCACGTTGACCGAGGTTGACTGTTGACCGTTGACCGAAGGGGTCAAAAGTTGACTTTTTGACTCGAATATAATTCTAGGTTGACTGAGGTACCGTTACGAAGTACACGTTGGCCCGAGTTCGTAGACTAGTAGCACGTTGAAAACGGAGCTACGGTTTGAAAGTTATGAGCAAAACAAGTTGAGGTCCAAACTGTCCAAGGGGTGCCGGAGTTGACTTTTTATTCATGTAAAGTTGAGCTTTGACTCATGCATGGTTGTAAAGTGCTCGTCGATACGAGACCGTAGACTAGTGGCACGTCCGATTTGGACATGTGGTTTGAAAGTTATGGACCTGTAGAGTTTTTCAAATACTATATTATTTTAATATTATTTTTAAACGTGTAACGATGTGCCACGTGTGCCTTAATAAATGTGACCATGTGTCACCATGTGGAGATGCCACATGTCAACCATGCTTAATACCCTATTATTTTATTATTATTTTAAATAATAATATTATTATTAATATTATTTAATTAATTTTAATTTATTTCTTTTTATTTTCCTTTTTATTTTTCTTTTTTTTCTTTTCCCCACGTGGGAAAAAAGGGCACGGGCCCTTCTTCTTCTTCTTTTGTTCTTCCTTTCCTTTCCTTTCTCCCTCTCGGGTCTTGCCATTTTTTTTAATTCCAGCCACCCATAAGCTACACGCGCCGGCCATAGACGTAGACCACACACCGGCGAGCTCACTAGCCAAATTTGGCTGCCGGCCAGCCGGCGACGCGCCCAGATCGGGCTGGTGAAGTCGCGGCGACGGGTTGAAATTTTTCCGGCGATTTCGCCATATTCCGGCCAGCCCAGTCCGAATTGCCACCCCTCTCCTCCTATTTTGGGTCCTCTGAGTCCAAATATGGCCTCCAATTTCCAAAATTCGAAGTGGTTTGTGAGATGCGAAGGAATCAAAACCGGCCGAAGCTTTCCGGCCACCTCCGGCGGAATTGGGGTCGATGGAGACCGGATTTGTAATCCTCGTCGCTCAAGCTTCGATTCGGTATATTATTCGACTATTTTGGATAACGTTTGTGTTTGACCCCCCGGGTACCGAGTATTATTTACTCGAATAAAATATTAATTTATTTGACTGTATGTGAATTGTGTTCTAGGAGCACCGGTGAGTCGTGGAATTGATCCCATGGTGGATCATGGTTTAATTGCGTGCTCCAGGTGAGTGACCCACCTTTAAAAATATTTTGGGCAATTAATTATGTTTAATTGGTATTTAAAGTATGCTCATGTGGTACAATTTAGTTATGGTTTTATTGTGATTTAATTTATTTATTATGCATGAGCAAAGTATATTTCGGTAATAGTCGTACGTGGTTTTAAGTATTATTTTTCGGGCATAATTGGGTTAAATATTTTATGAAAATATTTGTTTAAATTGGTGGTTTAACTTTATAGATTATGCCCGCGGTATTTTAATTGTTGAACCTCGTATTACGAGAAAATTATGGTTTTATTTGTTATCGATGTTTTCGTACCGGTTTGTTAAATAAAAATATGTGGGATGGTAAGTGTGAAATTTTGGTATATTTCCCACGGTAATTTTGGAAAACGGTACAGTTGGTTTAATAACTATTTTAGACGCATTCATACAGTATTGGTGTTCTCGTATATGTATATGTGGTTCAGCGCGCAAGTATTATTATTTCTCCCGTGAGTTGCCATTGGACCGTGGGCAGGCAAGTTTGTTATTGGCCACAGCCGCCCCCCTCCTTGGCCAGGATGATGGTTTCAGCAGCGGTACTGTCGGGACGCCGAAGTGCCGTTTGCAAGTTTCTCTTTTTAATCTCCCCGCAAGTCGGTGCTCAGGACGCTGGGTATCGGAGGGCATCACCGATATATGATGTGGTGCGTCAAGTGTAATTTTTTTCAGATAAAGTTTCAAACCCCAAAGGTGTTCAAAAATTTATTTATTATAATTTACTACATTTTAATTATATATATAGGGGTATTTATTTATTTATTGTTTATCAAATGGTTTGATCCATTGGTTTTCGGGAGGTACGAATATCGGATTTTGTGAAATCGTTTTAAAAAGGGAACATTTCCAACGGAGTGATTGGTGAGAGTTTTGAGGGAAAATTATTATTTCCAACTGTTATTATTTATTTATTAATTATTGGTATTAATTCAATTCCCTTATTTGTCATATTATTACTATTATTATAAAAGTGTTCAGTAGTTAGGGTCACTCATTGAGATGATTAGCATCTCACGTTTTTAAGTTCCGTTCCCTTAGGTGCAAGGGGTGATAGACGTTCTTCCGTGGCGAACCAGTTCTCCGCCGCTATCGTGTTTCGAGAAGTACTTTTGTACTCATTCCTTTTAGTTGTGTTATTTCTTTCATCTTTGTTGTATTTCTATTGAATAGCACTTCATAAAGCTTTGTATACTATTTGGACACGTATGTTTTATTTATGCAATGGTTTACCGTTATTGTTGTGAAGTGCTGTAAATTTGTGGATTCAATTTGTAGTTTTGCGGGAGGAATAAGGGGATGAGTATAGAAGTGTGTTTTCAGTGCAGGTGATTTTTGGTAAGTCCTACCCTTAGGGGAGGTGCTGCCGGATTTTCCACTGGAAGGTTCGGTGGTATTTCCCTGGGATCAGGGCTTGTCTAGGGTTCCGGGAAGGAATTCTGGACGGGTCCTGACAAAAAGCATCACGCAACATTTTCTTACTAAAAAACTATATTATCATTTTTCTGTTCAGTTAAATAGAAACAAGGCATTTGGTCTGCTGGTATGATGCTTTTTTAAGAGTGTGAGAGGTCCGATTCAACTCTTGGCATGCCCCTATCCTTTTTTACATTTTAAAATATTTTTCCAAAAATATAAAAATAACAAAAAAAGAAAAAAAAGGTGAAAATCGGTTGGGTATTGATGGGTTTGCATACGTGTAAATAAAAAAAATTGAAAAAAAGAAAAAAAGTGAAAATTGGTGTAAATAAAAGAAAACAAAAAATTATTAAAAAAAGAAAAAAAGGTGAAAATTGAAATTTTATTGTTTTATATTTTTGAAAAAATATTTTAAAATATAAAAAAGGACAGGGGCATTCCAAAAATTGAACTCGGGACCTCTCACACCCAAAGGAAGGTTCATACTGGGTTTGCGCACGTGTAAATAAAAAAAAAGTGAATAAAATAAAAAAAGAAAAAAGGTGAAAATCGGTGTAAATAAAAAAAATGAAAAATTGAAAAGTAATAAAAAAATAAAAAAGGGTGAAAATTGAAATTTTATTGTTTTATATTTCTGAAAACATATTTTAAAATATGAAAAAGTACAAGGACATTCCAAGAATTGAACTCGGGGTCATACCACCAAACCAATTGAATAGATTTTTGTTAAAAAAGTGATAGGCAATGCTTTTTCAAGCTTTTTTGAAAAAGCATCACTTATTTGTATATTTAGCGACACTTTTATAAAAAAAAAGAAAGTTATCTTTTGTTTTTTTTATTTTGATTTGAAAGTTACTTTTAGTTTTACCAAATTAGAATTGTTTAATAGCTTGATTTATGCAAAATAATTAATATACAACAAAAAAAAAGATAAATTTATTTATATTGAAAATTTTAATAGATAGCTAATAAAAATATTATTCAAATATATTAAAATATTAATTAAATATATTAATTAGCAATATGAAGTAAAATAATTAATCTATTCATTTAATTTATTTGTGTTTCAATTTTAAATTAATTATTTTTTAAATTAATAAAAATTTAACGAAATTAATTATTTTATAATTCAAAACCATTAGGCGACACTTTTAATATCCAAAGCTTCGCCTATTGTCTTAATTTTTAGAATTTTAATTAATTTTATATATTATTCATATGTATATAAAAATTAAATATACTAATTAGCAATATGATAATTAATTTATTCAATTTTAATATTCAAAGGCACCGCTAAATGTTAGAACATGCGACACTTTTTTGACAAAGCATTACTAAAAATGGGATAAAAGATGATGGTTTTTTAAAAAAGTATCCTTAAATAATTAATTTTGACAAAAATTAAACACCATACAAATAAAAAAAATTAATAAAAATTAAAAAATATCAATCCTGACACTTTCAAATATAAAAGTTGCCGGCTTTATTAATATTTAAATATTTTTTTATTTTTTCTTAGATTTTCTTAAAAATTATCTTTTAATTCTTTTGCATGGAGCAAGCTTGCAAAGTTCAACAGAGTAGTAAGCCAAAAAAAAAGAAAAAAAAAAAACAAACATTTTGATTTTTTACTTGGAATTGCTATTAAGTATACTTGAACTAGTAGCAAGATGTTCAAGCATTATGTTTAACTTTTAAAATGCAACATTAAATCAATAAACCTTACAATATTAAATAAACACTCAATATCTAGCCTTTAAACAATCAATTTTGATAAAAATTAAACACCATACAAATGAAAAAATTAAAAAAATTAAAAATATCAATGCTGACTCTTTTAGATGTAAAAGCATTGGCTTTATTAATATTTAATTTTTTTTTTCTTAGTTTTTCTGAAAAACTATCTTTTAATTTTTTTGCATGTAGCTAGTTTTTAAACAGTCAAATTTTAACAAAGTTTAAATAAAGTAGTAAGCCAAAAAAAAAAAAAAAAAGAAGTCAAAGCCGATGCATTTGGGGTTAAAAGCATCGGCTTTTCCCTTCTCAATTTTAAAATATATATATATATATATATATATTTTGATCTTTTATACTTGGAGTTGCTAATTAGTATACTTGAATGAGTACTAAGATGTTCAAGTATTATGTTTAACTTTTTAAATGCAACATTGAATCAATATACCTTGCAACATTAAATATACATTGAATCAATATCTAACCTTTAAACAATCAATTTTGATAAAAATTAAACACCATACAAATAAAAAAAATAAAAAAATTCAAAATATCAAAGCTGACGCTGAAGAAAGTATCGCTTATTTTTGTTATTTATCAATGCTTTCTTCTTCGGCGTTGCTTATTTTTGTAATTAATCGATGCTTTTTCTTCAGCCTTTTTCTAAAAGCATCATATATTTTTGGATTTTAGCCATGCTTTATTTTCTGCGTCGTCGGTTTCTTTTTGTATATGCTTTTTTTTCATAATGCCACATAATTGATGTCTCTAGATCTCTATTTTTGCGTAGTGATAGGCCAAAAATATTGCACAATCAACGTTGGACTTACTTGCAAGCTTGATCTCATTAGGAGTAGTTGTATATGTCAAATATAATGTCATAAGAGGAGTGAAGTCACTACCAGAAGGCAGTGCTTTCAAAATGGATTCTCGATAGACCACAGTTGCGGCTGTGGTTGTGATGGGAGGTTTCAAATTTGGCATAACTATTCCCCTTCCAAAGTAACTTGCACTGCAAATAGAATTGACAATAGGTATAAGACAAATAGTAATGATTGAGAATGCAAAAGCTGTATAGTGTAATAGAAAGTATGTATGCATCCATAATCATGAGACCTAATTCAATAGAAAGTAGTTCTTAATGTAGGACAACTAGCATATAATTCATGCAGGACAACTAGGTCCTTGTTAGACATTTGAACTTATCACAATCATATCCTAATTTTGCAACATTTCAATAAATCCCTCATCGATGAAGTTCTTATTTCCTACGAGATCCTAAATAACTTTGGGGTTAAGCATGTTTTCCCTTTACATCTTGCGACCTCAATTAAGAATGTTATTCAAATAAGCCATGATATATTTGTTGAAGTAATTTACATGTGAGGTACTACAGCTTCAAGAAGGTCACCATCGCGAAGGTGAATATGCCAGTCATTTGGTTGTGTTATTGTGAGCTCCATCTTTGTTCCTTTGTATCTTAACTGTTTAGGCTTGGGCCCTGCAAACTTTGCAGATGGAAATTTCAATGCCTATATCACACCAAATTCTTACCAAATAAGATTGCAGGTTTAGGAAGTAAGTTATGTCAAATACATAGAAGGAATGAACTATGAATGTCCAAACTAGAAATAAGCAAATTTGCAATAGTCCTGATCATATAAACATATACAACATATCAAGTCAGAATGCAGTTATGTAAACTCAATTAAATCATATAACACCAAATCAAGTATGCTTAAAGCACTATGGAATATAAGTTTCACAAAGAGTTGGCAAAAACAAAATCATAAGCAGTGTACACATGCCTTCAATACGAGTTTCACTCTCTTTTCTTCTTTGCCTCATTTTCCTCTTTTTCTTTATATAGCATTTTATGTAATATTTTTAAAAATTTGTAAACAATTTTCAAATTCTACAACAAAGTGCTTTCAAGAAAAGCTACTTGGTTTTAATACTTTAAATATCAAACATTACATGAATTTAAATTATTTGGGTACTTTTTAGTGATTAGATTTGTTGTGTATTACTTATTTATAGACACAATATAAATATTCAAAAAAGGATTATGATTTAATTGTATCTCACGATACACAAAATTCAAAACATTATTTAATTCCTACCTAAGGTACACACTTAGCAAGGAATATCCAAAATACATACTAAAAGCCGTAAATTTATGAGTAAAAATAGTGCATGCCTTGCAAGGTAGGAGTGAAGTCCTTATCATGCCAACTCCCAAAAGACAGTAACATATCACAAAAGATGATGCTCCCAAATCCTAAAAGTAGTTAATATATACATTATATATATATATGTATAGGTATAGTTTTGATAATTATATATATGCAACAATTTTTATTCAAATAGTTTGTGTGATCCATCAAGGTTTGTTTCTCAATCATAATGATAACAGATTGCAATTCATATCTAACACATAAGTAGAAACACCATGAAAAGGGAAAAAATCGATGACATTTTTCCTGTGACCATTGCAGTTACTCCAAACAAAAATTTGGAACAAATTCCAACCCAATAGAATTTTTTTTCCATTAAAACGCAACTCTAGAGAAGAATAGCCAACTGTCAAGTTCTTCCTCAATGTGACTAATGACATTATACAGACAAACCTAGCATGGAATTTCACCTTCACAGTCCATGGTCAATGTTTTTATCAGTTAACTAAGATAACAAAATGGCAAAGGCTATATTTATTGAATATATAAACAGCTGTCTCTAAATTGCCAAAAGGTAATTAACTTCAACACAATTAAAAAACCACTTGACGAGAATAGATCAACTTGAACAAAATTTCTTAACTTTTTGTTAATGGTAATCCAATTTGTTCTAAATATCCCATTAATTTACAATGTATAAAATAATCATAACTTTTAAGCAAGTTCATCTTACAAGGCTGCAAAAAGGGAATATGATAACTGATCAATATTCAAGGCCAAATTAATCGTCTTACCAAAATATACATATATCAAATATATCCTCTAGAAACTATTATATTTAATAAATTTCCATAATAGCATGAAAAAATAAATAAATAATTGAAACATACAAGCCTATTCCTTCTTTACCTGGAAATTCCCATCCACCAGAAACTAGCTTCCCAAAGTTCACTGAACCTTCCCTACATGTATACGTATCTCTTCACAGCCTTCTTCCCAGCAACCACAGTAGTTGCTGCAATCCCTTTTATGGCTCTGGTGATTGTCGCCAACATCAATGCGGGTACAGCCTTGTAAATAGCATTGATTACCAATCTAGCAACAAAAGTATTCAACAAGTCTTAAAATGAGTAAACCCATTTTTCAAACCAGAAAACAAAGAAAAAATCAATCCAAGAAAAAGGGAGTTTCCAAATCTGCAATCCACATGGAATCTGAAGTTGAGCACTCGACTAGTGCAGGGCTCGAGTGTTTCCTTTAGCTAGGTGACCTTTAGGTCTTTGATGGAGCCTTTAGATACATCGAAGATCATATCGAACAAGTCTTGCTCCAAGAGCAATTGGCCTTCCTCCTTGATGAACAGATGTCTTAGGGTTGTTGAAAGAGTATAGAGATTTTGGATTCCAACTCAAGGTTCTTGATTTCAAAAGCAAAGTTGTAATTTTTTTTTTCATCTCAGGGGATTTGGGAAATAGACAAGAAGGTCTGTAACACCCCGTCCCAAACCATATCGAAATTTTTGCACGTTGATCGAGGTTGACCGTTGACCGAGTGGGTCAAAAGTTTATTTTTTGTTCCAGTTGAAATTTCTAGTTGACCGTGGTACCGTGGCGAAGTACATGATACCCCGAGTTCGTAGACTAGTAGCACATAAAAAACGGAGCTACGGTTCAAAAGTTATGGGCAAAATAAGTCGAGGTGCAAACTGTCCAAAAGGTGCCGGGAGTTGACTTTTTATAATTGTATAATTTTGTTTTGACTTTCATATGGTTGTAAAGTACTCTTCGATACGAATTCATAGACTAGCGGCACGCTTAAATTGGACATCTGGTTAAAACGTTATGGACGTCTGAAGTTTTCCGAATACCGTAATATTTTATTATATCTGGCTTAAGTGTACAGTGACGCCACGTATCAACGTCTGAGAGGTCCACGTAGGTGAACAGTGTCACCCACGGTGGCTTTTATTTGGCAAAACAATGGGGGAGGAGAGAGAAAGAGAGAGAGGGAGAGAGAAAATTGCCGGCCACCGGAGTTGCAAAATTTTCCGGCCGATTCTTGCCATACGTGCCGGCCAGACGGGAGCGCCTCCCCATTCCTGGCCAACCGACCGGCGACGTGCCCGGATTGGGGCTTTTTTTGGCTGCGGCGCCGATTCCTTCAACCGCCGAGATCTCCACATTCCGGCGTCCGTTCTTGTCACCGCTGGTACCGTTGAGACCCTCTCCCTCCGATCTACAAAACCCCCAAAAATCTCAGCCACCAGCCACCTCATGCGTCGCTAGCGGCGACGGTTGCCGGTGACCGTGACGGCTCGCCGGAGAAATCCCTATTCCGGCGAGTACCCAGTCCCGTCTTCGGTCCCTCTCCACTAATTCCGACCCCCTGAATCCAAATCCAGTGTCCTTTTCCTCCAATTCGCGATGGTTTGAGAGAATCGAAGAGTTGAATCCCGAAAGCTTTCCGGACGAGATTCCAGCCACCTCGGGTCCGATCTCTGGGAAGTAAGATCGGATCCGTGATTCTCGTCACTCAAGCTTCGATTCGGTATATTACTCGTCAATTTTGGTTGTCGTTTGTGTTTGCTCACCGGGTACCCATTTGGGTGTTACCCGATTAAAATATTAATATATTTGGTTTGGTGTATTGTGGATGTTTTAGGTACACGTGTGGGTAGTGGAGTTGATCCCGCGGAGGATCTTGATTGATATACGTGCTTAAGGTGAGTGACCCACCTTTAAAAATATTTTGGGGTAATTAATTATATTTATTTGGTGTTAAATTGATATATGGAATTAAGCTCATGTGGTGGAAATTTAATTATAATTGTGGAAAAATATTATTTTATAAGTACGTATATGTTTATTGGTGCTAAACGGAATTTTGGGTTATTAAGAAATCACCTATTTTTATTATTGTGATTTAATTGTGTTTATTACATATGAGCAAAGTATTTTCATTAATTAATTGTGTTCGGATTTTTTTTTTATATATTATTTTTTTGGGTATAATTGGTTTAAATATTTTAATGAAAATATTTGTTTAAATTGGTGGTTTTAAATTTGATAATTATGCCCGTGGAATATTATTTGATGGACTTTGTGCTACGAGAAAAATTATTTGTATATCGTTATCGATGGTTTCGTACCGGAAATGTTAAAGGAAAATGTGGGATGGTGAATTTGAAAACTAGTATATTTTCCACGATGATTTTTGGAAAATTGGTACAGTAATAAGAAATTTAATAATTGGTTTTAGACGCACTCATACAGTATTGGTGTTCTGGCTGTATATGTGGATTAGTGCGCAAGTTATTATGTCTTCCGTGAGTTGCCATTGGACCGAAGGCAGGCAAGTTTTATATAGTGCACATAGCCGCCCCCCTTCGTGGCCAGGATGACGGTTTCAGCAACGGCGCTGTCGGGACGCCGAAGCGCCGTATGCAAGTTTCTCTCTTTAACCTCCCCGCCAGTCGGTGCTCAGGACGCTGGGTATCAGAGGGCATCATTGGTATATGGTGTGGTGCGTCAAGTATAAATTTTCGGATAGAAATTTCAAACCCCAAAGTGTTCAAAAATTATTTATTATATTTTATTACATTTTATTTATATTTGGGGTATTTATCTATTGTTTATTAAATTAATTGATCCCTTGGTTTTCGGGAAATACAAATAACGGGTTTTGTGAAAAAGTTTTAAAAAGGGAACATTTCCAACTGAGTGAATAGTGAGGGTTTTGAGTGAAATTATTACTTTCAATTGTTTATTTTTTTATTTATCTATTTAATTGTTGGTATTAATTAAATTCCTTTATTTGTTATATTATTAAAATTAAAATTGTTTAGTAGATAGGGTCACTCACTGAGATGATTAGCATCTCATATTTTTAAATTCCGTTCCCTTAGGTGCAAGGGGTGGTAGACGTTCTTCCGGAGCGAACCTAATCTCCGTCGCTGTCTCAGTTCGAGAAGTTACCTTTGTCTTCATTTATTTCAATTGTAATATTTCTTTCATCCTTGTTGTATTCTATACTTAATAGTACTTCATGAAGCTCTGTATACTGTCTCGGACATTTATGTATTAATTATGCACTAGATTACTGTTATTCATTTGGAGTGCTGTAAATTTGTGGAATCAACTTGTAGTTTGTGGGAGGAATAAGGGGGTGAATTTAGAAGTGTGTTTCAATGCAGGAAAGTTGTCATAAGTCCAACCCTTATGGGAGGTTCTGCTGGATTTTCCATTGGAGGGTCCGGTAGGGTTTCCCTGGGATCAGGACTTGTCTAAGGTTCCGATGAGGAGTTTTGAACGGGTCCTGACAAGGTCATTGAGTCAAAATGACATATAATACCTTTATAAAATGACACATGAGAACCATATGCATTTTGGATGGAAAGTTGGATTTGGACCAACGATGCACCATTATAAGGAGCTTAGGAACCTAATTGTTTAAAAAATTAGGGGGGTGTATTGAATCATGAGTTTGATGAATTTAAAAAGATTTTAAAAGTCAATAGGTATTGAATTAAGATTTTATGGAATTCTTTAAAGTCTTAGGGTATTCAATTCAGAAAATTATAGAATCCATATAAATTTCGTGATATTCAATTATGACTTTTTAAAAGTTTATAAAAGTCTGTTGGTATTCAAAAAATCATAAACTTGAAACGATTTTATAAATTGATAGATTTGACTCAAGGCTTTCACAAATCTACCCTCCACCCCACAGATTTCACTAGATTTTAGAACACCAAGTGAGACCCCTACCTTGAGATAGAACAAAGAATGGGAAGAATGGATGGTCGAACCCAAGGCTCCCTCCACGTGCTTCCTTGCTTGATCTAGACTTCTGGACATGATTCAATTTTTTCTACTTTTTTCTTATATGACTTCTTTATATGTGTAGAGTCACTGATGTTTTTTTCTTTTTGGTGAATGTTGAGCCACTGCTATTCTTGACTTGCCTTTTTTTTTTTTTTATGTTGTTCTCTGCAAGATAAAAAGAAAAGTACATCCCCTAAATTGGTAAATTATGGTCCACGTAAAGAAAAAGTAATTTGTTTAATTTTATTTAATATAATATATATATATAAGTTTGATTTGACTCTTTGAACATATGTAAAACATATAAAAAAGAAGACTCCCACTGTAGGAAGCCTCTGCCCAATCTCAAATCCTTTGATCAAAGGACAATGAAAACTAATATCCATGTTATTCATTATTATTATGATTATTTTTTGTTTATTTGAGTTCTATTCTATCCTCTTTCATTTCCAATTTCACTGTGCTTTGCTTTTCGACTGTTATTTTGGTTGTGTGGATTTTTAAATAGGCTTTAGAGTTTGCAAAATTGGATTTATCTAATTTTATTTTAATTCATCTTGTCCGTGTTTTTTTCTTTTTATTTTTCATTTTTTTAAAAATATTTCAAGAATGATATTATTAAAGTTGAATATTCATGTGTATGTTGTTTAACTATTTGTTAATATTTATTAATTTATCTTATATCATAAATGTTCAACAATACTTATGATATGATAAAAAATGAATAAAAAAAAAAACTATGCTTAAGGTATAGTTGTTCTACTAAAATAAATTATATTATTCACCAAAATAGTAAAATAAGTTATATGAAATTTTTTTTTAAATCATTAGAATTCCATAAAATTCCATAAAATTCTGTTAAAGTCTATAATATAAATCCCACAAACTTTATTAAACTCTATATAGGATTCTGATAAATTCTTATGGAATCTATAGAACTCTAAAGAAATCCATGAATTCCATTAAACATATTCTTTTTTAAAATCCACCAATCTCCTAATTGAACATACCCCCTTTAGTTTAGAGATTAAACTGTCATAAATTATATATAGTTTAGGAACTTTCATTGATATTATCTCTTAAAATAATACAGTATTAAAGATTGAAAGAGAGTTATATTTTTTAATATTTTTTAATTAAAATATTACGATTCGACTCCGATTTAAGAAATATAAAAAACACTTAAATGCTTTTATAATATTTTTTAATTAAAAAATCAGAATGCTTCTTTGAAAAATTTAGACACCGAATGTATTGTATTTACATGACATAAGTTTGGAAATATAAGCGCACTGTTTGATCCACAATCCACTATGATACGGACCGTTGCGGTCTAGCCCATGAACCATACCAACTTCTGCCAACCCGACATTCACGCACTCTTATCCCACCCCTATTTGCTGATGTCCCTTCCGTTATGCAATTTTGTTGGCGTTCATTTCAACTCCCCACAAAATCCCTCTCTAGCACCTGGCTGTCGCAGATAATGGAGAGTGAGAAGGCGAACGCACTCGAAGACAAAGGCTTGGCAAAGGGAAAACGCCCACTCGGAGACGACGGTGGTGGTGGTGACATACCGGAATCGGGGGAACGGCCAAAAGGTGAAGAAACAAAGCGACCAAAATCTTCTACGGTAGAGGATCCACCCAAAAAAAAAAAAAAAAAAAAGAATCAAGATCATGTTTCTATAATATCGCATACTATTTATGTTCTTGTTCTTTGTTTAAACTGCCTGGCTGTCGCAGATAATGGAGAGTGAGAAGGCGAACGCACTCGAAGACAAAGGCTTGGCAAAGGGAAAACGCCCACTCAGAGACGACAGTGGTGGTGGTGACATACCGGAATCGGGGGAACGGCCAAAAGGCGAAGAAACAAAGCGACCAAAATCTTCCACGGTAGAGGATCCACCCAAAAAAAAAAAAAAAAAAGAATCAAGATCATGTTTCTATAATATCGCATACTATTTATGTTCTTGTTCTTTGTTTAAACTGCCTGGCTGTCGCAGATATTGGAGAGTGAGAAGGCGAACGCACTCGAAGACAAAGGCTTGGCAAAGGGAAAACGCCCACTCGGAGACGACGGTGGTGGTGGTGACATACCGGAATCGGGGGAATGGCCAAAAGGCGGAAAAACAAAGCGACCAAAATTTTCTACGGTAGAGGATCCACCCAAAAAAAAAGAAAAAAAGAATCAAGATCATGTTTTTATAATATTGCATACTATTTATGTTCTTGTTCTTTGTTTAAACTGCTCTTTTAACGTTTGTAATTTTGATAATCCCAAAAAAAAGAAAAAAAAAACCCTAATTTTTTTTTAAAAAATTTTTATTGAAAGAAACAATTCTAGTTAATGTATATTGTCTAATCTACTTGTTGATGGGTTTGTTTGCAACAGTTTGCCATTGCTGAATGTTTTCAATTGCATCTCTAATATATATATATATATACACACACACACACACACACACACACACACATATATATTGTATTTTGCAGCTTTCTTCTTTGGAGAAGCTTTATTATCAGGAATATATTGACCACCAAGATTCAATTACTTCTGACAATGCGTTGGCTACATCGACTCGCCAACTAGTGTCCAAGGCTTCAGATGATGATCATGTTAGTATAATATTATTTTTTGTCTCTTTATATTTGATTTTCATACTATTTAATTTTATTAAACTTTATTTTTTTTGGCTGCAAGGTCAAATCTCTTCTTAATTTGATCATATATAGGATGAGGTTGAAATGGTTCGAGACTGAGCACTTAATACTAAGGAAGAGAATTATGGATGACAATATTCCTCTGGATAGTCCCCTGGTGAGCAGCTGCCCTCTGGCATTGCTAGCTATGTATTTCACACTTTGGTTATTTGTGCTTTTTTCCTTCTCTGATGATATTTAACACACTTTGAGTGCTTGTGTATTTTGTATTCTCTTTGTGTGTTATATTACTCGCTATTGTGGTCATGATTTTCTGTTTTTCCCTCTGTAATAACAAGAGATCATCCATTGTTCCTTCAATTTCAATTCCAGCAGCATGCCGGTATGTTCTTTTTCTTTTGTTGGATCTTTCTTATCATTTTCCTAGTCTCTCATGCTTTGTGCAGTGGCCCTACTTTTCATGTTTATCATGCTCATGCGACATCTTATTATTCCCATTGTTAAGCTGTTTTTTTTTTTTGAATATTGTGGAGAATCCATTGGCTTAGAAAGAAGCTTTTACATTTCACTGTTGTTGTATCTGTTTTTGATATTGTAACTTCTTTTACTCATTAATTTTCTTCCGACTTTCTGACTTTCAGCCATTTTTTTTTTTTTCCTTCTCTCAAATAACCCATAAATCAATTATCTTGGTGGGCTTTGGAGTTTAGCAAAATTGATGTATGTTCTCTTTCTTTTGTATGATTATATGCTCTTACATTTACTTATTTATTTATGTATTTCGCATTATCTAACTTTTTTTCTTCATTCTTGGTGTCTTTGTTTTTATTGTTTTTGTGAAGATGAATCTTTTCAAAGAGGGGGTGTCCGATGAAGAGCTTTGTCAAGAGTTACAATTTGCTGTAGAATCGAAGTCATCTGTGTTGGTGAGTATATATATATATATATATGCTATTTCTTATTATATAAAATCTTTCTTTCTTTTCTGATTGTGTTTTCTGTTTGTTTTACAAGGGTGAGAGTTGTGTGAATTCAGTAGCTGCACTATTGAGTCGCTTCCAGGATAATTGTAGGAGGCTGAAGGAATTAGAAGCCACCACTAAGAGCCAAAAAGAGAGGAAGTCAGAGGATTTTGTTAGAGCCGCATCAGCAAACACGAATTTGAACCCTATTTTGCGAAACCTGAAATTGACCCCCAGATTAGTAATCCTGAGATCGATCCCTGGAACAGCGTACTTGGAGGTGACACCCATGTGACCTGATAGCAAAAGATGTTGTTGATCATCGAACCTCATATATGTTTTTATGTTTTTATATTTTGAAATATTTAGGTAGCTGTAGTTGATCACAAAGGGCCTTCTATAGGTATTTCCAAACATTCGGATTATAACTGTTAACGATATGAACGTACTGCAACTATCATGGACCTCTCTCTATTGCATCTCTATAGGAATTTGCGTATTATTATTGTTTGTTTTTTGAAATTCAGTATGATGTTTCGTTTGCCAAGGTTTCTAAGTGAATATGATTCTTGCTGATTGAGAATCATTCATTTAAAAATTTGGTTCGATCATTCTCGGCAATATATGCGTATTAGGTAATTATTCTTTGAGATTATTTTTGAATACTAAGGGACTTCTCGGAAAAGGATTTTGGATTTTTTTTTCTTTAAATTTATTTTGGTTAATAGGATTTTTCAGTTTTGGATTGTTTACTGCTCATTTGGTTTATTTTGATTATATCTTTTTTACTACCTTGAGAGAGAGTAGCAGTTACCTCTAAGTGCCATTGCAGTGAATATGATTGGATTTGTAATTTTGACTGATGACGATATTGAAGTATAAAAAATGCAAGGCCTTTTCATTTATATGTTCTATAGTGGCAGGGCATCATCTCACAGGCAGGTTTTGGTCCTTCCACGACCTTGCATTTTTTTTTTTGCCCCCCTTTTTCTTTTGGGAATGAAATACCTTGCATTGTACTTTAAAGAAAGTAGGAGAATCTATGCATTTGAGAAATAAAGCATTATTCCAGAAAAGGCTGTCTATGTATTTCTTACAAGCCTGTTTTATTCCACAACCTCGTAGTCATTATTTGCATGTGTTGTATTTGATTAGATGGCTTCTTCAATTTGAGAATTATATATTTATTTATTTATTTTTTCCCCCAAAAAATGATTCAACATGCCTGGTATTTAAAAATATGACATGACATCAGCTTTATATATATATATATATATGTATATATATATATATGTATATATATATATAATTAAATTCAAATCAAGTCTTAACGTCATAACTAATATGATGATTTCTTTATTCAGCATTTGGATCGTATTCAGGGATGAAATTTAAAATTATATTTATTTAATTTTTAGATTGTGTTAAAGATTGAGATTTAAAATTATATTTATTAATTATTAGATTTTTATAGGATTTAGTTTTCCCAAATAAAATTATAGTATATGATTAAATTCATATTTTATCACTTATTAAATTTTAAATTGAAGTCCTTGATGTAATTGATCAGCTAATAGAGAAATATTTGATATTAAAACTATCAAGTCGTCCTAATTTGAACCTGATTAATATATATAGAATTTGACTTATACTTTTATTACCGTTGAATCATGGCAGAGATTTAAAATTTAAAAATAGATCAAATATGGATTTAATGATATATTAGAATCTTATTTGAGGAAAATAAATTATGCTGGAATCTGGTGATTAATAAATATAATTTTAAATTTCAAATCTTAATGCGATTCAAGGGTAAATGGAAATCCTGATGTGAATTTTAATATTAAAAAAATTAATTTGAGCCTGATCTTAAGTGTGTGTGTGTGTGTATGTATATATATATATATATATGTTCTTTTTTCATGCTGACATTTATAAATTTTTAACTTGGAAATGTATATAAAGACAACGATTTTTTAAAAAACTATCGTCAATTTTTTATTTATAGATGACGGTTTATGAAAAAAAAGCCTCTTTTGTATTCATTTGCAAATTAGAAAGTAACATATATCCCCACTCTAAATCCATATATATATATATATATATATGTTTGTTTGTTTGTTTTCTATGTGTACATATAATAAGAGAGCAATTGAAAATGTTGGCACGGGAAAAATTGGCAATCAAATAAAGAGGGTCAATTAAAATATGTTAAAGTCCGACAAATAAATGATCATTCGAAATTGTAGAGATTAGAAAACTATGTAGTTCATTGCTTAATGTAGGATCCTATTTTGTACACGAGTAGCCTTTCTCCTCTTGTATGCTATCTCATCTACCAATTGCCTATTTTGACTGAGACCTTTACTTCAGCTTTGCTTATTGTTTTTGTTTTTTTTTTATTGGTTTAGTTTGTTGTTTTCTGCCTTTTTTTTTTTTTTTGTTTGGTTAAAATTGCTTATTGGATTTTGACTAAATAGTAATTGGCTTTCCAAGTTAGCCAAACAAAAATAGTATCAGAATTTACTTATATATATATATATATATATATATATATATATCTGTTACTAGTTTTATTTAACCATGATTGATAAATTAATTCCCATCTTCTCATGTCATTCAGGCCAGGGTGGTAGAAAATGTTAATTTTCATCTTTTAAGAGTATGATGAATTAATTATGTGAATCATAAAATTAATGTGACAATTATTTTTGCAGATTATGTCTACCAAGAAAATCATTTGTCCTAGAGCATGGAATATGTGATATATCCCTATTTTGGTATCACATGCATAGTTAGTTGCTTCTAATTTTTTTTTTTTAAGTACAGTTTTTAGAATTATCAAATAAAACCAATATTGATAAACATCAACGTAAATGTTATTCAGTCAACTTATTTTTTAAATAATAGAAATGCATAAAATTGCGGTTTCAGTTTTATCTGTTTTATTTTTAAAAATTATGTATATATAAAAAACAATTTTGTATATTCTTTTAGGGATGACAATTTAGGTGATCATACGATAACACGATTTGAAAACGATACCGAATTAGTGGAGCTGAATTTATTATAAATGGGTTCAAGTCAAGTTCGTATCAACCTGCTTAATACGATTATTAAATGTGTCAATTTTGGATTGACCCGTTTAATATAAATTGATCTGCATTGACGTATTTAACTAAACGTATCAATTAATATGCCAATCCAATCAAATATGATTATAATCTGTTTCAATTATAACATTAATATATTAAATTTACCATTAATAACATTTTAATTGATACTTTTTTATTATTAAATTACAAATTTATTTAAAATCGTATTATTAATTTTCCTTTATTAATTAAAAAATAAAGAATAAAAATTATTAAAATAATATTTATTTACTTAGATATAATATGTTTAATACATGTATTGATTTATGGATACCGAAAAAATAAACATTAATATGCCTAAGAGTTTTGAAGATGTAGAAAGTTAAAAATATGATCATAAATAAAGTTTTTTTCTATATTATTTTTAGAAAAATAGTGTTAGGTTTATTCTGTATATATATATATATATATCTACTAACTATTATATAAGATTGCTATATTATCATATCATTTGTTATATTAGTGTAAATTTGTAACTATAATTATATGAATTTACATATATATATGTATTTTTTAATTTAAGATTAATTAATTACTAAATTTATTTTTATTTTATATGAATTAATTAATTTAAAATGTTAATTTATTTAATTGGGTAAATTTGGTGTAAATGGCTTAATTTCATGTAAACGGATCAATTTCGTATAAATGGATATTGACTCATTTAATAAATGGGTTACATGGATCATATCTGGTTATTTGTTATTAAACGAATCGTGTTTGGGTTGAATACTTTTGACACGATTAATAAGCGAATATGACCTACCAACATGAATTGCCATCTCTAATCCTTGTCCATCAAATTATTTTAGAGAAAAGTTGCATTACAATCATTAATGGTAGAAAGACTAATTACTCAAAGATACATATAAAATTTTTGCTACTTGTGAATATGTCATAACTAAAAGACAATTATTTAGATATAACCTTAAAATCTTCACAGTGAGATTAGGATACATTTGAAGATTTCCACATTTGGATTAGATATTAATTTTACTGCTGAAGGGTATCACCTTTTGCCAATAGAGCCATTAGTCACATAAGAAAAATGCCATATACAATAACAACTAACTATTGTTTTTGCTACCAAAAATTATACAAAAACATTGGTCCATGCCACCGATAAAGGAAAAAATAATAACAGTGATCCGACCATTCTTTTTTTGGTTCCCATGCTTTTCTAATTTTTTTTATTTGTGCTTCAAGTTTTTGATAACGCCTTTTTTTTATTTTTCTCAAATTTACCAACAATTTGACAATGTTTTCACAAAATATTTAAATTGAATTATGCAATATGTGCAGCAGCCTCATCAGCTGTTGATTTTTTAATCAACGATTATGTTTTTGATAGCACCCAAATTATGTTTTTCTATTTTTTTGGGTAACAAAATTATGTTTTTCTATTAAATGTAAAAAAAGGCCTAATCCATAGAAGATGAAAGGTCATTATGAAAATTGGACAGTACAACTACGATGGGTCCCCCATAAAGAAAGCTCCTGAATTGATCGCATATTAGAGATCAAATCAAGGTGGGTCCCACATGAGACCCAAGGCTGTGTTTGTTATATAATATTTGCCAGGTTAGGACAGGACTCAGTCCTAATATGGTGTTTGGTGATGCTTTTTGTAAATGGGATACATTAGTCTGGGATTTTAAACAGTGAAGCTAGGGTAGGACAATGATGGCACTGAAAGTTCATTAATTCTGTAAAGAAAATGATGGCAGTTTAGTTATTCCTGTAGATCTTGCATGTAATGCATAACGTAATTGGTACTAATCGGTAACTTTCCGCCCATTGACAATGTTACCTAATCACCCCAACTCCATTTTTCACGCATTCTGCACACGTCCATTTGAATACCCGCTTTACGCATTTGTCCTCAGCTCCTCCTCTCATCTTCTACCATTTTTTTCTTTTGATATGAACCTAGATTGACTTGCTCCTAAACTCGTATTATATTAGTCTGAATCAAAAAATTAAGTTCAAATTTTAATGGAAACCTTAACCCCTAATCAACTTGTAATTAGAAATCTTAATATGTGATGAAGATGCCACAATAGGTGATGGATGTCCTATTGATAAGTCAAACTAAAACACTCACTCTCTAATGGTGTTTTAAGTGTTCAAAGAGAACAAAGAGAATTCTTTTTCACAAATAAATTTCTGAATAATATTGAAGGTTGACTTCCCATTGAAAATAATCCTTTAAATAGGCTTTGAAAGAAAAAATAAAACCCTAAAAAGATAAGACAAAACCAGCCACATAATTTAGGAAACCAAGCTTGGTCGTTTGTCACCTTCCTCTCCTAAACTAAATTGTATTAATTAATTCCTTTATTTTGAATTTAGGAATTAATTCATTTACAAGCAAAATAATAAAATTATAACTTTCCTAAGTTGACTTTTCCAGCAAATAAATAAGTAGAAACAAAAAAAAAAGAATAATTTCCTAAAACAAAAAGTCAAAATCAAATTAGAAAACTAGTTGACAAGTTTGACCACTAATCTAAATTTGACCAAATTCCAACTTGTAAAGGCTCCAAATCAGCTCTCATATGCCATGTAGGATGCCAAATAGGATTATTGATGAGTCTCACATGTTTCCCTTGATTGGGAAAAAAAATGGCAACGCAGCAAAATACAGTAAAGCTAGCAACAAATCCAGCAAAACCGGCCAAATTTTCCCTCTATGCACCCTAGCCCATTTTGATTGCTTTTGATTCTGCATTGGCTTGATTCCATGACCTATTAGTGATATTCATTGAGTCCATGAAGTGTTGGATCCATTCCATGTTACTTGGAGTCCATGTTTGCATTAAAATAGTTACCCTAGTTTGTAACGGCCTTCACCACTTGAATGCTTAAAACAGGCTTTGTATCTTCGGATATGGATAAGCCCTTTTGAGAATTGAATGCTCCCTATATAAAGGCAGCCAGGTTTTCCTTAAATCTCTTAGCTTATCCGTAGTGATTGGCTCAGTCTTCATCCGTAATGGATCAGCACCCCAATGGGTTGTTGGTTGTGCGGGTACGGGCAGATTCTCATTATTCCCCTCCTCTTGAAAAAGATTTGCCCTCAAATCAAAGTCATCACTTGCAGAAAAAGTAGATAAATCAGCAATATTAAATGTAGCACTAACATTAGACTGACCCAGTAAATCAAGTTTGTAAGCATTTTTATTAATCCACTCCAAAACTTGAAAGGATCCATTTCCATGAGGCATAAGCTTGGACTTTAATTGCTCCGGAAATCTCTCATTCCTTAAGTGCAACCAAATACAATCTCCTGGGTCAAACACCATCACAACAAATCCTAGAAATACCAATTTATCTTTATAGAAATCACACTCTTTAAAGTTAGCAAATAATTTCTCCCAAATTTTCAAATTTCCACTATAAATCATAAACAGAAATGATTTCTTATTCAAAATTTCTTTATTAACATCCCCAAAACTAAGATAAAAATTTTTATTTTTCTTTTCTTTTCTTTCTTTTTCTTTCCCACTCAAGGGTTCCACTTTCCCACTCTTACTCTCGGCTTTTTCAATTTTCCTCACTCTAGGGGTTTTGTTCTCTCTTTCTCTCTCTTGGCCTTCTCTCTTTCTGTCCCCTCCATTTTGAGTTTAGGACACTTACCTGGTTGGTCATGTTCGGCCTTGCCCTCTTGGATAGGTATTGAAGCCATGGCTGCCACACTAGTTCTTTTTTTGAGCTTTTCGGCCTCCTCCTTTGTTGTATTTGAAGTTGATCTCTAAATACCTCTTTGGGAGTCAATGGTTCCAGCTTGACCTTTTTTCATTTAAATTTAAAAACAATAGCATTCTCTCGACCATAATGTATAGTATCTTTATCAAATTGCTACGGTCTACCTAATAGAGTATGTCCGGCATGCATAGGTACAACATCACACAAAACAACATCCACATATTTATCAATGCTGAATTTTACTTTGGCTTGTTTATGTACCTTCATCTCACCACTATCATTAAGCCATTGTAATCTATATGGTTTTGGATGTGTAATGATTGTTAAGCCTAATTTATCAACTACCAAATTAGTAATTACATTCGCACAACTTCCACTATCAATTATCATACTACAAATCTTACCTTGGATTTCACAACGAGTGTGGAAGATGTTCTCATCTTTGTATATGGTCAAGACTCTCCTACTCACCAAGCTTAATTTGGCATTTGAAGCATTTAAGGTTTTGGCTTCATCTTCAAGTTCTTCCTTTTCTTGCTCGATTTCACCACCACTTTCTTCACTTTCGGATTCCAACTCACCATTATCTTTCAGCACCATAATTCTCCTATTGGGGCATTGACTAGCCATGTGTCCTCATCCCTGGCACTTAAAACACACAATATCATGAGTTCTAGAAGGTTTAGGATCATATTTCCCTTCATTCTTTGGTGCTTGGACAGATTCGATTTTAGCCTCCCTTTTTGGCCCATTGGTGCTTTCATCACCTAGCTTTGGTTTTGGCTTATTGTCATATGTGGGATTGCTTCTCCAAACACTTGGATTTGACCTCTTGGTGCTTGATACTCCTCCAAACCATGTACTTGTGCCCCTCTTCTTGAATTGATTCTCAAGTTTGATAGCCACATGCAACATCTCTTCCAATTCCACATAATGTTGCAATTCCAATTGATTGGCTATCTCAAGGTTCAACCCACATAGAAACCGAGCCATGGTTGCTTCTCTATCCTCATTCATGCTCAATCTCATCATGAGCATCTCCATCTCCTCGTAATAATCCTCCATGGGTCTAATAACTTGTGATAATGATTGGAGTCTTTGATGCAATAACCTATGGTAACGCCTTGGTATAAACCTCTTTCTCATGACTCCTTTCATTTGTCGCCAAGTAGTGATGGGTTCATCTCCAACTCTTCTTCGGGTACTTTGCTCATATGTCCACTATTGGAGTGCATAATGACCAAATTCCAAAGCTGCCAATTTAACTTTTTTAGCCTCTGAATGGTTATGACAATTGAAGATCATCTCCATACGCTCCTCCCACTCTAAGTAGGCTTCCGGATCACTTTTTCCCATGAAATGTGGTATGTTAACCTTAATATTTCCAAGATCATCATCTTTTTCCCTTGCTGGTCTCCCATGGTTTTGAATTCCTTGGAGAACATAGATGTCTTCAAAATCCTCCTCTAAATTATCTCCATAATTGCTTCATTCAAAATACTCTGTCAGGACCCGTCCAAAATTCCTCAACGGAACCCTAGACAAGCCCTGATCCCAGGGAAATCCTACCGGACCCTCGTATGGAAAATCCGGCAGAACCTCCCCTAAGGGATGGACTTACCACAAATTCCTGCACTGAAAACACACTTCTATAAACATCCCCTTATTCCTCCCACGATACTACAAGTTGATTCCACAAATTTCAGCACTTCAAAATAATAACAGTAATTCTAAACATAATAAATACATAAGTGTCCCATACAGTATATAGAGCTCCAGGAAGTACTACTAAGTATAGAATGCAACATGGATGAAAGAAATATTACAACTGCAATAAAAGAAGAACAGGGTACTTCACGAACTAAGACAGCAATGAAGATCAAGTCCGCTCCGGATGAACACCGACAACTTGGTACCTAGAGGAATGGAATTTAAAAATATGAGATGCTAATCATCTCAGTGAGTAACCCTATCTACTATATAATTATAATACCACGGTAGCAAAGTAGATAAATAATAATTAATTGGAAATAATAATTTCTCTCAAAACCCTTACAATTCTCTCGGTTGGAAAAGTTCCCCTTTTAAAACATTTTCACAAAACCCTTTGTTCGTATTCCCCGAAAACCAAGACATCAAATAAATACCAGAAATAGTAATAATTATATTTTTAATTCCAATACGATATCAAAATATTTATTTTAAAATCCCAATTCTGAAAATCACTTGATGCACCCACTATATACCGGTGGCGCCAACAGTACCCAGCGTCCCAAGGTACCGCCAGACAGGAGGTTATAGAGAGAAACCGGCATACGGTCGCGTGGCGTCCCACCGCGCCGCTGCTAACTGGTGTCCCGGCCATGGAGGGGGCGGCCTACCCTCATCCGATGGCAACCACAGGACAACCTCATAAAATCACCTGCGTGCTACTCACACCCACCTGCGCGCTAATCACATCCGTGTGCACACTAACCATATCACATATAAACAGAACACCAGTACGTGCACGGTGCATCTAAAAATCATAAAATCCACATATTTATTTTATATCTCAAAAATCTCAAATTTTCCTTAAATATACCGGGTTTATTCCATCCAATTAAACCCGGAAATTCTCCACAATTTCTTTATAATCAACGTCATAAATTCCATGAAAATTCAACTCCACCAACTCCCAAATCCACCAATTTAAATATTCCAATTTTTCCAATAGCATAAATAATTCTTGAAATATAATAATTAAATCACATAATATTCCATGGGCATACTTTATAAAAATTGAAGTCACCAACATAAACAAATATTTTCCTTGAAATATTTGAAAATCAAATCATGCCCAATTTAATGTTAAAACCACAAGAATTTCGCAATCATGAATACCATAAAATAATTTTTGCATTTGCATAAATTTATATAATGCATATTTTCTTTAATCAAAATAAATTCACCAATAATTCCATAATAAATCAATTAAATATTTGGCACATAGAATTTAAATTCCAAATATTCAAATCACACATAATATTCACCAATTTAATTCCCGAAATTAATTTGAAGGTGGGTCACTCCCCTGGAGCACGCAATTAAACCACGATCCACTATGGGATCAATTCCACGACTCACCCGTGCTCCTAGAACACAATTCACATACAGTTAAATAAATTAATATTTTAATCGGGTAAATAATACCCAGGACCCGGGGGGGTTAAACACTATACCTGGCAATTCGGGTTGGTGGGTCGTGTTCGTGTCAACCCGTTTAATAATCGGGTCAAAAATGCCTAACCCGAACACGACCCATTTATTAATCGTGTCAGGTACCTAAAACACTAACCCGACCTGTTTATAAACAGGTCAACACGACACGACCCGTTTAACACGATTATTTTAACGGGTCGTGTTGACCTATTAACCCGTTAACCTGAAATTGACCTATTAACCCGAAAACTAACCTATTAACCCGTTAACCCGAAAATTAACCTATTAACCCGAAATTTTTTTTATTTTTTTTTATTTTTATGTTTTTGTTTTATTAAAGATGTATTTTTTGTTTTTAAAAAATTAGTAATAGAAAATTATTTTTATAAAATTTTTAATTTATAATATTTTTTAGTTATTAAATATTATATTAGTGATAAAATATTAATTTAAAATTAAATTTAAATGGGTTGTAATAGGTATATAATCGTGTTAAACAGGTCAACCCGAAAATAACACGATTAATAAATGGGTCGTAACGGGTCAATTTCGAGTTAAACAGGTCAACCCGAAAATGACACGATTAATAATCGTGTTAAACGGATTGACCCGATTATGATCCGAACCCATTTATAATAAATCCAAACCCATTTATTCCGTGTCGTTTTCGAGTCGTGTCGCCGTGTCATGATCCAAATTGCCAGGTCTATTAAACACAAACGTTAACCAAAATGGTCGAATAATATACCGAATCGAAGCTTGAGCGACGAGGATTACAAATCCGGTCTCCATCGACCCCAATTCCGCCGGAGGTGGCCGGAATTTGGTCGGAAAGCTTCGGCCGGTCTTGATTCCTTCGCATCTCACAAACCACTTCGAATTTTGGAAATTGGAGGCCATATCTGGACTCAGAGGACCAAAATAAGGGGAGAGGGGTGGCAATTCGGACCGGGCTGGCCGAAAACGGCGAGAATCGCCGGAAAATTTTCAACCTGCTGCCACGACTTCACCGGCCCGATCTGGGTGCGTCGCCGGCCGACCGGCAGCCAAATTTGGCTGGTGAGCTCAACGGCATGTGGGCTTGGACGGTGGACGGCGCGTGTGGGCAATGGGTGGCTGGAAAAGATAAACACGGTGAGGCCGAGAGGGAGAAAGGAAAGGAAAGGAAGAAGGAGAAGGAAGAAGAAGAAGAAGAAGAAAGAAAATGGAAATTTCCCCCCGTGTCCTCCCCCCTCCCCCCCCCCCCCCCCCTTTTTCCCCACGTGGGGAGAAGAAAAGAAAAAGAAAAAGAAAAAAGAGAAAGAAAAAAAAAAGATAATAAAATAAAATTAAATAATTAAATAATATTAAAAATAATATTATTACATAAAATAACAATAAAATAATTTGGTAACAAGCATGGTTGACATGTGGCTTCTCAACATGGTGACACATGGTCACCTTCATTAAGTCACACGTGGCACATCGTTACACGTTCAAAAATAATATTAAAATAATACAGTATTTGAAAAACTCTACAGGTCCATAACTTTCAAACCACATGTCCAAATCGGATGTGTCGCTAGTCTATGGACTCGTATCGACAAGCACTTCACAACCATGCATGAGTCAAAGCTCAACCTTGCATGAATAAAAAGTCAACTCCGGCACCCCTTGGACAGTTTGGACCTCAACTTGTTTTGCTCATAACTTTCAAACCGTAGCTCCATTTTCATTGCGCTACTAGTCTACGAACTCGTGCCAACGTGTACTTCGTAACGGTACCTCAGTCAACCTAGGATTCCAACCGAAACAAAAAGTCAACTTTTGACCCCTTCGGTCAACGGTCAACAGTCAACATCGGCCAACGTGCAAAAATTTCGACATGGTTCGGGACGGGGTGTTACAACCTTCCCCCCTTACAAAAATTTCATCCTCGAAATTTCTTACGTCGCTGAAACGCATAAGAATATCAGTCGCGGATTTGTGCCTCGAGCTTCCACGTCGCTTTTTCAACTTGATTAATTTACCACAAGACTTTTGATCTGAGAAAATAGTCTTATTGACCCATATGCATTCTTCATGACTTAAAAATCTACACTGGTCGCTCCTTACATGACAGGTCTCTGATGTCCTTTCGTAGCAACAACACGTGAATTACGCTGCATGCCGATGTCTGCTTTCTCGCTTCCCCTTGTCGGCAGCGTAACTTAGCAAGTATAATAGAGACCTCATCCATTATTACTACCATCACACCTAACAGTGACTTTAACCTTCCTCTTGTGCAACTTTCCTCCTCATGCCCCCTAATTAAGGATATTCAAACTAGGCCACGAGAACACAATCTACAAGCCTTGGTCATAGTCGAACGTTAACCATAAAGTGCTTCTGAAGCATGCATCCTTAAACCAACAACCAACTCTCGTAACTCGATCAGCAATTCAAAGGTAAGATTAGAACTTAAGCCTAATTTCCTCAAATACTGGTATCATCAAGTTAAGGTTGAGATTAATTCACTTGTCTTCGATTACCCTCCTAGTACTTACAATTATAAAACCCTTGCTCCTCATTGATTAACCAATAGTCTTAACCTCGACAAACATCAATCTTTCTTTTAACTAAATTCATCAAGGTCATGAATAAAATTTCTCAACATCCAAATGCCATTCTTGAAAACCCTAAGTTCCCCCAATTTCAAATAAATTCCATGAATCCACACCTCAAGCAATAAGGAATTTAAATCTTAATTCTAGCATCACCACCAATACTATGAACAAATCACTAGATCCTTAACCCATAAAAGTATTCCACACTTCTTAAATTCTAACTACGTCCCAAAAATCATACTCCTTATCATTGTAAATTATCACCAACAATATCAACCACCTTGAATCGATAAAGCACCACCAATACGAACCTTAAATCTCCAAGGAAATAAGATATCAAGATCTTAGCTTCTAGAATGAAAATAACCATGCTTAAACATCTAACCATGCCTAAGGAATCATCCTCATCTCATTAACCTCATCAACAACCAAGTAGAACTTTAATCGCTATCCAGATCTTGTTTGATTCTCTAAACGTTGTCGTACCTCCTCGTTGTGAACGATAGTTTAAGTACGAAATCCATGTTTACATCTCCCTACTTTTACTTGTCGGTGACTTAAGTACCTTTATTCGAATCCTGCAACTTCTTTATTATGCCAAACCACAATGTCATCTAGTGAGCATTCCGTACATCTTTGTACCCTTGGGGTGTATCGCATACATTGAATCGCGTGCTTCCTTTAGGATCTCCTTTTTTAACTCAACGATACCCTACTTTGGATTCTCAACTGGCGATACTTAACCCTTAAGTTGCTCTTGGAAAAAAAACATAACAAAAAACAAATAATAAAATATATTTTTCAAATATACCTAACTTGCATAGGCAATTGTTAAAACTCCACATTGGAACAATAATAAAAAAAATGAATAAATGCATAAAATCATATCTTAAAATCCATAGCATAAAATGAAATATGCACGCTCTTAATGGAGGTACGTACGACACCTTCTACATGCTACGTAATCCATGATTCCAACTGTCGCCGACACTCTGCTACCAATACAAACCAGGGTGGTTGCCTATATTGGCCGTCCGATCCCCTGGACTCGTAGGCAACATGATTATGGGGCTAGCTCTACATGGACCACATTGGTTCGCCGCCTCTGTATGGTGCAGTATAATATCAAACAATATAACATACAAATACATGTACGAACATAAACAAAAAATACTTGAGTAAAACACCCTTAATTTCAAATACCACTTTGAAAAGGGTTTAAGTTTTAATAATCGATCGGAAAAATATTTTGACACCCTCGAAGATTAGAGTTATTCAAACTCGGGCAAAGAATTTGCTTCGAGACAAACGGAAAGAACGCTTTAAGACAGATAAAACGAGAGATTAGATGCGGATGGGATGCACAACAATGCACAGTCCCTTAGGAATACTAGAACCTAGAGGTCTGATACCAACTGTCAGGACCCGTCCAAAATTCCTCACCGAAACCCTAGACAAGCCCTGATCCCAGGGAAATCCTACCGGACCCTCGTATGGAAAATCCGGCAGAACCTCCCCTAAGGGATGGACTTACCACAAATTCCTGCACTCAAAACACACTTCTATAAACATCCCCTTATTCCTCCCACGATACTACAAGTTGATTCCATAAATTTCAGCACTTCAAAATAATACCAGTAATTCTAAACATAATAAATACATAAGTGTCCCATACAGTATACAGAGCTCCAGGAAGTACTACTAAGTATAGAATGCAACATGGATGAAAGAAATATTACAACTGCAATAAAAGAAAAACAGGGTACTTCACGAACTAAGACAGCAATGAAGATCAAGTCCGCTCCGGATGAACACCGACAACCACCTAGAGGAACGGAATTTAAAAATATAAGATGCTAATCATCTCAGTGAGTGACCCTATCTACTATACAATTATAATACCATGGTAATAAAGTAGATAAATAATAATTAATTGGAAATAATAATTTCTCTCAAAACCCTTACAATTCTCTCAGTTGGAAAAGTTCCCCTTTTAAAACCTTTTCACAAAACCCTTTGTTTGTATTCCCCGAAAACCAAGACATCAAATAAATACCAGAAACAGTAATAATTATATTTTTAATTCCAATACGATATCAAAATATTTATTTTAAAATCCCAATTCTGAAAATCACTTGATGCACCCACTATATACCGGTGGCGCCAACAGTACCCAGCGTCCCAAGGTACCGCCAGACAGGAGGTTATAGAGAGAAACCGGCATACGATCGCGTGGCGTCCCACCGCGCCGTTGCTAACTGGTGTCCCGGCCATGGAGGGGGCGGCCTACCCTCATCCGATGGCAACCACAGGACAACCTCATAAAATCACCTGCGCGCTACTCACACCCACCTGCGCGCTAATCATATCCGTGTGCACACTAACCATATCACATATAAACAGAACACCAGTACGTGCACGGTGCATCTAAAAATCATAAAATCCACATATTTATTTTATATCTCAAAAATCTCAAATTTTCCTTAAATATACCGGGTTTATTCCATCCAATTAAACCCGGAAATTCTCCACAATTTCTTTATAATCAACGTCATAAATTCCATGAAAATTCAACTCCACCAACTCCCAAATCCACCAATTTAAATATTCCAATTTTTCCAATAGCATAAATAATTCTTGAAATATAATAATTAAATCACATAATATTCCATGGGCATACTTTATAAAAATTGAAGTCACCAACATAAACAAATATTTTCCTTGAAATATTTGAAAATCAAATCATGCCCAATTTAATGTTAAAACCACAAGAATTTCGCAATCCTCAATACCGTAAAATAATTTTCGCATTTGCATAAATTCATATAATGCATATTTTCTTTAATCAAAATAAATTCACCAATAATTCCACAATAAATTAATTAAATATTTGGCACATAGAATTTAAATTCCAAATATTCAAATCACACATAATATTCACCAATTTAATTCCCGAAGTTAATTTGAAGGTGGGTCACTCACCGGGAGCACGCAATTAAACCACGATCCACTATGGGATCAATTCCACGACTCACCCGTGCTGCTAGAACACAATTCACACACAGTTAAATAAATTAATATTTTAATCGGATAAATAATACCCGGTACCCGGGGGGGTTAAGCACAAACGTTAACCAAAATGGTCGAATAATATACCGAATCGAAGCTTGAGCGACGAGAATTACAAATCCGGACTCCATCGACCTTAATTCCGCCGAAGGTGGCCGAAATTTGGCCTGAAAGCTTCGGCCGGTCTTGATTCCTTCGCATCTCACAAACCACTTCGAATTTTGGAAATTGGAGGCCATATTTGGACTCAGAGGACCCAAAATAGGGGGAGAGGGGTGGCAATTTGGACTGGGCTGGCCGAAAACGGTGAGAATCGCCGGAAAAGTTTCAACCCGCCGCCGCGACTTCACCGGCCCGATCTGGGCGCGTCGCCGGCAGGCCGGCAGCCAAATTTGGCTGGTGAGCTCACCGGCGTGTGGGCTTGGACGGTGGCCAGCGCGTGTGGGCAATGGGTGGCCGAAAAAGATAAACACGGTGAGGCCGAGAGGGAGAAAGGAAAGGAAAGGAAGAAGAAGAAGAAGAAGAAAGAAAAGGCAAAATAATTAAATAATATTATTACATAAAATAACAATAAAATAATTTGGTAACAAGCATGGTTGACATGTGGCTTCTCAACATGGTGACACATGGTCACCTTCATTAAGTCACACGTGGCACATCGTTACACGTTCAAAAATAATATTAAAATAATATAGTATTTGAAAAACTCTACAGGTCCATAACTTTCAAACCACATGTCTAAATCGGACGTGCCGCTAGTCTACGGACTCGTATCGACGAGCACTTCACAACCATGCATGAGTCAAAGCTCAACCTTGCATGAATAAAAAGTCAACTCCAGCACCCCTTGGACAGTTTGGACCTCAACTTGTTTTGCTCATAACTTTCAAACCGTAGCTCCGTTTTCAACATGCTACTAGTCTACGAACTCGTGCGAACATGTACTTCGTAACGGTACCTCAGTCAACCTAGGATTCCAACCAAAACAAAAAGTCAACTTTTGACCCCTTCGGTCAACAGTCAACAGTCAACCTCGGCCAACGTGCAAAAATTCCGACATGGTTCGGGACGAGGTGTTACATCCTCCCTATGGAGTTCGCGACCTCTTCAACCTTGACCTCGACCTCCATGAAATTCTTGCCTAAGATTCGGCCAACCTTGTGAAGTCTCTAACCTATCCATCCTCTGATCTATATGATCAAATCGAGCATTCATCCTCTGTAATTGCTCTAAGACCGCCATCATGTCCGTGTGCTCACCTCCACTCCCCGTAGCTCGGAAATCACCCTTGAATCCTTTGGATTCCTCTTCATTAATTCTTAATGAGCCATCCACTCTCCTCATTCTTGAATCTGCCACGTTAGTAAAAATATTGCAAAAATAAAATAAATCCTTAACAAATTCACTCCCTCATGTGTTTCACTCAAATAAGGTTTCGACACTCGTATTTGCACACTAGTTTCGGCTTTTCCCCTCTTTTAAGCTCATACTTTTTTGCCTTTATCCACTCGAAGAATTATCTCAAAGTTCTAATTAAAACACCCACAAAATAGTAATTAGATTACAAATATATTTTAATTAAACTTATCAACAAAGCAATCGAAAAAGCAAGCAATACCGAGTGATTTTATACACCTAAGGCTTGGGTTCCTAATAAAAAATAAGGCAAATTATCAAAGAAAATTTCAGAATCAATAAGAACTGGACCAGATGGTAAGAAATTAGGAATTTACGAATAAAATTTAGAGAAAGAAATTCAAACACGAACAAGAATCAAATTGAACAGAAATATACGATAGTTGTTGGTTGTTGTTCTTTGTAATTCACGTTTTGTATCAAATCCTTTAACTAATTTTAATCCAAATAATATAGCATCCCAAATTCAAATATCCAGCAGCAAAATTGAATTTCCAGCAACTCCAAATATTGAATAAATAAGCAACCACTCAGCAGCTCCAACAAATTTTCAGCAAACAAATTCAAACTCCAAACTTCAACAAAGCAGCCTCTTTTTTTTCTTTTTTTTTTTCGGCTTTCCTTTTTTTTTTTTTTTAATTCATTCACAGAACTTTAAACACAACTCCAGTAGCAAGAATCAACAAAATTGCAATTCCAACACCAAAATTCCACCAAACTCGTGACCTCACTCCAATATTAACAAATTGCATAATTTTGTTTTTTATTTTTATGAAATATGCTTTCAAAACTCTCTCTCTCTCTCTCTCTCTTTTTTTAATATCACAAATAAAGAGATGCAAACAAAATTCCCAGCAACACCAAACACAATATAATCTGCAAACTTCAATGCCAAACTCAACAAAACCAATTCTCCAATCAAAGGAAAAACAATTGCACAACCTTAGGTTTTTAATGCAAGATGCTTTCAAACTCCTTTTTTTTTTTTTTTTAATGAATGCAATTAAATAAGATTAAAATAGCAAGGAAAAATCAACAAATAACCAAATTAACAAGAACAAAGATGAAAAACAACCAACAAACTACGGAGCAAAATTATGGTAAAACAAGGAAAACCTAATTGAACTAGGAATGAATTTTTTTTTTTTTTAATGCAGAACATGTAGAATAGATGCAACATTAACCTAATGCTAAAATTGTAGGTTAACACAAAAATAAATAAAACAAATATGATAGATCAAATCTGAACAAAATCTTGGCTCTGATACCGAATGATACGAAGCTAGGTTGACTTGCTCCTAAACCTGTATTATATTAGCCCGGATCAAAAAATTAAGTTCAGATTTTAATAAAAACCTTAACCCCTAATCAACTTGTGATTAGAAACATTGGTATGTGATGAGGACACCACAATAGGTGATGGATGTCCTATTGGTAAGTCAAACTAAAATACTCACTCTCTAATGGTGTTTTAGGTGCTCAAAGAGAACCAAGAGAATTCTTTCTCACAAATAAATTTATGAATAATATTGAAGGTTGATTTCTCATGGAAAATAAGCCTTTAAATAGGCTTTGAAAGAAAAAATAAAACCATAAAAAGCTAAGACAAAACCAGCCACATAATTTAGGAAACCAAGCTTGGCCGTTTGTCACCTTCCTTTCCTAAACTAAATTATATTAATTAATTCCTTTATTTTGAATTTAGGAATTAATTAATTTACAAGCAAAATAATAATATTATTACTTTCCTAAGTTGATTTTTCTAGCAAATAAATAAATAGAAACCAAATAAAAGACTAATTTCCTAAAACAAAGAGTAAAAATCAAATTAGAAAACTAGTTAACTAGTTTGACCACTCAATTAGAAAACTAGTTGACTAATTTGACCGCTAAGCTAACTTTAACCAAATTCCAGCTTGTAAAGGCTCCAAATCAGCTCCCATATGCCATGTATGATGCCAAATAGGATTATTGATGAGTCCCACATGTTTCCCTTGATTGAAACAAAGAGAAAATGCCAACTCAGCAAAATACAGTAAAGCCAGCAACAAATCTAGCAAAACCGGCCAAATTTTCCCTCAATGCGCACAAGCCCATTTTGATTGCTTTTGATTTGGCCTTGGCTTGATTCCATTACCTATAAGTGATATTCATTAATTCTATGAAGTGTAGGATCCATTACATGCTGTCCGGAGTCCATATTTGCACTAAAACAGCTACTTGGGTCTATAACGGCTTCCGCCACTTGAATACTTAAAACAGGCTTTGTATCTTCGGGTATGGACAAGCTATTTTGAGAATTGAATACTCCCTGCATAATGACAGCCAGGTTGTCCTCAGATCTCTTAGCTTGAGCCATAGTGATTGGCCCGGTCTTCATCCGTAATGGATCAACACTCCAATAGGTTGTTGGTTGTGCGGGTACGGGCGGATTCTCATAATTTCTAAAGCTTTGAAAGAGAAAAATGCCTCCTAGTCAGAAGGACATGGTTATAAATATATATATACCCACAACTATAACTATAATTATAAATATTGTGTGAGAGAATCTGTTAAAAGTTATAGAGAAAGAAAGTGGAAGTGATAATCTCAAAGATTTGTCTGCTTGCATTGTCTAAAAGCTGAGCATAAAAAAGCTTCTATAAGCTGGGCATTTACTCTGTCTTTGTGTTTTTTTCCATCATTTGCACCCTTTTACCACTCATCCGTTATTTTCTTTTTAATTGTGACAATGAAGAACTTCATCTTGAAAATTGACAATACGAAGGGCTCTTTCATTTTTAATTTTTTCTTTAATTTTGTTATCATTCGTGATGGAATTACTCTGATTTGGAGCTTGTTCATGGATCACCACTGGATTTTGGTCGGTTAGTTTTAAAATTTGTCTTGTGTTTGATATTTTGTGTGGACTAGACATAATCATATAACTCACTTATAGGACTTATTTGTGTTAGTAATGGGACTGACTTGTTTATTAACTTTTTCAGTAGAGCCCTTAGGCACACACTCTCTGTAACACTTCTGTTGGCTCATTGGATGGAAGGACCTATTCTCTCTAGAAGCCAAATTGACTTATTCCTTATTTTCTTGTTGTATTATATTATATATATATATATATATATATTATTATATTATATTATTATTGTTACTATTATTATTCAATTAATTATTTTGTGTATATATATATATATATTGGGAATAAGTTATCAGTGAGAATGATATGATACAAACAATTGAGATTAGGGTTTTGAGGCTTCTACGATGCTTGTTAGGTGAAAATCTGAGGGAGAAAGATTATAGAGCAGTTCATCCATTAGGCACCGCTTCTGTCACATTGTTTTCTGTTTTACAGATTAAAAAGTTTATTTTATTCATGATTTAATTGCTACATTTAAAATGTTATTAATTAAATTAATTACAGTTTTGTAACTATGTATAGATCCTGGGTTTATAATGTTACAATTGATATATGTTTAATTCTTTATATTTGGTAGCACTAACAATTGGTATCAGAGTCTTTATATGTATTTTTGTGCTTTGTATTGTGGAAGTATTGGATTCTATTTCTGCATAGTAATTGATAATTGTTTGATCGAAATTAAATTTTGAATTTTATTAATTGATTTCTTTCAATCTTTTTGGAGTCCTTTAATTAAAAGAAATATATACATATTATTTATTTGCACGAAAATTGTGAAATTTTTGCAACACTTATGCAATATTGGGTTCCGATGTAAAATAGTTTATATCATATTTTTGCAAAATTTTGGAAAAAATTGTTTTTGCACAATGTGACTTTAATTTATAGCCTACACTATGTTGGAAATTGTATTTGGACTTGAATGTAGTGCTTTAGAGACTTTAATTTGGCCTGAAACCTAAAAAAAAAAAAAGGCAACAAACCTAAATTCTTGGCCGACAAATTGATGTGTTTGGGCATTGGCTTATCGGCAGTCACTGGTCGGTTTGACATTGGAATTATGTCATCGATGTCTATACAAACTGGAAGACATAAGAATCACTAAAAACGGTGGCCAGAATGTGGAGTATTTGGCGAGTCAACCATATGGGTCCACGACTGGCATGCTTGGAAAATGGGTCAAACTCAACCCGATTGAAGAAAGGGAAAGACCTAAATGATAGGTCGTTTGATGCTATCTACTAATGTCAGCGTTAGCAACGATGTGTCGTTTGTTGATGTCAAAAGCCGAATTAAAAAAAAACAAAAAAAAAAAAACAAAAAAAAACCTTACTTATTTATCTTATATATGGTTTTATTTACTTATATATATATATATATATTTGTGGAAATTTATCTTAAAAAATTCATTTATTTATTGAATTCATTCTGAAACTTTATGTTATTTATTTATTTATGGAAAGTTTCCTTCAGTCTCAATTTTTCAATTTTATTTAATTAAAAGCCCAAGGTCCAAAATTAAATAATTTTCATTTAAATTGCCCATTGAAAAGGTTTGTGCTATGTTTGACATAGTGGTGAGGATTGGCTAACTGCTTGTTTGTCACAAGATTTTGTATATCTAAACCATGAATTTTCAAGAGGTTTAGTGCCTAGTTGGTATAGTGGTATGGAATTTTAAGTATTCACCTGTCGTGAGACTTAATTTGTCCATATCATGATATTGTCAATGTAATAGAAGTTGACATAGTAAATGTAATTTTACGTACTCACCTATAGTGAGGTTTAGTTTTGTTTAATTTATGGTTGTCATCTTGTTGTTGGCATAGTAGATAAGATACTAAGTATATACCTGTCATAAAACTTCTCTTGCCTATTTCATGAAATTCCTAATGTAACTCATATTCTCTCTCACTTTTGAACCAGAGTTCATACAGGTGATTAGGCTACCTGTTGGTGGTTTAGTTACTTCGTAGATGCTTGGAATTGGTAGTGAAATCTGATTAAGTACCATAACTCATAGTATCTGAGTTACTTTGTCAGCGACTTAGTTTAATACATTTGATTGTGGTGATTTGATTAACTATCCCTGGCTCATGTATGGGTATCCTTTGTGCTATGAGGACCCTAGTGATATTATGTGTTTTGGTATGATTTAAGGGGACTATAAAGATAGCATTTGCATAGTCTTTGTGATGTATTGCATATTTTGTTATTTGGTATTTCACAGCAAGGAGCACCCCTAATACTCTGCATATGAATGTCATGATAGAATTAAATAGACTAATTAACATAAATGGAAAAAGATTCTGATAATATTTCATTCTCATAAAGCTAGATATGATTTGAGAAATTAGACCACCAGAGATACCATATATTTATAATAATACCAAGATTAAATGCTGTATAAGGACCTCAGGCACTTATATAAGTGCTATGTAATGGCCATGGATAATCACATGCATGATTCTATATTTTATATATTATGTTCTATAAATATTGTTGAATACTACAAAGCAAAGCATGCTTAGCTAAACTATGGGCTATCGTTGATGTGAAGGTTACTTTCCATGTATCTTTTGAAATTTGCTTAGGTGCTGTTTGTTAAGTTTTTTTTTCTTCTTTTTTTTTTTTTTTTTTTTGGTTTTGTTTTCTTTTTCTACTAAATTGAGTGTACTTTGCTTGCTTCAATTGCTTGTTAATATTAGTTAATGGTAGTTAAACATCTTAATTAACTATGAGCAAGGAGGGGGGAAAAAAAAAGAAAACATAAAAACCAAATGAAAGACTCGCAGCTTGTAATTGTGTTGGTTTTTAATTAGTTTTATTTTTTGTCTTGTTTTCGTTTTGATTTTTGTTTTTGTATTTTTTCGCTTCCTTCACTTTTGTATCTAAATCATGTGTCTAACAAACTCCAATTATCATTAACAAATAATTGAAGTAAGCAAAATATAATCTTTAGTAAAAAAATAAAAAAATAAATAAAAAATAAACACGTTAACAAATGACACCTTAACAACTGCTTGATACTTTCTAGTATGTCACCTTAAAGGGCAAGGCATTGGTTACCTTCCTTTATTATTTGAATTTCCCTAAGCAAGTCAATTTCAATTTCACAGTCAATGAAATTTAATTCCAAATCCGAAAACAATCCCTCACTTAATGCATATATCTTGACTGGTAATGGTGATAAAGGTTGGTTTAACCATTTTGCCAAAGTAATCAGCTCTCTCTGTCTGAGTTTTGAATCACCACCGCGACTCCAAGCTGTCTTTTTTTTTTTTTTAACATATATTTTATATAGTTTTTTAGTATCAGTGGCTCCATCCACAACATGAACACATACCTCAACAAGTGTCTTTTAGATAAATGAGGACATAAATAAAGATTGTGAAGGATTATATAAGGTAATTATGATCCTCCAAACAATTACATATAAATAAAAGTTTGGAGGAAAAAAAAAAAAAGTTGCAAGATGGTCTCCTCTTCTTAAAAAGACAGAGATGTACAAAACGATGAAATTCATAGACTTTTATGAACTTATTTTTTGTTTCACCTCCTCTTGCAGGTTCGGATTCCATTAAATTGGGAATAGGTAAAGCACCCCATGCTCTTTTTCTTTCTTTGTGAAATCAAATATAAAATATGTATACAGCTCAAAATACATTTTTTGATTATAGGATTTTCATCGGCTGTGATTGCAATTCTGTTCTATGTGGCTGTATATCTATGTATGTATAAGAGAGGATATTTATCAAGTACAGCAATGATCCTTCGGAAGAAAGACAGTATAGAGGAGTTTGATGTGGAGGCATTTATAAGGAATTGTAATTCATTTGCCCCAAAGCGATACACTTATACACAGATCAAGAAAATGACAAACTCACTAGCAAACGTAATAGGAAAAGGAGGATATGGTTGTGTATACAAAGGAATACTACCTGATGGTCGCCTTGTTGCAATGAAAGTCTTTAAACAATCCAAAAGCAATGGGGAAGATTTTATTAATGAAGTTGCTAGTATGGGTAGAACTTCTCATGTTAATATAGTTACTCTTATTGGATTCTGTTATGAAATGAATGAGAGAGCCTTGATTTACGATTTCATGCCTAATGGTTCACTTGATAAATTCATATTTGATCAAGAAAATGGGAGCACAACCCGGTGCCTAGAATGGAAAAAATTGTTCGAAATTGCTCTTGGCATTGCACGAGGACTGGAATACTTGCATCGTGGTTGTAACACAAGGATTCTGCATTTTGATATAAAGCCTCAAAACATTCTTTTGGATAAAGATTTTTGTCCAAAAATATCAGATTTTGGCCTAGCCAAACTATGGCTGAATAAGGATAGTGTTGTGTCCCTGAGAAGTGCTAGAGGAACAGCAGGGTATATAGCTCCTGAAGTATTTAATAAATATTTTGGTGGGGTATCTCATAAATCTGATGTTTATAGTTATGGGATGTTGGTTCTTGAAATGGTTAGAGGAAGAAAGAATATCGATCCTATAGTTTCTCATACTAGTGAAATTTACTTTCCATATTACATATATAAAGACATTGAGATGGGTAAAGACTTAAGAATTTTGGGAGTTACAACAGAGGAAGAAAAAGAACTAGCAAGGAAAATGGTATTAGTGAGTTTTTGGTGCATTCAGACAAATCCATCAGATCGACCACCAATGGGTAAGATTGTAGATATGCTGGAAGGAAACCTTCAACAAGTCCAGATTCCACCAAAGCCATTCTTGTTTTCTCCTAAAAGGTCTCCTCAACAATCCACAGAATCATCATAATAAATAATCAGCTTTTGTTTTTTTTCTTTTCCCCGATGTGTTGCCCATTTTCCTTTGTAATATATTACATCTGGCATGTTTTAGGTTTGGCCTTCTGTTTGGTGTCTTTCGGTTTCATGTCCAAGGGATGGCAAATGAAGTTGTAGCTTTGGAAACTATATCTTGTATAAAGTGTACATATAATGAAATTTACGCCGACCCTTGGCAAATTGGAAATATCCAGCAGTTGGGACAGAAATTTCCTTGCTTGTAGAAAATAAATTTTGCTTGCATATAGGTACAATTTATAGGTGAAGCTTGTGGACTTGTAGCAAAGATATCCAAAGACTTGGAAACATTCAAAAGAGATTTGATATAAGTTACATGGCAACTTCCCCTAGAAAAATGAAATAAGTAATGAATTTAGTCAGTTTTTATTATAAAGTTTTTGGATGTTGACGTTTAATAATGATGATTTAGTCAGTGTATATAGTTTCTTACAAGATATTGGGTTTAATAAAATTTCAATACCTTTTAGTTTTAACATGGCGATGTAATTCAGGAGTTTTACAGAAAAATAATATTAAGTAAGAAAATTCATACAAAGACTAAAGTACGGTTATCTTTATAATTTTTGCTGAAATTATTGTTGAATCAGAGGGAAAAAAAATTAACAAAGAAAAATAAATAGAGATGAAAAAATAGAGTACCGAAGGGACAATATGAATTCGTTTAATTGAACAAATTATTGAACTGAATTTGTTGTAGAATTCAATCGAAATAGAAACATCGTTGTTGGAAAAGTAGACTAATTAATTATAATTTAACATAATTTATAAATATTTTGCTGACTTTTAGAAAACAGCTTGGGAGAACTGAGATTTCAACTGGATAATCATAACAGTATGTGGAATGCAATGGGCTTTACATATTGGAGGATTTTCTTTTGGTCTAAAATGCATCCCCATCCTTCCAAAAACTTCTCCTTGTTAATTTCGAGCAATACTATAATCTTATTAATCCATGGCCCATCATCATTTTCGTTCGCTGACAATTACACCGAGGCAAAACCTTCAACTACTATGATCGGCCAGAACAGACTGTGGCTAACAAGATTTCCTGTTGAACTTCAATGACACGGTCACACAGATGTCAATGAGCTCCGAAGCTTATCGAGTGCTTGAGATCAATCAGGACAAGCATACTCTGGTGGCTATTAGAGCAGATTACTTGGGAGATGTTTGTCATCTGGTGGCTATTAGAGCAGATTACTTGGGAGATGTTTGTCATGTCAAACAGAGCCTTGTAACGCAACCTTACCAGATACCACCTTGTTTAATTACAATTTTAGATACTCAATCACTGACTCTTTTGTTAAAAATAAAAAAATAAAAAATTAATAAATTAATAATAATAATAATTTGTAATTTGTCAAAGTCAGTTGAGTGGTGAAATTCAAGAAGTTACACTTATGTTGCAATTAATGTTGCAATCGATGATAGCAATTAATGAAAGGGAGTCAAAATTGTTTACTAAAGCCATAGAAAGTTGCCACATGTAAGCTAGCTTTATATGTATTGATTAGATAATTGATAGATTAACATGTGTCCTCATGATTGTAGATGTAGCAATTTGGGTCACGGTGACATGATTCGAAAACGACACGGAATAAATGGGTTTAGGTTTATCATAAATGGGTTCGGATCATAATCAAGTCAACCCATTTAACATAATTATTAATCATGTCATTTTCGAGTTGACCTGTTTAACTTGAAATTGACCCGTTATGATCCTTTTATTAAACGTGTCAATTTCAACCCAACACGATTATATACATGTTACATTTAAATTTAATTTCAAATTATAATTTTATCCATAATATAATATTTAATAACTAAAAAATATTATAAATTAAAAACTTTATAAAAATAATTTCCTATTATTAATTTTTTAAAGACAAAAAATAAATCTTTAACAAAACAAAAATAAAAACATAAAAAATAGGTTAGTTTTCGAGTTAATAGGTTACTTTTCGGGTTAACAGGTCAATTTCAGGTTAACACGTTAATAGGTCAACACGACCTGTTAAAGTAATCATGTTAAACGGGTCGTGTCGTGTTGACCTGTTTATAAACAGGTCGGGTTAGTGTTTTAGATACCTGATACGATTAATAAATGGATCGTGTTCGTGTTAAGCATTTTTTACACGATCATTAAAAGGATTGACATGAACACGATCCATGAACACGAATTGCCAGGTTTGCTCATGAGTTGTATTTTTACTTGTATAGAAAAGAAAATAGCAAAGCATGCATATAGCGGTAGTTACTTTGGAACCGCCTCTTTTAGCTTATATATAGGCTTGTACCCTTGTTTTGTATTAATTATGGGAAATAAAGAAATTATAACTTGCATTCCTTTTGTATTTTTTAGCTCTTCTCTTCCTTCAATTTTAATTAGTCTGGGCCATCCTGTTTTCTTTTACCAAACAAGTATTTTGTTTAATCTCCTTAAATTTAAGCCTTCATTTTAAATACTTTTTCATATAATATCCAACAAATTTGGTATTAGAGCCTCGTTCTTGTCCTTTTTATAAAATACCTATGGCAGTCAAAAACCAATCAACCTTTAGTTATGCTCAAAATCTAATTCCCATCTTTACTGGTGAGAATTATGATTTTTGATGCATCCAAATGAAATCCCTTTTTATCTCACAAGATTTGTGGGATATAATTGAAGAAGGCTATGATGTGCCTGCAAGTCCCAAGCAACTGCAGTCGTGGACGGAAATAGCAAAGAAGGAGTACAAGCAAAACATCCAAAGAGATGCACGAGCGCTACTTTTCATTAAACAAGGGATAGGTAAAAGCATTTTCCTTCAATATCAAATGCAACAAAATCTAGAGCTACATAGGAAATTCTAAAACAACAATTTGGAGGCCATTAAAAGGTAATCTTTATTAAACTTCAAACTCTTTGGAGAGAATTCGATAATTTAGCAATGAAAGAAAACGAAACTATCCAAGAATTTTCTTCTAGAGTTTCTTGAATTATTAACCAAATTAGAAGTTATGGAGATAGTATTGCTGATAAAAAAATTGTAGAAAAAATATTAAGATGTTTGCCAGCAAACTTCGAGCATATTGTTGTAGCTATAGAAGAATCCAAAGATTTGAAAACATACTCTTTGGATAACCTATTTGGCTCTCTTGAAGCACATGAAAAAAGAATGAGCAGGTTTTCTAACCAACCTATGGAGCAAGCATTCAAATCAAATTGCAACATCACAGAAAGAAATTTGGCAACCTCAACAAGCAACTCAACAGAAGAGGAGGTTCCTTCAGAAGAGGACGTGGTAATCAAGGCTGAGGCAGAGGAGGAAGAAACAATTATGAGCAAAGAAATTTCCTGAGTAATTCTAAACCTTATTGCATTATTTGCAAAAATGTAAGATCCCACATCAGTTGGAAAGGAGAATGAAGCATGCCTTATAAGAGGGTGTGGATACCTTTTCCTTGAAAAACCTTTTAAAACCGTACGGGCAGGGCCCAAAGCGGACAATATCTCATGCGAATGGACTGGGCTGTTAACAGTTCGTATCAGAGTCGATACTCGGATTGGTGTGCCAACGAGGGCGCTGCGCCCCAAAAGGGGTGGATTGTGAGATTTCACATCGGTTGGAAAGAAGAACGAAGCGTACCTTATAAGAGGGTGTGGATACCTTTCCCTTGAGAGGCCTTTTAAAATTGTGCTGGCAAGGCCCAAAGCGGACAATATCTCATGCGGGTGGACTAGACTGTTAAAAAAACCTGGGCATCAGTCAAAAGATTGTCGTTTTAAATGCACAGAGTGCAAAATTTCTAATCATTCACAAAGAGATTGTTGGTATAAAGACATGCAAGAAAGGAATGAAGTTAATTATTTTGAAAAGGCTAAAGATAGTCAAGTATTTTATTCATGTATGTCTGTTAAACAAGAATCAAGACATACATGGTTTTTGGATAGTGGATGCAGTAGTCATATGACAGGTGATCCACAACTCTTTGTGAAGATGGATAAAAACTTTTTATCTAAAGTAAAGCTTGGAGATGGAAAGTCACATGAGGTCAAAGGAAAAGGAGTAATAGCAATAAACTCTAAAGGAGGTAATTCTAAACTCATCCATGATGTGCTTTATATTCCTGTCTTAACATCAAATCTCTTAAGTATTGGCCCGTGTCAGGACCCATCCAAAATTTCTTACAGGAACCCTAGACAAGCCCTGATCCTAGGAAAACCCTACTAGACCCTCCAATAGAAAATACGGCAGCATCTCCCCTAAAGGTTGGACTTACCATAAAATTCACTGCACAGAAAACACATTTCTAACAATATCTCCTTATTCCTCCCGCCTTACTATAATTTATTTCTACAAAGTTCGGCACTTCAAAAATTAACAGGGAACCAGTGCAATATTATATAAAAGCATCCATACAATATACAGAGCATCAAGGGTTTACAAATAATTATGGAATTTGATACAACAAAGTATAAAAGTTAGTGGTACAAGGTAGGAAGGAAAAGAAAGAAAGGACTCCTTGGAATTCGGCAGCAACTAAAACGTCGAGCTCGCTTCGGTTGATCACATCTACTAACCTGGGTCTAGATGAATGAATTTAAAAATGACGTGAGATGCTAATCATCTCCGTGAGTGACCCGGCATTATACACTAATAATAATAACATAATAATAATATAACAATAAAATGATCTTCATTAATAAATAAATACTAAATATTTTGAAATAATGTTTTCTCTCAAAACCCTCACAGCTCACTCTATTGGAAATGTTTCCCTTTTAAAATATTTTCACAAACCCAATAATTGTATACCCCAACGAATCACAAATAATTAATTAAATAAATTGCACATAAAATATAATAAATTAACGATCTAAAATTTATAATGGAAATAATAAAAGATAATTTTAATAACAATTATTAAAATTATAGCATGATGTCATAAATAAATAAACCAAATCACAAATAAATCAATAAATAAATAATAGAACTCATAGTAGAAGAATTTAGCACAAATCAAATTAATTAAACAAGGATTGAATCAATGAAATAATCAAGAAATACTATTTAATAAATAAAATGCAACTGATATGCAATAAAAAAATAATGAAAGACATCAATTAATTAAATAATAAAATCACGATTAAATACCTTTCGTTTCAAAAAAAAATTTGAAAACATTAATTATTATAAATAGGATAAAACGCAACTAAATCCATTGAATCTTTAAATATGATTTAAAAATAGATTTTGTTTAAAAATTTCATATCGAAATATCCTGATGCAACATAATATATACCAGTGATGTCTGACGGTACGCAGCGTCGCAAAGCACTGTCTGACGGGAAGTTTAAGAGAGAACCTGCATACGGTCACCGTGGCATCCCACTGGGCCGACGCTATCAACAGTCACCTGACCATGGAGGGGACGGCTGATGCTTACTGTGCATTATACCCTGCCAACCCTCAAACCCAATGGCCTAATCATGCGTGCTAATCATATCCATGTAAATACAGTACAAAATACTAGTACTGTATGAGTGCATCTAAAAATCATAAAATCAATATATTTTTAAATATCAACATCTCATAAATTCCACTTTCAAATCCGTTAGTTCACATCACCTTTAAACTCATAATTTTTTCACAATTCCTTTAAATCATCCTCATAAATTCATCGAGTTCAAATCCATCAACTTTCAAATCCATCAATTTGAATATACGAATTTTCCAATGGCATAGGGTCAAGCCTTTAATATTTCAATGCATAAATATTTTTGGAATGTAATAATTTAAATAAATATTTTTCTCAAATTCTCAAAAATTAATTTAAATTAAATGTATCCTTAAAATCAAGTAAAATTTATGCATAGTTAAATTTCATGATTCATCAATGCATAATAAATTTAAAAAAGATAAGTTCTTTCAAATCCAAGAATCAATCCATACCAAAAATAGTATTGAAACCACATAAATCCATATATAATTAAATTCATACAATTATGCACAATAAATTAAATAATAACATAACAATGATTAAAAGAATTTGAAACTACAATTACTTTAAATTCCCAAATATATTTTTGGTCCCAAAACATATATTAAATCACCCAAAATAATTTTGAAGGTGTGTCACTCACCTCGAGTACGCAATTCAATAAAGATCCTCTACGGGATCGATTCTACAATTCACACGTGCTCCTAAATATCAACATTACACAACAACAAATAAATTAATATTTTATTCAGATAAGTAATACACGGTACTCGAAGGAGCTAACACAAACGGTATCCAAAATTTGTGAGTAATATATCGAAACGAAGCTTATGGAATGAGGATCACGGATTGAGGCTGATCTCCTGGAGATCGGACCCGTGATGGCCAAAATCTTATAGGAAAGCTCTCGAAATTCAAGTCTTTGATTCTCTCAAACCATCATGAATTGGAGGAAACTGACCTCGGATTTGGCTTTAGGGAGGTCGAATTAGTGGGGAAGGATATGTGGGGTGATCAGAAACTCACCGAAACTGGGTTTTCCGATGAGCTGCCATGGTCACCGGAATCTGCCACCTCTGGCAGCGGGTCCGGTGACCATTGGCCTTGAAATTCGGTGGGGAGGTAGAGGCAAATTCGGTCCGGTAAACCAATGGGACTGGTGGTGAGGCAAATGGAGGTCTGGTTTGGGAGAAATCACTGGAGAAGAAAACGGGCCACTTATTAGAAAACATCCTGATCCAGGCACGTCGTCGATAATCTGGCTGTGAGTTTTGGCTGGCCAGCCGGTTTTGATGGGTGGGGCAGGGTGGTTAGGCACATGTATTGTTATGGTGGTTGGAAATGGGTGAACGTGGTTGGCCCATCCTCCACCCTCCACCCTTTTTCTCTCTTTCTCTCTCCTCTTTCTCTCTCCCCCCATCTCACACCATTTCACCCAATCAAAAAGGCTCCCATGGGTGCCACTGTGCACTCATGGGTTGGCCGGATTTTTGACACGTGGCACCACTATTCACACACATACAAATCAGTGAATAGTAAATACTGTCTCGGAAAAACTTCACAGGTCCGTAACTTTCAAATCACATGTCCAAATCGGGTGTGCCATTAGTCTATGAACGCATATCGATGAGTAATTCACAACTATGCATGAGTCAAAGCTCAATTTTACAAGAGTAAAAAGTCAACGCGGCACCCTTGAATAGTCATGTGATGAAAAATTAGCTTTTCAAAGTCAAAAATTGGATGAGTCATACTTATGGCATTTAAGATATGGGAATTTAAATTATAATGGCCTAAAATTATCAAAAGACAAAAATATGGTTTTAGGCCTACCTCCTATTGCCCACATAGATAAAGCCTGTGAAGGATGCATATATGGAAAAATGCATAGATTGCCATTTCCCAAAAATACCTGGAAAGCAAAGGCACCATTACAATTGGTACATTCTGATATTTTTGTACCAACTTAAAATCCATCGCTGAATGGAAAAAGATATTTCCTTTTTTTTGTTGATGATTATACCTAAATGATGTGGGTATATTTTCTAAAAGAAAAGTCATAAGCTTTTTCAGTATTCCAAGAATTCAAACCGCTTGTAGAAAAGCAAGTCGGAAAGCCGCTGAAGACACGATCGTGGAGGAGAATTCATGTCTAAACCATTTATTGAGTACTGTAAGAAAAATGGAGTTCAAAGACAGCTCACAGTTCGACATACCCCGTAGTAAAATGGTATAGCTGAACGAAAAAATAGAACAATTACAGAAATGGCTAGAAGTATGCTAAAAGAGAAATGCCTTCTAGATAACTATTGGGCAGAAGCCGTCAACACTGCCATCTACATTTTGAATAGATCTCCAACAAGAGCTGTCCTGAATAAGACTCCATATGAAGCGTGGCACAAACAAAAGCCCCAAGCACAACTTTTAAAAGTATTTGGATGTGTAGCTTACGCACATTGTAACAGCCCAGACCACCCGCATGTGGATATTGTATGCTTTGGGCTCGCCTGCACGGTTTTCAAAATGCATCCACAAAGGAAAGGTATCCACACCCTTATAAGACATGCTTCGTTCTCCTTTCCAACCGATGTGGGATCTCACACTCCTCCCCTCTTGGGAACTAGCATCCTCGTTGGCACACAGATCCGGGTACTAACTCTGATACCAACTGTAACAGCCCAAACCACCTGCATGTGGATATTGTCCGCTTTGGATATTTGCTCAACTTGTTTTGCCCATAACTTTCAAACAATAGCTCCCTTTTCAATGTGCCACAAGTCTACGGACTCGTGTCGATGCGTACTTCGCAATGGTCCCTCCCAGTCAACTTCGGTGAACCAAGAATTCTTGCCGCTCGGGCAACAACGGTCAAACCCATTCAACTTCGATCAACTTGAGAAATTTTCGGCATACTTTGGGATGGGATGTTACAACCTTCCCCCCTTACAAAAATTTCATCCTTGAAATTTCCTACATCATCGAAATGCATACGAATATTGGTTGCGAATCTGCTCCTCGAGCTCCCACATCGCTTTCTCGATTAGGTGAATCCGCCACTAGACTTTGCTTGAGAAATAGCCTTATTGACCAATACGCATTCCTCGTGATCTAAGATCTATACTGGTTGCTTGACCAATACGCATTCCTCGTGACCTAAGATCTATACTGGTTGCCCCACGTATAATGGGTCTTTTCTCAAGCAAAGTCTAGTGGCAGATTCACCTAGTCAGCAAAGTGATATGGGAGCTCGAGGAGTAGATTTACAACCAATATTCTTATACATTTCGATGACGTAGGAAATTTCGAGGATGAAATTTTTGTAAAGGGGGAAGGTTGTAAAACCCCGTTCCGAAGTACGCCGGAAATTTTCCAAGTTGACCAAAGTTGACTGGAGGCACCATTGCAAAGTACGCATCAACACGAGTCTAGACTAGTACCACATTGAAAACAAAGCTACAGTTTGAAAGTTATGGGCAAAACAAGTTGAGATCCGAACTGTTCGAGGGTGCCCGAGTTAACTTTTAATTTTTGTAAAATTGAATTTTGACTCATGCATGGTTGAGAAGTACTCATCGATGTGCGTTCATAGACTAGTGGCACGCTTAATTTGGACATTTCATTGAAAAGTTATGGACCTGCAAAGTTTTTCCAATACCGTAATATTTTAATATGTGAACAATGTGTATGCCACGTGTCAAAATCTGGCCAACCCGTGAGTGCACAGTGACACCCACAAGAGGCATTTTGATTAGGCAAATGGTTATGTAGGGTGTGTGAGGAGTAAGGTGGAGGAGAGAGAAAGATGAGGGAGAAAGAGATGAAAGATACTCCCCACTGGCCACCATAGATCCACCCTTTTCTAGCCACCACCATGAAGCCAACCTGAAAACCCGCGGACCAGCCAAAAATCACGGTCAACCAATCGCTGATGCGCCTAGATCGAGGTGATTTTTGGTGGCGACATTGATTCATTCTCTGGTAGATTTCTCCCAACCAAACCTTTGTTTGCCTCACTGCTGGTTCCGTTGAGTCACCTATTCCCCGATCTACCTTCTCACCAAAACTCATGACCAATGGCCATTGGACGCGTCACCGGCGGTGATGGTTTCTGATGACCACGGCGGCTCATCGGAAAACTTGATTCCGATGAGTTCTCGATCACACCGCCTACCTTTCCCACTAATCCAAACCCCTTAACCCAAATCTAAGGTCAGTTTCCTCCAATTCATGGCAATTTATGAGATCCGAGGACCTAAAGATGAAACCCTTCCCAACGAGATTCTGACCACCTCGGGTCCGATCTCCGAAAGGAGCATGTGTGGGTCGTGAGACTGATCCTATGGAGGATCTTGATTGATACGCATGCTCGAGGTGAGTGACCCATCTTTAAAACTATTTTTGGATGATTAGTTATATTTATCTTGTGTTAATTTAATATTTAGAAAATATGTTTATGTAGTGGAATTTATATATAATTGTAGTTAATTTGTATTCTTAATTTTGGGTGATTTCTTTTATATTTATATATACCTATTGATGCTAAATTAAGGTTTGGATTATTATTATTGCTATTTAATTGAATATATTACGCATGATCGAGGTATTTTATTAAACTAATTATACTTGAATTCTAGATGAATTTTAATATTATTTTTGGCATGATTTGATTTTAAAGATTTCAAGAAAAATATTGGTTTAAGTTATGGTGCTTTTAAAATATATATTTATGCACTTGAAATATTATCTTATTGATTTTTTGATATAGGAAAAATTATATATTATTGATGGATTTATGCTAGTGATATTAAAGAAAAAAAAAAGGTGGAAATGTGAATTTGAAAAGTGGTATAATTCCCACGGTGAATTTTGAAAAATTGGGTATTTTAATAATAAATTTAGTTATTTGTTTTAGACGCACTCATCCAGTACTGGTGTTCTGTATTGTATATGTAGATAAGCGAGCAGGTTGTAATGTCTCCCATGAGTTGTCATTGGACAAGGGCAGGCAAGTTTGATATTGGCCATAGCCGTCCCCCTCCATGGCCAGGATGACGGTTATAAGCACCGGTGCTGTCAGGATGCCGAAGCGACCGTATGCAAGTTTCTCTCTTTAACCTCCCGTCAGATGGTGCTCGGGACGCTGGATATCGTAGGACATCACCGGTATATAGTGTGGTGTGTCAAGTAATTTTTTTTTTAAGATATAAATTTCAAATTCCAAAGTTTTAAAATCGTATATAAAATTAAACGTATTTAATTTTGTTTTACTGTTTATTTCAAACTAATATTTTCTAAAATGTATTTATTCATGTTTTTATCAATTATTTTAAATTGGTGTTTTAGATTTTTCTTTTACCATGTTGATATTATTTATTTAAATTTTGAGATTTTAACATGAATTTTATTGTATTCTTTTATCTATTTTAAATTGAGGTTTAATTCTTTGATTATTTTAGTTATTTAAACAATAAATTTTATAATTTATATTTTGAGTGTAAGTCTTTTCCTTAGGGGAGATGCTGTCGGATTTTCCATTGGAAGGTTCGATGGTGTTTCCCTAGGATCAGGACTTGTCCATGGTTCCGATAAGGGGTATTTTCATGGGTCCTGAAAGTTTATTTTTGTTTTATGCCAAATTCCTTCAATCCAAATTTATCTATGATTTTATTTATTTTATCTAATGATATCTTATTCTAAATTTAATAATTGGATTTTTTTTAAAATGTTTTCAATGTATATATTGAGTTCTAAATTAATATTTGTATTTTATGTGCATTCTACATTATTGCATTCCATTTAATTCAATATTTCCTTGATTATTTTTAATGTAAATTTATTATGATTTTACTTATTTTATTTATGACATTTATGTACAATTTAATAATTGTTATTAAAATTATTCTTGTTTCGTGTTATACACTCTAGATCTTTAATTTAATGTACTTTATTTATAATTTATTTAATTAATTATTTCTTGATTTTTAGAGTCCAATTATTGGGTTTTGTGAAAATGTTTTAAAAAGGAAAACTTTTCCAATTGAGTGAACTGTGAGAGTTTTGAAAGAAAACAATATTTCAACTACTTATTATTTATTTGATTATTTATTATTAATTAATCAAGTTTATTTTATCGCTACATTATTATTATTATTATTATAACTATGTCGTAGTTAGGGTCACCCACTGAGATGATTAGCATCTCATGCTTTTAAATTTTGTTCCCCTAGTGTGAAGTCCCACATCGATTGGAAAAGGGAACGAAGCATGACTTATAAGCGTGTAGATACCTTTCCCTTGTGGACACGTTCCCATAAGGGAAGTAAAACCGTGAAGGGTAGGATTGGGCTTACCACCTAGCTTCCAAAACGGACAATTCTCATGCGGGTGGTCTGGGCTGTCATAGATAGTATCAGAGCCAGTACCTGGATCGATGTGCCAGTGAGGACACTGGGCCCCAAGAGGGGAGGAGTGTGAAGTCCCACATCGGTTTGAAAGGGGAACGAAGCATGGCTTATAAGCCTATCGATACCTTTCCCTTGTGGACGTGTTCCTATGAGGGAAGTAAAACCGTGAGGGGTAGGATTGGGCTCACCACCTAGCTTCCAAAGCGGACAATTCTCATGCGGATGGTTTGGGCTGTCACATCTAGGCCCAGGTTAGTAGACTTTAATCGTCCGGAGGCGAGTTTGATGTCTTTGTTCGTTGCTGAAAGTCCAAGAAGCTTTCCCTTCTTTTGCTCCCTACCTTGTATTATTCCTTTTATCTTTTGTTGTATTAAATTTCATATTTAATTGTATCTTGGTAAAGCTTTGTATACTGTCTTGAACGTTTATTTATTAATTATGCACGAGTTCCCTGTTAATTATTGAAGTGCTGCAAATTTGTGGAATTAAATTATAGTAAGGTGGGAGGAATAAGGCAGTGTATATAGAAGTATGTTTTCAATGCAGGGAATTTGTGGTAAGTCCAACCCTTAGGGGAGGTTCTGCCGAATTTTCTATTGGAGGGTCCAATAAGGTTTCTCTGGGATCAGGGCTTGTCTAGGGTTTCGATGAGGGATCTTGGACAGGTCCTAACACACATGTCCCCTCACAATACAGAGAAAAAATTGATGAAAAAGGAGAGAAATATATATTCTTTGGATACAGCAGTGAGTCAAAAGGTTACTGGCTGTACAATCCAAAAACAACTAAGCTGATAATTTCTAGAGATGTTATCTTTGACGAATCTACAGCGTGAAATTGGGAAAACACTCCCAAAACAGGAGCAAAAATATTTGAAGAAATTTCTTTTCAGGATAAGTCAGATTCTCAACCAATTCAAGATGCTGGTCTAAGTACAAGTCGTCAAGAATCTCCAAGCCCAATCCAAATAATGGATATATCTTCAGATGATGAATCACCACCAAGAAAGGTACGCTCACTCGTAGATATTTATGAATCTACTAATATGGCATTTTTTGCATGTGAGCCTCAAAATTTTGAAGAAGAAGTAAGAGAAGATATTTGGATTAAAACAATGGATGAAGAAATTGCAACAATCGAAAAGAATGATACGTGGGAACTGATGGATCTACCTGAAGGCAAAGATGTTATTGGACTCAAATGGGTCTACAAAACCAAGTACAAAGACGATGGAACAATTCAAAATTACAAAGCACAGCTAGTCGCCAAAGGCTATTCACAACAGCCAAGAATCGACTTCAATGAGACATTCGCACCAGTTGCTCGAATGGAAACTGCAAGAACAGTTCTCGCATTAGCTGCTAAAATGGAGGTACCTGTTTATCAACTAGACGTCAAATCAGCATTCCTTAATGGAGAACTCAAAGAGGAAGTATATGTGGAACAACCTTTGGGTTACACCATCAAAGGAAAAGAAAACAAAGTCTTACGATTAAAGAAGACATTATATGGATTAAAGCATACACCACGAGCTTGATTCATACTTCAGACAAAATGGATTTCAACGGAGTCCAAGTGAGCCATCTTTATATGTCAAAAAAGAAGGTATGCAAGATATTCTCATTGTCTGCTTATATGTTGATGATTTTATTTATACTGGTACTAATCCAAAAATGGTAGAAGAATTCAAAAGAGTAATGATGAAAGAATATGAGATGACAGATCTTGGCCTAATGAAATATTTTCTTGGCATCCAAGTTCAAAGGAGAAATATTTATTTCTCAAGATAAATATTTAAATGATCTTCTCAAATGGTTTCACATGGACACATATAAACCGGTGTCTACACCAGTGGCATTAAATGAGAAGTTGCATAAAGATGATGGTGCAAAAAAAGCTAATGCAACAAATTACAGAAGCCTAGTTGGATGCCTCATTAATCTAACAAATACCAGGCCAGATATTGTCTTTGCTATTAGTTATGTTTCCATATTCATGCACGAGCCAAGTAAAAATCACCACAATGTAGCAAAGAGAATCCTTCGCTATCTATAGGATACCAGAAAGCTTGGAATTAAGTATGCCAAAGAAGCAGGTAACAAGCTCATCAGATATACAGACAATGATTGGGCAGGCTCCGTAGATGACTGCAAAAGCATCTCAGGATATTTATTTTGCTTAGGTACAAAATCAATTTCTTGGTCATCAAAGAAGCAAAGGACCATGGCATTATCTTCCACAAAAGTAGAATATATATCCGCTACAGATGCAGCAAGTGAAGCAGTATGGCTTAGAAGACTTTTATCAGATATGCAACATAAAGAAACTGCTCGAACAATTATAAGATGCGATAATATGTCAGCAATAGCAATGACAAAAAATTCAGTGTTCCACAACAAGTAAAAGCACATAGAAATTCAACATCACTTCATCAAATATTTGGTTGAAGAAGATGAAATTAAACTTGAATTTATCAACACATTTGAGTAACTGGCAGATATTTTTACAAAACCAACAATAACAGAAAAGCTATAAGACTTTTAAGAGCTTTGCCAAAATTAGAAATTAAGAGGGAGTGTTAAAAATAAAATAAAATAATAAAATAATAATAATAATAATTTGTAATTTGGCAAAGCCGGTTGAGTGGTGAAGATTCAAGAAATTACACTTATGTCGCAATTAATGTTGCAATTGATGATAGCAATTAATGAAAGAGAGTCCGAATTGTTTACTAAAGCCATAGCAAGTTGCCACGTGTAAGCTAGCTTTATATGTATTGATTAGATAATTGATAGATTGACATGTGTCCTCATGAGTTGTATTTTTACTTGTATAGAAAAGAAAACAGCAAAGCATGCATATGGCGGTAGTTACTTTGGAACTGCCTCTTTTAGCTTATATAGGCTTGTACTCTTGTTTTGTATTAATTATGGGAAATAAAGAAATTATAATGTGCATTCCTTCTGTATTTTTTAGCTCTTCTCTTCCTTCAATTTTAATTAGTCTCGTCCATCCTCTTTTCTTTTACCAAACAAGTATTTTGTTTAATCTCCTCAAATTTAAGCTTCATTTTAAACACTTTTTCATATAATATCCAACATCTTTTTTATATACATGCTTGTGATTACCCAGTTGCAACCAGTATTCCACACCATTTCAATTGTAGCAGTCCAGAGGATCAAATACTCTTTTTTATGGTGGCCGCTCTGGCTACTATCTAAGTTCAGATGTATTCGTCTGACATCCAAACAAAGGTTGGTTACTTTTGGTACGTACGTAAATTTCATTTTTCATTATTTTTAGGGAAAAAAAAATAAATAAATATCAATAGTCCTTACTACATTACCGACACCGTTTACATTACTACTATCCTTTTGACTTGGTCTGGGTTTTGTTTTATTGGATCCTGGACTATACTTTTTCATATTCTAATTCTTTTCTTTTAAAAGAGAAAAAAGTAAATAAAGATTTGTCAGATTCATCTATACATATTTACCATACAAATAACAGATCTATATCATATATATATATATATATGCATATATATATATATATATATATATATAACCCAAAACAACGGTCTTTTGTTAAATTTCACTTTCTTGCACTCAGGTTTTGAAAGATACTATATTTGTGGGTTTTGTTTATTGTAAGTTCAATTGTTGTGAGTTGCCACGGGGCATTATAAAGCAGAAACTTTGTGAAATTCCATTTTAAATGTATTGGGTTATTTAAGCTATGGTTGAAATTTGTAGCACGTGTGGGAATGGCTTAAAAACCCAAGTCCATAACGAGGCCCTTTAGGTTTACTTTTGCTTTTAACAATTTGGAGGGTAGCTGCCTTTTGCCTTTGTAGCTGCCACTTACAAATTGCCTCTCTCTTGATTTGTAACGTTGAAGAAATTTAGAGAAACTTTCTTTTTAGTTTTTTTGTTTCTTTTGAGTAAAGTTGTAGATATGCTAGACGGAAATGTTCAGTCTGTCCAAATTCCACCAAAGCCATTGTTTCAATCCTCAAAATCATGATAATGGAAGTTTATATATATATATATATATATATATAAATACATATAGTACGTTTTTGCTAATTCCTTTTGCACAAGTCAGTTTTCTATGTTTCTATCATGCTCAGTTATTGTATGCGAACAGTGAACCTACAAAAGTGGGAAAGCTTGCTAAATATATATATACTCATCCGTTTGAATAAGCTTGCTAATTACACTATGTCAATGTGGGAGCGTGCACCTTTAAAATTGTCTGAAAAAAGGATTTGTCAATGTGCATGCAAACTGATCCGTACATTTACTTTACCGTTATTAATGCCCTCATACCGCGTGGAGAATTATCCAAATACTTCAGTTGAAAATTAGGATAAGATTTTATTCTGCAAGATATAACTAATCAAACATGTTGGTCGTTACTGTTTGTTCTATAGGTAAACCTAAAGATATGTGAAAAGCGATTGGTGTTTTTTTAGGTTTTTTATAGCTTGTTGAGAGTCCTCCACCTCCAAGCACAAAAATTCCAGTTCCATGCATAGATTTAACCCTTCTCTAATAGTTTATATTTCTATCTCTTCTATCACCAAATATGAGAAACCCATAGCTGATTTTAATGTTAAGTATTTATTAATGTAGTGCTCCCTGAATTTTGGTATATAAAAAGATTGTAAGTATGTTGATACTCATGTCATAATTTATGTATGCAATATATTATTATTATTATTATTATTTTGCTTCTTTTTTTTTTTCCTACTGGGAATAATTTATGTAATTCCTAGTATAGTTGGATGATGGACACATTAACAACAATATAGAAACTAATTTAATTTGTATTCGGACTTGATCCTTTATAGCGGGTGACAATTTCCCTGGCTCAAGCAAACTACTTTACGTACAGCTAATTAAAAGTACTTTTAGACTCCATACAAGAAGGCCGACGACTTTGAAAATTCAAAAAGTGGCCGTCCTTTTGCAGCGTAAAATAGTTCTATAATGTCGAGGAAATTGAGCATGACAAGGAGCAAATTGAGTAGTCAGCTAAGAGCCCAAATTGCTTAAAATGGAAATCCATTAGTCATTTTATTATTGCACGGCTGCGTCGGTTGGGAATATGAACAAACTATAGTCAGAAGAACAATTTTCAAACCAAAAAATTGTCCATTTTAACCAAAATAAAAAATAAAAAAATCAAAGGTTGGTGGTAGAATTACTAAAAAGTTAAAGGACAAGGCAGCTAGCTATGAGTAACAATGGTGTGTTTAATGAGTTTTGAATCATCATAAGGGATGGTAATTCCCAGTTTTATATTTGTTTTCGAATGGAAACTTGAAAGGGTTCAATTATTGGATCTTTAATGCTCAAATAAATGTACTGAATTTAATTTCTCTTAATTAGGGTGTTAAAAATGGAAAATCACCAAGGTAAAACAGAGGATAAATAGTTCTTTTTGGAGGACCTAGCAACATGTATTGCACGAAAATTTTGTTTAAAATCCTTCTTGCTAAGCTTCAACAAATTGTACATGAATACAGAATGCCAGGCCTAAATTGGGCCTTCAGGACATGTCCTGCTATGCTAGGCCTATTTGCATTGTCAGCGACTCATAGCTTATTGGGTCAACATTTAGCTCCATGACTGACGACCTTTTTATTTTAGTTTATTTTATTTTGAAATATGCGGATGACCTCTGATGTACTGATTTCTGATTATGATAATTTTACTTGCCAGGGAAAAAGTTGACGGACTTTTTTTTTTTAATTTAATGTTTGATAGAAAAAAGGAAATAGAACAGAAGTTTCCACGAAATACAAGTTTGTGGAACAGTTTCTGGATTAATTTTTGAAATTCACATTTGCAGTGTGTCATGGCGCAAAATAAATAAATAAGGAGCAAATTGATACAAGGACCAAATTACGGTAATCTTTATGGTTTTCGCTGTAATTATAGCCACAATGGAGAGAAAAACAAACACAAATAAAGAAAAGTAAAAACAGAGTAGCAGAGGACTCGCAATTATGAATACGTTTGAGTCAACTAAACGTCAAATCTTTGTAGGATCTACCACTCATTTTAATTCACGAAGACTTCATTTTCTCCACCTAAACCTCTACTTTCTGGAAATGAATTCCCGGCTTTCCTCCTCGACTCCTTTTCTTCTTCTTCTTCAATTTTCTTTGCTGTTATTCATCATCTAGTTTCCTCCATGTTGGAGCTTGGATTTGTTCAATAGCTGCAGCAAACGATTCACTTGTGGGAATATCACGAACATTCACTACCCTTTCTGGGGAGATGATAGGGTGGAAGATTGTGGGCATCGTGATCTACATCTCAACTGCGACAAAAACAAAACTACCATTAAGATCAAAGGTGTGATGCACGAGGTATTAGACATAGAACAAGACACCCAGATTCTCCAAATCAAAAGGGAAGATTTCTTTGATAGTAAAGGATTATGTTCACCAAAATACCCAACTACCACCTTCAATTCCCAACTATTTGAATATGCTCAAGGTTTTGCAGAAATTACAATAAACTATGATTGTCAGAAAAATGAAGGAATGCTCGGGTATTTCTCTTGCCCTGAGGGATCGACTCGTAAGGATGGCCTCATACAACTTGGATCTGAAACTAATCCGGGATGCACTTCAAGCCTCGGAGGTGGGATTGGTCGGAGTTATTTGGGTCTTATCGGAGAATTTTGGAGAATGGAAGAGGCACTGTTCGGAGAAGGATTTAGAGTGAAATATAAGGTGGATGCTTGGTTTTGTAACGGCTGCACCGTATCCGGATCAGGAGCTTGCGGTTATGACGTAGATTCCAACAAGCCTGCTTGCCACTGCGCAGATGGATCTTCTCGGCCAGGCCCATGTCCTCCCCCAATCAAAGGTACCAACCCAACCCAGCTGCTTTAATTTCATTTAGATTGCGTATAATTTGGTACTCTTAGGATAAACATCACGACGACTTTTCACACTTTCTAACTCCAATTCCTACCCTTTTTTTTTTTTTTTTTTTTTGTTTTTCTATCTATATATATATATATATATATTTGTGTGTGCGCGCTTTCTACTAGTGCTTAATTTGGATGAATTTGCTCGTATTCATGATTATCTAAGAGTCATATACTAAACAATTTCATAACTTTTCCCCACTACATTTGCTTAGTGTGTGTCACCAGTCCATAGGCTAAACCAAATCGAGAATTGATATGAAAACTATTATATATTGATTAGTATTAGTAAAATGGTTTAGTTGGTAAAGTCTCAAAAAAAAGAAAAAAAAAGAAAAAAAAAAAACTACTAACATGATAAACACACATTAAGATTGTGGAGGATTATATAAGATGATTATGAGAGTAAATCGTATTTTATATGATCTCCCCTGTTTAGAAAGACAAAGATATACTGAACTATGGAAACTAATGACTAAGGTAGTTCCAAGTTGGGTAGAATTCTTTTTCTATTTATTTTGAAGTTACAATTTTTTTTTTTAATTTTTTTTTTTTGGTCTCACCTTTTCTAGCTTTTGCAGAATCATCTTCAAATCGTAATTTGATCATAGGTAAAATGTCAACCATCTCTTTTTCTTCTTCTTCTTATTTGGTTACCATGAAATAAAATAGATATACAACTTAAATACTCCTTTGAAAATATATAGGCATTTCAGTGGCCGTTCTTGGACTTCTGATAATTTTTGCTATAATTCTATCCGTCTATAAGAGAGAATCAATGATCTTTTGGAAGAAAGAGAAGAGAGACGATTTTGATGTGGAGGCATTTATAAACAATTATACTTCATTTGCTCCAAAGCGATACCGTTACTCACATGTCAAGAAAATGACAAAGTCATTTGCAAACATAATTGGGAAAGGAGGATATGGCTGTGTATACAAAGGAACATTACCTGATGGTTGTCTTGTTGCTGTTAAAGTCCTAAAAGATTCTAAAAGCAATGGAGAAGATTTTATCAACGAAGTTGCTAGTATGGGTAGAACTTCTCATGTTAATATAGTCATTCTTCTAGGATTTTGCTATGAAGGGACCAAGAGGGTTTTAATTTATGATTACATGCCTAATGGATCACTTGATAAATTCATATTTGATCAAGAATCTCCCAACCCAACTTGTCACTTGGATTGGACAACATTGTACAAAATTGCTTTTGGAATTGCACGAGGACTAGAGTACTTGCATCGAGGTTGCAACGCAAGGATTTTGCATTTTGACATAAAGCCTCAAAACATTCTTTTGGATAAAGAATTTGTCTAAAAATCTCTGATTTTGGCCTGGCAAAACTATGGCTAGAAAAGGAGAGTATTGTGTCAATGACCGGTGCTAGAGGAACAGCAGGATACATAGGACTTGAAGTATTTAATCGCAACTTTGGAGGAGTGTCCCACAAATCCGATGTTTATAGCTATGGAATGTTGGTCCTCGAAATGGTTGGGAAAAGAAAGAATATTGATGTTGGAGTGTCTCGTACAAGTGAAATATACTATCCTTCTTGGATTTATGAAGATCTGGAATTGGGTAGAGATTTAAGAGTTTTGGGAGTTACAACAGGGGAAGAAAAAGAAATAGCAAGGAAGTTGATATTAGTGAGCTTCTGGTGCATTAAGATGAATCCATCAGATCGACCACTAATGAGTGAGGTTGTAGATATGCTAGAAGGAAATCTTCAATCTGTCCAGATTCCACCAAAGCCATTCTTGTTTTCTCCTGCAAGGTCTCCTCAACAATCTTCAAAATCATCATAATAAAAGTAGGTATGCTTAGTATCTAATTCCCTCTTAATAGTTTGTTTTATTTTCCAATGTTATGACCGTTATCTTTTGTATATAAATATCACGCTTAGGTTTGGGCTTCTGTTTGGTTTCTTTTGGTTCCATGTCTAGGGTTAGAGTAAATGTAGTTGAAGGTCGATTCCATGTGCATGGATGTAGCTTTAGGAATGAAAAGTATGTGCTTAGTGGGGATGTACACTGCAAACTGAGCTTTGCCCTGTATACATTGAACATCTAACGTAATATAAACTAAGCTCGGGTGTTCCCTTGCCCCGTTGGGTCTACTCATGAGAATGGCTTTATAGGAGATAATACTGGCTGCAATTCGAGCCTCAAAATCGGGATTGGTCGGAGTTATTTTGTTGACATCGGAAATTTTGCAATAATGGAAGAGGCACTGATCAGAGAAGGATTTAGAGTGAAATATAAGGTGAATACTTCATTATGCAATGGCTATACCAAATCCGGAGGAGTTTGTGGCTATGACTGGAATTCCAAACAACCAACTTGCTATGATGGATCTTCTCGGCAAAGCCCATTTCCTCCCCCATCACGTTCCAGACCGTAAATTAAAGGTACGAATAAAGGTTTCTCTTTTAAAAATATATGAGTATATAATTAATGGATTATATCATTTTTTTACTAAAAGAGGATATTATATATCTAATTAATAAAATGGTTGGAAAAAAATCCACTACTTCAAAAGACTTTACCAAATAAACCTTTTAACTTCGTTATTTTATAGTAACAAGTTTCTATCAGATATGATAATTTGCCATTAATTTTTGTCCCTTGGATTAATTGGAATAATAATAAGGAAGAACACAAACAGGGGATTTAAATCCTATTGAGATGTAACCAACAAATGCACATTAAACTAACATGATAAACACACATACAGATTGTGGAGGATTACAAAAATGTTATTATGATCCGCAAACAATTAATCACATGTAACTAAAAGCTGTAGGATGTTACTATGAGAGTAAATCATATTACATTATCTTCCCTGTTTAGAAAGACAGAGATACAAAACGATGGAAACTAATGACTTAGGTAGTTGCAAGTTAGCTACCATTCTTTTTTCTATTTATGAAGTTACAGATTTTTAGTCTCACCTTCTTTTGATATTGCAGAATCATCTTCAGATCGTAATTTGACCAGAGGTTAAATGTCAACCATGCTCCTTTTCTTATTTTACTTCCATGAAATAAAATAGATATACAAGTTAAATACTCTTTTGAACATAGGCATTTCATCAGCCGCTGTGCTTGGGCTTTCAATAATTTCTGCTATAACTCTATCCGTCCATAAGAGAGTATCAATGATCTTTAGAAATAAAGAAAATAGAGAGGAGTTTGATGTGGAGGCATTTATAAGCAATTATACTTCATTTGTCCCGAAGCGATACAGTCACTCACATATCAAGAAAATGATTAACTCATTTGCAAACATAATTGGGAAAGGAGGATATGGCTGTGTATACAAAGGAACACTACCTGATGGTCATCTTGTTGCAGTAAAAGTATTAAAAAGATTCTAAAAGCAGTGGAGAAGATTTTATCAACGAAATTGCAAGTATAGGTAGAACTTCTCATGTTAATATAGTCACTCTTCTCATATTTTGCTACGAGGGCATAAAGAGAGCTTTGATTTATGATTACATGCCTAATGGATCACTTGATAAATTCATATTTGATCAAGAATCTCCAAATCCAACTCGTCATTTGGATTGGACAACATTGTATGAAATTGCCCTTGGAATTGCCCAAGGACTAGAGTACTTGCACCGAGGTTGCAACACAAGGATATTGCATTTTGACATAAAGCCTCAAACATTCTTTTGGATAAACATTTTTTTCCAAAAATCTGTGATTTTGGCCTGGCAAAACTGTGACTAAAAAAGGAAAGTATTGTATCTGTGATGATTTAATCCTCAAATTCACCTTGTAATGCTGCTGTGATGTGTTGCATAACTGGTGTAAAACTGCAGAACCTGTTTTGCGTGTTTTCAAGTTTCTAGTGGTCAAAATGGTGCATTTCATTATTTTGGAAGTAAAGAATGGTAAAATGGTTATTTTCCCTCACATCTTAAGTAGAGTGACGTCGTTTTGAGGTAACACTTGTTATATATACGATTTCCTTCCTTCTGAATGAAAAAAGAGAGAAAAAACTCAAAATTTCCATAAAACTGCAGAAGGCAGGAAAGCTCTGAGAAATCTGTTTTCATTCCCTTGTGTTCTTCTTTACATATAATTGATGTTCTTTGTGAGTTTGGAAAAGAACACTTAGTGAAAAGGGTGTAACAGGGGCTTTGGGTTGTGAATATTTGAGTGATTTCATAATTTAAGTTATGTAGTTGATTTCTATGATAGCAGCTACTCAATAAAATACCAGAAGCTCTCACCGGAGCAATGAGGACATAGGCTATCTTGGCCGAACCTCGATAACTCTTCTTGTTGTTTATGTTACTTAGTTTTTTCAGTTTTGCTCTCTAATTTTTCCAACAGCGGTATCAGAGCTATTAGGTATTTCCAATTCTCGGTGAGTTGGATATTCTTCCTTTTAATTCTTCGTGAATTGGGTTTCTTCAATTCTTTGTGAGTTGGGCATTTTCAATTCTTACTGAGTTGGGTAATTTCGGTTTTTGGTGAATTTGGATATTTTCAATTCTGGGTTAGTTTTTGATTAACAATCAGAACATCCTAGATCTAAATCTAGGACAAGAGGCAGGAAATGTTATTACTGCAAGAGAGAGGGCCATTTTATTAAAAATTGTGTTAAGAAAAGAAAATATGAAAAAGAAAAAGGCCAAGAAACAGGTGATTTGGCAGTGGCTTATACTGGTTCGGAGCCTGCAGAGGTCTTGGTTGTGTCTTACAATCAAGATAAATCTAAATGGGTGTTAGATTCAGGTTGTTCCTTTCATATGTGTCCTGATTTAAGTTGTTTCCACTCTTTTTCTAAGTGTGATGGTGGTCAAGTCCTAGGAAACAACCAATCATGTCAAGTAGTTGTCATTGGAAATGTGCAACTACAACTATTAGATGGTACCATTAAGACTCTTACTTCAGTTAGACATGTCCCTTATTTGAAGAGGAATTTAATTTCTTTTAGCATGTTAGATGAATCTGGTTTTTCTTGTAAAACTAAAAATGGTACTATGAAAGTGACTAAGGGTTCTCTTGTTGTTATGAAAGGTGTGAAAAAGAATGGTTTGTATGTTTTGCTAGGTAAAATAGTGACTAGTTCTAGTAATGCTTCTATTAGTTCATCAATTGATAAAACTATTTTGTGGCATAATAGATTGGGTCACATTAGTGAAAAACGTTTGTACTACTTGAATAAACAGAATGTGTTTGGCAAGGACATAATCAGCAAGCTAGAATTTTGTGAAAATTGTATTTTGGGTAAACAACATAGGCTTAGCTTTAACTTGAGTACAAGTATAGCTAAATCTATGTTAGAACATGTGCATACTGATTTGTGGGGCCCTGCCAATGTACAAACACAAAGTGGTAATAGGCATTTTTTGTCAATAATTGATGATTTTTCTTGAAAAGTTTGGGTTTACTTGCTGAAAACCAAAGATGAAGCATTTACTAGGTTTAAAGAATGGAAATTGCTTGTTGAAAATCAAACCAATAAACCTGTAAAAGCCTTAAGAACCGATAATGGTCTAGAATTTTGTAATAGAGAATTTGATCATTTCTATAAGTCTCATGGTATACTAAGGCATAGAACTATTAAGCACACACCACAGCAAAATGGTGTGGCTGAAAGGATGAATAGGAATTTGCTTGATAAAGTAAGACGTATGCTTGTTTCATCTGGTTTACCTAAATTGTTTTGGGGTGAGGCTGTTATGACAGCTATGCATTTGGTAAATTTATCACCTGTTTTAAATTTTAAATCCCCTGAACATGTGTGGCTTGATAAGAAGCCTGATTATAGCAAGCTTAGAATTTTAAGCTGTGCTGCATATGTACATCAAGCTGAGGGAAAACTTGAACCTAGGAGTATAAAATGTTTTTTCTTAGGTTATCCTTCAGGTGTTAAGGGCTATAGACTTTGTGATAAAAAAATTCAGGGTTATAAAGTCATTCTAAGTAGAGATGTGATATTTAATGAAACTTCTATGCCTTGTAAAGTTACTAACAGTGCAGGAAATGAGAAAAGTAACAAGCTAGAAACAAGGAGTCTTGATTTACTTCCTGAGATGGAGAGTCAAGAGGATGAAAATCTAAGTGATAAGCCATATGATGAAGCTATCCTTGAACCTGCAAGTGTTGATGAACTAGAAAAGCATACACCTGCCCAATCAGATGAAGAGTCAAAAGATGAATAACCAAAGCAGAAATCCTCAAGTCCAAGATAGAAAAATATAGCTTCACCAGGATACTTGCTGACCCGAGATAGAGCAAAAAGGCAAGTGAAGCCTAATAGGAAGTACAGCTATGCAGATTTCATAGCTTTTGCCTTGGTGGCATTTCAAGATCTTATAGATAATGAGCCAAGAAGTTATTTGAAAGCTGTGAAATCAAAGGAAGCTGCAAAATGGAAAGAAGCTATGGCTGAAGAAATGGAATCTTCACATAAAAATGAGACTTAGGAGTTGGTACCAGCACCTGCAAACCAAAAAATTGTGGATTGTAAATGGATCTACAAAGTCAAGGAAGGAATGACAAAATTTGAACCAGTGAGATTTAAAGCCAGATTAGTGGCTAAGGGGTTTATTCAGGTTGAATGCATAGACTACATTGAAATTTTCTCACCGGTTGTCAAGTATACAACCATAAGGGTCATGTTAGCTTTGGTAACTCAGTTTGATTGGGAGTTAGAACAGATGGGTGTTAAGACTGCGTTTCTTCATGGAGAATTAGAAGAAACTATATACATGAGACAACCTGAAGGTTTTGAAATTAGGAAAAAAGGTGGAGATCTTGTGTGTTTGCTTAAGAAATCATTGTATGGACTTAAGCAGTCACCAAGACAATGGTATAAAATGTTTGATTCATTTGTGGTAAAAGCTAGTTTTGTGAGAAGTAATTTTGACAGCTGTTTATATTTTAAGGACACTATGATAGACAAGGTAGTGTATCTTTTATTATATCTGGATGATATGCTGTTGGCAGGTCGAGATGGTAAAATTATACATTTTGTGAAGAATTTACTCAAGTCTAAGTTTGAAATGAAGGACCTTGGACAAGCCAAAAAGATTTTAGGAATAGAAATTGTGAGAAACAAATTGAGATATGAGATGAAACTGTTGCAATCTTCCTACATTTAGAAAGTGGTGTCCATATTTTCTATGGAAGGTGCAAAACCAGCAAATGTTCCACTTGGTGGACACATTTCAAGCTGTCTAGTGAGCAATGTCCAACTACAGAGCAAGAGAAGGAAGATATGGTGGCTGTACCATATTCAAATGCTGTGGGATCTGTGATGTATGTGATGATTTGCACTAGGCCAGATTTAGCTCATGCCATTAGTGTCTTAAGTAGATACATGGCTAATCCTGGCCGAGATCATTAGGAGGCAATGAAATGGCTTCTACGATATTTGAAGCACACAGTGAGTAAAGGTTTGATTTATAAAGGAAATTCAAGTGGAGTTGAGTTAATTGGGTATTTGGATTCTGACTATGCTGGTGATAGGGACAAAAGGAGATCTATGTCTTCTTATGTGTTCACTTTGGGTGGAAATTGTATAAGTTGGAAGTCTTAGCTGCAACCTATGGTGGCTTTATTGACAACTGAATCTGAGTATATGGCAGCAACAGAGGCTGCAAAAAAAGTTATTTGGCTTAAGGGTCTATTGACAGAACTTAAAGCACTTAATCAAGAGGTTGTTTTATACTCAAATAGTCAAAGTGCAATCCACTTGTGTAAAAATCCAGTGTTTCGTGAAAGATCTAAACATATTCAGGTCAGGTATCACTTTATCCTAGATATGACGGCTCAACGAGTGATTAAGTTGAAGAAAATTCCCACTGAGCTCAATCCTTCTTATATGGGTACAAAGGTGCTTACTGTTGGCAAGTTTAATACTTGCAAGAATCTGCTCCGAGTTAGAGCAGGCTGGTTTGGTGATGGTTATTTTTCTTGGGATGGTGATGAGCTTCTGTTAAATTGCATTTGAGGATTAGGTGGAGATATGTGATGATTTCATCCTCAAATTCACCTTGTGATGCCGCTGTGATGTGTTGCATAACTGGTGCAGAACTACATAACTTAAGAATTTGGTTCTGGCCAATTTGGATGCCTACGAAATTGGAGATTGAAGTCTTCAATGGAAAGGGAGACTTATTGCTTTGGTGCAAGAAGATAAGTGTAACATCCCATATCGATTGGAAAGGGGAACGAAGGATGACTTATAAGCGTGTGGATACCTTTCTCTTCAAGAGGCCTTTTCCTGTGACCCACCATTGTACTGGGGTCGGGAAGAACAAAACCGTGCGGGCCGGGCCCAAAGAGGACAATATCTTGAGGCGGGTGGTCTGGGCTGTTTACAGTGGTATCAGAGCGGGACCCGGATCGGTGTGCCAGCGAGGACGCTGGGCCCTAAGGAGGGTGGATTGTAACATCCCATATCGATTGGAAAGGGGAACGAAGCATGACTTATAAGCGTGTGGATACCTTTCCCTTCAAGAGGCTTTTTCCTGTGACCCACCGTTGTACTGGGGTCGGGAAAAGCAAAACCGTGCGGGCCGAGCCCAAAGCGGACAATATCTAGGCTATTACAATAAAGGCTATGCTGGTCCTGATGAAGGTGGCAAGGGTGATCGATGGGTCATATGCAGCAGATGTCACCGAAGAAAAGAAGCTTGAAATTGATGAAATTGCAATGAGTACTATCATTCTTCATCTTTCTGACAATGTGTTGAGGCAAGTAAATGATGTGAGTACTACTTCACAGATATTGTAGAAACTTGAACAGCTTTACATGATGAGATCTTTACTTGACAGAATTCTTTTATTAGAACAATTTTTTGGTTTCAAAATGGATACCACTAAGGACCTAGATGCTAACCTTGATTCTTTTAATCGCTTAATACTAAGTCTTGCAAACTGTAATGTTGTTTTTGATGATGAACATCATGCTGTGATGTTATTAAACTCCTTGCCTGAGACTTATAGAGAAGTGAAGAATGCCATTAAGTATGGTAGAGAGTCTTTGTCCTTAGAAACAGTAGTGAGTGCCCTCAGGTCCCGAGACTTGGAATTGAAATCTGAGTCTAAAGGTGAAGGACTTGCAGTAAAAGGTAGGAGCATCACTCGAAGCTAGGGTCACAATGTCCATAAGAGTAAATCTAGAGAACAGTATCGATGACGAGTGCTAGAGGAACAGCAGGATACATAGCACCTTAAGTATTCAACCGCAACTTTGGTGGAGCGTCTCACAGATCCGATGTTTATAGCTACGGAATGTTGGTATTGGAAATGGTTGGAGGAAGAAAGAATGTTGATGTTGGAGTGTCTCGTACTAGTGAAATATACTTTCCATATTGGATTTACGAGGCCATAGAATTGGATAAAGATTTAAGAATTTTGGGTGTAACAATAGAGGAGGAAAAAGAGATGGCAAAGAAGATGGTATTACTGAGCTTTGGGTGCATTCAGACAATTCCATCCGGTCGACCACAAATGAGTAAAGTTGTTGTTATACTGGAAGGAAGTCTTAAGTCTGTCCAGATTCCACCAAAGCCGTTCTTATCTTCTCCTGCAAGGTCTCCTTAGCATTCCACAAAACCATAATAGTAGATTTATGTATTCCACTTGTCAGTAGTCTATTTTTGATGTTTCCCAAGTTGCTATGTCTCTATCATCATATGCTCAGTTTTTGATTGTGAACCTACTAGATTAAAAAAAAAGTGGGCAATTAAACGTGTTAAACATATGTAATGACCACTGACCGTGTTGGCAGGTTCAGGAGAAAAAAAAGGGTTTCCTTTTGGTTTGGGGATTTTGTTATCGCAGAGAGGATTAATTAAAATAAATGACACATACGTGCTTATATTTGAAGAGGTTATCTATTTTTGTCTCAGATTTGATGATGCAAATCCTGATGACTAGGGAGAAATTCCAAGTAACCAAAATTTTTAATCTGATGAAGGTGTAATTAAGGATTTAGGAAACATAAAGATAGTGAGGAATTTTATTATTGAAGATAGCTAAGCAATTGAGTCATTTTCTGGACCCAAAAACAAAATTCATTCTTGCTTTATGTGGGCCCACACAGGTGGGACTTGTACACTTCTAGCAATGAGTCCAAAGACGGAAACTCTCCAAAGAGATTTGATACCAAAAAAAGGGTTATTTGGAAAAATAGCCATCCCATAACATGATTATTGAAGAATAGCAATTTTTTTTTTTTAAAAAAGTAGCCACCTTGGGACAAAAATACCCTTGATAAAATTGAAAATTACGCAAAAGGCTTTTTTTACCCTTTCCTTCTTCCTCTACACAGCCGTTCATCTAAGGGTTTCTCTAACAGGCCACTCTTTGCATCTCATCTCCTCTCACTCTCTTTTTTTTGTATTTTCTCATATCTAAAACTAAACTCAGGTAAAAATTTTAACTTTTTTCTTATTAAATGAAAGTAAGGAAATCTGTGTTTTTTTTTCTATTTTCTCTTTCTCTTTTTTCTTGTATTTTTCGTTAGTTTTGGAATTTTTAAGCTTTTTATTTAATATGGGTATGTAAGAAATTAATTTATGAGCTGTTATATGTGATTTTAAAGATACTTAGGTGACATATGGTTTGAAAATGGGGGAAATTTTGTGTAAAACTGAAAAATTACAAAAAACAGTAAAAACGGAGGAAATTTGGCAAAAAAGATGAACTTCCGCCATTTTCCTCCAGTTTGTCAGTTTTCGCAAGTTTTTAGCTAATTTTTAGCCAATTTTCCACCAGTTTTCTGCCAATTTGCCGCTAGTTTTCTGCCAATAGGAAAAAGCTATATTTGGCCCAAAAAAAAAAAAATAGAATCAACTTTTTTAATACAGTTAATATGTTTGTTTAGTATTATTTAAAATTTTATATATTTATTTATTTAGTTTAATGTTATTCATTTAATTTTGTAGTGAAATGGGAGATGATGATATTGTAATTGCGGTTTTATACAATGAAACATTGGTACAAAATGATGGTGGCAATTGGGAATATCGAAATGGTAAAAATATAATGGTTTCCGTTAGCAAGAAATGCACAAAATCAGAGTTAGAGGATGAGATTTTCAATTCTATTGAGATAGATCGAAATGAATATTTACTAAAGCTAAAATGGATATATGGATGATGTGCAGAAAAGTTGGATCCTATAGAAATACGATGTGAGAGGGATGTGAAATGCTTTCTTCAAGAAGTGAGGAATGGAGGGATGACAATGATGCGGCCTCCATTGTATGTTGAGGTGATTTCGAAAGTTAAACATGTATGTAGAAATGTTCATCAAACAACATTTGCTTCGGATAGTGGGAGTAATCTTCATTCTTTTTCTTGTCCTCCAATTGGCGTTCGTCTACCATAAGTTTCTGATACTGAACCTATTCAGGCTACATCTTAAGAAATTATGGTTCAAGAAACTCAGTTTAGAGATCAAGTTGATGTTCGTGGGGCCTGGACATCATTTAACATCCACGAAGGAGTTAATGTTGGAGGTGACTATGCTGAACGGTTTCCTAACGATGAGGAGTATGAGCAGTTGCATAATATTGATCATGGTGAGAATTACAATGCAGCAGGGGATGATGTTGATCATAATGATGTAGATTTTGATCATGAGTTGCCGGACAATGATAATGATATGCATCCTAAAATGAATAAGGAAGGAGTTGATGATGTTAGGGTTCATCATGCTACAAGTGACCACATATCATCGAGCAACAAAAGTGGTTCTATGGCCATATTTTGGTCAAAGTTCACTGGCTGTGAGAGCATAGTAGTTGGACAATTATTTTGTAATAAACGTGACAGAATAAACTGAGTATCTATTGCATGCGAGAAAATAAGGAGTTCAAGGTGACACAGTTAACTACACAACAATATGAGGTTGTTTGCTTGGAAAATACTTGTAAATGGCAACTACGTGCAACCACATTTAAAAATGGAGAAATATTTGTTGTGAGAATTTTTGATAATGTACACAGTTGCTCCTTAGATATCGTGCATCGAGAACATAAGCAAGCCAGTAGCCGGGTTATTCGGCAATGTATCAAATATAAATATGAAGGTATTGCACGTGTTTACAAACCCAAAGAAATTCAACATGATTTTTTGCAGAAATATGGGGTGAATATAAGCTACAACAAAGCATGGAGAGGTAAAGAGTATGCACTTAACAGTGTTAGGGGATCTCCAGAGGAGAATTTTGTTAAGTTACCTGCCTACTATTATGAGTTAGTGTCGAAGAACCCTGGGACTGTTACAGGTATCAAAACAAATGATAATAACAATTTTGTATATTTCTTTATGGCGATTGGACCAAGCATTAGGGGATTTAAAGCCCACATAAGACCCATGTTGGCTGTTGATGCAACTACATTGAAAGGGAAATACAAAGGGTACATGTATATTGCATCAAGCATGGATGGCAATAAGCAAATATATCCTTTGGCTTTCGGCATTAGAGATGGAGAGAACGAGCAAGCATATACATGGTTTTTCCAAAACCTCAAGGATGCCATCGGAGATTTTTCGGATTTGGTGTTTGTGAGTGATAGACACCCCACTATTGAAAGGGCATTATGCAAATGGACATATTAAAGCAAATATTAAAGCAGAAATATTAAAGCAAATGGACATACGAAAGATGAATCAATAATACAATGTTTCATGCTCGCAGCTAGTGCATATTTGGTTGAAGATTTTGAGTTTTATATGGGGCAAATTGAGGTAAAAAACAGTAGGGCTGCCCAGTACATTCGATCATGTGACCCTACAAGGTGGGCACGTTCTCTTTGTCCATGTAGAAGGTACCCTATCATGACCACCAATATTACAGAAAGTTTGAATGGCATTTTGCTAGATGCTAGAGAGATGCCAAAGTAGCATTAATAGAGCACATACGGGATTTACTGCAAAGGTGGTTGTATGAGCGACATATTGCAAGTGCAAAATTGACGAATCCTATGACTGACCACGTGGAAGAGAAACTCAAACTACGAAATTTGGAGTCCATCGGACTACGTGTGAAAGCCATTAATATGCATGAATTTCTTATGGAAGGTGGGAGTTTAAGGGGTACAGTTAATCTCCAATCAAAAACATGCTCATGCAAAGTCTTCGATCTTGATCAATTCTTGTGATCATTGTATTGCCGTTTGCAGAGACCGCAAAATTACTCCTTATGACATGTGTTCTCATTACTACACCGCGGATGCATATCGTGCAGCTTATGCTGAGTCCATTTACCCTTTGTTAGATGAAAAATAATGGCATGCCCCGGATGACGTGGCAAGTCGATTGTTCTTCCACTAAGATGGACACATAGGTGAGCCGGTAGGCCGAGGATGCAACACATACCATTCGAAGATGAAAATGTTATTGGACGTAGATGTAGCTAATGCGGTGGAGTTGGACATTATAGGCAGAGATGTACGAATCCATTGTCTTATGCTTTGAATTAGAAAGTTTTAATTTAGTGTTATGGTTTAATATGTTTTGATAATTATTTCATATATTGGATATAATATTTTATACTCCACGGTGGAAGATTTATTAGCAATCTTTTTTTTTTTTTTTGAATTTAATCCCAAATGAAAAGAGGCTTTCTGGAGTTGATTTTAAATCTTTAATTTACATATCATTTTATGAAATGTCCAATTGATTTTGAAAAGAAAAATAAACATATATCATTTTTTCTTTTATTTATAATGGTTATTGATTTTAAATTTCAATACATTTTTTGTTAATTCCATCTTCATCTCATATAATATTTGTCTCCACTCTCAAATTTTTTACCCCACTATTAACTTAAATAATCTATTAGAAATTGATTTTCTAAGTGGAGGAAATTAGTTTCTGATAGGAGTAAAAATTATTCAACGATTTCTGCTTGGAACAAATTTTTTCCAACAGAAGGAAAACTATTTCCGCTTGGAGGAAAACTTTTCCGCCTGGTGGAAATTTATCCAGAGGCTTCAATTGATCTCCATATGGGATTTCCGACTGGAGGAAAATTTTTCTACCTAGAGGAAATATTTTCCGACAAGCGGAAAATTTTTTAAAATTTACAATTTTGCTCATAAGGCATTTGTGCATAATGGAATTCTAATAGATAAACATGGCACATTTCCTATAAGGTCAATTACTTATCCTTACATCAATACCACATCGTTATCTTTGTTAAATGAACATTATAAGCCACCATCATCTTTACAATTAAAAGTCTAATATAATAAAGAATATGCATCTATAAACATGACAAAAGGAAAGAAAAATGCATCACCACTCAACTCATGTGCTTAGATCTTTGTTGTAAGCCTCATATGCATACTTGTTCCTAAAGAACTCCATGTCATCTTGTGTGAATGTCACTGGTAATCTAGTATGTAAAACCTCGATGGTCTTGAGTGTAAACATGCCACAGTCACCACTACAAAAAAATAATTATTATAACATATATTAGTATTATTAGAACCATATTCAATAGTTAATATTTATTCAACAAACACGTACGTATTAAGGGGTTTTACCCGTTACTTTGCTAAGGGGTATTTTGTACCAATTCACATGTAAACTCATCAACAAAGTCTACAAGATCCGACCGCTGCTCATAAAAGAATGCAGATCGCAGTAAATATGGTAACATTATGCATGATTTCTGGAAATAAATTTCTCCCTTGTTTAGGTTGCCAGCCTTATCTGAGTCATATACAGTCATACGATGCTCTTTCAAGTTCACGTGCCCTACCAGCCAATGTATGTTGCACTTGTTTAGTGGAATCAACAACTATCAATACATTACAAGATTTCAGTTAGCACAACAAATAAAGGACAGCACATGAATAAATGAATTGTTAAGACATGTATATTTTACATGATTTATGCATTTCCATGGTTTCGAATCCTTCATTCGAATCCCCAATACATATTCTTGCATTGCATATGAGAATTGGAACTTAGATGGATTGGAGAGGAACTTTCCATAACATTGCTCAATGTATACCTACAACAAAATAAATTATTAGTTACCCAAAATCACAATAGCCACATATAGGACACCTGGCCTTTACTTACCCAAAATCCTCCATCTATCACCTCAAAACTAGGATAAAAAAATCAGGAAATCGATTGGCACGTACACGAAATAAGTAAGGCAGGACTTCCATATACTGCATTGAAAGATGAGTTAATTTTAAATTACATCCATGCAGTTGAACAACTATCTATGGAATTTATCAAATTATAAAATAAAAATCTTGATTGGAAAATACTTACATCGTGATTCAGCCACTTCTCACTGGTTATAAAGCAACTGGAAAAAGTCTTTACCCACAATCAAAATGTCCATATCAACCTTTGCTGCCCAACCAGACTTCATAAATTGGTCAAAATTTTTTACAAGTTGTGTGGGTACTGGTTTGTATGGGTCGAACTTCAAAGTAGAATATGTACCTGGTAAAGTGCGCTGTAGTTTTTTCCGCAAGCCTCCAACACTGTAAAGAGTTGTAATAGCTGCTGCCGCCTTCCTATCCCGCCTCCCAATATCTATACTTTGCTTAGCAGCTGCTACCTTTCTTGCACGTCTCCCGGCAGGAAACTTTGATGGAGACACTTTCTCGATAATCGTAACACTTGGTCCTGCATCGTCTACAATAGATGGACGTGATTGTCTATCAACAGGGGTCGCATCGGGACCAAACTATTCTTTATTTTCATCCCCTTAAACGTCCGCTTCCATCCCATATCCCAACCCATCAGCACCAACTACCACTCCTTAGTGCTTCATTAACTTATCAAGCTTGGTGTCCAAACTTACAAACTCTCTAAGCATGGCGATTCTTAAATCCTTAACGTCTTGCCATACATTAGCCACTTCGCCTTCAAGGATAGTTAATCTCTCTCTCAAAGGTACCTAAAAGAAACAATAATGATTAGTACTTGCAATAATAAAAAAGATAAATATTGATACAATTTATTCAAACCTCATCATGGGATGGAGTCTTTGGAGGTTAGGATGGAATCGATGGTTTAACACGAACATGAGCAGTAACTCCTGTAGTTGATGATGAAGGCTGGTCTGTCGGCTTATGTCCCATTCGCTGCCTCCCTCCTTTATCCATAATTTCCACAGACGCCTCTTTTCGTTTCTTACTTCTTCCACTTCTTGTAAGTGGAAGACTTTCATCTTTTTCATCATGACTTGCCTGTGGTGGCTTGTCTCGGACAGCAGGTGCAACATTGTATGGAGTACTGTCATGACGTACATCCCATGCAATTTTGCCGATATGTGCACGCACAAATTCAGTTACATTCATTAAGCCATGAACGGGATACTGCAAAAGACAAAAGGGATTATCATCAAGTGATTATTAAGTAATACTAATATTCTTACAAATACTGCAAAAGTGTATAAATAATATTACTATGTTGGAATGTATATATATATATATATATTTGTACATATAAGTGGAAGAACTCATATACTTACATCACGATGATCGAAGAGTTTAGTGGCTTTCTCAAATCTTGGCACTTGTGGAACATGCCAATTAAGAATTCGAGGGAATGCCATGTCTAGCAACTTCTTCTTGAATGCTTGACCTAACGAAGGAATTGTCTCAAAACCCCAAATTTGTCAAACAATTAATTAATAATGAATAAGTAAAGAAATACACACCATAAATACAAGTGTAACAAACTTTAAATAATAGTGTGACAAACTTACCATGAAAGCCAAAGGAAACCCAAAAACTATAACTCTTTGACTTGTTTAAAGCCATGGACTCTCTATGCTCAAAAGCACTCTTCAACGATCTAATGGTGGTAGTATATGATAAAGTACCTCATGGATAGTTATTGAAGTACTCTAAATCATCCACCATCTCCAAGTGATTATGAGGTGCGGTGGCCATGCTTTCTTTGCCTAGAAGAACCGTCTCTAGGAAATATAATAAAGCCAACTTCAATCTATCATCGTTGGCTTCATCATTGTCTTGACACTGTGTGGTCATGAACGCTTCGATTATCTCCAAGCCCTTCAAAAGCTTCATATTTTGAAAAAAAAAAAAAAAAAGAGTGTGACTTTTTTAACCATGCAGCAATTAAACTTAGCATATTATATGTGTAAGATGTGCATAGGAGAGGCCACAGAATATTGCTTACCTAGCTAATGATAAGATGGAGCCTGGAGGCTCAAATAGGTAAATGTCTCCTTGTATATTCTTTCTTTGATTTCTATTCAAATGAACCAGAGCATATGAGAAATTTGAAAATTTTGCACCAACAGAAATAAACCACAAGAACTACTAACAACTAAATAACTACAAAAATATACAAATAATAAAAAAAATAAATTAAGGACAAAATTATTGCATAAAATTCTCAAATTTCCTCACTTTTTATATATTTCAAGAGGCAATATAAAAGGCTCTGATAGCTACAAGGAATTTATTTATTCCTTTTGGGGACATATACAGCAAGCTAGCTCAAGTATATCTCGTAAATCTAATCAAACTAGTACTACTCCTACATATTTTCTGAGCTCTGCCTAGTCAATGGCCAGTCAAAAGTGCATGTTCTAAATACATTTCTTTTAACAAGATTACCAAAAGTCACACATGAACAGAGAGGAAAAACTAAACAACAAGGAAAGCCTATTGAAATAACATAATTTCATCAAATAGAATCGAAACCCTATTGAAAAGGAAAGCAGAGAGAGAGAAAGAAAGAGAGACATATGTTTACCTTAAAGCCCGATGGTGGCAAGAACACTAATGGTGGCCAGAAATGTTTGGGTGTCCCAAGAGGTATCAAAGCCAGTGAAGGGTGTAAAATGGGGTGGATAAAAAGCCTCGTATGCCATATGTACGACTTTGGGTCTTCTAACCGTAGCAGATTTGCAGGACAGAGGCAAATTCGAAAGCAATCTATCAAAAACACCCGTGAACAGGACGATTTTTCTGATGAATGAGATAGTGTTTTTTAGAAGGAAAGTGGAAGGGAAAGCCCTAGGTTTCTTTCAAAAGGGAAAGGGAAAAGGAAAGAAGAGACAAAAAAACATAAGAAAAAAAAAAAAACCTACGTTTTAATAGTGAAAAAACATAAAAAAGATTAAAAAAATTTAAAAATAAAAAAGAATATTTTGGTCTGAATGGGTTAAAAGTTGGCTAGTTTTTTTTTAAGAAAACAAAATTTGCTATTTTTCAAAAATAGATTTGTACGGTGGCTAGTTTTCAAAAAACCCCCCAAAAAAAATGAGTAGTAATGGAGTAATCTTCACGATATGCATTAACTTTTTTCTTTTCTTCCCGCTTATCAAATTCGATGCAACACAGATGAACAAAAAAACAAAAAAAAAAAAACAAAAAAAAAAAATTTCTAAAATTCTAAAATACGTTGAAATATAAATGAAAAATAATCTAAAGTTTGATCATATTACATAATTCTTTTAAGTGAGCTAAACTCATAATTTTAATTAATTCATTAAAAAAGGGTATTTAAAATTTTTAAATGGTTCAAGAATTTTAATAATTTCCCAAAATCATTTATATTTTACAAAATGTATGTTGAAATATAAATGAAACATAATCTAAATTTTGATCATATTATAAAAATAATTCTCAAGGTTGAGCTAAAGTCATAATTTTAATTAATTCCTTAAAAAAGGTGTATTTAAAATTTTTAAATGGTTCAATAATTTTAATAATTTCCCACAATCATTTATATTTTACAAAATGTATGTTGAAATATAAATGAAACACAATCTAAATTTTGATCATATTATAAAAATAATTCTTAAGGTTGAGCTAAAGTCATAATTTTAATTAATTCCTTAAAAAAAGGTGTATTTAAAATTTTTAAATGGTTCAAAAGTGTTAATAATTTCCCAAAATCATTTAAATTTTACAAAATATTTATAATTTCTCAACATCTTTGTCTAAAACCATTTTTTTTATCCATTGTTCTTGAGATTTAGAGTTTTAAAGTAAATTTCCCAATATCATTGTCTGAAAATATTTTTATAAAAATCATTTTGATATTTATAGATTTGAGGAACAATATAAAGTATTGTAAAAGTTCAAAATTAAAATTTCTCAAAATCTTTGTTTTAAATTACTTTTGTGAAACCAATTGTGATATTCAGAGTTTTAAATGTTCAAAGTCCAAAAATCTCAAAATGTTAATAATTCCCAAAATCTTTTAAATTTTACAAAATCTTTATAAAAGAACATAATTACTAAGGTTAAGCTAAACTTATAATTTTAATTAATTCATTAACAAAAGGTATTTAAAAATTTTAAATGCTTCAGAAATATATATATTCTAATAAAGAATTTCTTCTAGTTGTACTGTATACATTCAAATATTTACTTATCTTCATCTATTCTACTGTATTTTTGAAATTCATTTTACCAAAAAAACAAAAAAAATAAAAAATTTCAAAGATACATTAATTAATTAGATGGTCCTTTCTCATGAAACTACCGTATGGGACCCACATATACGATGCGATAGTTTTTGTGTGCGGGACCAGGTGATCCCAGTTTGCTCCAAGTTAAATTGGCAAAGCCAGGTCAAAGTCAACTAATTAAAGTCATCAATTGTTAGTCAATAGAGGCTCTGTTTTTTACTTTCCCCTGTAACTATGAATTGCATTTGTGAGTATTATATCGATGAGGGGTGCTAGAGGAACAGCAGAAGACATAGCGCCTAAAGTATATAATTGGAATTTTGATGGAATATATCACAAATCTGATATTTATAGTAATAGAATATTGATTTTCAAAATGGTTGGAACAACAAAGAATATTGAAGTTGAAGTGCCTCGTGCTGGTGAAAATATGCTTTTCATATTGGATTTACGAGGACATAAAATTAGATAAAGATTCACGAATTTTGGGAGTCACAACAGAAGAGGAAAAAGAGATGGCAAAGAAGATGGTGCTAGTGAGCTTTTGGTGCATTTAGACAATTCCATCAGATCGATCACCAATTAGGTGTGGACATAGACTAAATTGGTTTGATTTTGAATCAAAATACAATCTAATCCATTACGTAATATATAATTCAATCAAAATCATTGAAAGTTTCAAATCAAAACCAAACCATTTATGATCGGATTGGTTTGAATTGGTTAATCTGTTAGAAATTTATAAGTCTATTAATATATAATACAAATTAAAAATCTTTCAAACATAAAATATAAATAATAGATTGTAATTATTCAAACATAAAGTACAATTAAAATAATACAATATAGAATAAAATATAAAATTACAATCTATAATATCCAATAACATTCATTAATGTTTAAAAAAAAAAAAATACTATTCAATGCAAAATAAAGACCAAAATGCAGCTAAGTCTTGAAGAGCAGAGAATGAACTTGGTGGTGAAGCTGGTGGTGGCAGCAACAAGCATGTTTAGAGCTTCACATTTTTATTTGGAAATTGGGAATATATTACAAAAATATTAAAAATTAAGGGATATGTTAAAAAAATATTAAAAATTAATATATGAGAATAAAAAAATATATAAAATTTATATAATTTTTTAATTATATAATATATAGTTTGGATTGGATTGGGTTGGATTGGATTTATATCTTCAATTCTAAAACAATCAAATCCAAATAGTTTTTAATATTTTTGAATCCAATCCAATCCAATTTATGTAAAAATCCAATTCAAACCGCTAAAAATGAATTGGATTGAACGGGTTGAGCGGGTTAGATTAGATTTTGTCCACCCCTACCACCAATGAGTAAAGTTGTTGATATGCTGGAAGGAAATCTTCAATCTGTCCAGATTCCACCAAAGCCCTTTTTGTCCTCTGCATTCCACAAAATCACAACAATTCATTTATATATATTGATGTTTCCCAAGTTTCTATGTTTCTGTCATATGCTTAACTTTTGAATGTGAACCTACGTACAAAAGTGGTAAATTAAGCGTGCTAAATTTATGTAATGAGCACTGACTGTGTTGACAAGTTCAGGAGAAAAAAGATGTTCCGTTTTGGTTTGGTGATTTTGCTTTTGTACAGAGGCTTTATTAAAATAAATGACACGTACGTGCTTATATTTGAAGAGGTTAATTATCTATTTTTCTCTCAAATTTGATGATGCAAATCCTGATGATCCGGGAGAAATTCCAAGCAACCAAAATTTTAAATTTGATGAAGGTGTAACTGAGGATTTAGGAAACATGTTTTGTTTTGTTGATCCCAAGAACTAGAAAAAGAGACATCTTTAATATTGATATGTATATATATATATATATATGTATGTATATATTTATATATGGATAGATAATGTGGAATTTGATTATTCTTGCTTTTGTTATTATTTTTGCCGTGAAAGCGTAGAATGATGACATGAAGATAGATAAGCAAATGTGTATAAAGTTCAATCTTGCCTTATATGGGCCGGGCAGTTGAGCGTTGTACACTTTTAGCAACGAGTCCAAGGACTTGGAAGCTTCCCAAGTGATTTGATGAATTGCAGCTCTATTGTCAACCCGAGAAAAAGAAAATAATAATAACAATAAAATAAAAAATAAAAAAATAAAAAGAGTGATGTGGAGTATTCTTCACGATATGCATTAACCTTTTTTCCCCTTATATATCAAATTTAATACAACACAGATAAGCAAAAAAATAAAATAAAAAATTCTATGACAGGTTGAAATATAAGTGATACATATTCTAAAATTTGAACTTGTTATACATAATTCTTAAAAGTGAGCAAAACTTATAGTTTTAATTAATTCATTAAAAGAAAAAAAAGGGGTATTTAAAAATTTTAAATGATCCAAGAATAATATATTTAGAAATTAATATTAGTTATTTTATATGTCTAAGTTAAAGAATCCCTTGCAGTTAAGATATGTTCCTTTCATTTATTTAATCAAATTCAAAGATACAGTAATTACATGGTTCTCTCTAAAAAACAACCGCATGGGACCCACATATGCGATGTGACAGTTTTTGTGTGCGGGGACCGGGTGATCCCAATTTGTTCCAAATTTTGAGGTAAATTCAGTTGGGTGGCAAAGTCAATTCGAAGTCAACTAAGTAAAGCAGTCAATGGTTATCCAATCCAGGCTCTGTTTTTTAAAGTTTCTAATGGAATTAAAAGTTTCTCCTACTTGGGTTCTGATAGACAATCTACACTGCTTTTGGATAGTTATAGAGTCCAGGAACAAATGGGCTAATGGGCTAGTTTTGAGGCCCAGGAGGAAACAAAGAGTGCAAATACTCAAGAAGAAATGATTGGAGATGAGGGTCGTTTTGAAGCGGTGAACAAAAGGAAAGCTAAAAGAAGCTTGAGGAAGATTGCAGAAGAACCAAGCAAGCCTCGTGAGGCTAGGAAACGTGCAAAGCCAGGCTGGTTTAAGGATTTCGTGATGTCAGGGCAGCGTTGAGAGTTTTGTGAATCTTCAAAGGCCATAACCGTTTTTCTGTTATTCCATTTTTACTATTGTGTTAAGTTTGAATTTTGCATATCTGTGTATTAGAGAACTACATAACGGGAGAGCATTAAGTTGAGAGGGATGTTGAATAATGACGAATTGTTGAAAGGAAGTTTAGCATTGACTCAAAGAGTGCAAACCATATTTTCTCTATTATTGGTGCTCTCGTTGAGAGGAATGCGGAACGAGTAGATTGCAGAAATAATGAAGACGATGGAGGCTAGTTTCAAACAACATGCCGATGAACAACTTGCCAAATTCACATCGCTTTTAGAGCAACACATTATCATTACAGATTAGTGGATCTCCTAGCTCTCTCAATTCTGACGGGATTCTGGAACGATGGTAGAGTTCACACAAGTTTTGCATAGTGCGGGGGTGTAGAATACTCTGGTTGCGCCCCAACGAAACGAAGTCGGTGTTTCTCATGTGGATATGAACTCACTTCTTAAGACCTTGAAGGTCGAGGTGCCTCGGGTTGATGGGACCAACGTGGAGGATTGGATCTATAAAATCAACATATTTTTTTCTCTGCATCAAGTTGAACCAGCAATGCATCTAGTAGGGATGGCATTTCATCTAGACGGCGAGCCTTCCATGTGGCATCAATGGATGGAGAAGAGTGGCACCCTGACTAGCTGGGACATGTTCCTCCACGAGCTGCGCAAGAGGTTTGGCGCTTCAGTTTATGATGATCCGCTAGGAAGAATTGCTAAGTTGACCTAAACTGGGAAGGTCTCTTAATACCCAGCAGAATTTAAGAGTCTGATAACCCAAATCACAGGTGTCTCTAAATCTATGTTTATTAATTTCTTTGTTTGGGGATTGAAAATGGAGATTCGTAGGGAGCTTTTGCTAGCTCGACCTTATGACTTGGCGAATGCTATGGCTAAGGCACAGCTCTTTGAGGATAGAAACGAAGACTTGCTAGGATATCATTGGAGAGAGGGCTATCGAGGGATAGAAACCTTGGTACGGGGAAGCATGGTGGGGGGGGGGAGGCTTTGTAGGGATACAAACCACTTTCCAAGGGACCCATTGGGGTTGCAATGACCTTACAAGCTCGAATGCAACAATCTGGGAACTCCAAAATTCCAATCAAGCGTTTAACTCCGATAGAGATTCAAGAAAAACGAGAGAAGGGGTTCTGTTTCAGCTGCGGTGAAAAATACCACAGCAAACATAAATGCAAGAATTGGGTATTGCTTTTGTGTGGAGAGGACAAAGAAGAAGTTGGTTTGGAGGAATGCGAGCAGGATAAGGAAGATAACCTGGACAAGGAAGCATTCGAAATAAGTCTCCATACTCTATCAAATTCTGTAAATCGAAGTGTATTTCGAATAATGGCTAAACACGGCATGGAAACCTTAGAGGTCCTCATAAACACTATTAGTAATAACAATTTTCTTTAAGAAGCTTTGGTTAAAAAAAACTGGGCCTAATGTGGGAAGAAACTAGGAGGTTTAAAGTGTACATGGGGAAATGGACAATATTTGGTCTATCACTAGAAATGTACTGGAGTAGAGCTTGTCTTGCAGGGCCATAGATTTAAGGTGGATCTATATATACTGCCAATTTGGAGAATTGATGTTATACTTGGCATGCAGTGGTTGAGAACCCTTGGGCCATGTATTCATGACCATAAGGCATTGACCATGGAGTTTCAATGGAAAGGACAAACTGTGAAATTAGCAGGAGACAACCAGCTTACAACTCGCCAAGTCCTTTCTCCCAGTTTAATGCATTGCTATCTGAGGGCGATGTGAGAGGAGTGTACAAGTTAACTGCAGTTTTGGAATTAGCAAGTGAGAAAGGTGAGTTTTGGAATGATGAGATCGATTGTATGGAAAAGAACTTACCACCAGTGGGAAAATGGGATTCTACGCCAGTACCGGAGGGTTTTTGAAGAACCAAAGCAGTTACCACCAATACGGGACATTGATCATCGGATTCATGTACAACTAGGCTCGACACCGGTCAATGTAAGGCCACATCACTATCCGTATTTTCAGAAAGATGTTATGGAGAAACTAAAACTGGTCAAAGAGATGCTCGATTATGGATTTATCCGGCATCGTAACAGTCCATACTCTTCCCCGGTGCTGTTGGTGAAAAAGAAGGATGGATCTTCGAGATTTTGTGTCGACTATCGAGCACTTAATGGGATCACGATTAAAGATTGCTTCCCCATCCCAACTATTGATGAACTTCTGGATGAACTTTGAGGGGCAGTGGTGTTCTCCAAGCTTAATCTTCATTCAAGGTATCACCAACTCAGAATGGATAGGCACAATGTGCACAAGATGGCATTTAGAACCCATAAGGGACACTATGAATTCATGGTGATGCCTTTTGATTTGTCAAATGCCCCATCCACCTTCCAAGTGGCCATGAACCAAATTTCCAAGCCCTTCCTCCGAAAGTTTGTTATTGTGTTTTTTGATGATATACTTATTTACAATAAAAGTTTGACCGACCATGCTAAGCACCTGTAATTAGTGTTGCTATGTCTTTCGGAGAGCAATTTTTTTGTCAAAGGAGGCAAGTGTCAATTTTTTCAAAGTTTAATCGAATACCTAGGCCATCTCGTTTCATGTGAAGGTGTTAAGGCAGACTTAGCCAAGTTTGACGCAATGACCAGGTGGCCTCAACCTAAGAATCTCAACCAGTTACGTGGGTTTCTCGGCCTCATCGGGTACTAATGCCGATTTGTTGCCCACTATGCAACAGTTGCTGCTCCACTCACTTAGCTATTCAAAAAAGACAATTCCATTTGGACAGCAGAAGCAGCAACGACATTTGAGAAGTTAAAAAAAATTATGACCGACACTCCTGTTCTACGCCGTCCGAATCTTTCGAAGACATTTATTGTAGAAACTGATGCTTTAAATGTTGGAATAGGTGGGGTATGGATACAAGATGGACACCTATCGGCATTCTTTAGCAAGAAGTTAAGACCTCGTTTAAAGGTGGCATCTACCTATTTGCGAGAGATGTGGGCAGTTGTCAAAGCAGTCACTAAGTGGCGCTAATACCTCCTAGGATAGCCTTTCATCATCCGCACAGATTACAAGAGTTTGAGGGAGCTACTCACTCAGGTGATACAGACTCCAGAACAACAGCTTTTTCTCCGTAAATTGACGGGATATCTGTTTACTATTGAATATAAAGCGGGGACAAAAAATTTAGTCGTAGATGCCTTGTCTCACTGTCACGACAACCATTGCTCTCAAATCTGTGTAGCCATTTCTATGGGCAGGCCTAAATTTTTTGGATGACTTATGTAAAGAGAATATGGAGTGTATCTTAAGGAGTTGCAGAAACAAATACTGGCTGGAACCTTCGATAATACCCGCTACAGTTGTCGGAATGATTTATTGATGTATAAGAACAGGTCCATACTTAGCAAGGAATCAAAACTGAAAACCTTGTTGCTCCAGGAATTTCATGCAACTCCTACTATCGGCCATGCTAGAGTTAAGAGGACTTTTCTAAGACTTAGTGCAAGTTTCTTTTGGGAAGGAATGAGAAAAGAAATGAAGGAATTTGTGGCAAAGTGTCTCACATGTTAGACTATCAAATACTCCATGGGCCTTATGGCTTACAACAACCCCTCGAGATACCTGAGAGAATATGGGAAGACTTGGCTTTGGACTTCATTGTCGGGTTGCCAAATTCACGCGGAAACTCCACTGTCCTTGTGGTCATAGACTGTCTCACCAAATATGCACATTTTGGCGTACTTCCATCACATCATACAGCATCCAAGGTGGCTGAGCTCTTCACTAACATGGTCATATGGTTGCATGGGGTACCTCGACACTTGTATTGGATCGTGACCCCATTTTCACTAGCCAATTCTGGAAGAAGCTATTTGACTTTATGGGAATAAGGTTGAAAATGAGCTTGTCCTACCATCTCGAAACCAATGGTCAAACGGAGGTGACAAATCGATATCTCGAACCATACCTATGAGCATTTGCTGCTGAGTGCCTGAAACAATGGAGTCAATATCTGTGTTGGGCTGAATACCATTACAATACTAGTTATCATTCCGCTATTGGTATGACACCATTCCAAGTAGTATATGGTAGACCACCGCCAACCATTCCAGCTTCTGTGAGGGGAGCCACTTTTGTACAAGCTATGGAGGAGACCTTGCTGAACCATGACTCAATCATGCAGTGGCTGAGATAGAATTTAGTGTAAGCTCAAAATCGAATGCTGCAACAGGCCAACAAAAAATGTAGGGACATTCGCTTCAGTGTTGGCGACTGGGTCTTGGTTAAGCTTCAGCCTTATCGCCAATCTACAGTCGCGAAATGACCAAACTCCAAGGTTTGCTGTCGATATTTTGGTCCCTTCCAAATCATTGCTCACGCTGGGCTAGTGGCATATACTTTGGCATTGCCCACTGGAAGCAAGATCCATCCCACCTTCCACGTATCCTTACTAAAGCCTTTCAAAGGTGATAAACATATCACCTGCTACCCCCTGCCAGAATTCAATCATGCCAACCGATCGTTGCTAACCTCTATTGTAGTATTGGTTGGTCGAATCATTACAGTGAGGAATAAACCACATAAGAAAATTCTAGTGCAATGGTCTCAAAGTTCTCCTGACGATGCTACCTGGGAGGATCTTTGTGTTTTCAGTCAAATGTACAACTTGCTTGACCTTGAGGACAAGGTCGTTTTTTAGGAAAGGGGAAGTAATAGACAACCTGCACTACTTTTGGACAGTAATAGACTCCAGGAACAAATGGGCAAATGGAGTAGTTTTGAGGCCCAAGAGGAAACAAAGAGTGTAAATACTCAAGAAGAAACGACTGAAGATGAGGGTCGTTTTGAAGCGGTGAACAAAAGGGAAGTTGAAAGAAGCTTGAGGAAGGTTACAGAAGAGCCAGGCAAGCCTCGTGAGGCTAGGAAATGTGCAAAGCCAGGCTAGCTCAAGGATTTCATGATGTCAAGGCAGCTTTGAGAGTTTTGCAGATCTTCAATGGCCATAACCGTTTTTCTGTTATTCCATTTTTGCTATTTTGTTAACTTTGGATTTTGCATATCTGTGTATGAGAGAACTATATAAGGGAAGAGCAGTAAGTTGAGAGGGATATTGAATAATGAAAAATTGTTGAAAGGGAGTTTAGCACTGACTCAAAGAGTGCAAACCATATTTTCTATATTAGGTTCCTATTCTTTGGTGTGACAGTATGGCTGCTGGTTCTCCTACTGTAAATCTAGTTTTTCATCAACGAATAAAGCATATAGAAGTTGATTTTCACTTTGCTCTTGATAAAGCTATGCAAACCATCCTTGAAGTCTGACACACAATAGATCAAATTGCAGACAACTTTACTAAGGGTTCATCCACTGCCTGGTTCCAACACCTTCATAACAAGCTTAATGTGGTATCCCCCACATATCTGTTGAGGGGGGATGATAGCAGAATTCAATCTAGTGCTGATGCAGCAACTGGTGCTGAGGTGTCATGAATAATTCTTCTGATAACTATCATGTGTTCAAGTAGCAAGTTTATCTAATCTGTTCTACTGTTCATATATACTTTAACAACTGTATTCTAGATATACTAACATTAGTGATAAAGATAGGCTTATCCAACAAGTGTATAGGCTCATGTGAAAGTCTCTGTCGTGTATTTGTATACTTCAGCTCTTAATATACAAAATGACAATTGACATTTTCCTTCAGTTACTGACTCTTACAGATATAGTGTACGTATGTTGAAAAATAGACTAAAATTTAACACCAATCTAATAATATTTTGATGATTTTAGTAGAAAACTGGTATTTTTATTATGTGGTTGCTACATATATCTTCTCTTATTCTCTTATAACGCAAAATGCATCCCTTAATTACCTCCAAAAGCCACCTCCTGCTTGTGTTGGTAGTTACAGTAATCTTGTCAATCCAAGGTCCATCATCTTCGTCCGCCAATGAATAAGAAAACTATGGTGATCTTTTTGAATGTAGAAGTATCCAGGTAGGTATCCCTTCTAGGGATCCAATCAACTTGATCACTGTGGCCACCTTGATTTTCGGTTGAACTGTAGTGCTAATGATGCGGTACCGATCTCAAACTCTTCTAAGGATTATCAAATGCTTAAAATAGATTTAGAAGCTTGTACTCTAGTGGCTGTAAGGATTGAATACCAGAGTGATGTTTGTCTTGGTAGTCGCACACAGCCCAAAAACACTACCTTAGAATAGAGCAATTTATTTAACCATAATTCAGATACCGAAGACCTGAGACTCTTCTATTCCTGCACTTCCCCATTGGGTGCAACTTTTCCAAACCAATTCAATTGCAATTCATCTATAAATTACTAATTTACACAAGCCCAAATAGCCCAACAAAATGTCTGGCCAGCTAATAATGTAATTGAGATTCTCCTTGGAAGTTGTGCACAAAATGTTTGGGTCCCTATTTACGAATCGCAAGCCGCCATTTAACAATTGGCTATGACTGCTCTACCAATAGCGGATGTGAAAAAAGGCAGTGAGTACTGGGCTTGAGTCATTGTGGGATGCCAGTATTAAGGATTTTTTCGAAAAATAGCCACTGTACAAACCGATTCTTGAAAAATAGCAAAAAAAATTTTTTAAAAAAACTAGCCCACTTTTGTCTCATCTTGACCAAAATACCCTTTATTATTATTTTTTTCCTTTTCTTTTATTTTTTTGTTTTTTTCTCTATCAAAACGCATGTTTTTCTCTTTTGTTGTTTTTGGTTTTTTGTCTTCACTTTTGCTTCCACTCTCCGTTTCGAAAAGCTTGGTTTTTCCTTTTTTCTCTAGGGTTTTTTTTTCTCTACTTTCACTCTCCCTTTCGAAAAGCTTGGTTTTTCCCCTTTCTTCTAGGGTTTTTTTTCCCTCTACTTTCACTCTCCCTTTCGAAAAGCTTGGTTTTTCCCTTTTTCTCTAGGGTTTTTTTTCTCTACTTTCACTCTCCCTTTTGAAAAGCTTGATCGCTGTCACCACCCAAAGGCAGAGGAGAGACACACCATCATAGTCATCGATTGCTGTACCTCGACCTCCGTATTCGTTGCCGCAGCCGCAGGTCATGTCCATGCCAGCCACCAATTTTGTAGCCCCCTGTTCCTTGGATACAATTCAATCCTTATACGGCCAAATCTAAATTTCTGAAAAGCCTTCGATGGCTTCGTTATGAAAACATGAATGTGCAGAGCGAAGCATCTTCTATTCGTTGGGATAATTTTTTCCTCTACAGGGGCCTTGTACAGTGAACCCCCTACACGCGATCGTCCGTCATCGTAAAGCAACCCCCGCGAAGCATCCTAAACCATTCAATTATCAACCTTTGTTTTTCTGTCATTCCCTTTTCTATCTCTTTTGACAATTTCTCAATTCTAGTTTTTTTATTTTTTTTATTTTTTTATTTTTTTTTAAGATTTTGATCGAAGGGCCTTTTTTTTTTTATGTTATATTACTTTGGAAGTGCTTCACTAGAAATTATGATTTACATTTCAAGATGAAAAAAAAAAAGTAAATTCTTTTGCTTTCGAAGAACAAAATTGTTAATTAATGCTCTGTTTTTTTTTTCTCATATAAATAAAAAGAAAAGAAAGCTTCTTTTAGGTAGCTACAATAGTACATATAACTTCCTATTTATTTTTGAGTAATGAGAAAGCATCATATTGATATAAATGTAACGCTTTATTCGTATATTGAATTGGTTGGTTTGCATTTAATTGCTTATTTACGAAGAACAGAAACAGGAATTTTAACAATTTTGATAGTGGAAGGCTTAGTAAGGTACGACATATTTAGAACTAATGATGGACTTGCCAATGATAATGGGTTTGGGCTAAGGACTATTGTTCTGTAGTATAATAAATCATAAAAAATGGTATAATATCTGTTTTTTAATTCAAGTGAAAAGAACAAGAACAATGTTGGGAAATTTTGATTGCAATTAGCAAAACTAGATTATAGCACATTACAATTTTCTTTCGCTACTTGTTGCATTCTACTGGGGTGTGTAATTGTTTTTCTTTGAAATTGTCATTGTAAATTGTGATATTAATTCAAAGTGTGCTTTTAGTCTGTTATATTGCTTCCTTGAATTGAGGGTGGTGGTTGGATTCTATCCTTCAATGTTTGATAATGTTATTGGCTGTGAAAATGAAAAAAATTTAATTATTGACTCCCTGTCCAGTTAGGGCATTTCAATTGATAAAGTAACAACTCAAATAGTTAAAATTTGTATGTTACAATTTTTGTGAGTCCATGAGCTGGTGTGGTTGAAATTCTTATGTAGAAAAAGAATGGGGTTAGGAAAAGGTGCTGGATGATTTGTTTAACAGAAGACAAAAGGCAACAAAGCTTGAACTTAAAGCTTATGCCTCTCCATATTCTTATTGATTTTATTTATTTAAATTTTTTTAGTGCATTGACTTGTATATACAGTAAATTTGAACCTGTATGCTTAAACAATAAGTTTTTTTCAGATTGCATTGACTTGTATATAGTTCTTAACATTAAGAATATGCATTCCAGATATTGGACTGGGTACTGGGACATAATGAAACATTATTTAGGAGAGCTCAGTTGAAAGCCATTGTCTCCATCCATAGCGAGGAGGTAAAGTGAAGCTCTTCAGTATTTATTTGCATATTTGATAAAACCATCCAACTGCATCTATAAGTTGAAGTATAACCATAATCTTTGTTGGTTAGTACTTATTATAACATCCTTTTGTTCTTGTATATAGGCTGGCTGGCAAGGGAGGTGAACTTACACATGATGAGACAACAATTATAAGTGGTGCACTTGACTTGACTAAAAAGGTAGGCACACTGATGCCAATTAATATTTTTATGATGCTTATCTCTTATACTCTTACTGCTTCTGGATCAGAAGCAGAAGCGGAGCAAACTAGTAATATGCTGTTCTAAAATTTACAAAAAATAAAAGGAAAAGCTATTGAACTATTAATTTAAACGTTTGGTTCCTACTGAAGAGAATGTTTGTGTATATGTGTTGGCCTTCCAAATGGTTGACTTGGCCAAGTTATATTGGATATTTGTATTTGAGGTTCTATCAGAATTTTCTTTCTTCTTTTCTCCTTTTTTTGTCTTTTTTGAAAAAAAAAAAAAAAACTGTTTTAGTACTTGTTTGTTTGTCATCGTATGCGTTTCTTAAGAAATGATGTTAGTTTAGGAATTTTTTTTTTAAGGGATGCGAGGTTATTAATAAATTATGTTTTTGACAAAGAAACGTTTTCGAATAACCTGATGTGTAATTTGGATCAAGCAACGTAGTCCATGATGGTAGTTGTCTGAGTTTACTTTTAACTCATCAACATTTTCAGCATGTTTATTGTTCTTTGAAAGGACTTTGATGCTAAAGACACTTATAATAGGAGTCATGTTCTTAAGTTTTATGATTAATTCGTATAGTGCTTTGAAACATATCTCTTCCTTTAAGCTTGAATACTTCTACTGATGTTATAGTGTTATTACTGAATTAATTAAACTTCCCAGTTAAGCCTTAGTTATTTAGACTAGAAAGAAGACCATGAAAATGGTAAAGCATACTTGATTGGCATTTGAAGAATGTTAAGTGATTGTCTTAACCATAACTTATTTGTTCGTGCGGTTTATGACTTGAGAAATTGCAATATGTATGGTTTCTACATAAGATGTAGCTTTAGCATGTATTTCTGATTGTGCCAATATTTACTAAGCTTGTTATAGCATGATATGCTGTATAGATAGATTGTTAGATTTATGTGACATTTACTCTGTTTTTTCTCTGCATTTTGCTCAAACGTATGTTACCCTTAAGTTGTTTACATTTTGGTATAAGCAATTTGTTCCATCCACATGTGTGCATGGGGTTTTTTCTTTCTTCATTTTGTTATTATTTGTATTGGAGGATTTTAATAAATGAACATTACTGAAATGAAAACAATATACTCGTTGTTATTATTAATTTTGAAACACTGTCAATCTTTTTTTTGTTACTAATATTGATTTTATATATTTTTCAGCATTGGAGGAGCAAGTGATAGACTAAGTAGAAAACTGAAGCACAAAATTTGCGATCATTAGAGTTACAAGTGTTTACTGAGAAAACTACACACACACACTTACAGAGCTAGAAAAGAGATATATATATATATATATATAAATAGATAGAAAAGCATTGGTGGTGGTTTGTCCCCCATTAATGTAAGTTGCTTCTCTTAACAAAACAGAAAAAATGTTGCAAATTAATTTCCCTTTAAAGTAACGAACTAATCTGAGAACCTTTATTTATGTTGTATTGAATGGTTTTTCAGAATGGTTAATATTTTCCATAATGGATTATTTTAGAGATGATAAGTCATCTCTTGATGAATTGCTCAATTTTGAACCTTTGTCATTATAAGCAATGCACATAATATTGTGTTATTTGGTGTGACGGAAATGTTTGTGTTGCATAGTGAGAATGTGAAATGTGAAATTAAAACTATTATGAAGTTGTGTTTTTGTTTGAATTTAATGGGAGGTTTGAATGTGAAACCATAATGATTAATATGTGTTAGAACCATAGGTTATCCTTAGGAAGCAATGTCACATGCGCATGGTTGGTTTGTTGCCTGATGTATAATGTACACTAATATATAGAAGATATTGTATTTTTAAATCCACATATGCACTAGCTTGAAAAGTTTCTTTAGCCATTTTCATTCTAATTTTGCACAAACCCCCTTAGGCATATGTCATTTGTAGGTTCTGGAAAATTTTTCCTTTAGGCATAAATTTTTTCCTCCAGATGGAAATTTTCTTCCTCTAGGCGGAAATGTTTTCCTCCAGGTGGAAAATTTTGCCTGCAGGCGGAAAAAAATTCCTCGTGTCAGAAAAAACGTTTCCTCCTGTTTCAAAAAAAATTCCTCCTAGCAGAAAGAGTTTTCCTCGTGTCAGAAAGAAATTTCCTCCTCGCGGAACGCATTTTCCTCCTGTTAGAAAGAAAATTTTCTCTCGTCGGAAAACAGATTCCTCTGGTTTGAAAATTGTTTCCAATAGATGCATAAATATCTTTTTGTTCTAAACTTTCAAATTGTAATTGTTTGGCGGAATTTTCATTAGATTTTTATTTTTGACTATTTAATATGTTTTGGTCCTTTTGATTTCGCTGTTCATAAGCAAGCCTATGTTATGATTTGTTATTCTTATTTGATTTGCAGATAAATGGATTCAGAATACCAACGAAGGTTTTAAAACTTGGAGATATCTAGGGCAAAGGTTAATTGTAGATCGAACTTCTAGAAAGCCATGTCGGATATTAAGTTCAAGCTAACTCCATCTGAAATAAAGAAGTTCGAGGATAGCTGTTTTGGCCACTTGTTGAAGGCCAATGATATACAATTTAGTGGACACATCGTCAACAGCATGTTGTATAGGTAGTGTGTTTGCGACGACAAAGATTCTATGGTATTCAATTTTGGAGGGCATGTTGCTAGATTTGCGCGGAGAGACTTCGCCATAATTACAGGTCTACGGTTTGGTTACAAACCAAATAGGAGGGTTAACATCTCTACACGTATTAGTGATACGTATTTTGGTGGAAAGCTAAAGGTCACTAACTTGGAGATAACTGAAGCTTTCATGACTGCACAGTTTCAAGACGATGATGAAGCCGATGATGATTGATTGAAGTTGGCTTTATTATATTTTCTAGAGACGGTTCTTCTAGGCAAAGAAAGCATGGCCACTGCACCCCATAATCACTTGGAGATGGTGGACGATTTAGAGTACTTCAATAACTATCCATGGGGTACTTTGTCATACACCACCACCATTAGATCGTTGAAGAGTGCTTTAGAGCATAAAGAGTCCATGGCTTTAAACAAGTCAAAGAGTTATAGTGTTTGTGGGTTTCCTTTGGCTTTCATGGTAAGTTTATTACACTATTATTTAAAGTTTGTTACACTTGTATTTATGGTGTGTATTTCTTTACTTATTCATTATTAATTTATTGTTTGATAGATATAGGGTTTTGAGACAATTCCTTCGTTAGGTCAAGCATTTGGAAAGAAGTTGCCAGACATGGCATTTCCTCGAATTCTCAATTGGCATATTTCATAAGTGCCAAGATTTGAGAAGGCCACTGAACTCTTTGATCATCGTGATGTAAGTATATGAGTTCTTCCACTTATATATACATATATATATATATATATAAAGATACATTCCAACTTAGTAATATTATTTATAGACTTTTGTAGTATTTGTAGTAATATTAGTATTACTTAATAATCACTTCATGATAATCCCTTTTGGCTTTTGCAGTATCCCATTCATAGCTTAATGAATGTAATTGAATTTGAGCGTGCATATATTGGCAAAATTGCATGGGATGTACATCATGACCATACTCCATACAGTGTTGCACTTGCTGTCTGAGACAAGCCACCACAGGGAAGTCATGGTGAAAGAGATGAAGGTGTTCCACTTACAAGTAGTGGAAGAAGTAAGAAATGAAAACAGGCATTTGTGGAAAGTAAGGGTAAAGGAAGGAGGCGGTGAATGGGAGATAAGCCGATAGACCAGCCTTCATCATCGACTGCAGGAGTTGCTGCTCATGTTCGTGTTAAACCATCGACTCCTTACAATGTTGGAGGCTTGGGCAAAAAACTACAATGCACTTTAACCGGTGCATCTTCTACTTTAAAGTTCAACCCATACAAAGCAGTACCCACTCGACTTGTAAACAATTTTGAAGAATTTATGAAGTCCAGTTGGGTAGCAAATGTTGATATGGACATTTTGTCTGCGGGTAAAGACTTTTACCAGTTGCTTATAACCAGTGAGAGGTGGCTGAATCATGATGTAAGTATTTTCCGATCAAGATTTTTATTTTATAATTTGATAAATTCCATAGATTGTCGTTCAATTGCATGGATGTAATTTAAAATTAACTCGTCTTTCAATGCAGCATATGAAAGTCCTGCCTTACTTATTTCGTGTACGTGCCAATCGATTCCTTAATTTTTTTATCATAGTTTTGAGGTGATAGATGGAGGATTTTTGGTAAGTAAAGAAGTTTTAAAGGCCAGGTGTCCTATATGTGGCTATTGTGACTTTAGGTAACTAATAATTTATTTTGTTGTAGGTATACATTGAGCAGTGTTATGGAAAGTTCTTCGCCGATCCATCTAATTTTCAATTCTCATATGCAATGTAAGAATATGTATTGAGGATTCGAATGAAAGAGTCGAAGCCATGGAAATGCGTAAATCATCTACAATATACATGTCCAAATTGTGTAATGTTAACTATTCATTTATTTATGTGCCTTCCTTTATTTGTTGTGCTAACTGAAATCCTGTAATATACTGACAGTTGTTAATTCCACTAAACAAGCGCAACATACATTGGCTTCTAAGGCATGTGGACTTGAAAGAGCATCGTATGACTGTATATGACTCAGATAAGGCTGGCAACCTAAACAAGAGAGAAATGTATTTCAAGAAATTATGCACTATGTTACCTTATTTACTGCGGTCTGCATCCTTTATGAGCAGGGGACGGATCTTGTAGACTCCGTTGATGAGTTTACATGTGAATGGGCACAAAATTCCCCTCATCAAAGTAACGGGTAAAGCCCCTTAATACGTACATATTTGTTGAATAAATATTAACTATTGAATATGGTTCTAATAATGTTATTGTCTCATTATAATAATTATTTTTTTTGTAGTGGTGACTGTGGCATGTTTACACTCAAGACCATCGAGTTTTTACATGCTAGATTACCAGTGACATTCCCACAAGATGACATAGAGTTCTTTAGGAGGAAGTATGCATATGAGGCTTACAACAAACAACTAATGCACATGAGGCTTACAACAAACAACTAAGCATATGAGCTAGGTGGTGATGCATTTTTCTTTCCTTTTGTCATGTTTATAGATGCATATTCTTTATTATATTAGACTTTTAATTGTAAAGATAATGGTGGCTTATAATGTTCATTTAACAAAGATAACAATGTGTTATTGATGTAAGGATAACTAATTGACCTTATAGAAAATGTGCCATGTTTATTTATTATAATTCCATGCACAAACATCTTACGAGCTCAATTGTAGATTCTAAAACTTTTTCTACTTGTCGGAAAATATTTCCTCTAGGTGAAAAACTTTTCCTCATGGAGGAAAAATCTTCCTCTAGTCAGAAATCCCATATGGAGATCAATTGAAGCTTCTGGATAATTTTCCGCGAGGTGGAAAATTTTTTCTCCAAGCGGAAATCGTTTTCCTCTTGTTGGAAAAAATTTCCTCCAAGCGGAAATTGTTGAATAATTTTTACTCCTATCAAAAACTAGTTTCCTCCACTTGGAAAATCAATTTCTAATAGATTATTTAAGTTAATAGTGGAGTAAAAAAATTGAGAGTGGAGACAAATATTATATAAGATGAAGATAGATTTGACAAAAAATGTACTGACGTTTAAAATCAATAACCATTTTAAAGAAAAGAAAAAAATGATATATATTTGTTTTTCTTTTCAAAATCATTTGGACATTTCATAAAATAAGATGTAAACTAAAGATTTAAAATCAACTCCAGAAAGCCTCTTTTTATTTGGGATTAAATTCTAAAAAAAATAAATCTTCCACCATCGAATAGAAAATATAATATCAAAGATATGAAATAATTATCAAAACATATTAAACCATAACACTAAATTAAAACTTTCTAATTCAAAGCATAAAACAATGGATTCGTACATCTTTGCCTATAATGTCTAACACCACCGCATCGGCTACATCTACGTCCAATAACATCTTCACCTTCGGATGGTATGCATTGTATCCTCGGCCTACCTGCTCGCCTACTTGTCATCCGGGGCATGCCACTATTTTCATCTAACACAGGGTAAATGGACTCAGCATAAGCTGCACGATATGCATCCGCGGTGTAGTAATGAGAACACATGCCATAAGGAGCAATTTGCGTTCTCTGCAAGTGGCAATACAATGATCACAAGGATATTGATCAAGATCGAACACGTTGCATGAGCATGTTTTTGATTGGAGATTAACTGTACCCCTCAAACTCCCACCTTTGACAAGAAATTCATGCATATTAATGGCTTTTACACGTAGTCCGATGGACTCCAAATTTTGTAGTTTGAGTTGCTCTTCCATATAGTCAGTCACAGGCTTCATCAATTTTGCACCTGCAGTACGTCGCTCATAAAACCACATTTGTAGTAAATCCCGTATGTGCTCAATTAATGCTACTATTGGCATCTCTCTAGCATCTAGTAAAATACCATTCAAGCTTTCTGCAATATTAGTGGTCATGATAGTGTACCTTCTACATGGGGAAAGAGAATGTGCCCACCTTGTAGGGTCACATGATCAAATGTACTGGGCAGCCCTACTGTTTTTTGCCTCAATTTGCCCCATATAAAACTCAAAATCTTCAACCAAATATGCACTAGCTGTGAGCATGAAACATTGTTTTATTGTTTCATCTTTTGCATGTCCATTTGCTTTAATATTTCTGCTTATATGGTACGTGCACAGCGCATGGTATGCATTGAGAAAAACTTTGCATAATGCCCTTTGAATAGCGGGGTGTCTATCACTCACAAACACCAAATCCGAGAAATCTCCAATGGCATTCTTGAGGTTTTGGAAAAACCATGTATATGCTTGCTCATTCTCTCCATCTCCAATGCCAAAAGCCAAAGGATATATTTACTTATTACCATCCATGCCTGATGCAATATACATGTACCCTTCCCTTTCAATGTTGTCGCATCAATAGCCAACACGGGTATTATGTGGGATATAAATCCCCTAATGCTTGCTCCAATTGCCATAAAGAAATATACAAACTCATAACAGTAGGCAAGCAACTTAGCAAAATTCTCCTTTGGAGATCCCCTAACACTGTTAAGTGCATACTCTTTACTTCTCCATGCTTTGTTGTAACTTATATTCACCCTATATTTCTGCAAAAAATCATGTTGAATTTTTTTGGATTTGTAAACATGTACAATACCTTCATATTTAGATTTGATACATTGCCCAATAACCCGACTACTGACCTGCTTATGTTCTCGATGCACGATATCTAACGAGAAACTGTGTACATTATCAAAAATTCTCATAACAAATATTTCTCCATTTTTAAATGTGGTTGCATGTAGTCGCCATTTACAAGTATTTTTCAAGCATACAACCTCATACTGTTATGTAGTTAACCGTGTCACCTTGAACTTCTTATTTTCACGCATGCAATAGATACTCAGTTTATTCTATAAGTCACGTTTGTTGCGAAATAATTGTTTAACTACTATGCTCTCACAGCCAGTGAACTTTGACGAAAATATGGCCATAGAACCACTTCTGTTGCTCGATGATATGTGGTCACTTGTAGCACGATGAACTCTAACATCATCAACTCCTTCATTGTTCATTTCAGGATGCATATCATTATCATTCTCATGATCAAAATTTACATCATTTTGATCAACATCATCCTCTGCTGCATTGTAATTCTCATCATGATCAATATTATGCAGCTGCTTATACTCTTCATCGTTAGGAAACTGTTCAGCAAGGTCACCTCCAACATCAACTCCTTCGTGGATGTTAAATTATATCCAGGCCCCACGAACATCAACTTGATCTTTAAACTGAGTTTCTTGAACCATAATTTCCTGAGATGTAGCCTGAATAGGTTCAGTACCGAAAACTTATGGTAGACGAATGCCAATTAGAGGACAAGAAAAAGAATGAAGATTACTCCCACTATCCGAAGCAAAAGCTATTTGATGAACATTTCTTGATACATGTTCAACTTTCGAAATCACCTCAATATACAATGGAAACCGCATCATTGTCATCCCTCCATTCCTCATTTCTTGAAGAAAGCACTTCACATCCCTATCACAACATATTTTTGTAGGATCCAACTTTTATGCACATCGTTCATATATCCATTTTAACTTTAGCAAATATTCATTTCGATCTATCTCAATGAAATTGAAAATTTCATCCTCTAACTCTAATTTTGTGCATCTCTTGCCGACGGAAACCATTATATTTTTTACCATTTCGATATTCCCAATTACCACCATAATTTTTTACCAATGTTCCATTGTATAAAACTGCAATTACAATATCATCATCTTTCATTTTACTACAAAATTAAATGAATAACGTTAAACTAAATCAATAAATATATAAAAATTTGAATAATACTAAAAAAACATATTAACTGTATTAAAAAAGTTGATTCTGTTTTTTTTTTTGGGCCAAATATAGCTTTTTCCTACTGGCGGAAAACTAGCAGAAAACTGGTGGAAAATTAGCAAAAAACTTGCGAAAACTGACAAACTAGAGGAAAATGGCAGAAGTTCATCTTTTTCACCAAATTTCCTCCGTTTTTACTGATTTTCGCAATTTTTCAGTTTTACACAAATTTTCCCCCATTTTCAAACCATATGCCACCTAAGTATCTTTAAACTCACATATAATAGCTCATAAATTAATTTCTTGCATATCCATATTAAATAAAAAGCTTAAAAATTCCAAAACTAACAAAAAATACAAGAAAAAAGAGATAAAAGAGAAAAAACACATAATTTCTTAGTTTCATCTAATAAGAAAAAGGATAAAAATTTTAGCTGAGTTTAGTTTCAGATGTGAGAAAATACAAAAAAATGAGAGTGAGAGGAGATGAGATGCAAAGAATGTTTGTGGCCTGTTAGAGAAACCATTGCACAAAATATGAACGGGTGTATAGAGGAAGAAGGAAAGGATAAAAAAAAACATATTGCGTAATTTTCAAATTGTCAAGGGTATTTTTGTCCCAAGGTGGCTAGTTTTTTTTAAAAAAAAAAAAAATTTTGCTATTCTTCAAAAAAACATTTACAGGATGGCTAGTTTTCAACAAAACCCGGAATATTAAAGCTGAGTGTGATGAATGCCTAGCCTAAAACAATGCTAATCGCTGTGGCTTCAAGCCTTCTTCAAATAAATTCGCCTGCTTAGGCGGCAGCCGAGGTATGCTTATTTTTATTTTTTTTAAAAGAAGAGAAAGAATTATTTAGAATTAATCGAAGATTATTCGATTTGAGGGAATTAGATTTTAGAATTTTTTTTTTTTGGTGGTCATTTGTTATGAAAAAAAAAAGAAAAAGAAAAGAAAGACATAACATATAATAAAGAGAGAGCAAATTGCGGTGGATGAATTTTTTTCTCAAGTAGAGATACTAAAGATAATAAAATGAAATTAAATGAGAGACTACTTTAAGTTCAATGTCTTATACACCAAATTAATTACTTCTGGTGGATTGAATCGTATTGATAGTATTTGGAATATAAGCAAGCAAGCAAGATAATGGTTCAATGGTCTGCAGCTGATTTGGAGATACGCCTATATGAGGAATTAATCTCCAAAGAGGCCTTGCTACATAAGGTTGACTACTCAATGTCCTTGACTGCTTGACTTGATCCTGTCCTGTGTTTTCCTTTATTCCAGATTTTAGAAAACCATTCTTAATCAAACTATTTTTTCAATGAAATTAATCAAATGAAAGAGTATGGTGCTCAAAGTTAATAAAATATATTATTTTTTTGCTAGTTATTAAGCAAGCAAAAATGGTCAAAACTGAAAAAAAAATGTTAGGAAAAAAACAGTAAAAATTATATTTTATGAAAACAGGAATCAATTCTTTTAAATGAAAAATACACCAATTCGAAACTATTACTGGCATAAATGCAACCAAAAAAAAAAAAAAGAAAGAAAGAGAATCTTCGTACATTTGATATAAACCATCTTACTATGTATAGTCATAATTTCTGGGGAGTCAAGTTCAACATTATCTTGCAGTGGGAAAATAATTATAGGAAAACTGGAATTTTCACACATAGCCATCAATTAATTACAAATCTATTAATAATTGTCTTTCTACATACAAATCAAAAATCCATTTCAGAATGAAAAATAAAAGAGCCACTCACTCCCTAATCATCCTACCATTCACATGCATTTATGCTTTCATGTATATGACGTTGACGTTGATTTTTAGCAAACTAATCTGGCACGCATTGGACACCTCCCATTGGAGAAAATATTCAGTACCACCGTGGTACCACGTCATATTATGCAACTTCAATACATTTATTGCCATCTGTTTAATACTTGCCACATGTATTGCCACATGTTACCTTTTTATTTTCAAAAATTAAAATTTTAAAAAGTTTTTTTTCACATTATAGAAGAAAGACGTTTTATCTTCCAAATTAAAGTCTCTCTTCCATGGAATAAAGTTTAGCTCATGAAAAGCGTACTTAAAAAAATGGCAAATTGTATATGTTTTCTTCTCCCAAAATGTTGCTGAAACGAGAAATGGGGCAAAGGCCAAACCCATTAACTGAAAAGGAGTATCTATTCCCATTCCATTTGGTTTATTTGGTTTTACGGTTGTATAATAGTAGAGTGATTTTTTTTTTTTTTTAATTTTCAACTCCATGGATTCATTTACCCATTGTTAGCTATGTTTTAGCGTAAAAGTGTCCAGCTCTTCTTTGAAAATCATCTTGCAAGCCATTTAAGCCAGAAAGAGCATTAACATTTTTGGTTTGGCGAAATACGAATTTTCTGCAGCTTGGTTAGCTTCTCTAAGAGAAGTTATTCTTCTGCGTCTGCATTCTTCATTTCTCCTTGGGTTTCTTCCAAAGCTATCTCACACTGTCATCCAATTATACAAATGGATGAGTTTATTGGAGGGATAGATGATGGTGAAGGAAGCCGCAATATACACCAAGATGATAATGTCATTTTGGACTACAATAAAGGCAGAGCTCATATATGTCACTTTTTAATATTTAATTGATATCATTCTTGTGATATATATATATATATATTTTCTTTTTTCTTTTTCTTGTCATGTGTGATTTATGTAATTAATTCAAATATTAAAAATTTTGTATGAAATATATTTCCTTTTTATCATTTTTATAGGAAAAATTGATGAAAAAGAAATTGATGAGGAATTAAAATTGCGAATTAATTAAGGTATTTTTCAAAGAAAAAGCTTATAATTTATGTAACATGTATGCTTTAAGGAAAGGTTTTAGCATTCATATATAAAGCCAGTATTCGAAGAGGTGCACAAAGGAATAGAGTAGAAACTCTGCTTGGTCAGCAAGCTATTTCATATATTGAAGAAGATAATAAATTGTCTAACTCGAAAGGATGAAAACGATGCGTTTTAAACAATATCTAGAAAGATTAAAATGGTGTGTTTTTGGTTTGTGGGTACTTTGGCTCACGTGAACCTAGGCACATGCAAGCTAACGGTCGCAAAAATTTAAACTGGGTTATATTTGACTGGTACTGTAGCACTCTGTTCTCCTCTATTTTAGCATCTGTTACTGTTCATGCTGAATCAAATTAAAGCCTTACAACCTATCCCTGTCGCTAATCTTCTTAATTTTTTCACTTCACCTAAGTCCCCATCATGTTGAAATCCTTGTTTTGAGCACAAAAAGTCTCGTTGTCCTATATTCCTTTGTGCATCTCTGCAAATAGTGCTTTTACGAATACTAAAACTTTCCTCAAAGCATACATGTTGCATAAATTATAAGCTTCTTCTTCAGAAAAGACCTCAATTCCCAATTTTAGTTCTTCATCATCAAGTTCTTTTTCATCAATCCTCCCTGTAAAAAAAATAATTATCACAAGAATAATACCAATTAAATATTAAAAAGTAACATATATGAGCTCTACCTTTATTGTAGTCCAAAACGACAGTATCATCGTGGTTTATATTGCCACTTCCTTCACCATCATCTATCCCTCCAATAAACTCATCCATCCTATATAAAGTGCATATACATAATTTATAATGTAGGAACATAAGTCAAACTAAAACAGCATTCCTAACTAAATATTAAAAATAAAATAAAAAATAGAAAGGCTTACAACTATTGGATATCATTAGTGTAATTACCCGCGTTTACAATTTAGCTAAAAAAATGAATATAAGAAAGGTGTTTGAATTCAAAGATCCTAAAGCATATCCAATATTTAAAAGTAAAAACTTAAAATAAAGAAACATAAATGAAGTAGTGGAGGGTATATAAATGAAGATTCTATATGAGTAGTGATATTATCATACCTTCCAGGTTAATTGAATGACAGTGTGAGATACTTTCAGAAGATGCCCAAAGAGAAATGGAAGAATGCAGAATACCCAAGTCAAGCTAAAGCAAGATGCAAGATGATTTTGAAAGAAGAGCTGGACGCTTTCACACTAAAACATAGCTAACAATGGGTAAATGAATCCATGGAGTAGAAACTTAAAAAAAAATAAAAAAATACTCTCCTATTATGCAACCGTAAAACCAAATAAACCAAATGGTAGAAACTTAAAAAAATAAAAATCACTCTCCTAAAAATCTGGTAGTTGGTATAGCTTCCAAATTGTAGCTAAACGTTGTTATGTTTTTTGATAAACTTTATTGTGTTTCTTCTCTTAACTGTTCCAGAACATTGACAAAATCTATAAGGTTTGCTGTCTTGTTATGGTTATACACGTAAGTCGTATCTCCTCTGTTTCCATGGGTCTCAAATAGCTGGGCTTTATATTTTATATTTTATTTTTAATATTATATATATATTTTTATGATTCCTAACATAAATAATTATGATGATTTTTTTTATTATTTTATTTTATTTTGATAAAATGTATGTATAAGGTAAAAAATATTAAAAGGTGCCTTTATATTTTAATATTTAAGATGGAACATTCAATTTTGGCATCATTGTAGAAAATAAAATAGTGGCTGCTAATATATATATATATATGTATATACCTTTTTCTTGAAATAAAGTGCCTTACACTTTTTGATAAATTGATGAAAAGGTATTTCATGACCAAATTTTAAATCTATGATCTAGGAGTTATCTTCAATAGTCATTGTCAAAAACATAGGAAATTAATGTGGCAAGATTCACAAAGGCTAAAGTAAGTTTATCTTTATAGTTTTTACTGAAATTGTTGGCGCATCAGAGGTTTAAAAAAAAAAAAAAAAAAAGTTATGCTGCGGTCGTAATGCTTGCATGGCCCATGCAAGTCTTCCGTGGCAGCTGGTGTGGAACGTGGGGGAGTGTCGTTTGTTAAGGAATCAGTCAGTGCTGGTGCATTTATCCTTAGGAGTGGGTGTAATAAAATTAGTTAATTTGTTGTTGTTTTGTTTTTGTTGTTATTCCAGTTGTTGGCCATTACTTTACTGCTGGCACTACACGAAACTCGCTGATTAGCGATGCAATTAAATGTATTAAATACAATAAACAGAGACGCATTTCACAAAGTCACCAAACATCGAGTCGCTAAAAACATTATACCAACAGCGACACAGAAATAAAAGTCGCCTAATGTGGACTAAACAACGATGCAGTACAACAACAAGTCGCTAAATGTAAAGAGACTTGCGACGCTAAACGTAGAGGAATCCGTGACTCTAACTCTCTACGTCCCTATTTTTTATGTCTATACTACATCACTGTTTTCTTTAAATTCATACGTCGCTAATATGGAAGAAACAGCGACTCTACATTTTATGCGTCACTAATTGTTAGAAATTTTAGCGACTTATTATAATTCGTCGCTGTTTTATGTAAACATATGCGTCGCTAAATTGTAGAATTTTTAGCAACTTGTGTAGTTATACGTCGCTGTTTACTTACAACTACGTGTCGCTAATTTCATATATGTTTAACCTTTAGGGACTTGTTGTTTTGCGTCGCTATATATTTAAATAAAAGCATCACTAAAGACAGGGATGCAAGTCTAGAGCATCGCTAAAGGTCAAAAATGGTTACCATGTTATTATTATGTGTCGCTAAAGGTTGCAAATGGCAACAGTGTTGTTATTATGCATCGCTAGAGGTAAAAAATGGCAACCATGTTGTTATTATGCGTCGTTCAAGGTCGAAAATGCGACAATGCTACAAGTCTTTTTAGCGTCAATTTTCTTCTTGTATGTCGCCGTTGCTTTTTTTTAATTGTTAATTAGAATACAAAAATTGAAAGTAAACATTTTCACAACAAAATAATTATCAAATAAATTAAATAGTATCTCATGAAATATTTTTACAATTCGGTAAACTATTGTATATGCAAAAGCAAAAGCAATATTAACTAAATCTCCATGAATTGCATATTCATTGAGATGGAAGTTGTCATCCCCTTGTTGATGATATTACACACCCTCATATTGCGTATGAAAAAATTAATAAATTTATAAACACTTATGCAAAATAAATATATATTAATTATTAAAAAGTAATAATTTAGTAGATGCAAATTTAAAGAATATTATCGTTGTTCTTATGAAAGCGAATAAAAAAATTAATTAAATGGATAATAATAAATGTCATAAATACTACTTAAAACATATAAATAAATCTACGTACCAATTTATTTAGAAGGTATTTGTTATCCATATCCCCTCACAATCGTTACGAACATAGCCACTCTCACATTCATCGTCATTATCATTTTCATCAACATTTGGCAACTGTATGACAAATGGATTATGAGCCATTGTAGTATCGTCAAAAAAATCTTCTTCCACAAAAGTACGATGTTGTAGTGGAGTTGAAACAACAGACCATCTCGAAGATCTTCAACGTAAAATACTTGTTGAACTTAAAAAAACAATATCAAGCAATATCACAAACAAAATATCTACAAAAGCAAGATTAAAAAAATCCAACGAACCTAACCTACGGTTAAAATGAAGGAAAAAAAAAAAAAAGAACCAACCCACCACATGTCACCGCCAACCACAAAGAACAAAGAAACTCACCTAAACGATGGAGATGAAGAAACAAGAAACCAAGCTAATCATGAGGGCGAAATAGAGAAACCCAGCTTCCCAACGGAAACGTAGGCACATGAAAAATGAAACCAGAAATATCCCACTCTTCATGTCTCTCTTAGATTGCTTCCAAATATAACATCTATTAGGTAGTGTACTTGATGTAGTTTTAGAAAAGAAAAGGGTTTCAAAGGAGCGCACAAAACTTTTAAAATGCGCAAAAAATTTTAAGAACAGGCACGTAAAATTTTAAAACCCTTTTTAAGATTCTTTTTTTCTTTTTAAAATTAAGAGAACAGGCGACACATTTACATCTTAAAGCGTCGCTTGTTCCATCAATGTCATTATTTTTTTTTTTTTTTTAATTAGTTTTTTATTCTTCATTTAAAAATAAATACTGAAAATATTTCGTATATATGTGAAACAAAATTACCAAAGTGGTAGTTTAATAATTTTGTTTTCAAAGTACAGTTTATTTACTTTAAAATCCTGTTCTAAGTTTTATTTTTTGTTCCTTAATTTGATGGAATAGTTGATGCATAAAAAGAAAAAAGAGTCGCCAGATATTTTTTATTTTTTTCATTTTTTAATAGTTATTAATTTGCTTTTGAAGTATAGTTTATTTGCTTTTAAAAATTGCAAGTAGAAATTTTTTTTTTTTTTTGAATTAAGAGAACAGGCGATGCCATTTACAATTAAAGCGACGCCTTTTCTCTCAATTTCATTTTTTTTCTTTGGTTATTTTTTTATTTTTCATCTACAAATAAACATTGAAAATAGTTAAAGAATAAAAGTATAAAAAAATGTTAAAGAATAAAAGTCGGAAAAAAATAGAACAGGTGATATATTCGTAAAACATTGAGTCTCCTGTTCTCTTTTCTAAATAACAAAAATACTATTTAAAATACTTGAAAATTTAATAAGAAAATATTCTGTATTTGAAAAACAAAAAAATTAAACAAAAATAATTAATATTTTATTATATTTTATTCATATTTTTATTAACTCTCTATTAGAATTTTCAAAATAATTAAATTTATCACAATATTTTTATTTCTTATCTATTAAATATGTATTAACTATTTATGAAATTATTAATTTTAAAATAATAAACTTATTATATGAGTTAATATTTCATTTATTTGAAATATTAGATTCTTATGCCAATATTTATTTGGATTTTATTGTCTATAAGTTATTTTGTATGAATTTATCAATCAAATAATCCTAATTTGACAAAACTAAAAAGTAACTTTCAAATTGAAAAAAAAATAAAAATACCAAAGGGTGGAATAGGCGATGCTTTTGTAGGGTTATAATTTCCAGATTCGTCACTAAATATAGGAATAGGATACGCATTTTGAAAAAACAAAATCGCTAAATGGGATAAAAGACGACGTATTGTTAAACAAAATCTCTTATTAGTTTTTTAAATATAAAAAAAAATTTAAATAATTTTTTATTACCTTTTTAACATAAAAAAGCTTTTTAAATAATTTTTGAAGTCTTGAATGATATAATTATTGAGAAACAATCTCTTAAAAAATATTTGTTTTTATAAATTTATTTTTATAAGCATAAATAATTGATATATTATTTTATAGAAGTATAACAAGTAACTTATCATAGAAACACAAATAAATTAAAGGAATTGCTTAATAATTTTGCCTCATATTTCTATCTATTAAAAGTTTCAAAATAATTAAATTTATTACATTTTTATTTCATATCTATTAAATATGTATTAACTATTTATCAAATTATTAATTTTAAAATAATAAAATTATTATATGAGTTAAAATTTCATTTACTTGAAATATTAGATTTTTATGCCAATATTTATTTGAATTTTATTATCCATAAATTATTTTGTATGAATTTACCTATCAAATAATCCTAATTTGACAAAACTGAAAAGTAACTTTCAAATTGAAAAAAAAAAAAAAACGTCGCTAAAGGCTGGATTAGATGACTCTTTTCTAAGGTTATAATTTATAGATTCGTCGCTAAATGCAGGAATAGATGACGTATTTTGAAAAAAAAATCGCAAAATGCGATAAAAGACGATGCATTGTTAAAAAAAGTCTCTTATTAGTTTTTAAACATAAAAAAAAAATTAAATAATTTTTCATTACCTTTTTAACATAAAAAAGCTTTTTAAATAATTTTTGAAGTCTTGAATGACATAATAATTGATAAGAAATCTCTTAAAAATAATTTTTATAAGCATATATAATTGATATATTATTAATTTATACATTATGTCATAGAAGTATAACAAGTAACTTATCATAGAAACACAAATAAATTAAAGGAATTGCGTAATAATTTTGCCTCATATTTCTATCTATTAAAATTTTCAAAATAATTAAATTTATCACATTTTTTATTTCCTATCTATTAAATATGTATTAATTATTTATCAAATTATTAATTTGAAAATAATAAAATTATTATATGAGGAATCAGGAGACCCAATCAAGGGGAATTGCATCGCCTGTTCCAATTTGTTTTTTTAATTTGTTCCCTTTTTTTAAAAAAAAAATACAATTTAAAGAATTGAAAATTTAAATAAAAAATAAATTGCACTTGAGAAACAAATTAATTAGACAAAAACAATAAAAATAAAGCATATCAGGCAACAAGCGAAGCAATCAGAGGGAATTGCGTTGCTTGTTGTTCCAAATTTTTTTTTAATTTGTTCCCCTATTTTATAAAAAAATAAAAATTAAAAAATACAAATTTAAACAGAAATAAAATATACTTGAGAAACAAAATAATTAGCGAACAACAATAAAAATAATCATAAAAGTTAATAGGTGCGGCAATCAATGGAAATGGCATCGCCTATTCAAATTTTTTTTAATTTGTTTCCTTTAAAAAAAAAACAAAAATACAATTTAAATACTTACAAATTTACATAGAAAATAAACTTTACTTAGGAAACAAAAAAATTAGAGAACGACAATAAAAATAATTATAAAAGGGAACAGGTGACGTAATCAGAGAGAATTGTGTCGCCTGTTCCATTTTTTTTTTAATTTGCTCCCATTTGTTTTTTAAAAACAAAAATGCAATTTAAAGACTTGCAAATTTAAATAGAAAATAAACTGTACTTGAGAAACAAAATAATTAGAGAACAACAATAAAAATAATCATATCAGGTAACACGCGACACAATCAGGTGGAATTGCGTCGCTTGTTCCAATTTTTTTTTTTTTTAATTTGTTCCCCTTTTTTTTAAAAAAATACAAATTTAAATAGAAAATTAGTTGTACTTGAGAAACAAAATAATTAGATAACAACAATAAAAATAATCATAAAATGCAATAGGCAACACAATCAATGGGAATTGCATCTCCTGTTCTAATTTTTTTTTAATTTGTTTTTAAAAAATAAAAATAAAAATACAATTTAAAGACTTGCAAATTTACACAGAAAATAAACTGTACTTGGGAAACAAAAAAATTAGAGAGCGACAATAAAAATAATTATAAAAGGGAACAGACGATGCAATCATAGGGAACTGCTTCGCCTGTTCCATTTTTTTTCAGTTTGTTCCCCTTTTTTTTAAAAAATAAAAATACAATTTAAAGACTTGCAAATTTAAACAAAAAATAAACTCTACTTGAGGAACAAAATAATTAAAAAACAATAATAAAAATAAGCATATCAGGCAACTGGCGATGCAATCAGGGGGAATTGCATTGCATGTTCCATTTTTTTTTTTAATTTGTTCCTCTTTTTTTTAAAAACAAAAGTACAATTTAAAAACTTGCAAATTTAAACAGAAAATAAACTGTACTTGAGAAACAAAATAATTAGAGAATATCAATAAAAATAATCATAAAAGTCAACCGGTGATGCAATCAGGGGGATTGTGTCACTGATTCCCTTTTTTTTTTTTTTTCATTTGTTCCCTTTTTTTAAAAAAAAAAAATACAATTTAAGGACTTGCAAATTATTTAAGAAAAAATAATATTCCTTCACATATTAAGAAATATTTTCAGTATTTATTTATAGATAAATTAAATATATAAAATAATTAAAGGATAAATGGAAATGATGTAACAGGCGACACTGTTTAGATTGAATGCATCGCCGTTAACAAAAAATGTGTATGAGATTGGCAATGTAAAGTAAGGATATAGCGACTCTTTTTCAATAAATGCATCACCTGAAATATCTGACAACTCATTATGCTATTAATGCGTCGCATGTTCCCTCAAAATAAAGGGAAAAAGTACTTTATTAGGATTGCAACTTGCAATATCAAATAAACTATCATTGAAACATAATCAAATAACTAATAAAATAAAAAAATAATGAATAGAACAACAAAAGTCAAAGCTATTGAGTCATATATTTAGCAACACTGAAAATCAGGGTCGCTTATTTTTGTTTTTAGCGACCTTCAATTTATTTTGTTTCTTAGCGTCGCTAATTTTATGTCGCCAGATCTCAATTTTCTTGTATTTAGTGACATCGTGGAAAGTGCGTTGCTTATTGTCTTATTAAGCGACGTTTTATCGAGCATTTTTTTATTACATCGCAAACTTGGTATCGCTAAATCGCTATTTTCGTGTAGTGTGGTAGTGGTTCCTATTTTTATGTAAGTCATTATTTGATTCTTTTAATTTAGTGGGTATATATTATAATGCATGAACTATAAAACATCAGACTAAATTCTTTGATCTTCCCTCTCTTCTACCTTTTCTCCCTACGGTCTCAAAATTCTAAACATATCAAATTAACAAAGGAAAACAAAGGAAAAATTGACCCAAAAAAAGGGAAAAAAAACAAAGAAAAAGAAAGAGTAGTAAGCTTAATTTGTTGAAAATTAAATCAACCAAGTTGTTAAAAAAGTAGATTATTCTCTAGATGATTAGGGCTAGAGAAACTGCAGGATACATAGCATCGAAAGAATTCAGTAGAAATTTTGATGGAGTGTCTCATAAATCTGATGCATATATTTATGGAATGTTAGTTCTTGAAGTGGTTGGAGGAAAGAATATTGATCTAGAGTGTCTCATACTAGTGAAACATATTGTCCTTATTGGATTTATGAAGATGTGGAATTAAGTAAATATTTAGGAGTCTTGGGAGTGACAATGGATGAAGAAAAATAACAACGAAGATGGTACTGGTGAGCTTCTGGTGTTTTAGACAATTCCATCAAATCGACGACCAATGAGTAAGGTAGTAGATATGCTGAAAAGAGAATCCTTTGCAGGAGCACTAGAAAAATCATGATCCCAGGAGAAATCCTACCGGACTGTGCTACGGAAAATCTGACAACATCTCCCCTAAAGGTAGAGCATGCTCTAAAAATTACCTACACAAAACACATTTTTATATAATATCACCTTATCCCTCCCACTAAATAATTCCACAAGTTTTCATGACTTCAAAAATAAAAGTAAAGATATGATACCTATGTAGATAGGAGGAATAACTAAACAACAACACAGATACCTTTTTTAATTCGCATTCGCCCATACCACCCACTTAATACCGTACATTTCAACATCGTTTTAAATACAGACCAATGCATGTTGTAGGAAGAAGGGTACAAAACAACAAACACAATAACAATAACAATAATCATTATATTAATGATAATGATGATAATAATAGTGACAATATAATTTTCCCAAGAGCTATCATATGACCATACCTGTTCGAAAGCTATCACACCTACGCAAAGGCTACTACTTGTTTAAGAGCTATCATACTTGCCCGACGGCCATCTTTCTTGCCCGTAGGCTGAGGTACTTGCCTAAAGATATTGTATTATAATAACGATAATAATAATAATAATAATAATAATAATAATAATAAATGATAGTAACAATAATGATAATGATAATAATAACAATAAAACAAATAATAACAATAATAATAATGATAGCAATAATAAATAAATAAATAATAAAAATATTAATAATCACAGTAACAATATTAATAACAATAATAATAATTACACCAATTAATAATAGCGACTACAGTAATAATTAACACCAACGTTAATGATAAATAATAATAATAATAATAATAATAATAATAATAATAGTGACAATAATAATAATAATAATAATAATAATAATAATAAAGAATGAAAATAACAGTAAAAACAATCATAATAAATAATAATAATAATAACAATTGATAATAACAATAACAATAATAATAATACTAATAATAATTATAATGATAACAATATTAATAACAACAATAATTTTAATAATAGTAATAACAATAAAAGTAATAAGGATAATATTAAGAAATTAATTGGTGAATAAATAAGGTAACATAAAATAAAATAATATTTTAAAATTCATAACATATTACGAAATATGCACTCATATCGTAGGTGTATATGATACCATCAAACATGCCATGCAATCCATGATTTCAGCTGTCTCCAGCACTCTACTACCAATACAGACTAGGGATGGTTGTCCATACTGGCCATCTGATTCCCTGGACTCATAGGCAACATAGTTTACGAGACTAGCTCTATATGGACCACATTGGATTGTCATCCCATATGGTGTGGTACATACAAATATAATATAATATAATATCATATATATATATATATAAAGATATTTGATGCACCATACTATATACCAGTAGTGCTTAGCAGTATCCAATGTCCCAAGTACGGCTTGACAGAAAGGTTAATGAGAGAACCTGCATCCAGTCACCTTGGCCTCCCAATGGCGCCAATGCTTATATTTTTCTATACCTACCATGCCTTGCACCCATAGCTCCCACAAGGTTGCCCTACATATATTCACACAAATCCATAATGACAGTCATCCTGCGACCAAGGAGGAGATGACTGGTGCTAGCTCTGCATTATACCTGCCTACCCTCATAGGAATGACCCTAAACATAACCTTCACGTTGATCCATGACAGCCACCTGCAACCAAGGAAGGGGAGCGGCTACTGCTCACTGTGTAAATGTATTTGCCAGTTCTCAGGTCCATGGCACCCATAGGATAGCCATAATAAACAACCATTTATCGGATGGTCATTCATGCACATATGCATATGTATAATCTTTTATTAAGTATGTACACATTCTTATTTACACACATATATATCCAGATATACTCACACACACACACACATATATATATATACATACAAATATGTATATATATATATATACACTCATCCACGTATATCTATACATATATTCACATATATGTATATATTCATACATTTAAATATATACATGCAAGTCTTTATCAAACAAATTAACAAGCATAATGTTTACATATATATATAAACATACATTTTGATATGTATATACAAAGGCTTCAACAAATACATATTATATATATATATATATATATATATATTCACACATCACCGTACATATTCACATATCACCAGACATCACCATATATATGTATATACACATATATAAAATGCATGTATTTATAAACATATCCATACACATGTATACATACATACACACACACACACACACACACACACACACACACACACATACACACACACACATATATATTTACCATTTAATTTAATTTAATATAACAATTATTCAAAAATGGCAACTTTTCAAATATAACATCATAATATGCAAACAAGGTATCAATAAGAAGCTAAAGACAGACAAGAAACACGTTACCAACCTCTGTTGGGTTTAACTCGACCAGCAATGGCCAGAACATGGACATAAAGATTTGGTCAAAGTTCAACTCGTCATATCTTCCAAACAGTAGGGAATTGAACCGAATGGACCTCAAAATTGAGTTTACAGGTTCAAAAATGGTGGAAAAGGGATCAATTCGGCCGGGGATGGCCAGATAATCGGAAAACTGACCTTACCATCACCGGCAACGGAGGCTCGATCTCGACGCGTCGACCATAGTTTGCCTTGCCGTTCCTGCTACCCGTTGAAATTTTCATTGGTATTGGCCCTAGTAGGTGCGTGCATGGTAAGGGTGACTAAAAAGGTTGGATTCCGACGAGGACCTGAAAGGGAAGGGGAGAGAAGAGCAGAGAGAGGAAGAGAGAGAAAGAGAGGAAGAAGAAAGTGTTTTCTCGCTGGGGGGGTTGTTTTTCTCACGTGGGGGAACAAGACAAAGAAAAAAAGAAAAAGAAGGAAAGAAAAAATAAAATAAAATAAAATAATATAATATAACAACATTTACTTAAGATGACATGTGGCAATTTTCCATCATGACACGTTTTTGTCAATCTTGACATGTGGTATTTTTGAAGTGGTGACATGTGGCATAAGTTTAAGTACTCTCTCAAATATTTTACTATCCAGTAAAAATCAGTTTCAAAAAAGACGAACACAGCTTACAGACCCATAACTTTTCAATCGTAGATCCAAATTAAGTGTGCCACCAGTGTACAAACTCGTATCGACGAGTACTTTCATATTACACATGGGTCAACACCAAAATCTATGTAAATAAAAAGTCAACTTTGAATTTGTTGACCAATTCGGATCACATATTGTTTTGACCATAATTTTCTACTCTTAGCTCAGATTTTGGCATATTACTAGTCTATGAGCTCGTGTTGATGAGTGCTTTACCATGGTATCTTGATCAACATGAAATTCCACCCACACTAAAAAGTCAACCGTGGGATACACTTGGTCAATCCCCATAAACTTCACATGGTCAAAAATTTAAATTTGGGGCATTTCCTTGGGTCTGTGTGTTACATCTTCCCTCTTTAATTATCAATTTTTTATTTTCCAATATTATTGCCCATTTTCCATTGTATATCATGCAGAGCAAAGTAAGAGTTTTATCCGAATAGACACTGCAATTCTGAGCATATTGTCCTGTATATAATAAACATCTAAAAAACTGTGTACTGAGCCTTGTCAAGTTGGAATCAGGCGGCATGCACAAAATACATAGAATCTGACAACCAGAGCAAGCCCTTCAAAGCTGGAACTTGGATACATCTGAGTTGAGTGCTAACCTTCAAGAATTTGGATTTTGCAATATGAATTTTGTTAGATAGGAATGAAGAAAATAAAAAAATAAAATTTTCTTGTTCACTCTTTCTTGACTAAGAAAGATATTCAATCATGAATATTTATGCATGTGTACTGGTCTTGTAAGGAAAGGAAAGCAACAGTAAAATAATTCCAATTCCTATGATTTTTCTTCACATAAATAAAAAGAGAATCCTTTGGGTACGCTGCCAGAATGTGTTTCCATATGTGGTTCCAATGGTCAGCTAGAATTTGAAACTTTGATTTCCTCCTTGTGCTTTCAGTTAGTGCCGTGGTATAAGTGGGATGACTATTGATTTCATCAGCAAGATCCGGGTAGGTGAACCTTCTAGACTTTCTAGCCAAACATCCGGAGGCTTGAAAACTTAAAATTTTTTATTTAAGTTGCCTGGCAGCTTCCTTTGGAAAATTCAAATAATTAATTAATAATTTTTAGTTTTTTTTTCTTATTAAAATTTGCTTACACACTGACATTCAATAACACTGTTAATTTAAACAGTGTGTTATGGTCATATGTCATGATGATAAGATTTTGGGTCTATTACAATCTTAGTCCCTTTAGTTTTAACCAATTTTTACTATGGCATAGAAAATTAAACTTTTTCCTTTCAATTGAGACCAATTAATTTAACATTACGTTGTAATTCAGCTATAAAAAAGAAGAGAAAAATTAAATTAAATAGCAAATTGATACAGAGGCCAAAGTATTGAGAGAGAAGGAAGGAGGGGAAAAAAAAAAAAGAAAGAAAGAAGAAAGAAAAGTAAAAAACAGAGTACTAGACACACGGTTATGAACCGAAATTATTGAGCTGAATTTGTTAATTCGAGATAGATACATCTTTGTTTGGAAATGTAGATCAAATATTATTTACCACAAAATTTATAAATAGTTTGCTGACTTTTAGCGCATTAGACAAACAGTTTGGGACAAATGACATTTCAACTGGATAGAAGTATATGCAATGCCATGGGCTTCACATCTGAAGGATTTTCTTTTGGTCTCACAAAATGCATCCCCATCCTTCAAAAAATGTCTCTTTGTTGATTTTGATACATACTGTAATCTTATTAATCCATGGTCCATCGTCTTCGTTCGCTGACAACTACTCCGACTGTGGCAAAACCTTCAACTGTGGAAGTAATATCCGGAATATAAGCTATCCATTTTGGGGCTCCGATCGGCCAGAACAGTGTGGCCACCCAAAGTTCGAATTAAGCTACGTTGATGGAGTCACAGAGATCTCAATAAAATCCAAAGCTTATCGAGTGCTTGATATCAAGCAGGAAGTACATACTGTAGTGGCTGTTAGAGCGGAATTGGATGCAAGAGAAGTGTGATACTTAATATTTCCCAAACACAAGCCACCACTTTACGGAACACTGCGACTGCGTCGAATGAGACTCTCATAAATGCGGTGGATGCTGGGTTTAGTTTGGTATGGGATGCCGATGATACTTCATGCCGTGTCTGCCAGAACGTTAGTTGACGCTGTGGCTACGACCGGAGTTCAGAAGAATTCGCTTGTTATCAAAACAGAGGTAAATATGCCAGCAAATTTTTTTATTTTATTTTATTTTATTAATTTTGTTAGTTAATTTTAAGGTGTTGATTGAAAGATATAGAACTGGACCATTGCGATATATGATGAACTAAAGACTCTCGCCGATTGAAGAGGGAGTGATTTTGATCAAAATAGGAATTTCATCCGACCTTTTGTGTTTAGGGGGAATTTTGCCAAACAGACCTTTATATTGCGTTGACTTCAAACCCTAAGCTTTGTCGTTTTCGTCTACCTTGCCATATTCTTTTTTCTTTGATTAGAACTACTTGGTTTCAAACCTCTTTTAGTCTTTATATATTTTCTCAGATGTATTCGTCTGCTATTCAAACACAGGTTGGTTACTTGCGTGACAAGATTTGATCTTTAGGTCCCTAGCATTATGCCAAGAGAGTTTACAACCTAAACATTTAGTGAGTTTATATTAATAAGTGTCATTTACATAATGATGATATGACATTATTTTTGTCCCTTGGATTAAAATGAAAATGTAAATGAGGGCCTTAATTGAAAAGTTGAGCAAAAACATAGCAGAGGATTTAAAACCCCTTGGAAATATGGAACCAACATTATATGATTAAACTAACATAGAGGCATACTTCAATTATATAACACGATATCTCCTCTGTTTAGAACGACAGAGATATATAAAAAAATGGAACCTAATGACTAAGGGAGTTCCCACGATACCTCAAATTCATTTTCCATTTATCTAACTTGCTAAATTTTAATCTTACTTTTTTCTTGCAGCAGCAGAATCATCTCCAAAGCTCTATTGGGTCATAGGTAACACCATGCTCTTTTTCTTATTTTTCAACAGTAAAATGAAATATATTGTATAACTTAAATATATATATTTTTTTTTAATCTAGTCTATGCAGCGGCTGCGGTTGGACTTTTGATTTCTTTTGCTATAATTCTATATAACTGTAAGAGACAAGCAATGATCTTTCCGAAGGAAGACAGTAGAGAGGATTTTGATGTGGAGGCATTTATGAGGAATTATAGTTCATTTGCACCAAAGCAATACAGTTATTCACAGGTCAAGAAAATGACAAACTCATTTGCAGAAATAACAGGGAAAGGAGGATATGATTATGTATACAAAGGGACACTACCTGATGGTCGCCTTGTTGCACTGAAACTTCTAAAAGATTCTAAAAGCAATGGAGAAGACTTTATAAATGAAGTTACAAGCATTGGTAGGACTTCTCATATTAACATAGTCACTCTTCTTGGATTTTATTACGAGGAAAAGAGAGCCTTAATTTATGATTTTATGCCTAATGGTTCACTTGATAAATTCATATTTAATCAAGAAGATGGAAGTACAACCAGGTGCCTAGAATGGAAAACATTGTATGAAATTGTTCTTGGCATTGCACGAGGACTAGAATACTTGCATCGTGGTTGTAACACAAGGATTTTTCATTTCGACATAAAGCCTCATAACATTCTTTTGGATAAATATTTTTGTCCAAAAATATCAGATTTTGGTCTAGCCAAATTATGGTTAAACAAGGAGAGTATTGTGTCAATGATGGGTGCCAGAGGAACTGCAGGTTATATAGCACCGGAGGTATTCAGTCGGAATTTTGGTGGAGTGTCTCATAAATCAGATGTTTATAGTTTTGGAATGTTGTTTCTTGAAATGGTTGGAGGAAGAAGCAATATTGATCCAAGAGTTTCTCATACTAGTGAAATTTACTTTCCTTATTGGATTTTTGAAGATGTGGATTTGGGTAAAGATTTAAGAGCCTTGGGAGTCACATCAGAGGAAGAAAAAGAAATAGCAAGGAAGATGCTGTTAGTGAGCTTTTGGTGCATTCAGACAAATCCATCAGATCGACCACCAATGAGTAAGGTTGTAGATATGCTGGAAGGGGACCATCAACATGTCCAGATTCCCCCAAAGCCATTCTTGTTTTCTCCAGCAAGATCCCCTCAACAATCCACATAATCATCATGATAATTTATCAGTTACTTTCTATTCCTATGTCTTCCCCATTTTCTTTCTTTTGTAATAGATTTATCATGCTTTAGGTTCAGCCTTATGTTTGGTTTCTTTCAGTTCCAAATCCAGGGGCTGGCAAATGAATTTGAATGTTGATCCCGGTTGATGTAGCTTTGGGGGCTATTTTTTGTATCAACTGAACATCTAAAATTTTTTGTACAGACCTTGGCAAATTGGAAATTTCCATAAGTATTGTTGACTTTTTTTTTTTTTTGGGGGGGGGGGGGGGGGGGGGGAGGGGGTGGTGTGGGTGGGTGTGGTTGGGGCCAGCAATTTCCTTGGTTTGCTTGCATATAGGTGCGATTGTTAGGTGTGGCTTGAGACTCGTTGAAAGACATCCAAAGACTAGGAAACATTCAAAAGAAATGTGATGTACGTTACATGGCAACATCCCCTGTTGGGGTGAGAAGGTTATGACCAAGAGCAAGCTAGCTTGAAGTGTTAGCAACAAGCAAGCTTTTGGTGATGCTCTTAGGAATGGTTGTATGTGAGTTGCGTTTTTAGGTTTTGGTTATGGTGTTTTCTAGTTTTTAGGGTTCCTAAAGTGTTCTAAGGTGTTGGAGAAGAGATAAGAAGAAGAGGAACACGTTGGCTTTTGAAAATAAGGCTTAGATGTGTAGCCATTTCATTCATTTTACAATATAAGCTTGAAATTACAACTAGTTCACACATGCCAAGCATGTGAGCTTACAAAATGAGTAAAGTATTTGAAATTTAAAAAGTAAAATGGTCAACACCTAACTTTTCATACACAAAAAAGTCAAAAACCAGCTGCAACATGTCTATTCCAAATATAGTAAAAAGTGGCACATGGTTTTGAACTAAGTTCCTATTGTTTAACTAGTTTGGGTAAACAACCAAACTAGCTTCACCTACTTAGTTCCCCTTTGTATCTGCTTATGAAACTTGGTTTTAAGCATCCTTGGTCATCAATAAATATTGTTCCAAGAGCTAGGAAAGTTCTGGAACCGGATCATGGGCCAAACAGCTCCAAAGCTGACCCATACTCTGCATACTGGGCCCATCAGATACAGCAATCTGTTTGGAATAGAAAATGGACTTTCCCATGTCATTTGGACCTGCAATTTGAACCATAGTCTTCTATATATGTCTGTAGACATCCCTCCAAATTTCAGCCCAAAACTCCATTTGAGACCTGAGATATAAGATAAATAGTGGAACTATGTTGCTGGAAATTATGAATCCAGCACCATAGGCACTTCAAGCATAACATTCCTACTCTTTTGTGCATAATTTTGCCTATAATTTTGCATACATAACTTAGGCACAAAACATTATCAAAATATACCTTGCATAAATTAAAACATACAAAAAAAAATATAAACTCATAAAAGGAAAGGATTTGATACCAAGGTGTACATGCTAGCCGGTGACATGCACCATCAAGTGGCAAAATTGCCACACTTCAACACTCCTCCTTGGAAATTTTGTATGAGACATTGAGAAGTCCTCTCAATATCTCAAATCTCTTCTTTCCCAATGGCTTGGTGAAGATATCCGCCAAGTTCTCCTCGGAAGTCACATACTCCAACTTCACTTCACCACTTGCTTCAAATTCCCTTAAGGAATGATACTTGACCGGTATATGCTTGGTCCTCCCATGTTGGACTGGATTTTGTGCAATTGCTATTGCTGAAGTATTGCCACACAATATCATCGTGGCTTCCTCTTGCTTCAAGCTCAAGTCCTCCAATAATTTCCTAAGCCAAACACCTTGATTAGCACAACTTGAGCAAGCAATATACTCGGCTTCCGCGGTGCTTTGTGCAACGGTTTGTTGCTTCTTGGAATTCCATGAGAAAGGACCATTTCCAAGAGTGTAAATGTAGCCCGATGTGCTCTTGCTATCATCCAAAGAACCAGCCCAATCACTATCACTATAACCAAGCAAAGCTTCATTCATGCCATCCTTGTACCATATACCAAAATCACTAGTACCTTTCAAATACCTTAGGATTCTTTTTGCACAACTAAGATGATTTTGTGATGGACTATGCATAAATCTTGACAAAACAGCCACACTAAACATGATATCCGGTCTAGTAGAGCATACATATAAAAGGCTACCAATTAAACTTCTATAGATGGAAGGATTTACCTTTGGAGAATCATCATCCTTCACCAACTTGGTGCCTTCATTCATAGGTGTGGCAACGCTATTACAATCTTCCATGTCAAACTTCTTGAGCAACTCCTTCACATAGCTTTCTTGAGATATGAAGATGCCCTTGGATGATTGGACAATTTCAATTCCAAGAAAGTATTTCATCTCTCCAAGGCTGGACATCTCAAAGTTCAATTCTAGCTCACTTTTGAAATTGCTCACTTCTTTCTCATTACCACCGGTCACTAGAAGGTCATCAACATAAAGAGACACCAACACCATGCAACCATGAGTCCTAATATACAATGTAGGCTCATTAGGACTCCTCCTAAATCCATGCTTTGTTAAAAAACCATCTATCTTGGCATACCATGCTCTAGGAGCTTGTTTAAGGCCATACAAGGCCTTGTGTAGCTTGTATACATTCTCTTCACTTCCTTTCTTCACAAAACCTTCGGGTTGCACAACATAGACCTCCTCCTTCAATATTCCATTCAAGAAGGCTGACTTCACATCAAGGTGATATACTTTCCAAGACTTTTGTGCCGAAATTGCAAGAAGAAGTCTTATGGTTTCCATCCTTGCAACCGGTGCAAAAGTCTCTCCATAATCCACACCGGCTTGTTGTGCATATCCTTTGACAACAAGCCTTGCCTTGTGCTTATTTATGGACCCATCCGGATTGTACTTGGTGCTAAAGATCCACTTCACCCCAATAGCATTCTTTCCCTTCGGTTTTGTTACCAAGCTCCAAGTGTCATTCTTGTTTATCACATCGATTTCATCTTGCATGGCTTGTCTCCACTCTTTTCTTGCCATAGCCTCATGGACATTGATTGGATCACTCAATGCCACATTACACCTTTCATAAATCTCATTAAGAGGTCTTGTGCCTCTCACACCATCACCAATCTCCAAATCAGCCCCTATGGAGATTTCTAGCTCATTCTCATCATATTCATCATCATGGGCAGCACCTTCATCATTTCCTTGTTCCTCATCATTATCATGAGCTTCAAGCCGATTGTCTTCATCCATACTAGCCAACTCCTCCTTACTACAAACCCATTTAGCTTCCTCATCAACTTTCACATCTCTACTTATCACAAGTTTCTTGGTCACATCACTATTGCCAACCAAGACACCAACTTGTGACCTTTCATCAAGCTTTCCTCTCTTCTCTTGTGGTACTAGGATGTAACAAATGCTTCCAAATACCCTTAGATGATCAAGAGAAGGCTTATATCCAAACCAAAGCTCAAATGGGGTTTTACTCCTCAAAGACTTGGAGTAAAGCCTATTTTGGATGTAGATGGATGTATTAACTCCTTCGGCCCAAAACTTCTTTGGCAAGCCACTTTCAAACAACAAACATCTAGCCATCTCCATGATGGTACGGTTCTTCCTTTCACACACACCATTTTGTTGTGGTGTGTATGGTGTAGTGAATTGATGAATTATACCATGATCCTTACAAAGTTGTTTGAAAGCCTCACTTATGTATTCCCCACCATTGTCCGTCCTTAACACCTTTATAGTGCAACCGGATTGATTTTGCACTAACTTCATAAATTCTACAAACTTCTCCAAAGCTTGTGATTTTCTTTCAAGGAAATACACCCAACACATTCTTGAGTAATCATCAATGAAAGTTATGAAATACTTACTGCCATTTAAGGATGGAACACTCATAGGACCACAAATATCCGAATGTATAAGTCCTAACTTCTCCTTTGATCTCCAAGAACAAGATTGAAATGCTAGCCTAGTATGCTTTCCTTTTTGACACACTTCACACACATGTTCTTGCTTCTCCACCAATGGCATGTCTCTAACAAGTTCATGTGTGCCTACCAATGACTTAAAGCTAGCATGGCCTAGTCTTTTATGCCAAAGTTGAGAGGTGTTCTCAACTTTGGTGTTCAATGCAACCGATGCACCATTTTCATCCATATTCAACCTAAAATTCTTGTTCTTCATTCCAACACACATTAATTCATTTCCATGTGGATCAACTATAGTGCATGTCATGTTTGAGAAGTGTAATGCATATTTGTTCTCAAGCATTTGACCTACACTAAGTAAGTTCTCACATAAAGAAGGTACATAAAGAACATCATGGATAGTTTTGATACCTTTGGTGTTGTGTATCACCACATCTCCTTTGCCTTTCACTTCCATCAAGGCTCCATTTCCAATTTTGACTTTGTTGTGGCTGCTCCTATCCAAGTTTGTGAACCACTCATGCTTGTGAGACATATGGTGTGTTGCTCCACTATCAATGATCCATCCTTCATCATTCTTGATGCTACTAAAACAAGTAGCAACAAACAACTCTTCCGATTCACTATCACTTGCATTATATTTAGCAACATTTGCTTGTTGCTTATCTTTCTTGTTAGCCTTGCATACTTTCTCCATATGACCCTTTTGTTGGCATTTATGGCAAAATGCATCCGGCCTCCACCAACACCTTCTTGGATGATGACCTTTCTTCTTGCAATGGTGACAAGGTTCATAGGACTTCCTCTCGGGTTTGCTAGTTTCACCTTTCTCCTTTATGACCTTAAGCTTGTTCTTCTTTTGATTTTGTGTCTTTTGATGTTGTTTAGACATAAATGCAGCCTCCATTGATTCTTCATGTCTAATCCTCCTCCTTTGCTCCGTAGCTTGCAAGGCATTCACCAACTCGGTCAAGGAAATTTCATTTAGGTTCCTTGACTCCTCCAATGAAGATATCTTAGCTTCAAACCTCTCGGGCAAGGAGACCAACACCTTCTCCACAATCCTTTGGTCACTTAATCTTTCACCTAGCACCCTAATTTGATTCACCACATTAAGAAGCCTTGTGGTGAACTCCTTAACCGTTTCTTTGTCTTTCATCTTGATAGTCTCAAACTCCCTCCTTAGGTTAAGGATTTGCATTTGCCTTGTCCTTGCACTTCCTTGGAACTCATCTTGAAGTTTGTCCCAAGCTTCTTTGGCACTCTCACATGCCATTATCCTTGTGAAAATGGTATCACTAATACAAGAATGAATGGCGGTGAGAGCCTTGAAACCTTTAGCCAATTCCTCCTCATGGTGCTTGATTTGGTTGACCGTTGCCCCTTATCTCAAAGGCTCGGGTTCTTGGGAATTTATGGTGACCTCCCAAAGACCATAAGCCTTCAAGTAGGCTTGCATCTTGATACTCCAAATGTTGTAGTTCTCCCCATTGAAGATAGGAGGAGAAGGAGTTGAAAAACTTGAAGAAGCCATGTGAATGTTGCTTTCTAGTATGAAGGAATATGAAAATATATTTGTGCTTTCAAGTATCTCTTCACTCTCAAGGAACGAACCAGCCCAAAAACCTCACAAATCTCACAAAAATGTGCCTTGCTCTGATACCACTTTGTTGGGGTGAGAAGGTTATGACCAAGAGCAAGCTAGCTTGAAGTGTTAGCAACAAGCAAGCTTTTGGTGATGCTCTTGGGAATGGTTGTGTGTGAGTTGTGTTTTTAGGTTTTGGTTATGGTGTTTTCTGGATTTTAGGGTTCCTAAAGTGTTCTAAGGTGTTGGAGAAGAGATAAGAAGAAGAGAAACACGTTGGATTTTGAAAATAAGGCTTAGATGTGTAGCCATTTCATTCATTTTACAATATAAGCTTGAAATTACAACTAGTTCACACATGCCAAGCATGTGAGCTTACAAAATGAGTAAAGTATTTGAAATTTAAAAAGTAAAATGGTCAACACCTAACTTTTCATACACAAAAAAGTCAAAAACCAGCTGCAACATGTCTATTCCAAATATAGTAAAAAGTGGCACATGGTTTTGAACTAAGTTCCTATTGTTTAACTAGTTTGGGTAAACAACCAAACTAGCTTCACCTACTTAGTTCTCCTTTGTATCTGCTTATGAAACTTGGTTTGAAGCATCCTTGGTCATCAATAAATATTGTTCCAAGAGCTAGGAAAGTTCTGGAACCGGATCATGGGCCAAACAGCTACAAAGCTGACCCATACTCTGCATACTGGGCCCATCAGATACAGCAATCTGTTTGGAATAGAAAATGGACTTTCCCATGTCATTTGGACCTGCAATTTGAACCATAGTCTTCTATATATGTCTGTAGACATCCCTCAAAATTTCAGCCCAAAACTCCATTTGCGACCTGAGATATAAGATAAATAGTGGAACTATGTTGCTGGAAATTATGAATCCAGCACCATAGGCACTTCAAGCATAACATTCCTACTCTTTTGTGCATAATTTTGCCTATAATTTTGCATACATAACTTAGGCACAAAACATTATCAAAATATACCTTGCATAAATTAAAACATACAAAGAAAAAAATATAAACTCATAAAAGGAAAGGATTTGATACCAAGGTGTGCATGCTAGCCGGTGACATGCACCATCAAGTGGCAAAATGGCCACACTTCAACATCCCCTAGAAAAACGAAATAGGTAATGAATTTATTTAGTTTTGATTATAAAGTCTTTCGATGTTGACGTTTAATAATGATGATTTGGACAGTCTTTGTATGTTTGTTTTAAGATTTTGGGTTTAATACAACTTTAGTACCTTCCACTTTTAACATAGTGTTGAAATTCAGGAGTTTTGCTGCAAAATAATATCATTTAGTAAGCAAGTTCATACAGGGGCTAATGTACAGTTATCTTTACAATTTTAGATAAAATTATTGCTGCATCAGAGTACCAAAAAAGATAAAATAAAATAAAATAAAATAAAGGAAAAAAAAAACAGAGTACTGGACGCGCTATTATGAATTCGTTCAAGTCAACCAAGTCGTTTAAGTGAACAAATTATATTGAGTTTAATTTGTTGAAAACTCAACGGAATTTGAAACATCTTTATTGGAAAAGTAGACTAATGAGTTATAATTTAACGCAAAATCTATAAAATTTTGCTGATTTTTGGTACATTATCGAAAGCAGTTTGGGAGAAATGACATTTTAACACGGATAAAAAGTGTATGCAAATCAATGGGCTTTACATTTTGGAGTTTTTTTTTTCTTTTTTTTGTTTTTGGGCTCACAAAATGCAACCCCATCCTTCCAAAAAAGTCTCCTTGTTAGTTAATTTTGATTGTTGTTGTAATCTTATCAATCCATGACCCCATCATCTTCTTTGGCTGACAATTACACCGACTGCGGCAAAACCTTTGGCGGTGGAAGTAATATTGGGAGTATAAGCTATCCATTCTTGGGTTGACCATCCAGATAGCAAGTTGAACTGCACAGACGACAACGTAGCTTATATCGAAATCTCTTCGCAGGATACAGAGTGCTGGAAATCAATGAGGGAACACGTACTGTGAAAGCTGTTAGAGCGGGTTAATTGGGAGATGTTTGTCAAAAAGAGCTCCGTAACGTCACCTCATTAGATACCACCTTGTTGAATTACACTTCAGATACCCAACAACTGACTCTGCCAGTATTCCACGCCATTTCAATTGCAGCGTATCCGGAGGATCAAATACTGATAATTTCTACCCAGCAGGAGAAATGAGTACAGCAGGCAACTTACCTGGCTTCACCAGTAAAGCCCCACACTTGGAACGTATGTGCAATGTCAGTGTGGGACTCCATATTTCTCAAAGCGATGCCACCGATTTACAAGCCAGTATGACAAAGTCAAATGAGAATCTGATAAAGACGGTGGATGCTGGGTTTGGGTTGATATGGAATGACAATCTGACAATCGTTGTGATGATTAATGTCAAAGCGGTAGCCGCTGTGGCTACGACGTGAGTTCTGATGAATTCGTCTGCTTTACAAACACAGGTTGGTCACTTTGGTTCATACCATAAATTTTATGATTCATTGTTTTTAGAGACGAAATGAAATAACAGACCATACTACATACCGTTTACTTTATTACTATACTTTGACCGGGTTTAGGTTTTGTTTTATTGTATCTTGGAACCTTTCGTGGGTTCATATTAATAACGTTCAATTAGACAATATGATAATATGCCGTTATTTTTTTTCCATTAGATTAAAAATTTTAAAAAATAAATAAAAAAATAGATAGTGGCTTTAATGGAAAAGTGAGGAAAAAGAAGGAGAGGATTTATGTTCTTTGGAAATGTGGAACCAACAATAGACATTTTTTGGTAAGGAATTACAATATATTTTAAGAGGTGATTTCACCTAGCTTTGGTTGACCTAAGGAAATTTTCAATGCTCCTGGAAGTATCGCTACTCCCTCTCACAAAAATATGGACCGGCTCTAAGGCCTGTATGTTAATTGTGAGATGGGAGATAAGTGCTCTCAAGAGCTTTTGAATTTTTTTCCATTGAATCTAAGGATTGAATGCGTATTCTAAGTGATCTCTTCACTTGGCAAGCCTATGAATACTTTAAAAGTACATATTATATAACACCGTACTTCAATTATATAACATGATATCTTCTCTGTTTGTTTAAAAACAGAGATATATAAAATGATGGAACCTAACGACTAATGGAGTCCCTAAGGTACCTTAAATTGATTTTCCATTATCTGACTTGCTAAATTTTAGTTTTACCCTCTCTTGTAGAGTCTTCTTCAAAGCACAATTTGGTAATAGGTAAAATAATGTCATGCTCTTTTATCATTATTTTTATAATTTTAAACAACAGAAATGAAATATAATGTACAACCTAATTTTTTTTTTTTTTTTTTTTTTTTAATGTAGGCATTTCAGAAGCTGTGGTGGACTTTTGATACTTTTTGCTATAATTCTATGAATCTGTGAGAGAGAATGGTCTTTTGGAAGAAAGATAGTAGAGAGGATATTTATGTGGTGGCATTTACGAGGAATTACACTTCACTTGCACCAAAGCAATATAGTTATTCACAGGTCGAGAAAATGGCAAACTTATTGGCAGAGTAATAGGGAAAGGAGGATATGGTTGTGTATACAAAGGAACACTACCTGATGGTTGCCTTGTTGCTGTGAAACTAGTAAAAGATTCCAAAAGCAATGGAGAAGATTTTATAAATGAAATTGCTAGTATGGGTAAAATTTCTCATATTTCATACCCAATGGTTCACTTGACATATTCATATTTATTCAAGAATATGAGAATGCAGACTGTTGCCTCGAATGGAAAACCTTGTACGTTATCGCTATTGGTTGCACCGTGGTTGAACATAAGGATTTTCCATTTTGACATAAAGCATGAAACATTATTTTGAATAAAGATTTTTGTCCCAAAATCTCTGATTTTGGCCTAGCCAAACTATGGTCAAACAAGGAGAGTATTATATCAATAATGTGTGCAGAGTATCTGCAGGGTATACAGCACCAGAACTATTCAATAGAAACTTTGATGGCGTGTCTCACAAATATGATGTTTCATTATGGGATGTTGGTTCTTGAAACGGTAGGAGAAAGAAAGGATATCAATCCTAGAGTTTCTCATACAAGTGAAATATACTTGTTTTCTTGTTTTCTCCACCGAAGCCGTTCTTGTTTTCTCCTGCAATGTCTCCTAAAGAATATACAAAATCATCATAAATAATAAAATAAAATAAAAATAGGCATGCCCATTGATTTCTAATAAAATACTATCTGATTTCTTCTTTTAACAGTTTTTTTCTTTTCCAATGTTTTGCCCATTGTCCTTCTCATATAAAATCATGCTTAGGTTTTGGCTTACGTTTGGTTCCATTTCCAGGTTATGGTGAATAAAGTTGAAGGTCGATTCCCTATGGGATGTAGCTTTAGGCTTTAGCAATGAAAAGTTAGAGCATAGTGGGGATGGACACTGCAGACTGAGCTCTCATACCTCGAACATCTAGAGAAATTTGCACCCACTCTTGGCAAATTTAAATTAGGTAGAATCACAATCAGAGCATGGAGGAAATCTTTGATACAAGCATATGGAGGTGAGACCCACACAAACGAGTCCACACATATGTGTCCCACCGCTTGTCTATTGGAAGTACGTGTGAGTCCCAAGTTCATGGTGGGCTCAATGTTACATGAAGCTTTAGGCAGGGAAGAAAGATATGGCCTTATAGGGATTTGTTTTATATAAAGTTAATTTTTATACTCAATCATTTTTATATTTTATATTAAAGATTAATAATGATTAAAAACTAATATACTTATCGGAAAGCGATCATACACTAAATTAAAAATTTAAATTCTAGTCCACGAATCGAGAGAAGAAATAAAAGAATTTGGTGTAATATCCACTAAATTTCTCAATTTGCTTAATTTAAATGTAATTAAGATATTTTGATTCATAGAAGGATTTCTACATGTTATTTCAAAGGAGGAAGAGATGCCTGTTTGTTTTCTTAAATGAAAATCTATATTCTCATTAAAGGAAAAATTGAAAAAGGCATTCAAGTAATTAATTTGCTGAGGAGTTTTTTTTTTGTGTTTTTGGGTTATTATTTATTATTTTTTTAATAAACAACTTGTTGAAGAGTTTAAGGCCTTTTTTTTTTTTTTTTTTTTTTTTTTTTTTGTGGTAATAAGTTTAAGGCTTTGTTTGGTTGGGTGGAAGAGTGGAAGGAAAGAAAGCGATGGTTGGAAAGATGAAACAAGGGGGAGCAAATTTACTGTTTGCTTAAAATGAAAAGGAGGAAGGATATAAAGGAGGAGGAATACCTTTCCATCCAAAACAATCCCTCTACGAGTGGAGGGATTAGTGGAAGAATGAACTGTACCCATGAATAAAATAATTATAATATGTTTTTTACCCTCCACTTATTGAAACTATTATTATTTAACAGATAATTTTTTGAAATTATTATTATTATTTTTTATTTTAATTTTTCTTTTGCTCTTTTTATTTTATTTTTATTTTACTTTTTTGTTTTTTGTTTTTTGTTTTTTCGGTTTGTTTGTTCAGTTTGATGGGCCAAACTCCAAACACTATATTATATGTTAACTTCCATTTAGTTTTCTTTTCTTTTTCTTTTTCGTTTTTTTTTTGGGAATAGTACGTGGAAGTTCTCTTCTTTTTTAATAATATTGCCAAAAAAGTTTTGCTAGTGTCTTTTAGTAAGTTAACACATGACAATTTATGACAATTACTAAAAAAAAAAAAAAAAAAAAATGGTCCGAGTAAAAAGAATCTGGAATAAAAAATAGTTTTCTTTTTCCTTTTAAATTCATATTCTTGCAATTTTTTCTATAGCATGCTCGGGCCTGTTTGATATTTTTTTAACTAATTAAGTAGTAAGTTATGAAAATCAAAATGCCCAACCAAATATATATATATATATATAAAGGGAACAAAAGCAAATATTTATCTTATTTGGTTATTTTCATGTTAATAATATTATTTAAAATAATATAAATTTCATATATTGCATTAAAAAAACAAAAAACACAAAATGAACTATTTATCAAACGGGTCCTTAATTTTCCATTCACGATCGAAATAAGATCGATGATATATAGATGTACACACACACACACACACACGCATATTCAATTTCCATTTGTGTCTTCTTTGTTGATTAAATGAATACAAAGTAAATAGCAAATATATATTACTAATACTTTCTTTCTTTTTTTCATTTTTTGGGCTTGAATCAAGTTTTCTTTTTCTTGATTTTGCGGGAACTTCAAATAAATATTTATCACCAATCATATAGTATAGTATACGCTTGCGTCCTCTATCAATAAAAAGAAAAAAAAAATTCTAAAAAAGAAAACAAAAGAAACGTGAGTCCAGAAAAAAAAAAAAATTTGAGTACCAATATATATATATATGTATATATTTCGCAAATCAACACATATATATGGAACAGAGGAAAAAAAAAAAAAAGAAACAATAAATTTTTTTATTTGGTTATTTTTATAGCAATAATATTCTTTTTAATAACATATTTTTCATGCAAAATTATATTGTAATTATGTAATTAAGATTAATATGGTCATTCGGTATCTAAATTGTTTTTTGTTTTTTCCTTCCATTTTTTCCTACTCTATCAAGCGAAGGATGGAAATATACCTTCCATTAATCTTCTTGTTATATCAAATAAGAGGATAAACATTTGAGAGGAGGGATAGGTTGAAATCCTCCCAACCCTTCATTTCTCCATCCCTCCTTCCTTGTCTATGCTTCTCATTTTCGATCTTTCCTACCAACCAGAGGCTAAGTTTGAAAAATTTTCTAGCAGGATCGGTGCATAATGCAGGCGGTCGGCTTCCTCCCCGTTGGCTGGTTTTTCGATGGCTATTGGTTGTGCAACCAGTCCCTTCCCACCAATTTGAACCCCTTGAGCCCGTTTCCAAGCTTAAATTGGCTTAAATCTCACTGGTTTGTGGGATATTGTGGAGTTCAAAACCGGCCATGACTCCTTGATGGGATTCCGGCCATCTCTGGCAGCGGTGGGGCAAATTGAAGGTATATTCTTGATGTCCTCATCATAAGCTTCGAGTTGGTACCTTATTTGTGAATTATGATCGAATATTTTGAAAGATGCCATTTTTTGATAAAATAATATTATTTTAATATGGTAATCTGAAAAATGTATGTTTAATATTTAAATAATTTCTATTTATATTGATGATGTCAAATTGTGTTGAATTGCATAAATATGGGTTGAATTAATGTTTCTGAAATTTGGAAAATTGTAAATTTTAAACTGCTGCTGTTAAATTATCGTTAACTTTACTGTGAGGTTATGGCATCTAATTGAATTATTGTGATCGAAACTATACTTATGTGTTTAATTATTTATTTCTACATGAAATTTTATGGATTTGATGAAAGTGTCAAACTTTAAATGTAGTTTATTAAATTCAAATTTTCTAATATTATATTATATTTCTATAAAACATATGATATTGTAAAATTTTATCGATTTTCGATGCATCATACATGTACCGGTATTCTGTAGTTATGGATGTGATTAGCATGCGGATGTAGTGTGATGAGCACACAGGTTTATACTCTCTCGTAGTTGCCATTGGACCGAAGGCAGGCAAATTTGAGATTGGCCATAGCCAGCCCCCTTCGTGGCCGGGATTGAGTTTATAGCATCGGCGTTGCTGGGACACCAGGGCTCCCTAGATGCCAGTTTTCTCTCTATAACCTCCTCGTCAGTCGATGCCTTGGGACGTTGGGCATCTTCGGGCACCACTAGTATATAGTATGTGCATCAAGTATTTTTTTAGTATATATATATATACATATTTATGTCAAATTATATTATGTTTTATATGCCACACCGTTCGGGGCGAGGATTCGATGTGGTCCATGTAGAGCTAGCCTCGTATATATGTTGCCTACAAATCCAAAGAATCGGACGGCCAATTTAGGCAACCATCCCGGACTGTATGGGTAGCAGAGTATCGGCGATAGCTAGAATCATGGATTGCATAGGTGTTAGATGGTATCGTATATATCTCTATTACAATTGTGCATATTTTATTATATGTTACGGATTTTAAGATAATATTTCATCTTATGCTACCTTGTCTATTCATGATTTGATTTCTTACTATTGATTTATCATATATTCATATTATTATTAATAAATTTTATCATCGTTATTATCATACGGTAACTTTGAACAAGTATTACAAACTACGGGTGAGAAAGATAGCCATTGGGCGAGTGTGGTTATGGGCAGGTGTGGTTCTGTGATAGCTATTGGGCAGATGTGATTATGTGATAGCCATTGTGCAGGTGTGGTTATGTGATAGCCATCGTGCAGGTGAGGTTATGTGATAACCTTTGAATATGTATGGTTATACATAGCCCTTGGTTATACGTAGCCCTCAGACAAATTGTACTAATATAGTTCTCATTATCATTAAAAATATTTACTATTATTATTGTTGGTGTGTTGATTGGTTTGTACACCTCTTTTTATATTATGCATTGGCATATTTGTAAAATGACATTTGAAATGTATTTGAATGTGTAGCACTAAGTGGGTGGTGGGGCGGACATGAATGTTTAAAGGTATATTTTGGTTGTTTATTTGGTAAATTATTCCTGTTGCATATATGTGTATGTTTTATATGATCTGTCATCGAAGTGCTGCAATTTGTGGAATTTATTTGTAGTAAGGAGGGAGGGATAAGGTGGTACGCTTTAGAAGTTTGTTTCCGTGTAGGTAAATTTTGGGGCATATCCTACCCTTAGGGGAGATATTACTGAATTTTCCATAGGATGGTCTGATAGGATCTTCTTGGGATTAGGGCTTATTTAGGATTCCGGTAAAGGATCTTGGATGGGTCCTGACAAATTGGTATCAGAGCTCTAGGTTCTGTTACCCCTTAGTGTCAGGACCCATCCAAGATCCCTCACCGGAACCCCCGATAAATCCTGATCCCAGGGAAGCCCTACCAGACCCTCCAATGGAAAATCCGGCAGAACCTTCCCTAAGGGTTGGACTTACCACAATTTCCCTGCACTGAAAATATACTTCTATATACACCACCTTATTCTTCCCACCTTGCTACAATTTAATTCCACAAATTTGCAGCACTTCAAATGAATAACAGGGAATCATTGCATAATCAATTAAATAATATATCCAACATAGTATACAGAGCGTTAATAAAGTTCTAAGTATGATAATTAATACAATGGAGTAGAAAGAAAATTACATAATAAGAAATGAAGAAAAGAAGACTTCTCGGAGTTCCAGGAACGATCAAACTGTCGAGCTCGCTCTAATAGAACAATGTTTACCACCTGAGCCTAAGGGAACGAAATTTGAAAATATGAGATGCTAATCATCTCAGTAAGCAACCTAGTCTGCTAACTATTAATAATAAAGTAATTTAGCAGTAAGTAAATAAATAAATAAATACATAAATGGTTTAGTAATAAGAGTTGAAAATATATTTTCGCTCAAAACCCTCACAGTCACTCAATTTGAAATGTTCCCTTTTTAAAACATTTTCACAAAACCTGATGTTTTATGTCCCAAGATTTAGAAAATAATTAATCAAATAATTTACAAATAAAACACAACAAATTAAGAATCCAAAATTAGAATGAGAATAATAATAGAAATGAAAATAAACTTTTATAACAATTACTAAAAGATTAATAACATATCATCAACAAATAATACAAAGATATCAATGAAACTCATATTAAAACAATTCAGGAAATAATCAAATAATTAAAATAACTTAATTAATTGAACAATTAAGTAAAGGAATAATTTAATCAAAATAAAACACCCATTTAAAATAAATGGTAAGAATAAAATAAAATGAAAGAAAATATAATATATTAGAATTGATTTCAAAATACCAAAACAATTTGAACAATAAATTTGTAAAATCATTTTTATAAAAATTGCGTAACTTTTAAATTTAAATAATTAATAAAACACTGTTAAATACATTTTTATTAAAACAAAATTTTAAAATATTTCATATTTGAAAATCATGTTGTGAAAATCATTTGATGCACACACTATATACCAGTGGCGCCAACAGTACCCAGCGTCCCGAGCACCGCTAGACAAGAGGTTAAAGAGAGAAGCTAACATATGGTCATGTGGCGTCCCACCGCGCCGCTGCAAACAGGCGTCCTGGCCATGGAGGGGGGTGGCTACGGCCGATATCAACTTGCCGAACCTCGGTCCGATGGCAACCACAGGATAACCCATAAATCACCTGTGCACTACGCACATCCACTTGCGCGCTAATCATATCCACATATACAGAACACCAGCACGTGTATGGTGCATCTCAAAACTCGTAAATCATAAAATCAATATTTGTATAAAATGCCACCGGGTTTATTTTAACCATTTAAACCCATAAATTTTTCACATTTCTTTTTAAAATCATCATTATAAATCCATCACATAAATTCCATCAATTTCAAGTCCATCAACTCTCCATTCCATTAATTTAAATATACAAATTTTCCAATGGCATATATATTTTGAAACATAATACTTAAAACAACATATCCTTTAAACCCACATAAACTTCATCAATAATTAAATTCCACAATTCCTCAATATATAATAAATTTAAAATAAATAATTTCCTTCAAATCCATACAATCAATCCATACCAAAGTAATATTAATTCACATAAATTCAGATAGTATTAAAATCATACAATTATGCACAATAAATCTAATAATAAACATAACAATAAATTAAAAGAATTAAAACCACAATTCCTTCAAATTCACAAATATATTTTTTGCACCAAAACACACATTAAAATTATCATAAATTAACAATATAAAATTAAAACGTAATTTTATTAAATCACCAACACATAAAACATATTTTCCAAATAATCAATTAACACAAAATATATAATTAATCACTCAAAATAATTTTTGAAGGTGGGTCACTCACCTCGAGCACACGTATCAATCAAGATCCTCCATAGGATCAAATCCACTACCCACATGTGCACCTAAAATATCAACGTTACATAAAATAAAATATATTATTAATATTTTAATCGGGTAATTCACAAACGGGTACCCAGGAGAATGAACACAAACAACAACCAAAATTTACGAATGATATACCGAATCGATGCTTGTGACGCAAGGATTACGAATCTGGTCCTACTTTCCGGAGATCGGACCCGTGGTGGCCGAAATCTCATCGGAAAGCTCTCGGATTTTAGACCTTCAATTCTCATAATCCATTAAGAATTGAGGCAAGTGGATACCGGTTTTGGGTTCATGGGGTCGGAATTAGTGGGAGAAGATGGACGGTGCAATTGGAAACTCGTCGAAAATCGATTTCCCGACGAGCCACCGTGGTCATCAGAAACCGTCATTGCTGGCGGCTCGTCCGGTGGCCACTGACCGTGATTTTTGAAGGAAACGTAGATCGGAGAATGGCTGAATGGATGGGACTAGCGGTGAGGCAAATGGAGGTCGGAATGGAGAGAAATCTATGTTTGAAGCAATCGGCGCCACCGCCGGAAAAAGTCTCGATCAAGGTGCATCGGCAGTCAGTTGCCGTGATTTTTGGCTGGCCGGCTGGTTTTCAGGTGCACGTCAAGGTAGGGTGGTGCTTGTATGGAAAGGGTGGTTGGAAAATGGCAAATCAACGATGGTCGGTGGTCGGTGGTGGTCTCTCCTCTCTCTCTCCTCCCCTCTCTTTCTCTCTCTCTCTCTCTCTCTCTCTCCGGTCACATGGCTCACGCACGAGTTTGAGCCAAAAAAAAGCCATCCCGTGGGTGCCACTTTGCACTCACAGGAAAGGTTGAGGGCTTGACATGTGGCGCTCATTTTTCACAATAACACCATTTAATCAAAAATAATATAAAATAATAATATATTAGAAAAAATTTGCGAGTCTATAACTTTTTAACCGGGTGTCCAAATTAGGCATGCCACTAGTTTATAGACTAATACCAACTAGTACTTTACAACCATACAAGAGTCATATCGAAATTCCACATAAATAAAAAGTCAAACTTGGCACCCTTGGATAGCTTGGACCGCAACTTGCCTTGTGTATAACTTTCAAACGGTAGCTCTGATTTCGACGTGCTACTAGTCTACGAACTCGGGACGATACATACTTTGAAATGGTGCCTAGATCAACACAAAATTCCATCTATAATAAAGAGTCAAAATTTTGACCTTCTCCGTCAACGGTCAACCTCGATCAATGTGCAAAAATTTTGACGTACTTTGGGACGGGATGTTACACTGGGAGTTTCTGAACATGATGTGGTAATGCATCTCAGACGGTTAGTTATCATCATGTAGTTATGATTGGTCAGTGGATGTTGTGATCAAAAAGTCCACATAGATGGGAAAGTTGTAAGACATACTCATAGTGAGAGATCATTCGTATGTGTTTCTTGCAAGTTACTTGGCTACTATTGAAAAAGAAGATTGACTTCGCCATTGAATTGGCTTTGGATATCGACCTTTGTCCTTACCGCCATGGCATATGGTTTAGCAAAGGGCTAAATTGATTAAGCCAAACCTCATTGTATACGTAAACTACATAAGACATTATATGGATCCTACAACGTTAAAGGCGTTGATGATCTGTTTAAAGGAGTCGGAATGGAGCACCTGTTGTTTGAAAGAATGATGGTAGTTTAAGGTTGTGTAACAAATAATCGACAATCTAAATAGGTGACTATCCATAATTGCTATTCCTTGCCAAAAATAGGTGACTTATTCGATCAATTTCAAGATGCCAAGGTGTTTTCTAAGATCAACTTGAGGTAGGGTTATCATCAATTAAGGATTTGAGAGGTATACATCCTTAAGACTATCTTTAGGGTAAGGTTCAGGCACTATGAGTTTTTAGTGATATTGTTTGGGCTTACCAATGCCCCAGCGGTTGTTATGGATTTGATGAATCAAGTGTTTCGTCCATATTAATATTGCTTCATCATCATATTCATAGATTACATTTTGGTCTATTCCAAGAGCCAAAGGGAGCATGTGGAGCATTTGAGGCGAGTGCTTCAGGCTATGAGGTAGCATCAACTTTATGTCAAATTCAACAAGTGTGAGTTGTGATTGAACTAAATAGGATTTCTCGGACATATTGCGTCGGTCGAAGGCATGTTATATATATCCTGAGAAGGTGAAAGTCATATTGAATTGGAAGTGTCCTACCACTGTATTAGAGGTGTGGAATTTCTTTGGTTTAGCTGGAGACCACCGCCGATTCATAGAAGAGTTTTCAAAGATAGCAGGACCACTCCATAACTTAACTCAGAAAGAGTTTGTTTAATTTGATGGAGAGGTATGAGCAGAGTTTTCAAGAATTTGAATGAGAGGTTGACAACCGAACCTATTCTAATTTTTCCTTATGGGAATGAAGGGTTTGAGGTTTATTGGGATGTATCCCATCAAAGGTTGGAATGTGTATTAATACAGAATCAAGGGGTGGTAGTGTATATTTTGAGACAATTGAAACAGCATGAGCAGAACTACCCCATGCATAACTCAGAGCTTGCTGTGGTTGTGTTTGCCCTAAAGAAATGGAGGTACATAATTCGAAGTAACACACCCTGGGAGTACGAAGATGTACCAACACTCGTTAAGTACTATGGATGAATTGATATAAAGAGGGAAGTAGTGGATTTTATACCGAAATGCCTAATCTACCAACAAATGAAGGCAAGAAGGCAGAAACCTGCAGGGCTACTCCAATCCTTACCTATTCTCGTATGGGAGTGGAAGAAGAGATACTCCTTGCGGTAGACAATATCATTGGATTTGAATACCTACGGATGACTATGGACAAAGTGAGAGGTTAAAAGCTGTCCAAGGTCGACAGAAAGGCTACATCGACATGCGTAGGAAGGACATAGAAATTGAAGTCAGAGACTGGGTATTCTTGAAGTTGTCTCCATGAAAGGGAATCGTGTGCTTAGGCTGATGAAGGAAGCTAAGCCCTCGTAATATAGGTTCTTATGAGATGATTGAGAGGATTGGATCGATGGCGTACAAAGTAGCATTACTGGAGGAGTTAGCTCGAGTACACAATGTGTTTCATGTTTTGCTGCTGCGAGAGTACAAAGTAAGTCCATAACAGTACTCGAGACTCTCAACATCGAATTGCGAGAGGACCTATCATACGTGGAACAACCAGTACAGATCCTAGATCTTGAGGAGTGAGTATTATATAGCAAGACAATTCTTCTAGTCAAAGTCTTGTGGCGGAATTACCGAGTCAAGGAGGTAACAGAGGAACTTGAGGCACAGATGCATGAGCAATACCCATATCTATTCCAGTGACATGCGAAATTTTGAGGATGAAATTTTTGTAAGGGCGAAAGGTTGTAACATTCCATCCCGAAATGCATCAGAATTTTTACATGTTGACCGAGGTTGACTGTCATTGATTGAGGAAGGGTAAATTTTGAGTTTTTGTATCATATGCAATTTCGCATTGATCGGGACATCATTTCAAAGTACATGTCAATGCGAGTTTGTAGACTAGTAGCACGTCGAAAACGGAGCTACGGTTTGAAAGTTATGAGCAAAACAAGTTGAAGTCCGAACTGTCCAAGGGTGTCAAAGTTGACTTTTATTTTTTCAAAATTGAGCTTTGACTCATGTATGGTTATGGAGTACTTGACAATACGAGTTCATAGACTGGAAGTACACCCAATTTGGACATTTAGTTAAAAAATTGTGGACCAGCAAAGTTTTCTACTACATCATTATTTTATTATTATTCTATTTTATATTATATTATTAATTTTCTTCCTTTTTCCTTTATTTTTCCTTTCTTTCTTTCTTTCCCCACGTGGGAAAAACACCTCTCCTTTTTTCCTCTTTTCTTTTCTTTTCTTCTTCCTCCTTCTCTTCCTTCCTTTCCCCCCGACAGGTCCGCCTTCATCCTCCCAAATCTCTGGCCAATTGACCACTGTACGGAAGGCAGCAGGCCACACGCACTGGACAGATTGGCGACCCACAATGGCACGACCTTAGCCACCAAATCTTAGGCCGATGGAGTGGCTAACGCACCGAGATCGGCGCATAACGCAGGCGATCGGCTTCCCCCCCCCCCCCCCCCCCCCCCGTTGGCTGATTTTTCAGCGACTATCGGCCATGCTACCAGTCCTTTCCCACCAATTTGAACCCATTGAGCCTGTTTCCAAGCTTAAATTGGCTCCAATCTCCCTCGTTTGTGGGATATTATGGAGTTCAAAACCGACCGTGACTCCCTGATGGGATTCCGGCCATCTCTGACAGTGGTGGGGCAAATTGAAGGTATATTCTTGACGTCCTCATCATAAGCTTCGATTTAGTACATTATTTGTGAATTATGATTGAATATTTTGAAAGATGCCATTTTTGGATAAAATAATATTATTTTAATGTGGTAATCTGAAAAATGTATGTTTAATATTTAAATACTTGCTATTTATATTGATGATGTCAAATTGTGTTGAATTGCATAAATATGGGTTGAATTAATGTTTCTGAAATTTGAAAAGCTGTAGATTTTAAACTGCTTTTAAATTATTGTTAACTTTACTGTGAGGTTATGGCATCTAATAGAATGTATCTTTATATGCTTAATTATTGTGGAATTGTATGTGGTTCTATTGACATTTAGTATGAATTAATTTGAAGGTTTGAGGAATTGATTATATTGAATTATTGTGATCGAAACTATACTTATGTGTTTAATTATTTATTTATGCATGAAATTTTATGGATTTGATGAAAGTGCATAACTTTAAAGGTAGTTTATTAAATTCAAATGTTCTAATATTATATTATATTACTATAAACATATGATATTATAAAGTTTTATCGATTTTCGATGCATCATACACGTACCGGTGTTCTGTAGTTGTGGATGTGATTAGCGTAGGGGTGTAGTGTGATGAGCACGCAGGTTTATACTCTCTTGTAGTTGCCATTGGACCGAGGGCAGGCAAGTTTGAGATTGGCCATAGTCGCCGCCCTTCGTGGCCGGGATTGAGTTTATAGCATTGGTGCTATTGGGACACCAGGGCGGCTTGAATGCCGGTTTTCTCTCTATAACCTCCTCATCAATCGGTGCCTTGGGACGCTGGGCATCTTCGGGCACCACTAGTATATAGTATGTACATCAAGTATGTTTTTAGTATATATATATACATATTTATGTCAGATTATATTATGTTATATATGCCACACCGTTCGGGGCGAGGATCCAATGTGGTCCATGTAGAGCTAGCCTCGTATATATGTTGCCTACAAATCTAGGGGATCGATAGCAGAGTATCGATGACAGCTGGAATCATGGATGTGTTAGATGGTATCGTATATATCTCCGTTATGATTGTGCATATTTTATTATGTGTTACGGATTTTAAGATAATATTTCATCTTATGCTACCTTGTCTATTCGTGATCTGATTTCTTACTATTGATTTATCATATATTCTTATTATTATTAATAAATTTTATCATCGTTATTATCATATGGTAACTTTGAACAAGTATTACAACCTACGGGTGAGAAAGATAGCCATTGGGCAGGTGTGGTTATAGACAAGTGTAATTATGTGATAGCCATTGGACAGATGTGGTTGTGTGATAGCCATTGGGCAGGTGTGGTTATATGATAGCCCTTGGCAGGTGTGATTATGTGATAGCCATCGTGCAGGTGAGGTTATGTGATAACCTTTGAATATGTAGTGGTTATACGTAGCCCTTGGTTATACGTAGCCCTCAGACGTATTGTATTAATATAATTATCATTATTAGTAAAAATTTACTATTATTATCGTTGGTGTGGTGATTGGTTTGTACATCTCTTTTTATATTATGCATTGGTATATTTGTAAAACGACATTTGAAATGTATTTGAATTTGCAGCACTAAGTGAGTGGTATGGGCGGACATGAATGTTTAAAGGTATATTTTGGTTGTTTATTTGGTAAATTATTCCGATTGCATATATGTGTATGTTTTATACAATCTGTCATCGAAGTGCTACAATTTGTGGAATTTATTTGTAGTAAGGAGGGAGGGATAAGGTGGTACAATTTAGAAGTATGTTTCCATGCATGTAAATTTTGGGGCATATCCTACCTTTAGGGGAGGTGCTGCTGGATTTTCCATATGATGGTCTGGTAGGGTATTCCTGGGATGAGGACTTGTCTGGGGTTCCGGAAAGAGATCTTGGACGGGTCCTGACATAAATTCCATTGATCTAGAAACAGAAAACAGTTTTGTCAATGTTCTTCTCAATTATTCACATATATGTGTATAGACGAAATACAAAATATCTCAAAATCTAATTTGAGATAGGGTACCGAATATAGAATTCTAATTCAACAAGCATTTATTGACCAATGTATATACATAAGTATGTTAAATGAGCTTAACTATCATGTTTTTATGGTCTGTGATAGCTTACTTATTTTTAAAAATTGAAAGTTTATTAAATTGCTTTTTCATAAAAAAAAAATAAAAAAAAAATTGTAGGAATAGGAGACGCAATTCCATTAAAAGGCGTCGCCTATTCCATGTTTTATTATTATTATGTTTTTAATCTTTAATTAGTTTTGTTGATTTCTCATCTGCAAATTTTAAAAAAAAAAAAAGCATGTTTGCAACATTAAAAAAATTACTAAAAGCAACTCTCAAATTCAAAAAAAGTGAAAAATTGGTTGAGTGGAAAGGCAACGTAGTTGTTGCAAATGCATCGCCTTTTCATCAATTTGGTGACTCTTTACTAAAACAGTGCATTGCCTAAAACTATATTAGCTAGTTCTTATTGTATTTTTACATCCAAGTCATGTGGCCTGGTGGTGTGGTGATTCCTTCAGAGTGTAAGAGGTCCTGGGTTCAAATTTTTTTTTTTTTTTTGTTCTTTTAGTCAATCTAATTTTATTTCAACTACAAATAATCAATGAAAATATTAGAGAAACATAATTGAGCTAGTTTCTTTTTTTTTTTTTTTTCTTTTAATCAATCTAATTTTATTTCAACTACAAATAACCAGTGAAAATATTAGAGCAATATAACTGAGCTGGTTTTTTTCTTTTTTTTTTCTTTTTTAAGATTTTGGTAATAGGCGACGCACAATGAAGATTGTGCATAGCCTGTTCTCCTCTTTTTTTTTTTTTTTCTAGGTTCTTTTAGTTAATCTAATTTTATTTCAACTATAACCAGTAAAAATATTAGAGCAACATAACTGAGTTTTTTTTTTTTTTTAAGATATTGGTAACTAGTGATGCATAATCTGCGTCGCTTATTACTAGAGTCACCTATTACTAACTGGAAACGCACAATGTGCGTCGCCTATTACCAAAATCTTTTAAAAAAAAAAATAGCTCAGTTATATTGCTCTAATATTTTCACTGGTTATTTGTAGTTGAAATAAAATTAGATTGATTAAAAGAACAAAAAAAGAAAAGGAGAATAGGCAACGCACAATCTTCATTGTGTGTTACCTGTTACCAAAATCTTAAAAAAAAAGAAAACCAGCTCAACTATATTGCTCTAATATTTTCACTGGTTATTTGTACTTGAAATAAAATTAGATTGACTAAAAGAACCAAAAAAAAAAAAAAAAGGAGAACAGGAGACGCATAATCTTCATTGTGCGTCGCCTGTTACCAAAATCTGAAAAAAAATATAAAAAAAATAGCTCAGTTATATTGCTCTAATATTTTCACTGGTTATTTGTAGTTGAAATAAATTAGATTGATTAAAAGGAAAAAAAAAAAGAAAAAAAAAAAAGAGAACAGGCAACGCATAAAGGAGACTGTAGGTCGCCTGTTATCTATATTTTTTATAAAAAAAAATCAGCTCAGTTATGTTGCTCAATTTTATTTTTTTTTGGTTATTTGAAGTTGAAATAAAATTAGATTGATTAAAAGAAAAGAAAAAAAAAAAAAAAGGTGATGCACAAAGAAGCCTATGGGTCGCCTGTTACCAAAATCTAAAAAAAAAAAAAAAAAAACAAAAAAACCAGTTTAGTTATATTGCTCTAATATTTTCACTGGTTATTTGTAGTTGAAATAAAATTAGATTGATTAAAAAAAAGAAAAAAAAAAAGAACAGGCGACGCATAAAGGAGACTGTGGGTCGCCTGTTATCTATATTTAAAAAAAAAAAATCAGCTCAGTTATGTTGCTTAATTTTTTTTTTAATTATTTGAAGTTGAAATAAAATTAGATTGATTAAAAGAAAAAAAAAAAAAGAAGGTGACGCACAAAGAAGCCTATGTGTCATCTGTTACCAATATCTTTAAAAGAAAAAAAAAAAAAGCTCAGTTATGTTGTTATAATATTTTCACTGGTTATTTGAAGTTAAAATAACATTATATTGATTAAAAGAACCCAAAAAAAAAAAAAAAAAGAGAATAGGCGACAACTGTGCATCGTCTGTTACCTACATTTAAAAAAAAAAAAAGTTCAATTATGTTGCTTAAATATTTTCACTGGTTATTTAAAGTTTTCAAGAATATTAAGTTGATTTAAAAAAAAGAAAAAGGGAACAGAAGACTCAGAATGATTTTTGTGCATCGCCTGTTACCAATATCTTTAAAAATATATATATACTATTTAAGATATTTGCAATAATAAACTATATATGAAAAATTATATAATTGAACAACAACCTCGTATAATTAAATTTTGTTGTTATGTAAGCATAGATAAGTGGATGGTTAATCATTTTTCATAAGTCTAGCATTTAAACAATACAATTCAGATAAAATATACGCACATTATTAAAAGTGACTTTGTTCAGCCGCATATTCAACGACTCTTAACGGATGTGCTGTGTGTTGTTGTTTTTAGCGACCGTTTGACATCGACTATTTTAGGATGCTTCATATATTTATTGAATTTTTACGGACGCGTTAACTTTAGAGTCATGGTTTTATTTTTTCAAACGTGTTTATTTCGTAGCATCGCTAAGTGAGTGTCACTAGATATCAATTTTCACGTAGTGCCCTTGGCAAATTGGAAATTTCCACAAGTACTGTTGATTTTTGTTTTGGGGGAGTGGGGCCAGCAATATCCTTGGTTTGCTTGCATATAGGTGCGACTCTTAGGTGTGGCTTGAAGACTTATTGCAAAGACATCCAAAGACTAGGAAACATTCAAAAGAAATTTGACGTAAGTTACATGGCAGCTTCCCCTAGGAAAATGAAATAAGTAATGAATTTATCTGGTTTTGATTACAATTTTTTTTTATATTGACATTTAATAATGATGATTTAGACAGTGTTTGTATGTTTGTTTTAAGATTTTGGGTTTAACACAATTTTAGTACCTTCTAGTATTAACATAGTGTTGTAATTCAGAAGTTTTGCTGCAAAATAATATCAATTAGTAAGAAATTCATGCAGAGGCTAAAGAAATCTTTTCAATTTTAAATAAAATTATTGCTGCATCAGAGTTTTTTTAAAAAAAAAGTAATAAAATAAAATAAAAATAAGAGGAAATGAAAAAACAGAGTACTGGATGCGCTATTATAAATTCGTATAAGTCAACCAAGTTGTTTATGTGAACAAATTATTTTGAGTTTAATTTGTTGAAAGCTCAACGGAAATAAAAACATCTTTGTTGGAAAAGTAGATTAATTAATTATAACTTAACGCAAAATTTATAATTATTTGCTGACTTTTAGTACATTATATAAAACTGGTGAGAGAAATGACATTTCAACTGGATAAAAAGTGTATATGCAATGCAGTGGCCTTTACATTTGGAGGACTTTCTTTTGGTCTTACGAAATGCATCCCCATCCTTCCAAAAAAGTCTTCTGGTTAATTTTGATAGTTACTGTAATCTTATTAATCCATGACCCATTATCTTCTTCGGCTGACAATTATTACTGACTGCGGCAAAACCTTCATCTATGCAAGTAATATCCGGAGTTTAAGCTATCCATTCTAGGTGTGTGATCAGCTAGAATATTGCACAGACAACGTAGCATATATCAATATCTCTTCGCAAGGATACAGAGTGCTGGAAATCAATGAGGGAACACGTACTCTGAAAGCAGTTAGCTTGGATTACTGGGGAGATGTTTGTCAAACAGAGCTCCGTAACCTTATTAGATACCACCTTGTTTGAGTACACTTTATATACTCAACAACCGACACTGTTCTATATTTTGATTTGCAGCTTTGGCCCAATATGCCATACCGTTTCATTTGCAGCGTGTCCGGCGAATCAAATACAATCAATTTCTACTCAGCAGCGGACATGAGCTCTATGAGCAACTTGCCTGGTGTCAACAACCCCTGCTTCACAAGAAGCACTTGCAACGTGCAAGGTAAGTGTGGTACTAAATATTTCCCAAACAGAAGCTGCCACTTCGGAATCCAATACGGTGGCGTGAAATGAGACTCTGATAAATGCGGTTGTTGGTGGAGTTGGTTTGATATGGAATGCCAAAGATACTTTATGTCTTGATTGCCAAACAAGTGGTAGCAGCTGTGGCTACTACGACCTGAGTTCAGATGAATTCGTCTGCTATCCAAACACAGGTTATGCCCATTTTATGCCCATTGTCTTTTGTATATAAATATCATGCTTAGGTTTGGGCTTCTGTTTGCTTTCTTTTGGTTCCATGTACAGGGGATGGCAAATAAAGTTGAGGGTCGATTCCATGTGGTACGTAGGTTTAGCAATGAAAAAAGTAAGAGCTTAGTGGGGATGGGACACTGCCAACTGAGCTTTATTCTACGTTAAATACCTACAGATACTTGCACCAACTCTTTGCAAATAGAAATTGGGTAGAATATTCATAATCAGTGCAAGCCACCGACTATGGAACTTCAAATACATTTGACTTAGGTGCACAACCTTCCAGAAGTTGGCATGCGGAAATTACTTTTTGCTTGTATGTAGATAGAATAGGTACGATGGGCAGGTGAGAACTGTAAACTTCCTAGAAATATTTCCGAAGACTTGGAAACTTTCAAAAGATTTTATTGAAGTAACTTGCACTGCAGCTTCCCTTCTAAAAATCAGATAAGTATTTAATTTAGTTACTTTTGATTATCAAGTTTTTGGATATTGACATTTTAACAATACGGTTGACTTTTTTGGTATTGACGGCGGGGAGAAAGGGAAACAATGTTATTGTGGCAATAAAAAACATTTTCTTGACGGTGGGGAGAAACGGAACCAATGTTAATTGGATTGACCAATTAATTTAACATTATCCAAATGTTGTAGTTCATCTTACGAAAAAATTAAAAATCAAAAAAATAGAAGACTTCATTCAATATATATATATATATATATATTTTGTAATTCATTTCATTTTATTGATGAAGAGTACTTCATTTTCCCACCCTAATCACAGCTACGTGAAAATGAATTCCAGGCTTCCCTCTTCATCGTTTCCTCTTCATCTTCTTTCATTTTGTTTGCTGTTAGTTACGATCAAGTTTCCTCCATCTTGGAGCTTGGAATATTGGTTCAGGGACTGCCTTAATCGGTTCAATTGTGGGAATATCACAGGCGTTGACTACCCTTTCTGGGGAGTTGGTAGGCCGGAAGGTTGTGGGTATCCTCATCTACATCTCCAATGCAATGAAAGCAAATCTACGATTGAGATAATGGATGTGAAATACAAGGTTTTAGGCATAGACCAAAACGCCTAGATTCTTCAAATTACAAGAGAAGATTTCTCTAATAATTTGTTTTGTTCACCAAAATACCCAAATACCACCTTCGATTTGCACCAATTTGAATATGCCCCAGACTTTGCAGAAATTACAATATACTATGATTGTCCTCCTGCTCTTCAAGGCAATATGACCAGGCATTTCAATTGCACTGATCAGTCAACTTATAAGGATGGCTTTATAGGGACTGAACCTCAAAATAATATGGGATGCAATTCGAGTCTTAAATTTGGGATTCGTCAGAGTTATTTTGGTGATATCGGGGATTTGCCGATAATGAGAGAGGCACTGATAGATGGATTTGGATTGAAATATAAGGTAGATACTGGGTTATGTAACAACTGCACCAAATCTGGCGGAGCTTGTGGTTACGACTTGGATTCCAAGCAACCAACTTGCTACTGTGAAGGTGGATCTTCAGGGCAAAGGCCATGTCCTCCCCCATCACCAACCACTGCCCAGAAAAAAGGTATCAACCCAGCTGATTTAATTTCCTTTTGATTTTTGGTATTTTGGTATACATACCACGAATAATTTTCAAATTTCACTTTTTCAACTCCAATTCATACTTTTCTTTTGTTTGTCAATTAGTTCTACTCTGGTTTTACGGACAAATTGCATGGTAGTTACATCTAAAGCGTGCTAATGTTTTTTCTGTTAAATGTGTTACATGAAGTTGGAATAAATCAATAAGCCAAACCGCCTCTTCTCCCGATCATAATACCATATTAAATGAATACTACAAAGCAAAGCATGCTTAGCTAAACTATGGGCTATCGTTGATGTGAAGGTTACTTTCCATGTATCTTTTGAAATTTGCTTAGGTGTTGTTTGTTAAGTTTTTTTTTTTTCTTCTTCCTTTTTTTTTTTTTTTTTTTTTTGGTTTTGTTTTCTTTTTCTACTAAATTGAGTGTACTTTGCTTGCTTCAATTGCTTGTTAATATTAGTTAATGGTAGTTAAACATATTAATTAACTATGAGCAAGGAGGGGGGAAAAAAAAAAGAAAACATAAAAACCAAATGAAAGACTCGCAGCTTGTAATTGTGTTGGTTTTTAATTAGTTTTATTTTTTGTCTTGTTTTCGTTTTGATTTTTGTTTTTGTATTTTTTTTCCTTCCTTCACTTTTGTATCTAAATCATGTGTCTAACAAACTCCAATTATCATTAACAAATAATTGAAGTAAGCAAAATATAATCTTTAGTAAAAAAAAAATAAATAAATAAAAAATAAACACGTTAACAAATGACACCTTAACAACTGCTTAATACTTTCTAGTATGTCACCTTAAAGGGCAAGGCATTGGTTACCTTCCTTTATTATTTGAATTTCCCTAAGCAAGTCAATTTCAATTTCACAGTCAATGAAATTTAATTCCAAATCTGAAAACAATCCCTCACTTAATGCATATATCTTGACTGGTAATGGTGATAGAGGTTGGTTTAACCATTTTGCCAAAGTAATCAGCTCTCTCTGTCTGAGTTTTGAATCACCACCGCGACTCCAAGCTGTCTTTTTTTTTTTTTTTTAACATATATTTTATATAGTTTTTTAGTATCAGTGGCTCCATCCACAACATGAACACATACCTCAACAAGTGTCTTTTAGATAAATGAGGACATAAATAAAGATTGTGAAGGATTATATAAGGTAATTATGATCCTCCAAACAATTACATATAAATAAAAGTTTGGAGGAAAAAAAAAAAAAGTTGCAAGATGGTCTCCTCTTCTTAAAAAGACAGAGATGTACAAAACGATGAAATTCATAGACTTTTATGAACTTATTTTTTGTTTCACCTCCTCTTGCAGGTTCGGATTCCATTAAATTGGGAATAGGTAAAGCACCCCATGCTCTTTTTCTTTCTTTGTGAAATCAAATATAAAATATGTATACAGCTCAAAATACATTTTTTGATTATAGGATTTTCATCGGCTGTGATTGCAATTCTGTTCTATGTGGCTGTATATCTATGTATGTATAAGAGAGGATATTTATCAAGTACAGCAATGATCCTTCGGAAGAAAGACAGTATAGAGGAGTTTGATGTGGAGGCATTTATAAGGAATTGTAATTCATTTGCCCCAAAGCGATACACTTATACACAGATCAAGAAAATGACAAACTCACTAGCAAACGTAATAGGAAAAGGAGGATATGGTTGTGTATACAAAGGAATACTACCTGATGGTCGCCTTGTTGCAGTGAAAGTTTTTAAACAATCCAAAAGCAATGGGGAAGATTTTATTAATGAAGTTGCTAGTATGGGTAGAACTTCTCATGTTAATATAGTTACTCTTATTGGATTCTGTTATGAAATGAACGAGAGAGCCTTGATTTACGATTTCATGCCTAATGGTTCACTTGATAAATTCATATTTGATCAAGAAAATGGGAGCACAACCCGGTGCCTAGAATGGAAAAAATTGTTCGAAATTGCTCTTGGCATTGCACGAGGACTGGAATACTTGCATCGTGGTTGTAACACAAGGATTCTGCATTTTGATATAAAGCCTCAAAACATTCTTTTGGATAAAGATTTTTGTCCAAAAATATCAGATTTTGGCCTAGCCAAACTATGGCTGAATAAGGATAGTGTTGTGTCCCTGAGAAGTGCTAGAGGAACAGCAGGGTATATAGCTCCTGAAGTATTTAATAAATATTTTGGTGGGGTATCTCATAAATCTGATGTTTATAGTTATGGGATGTTGGTTCTTGAAATGGTTGGAGGAAGAAAGAATATCGATCCTATAGTTTCTCATACTAGTGAAATTTACTTTCCATATTACATATATAAAGACATTGAGATGGGTAAAGACTTAAGAATTTTGGGAGTTACAACAGAGGAAGAAAAAGAACTAGCAAGGAAAATGGTATTAGTGAGTTTTTGGTGCATTCAGACAAATCCATCAGATCGACCACCAATGGGTAAGATTGTAGATATGCTAGAAGGAAACCTTCAACAAGTCCAGATTCCACCAAAGCCATTCTTGTTTTCTCCTGAAAGGTCTCCTCAACAATCCACAGAATCATCATAATAAATAATCAGTTTTTGTTTTTTTTCTTTTCCCCGATGTGTTGCCCATTTTCCTTTGTAATATATTATATCTGGCATGTTTTAGGTTTGGCCTTCTGTTTGGTGTCTTTCGGTTTCATGTCCAGGGGATGGCAAATGAAGTTGTAGCTTTGGAAGCTATATCTTGTATAAAGTGTACATATAATGAAATTTACGCCGACCCTTGGCAAATTGGAAATATCCAGAGTTGGGATAGAAATTTCCTTGCTTGTAGAAAATAAATTCTGCTTGCATATAGGTACAATTTATAGGTGAAGCTTGTGGACTTGTAGCAAAGATATCCAAAGACTTGGAAACATTCAAAAGAGATTTGATATAAGTTACATGGCAACTTCCCCTAGAAAAACGAAATAAGTAATGAATTTAGTCAGTTTTTATTATAAAGTTTTTGGATGTTGACGTTTAATAATGATGATTTAGTCAGTGTATATAGTTTCTTACAAGGTATTGGGTTTAATAAAATTTCAATACCTTTTATGATGTGATTCCGCCCGAGGCCGCTCAACCGATAACCCGCTGGGGTGCTGACTTGACACGGATGAAGACTAGGCCAATCAAAAGAGCTCAAATTAAGAGATTTAAGGGCAAAATGGGAGTATTTATACAGAGGTTAATCAATCTCAACAGAGCTTGTTCATACTTGAAGATACAAAGCCTATTCGAAGCATCCAAGTGGTGGAAGCCGATACGGACCCGGGTGACGGTTTTGATACATTTTTGGAGTCCGGGAAGCATGAAATGGTTCCAATGCTTTATGGGTTCAATACATATGCCTAAGAGGTCATGGAATCAAGTTAAAGCAGCCTCAAATGCAATCAAAAAGGGCTTGTACGGACAGCCTCAACAATTTGGCCGAATTTGCTGTATTGCTTGCTGGCTTTACTGTATTTTACTGTTTTAGCCTTTTCTTATTTTTCCAAGCATGGGCAACGTGTGGGACTTCATATTCAGCTTATTTTTCATCCTACGAAGCATCTAGAAGCTGATTTGAAGCTCAAAGAGGTCAAAGATTGATCAAAGTCAACTTGATCAAAAAAAGCTAGTATTTTAGTTTCCTAATTTTATTCTACTTTTTGTTTTAGGAAACTACCATTATTTTTAGTTTCTATTTATTTATTTTCTGGAAAAATAAGATTAGAAAAGTTATTATTTTATTATTTTCATTGTAAATTAATTAATTCCTAATTCAAAATAAAGGAATTAATTAATCCAAATTAGATTAGGAAAAGGAAAGTTTCGGCCAAGGTAGACTTCTTCATTGTGTGGCCGATTTTTCCTAGGGTTTTTAGGGTTTATTTTGTTTCTTTCAAAGCCTATTTAAAGGCTTATTTTTCATTAATGATATAACTTGACAACTTTGATTTGATTGAGAAAATACTTGTGAGATTAATTATCTCTTTGTTCTCTGAGAACACCTAAAACACCATTAGAGAATTGGTTGTTTTAGCTTGACTTATCAATAGGTTTTCCATCCCCTATTGTGGCGTCTACATTATACCAAGGTTTCTAACTACAGGTTGGTTAGGGGTTGAGGTCCATTCCATTAGAACTTGAACTTAATTAAAGATCCGGGCTAATATAATACGGGTTTAGGAGCAGGTCATCCTAGGTTCGTATCATTTGGTATCAGAGCTAAATTTTGTTCAGGTTTGATCTATCTTTATTTGATTTATTTGTTTTTGTGTTATTCTGCAATTTTAGCATTAGGTTAAGGTTGCATCCATCCTATACACGTTCAGCATCTTAAAAAAAAAAAAAAAAATTCATTCCTAGTTGAGTTAGGATTTCCTAGTTTTATCGTATTTTTGTTTCCTAGTTTGTTGGTTGTCTTTTATCATTGTTCTTGTTAATTTGGTTTTTGTTGATTTTTCTTTGCTGGTTTAGTCTTAAATATTTGCATTCATATATTAAAAAAAAAAAGAAAACAAGAAAAAAAAAAAAGAAGTTTGTGTCAACATTTAAAAAAAAAAAAAAAACTGCACATTTTGTTTATTTGGAGGTCACGGGTTTGGTGTTTGTTTTGGAGTTGGAATTGCAATTTTGGTCATTATTCTTGCTACTGCAGTTGTTTATGTTCTGTGAGTGAAAAAAAAAAAAAAAAGAAAAAAAAAAGAGAAAGAAGAGGTAAAGTCGGATAAAAAAAAAAAAAAATTTCAGTTTGTTGGAGTTTGATTTGTTTGCTGGAAATTTGTTGGAGCTGCTGGTTTTTGATTATTTATTCAATATTTGAGTTGCTGGGAAATTATTCTTGCTGCTGGATATTTGGATTTTGGGTGATTAAATTTTTTTGGATTAAAATTAGTTAAAGGAATTGATACAAAACTTGAATTACAAGAACAACAACCAACACTTTTCTATATTTTTGTTCTCTTTGATTCTTGATCGTATTTGAATTTCTTTTCCTGGAATTTTATTCTTGAACTCATAATCTACTACCATCTGGTGCAGTTTTCAAAAATTCCAACGTTTTCCCATTATTTTGCGTTTTCTTGTCTAGAAAGCCGAAAAATTAGGATTTGTTGGATTCTTTCGGTATTGCCTACTTTTTGCTACTGTTTTGTTGATAAGTTTAATTAAAATATACTAGTGATCTAATTGCTGTTTTTGTGGGTGTTTTAATTCGAACTTTGAGATAATTCATTGAGTGGAAAAAGGCAAGAGTGTGTGAGCTTAAAAGAGGGTAAAAGCCGAAACTAGTGTGCAAACACGAGTGTTGAGACCTTGTTTGAGTGAAACACGTGAGGGAGTGAATATTGTGAGGATTTATTTTATTTTTGTAGTATTTTACTAACATGGCAGATTCTAGAATAAGAAGAGAGGATCCACCCTTGAGGATCAATGAGGAAGAGTCCGTAGCATTTCATGGCGATGACCGAGCTACCGGAAGTGGAGATCAAGTGGACTTGAGAACTATTTTGGAATCAATACAGCGGATGAGTGCTCAATTTGAGCATGTAAATCAAAGAGTGGGAAGATTAGAAGCCTCACAAGGAAGGCCGAATACAAGAAATAGGCAAGAATTCCATGGAGGACGAGGCCGAGGACGAGGAGGTCGCGAGAGGCCGAGAGAGGAATTTGATGAGGAGCCATTGGACGGTGACTTTGAGGAAGGTATGGACGAAACCTTTGCTGTCCAAGATAGAGCTGGCCGTGGGAGATATAGGAAGGAGGATACAGATGAAGATTTGGGAAATATCAAGGTTAATATCCCACCTTTTATGGGTAAAAGTGATCCTGAAGCTTATTTGGAGTGGGAAGAGAAAATGGAGATGATTTTTGACTGCCACAACTATTCGGAAGGTAAGAAGGTGAAGATGGCAGCAATGGAGTTTGGCCATTATGCACTCCAATGGTGGATAAATGAGCAAAGCACCCGAAGGAGGGTTGGTGAAGACTTAATTACAACATGGCGACAAATGAAAGGAGTCATGAGGAAGCGGTTTGTACCATCCTATTACCAAAGGTTGCTGCATCAAAGGCTTCAATCTTTGTCTCAAGGAAGTAGGTCCGTGGAGGATTATTACAAAGAGATGGAGATGTTAATGATGAGGCTAAACATGAGGGAGGATAGAGAGGCAACAATGGCAAGATTTCTTGGAGGGTTAAACCGTGACATTGCCAACCAACTTGAATTACAACAATACTTGGAATTGGAGGAGATGTTGCATGTAGCCATTAAACTTGAGAACCAATTCAAGAGGAGGGGTGTTAGTACACGGTTTGGAGGAGTTTCTAGCAGTGGAAGGACAAGTTCAAGTGGCTGGAAAAACAATTCCACTTATGAAAACAAGTTGAGGCCGAAATTAGGAGAAGAATCTACCAACCGGCCAAGAAGGGAGGTCAAGACCGAATCTGTCCAAGCACTTAGAGGTGAGGTAAAATCTGATCCTAAACCTCAAAAATCCAGAGAAATAATTTGTTTTAAGTGCCAAGGAAGAGGACACATAATTTGTTTTAAGTGCCAAGGAAGAGGACACATAGCCAGCCAATGCCCAAATAGAAGAATCATGGTATTAAAGGGTGATGGTGAGCTGGAATCCGCAAGTGAAGAAAGTGGGGCTGAAACCGAGCAAGAGGAGGATCGCAATGAAGATGAATCCGAACCTGTGGATACATCTAATGTCGAGTTGAGCTTGGTTTCAAGGAGAGTACTTGCTGTCTACAAGGATGAAGAGCAGATACAAAGGGAAAACATCTTCCACACTCGCTGCGAAATACAAGGTAAAATTTGTAGCATGATTATAGATAGTGGGAGTTGTACTAATGTGATAAGTAATCTTGTAGTTGATAAATTAGGCTTGAAAACAATTAAACATCCAGAACCTTATAGATTACAATGGCTTAATGATAGTGGTGAGATGAAAGTAAACAAACAAGCCAAAGTAAAATTTAATATAGGTAGATATGAGGATGTAGTTTTATGTGATATTGTGCCTATGATTGCTGGACATATACTATTAGGTAGACCATGGCAATTTCATAAAGATGCTACACATTTTGGTCGAGAAAATAGTATTGTTTTCAGGTTTAAAGGGAAGAAGATCAAGCTGGAACCATTATCTCCTAAAGAGGTTTACAAGGACCAATTACAAATGCAACAAAGGAGAGAAGCCGAAAAGCTCAAGGAAAAAGCAAGTATGGCACCAACGGCTTCACCATCCTTTCAAGAAGGTAAGATTGAGGTTGCTGACCAAGGTAAGGTTTCTAAGGTTCATATTGAGTGGAAAGACCAAGAAAAAGCCGAGAGAGGGGTGAGAAAAGAGAGCAAACCCGAGAGCACACAAAAACTGGAAATTTCCGCCAATGAGAGCCAAACCGAGGAAAGAAAAAGAAAAGAAAGAAAAGAGAGGAAAAACCAGAATTTTTATTTGAGTTTAGGGGATATTAATAAGGTTATTGAGTGTAAGAAACCTTTGCTGGTCATGCTTTACAAAGAAAATTATTTTAATGATCAAACTAACTTTGAAGAACTTGAATTGCCAAGTTCAATGATTTCTCTTTTGAAGGAATTTGGAGATGTCTTACCAAATGAAATTCCAAGTGGACTACCATCCAATCAAGAGGGAAAAGGTGAGCTTGTTGTCCGAGGTAAGTCTTCTAATACTCAGGTTGTGTGGAAAAATTTTATTAAAACCAAGAGTGAGAAATTTGGTGCAAAAGCCGAGAGTGAGGAAGGTGAGATGGCATTGAGTGAGAAAGGAAAAGGAAGACAAGAAAGGAAGAATATAAATTGTTATCTTAGCTTTGGTGATGTTAATAGAGTAATTATGAATAAAAAATCATTGCTGACCATGAAGTTTAAAGATACTTATTTAAAGATGTCTTTATTGCATAGAACTTTATCTACATTGTTGAGAGCTTTACGTAGTGGCAATTTGAAAATTTGGAAAATATTGTTTGCTAACTTTAAAAAGTGTAATTTTTACCATAATGAGCATGTATTTCTAGATTTTGTTGTAATAGTATTTGACCCAGGAGAATTGGTTTGGGTGCTCTTACAAAAGGAAAGGTTTCCTAATCAAAGAAAGTCAAAGCTCATGCCGCCTATGGATGGACCTTTTCAAGTTTTGGAGCCCAATAACAAGAATGCCTACAAGCTTGATTTACTAGGTGAGTATAACATAAGTGCTGCATTTAATGTTGCTGATTTAACTCCTTTTGCTGCAGGTGATGATCTTGATTTGAGGACAAATCCTTTTCAAGAGGAGGGGAATGATGTGATTCCGCCCGAGGCCGCTCAACCGATAACCCGCTGGGGTGCTGACTTGACACGGATGAAGACTAGGCCAATCAAAAGAGCTCAAATTAAGAGATTTAAGGGCAAAATGGGAGTATTTATACAGAGGTTAATCAATCTCAACAGAGCTTGTTCATACTTGAAGATACAAAGCCTATTCAAAGCATCCAAGTGGTGGAAGCCGATACGGACCCGGGTGACGGTTTTGATACATTTTTGGAGTCCGGGAAGCATGAAATGGTTCCAATGCTTTATGGGTTCAATAAATATGCCTAAGAGGTCATGGAATCAAGTTAAAAGCAGCCTTAAATGCAATCAAAAAGGGTTTGTACGGACAGCCTCAACAATTTGGCCGAATTTGCTGTATTGCTTGCTGGCTTTACTGTATTTTACTGTTTTAGCCTTTTCTTATTTTTCCAAGCATGGGAAACGTGTGGGACGTCATATTCAGCTTATTTGGCATCCTACAAAGCATCTAGAAGCTGATTTGAAGCTCAAAGAGGTCAAAGATTGATCAAAGTCAACTTGATCAAAAAAAGCTAGTATTTTAGTTTCCTAATTTTATTCTACTTTTTGTTTTAGGAAACTACCATTATTTTTAGTTTCTATTTATTTATTTTCTGGAAAAATAAGATTAGGAAAGTTATTATTTTATTATTTTCATTGTAAATTAATTAATTCCTAATTCAAAATAAAGGAATTAATTAATCCAAATTAGATTAGGAAAAGGAAAGTTTCGGCCAAGGTAGACTTCTTCATTGTGTGGCCGATTTTTCCTAGGGTTTTTAGGGTTTATTTTGTTTCTTTCAAAGCCTATTTAAAGGCTTATTTTTCATTAATGATATAACTTGACAACTTTGATTTGATTGAGAAAATACTTGTGAGATTAATTATCTCTTTGTTCTCTGAGAACACCTAAAACACCATTAGAGAATTGGTTGTTTTAGCTTGACTTATCAATAGGTTTTCCATCCCCTATTGTGGCGTCTACATTATACCAAGGTTTCTAACCACAGGTTGGTTAGGGGTTGAGGTCCATTCCATTAGAACTTGAACTTAATTAAAGATCCGGGCTAATATAATACGGGTTTAGGAGCAGGTCATCCTAGGTTCGTATCATTTTAGTTTTAACATGGCAATGTAATTCAGGAGTTTTACAGAAAAATAATGTTAAGTAAGAAAATTCATACAAAGACTAAAGTACGGTTATCTTTATAATTTTTGCTGAAATTATTGTTGAATCAGAGGGAAAAAAAAATTAACAAAGAAAAATAAATAGAGATGAAAAAACAGAGTACCGAAAGGACAATATGAATTCGTTTAATTGAACAAATTATTGAACTGAATTTGTTGTAGAATTCAATCGAAATAGAAACATCGTTGTTGGAAAAGTAGACTAATTAATTATAATTTAACATAATTTATAAATATTTTGCTGACTTTTAGAAAACAGCTTGGGAGAACTGAGATTTCAACTGGATAATCATAACAGTATGTGGAATGCAATGGGCTTTACATATTGGAGGATTTTCTTTTGGTCTAAAATGCATCCCCATCCTTCCAAAAACTTCTCCTTGTTAATTTCGAGCAATACTATAATCTTATTAATCCATGGCCCATCATCATTTTCGTTCGCTGACAATTACACCGAGGCAAAACCTTCAACTACTATGATCGGCCAGAACACACTGTGGCTAACAAGATTTCCTGTTGAACTTCAATGACATGGTCACACAGATGTCAATGAGCTCCGAAGCTTATCGAGTGCTTGAGATCAATCAGGACAAGCATACTCTGGTGGCTATTAGAGCAGATTACTTGGGAGATGTTTGTCATCTGGTGGCTATTAAAGCAGATTACTTGGGAGATGTTTGTCATGTCAAATAGAGCTCTGTAACGCAACCTTACCAGATACCACCTTGTTTAATTACAATTTTAGATACTCAATCACTGACTCTTTTGTTAAAAATAAAAAAAAATAAAAAACAAAAAAATTAATAATAATAATAATTTGTAATTTGTCAAAGTCGGTTGAGTGGTGAAGATTCAAGAAGTTACACTTATGTTGCAATTAATGTTGCAATCGATGATAGCAATTAATGAAAGGGAGTCCAAATTGTTTACTAAAGCCATAGAAAGTTGCCACATGTAAGCTAGCTTTATATGTATTGATTAGATAATTGATAGATTGACATGTGTCCTCATGATTGTAGATGTAGCAATTTGGGTCATGACACGGTGACACGATTCGAAAACGACACGAAATAAATGGGCTTAAGTTTATCATAAATGGGTTCGGATCATAATCAAGTCAACCCATTTAACATAATTATTAATCATATCATTTTCGGGTTGGCCTGTTTAACTTGAAATTGACCCGTTATGATCCTTTTATTAAACGTGTCAATTTCAACCCGACACGATTATATACATATTACATTTAAATTTAATTTCAAATTATAATTTTATCCATAATATAATATTTAATAACTAAAAAATACTATAAATTAAAAACTTTATAAAAACAATTTCCTATTATTAATTTTTTTAAGACAAAAAATAAATCTTTAACAAAACAAAAATAAAAACATAAAAAAATAGGTTAGTTTTCGAGTTAATAAGTTACTTTTCGGGTTAACACGTCAATTTCAGGTTAACACGTTAATAGGTCAACACGACCTGTTAAAGTAATCATGTTAAACGGGTCGTGTCGTGTTGACCTGTTTATAAACAGGTCGGGTTAGTGTTTTAGATATCTGATACGATTAATAAATGGATCTTGTTCGTGTTAAGCATTTTTTACACGATCATTAAAAGGATTGACATGAACACGATCCATGAACACGAATTGCCATGTTTACTCATGAGTTGTATTTTTACTTGTATAGAAAAGAAAACAGCAAAGCATGCATATAGCGGTAGTTACTTTGGAACCGCTTCTTTTAGCTTATATATAGGCTTGTACTCTTGTTTTGTATTAATTATGGGAAATAAAGAAATTATAACTTGCATTCCTTTTGTATTTTTTAGCTCTTCTCTTCCTTCAATTTTAATTAGTCTGGGCCATCCTGTTTTCTTTTACCAAACAAGTATTTTGTTTAATCTCCTTAACTTTAAGCCTTGATTTTAAATACTTTTTCATATAATATCCAACAAATTTGGTATTAGAGCCTCGTTCTTGCCTTTTTTATAAAATACCTATGGCAGTCAATAACCAATCAACCTTTAGTTATGCTCAAAATCTAATTCCCATCTTACTGGTGAGAATTATGATTTTTGATGCATCCAAATGAAAACCCTTTTTTATCTCACAAGATTTGTGGGATATAATTGAAGAAGGCTATGATGTGCCTGCAAGTCCCAAGCAACTGCAGTCGTGGACGGAAATAGCAAAGAAGGAGTACAAGCAAAACATCCAAAGAGATGCACGAGCGCTACTTTTCATTCAACAAGGGATAGGTAAAAGCATTTTCCTTCAATATCAAATGCAACAAAATCTAGAGCTGCATGGGAAATTCTAAAACAACAATTTGGAGGCCATGAAAAGGTAATCTCTATTAAACTTCAAACTCTTTGGAGAGAATTTGATAATTTAACAATGAAAGAAAACGAAACTATCCAAGAATTTTCTTCTAGAGTTTCTTGAATTATTAACCAAATTAGAAGTTATGGAGATAGTATTGCTGATAAAAAAATTGTAGAAAAAATATTAAGATGTTTGCCAGCAAACTTCGAGCATATTGTTGTAGCTATAGAAGAATCCAAAGATTTGAAAACATACTCTTTGGATAAACTATTTGGCTCTCTTGAAGCACATGAAAAAAAAATGAGCAGGTTTTCTAACCAACCTATGGAGCAAGCATTCAAATCAAATTGCAACATCACAGAAAGAAATTTGGCAACCTTAACAAGCAACTCAACAGAAGAGGAGGTTCCTTTAAAAGAGGACGTGGTAATCAAGGCTAAGGCAGAGGAGGAAGAAACAATTATGAGCAAAGAAATTTCCTGAGTAATTCTAAACCTTATTGCATTATTTGCAAAAATGTAAGATCCCACATCGGTTGGAAAGGGGAATGAAGCATGCCTTATAAGAGGGTGTGGATACCTTTTCCTTGAAAAACCTTTTAAAACCGTACGGGAAGGGCCCAAAGCGGACAATATCTCATGCGAATGGACTGGGCTGTTAACAGTTCATATCAGAGTCGATACTCGGATTGGTGTGCCAACGAGGGCGCTGGGCCCCAAAAGGAGTGGATTGTGAGATCTCACATCGGTTGGACAGGAGAACGAAGCGTACCTTATAAGAGGGTGTGGATACCTTTCCCTTGAGAGGCCCTTTAAAATCGTGCCGGCAAGGCCCAAAGCGGACAATATCTCATGCGGGTGGACTAGACTGTTACAAAAAACCTGGGCATCAATCAAAAGATTGTCGTTTTAAATGCACAGAGTGCAAAATTTCTAATCATTCACAAAGAGATTGTTGGTATAAAGACATGCAAGAAAGGAATGAAGTTAATTATTTTGAAAAGGTTAAAGATAGTCAATTATTTTATTCATGTATGTCTGTTAAACAAGAATCAAAACATACAAGGTTTTTGGATAGTGGATGCAGTAGTCATATGACAGGTGATCCACAACTCTTTGTGAAGATGGATAAAAACTTTTTATCTAAAGTAAAGCTTGGAGATGGAAAGTCACATGAGGTCAAAGGAAAAGGAGTAATAGCAATAAACTCTAAAGGAGGTAATTCTAAACTCATCCATGATGTGCTTTATATTCCTGGCTTAACATCAAATCTCTTAAGTATTGGCCCGTGTCAGGACCCATCCAAAATTTCTTACAAGAACCCTAGACAAGCCATGATCCTAGGAAAACCCTACTGGACCCTCCAATAAAAAATACGGCAGCATCTCCCCTAAAGGTTGGACTTACCATAAAATTCACTGCACAGAAAACACATTTCTAACAATATCTCCTTATTCCTCCCGCCTTACTATAATTTATTTCTACAAAGTTCAGCACTTCAAAAATTAACAGGGAACCAGTGCAATATTATATAAAAGCATCCATACAATATACAGAGCATAAAGGGTTTACAAATAATTATGGAATTTGATACAACAAAGTATAAAGTTAGTGGTACAAGGTAGGAAGGAAAAGAAAGAAAGGACTCCTTGGAATTCGGCAGCAACTAAAACGTCGAGCTCGCTTCGGTCGATCACATCTACTAACCTGGGTCTAGATGAACGAATTTAAAAATGACGTGAGATGCTAATCATCTCCGTGAGTGACCCGGCATTATACACTACTAATAATAATAATAATAATAATAATATAACAATAAAATGATCTTCATTAATAAATAAATACTAAGTATTTTGAAATAATGTTTTCTCTCAAAACCCTCACAGTTCACTCCATTAGAAATGTTTCCCTTTTAAAATATTTTCACAAACCCAATAATCGTATACCCCAACGAATCACAAATAGTTAATTATATAAATTGCACATAAAATATAATAAATTAACGATCTAAAATTTATAATGGAAATAATAAAAGATAATTTTAATAACAATTATTAAAATTATAACATGATGTCATAAATAAATAAACCAAATCACAAATAAATCAATAAATAAATAATAGAACTCATAGTAGAAGAATTTAGCACAAATCAAATTAATTAAACAAGGATTGAATCAATGAAATAATCAAGAAATACTATTTAATAAATAAAATGCAATTGATATGCAATAAAAAAATTAATGAGAGACATCAATTAATTAAATAATAAAATCACGATTAAATACCTTTCGTTTCAAAAAAAAATTTGAAAACATTAATTATTATAAATAGGATAAAACGCAATTAAATCCAATGAATCTTTAAATATGATTTAAAAATAGATTTTGTTTAAAAATTTCATATCGAAATATCCTGATGCAACATACTATATACCAGTGATGTCTGACGGTACCCAGCGTCGCAAAGCACTGTCTGACGGGAAGTTTAAGAGAGAACCTGCATATGGTCACCATGGCATCCCACTGGGCCGACACTATCAACAGTCACTTGACCATGGAGGGGACGGCTGATGCTTACTGTGCATTATACCCTGCCAACCCTCAAACCCAATGGCCTAATCATGCGTGCTAATCATATCCATGTAAATACAGTACAAAATACCAGTACTGTATGAGTGCATCTAAAAATCATAAAATCAATATATTTTTAAATATCAAAATCTCATAAATTCCACTTTCAAATCCGTTAGTTCACATCACCTTTAAACTCATAATTTTTTCACAATTCCTTTAAATCATCCTCATAAATTCATCGAGTTCAAATCCATCAACTTTCATAGCCATCAATTTGAATTACGAATTTTTCAATGGCATAGGGTCAAGTCTTTAATATTTCAATGCATAAATATTTTTGGAATGTAATAATTTAAATCAATATTTTTCTCAAATTCTCAAAAATTAATTTAAATTAAATGTATCCTTAAAATCACGTAAAATTTATGCATAGTTAAATTTCATGATTCATCAATGCATAATAAATTTAAAAAAGATAAATTCTTTCAAATCCAAGAATCAATCCATACCAAAAATAGTATTGAAACCACATAAATCCATATATAATTAAATTCATACAATTATGCACAATAAATTAAATAATAACATAACAATGATTAAGAGAATTTGAAACTACAATTACTTTAAATTCCCAAATATATTTTTGGTCCCAAAACATATATTAAATCAGCCAAAATAATTTTGAAGGTGTGTCACTCACCTCGAGTACGCAATTCAATAAAGATCCTCTACGGGATCGATTCTACAATTCACACGTGCTCTTAAATATCAACATTACACAACAACAAATAAATTAATATTTTATTCGGATAAGTAATACACGGTACTCGAAGGAGCTAACACAAACGGTATCCAAAATTTGTGAGTAATATATCGAAACGAAGCTTATGGAATGAGGATCATGGATTGAGGCTAACCTCCTGGAGATCGGACCCGTGATGGCTAGAATCTTGTAGGAAAGCTCTCGAAATTCAAGTCCTTGATTCTCTCAAACCATCATGAATTGGAGGAAACTGACCTCGGATTTGGCTTTAGGGAGGTCGAATTAGTGGGGAAGGATATGTGGGGTGATCGGAAACTCATCGGAACTGGGTTTTCCGATGAGCTGGCAGCGCGTCCGGTGACCATTGGCCTTGAAATTCGGTGGGGAGATAGATCTGGTGATGGGTAAACCAATGGGACTGGTGATGAGGTAAATGGAGGTCTGATTTGGGAGAAATCACTGGAGAAGAAAACAGGCCACTCACTGGAAAACATCCCGATCCAGGCACGTCGTCGACAATCTGGCTGTGAGTTTTGGCTGGCCAACCGGTTTTGATGGGTGGGGCAGGGTGGTTAGGCACATGTATTGTTATGGTGGTTGCAAATGGGTGAACGTGGTTGGCCCATCCTCCACCCTTTTTCTCTCTTTCTCTCTCCTCTTTCTCTATCCCCCCATCTCACACCATTTCACCCAATCAAAAAGGCTCCCATGGGTGCCACTGTGCACTCATGGGTTGGCCGGATTTTTGACACGTGGCACCACTATTCACACACATACAAATCAGTGAATAGTAAATGCTGTCTCGGAAAAACTTCACAGGTCCGTAACTTTCAAATCACATGTCCAAATCGGGTGTGCCATTAGTCTATGAACGCATATCGATGAGTACTTCACAACCATGCATGAGTCAAAGCTCAATTTTACAAGAGTAAAAAGTCAACTCAGCACCCTTGAATAGTCATGTGATGAAAAATTAGCTTTTCAAAGTCAAAAATTCTCTTATTATGCCATGTGATGAAAAATTAGCTTTTCAAAGTCAAAAATTGGATGAGTCATACTTATGGCATTTAAGATATGGGAATTTAAATTATAATGGCGTAAAATTATTAAAAGACAAAAATATGGTTTTAGGCCTACCTTCTATTGCCCACATAGATAAAGCCTGTGAAGGATGCATATATGGAAAAATGCATAGATTGCCATTTCCCAAAAATACCTGGAAAGCAAAGGCACCATTACAATTGGTACATTATGATATTTTTGTACCAACTTAAAATCCATCGCTGAATGGAAAAAGATATTTCCTTTTTTTTGTTGATGATTATACCTAAATGATGTGGGTATATTTTCTAAAAGAAAAGTCATAAGATTTTTCGGTATTCCAAGAATTCAAGGCGCTTGTAGAAAAGCAAGTCGGAAAGCCGCTGAAGACACTTCGCACAGATCGTGGAGGAGAATTCATGTCTAAACCATTTATTGAGTATTGCAAGAAAAATGGAGTTCAAAGACAGTTCACAGTTCGGCATACCCCGTAGCAAAATGGTATAGCTGAACGAAAAAATAGAACAATTACAGAAATGGCTAGAAGTATGCTAAAAAAGAAATGCCTTCTAGATAACTATTGGGCAGAAGCCGTCAACACTGCCATCTACATTTTGAATAGATCTCCAACAAGAGCTGTCCTAAATAAGACTCCATATGAAGCATGGCACAAACAAAAGCCCCAAGTACAACTTTTAAAAGTATTTGGATGTGTAGCTTACGCACATTGTAACAGCTCAGACCACCCACATGTAGATATTGTCTGCTTTGGGCTCGCCTGCACAGTTTTCAAAATGCATCCACAAGGGAAAGGTATCCACACCCTTATAAGATATGCTTCGTTCTCCTTTCCAGCCGATGTGGGATCTCACACTCCTCCCCTCTTGGGAACCAGCATCCTCGTTGACACACAGATCCGGGTACTAACACAGATCCGTGAGTGCACAGTGACACCCACAGGAGGCATTTTGATTGGGCAAATTGTTATGTAGGGTGTGTGAGGAGTGAGGTGGAGGAGAGAGAAAGACGAGGGAGAAAGAGATGAAAGAGACTCGCCACCGGCCACCATAGATCCACCCTTTTCTGGCCACCACCATGAAGCCAACCTGAAAACCCGCGGACCAGCCAAAAATCACGGCCAACCAATCGCCGATGCGCCCAGATCGAGGTGATTTTCGGTGGCAGCATTGATTCATTCTCTGGTAGATTTCTCCCAACCAAACCTTTGTTTGCCTCACTGCTGGTTCCGTTGAGTCACCTATTCCCCGATCTACCTTCTCACCAAAACTCATGACCAATGGCCACTGGACGCGTCACCGGCGGTGATGGTTTCTGATGACCACGGCGGCTCATCAGAAAACTTGATTCCAACGAGTTCTCGATCACACCGCCTACCTTTCCCACTAATCCAAACCCCTTAACCCAAATCCAAGGTCAGTTTCCTCCAATTCATGGCAGTTTATGAGATCCGAGGACCTAAAGATGAAAACCTTCCCAACGAGATTCTGACCACCTCGGGTCCGATCTCCGAAAGGAGCATGTGTGGGTCGTGAGACTGATCCTATGGAGGATCTTGATTGATTCGCATGCTCGAGGTGAGTGACCCATCTTTAAAACTATTTTTGGGTGATTAGTTATATTTATCTTGTGTTAATTTAGTATTTAGAAAATATGTTCATGTAGTGGAATTTATATATAATTGTAGTTAATTTGTATTCTTAATTTTGGGTGATTTCTTTTATATTTATATATACCTATTGATGCTAAATTAAGGTTTGGATTATTATTATTGTTATTTAATTGAATATATTACGCATGATCGAGGTATTTCATTAAAGTAATTGTACTTGAATTCTAGATGAATTTTAATATTATTTTTGGCATGATTTGATTTTAAAGATTTCAAGAAAAATATTGGTTTAAGTTATGGTGCTTTTAAAATATATATTTATGCACTTGAAATATTATCTTATTGATTTTTTGATATAGGAAAAATTATATATTATTGATGGATTTATGCTAGTGATATTAAAGAAAAAAAAAGGTGGAAATGTGAATTTGAAAAGTGGTATAATTCCCACGGTGAATTTTGAAAAATTGGGTATTTTAATAATAAATTTAGTTATTTGTTTTAGACGCACTCATCCAGTACTGGTGTTCTGTATTGTATATGTGGATAAGCGAGCAGGTTGTAATGTCTCCCATGAGTTGTCATTGGACAAGGGCAGGCAAGTTTGATATTGGCCATAGCCGTCCCCCTACATGGCCGGGATGACGGTTATAAGCACCGGTGCTGTTAGGACGCCGAAGCGACCGTATGCAAGTTTCTCTCTTTAACCTCCCGTCAGATGGTGCTCGGGACGCCGGATATCGTAGGAGATCACTGGTATATAGTGTGGTATGTCAAGTATTTTTTTTTTTAAGATATAAATTTCAAATTCCAAAGTTTTAAAATCGTATATAAAATTAAACGTATTTAATTTTGTTTTACTATTTATTTCAAACTAATATTTTCTAAAATGTATTTATTCATGTTTTTATCAATTATTTTAAATTGGTGTTTTAGATTTTTCTTTTACCATGTTGATATTATTTATTTAAATTTTGAGATTTTAACATGAATTTTATTGTGTTCTTTTATCTATTTTAAATTGAGGTTTAATTCTTTGATTATTTTACTTATTTAAATAATAAATTTTATAATTTATATTTTGAGTGTAAGTCTTTTCCTTAGGGGAGATGCTGTCGGATTTTCCATTGGAAGGTTCGATGGTGTTTCCCTAGGATCAGGACTTGTCCAGGATACCGATAAGGGGTATTGGATGGGTCCTGAAAGTTTATTTTTGTTTTATGCCAAATTCCTTCAATCCAAATTTATCTATGATTTTATTTATTTTATTTAATGATATCTTATTCTAAATTTAATAATTGGATTTTTTAAAAATGTTTTCAATGTATACATTGAGTTCTAAATTAATATTTGTATTTTATGTGCATTCTACATTATTGCATTCCATTTAATTCAATATTTCCTTGATTAATTTTAATGTAAATTTATTATGATTTTGCTTATTTTATTTATGACATTTTATGTACAATTTAATAATTGTTATTAAAATTATTCTTGTTTCGTGTTATACATTCTAGATCTTTAATTTAATGTACTTTATTTATAATTTATTTAATTAATTATTTCTTGATTTTTAGAGTCCAATTATTGGGTTTTGTGAAAATGTTTTAAAAAATGAAATTTTTCCAATTGAGTGAACTGTGAGGGTTTTGAGAGAAAACAATATTTCAACTACTTATTATTTATTCGATTATTTATTATTAATTAATCAAGTTTATTTTATCGCTACATTATTATTATTATTATTATAACTATGTCATAGTTAGGGTCACCCACTGAGATGATTAGCATCTCATGCTTTTAAATTTTCTTCCCCTAATGTGAAGTCCCACATCAATTGGAAAAGGGAATAAAACATGGCTTATAAGCGTGTAGATACCTTTCCCTTGTGGATACGTTCCCATGAGGGAACTAAAACCGTGAAGGGTAGGATTGGGCTTACCACCTAGCTTCCAAAACGGACAATTCTCATGCGGGTGGTCTGGGCTGTCACAGATGGTATCAAAGCCAGTACCTGGATCGATATGCCAATGAGAACGTTGGCCCCAAGAAGGGAGGAGTGTGAAGTCCCACATCGGTTGGAAAGGGGAATGAAGCATGGCTTATAAGCCTATCGATACCTTTCCCTTGTGGACGCGTTCCTATGAGGGAAGTAAAACCGTGAGGGGTAGGATTGGGCTCACCACCTAGCTTCCAAAGTGGACAATTCTCATGCGGATGGTTTGGGCTATCACATCTAGGCCCAGGTTAGTAGATTTTAATCGTCCGGAGGCAAGTTTGATGTTTTTGTTCGTTGCTGAAAGTCCAAGAAGCTTTCCCTTCTTCTGCTCCCTACCTTGTATTATTCCTTTTATCTTTTATTGTATTAAATTTCATATTTAATTGTATCTTGATAAAGCTTTGTATACTGTCTTGAACGTTTATTTATTAATTATGCATGAGTTCCCTGTTAATTATTGAAGTGCTGCAGATTTGTGGAATTAAATTATAGTAAGGTGGGAGGAATAAGGCAGTGTATATAGAAGTGTGTTTTCAATGCAGGGAATTTGTGGTAAGTCCAACCCTTAGGGGAGGTTCTGCCGAATTTTCTATTGGATGGTCCGATAGGGTTTCCCCGGGATCAGGGCTTGTCTAGGGTTTCGATGAGGGATCTTGGACAGATCCTAACACACATGTCCCCTCAAAATACAGAGAAAAAATTGATGAAAAAGGAGAGAAATATATATTCTTTGGATACAGCAGTGAGTCAAAAGGTTACCGGCTGTACAATCCAAAAACAACTAAGCTGATAATTTCTAGAGATGTTATCTTTGACGAATCTACAGCGTGAAATTGGGAAAACACTCCCAAAACAGGAGAAAAAATATTTGAAGAAATTCCTTTTCAGGATAAGTCAGATTCTCAACCAATTCAAGATGCTGGTCTAAGTACAAGTCGTCAAGAATCTCCAAGCCCAATCCAAATAATGGATATATCTTCAGATGATGAATCACCACCAAGAAAGGTACGCTCACTCGTAGATATTTATGAATCTACTAATATGGCATTTTTTGCATGTGAGCCTCAAAATTTTGAAGAAGAAGTAAGAGAAGATATTTGGATTAAAACAATGGATGAAGAAATTGCAACAATTGAAAAGAATGATACGTGGGAACTGATGGATCTACCTGAAGGCAAAGATGTTATTGGACTCAAATGGGTCTACAAAACCAAGTACAAAGACGATGGAACAATTCAAAATTACAAAGCACAGCTAGTCGCCAAAGGCTATTCGCAACAGCCAAGAATCGACTTCAGTGAGACATTCACACCAGTTGCTCGAATGGAAACTGCAAGAACAGTTCTCGCATTAGCTGCTTAAATGGTGGTACCTGTTTATCAACTGGACGTCAAATCATCATTCCTTAATGGAGAACTCAAAAAGGAAGTATATGTGGAAAAACCTTTGGGTTACACCATCAAAGGAAAAGAAAACAAAATCTTACGATTAAAGAAGGCATTATATGGATTAAAGTATACACCATGAGCTTGATTCATACTTCAGACAAAATGGATTTCAACGGAGTCCAAGTGAGCCCTCTTTATATGTCAAAAAAGAAGGTATGCAAGATATTCTCATTGTCTGCTTATATGTTGATGATTTTATTTATACTGGTACTAATCCAAAAATGGTAGAAGAATTCAAAAGAGTAATGATGAAAGAATATGAGATGACAGATCTTGGCCTAATGAAATATTTTCTTGGCATCCAAGTTCAAAGGAGAAATATTTATTTCTCAAGATAAATATTTAAATGATCTTCTCAAATGTTTTCACATGGACACATGTAAACCGGTGTCTACACGAATGGCATTAAATGAGAAGTTGCATAAAGATGATGGTGCAAAAAAAGCTGATGCAACAAATTACAGAAACCTAGTTGGATGCCTCATTAATCTAACAAATACCAGGTCAGATATTGTCTTTGCTATTAGTTATGTTTCCATATTTATGCACGAGCCAAGTAAAAATCACCACACTGTAGCAAAGAGAATCCTTCGCTATCTATAGGATACCAGAAAGCTTGGAATTAAGTATGCCAAAGAAGCAGGTAACAAGCTCATCGGATATACAGACAATGATTGGGCAGGCTCCGTAGATGACTGCAAAAGCACCTTAGGATATTTATTTTGCTTAGGTACAAAATCAATTTCTTGGTCATCAAAGAAGCAAAGGACCATGGCATTATCTTCCACAAAAGTAGAATATATATCCGCTACAGATGCAGCAAGTGAAGCAGTATGGCTTAGAAGACTTTTATCAGATATGCAACATAAAGAAACTGCTCGAACAATTATCAGATGCGATAATATGTCAGCAATAGCAATGACAAAAACTTCAGTGTTCCACAACAAGTCAAAGCACATAGAAATTCAACATCACTTCATCAAATATTTGAAGAAGATGAAATTAAACTTGAATTTATCAACACATTTGAGTAACTGGCAGATATTTTTACAAAACCAACAATAACAGAAAAGCTATAAGACTTTTAAGAGCTTTACCAAAATTAGAAATTAAGAGGGAGTGTTAAAAATAAAATAAAATAATAAAATAATAATAATAATAATTTGTAATTTGGCAAAGCCGGTTGAGTGGTGAAGATTCAAGAAATTACACTTATCTCGCAATTAATGTTGCAATTGATGATAGCAATTAATGAAAGGGAGTCAGAATTGTTTACTAAAGCCATAGCAAGTTGCCACGTGTAAGCTAGCTTTATATGTATTGATTAGATAATTGATAGATTGACATGTGTCCTCATGAGTTGTATTTTTACTTGTATAGAAAAGAAAACAGCAAAGCATGCATATGGCGGTAGTTACTTTGGAACTGCCTCTTTTAGCTTATATAGGCTTGTACTCTTGTTTTGTATTAATTATGGGAAATAAAGAAATTATAATGTGCATTCCTTCTGTATTTTTTAGCTCTTCTCTTCCTTCAATTTTAATTACTCTCGTCCATCCTCTTTTCTTTTACCAAACAAGTATTTTGTTTAATCTCCTCAAATTTAAGCTTCATTTTAAACACTTTTTCATATAATATCCAACATCTTTTTTATATACATGCTTGTGATTACCCAGTTGCAACCAGTATTCCACACCATTTCAATTGTAGCAGTCCAGAGGATCAAATACTCTTTTTTATGGTGGCCGCTCTTGCTACTATCTAAGTTCAGATGTATTCGTCTGACATCCAAACAAAGGTTGGTTACTTTTGGTACGTACGTAAATTTCATTTTTCATTATTTTTAGGGAAAAAAAATAAATAAATATCAATAGTCCTTACTACATTACCGACACCGTTTACATTACTACTATCCTTTTGACTTGGTGTGGGTTTTGTTTTATTGGATCCTGGACTATACTTTTTCATATTCTAATGCTTTTCTTTTAAAAGAGAAAAAAGTAAATAAAGATTTGTCAGATTCATCTATACATATTGACCATACAAATAACAGATCTATATCATATATATATATATGCATATATATATATATATAAAACCCAAAACAACGGTCTTTTGTTAAATTTCACTTTCTTGCACTCAGGTTTTGAAAGATACTATATTTGTGGGTTTTGTTTATTGTAAGTTCAATTGTTGTGAGTTGCCACGGGGCATTATAAAGCAGAAACTTTGTGAAATTCCATTTTAAATGTATTGGGTTATTTAAGCTATGGTTGAAATTTGTAGAACATGTGGGAATGGCTTAAAAACCCAAGTCCATAACGAGGCCCTTTAGGTTTACTTTTGCTTTTAACAATTTGGAGGGTAGCTGCCTTTTGCCTTTGTAGCTGCCACTTACAAATTGCCTCTCTCTTGATGTGTGACGTTGAAGAAATTTAGAGAAACTTTCTTTTTAGTTTTTTTGTTTCTTTTGAGTAAAGTTGTAGATATGCTAGACGGAAATCTTCAGTCTGTCCAAATTCCACCAAAGCCATTGTTTCAATCCTCAAAATCATGATAATGGAAGTTTATATATATATATATATATATATAAATACATATAGTACGTTTTTGCTAATTCCTTTTGCACAAGTCAGTTTTCTATGTTTCTATCATGCTCAGTTATTGTATGCGAACAGTGAACCTACAAAAGTGGGAAAGCTTGCTAAATATATATATACTCATCCGTTTGAATAAGCTTGCTAATTACACTATGTCAATGTGGGAGCGTGCACCTTTAAAATTGTCTGAAAAAAGGATTTGTCAATGTGCATGCAAACTGATCCGTACATTTACTTTACCGTTATTAATGCCCTCATACCGCGTGGAGAATTATCCAAATACTTCAGTTGAAAATTAGGGTAAGATTTTATTCTGCAAGATATAACTAATCAAACATGTTGGTCGTTATTGTTTGTTCTATAGGTAAACCTAAAGATATGTGAAAAGCGATTGGTGTTTTTTTAGGTTTTTTATAGCTTGTTGAGAGTCCTCCACCTCCAAGCACAAAAATTCCAGTTCCATGCATAGATTTAACCCTTCTCTAATAGTTTATATTTCTATCTCTTCTATCACCAAATATGAGAAACCCATAGCTGATTTTAATGTTAAGTATTTATTAATGTAGTGCTTCCTGAATTTTGGTATATAAAAAGATTGTAAGTATGTTGATACTCATGTCATAATTTATGTATGCAATATATTATTATTATTTGGCTTCTTTTTTTTTTTTTCCTACTGAGAATAATTTATGTAATTCCTAGTATAGTTGGATGATGGACACATTGACAACAATATTGAAAGTAATTTAATTTGTATTCGGACTTGATCCTTTATAGCGGGTGACAATTTCCCTGGCTCAAGCAAACTACTTTACGTACAGATAATTAAAAGTACTTTTAGACTCCATTCAAGAAGGCCGACAACTTTGAAAATTCAAAAAGTGGCCGTCCTTTTGCAGCGTAAAATAGTTCTATAATGTCGAGGAAATTGAGCATGACAAGGAGCAAATTGAGTAGTCAGCTAAGAGCCCAAATTGCTTAAAATGGAAATCCATTAGTCATTTTATTATTGCACGGCTGCGTCGGTTGGGAATATGAACAAACTATAGTCAGAAGAACAATTTTTAAACCAAAAAATTGTCCATTTTAACCAAAAAAAAAAAAAAAATCAAAGGTTGGTGGTAGAATTACTAAAAAGTTAAAGGACAAGGCAGCTAGCTATGAGTAACAATGGTGTGTTTAATGAGTTTTGAATCATCATAAGGGATGGTAATTCCCAGTTTTATATTTGTTTTCGAATGGAAACTTGAAAGGGTTCAATTATTGGATCTTTAATGATCAAATAAATGTACTGAATTTAATTTCTCTTAATTAGGGTGTTAAAAATGGAAAATCACCAAGGTAAAACAGAGGATAAATAGTTCTTTTTGGTGGACCTAGCAACATGTATTGCACGAAAATTTTGTTTAAAATCCTTCTTGCTAAGCTTCAACAAATTGTACATGAATACAGAATGCCGGGCCTAAATTGGGCCTTCAGGACATGTCCTGCTATGCTAGGCCTATTTGCATTGTCAGCGACTCATAGCTTATTGGGTCAACATTTAGCTCCATGACTGACGACCTTTTTATTTTAGTTTATTTTATTTTGAAATATGCGGATGACCTCTGATGTACTGATTTCTGATTATGATAATTTTACTTGCCAGGGAAAAAGTTGACGGACTTTTTTTTTTTTAATTTAATGTTTGATAGAAAAAAGGAAATAGAACAGAAGTTTCCACGAAATACAAGTTTGTGGAACAGTTTCTGGATTAATTTTTGAAATTCACATTTGCAGTGTGTCATGGCGCAAAATAAATAAATAAGGAGCAAATTGATACAAGGACCAAATTACGGTAATCTTTATGGTTTTCGCTGTAATTATAGCCACAATGGAGAGAAAAACAAACACAAATAAAGAAAAGTAAAAACAGAGTAGCAGAGGACTCGCAATTATGAATACGTTTGAGTCAACTAAACGTCAAATCTTTGTTGGATCTACCACTCATTTTAATTCACGAAGACTTCATTTTCTCCACCTAAACCTCTACTTTCTGGAAATGAATTCCCGGCTTTCCTCCTCGACTCCTTTTCTTCTTCTTCTTCAATTTTCTTTGCTGTTATTTATCATCTAGTTTCCTCCATGTTGGAGCTTGGATTTGTTCAATAGCTGCAGCAAACGATTCACTTGTGGGAATATCACGAACATTCACTACCCTTTCTGGGGAGATGATAGGGTGGAAGATTGTGGGCATCGTGATCTACATCTCAACTGCGACAAAAACAAAACTACCATTAAGATCAAAGGTGTGATGCACGAGGTATTAGACATAGAACAAGACACCCAGATTCTCCAAATCAAAAGGGAAGATTTCTTTGATAGTAAAGGATTATGTTCACCAAAATACCCAAGTACCACCTTCAATTCCCAACTATTTGAATATGCTCAAGGTTTTGCAGAAATTACAATAAACTATGATTGTCAGAAAAATGAAGGAATGCTCGGGTATTTCTCTTGCCCTGAGGGATCGACTCATAAGGATGGCCTCATACAACTTGGATCTGAAACTAATCCGGGATGCACTTCAAGCCTCGGAGTTGGGATTGGTCGGAGTTATTTGGGTCTTATCGGAGAATTTTGGAGAATGGAAGAGGCACTGTTCAGAGAAGGATTTAGAGTGAAATATAAGGTGGATGCTTGGTTTTGTAACGGCTGCACAGGATCCGGATCAGGAGCTTACGGTTATGACGTAGATTCCAACAAGCCTACTTGCCACTGCGCAGATGGATCTTCTCGGCCAGGCCCATGTCCTCCCCCAATCAAAGGTACCAACCCAACCCAGCTGCTTTAATTTCATTTAGATTGCGTATAATTTGGTACTCTTAGGATACATATCACGACGACTTTTCACACTTTCTAACTCCAATTCGTACCCTTTTTTTTTTTTTTTTTCTATATATATATATATATATACAACTTTTTTTTTGTGTGTGCGCGCTTTCTACTAGTGCTTAATTTGGATGAATTTGCTCGTATTCATGATTATCTAAGAGTCATATACTAAACAATTTCATAACATTTCCCCACTACATTTGCTTAGTGTGTGTCACCAGTCCATAGGCTAGACCAAATCGAGAATTGATATGAAAACTATTATATATTGATTAGTATTAGTAAAATGGTTTAGTTGGTAAAGTCTCACAAAAAGACAGAATTTTTTTTTTTTTTTTTCTTTAGCTCCCCTACATTACCCCTAAAGACTTTATTAAAAAGGATATATTCAATTTATAATTTAATAGATTTAAAATAAGTTATAGATTTTAAAAAATTTAATGGATTGTTATGAAATTTTAAAGACTCTATAAAAATTTTATAAGAATCTAACGAAATCTTTAGGCTAAGGTTGGATTTTATATTGACAATTTTCTTCACAATTTCACTGTTAAAATCCTTTTAAATCCATTAAAATCCATCATTTTTTAAATTTTTTTAAAATCAATGACTTTTTGAATACCACCAAATTTTTTAAAAAAATTACAAAACTCTAATTGAATACACCTGGATTTTAATAGATTTTTATAAAATCTATCAAAATCTAAATTAAATATCGTTAGACTTGTATGAACTCCTTTAAAATCTAAATCGAATACCTCTAAATTTTTAAAAAATTTTAAAATCCTTCAAATTTTAAATTGAATATACCCCCAAAATAAACCATTTGACTTTGTGATTTTTTTATTTTTATTTTTATTTTTATCAGTTTCCATTTGTTATGATAATTTGCCATTTATTTTTTCCCTTTGAATCAAATGGAATAATAAGGAAGAATTGTAAATAGGAGATTTAAATGGGGTATGTAACCAACATATGCACATTAAACTAACATGATAAACATGATCAAAAAACAAGAAAAAAGGAAAAAACAAAAAAACTACTAACATGATAAACACACATTAAGATTGTGGAGGATTATATAAGATGATTATGAGAGTAAATCGTATTTTATATGATCTCCCCTGTTTAGAAAGACAAAGATATACTGAGCTATGGAATCTAATGACTAAGGTAGTTCAAAGTTGGCTAGAATTCTTTTTCTATTTATTTTGAAGTTACAATTTTTTTTTTAATTTTTTTTTTTTAGTCTCACCTTTTCTAGCTTTTGCAGAATCATCTTCAAATCGTAATTTGATCATAGGTAAAATGTCAACCATCTCTTTTTCATCTTTTTCTTATTTTGTTACCATGAAATAAAATAGATATACAACTTAAATACTCCTTTGAAAATATATAGGCATTTCAGCGGCCGTTCTTGGACTTCTGATAATTTTTGCTATAATTCTATCTGTCTATAAGAGAGAATCAATGATCTTTTGGAAGAAAGAGAAGAGAGATGATTTTGATGTGGAGGCATTTATAAACAATTATACTTCATTTGCTCCAAAGTGATACCATTACTCACATGTCAAGAAAATGACAAAGTCATTTGCAAACATAATTGGGAAAGGAGGATATGGCTATGTATACAAAGGAACATTACCTGATGGTTGTCTTATTGCTGTTAAAGTCCTAAAAGATTCTAAAAGCAATGGAGAAGATTTTATCAACGAAGTTTCTAGTATGGGTAGAACTTCTCATGTTAATATAGTCATTCTTCTAGGATTTTGCTATGAAGGGACCAAGAGGGTTTTAATTTATGATTACATGCCTAATGGATCACTTGATAAATTCATATTTGATCAAGAATCTCCCAACCCAACTTGTCACTTGGATTGGACAACATTGTACAAAATTGCTTTTGGAATTGCACGAGGACTAGAGTACTTGCATCAAGGTTGCAACGCAAGGATTTTGCATTTTGACATAAAGCCTCAAAACATTCTTTTGGATAAAGAATTTGTCTAAAAATCTCTGATTTTGGCCTGGCAAAACTATGGCTAGAAAAGGAGAGTATTGTGTCAATGACTGGTGCTAGAGGAACAGCAGGATACATAGGACTTGAAGTATTTAATCGCAACTTTGGAGGAGTGTCCCACAAATCCGATGTTTATAGCTATGGAATGTTGGTCCTCGAAATGGTTGGGAAAAGAAAGAATATTGATGTTGGAGTGTCTCGTACAAGTGAAATATACTATCCTTCTTGGATTTATGAAGATCTGGAATTGGGTAGAGATTTAAGAGTTTTGGGAGTTACAACAGGGGAAGAAAAAGAAACAGCAAGGAAGTTGATATTAGTGAGCTTCTGGTGCATTAAGATGAATCCATCAAATCGACCACTAATGAGTGAGGTTGTAGATATACTAGAAGGAAATCTTCAATCTGTCCAGATTCCACCAAAGCCATTCTTGTTTTCTCCTGCAAGGTCTCCTCAACAATCTTCAAAATCATCATAATAAAAGTAGGTATGCTTAGTATCTAATTCCCTCTTAACAGTTTGTTTTATTTTCCAATGTTATGACCATTGTCTTTTGTATATAAATATCATGCTTAGGTTTGGGCTTCTGTTTGGTTTCTTTTGGTTCCATGTCTAGGGTTAGAGTAAATGTAGTTGAAGGTTGATTCCTGTGCATGGATGTAGCTTTAGCAATGAAAAGTATGTGCTTAGTGGGGATGTACACTGCAAACTGAGCTTTGCCCTGTATACATTGAACATCTAACGTAATATAAACTGACCTTGGCAAATTGAAATCAGGCGGCATGCACAAATATGTAGAATCTGTCAATTAGTGCAAGATATTCAACTATGGAACTTTAGATACATTTGAGTTGAGTGGTGGCCTTCTAGAAGTCGGCTTACGAAAAATCATTTTTCTTTTCATGTAGAAAATAGATGCAACGGGCAGGTGAAGCTTTTAGACTTATTTTCGAAGACTTGGAAACTTCAAAAGATTTTATTGAAGTTACTTGGCAGCTTCCCTTGGAAAAATTAAATAAGTTATCAATTTTTTTGTTAGTTTTGATTATTTACTTTTGGATATCGAAATTCAATAAAATGTTGTTTTTTGGATAGTTTTAAGTTCATATTTTACGATAAGATTTCAAGTCTAATACAATCTTTGTATCTGTTAGTGGGAACTAGTTTAAATTGTGGCACTGAAAAAATTAAACTTTTCCTTCCAATTTAAATCAATGTATTTTAAAGGATCAACCACTTTAACATTATGTTGTAATACAGCTATATATAAAAAATAAAATAAAATAAAATGAAGAACAAATTAATACAACGACCAAAGTAAACAAAAACCCAAAAAAGAAAAAGTAGAAACAGAGTACTAGACGCGCCATGACAAATTCGTTCGAGTAAACTAAACATCAATATTTTCTATGGTGTAGTACTCAATTTTGTTCATGAAGAATTCATTTTCCACCTTAACGTCTTTCAGTGGAAATGAATTCGAGGCTTTCTTCATCACTGTCTCCTTTTCTTCTTCTTCCACTTTTTTTACTGTTAGTCATCATCAAGTTTGCTTCATGTTGGAGCTTGGATTTGTTAAGGATCTGCAGCAAACGATTCACTTGCGGGAATATCATGGACATTGACTACCCTTTCTAGGATAGGGTGAAAGGTTATGGGTATCCTCATCTACATCTCTACTGCAACAAAAGCCAACCTACCATTGATATAATGGATGTGAAATACAAGGTATTAAACATAGACCAAAATAGCCAGATTCTCCAAATCTCAAGGGATGATTTCATTATTAGCAATGTGTAACAGCCCAGACCACCCGCATCAGATATTGTCCGCTTTGGGCCCAGCCCGCAAGATTTTGTCAAAACACATCTCAAGGGAAAGGTATCCACATCCTCTTTTTAGGCATACTTCGTTCCCCTTTCCAACCGATGTGGGATCTAACAATACATTGCACGAACAACTGGGCTAATTTCTCGGGTGAAAAACGCTCTCGTACAGGTAAGAAGTGTGCCGACTTGGTAAGACGATCAATGATCACCCAAATACCATCATATCTCCTGGGTGTAGAGGGAAGCTTGAACACAAAATCCATATTGAGTTCTTCCCACTTCCATACAAGAATAGGTAAGGATTGGAGTAGTCCCGAAGGCTTCTGTCTTTCTGCCTTTACTTGTTCACAAATTAGGCATTTTGATACAAAATCTGCCACTTCCCTCTTCATGCCAATCCACCAATAATACTTAACAAGCATTCGATACATTTTGGTACTTCCAGGATGCATCGCATATATCGAGCTATGCGCCTCCTCTAAGATCTCCTTCTTGAGTTATGGAATATTAGGAATGCAAAGTCATCCTTTATACACGAGGGCCCCATCCCTCCTTGTGGAAAACTCCGGATCAAGACCTTCTTGTACCTTGCTCTTAATTGTTCTCAATTTAGGGTCTTCCATTTGAGTCTCCAATATACGATCCACTAACACTGGTCGCACCTGAAAACTAGCCATAAGGACTCCCGAAGGATGCATATGCATTAACACCCCCATTTTCTTCAACTTTACCATGAGAGGTAGTTGGATGGCTTGAATGTGAGCAAGAGATCCAATAGCCTTCCTACTCAAAGCATCTGCTACTACATTCGCCTTGCCCGGGTGATCATCAATCACACAGTCATAATCCTTCAGTAACTCCATCCATCTCCTTTGCCTCATATTTAATTCCTTTTGAGTGAAAATGTACTTGAGGCTTTTGTGGTCGGTATAAATTTGGCATGTGGCCCCATACAAGTAGTGTCTCCACTTCTTTAGAGCAAAGACTACTGCCGCCAATTCTAAGTCATGCGTAGGGTAATTTTGTTCGTGCTGCTTCAATTGCCGTGAAGCATATGCTACCACCCTTTGATTCTGCATTAGCACGCAACCCACCCCTTGATGGGATGCATCACAATAGACTTCAAAACCCTCATTCCCATTAGGTAAAGTTAAGACAGGTGCGGATGTCAACCTTTGCTTCAATTCCTAAAAACTTTGCTCAAACCTGTCCGTCCAGCTAAATTCAACATTCTTTCGGGTTAAGTTATGAAGTGGTCCGACAATTTGGTTTTATATGTATACATATGTTTATTGCTGCTAAATGAAAATTTGGGTTATTAATGAATTTCTGATTATTATTGTGATTTAATTATATTTATCACGCATGAGCAAGGTGGTTTCAATTAATTAATTATATTTGGATTTTAATATTATTTATCGGGTAACTCCCAAATGGGTACCCGAGGAGTGTACACAAACGACAACCAAAATTGACAAGTAATATACCGAATCGAAGCTTGAGAGACGAGGATTACAAATCTGGTCTTACTTCCCGGAGATCGGACCCGAGGTGGCCGGAATCTCACAGGAAAGCTTTCGGGATTCAACTCTTCAATTCTCTCAAACCGTCATGAATTGGAGGAAAAGGACCCCGGATCTGAGTTCAGGGGGTCGAAATTAGTGGGGAGGGACCGGTGGTGCAACTGGGTTCTCACCGGAATAGTGATTTCCTTGGCGAGCCGTCGCGGTCACCGGCAACCGTCGCTGGTGGCGGAGTGTCCGGTGGCTGGTGGCCGAGATTTTTGGGGGTTTTGTAGGTTGAAGGGAGAGGGTCTCAACGAGACCCGCGGTGACAAGAATGGAGGCCGGAATGTGGAGATCTCGGCGGTTGAAGAAATCGACGCCGCCACCGGAAAAAGCCCCGATCCGAGTGCGTCGCCGGTCGGTTGGCCGTGAAATTTTGGGGGTTGGCCGGGAATGGAGAGTCGCTCCTGTCTAGCCAGCGCGTGTGGGAAGGTTCGGCTGGAAAAGTTGGCAACTCAGGCGGCCAGTGGAAAAGTTGGAAAAGTTCACCCACGTAGACCTCTCAGATGTCGACATGTGACATCACTGTTCACTTAAGCCAGATATATTAAAATATTACGGTATTAGAGAAACTTCACATGTCCATAACTTTTTAACCAAATGTCCAATTTAAGCGTGCCGCTAGTCTATGAACTTGTATCGACGAGTAGTTTACAACCATACAAAAGTCAAAACAAAGTTCTACAACCATAAAAAGTCAACTCCCGGCACCTTTTGGACAATTTGAATCTCGTCTTGTTTTGCCCATAACTTTCAAACTGTAGCTCCTTTTTCGACGTGCTACTAGTCTACGAACTCAGGGCATCATGTACTTCGCTACGGTACCACGGTCAACTAGAAATTTCAACTGGAACAAAAAGTCAACTTTTGACCCACTCAGTCAATGGTCAACTTCAGTCAACGTGCAAGAATTCTGATGCAATGTAACAGCCCAGTACCACCCGCATCAAGATATTGTCCTCTTTGGCCCAGGGTTCACTCCCTCTCTCCCCCCTGGCCTCAAGGTTTTGTCAAAACGCATCTTGAAGGGAGAGGTATCCACAGCCTTAAAAAGACCGCTTCGTGCCCCTCTCCAACCGATGTGGGATGTTACAATCCTCCCCCCTTGGGGCCCAGCGTCCTCGCTGGCACACCGATCCGGGTCCGGCTCTGATACCACTGTAACAGCCCAGTACCACCCGCATCAAGATATTGTCCTCTTTGGCCAAGGGTTCACTCCCTCTCTCCTCCCTGGCCTCAAGGTTTTGTCAAAACGCGTCTTGAAGGGAGAGGTATCCACAGCCTTATAAAGACCGCTTCGTGCCCCTCTCCAACCGATGTGGGATGTTACATGCAATTTGGGACGGGGTGTTACATAATGGATTATGTTCACCAACATACCGAGATACCACCTTCGATTTCCAGCTATTTGAATGTGATTCAGACTTTGGAGAAGTTACAATACACTATGATTGTCCTTCTTCTCTTAAAGGGAAGCTCGGGTATTCCCTTGCCCCGTTGGGTCTACTCATGAGAATGGCTTTATAGGAGATAATACTGGCTGCAATTCGAGCCTCAAAATTGGGATTGGTCGGAGTTATTTTGTTGACATCGGAAATTTTGCGATAATGGAAGAGGCACTGATCAGAGAAGGATTTAGAATGAAATATAAGGTGAATACTTCTTTATGCAATGGCTATACCAAATTCGGAGGAGTTTGTGGCTATGACTGGAATTCCAAACAACCAACTTGCTATAATGGATCTTCTCGGCAAAGCCCATTTCCTCCCCCATCACGTTCCAGACCGCAAATTAAAGGTACGAATAAAGGTTTCTCTTTTAAAAATATATGAGTATATAATTAATGGATTATATCATTTTTTACTAAAAGAGGATATTATATATCTAATTAATAAAATGGTTGGAAAAAAATCCACTACTTCAAAAGACTTTACCAAATAAACCATTTAACTTCGTTAGTTTATAGTAACAAGTTTCTATCAGATATGATAATTTGCCATTAATTTTTGTCCCTTGGATTAATTGGAATAATAATAAGGAAGAACACAAACAGGGGATTTAAATCCTGTTGAGATGTAACCAACAAATGCACATTAAACTAACATGGTAAACACACATACAGATTGTGGAGGATTACAAAAAGGTTATTATGATCCGCAAACAATTAATCACATGTAACTAAAAGCTGTAGGATGTTACTATGAGAGTAAATCATATTACATTATCTCCCCTGTTTAGAAAGATAGAGATACAAAACGATGGAAACTAATGACTTAGGTAGTTGCAAGTTAGCTACCATTCTTTTTTCTATTTATGAAGTTACAGATTTTTAGTCTCACCTTCTCTTGATATTGCAGAATCATCTTTAGATCGTAATTTGATCATAGGTAAAATGTCAACCATGCTCCTTTTCTTATTTTACTGCCATGAAATAAAATAGATATACAAGTTAAATACTCTTTTGAACATTGGCATTTCATCAGCCGCTGTGCTTGGGCTTTCAATAATTTCTGCTATAACTCTATCCGTCCATAAGAGAGTATCAATGATCTTTAGAAATAAAGAAAATAGAGAGGAGTTTGATGTGGAGGCATTTATAAGCAATTATACTTCATTTGTCCCGAAGCGATACAGTCACTCACATATCAAGAAAATGACTAACTCATTTGCAAACATAATTGGGAAAGGAGGATATGGCTGTGTATACAAAGGAACACTACCTGATGGTCATCTTGTTGCAGTAAAAGTATTAAAAAGATTCTAAAAGCAGTGGAGAAGATTTTATCAACGAAATTGCAAGTATAGGTAGAACTTCTCATGTTAATATAGTCACTCTTCTCAATTTTGCTACGAGGGCATAAAGAGAGCTTTGATTTATGATTACATGCCTAATGGATCACTTGATAAATTCATATTTGATCATGAATCTCCAAACCCAACTCGTCGTTTGGATTGGACAACATTGTATGAAATTGCTCTTGGAATTGCCCAAGGACTAGAGTACTTGCACCGAGGTTGCAACACAAGGATATTGCATTTTGACATAAAGCCTCAAACATTCTTTTGGATAAACGTTTTTGTCCAAAAATCTATGATTTTGGCTTGGCAAAACTGTGACTAAAAAAGGAAAGTATTGTATCTGTGATGATTTAATCCTCAAATTCACCTTGTAATGCTGCTGTGATGTGTTGCATAACTGGTGTAGAACTGCAGAACCTGTTTTGCATGTTTTCAAGTTTCTGGTGGTCAAAACGGTGCATTTCATTATTTTGGAAGTAAAGAATCGTAAAATGGTTATTTTCCCTCACATCTTAAGTAGAGTGACGTCGTTTTGAGGTAATACTTGTTATATATACGGTTTCCTTCCTTCTGAATGAAAAAAAGAAGAAAAAACTCAAAATTTCTATAAAACTGCAGAAGGCAGGAAAGCTCCAAGAAATCTGTTTTCATTCCCTTGTGTTCTTCGTTACATATAATTGATGTTCTTTGTGAGTTTGGAAAAGAACACTTAGTGAAAAGGGTGTAACAGGGGCTTTGGGTTGTGAATATCTGAGTGATTTCATAATTTAAGTTATGTAGTTGATTTCTATGATAGTAGCTACTCAATAAAATACCAGAAGCTCTCACCGGAGCAACGAGGACATAGGCTATCTTGGCCGAACCTCGATAACTCTTCTTGTTGTTTATGTTACTTAGTTTTTTCAGTTTTGCTCTCTAATTTTTCCAACAGCGGTATCAGAGCTATTAGGTATTTCCAATTCTCGGTGAGTTGGATATTCTTCCTTTTAATTCTTGGTGAATTGGGCTTCTTCAATTCTTTGTGAGTTGGGCATTTTCAATTCTTGCTGAGTTGGGTAATTTTGGTTCTTGGTGAATTTGGATATTTTCAATTCTGGGTGAGTTTTTGATTAACAATCAGAACATCCTAGATCTAAATGTAGGACAAGAGGCAGGAAATGTTATTACTGCAAGAGAGAGGGCCATTTTATTAAAAATTGTGTTAAGAAAAGAAAATATGAAAAAGAAAAAGGCCAAGAAACAGGTGACTTGGCAGTGGCTTATACTGGTTTGGAGCCTGCAGAGGTCTTGGTTGTGTCTTCCAGTCAAGATAAATCTAAATGGGTGTTAGATTCAGGTTGTTCCTTTCATATGTGTCCTGATTTAAGTTGTTTCCACTCTTATTCTAAGTGTGATGGTGGTCAAGTCCTAAGAAACAATCGGTCATGTAAAGTAGTTGGCATTGGAAATGTGCAACTACAACTATTAGATGGTACCATTAAGACTCTTACTTCAGTTAGACATGTCCCTTATTTGAAGAGGAATTTAATTTCTTTTAGCATGTTAGATGAATCTGGTTTTTCTTGTAAAACTAAAAATGGTACTATGAAAGTGACTAAGGGTTCTCTTGTTGTTATGAAAGGTGTGAAAAAGAATGGTTTGTATGTTTTGCTAGGTAAAATAGTGACTAGTTCTAGTAATGCTTCTATTAGTTCATCAATTGATAAAACTATTTTGTGGCATAATAGATTGGGTCACATTAGTGAAAAAGGTTTGTACTACTTGAATAAACAGAATGTGCTTAGCAAGGACATAATCAGCAAGCTAGAATTTTGTGAAAATTGTATTTTAGGTAAACAACATAGGCTTAGCTTTAACTTGAGTACAAGAACATGTGCATACTGATTTGTGGGGCCCTACCAAGGTACAAACACAAAGTGGTAATAGGCATTTTTTGTCAATAATTGATGATTTTTCTCGAAAAGTTTGGGTTTACTTACTGAAAACCAAAGATGAAGCATTTACTAGGTTTAAAGAATAGAAATTGCTTGTTGAAAATCAAACCAATAAACCTGTAAAAGCCTTAAGAACCGATAATGGTCTAGAATTTTGTAATAGAGAATTTGATCATTTCTGTAAGTTTCATGGTATACTAAGGCATAGAACTGTTAAGCACACACCACAGCAAAATGGTGTGGTTGAAAGGATGAATAGGACTTTGCTTGATAAGTTAAGACGTATGCTTGTTTCATCTGGTTTACCTAAATTATTTTGGGGTGAGGCTGTTATGACAACTATGCATTTGGTAAATTTATCACCCTGTTTTAAATTTTAAATCCCCTGAACATGTGTGGCTTGATAAGAAGCCTGATTATAGCAAGCTTAGAATTTTTAGCTGTGCTGCATATGTACATCAAGCTGAGGGAAAACTTGAATCTAGGAGTATAAAATGTGCTTTCTTAGGTTATCCTTCTGGTGTTAAGGGCTATAGAATTTGGGATAAAGAAATTTAGGGTTATAAAGTCATTCTAAGTAGAGATGTGATATTTGATGAAACTTCTATGCCTTGTAAAGTTACTAACAGTGCAGGAAATGAGAAAAGTAACAAGCTAGAAACAAGGAGTCTTGATTTACTTCCTGAGATGGAGAGTCAAAAGGATGAAAATCTAAGTGATAAGCCATATGATGAAGCTATCCTTGAACCTGCAAGTGTTGATGAACCAGAAAAGCATACACCTGCCCAATCAGATGAAGAGTCAGAAGATGAATAACCAAAGCAGAAATCCTCAAGTCCAAGACAGAAAAATATAGCTTCACCAGGATACTTGCTGACCCGAGATAGAGCAAAAAGGCAAGTGAAGCCTAATAGGAAGTACAGCTATGCAGATTTCATAGCTTTTGCCTTGGTGGCATTTCAAGATCTTATAGATAATGAGCCAAGAAGTTATTTAGAAGCTGTGAAATCAAAGGAAGCTGCAAAATGGAAAGAAGCTATGGTTGAAGAAATGGAATCTTTACATAAAAATGAGACTTGGGAGTTGGTACCAGCACCTGTAAACCAGAAAATTGTGGATTATAAATGGATCTACAAAGTCAAGGAAGGAATGACAAAATCTGAATCAGTGAGATTTAAAGCCAGATTAGTGGCTAAGGGGTTTATTCAGGTTGAATGCATAGACTACAATGAAATTTTCTCACCGGTTGTCAAGTATACAACCATAAGGGTCATGTTGGCTTTGGTAACTCAATTTGATTGGGAGTTAGAACAGATGGGTGTTAAGACTGCGTTTCTTCCTAGAGAAGTAGAAGAAACTATATACATGAGACAACTTGAAGGTTTTGAAATTAAGGAAAAAGGTGGAGATCTTGTGTGTTTGCTTAAGAAATCATTGTATGGACTTAAGCAGTCACCAAGACAATGGTATAAAATGTTTGATTCATTTGTGGTAAAAGCTAGTTTTGTGAGAAATAATTTTGACAGCTGTTTATATTTTAAGGACACTATGATAGACAAGGCAGTGTAACTTTTATTATATCTGGATGATATGCTGTTGGCAGGTCGAGATGGTAAAATTATACATTTTGTGAAGAATTCACTCAAGTCTAAGTTTGAAATGAAGGACCTTGGACAAGCCAAGAAGATTTTAGGAATAGAAATTGTGAGAAACAAATTGAGATATGAGATGAAGCTGCTGCAATCTTCCTACATTTAGAAAGTGGTGTCCAGATTTTCTATGGAAGGTGCAAAACCAGCAAATGTTCCACTTGGTGGACACATTTCAAGCTGTCTAGTGAGCAATGTCCAACTATAGAGCAAGAGAAGGAAGATATGGTGGTTGTACCATATTCAAATGCTGTGGGATCTGTGATGTATGTGATGATTTGCACTAGGCCAGATTTAGCTCATGCCATTAGTGTCTTAAGTAGATACATGGCTAATCCTGGCCGAGATTATTAGGAGGCAATGAAATGGCTTCTACGATATTTGAAGCACACAGTGAGTAAAGGTTTGATTTATAAAGGAAATTCAAGTGAAGTTGAGTTAATTGGGTATTTGGATTCTGACTATGCTGGTGATAGGGACAGAAGGAGATCTATGTCTTCTTATGTGTTCACTTTGGGTGGAAATTGTATAAGTTGGAAGTCTCAGTTGCAACCTATGGTGGCTTTATTGACAACTGAATCTGAGTATATGGCAGCAACAGAGGCTGCAAAAAAAGTTATTTGGCTTAAGGGTCTGTTGACAGAACTTAAAGCACTTAATCAAGAGGTTGTTTTATACTCAAATAGTCAAAGTGCAATCCACTTGTGTAAAAATCCAGTGTTTCGTGAAAGATCTAAACATATTCAGGTCAGGTATCACTTTATCCTAGATATGACGGCTCAACAAGTGATTAAGTTGAAGAAAATTCCCACTAAGCTCAATCCTTCTGATATGGGTACAAAGGTGCTTACTGTTGGCAAGTTTAATACTTACAAGAATCTGCTCCGAGTTGGAGCAGGCTGGTTTGGTGATGGTTATTTTTCTTGGGATGGTGACGAGCTTCTGTTAAATTGCATTTGAGGATTAGGTGGAGATATGTGATGATTTTATCCTCAAATTCACCTTGTAATGCTGCTGTGATATGTTGCATAACTGGTGCAGAACTGCAAAACCTGAGAGATTTGGTTCTGGCCAATTTGGATGTCTACGAAATTGGAGATTGAAGTCTTCAATGGAAAGGGAGACTTATTGCTTTAACGCAAGAAGATAAGTGTAACATCCCATATCGATTGGAAAGGGGAACAAAGCATGACTTATAAGTGTGTGGATACCTTTCCCTTCAAGAGGCCTTTTCCTGTGACCCACCATTGTACTGGGGTCGGGAAGAGCAAAACCGTGCGAGCCGGGCCCAAAGCGGACAATATCTTGAGGCGGGTGGTCTGGGATGTTACAGTGGTATCAGAGCCGGACCCGGATCGGTGTGCCAGCGAGGACACTGGGTCCTAAGGAGGGTGGATTGTAACATCCCATATCGATTGGAAAGGGGAACGAAGCATGACTTATAAGCGTGTGGATACCTTTCCCTTCAAGAGGCCTTTTCCTATGACCTACCGTTGTACTGGGGTCGGGAAAAGCAAAACCGTGCGGGCCGGGCCCAAAGCGGACAATATCTTGAGGCGGGTGGTCTGGGCTGTTACAATAAGGGCTATGCTGGTCCTGATGAAGGTGGCAAGGGTGATCGATGGGTCATATGCAGCAGATGTCACCGAAGAAAAGAAGCTTGAAATTGATGAAATTGCAATGAGTACTATCATTCTTCATCTTTCTGACAATGTGTTGAGGCAGGTAAATGGTGTGAGTACTACTTCACAGATATTGTAGAAACTTGAACAGCTTTACTTGGTGAGATCTTTACTTGACAGAATTCTTTTATTAGAACAATTTTTTGGTTCCAAAATGGATACCACTAAGGACTTAGATGCTAACCTTGATTCTTTTAATCGCTTAATACTAAGTCTTGCAAACTGTAATGTTGTTTTTGATGATGAACATCATGCTGTGATATTATTAAACTCCTTGCCTGAGACTTATAGAGAAGTGAAGAATGCCATTAAGTATGGCAGAGACTCTTTGTCCTTAGAAACAGTAGTGAGTACCCTCAGGTCCCGAGACTTGGAATTGAAATCTGAGTCTAAAGGTGAAGGACTTGCAGTAAGAGGTAGGAGCATCACTCGAAGCTAGGGTCACAATGACCATAAGAGTAAATCTAGAGAACAGTATCGATGACGAGTGCTAGAGGAATAGCAGGATACATAGCACCTTAAGTATTCAATCGCAACTTTGGTGGAGCGTCTCACAGATCCGATGTTTATAGCTACGGAATGTTGGTATTGGAAATGGTTAGAGGAAGAAAGAATGTTGATGTTGGAGTGTCTCGTACTAGTGAAATATACTTTCCATATTGGATTTACGAGGCCATAGAATTGGATAAAGATTTAAGAATTTTGGGTGTAACAACAGAGGAGGAAAAAGAGATGGCAAAGAAGATGGTATTACTGAGCTTTTGGTGCATTCAGACAATTCCATCCGGTCGACCACAAATGAGTAAAGTTGTTGTTATACTGGAAGGAAGTCTTAAGTCTGTCCAGATTCCACCAAAGCCGTTCTTGTCTTCTCCTGCAAGGTCTCCTTAGCATTCCACAAAACCATAACAGTAGATTTATGTATTCCACTTGTCAGTAGTCTATTTTTTATGTTTCCCAAGTTGCTATGTCTCTATCATCATATGCTCAGCTTTTGATTGTGAACCTACTACATTAAAAAAAAAAGTGGGCAATTAAACGTGTTAAATATATGTAATGACCACTGACCGTGTTGGCAGGTTCAGGAGAAAAAAAAGGGTTTCCTTTTGGTTTGGGGATTTTGTTATCGCAGAGAGGATTAATTAAAATAAATGACACATACGTGCTTATATTTGAAAAGGTTATCTATTTTTGTCTCAGATTTGATGATGCAAATCCTGATGACTAGGGAGAAATTCCAAGTAACCAAAATTTTTAATCTAATGAAGGTGTAACTAAGGATTTAGGAAACATAAAGATAGTGAGGAATTTTATTATTGAAGATAGCTAAGCAAGTGAGTCATTTTCTGGACCCAAAAACAAAATTCATTCTTGCTTTATGTGGGCCCATGCAGGTGGGACTTGTACACTTCTAGCAATGAGTCCAAAGACGGAAACTATCCAAAGAGATTTGATACCAAAAAAAGGGTTATTTCGAAAAATAGCCATCCCGTAACATGATTGTTGAAGAATAACAATTTTTTTTTTTTAAAGTAGCCACCTTGGGACAAAAATACCTTGATAAAATTGAAAATTACGTAAAAGGCTTTTTTTACCCTTTCCTTCTTCTTCTACACAGCTGCTCATCTAAGGGTTTCTCTAACAGGCCACTCTTTGCATCTCATCTCCTCTCACTCTCATTTTTTTGTATTTTCTCATATCTGAAACTAAACTCAGGTAAAAATTTTAATTTTTTTCTTATTAGATGAAAGTAAGGAAATATGTGTTTTTTTTTTCTATTTTCTCTTTCTTTTTTTTCTTGTATTTTTTGTTAGTTTTGGAATTTTTAAGCTTTTTATTTAATATGGGTATGTAAGAAATTAATTTATGAGCTGTTATATGTGATTTTAACGATACTTAGGTGACATATGGTTTGAAAATGGGGGAAATTTTGTGTAAAACTAAAAAATTACAAAAAACAGTAAAAACGGAGGAAATTTGGTGAAAAAGATGAACTTCCGCCATTTTCCTCCAGTTTGTCAGTTTTTAGCTAATTTTTAGCCAATTTTCCACCAATTTTCCGCCAGTAGGAAAAAGTTATATTTGGCCCAAAAAAAAAAAAAAACAGAATCAACTTTTTTAATACAGTTAATATGTTTGTTTAGTATTATTTAAAATTTTATATATTTATTGATTTAGTTTAATGTTATTCATTTAGTTTTGTAGTGAAATGGAAGATGATAATATTGTAATTACGGTTTTATACAATGAAACATTGGTACAAAATGATGGTGGCAATTGGGAATATCAATATGGTAAAAATATAATGGTTTCCGTCTGCAAGAAATGCACAAAATCAGAGTTAGAGGATGAGATTTTCAATTCTATTGAGATAGATCGAAATGAATATTTGCTAAAGCTAAAATGGATATATGGATGATGTGCAGAAAAGTTGGATCCTACAGAAATACGATGTGAGAGAGATGTGAAATGCTTTCTTCAAGAAGTGAGGAATGGAGGGATGACAATGATGCGGCCTCCATTGTATGTTGAGGTGATTTCGAAAGTTAAACATGTATGTAGAAATGTTCATCAAACAACATTTGCTTCGGATAGTGGGAGTAATCTTCATTCTTTTTCTTGTCCTCCAATTGGCGTTCGTCTACCACAAGTTTCTGATACTGAACCTATTCAGGCTACAACTCAAGAAATTATGGTTCAAGAAACTTAGTTTAGAGATCAAGTTGATGTTCGTGGGGCCTGGACATCATTTAACATCCACGAAGGAGTTGATGTTGGAGGTGATTATGCTGAACGGTTTCCTAACGATGAGGAGTATGAGCAGTTGCATAATATTGATCATGGTGAGAATCACAACGCAGCAGGGGATGATGTTGATCATAATGATGTAGATGTTGATCATTTGATCATGAGTTGTCGGACAATGATAATGATATGCATCCTGAAATGAACAATGAAGGAGTTGATGATGTTAGGGTTCATCATGCTACAAGTGACCACATATCATTAAGCAACAAAAGTGGTTCTATGGCCATATTTTCGTCAAAGTTCACTGGCTGTGAGAGTATAGTATTTGGACAATTATTTTGCAACAAACGTGACTTACAGAATAAACGGAGTATCTATTGCGTGCGAGAAAATAAGGAGTTCAAGGTGACACGGTCAATTACACAACAATATGAGGTTGTTTGCTTGGAAAATACTAGTAAATGGCGACTACGTGCAACCACATTTAAAAATGGAGAAATATTTGTTGTGAGAATTTTTGATAATGTACACAGTTGCTCGTTAGATATCATGCATCGAGAACATAAGCAGGCCAGTAGCCGGATTATTGGGCAATCTATCAAATATAAATATGAAGGTATTGCATGTGTTTACAAACCCAAAGAAACTCAACATGATTTTTTGCAGAAATATGGGGTGAATATAAGCTACAACAAAGCATGGAGAGGTAAAGAGTATGCACTTAACAGTGTTAGGGGATCTCCAGAGGAGAATTTTGTTAAGTTACCTGCCTACTGTTATGAGTTAGTGTCGAAGAACCCTGGGACTGTTACACGTATCAAAACAAATGATAATAACAATTTTGTATATTTCTTTATGGCGATTGGACCAAGCATTAGGGGATTTAAAGCCCACATAAGACCCATGTTGGCTGTTGATGCAACTACATTGAAAGGGAAATACAAAGGGTACATGTATATTGCATCAGGCATGGATGGCAATAAGCAAATATATCCTTTGGCTTTCGGCATTGGAGATGGAGAGAACGAGCAAGCATATACATGGTTTTTCCAAAACCTCAAGGATGCCATCGGAGATTTTTCGGATTTGGTGTTTGTGAGTGATAGACACCCCACTATTGAAAGGGCATTACGCAAAGCTTTTCCCAATGCATACCATGCATTGTGCACATACCATATAAGCAGAAATATTAAAGCAAATGGACATGCGAAAGATGAATCAATAATACAATGTTTCATGCTCACAGCTAGTGCATATTTGGTTGAAGATTTTGAGTTTTATATGGGGCAAATTGAGGTAAAAATCAGTAGGGCTGCCTAGTACATTCGATCATGTGACCCTACAAGGTGGGCACGTTCTCTTTGTCCATGTAGAAGGTACACTATCATGACCACCAATATTGCAGAAAGCTTGAATGGCATTTTGCTAGATGTTAGAGAGATGCCAATAGTAGCATTAATAGAGCACATACGGGATTTACTGCAAAGGTGGTTTTATGAGCGACGTACTGCAAGTGCAAAATTGACGAAGCCTATGACTGACCATGTGGAAGAGCAACTCAAACTACGAAATTTGGAGTCCATCGGACTACATGTGAAAGCCATTAATATGCATGAATTTCTTATGGAAGGTGGGAGTTTAAGGGGTACAGTTAATCTCCAATCAAAAACATGCTCATGCAAAGTCATCGATCTTGATCAATATCCTTATGATCATTGTATTTCCATTTGCAGAGACCGTAAAATTACTCCTTATGACATGTGTTCTCATTACTACACCGCGGATGCATATCGTGCAGCTTATGCTGAGTCGATTTACCCTTTGTTAGATGAAAAATAATGGCATGCCCCGGATGATGTGGCAAGTCGATTGTTCTTCCACCAAGATGGACACGTAGGCGAGCCGATAGGCCAAGGATGCAACACATACCATTCGAAAGTGAAGATGTTATTGGACGTAGATGTAGCCGATGTGGGGGAGTTGGACATTATAGACAGAGATGTATGAATCCATTATCTTATGCTTCGAATTAGAAAGTTTTAATTTAGTGTTATGGTTTAATATGTTTTGATAATTATTTCATATATTGGATATAATATTTTATACTCCACGGTGGAAGATTTATTAGCAATCTTTTTTTTTTTTAATTTAATCCCAAATGAAAAGAGGCTTTCTGGAGTTGATTTTAAATCTTTAGTTTACATATCATTTTATGAAATGTCCAAATGATTTTGAAAAGAAAAATAAACATATATCATTTTTTCTTTTATTTATAATGGTTATTGATTTTAAATTTCAATACATTTTTTGTTAATTTCATCTTCATCTTATATAATATTTGTCTCCACTCTCCATTTTTTTACCCCACTATTAACTTAAATAATCTATTAGAAATTGATTTTCTAAGTGGAGGAAATTAGTTTCTGATAGGAGTAAAAATTATTCAATGATTTCTGCTTGGAGAAAATTTTTTCCAACAGGAGGAAAACTATTTCCGCTTGGAGGAAAACTTTTCCGCCTGGCGGAAATTTATCCAGAGGCTTCAATTGATCTCCATATGGGATTTTCGACTGGAGGAAAATTTTTCCTCCAGGATAAAAATTTTTCTACCTAGAAGAAATATTTTCCGACAAGCGGAAATTTTTTTAAAATTTGCAATTTAGCTCATAAGGCGTTTGTGCATAACGGAATTCTAATAGATAAACATGGCACGTTTCCTATAAGGTCAATTACTTATCCTTACATCAATACCACATCGTTATCTTTGTTAAATGAACATTATAAGCCACCATTATCTTTACAATTAAAAGTCTAATATAATAAAGAATATGCATCTATAAACATGACAAAAGGAAAGAAAAATACATCACCACTCAGCTTATATGCTTAGTTCTTTGTTGTAAGCCTCTTATGCATACTTCTTCCTAAAGAACTCCATGTCATCTTATGTGGATGTCACTGGTAATCTAGTATGTAAAAACTCGATGGTCTTGAGTGTAAACATGCCACAGTCACCACTACAAAAAAATAATTATTATAACATATATTAGTATTATTAGAACCATATTCAATAGTTAATATTTATTCAACAAACATGTACGTATTAAGGGGTTTTACCCGTTACTTTGCTAAGGGGTATTTTGTGCCCATTCACATGTAAACTCATCAACAAAGTCTACAAGATCCGACTGCTGCTCATAAAAGAATGCAGACCGCAGTAAATATGGTAACATTATGCATAATTTCTGGAAATAAATTTCTCCCCTATTTAGGTTGCCAGCCTTATCTCAGTCATATACAGTCATACGACGCTCTTTCAAGTCCACGTGCCCTACCAGCCAATGTATGTTGCACTTGTTTAGTGGAATCAACAACTGTCAATACATTACAGGATTTCAGTTAGCACAACAAATAAAGGACGGCACATGAATAAATGAATAGTTAACATTACACAATTTGGACATGTATATTTTACATGATTTATGCATTTCCATGGCTTCGAATCCTTCATTCGAATCCCCAATACATATTCTTGCATTGCATATGAGAATTGGAACTTAGATGGATTGGCAAGGAACTTTCCATAACATTGCTCAATGTATACCTACAACAAAATAAATTATTAGTTACCCAAAATCACAATAGCCACATATAGGACACCTGGCCTTTACTTACCCAAAATCCTCCATCTATCACCTCAAAACTAGGATAAAAAAATTAGGAAATCGATTGGCACGTACACAAAATAAGTAAGGCAGGACTTCCATATGCTGCATTGAAAGACGAGTTAATTTTAAATTACATCCATGCAGTTGAACAACTATCTATGGAATTTATCAAATTATAAAATAAAAATCTTGATCGGAAAATACTTACATCGTGATTTAGCCACTTCTCACTGGTTATAAAGCAACTGGAAAAAGTCTTTACCCGCAGTCAAAACGTCCATATCAACCTTTGCTGCCCAACCGGACTTCATAAATTGGTCAAAAATTTTTACAAGTCGTGTGGGTACTGGTTTGTATGGGTCGAACTTCAAAGTAGAATATGTACCTGGTAAAGTGCGTTGTAGTTTTTTTCGCAAGCCTCCAACACTGTAAGGAGTTGTAATAGCTGCTACCACCTTCCTATCCCGCCTCCCAATATCTATACTTTGCTTAGCAGCTGCTACCTTTCTTGCACGTCTCCCGGCAGGAAACTTTGATGGAGACACTTTCTTGATAATCGTAACACTTGGTCCTGCATCGTCTACAATAGATGGACGTGACTGTCTATCAACGGGGGTCGCATCGGGACCAAACTCTTCTTTATTTTCATCCCCTTCAACGTCCGCTTCCATCCCATATCCCAACCCATCAGCACTAACTACCACTCCTTGGTGCTTCATTAACTTATCAAGCTTGGTGTCCAAACTTACAAACTCTCTAAGCATGGCGATTCTTAAATCCTTAACGTCTTGCCATACATTAGCCACTTCGCCTTCAAGGATAGTTAATCTCTCTCTCAAAGGTACCTAAAAGAAACAATAATGATTAGTACTCGCAATAAAAAAAAAGATAAATATTCATACAATTTATTCAAACCTCATCATGGGATGGAGTCGTTGGAGGTTGGGATGGAATCGATGGTTTAACACGAACATGAGCAGTAACTCCTGTAGTCGATGATGAAGGCTGGTCTGTCGGCTTATGTCCCATTCGCTGCCTCCCTCCTTTATCCATAATTTCCACAGACGCCTCTTTTCGTTTCTTACTTCTTCCACTTCTTGTAAGTGGAAGACTTTCATCTTTTTCATCATGACTTGCCTGTGGTGGCTTGTCTCGGACAGCAGGTGCAACATTGTATGGAGTACTGTCATGACGTACATCCCATGCAATTTTGCCAATATATGCACGCTCAAATTTAGTTACATTCATTAAGCCATGAACGGGATACTGCAAAAGACAAAAGGGATTATCATCAAGTGATTATTAAGTAATACTAATATTCCTACAAATACTGCAAAAGTGTATAAATAATATTACTATGTTGGAATGTATATATATATATATATTTGTACATATAAGTGGAAGAACTCATATACTTACATCACAATGATCGAAGAGTTTAGTGGCTTTCTCAAATCTTGGCACTTGTGAAACATGCCAATTAAGAATTCGAGGGAATGCCATGTCCAGCAACTTCTTCTTAAATGCTTGACCTAACGAAGGAATTGTCTCAAAACCCCAAATTTGTCAAACAATTAATTAATAATGAATAAGTAAAGAAATACACACCATAAATACAAGTGTAATAAACTTTAAATAATAGTGTGACAAACTTACCATGAAAGCCAAAGGAAACCCAAAGACTATAACTCTTTGACTTGTTTAAAGCCATGGACTCTCTATGCTCAAAAGCACTCTTCAACGATCTAATGGTGGTAGTATATGATAAAGTACCTCATGGATAGTTATTGAAGTACTCTAAATCATCCACCATCTCCAAGCGATTATGAGGTGCGGTGGCCATGCTTTCTTTGCCTAGAAGAACCGTCTCTAGGAAATATAATAAAGCCAACTTCAATCTATCATCGTCGGCTTCATCATTGTCTTGACACTGTGCGGTCATGAAAGCTTCGATTATCTCCGAGTTAGTGACCTTTTGTTTTCCGCCAAAATACATGTCACAAATACGAGTAGAGATGTTAACTCGCCTATTGGGTTCGTAACCAAACCATAGACCTGTAATTATGGTGAAATCTCTCCGTGTAAATCTAGCACCGCGCCCTCCAAAATTGAGTATCATAGAATCCTTGTCGTCGCAAACACACTGCCTATACAGCATGCTGTTGACGATGTGGCCACTAAATTGTATCTCGTTGGCCTTCAAAAAGTGGCCAAAACAACTATCCTCGAACTTCTTTATTTGGGATGGAGTCAGCTTGAACTTAATATCCGACACGGCTTTCCAAAAGTTCGATCTACAATTAACGTTTGCCCTCGATATCTCCGAGTCCCAAAACCTTCGTTGGTAATCTGAATCCATTTATCTATAAATCAAATACAACAAAGCATAACATATGGAGGAAATGTTTTTTCTAACACGAGGAAAGCCTAGAGGAAAATTTTTCTACCTGGAGGAAAAAATTTTCCACCTGGAGGAAAAATTTTCCGCTTAGAGGAAAAAGTTTTCCGCCTAGAGGAAAAATTTTCCACCAGGAGGAAAACATTTTCCACCTGGAGTAAAAAAATTTTCCGCCTCGAGGAAAAAATTTCGTCCAGGAGGAAAAAAAGAGGAAATATTTTCCTCCAGGTAGAAAATTTTCCAGAACCTAAATGACATACACCTAACAGGATTTGTGCAACAATATAATGAAAATGGCTAAAGAATCTTTTCGAACCAGTGCATATGTGGATTTAAAAGCTACAATATCTTCTATATATTAGTGTACATTGTACATTAGGAAACAAACCAACCATGGGCATGTGACATTGCTTCCTAAGGATAACCTATAGTTCTAACACATATATTATGGTTTCACATTCAAACCTCCCATTAAATTCAAACAAGAACATAACTTCACAATAGTTTTAATTTCACATTTCACATTCTAACCATGCAACACAAACATTTCCATCACACCAAATAACACAATATTATAAGCATAGCTTATAATGACAAAGGTTCAAAATTGAGCAATTTATAAAAAGATGACTTATCATCTCTAAAATAATCCATCATGGAAATTATCAACAATTTTGAAAAACCATTCAATACAGCACAAATAAAGGTTCTCAAATTAGTTCGTTATATTAAAGCGAAATTAGTTTACAACATTTTTCTATTTTGTTCAGAGAAGCAACTTACATTAATGGGGGACAAACCGCCACCAATACTTCTTTATCTACTTATATCTCTCTCTCGTTCTCTATCTCTGTAAGTGTGTGTGTAATTTTCTCAGCATACACTTGTAACTCTAACGATGGCAACTTTTGTGCTTCAATTTTCTGCTTATTCCATCACTTGCTCCTCCAATGCTGAAAAATATAGAAAATCAATATTAGTAAGGATCCCAACAAATCTTTCCTTTGATAACTACTAAAGATGAAAGGGAAATTCCAGCACCTGAAGACAAATTACAACAACCTCTATATAAGATCAACAGGGGTAGAAAAATAAATGTTATACACAATTCATACATATTTCCTGTTGAAAAAATGCAAATGTGAAAAGGAAATTTTATGGCCACATTTTCAGTGTAATGAGAATAATCGGCTCCACTTTTACCACCAAAGAGACAACATCGAAAAGCAACTTATTCCTTTCATTTTTTATCATTACATATCTATCCTTAGTTAATAGGAGCGTGGAGCAGAGACTCCATCATGAGAGTGGTTATGTTTTTGGAGTGCAACCAAACAATAATAATAACTAGAAGAAAGAGGCAAGATAAGTGCATATCATCTTTGACAAGTCAAGAAAAATGTGGGGATCCCTAGTTTTCATTGCGGGTTAGGTTAGTGACTGTGGCCTGGTGGGGGACTGCTTCTTGACTTGTCCATTTGATCTTAAGGCTTTATGTAAATTTCTCATAAAAAGCTCTACTTATTCTTACATTTGTGAATCTAAAATTTCAACTTTTTTTTCTAAGATTAATAAGCTCCAACTTATTTTGTAATTTCACTAAGATAGTTTTAAGATTAACAGCTCCAACTTATTTTGTAATGTCACTAACATAGTCTCTAAAGTTTTTACAACTTAATTGAAATTCAAATTTCTTTCTCTGAATTTTCTATCCAAATTCAATCTAAAAAAGATTCAAATTCCACAATCCAGCAATTCCAACATAAATCAATCTACATAAAAACCTTATTCCCAAAATCATTTCTTGCAGCAATTTCAAAATGAGAAACCATGTTGAGTTCAACCTGAAGACAGAGTTTTCTTCTCCAACAATTATATAGCAAATATCAAGTTGTTTCCATTCAATCCCAACAAAATTTTAGATAAATATATGAAAGAATTACTATATTGACTCTAAAGAATACAAACTTCATATAGAGCTGTGAGGAAACTCATATTTCAATCAAAGACAATAAAAACACAAAAAATAATGATTCATATGAACCAAAAAAGTAGGAAAAGCATATAGAATAGAATGAAAAAAATAAAAATAAATAAAACCTATACCATTTGCTGTCTCGAGGAGCACTGAAACCATTTAAATAGCAACCAATACAACCAAAAATACCCAGAAAGCAGCATTGAATCTCTGAAGCTCATGAAAGAAGCTCGACCCAGAACACAACTTGTCGAAACAAGTGGGTTATTGATAATTTCCTAACAGTTCCTTAGACTTTCTTGCAATCTTCATTATTATTATTATTTTTCATGGCAAAGAATGGAAATTTTGAAAGTAACATAAAACCCAACAATGATATGCTAGAATATGATAGAAAAAATAAAATAAAATAAACAGAGGCAAGACAGCTAGAATAGATTAAATTAATTCATCACATCCACCATTTGCCTAGTTTCATAACCACAATAACCTACCATAAGACCTCTGCCCTTTGAATTGAATTTAACTCTACTTTAATTGAGAAAGAAAATTTTAAAGCCAAGCAAATCCACAACACAGAGCTATTCCTAATTCGTATTTATTGATTTTTTCCCCCCAGAGAGGAGTAACAACAATGACTTTTTTCATATTTTGAAAAAAAAAAAAAAGTGTGACTTTTTTAACCATGCAACAATCAAACTTAGCATATTATATGTGTAAGATGTGCATAGGAGAGGCCACAGAATATTGCTTACCTAGCTAATGATAAGATGGATCCTGGAGGCTCAAATAGGTAAATGTCTCCTTGTATATTCTTTCTTTGATTTCTATTCAAATGAACCAGAGCATATGAGAAATTTGGAAATTTTGCACCAACAAAAATAAACCACAAGAACTACTAACAACTATATAACTACAAAAATATACAAATAATAAAAAAAATAAATTAAGGACAAAATTATTGCATAAAATTCCCGAATTTCCTCACTTTTTATATATTTCAAGAGGCAATATAAAAGGCTCTGATAGCTACAAGGAATTTATTTATTCCTTGTGGGGACATATACAGCAAGCTAGCTCAACTATATCTCGTAAATCTAATCAAACTAGTACTACTGCTACATATTTTCTGAGCTCTGCCTAGTCAATGGCCAGTCAAAAGTGCATGTTCTAAATACATTTCTTTTAACAAGATTACCAAAAGTCACACATGAACAGAGAGGAAAAACTAAACAACAAGGAAAGCCTATTGAAATAACATAATTTCATCAAATAGAATCAAAACCCTATTGAAAAGGAAAGCAGAGAGAGAGAAAGAAAGACAGACGTATGTTTACCTTAAAGCCCGATGGTGGCAAGAACACTGATGGTGGCCAGAAATGTTTGGGTGTCCCAAAAGGTATCAAAGCCAGTGAAGGGTGTAAAATGGGGTGGATAAAAAGCCTCGTATGCCGTATGTACGACTTTGGGTTTTCTAACCGTAGCAGATCTGCAGGACAGAGGCAAATTCGAAAGCAATCTATCAAAAACACCGGTGAACAGGATGATTTTTCTGATGAATGACATGGTGTTTTTTGGAAGGAAAGTGGAAGGGAAAGCCCTAGGTTTATTTCAAAAGGGAAAGGGAAAAGGAAAGAAGAGACAAAAAAACAGAAGAAAAAAAAAAAAAACCAACGTTTTGATAGTGAAAAAACATAAAAAAGACTAAAAAAACAAAAAAAAAGAGAATATTTTGGTCTGAATGGGTTAAAAGTTGGCTAGTTTTTTTAAAAAAAAAAAGTTTGCTATTTTTCAAAAATGGATTTGTACGGTGGCTAGTTTTCAAAAAAACCCCCCAAAAAAATAAGTAGTAATGGAGTAATCTTCAGGATATGCATTAACTTTTTTCTTTTTTTTCGGCTTATCAAATTCGATAGAACACAGATGAACAAAAAAAACAAAAACAAAAAAAAAAATTCTAAAATACGTTGAAATATAAATGAAACATAATCTAAATTTTGATCATATTCCATAATTCTTAAGTGAGCTAAACTCATAATTTTAATTAATTCATTAAAAAAGGGTATTTAAAATTTTTAAATGGTTCAAGAATTTTAATAATTTCCCAAAATCATTTATATTTTACAAAATGTATGTTGAAATATAAATGAAACATAATCTAAAGTTTGATCATATTATAAAAATAATTCTTAAGGTTGAGCTAAAGTCATAATTTTAATTAATTCCTTAAAAAAGGTGTATTTAAAATTTTTAAATGGTTCAAAAGTGTTCATGATTTCCCAAAATCATTTAAATTTTACAAAATATTTATAATTTCTCAACATCTTTGTTTAAAACCATTTTTTTTATCCAATGTTCTTGAGATTTAGAGTTTTAAAGTAAATTTCCCAATATCATTGTCTGAAAATATTTTTATAAAAATCATTTTGATATTTATAGATTTGAGGAACAATATAAAGTATTGTAAAAATTCAAAATTAAAATTTCTCAAAATCTTTGTTTTAAATTACTTTTGTGAAACTAATTGTGATATTCAGAGTTTTAAATGTTCAAAGTCCAAAAATCTCAAAATGTTAATAATTCCCAAAATCTTTTAAATTTTACAAAATCTTTATAAAAGAACATAATTACTAAGGTTAAGCTAAACTTATAATTTTAATTAATTCATTAACAAAAGGTATTTAAAAATTTTAAATGCTTCAGAAATATATATATTCTAATAAAGAATTTCTTCTAGTTGTACTGTATACATTCAAATATTTACTTATCTTCATCTATTCTACTGTATTTTTGAAATTCATTTTACCAAAAAAACAAAAAAAAATAAAATTCAAAGATACATTAATTAATTAGATGGTCCCCTCTCATGAAACTAACATATGGGACCCACATATACGATGTGACAGTTTTTGTGTGCGGGACCAGGTGATCCCAGTTTGTTCCAAGTTAAATTGGCAAAGTCAGGTCAAAGTCAACTAATTAAAGTCATCAATTGTTAGTCAATAGAGGCTCTGTTTTTTACTTTCCCCTGTAACTATGAATTGCATTTGTGAGTATTATATCGATGAGGGGTGCTAGAGGTACAGCAGAAGACATAGCGCCTAGAGTCTTTAATTGGAATTTTGATGGAATATATCACAAATCTGATATTTATAGTAATAGAATATTGATTTTCAAAATGGTTGGAACAACCAAGAATATTGAAGTTGGAGTGCCTCGTGCTGGTGAAAATATGCTTTTCATATTGGATTTACGAGGACATAAAATTAGATAAAGATTCACGAATTTTGGGAGTCACAACAGAAAAGGAAAAAGAAATGGCAAAGAAGATGGTGCTAGTGAGCTTTTGGTGCATTTAGACAATTCCATCATATCGATCACCAATTAGGTGTGGACATAGACTAAATTGGTTTGGTTTTGAATCAAAATACAATCTAATCCATTACGTAATATATAATTCAATCAAAACCATTGAAAGTTTCAAATTAAAACCAAACCATTTATGATCGGGTTGATTTGAATTTGTTAATCTGTTAGAAATTTATAAGTCTATTAATATATAATACAAATTAAAAATCTTTCAAACATAAAATATAAATAATAGACTGTAATTATCCAAACATAAAGTACAATTAAAATAATACAATATAGAATAAAATATAAAATTACAATCTATAATATCCAATAACATTCATTAATGTTTTAAAAAAAAAAAAATACTATTCAATGCAAAATAAAGACGAAAATGCAGCTGAGTTTTGAAGAGCAGAGAATGAACTTGGTGGTGAAGCTGGTGGTGGCGGCAGCAAGCATGTTTAGAGCTTCACATTTTTATTTGGAAATTGGGAATATATTACAAAAATATTAAAAATTAATGGATATATTAAAAAAATATTAAAAATTAATATATGAGAATAAAAAAATATATAAAATTTATATAATTTTTTAATTATATAATATATAGTTTGGATTGGATTGGGTTGGATTGGGTTTATATCTTCAATTCTAAAACAATCAAATCCAAACAGTTTTTAATATTTTTGAACCCAATCCAATCCAATTTATGTAAAAATCCAATTTAAACCGTTAAAAATGAATTGGATTGAACAGGTTGAGCAGGTTGGATTAGATTTTGTCCACCCCTACCACCAATGAGTAAAGTTGTTGATATGCTGGAAGGAAATCTTCAATCTGTCCAGATTCCACCAAAGCCCTTCTTGTCCTCTGCATTCCACAAAATCACAACAATTCATTTATATATATTGATGTTTCCCAAGTTTCTATGTTTCTGTCATATGCTTAGCTTTTGAATGTGAACCTACGTACAAAAGTGGTAAATTAAGCGTGCTAAATTTATGTAATGAGCACTGACTGTGTTGACAAGTTCAGGAGAAAAAAGATGTTCCGTTTTGGTTTGGTGATTTTGCTTTTGTACAGAGGCTTTATTAAAATAAATGACACGTACGTGCTTATATTTGAAGAGGTTAATTATCTATTTTTCTCTCAAATTTGATGATGCAAATCCTGATGATCCGGGAGAAATTCCAAGCAACCAAAATTTTAAATTTGATGAAGGTGTAACTGAGGATTTAGGAAACATGTTTTGTTTCGTTGATCCCAAGAACTACAAAAAGAGACATCTTTAATATTGATATGTATATATATATGTATGTATATATTTATATATGGATAGATAATGTGGAATTTGATTATTCTTGCTTTTGTTATTATTTTTGCCGTGAAAGTGTAGAATGATGACATGAAGATAGATAAGCAAATGTGTAAAAAGTTCAATCTTGCCTTATATGGGCCAGGCAGTTGAGCGTTGTACACTTTTAGCAACGAGTCCAAAGACTTGGAAGCTTCCCAAGTGATTTGATGAATTGCAGCTCTATTGTCAACCCGAGAAAAAGAAAATAATAATAATTAAAAAATAAAAAAGTGATGTGGAGTATTCTTCACGATATGCATTAACCTTTTTTCCCCTTATATATCAAATTTAATACAACACAGATAAGCAAAAAAATAAAATAAAAAATTCTATGACAGGTTGAAATATAAGCGATACATATTCTAAAATTTGAACTTGTTATACATAATTCTTAAAAGTGAGCAAAACTTATAGTTTTAATTAATTCATTAAAAGAAAAAAAAAGGGTATTTAAAAATTTTAAATGATCCAAGAATAATATATTTAGAAATTAATATTAGTTATTTTATATGTCTAAGTTAAAGAATCCCTTGCAGTTAAGATATGTTCCTTTCATTTATTTAATCAAATTCAAAGATACAGTAATTACATGGTTCTCTCCCAAAAACAACCGCAAGGGACCCACATATGCGATGTGACAGTTTTTGTGTGCGGGGACCGGGTGATCCCAGTTTGTTCCAAATTTTGGGGTAAATTCAGTTGGGTGGCAAAGTCAATTCGATGTCAACTAAGTAAAGCAGTCAATGGTTAGCCAATCCAGGCTCTGTTTTTTAAAAGTTTCTAATGGAATTAAAAGTTTCTCCTACTTGGGTTCTGATAGACAATCTACACTGCTTTTGGATAGTTATAGAGTCCAGGAACAAATGGGATAATGGGCTAGTTTTGAGGCCTAAGAGGAAACAAAGAGTGCAAATACTCAAGAATAAATTATTGGAGATGAGGTTCGTTTTGAAGCGGTGAACAAAAGGGAAGCTGAAAGAAGCTTGAGGAAGATTGCAGAAGAACCAAGCAAGCCTCGTGAGGCTAGGAAACGTGCAAAGCCAGGCTGGTTTAAGGATTTCGTGATGTCAGGGCAGCGTTGAGAGTTTTGTGAATCTTCAAAGGCCATAACTGTTTTTCTGTTATTCCATTTCTACCACTTTGTTAAGTTTGAATTTTGCATATCTGTGTATTAGAGAACTATATAACGGGAGAGCATTAAGTTGAGAGGGATGTTGAATAATGAAGAATTGTTGAAAGGAAGTTTAGCATTGACTCAAAGAGTGCAAACCATATTTTCTCTATTATTGGTGCTCTCGTTGAGAGGAATGCGGAATGAGGAGATTGCAGAAATAATGAAGACGATAGAGGCTAGTTTCAAACAACATGCCGATGAACAACTTGCCAAATTCACATCGCTTTTAGAGCAACACATTATCATTACAGATTAGCAGATCTCCCAGCTCTCTCAATTCTGATGGGATTCTGGAACGATGGTAGAGTTCACACAAGTTTCGCACAGTGTGGGGGTGTAGAATACTCTGGTTGCGCCCCAACGAAACGAAGTCGGTGTTTCTCAGGTGGATATGAACTCACTTCTTAAGACTTTGAAGGTCGTGGTGCCTCGGGTTGATGGGACCAACGTGGAGGATTGGATCTATAAAATCAACAAATTTTTTTCTCTGCATCAAGTTGAAACAGCAACGCGTCTAGTAGGGGTGGCATTTCATCTGGACGGCAAGCCTTCCATGTGGCATCAATGGATGGAGAAGAGTGGCGCCCTGACTAGCTAGGAAATGTTCCTCCATGAGCTGTGCAAGAGGTTTGGTGCTTCAGTTTATGATGATCCGCTAGGAAGAATTGCTAAGTTGACCTAAACTGGGAAGGTCTCTTAATACCGAGCAGAATTTAAGAGTCTGATAACCCAAATCACAGGTGTCTCTAAATCTATGTTTATTATTTCTTTGTTTGGGGATTGAAAATGGAGATTCGTAGGGAGCTTTTGCTGGCTCGACCTTATGACTTGGCAGATGCTATGGCTAAGGCACAACTCTTTGAGGATAGAAACGAAGACTTACTGGGATATCATTGGAGAGAGGGCTATCGAGGGATAGAAACCTTGGTACGGGGAAGCATGGTTGGGGGGGGAGGCTTTGTAGGGATACAAACCACTTTCCCAGGGACCCATTGGGGTTGCAATGACCTTACAAGCTCGAGTGCAACAATCTGGGAACTCCAAAATTCCAATCAAGCATTTAACTTCGATAGAGATTCAAGAAAAACGGGAGAAGGGGCTCTGTTTCAGCTGCGGTGAAAAATACCACAGCAAACATAAATGTAAGAATCGGGTATTGCTTTTATGTGGAGAGGACAAGGAAGAAGTTGGTTTGGAGGATTGCGAGCAGGATAAGGAAGATAACCTGGACAAGGAAGCATTCAAAGTAAGTCTCCATACTCTATCAAATTCTGTAAATCGAAGTGTATTTCGAATAATGGCTAAACACGGCATGGAAACCTTAGAGGTCCTCATAAACACTATTAGCAATAACAATTTTCTTTAAGAAGCTTTGGTAAAAAAAACTGGGCCTAACGTGGGAAGAAACTAGGAGGTTTAAAGTGTACATGGGGAAATGGACAATATTTGGTCTATCACTAGAAATGTACTGGAGTAGAGCTTGTCTTGCAGGGCCATAGATTTAAGGTGGATCTATATATACTGCCAATTTGGAGAATTGATGTTACATGGCATGCAGTGGTTGAGAACCCTTGGGCCATGTATTCATGACCATAAGGCATTGACCATGGAGTTTCAATGGAAAGGGCAAACTGTGAAATTAGCAGGAGACAACCAGCTTACAACTCGCCAAGTCCTTTCTCCCAGTTCAATGCATTGCTATCTGAGGGTGATGTGAGAGGAAGTTAACTGCAGTTTTGGAATTAGCAAGTGAGGAAGGTGAGTTTTGGAATGATGAGATCGATTGTATGGAAAAGAACTTACCACCAGTGGGAAAAGGGGATTCTATGCCAGTATCGAGCACTTAATGGGATCACGATTAAAGATCGCTTCCCCATCCCAACTATTGATGAACTTTTGGATGAACTTTGAGGGGCAGTGGTGTTCCAAGCTTAATCTTCATTCAAGGTATCACCAACTCAGAATGGACAGGCACGATGTGCATAAGATGGCATTTAGAACCCATAAGGGACACTATGAATTCATGGTGATGCCCTTTGATTTGTCAAATGCCCCATCCACCTTCCAAGTGGCCATGAACCAAATTTTCAAGCCCTTCCTCCGAAAGTTTGTTATTGTGTTTTTTGATGATATACTTATTTACAATAAAAGTTTGACCGACCATGCTAAGCACCTGCAATTAGTGTTGCAATGTCTTTCGGAGAGCAATTTTTTTTGTCAAGGGAGGCAATTGTCAAATTTTTCAAAGTTTAATCGAATATCTAGGCCATCTCGTCTCATGTGAAGGTGTTAAGGCAGACTCGGCCAAGGTTGACGCAATGACCAGGTGGCCTCAACCTAAGAATCTCAACCAGTTACGTGGGTTTCTCGGCCTCATTGGGTACTACTGCCGATTTGTTGCCCACTATGCAACAGTTGCTGCTCCACTCACTTAGCTATTCAAAAAAGACAATTCCATTTAGACAGCAGAAGCAGCAACGACATTTGAGAAGTTAAAAAAAATTATGATCGACACTCCTGCTCTACGCCTTCTGGATTTTCCGAAGACATTTGTTGTAGAAACTGATGCTTCAAATGTTAGAATAGGTGGGGTATGGATACAAGATGGACACCCATCAGCATTCTTTAGCAATAAGTTAAGACCACGTTTAAAGGGGGCATCTGCCTATTTGCGAGAGATGTGGGCAGTTGTCGAAGCAGTCACTAAGTGGCGCCAATACCTCCTAGGACAGCCTTTCATCATCCGCACAGATTACAAGAGTATGAGGGAGCTACTCACTCAGGTGATATAGACTCCAGAACAACAGCTTGTCCTCCGTAAATTGATGGGATATCTGTTTACTATTGAACATAAAGCGGGGACAAAAAATTTAGCCGCAAATGCCTTGTCTCACTGTCACGATAACCATTGCTCTCAAATCTGTGTAGCCATTTCTATGGGCAGGCATGAATTTTTGGATGACTTATGTAAAGAGAATATGGAGTGTTCAGATCTTAAGGAGTTGCAGAAACAAATACTGGCTAGAACCTTGGATAATACCCGCTACAGTTATCGGAATGGTTTATTGATGTATAAGAACAGGTCCATACTTAGCAAGGAATCAAAACTGAAAACCTTGTTGCTCCAGGAATTTCATGCAACTCCTACTATCGGCCATGCTAGAGTTAAGAGGACTTTTCTAAGACTTAGTGCAAGTTTCTTTTGGGAAGGAATGAGAAAAGAAATGAAGGAATTTGTGGCAAAGTGTCTCACATGTTAGACCATCAAATACTCCATGGCAGCCCCTTATGGCTTACAACAACCCCTCGAAATACCTGAGAGAATATGGGAAGACTTGGCTTTGGACTTCATTGTTGGGTTGCCAAATTCACGCGGAAACTCCACTGTCCTTGTGGTCATAGACCGTCTCACCAAATATGCACATTTTGGCGTACTTCCATCACATCATATAGCGTCCAAGGTGGCTGAGCTCTTCACTTACATGGTCATATGGTTGCATGGGGTACCTCGACACTTGTATTGGATCGTGACCCCATTTTCACTAGCCAATTCTGGAAGAAGCTATTTGACTTTATGGGAACAAGGTTGAAAATGAGCTTGTCCTACCATCTCCAAACCAATGGTTAAACGGAGGTGACAAATCGATATCTCGAACCGTACCTACGAGCATTTGCTGCTGAGTGCCTAAAACAATGGAGTCAATATCTGTGTTGGGCTGAATACCATTACAATACTAGTTATCATTCTGCTATTGGTATGACACCATTCCAAGTAGTATATGGTAGACCACCGCCAACCATTCCAGCTTATGTGAGGGGAGCCACTTTTGTACAAGCTATGGAGGAGACCTTGCTGAACCATGAATCAATCATGCAGTGGCTGAGATAGAATTTAGTTTAAGCTCAAAATTGAATGCTGCAACAGGCCAACAATAAAATGTAGGGACATTCACTTCAGTGTTGGCGACTGGGTCTTGGTTAAGCTTCAGCCTTATCGCCAATCTACAGTCGCGAAGTGACTAAACTCCAAGCTTTGCTGTCGATATTTTGGTCCCTTCCAAATTATTGCTCATGCTGGGCCAGTGGCATATACTTTGGCCTTGCCCACTGGAAGTAAGATCCATCCCACCTTCCATGTATCCTTACTAAAGCCTTTCAAAGGTGATAAACCTATCACCTGCTACCCCCTGCCAGAATTCAATCATGCCAACCAATTGTTGCTAACCTCTATTGTAGTATTGGCTGGTCGAATCATTACAGTGAGGAATAAACCACACAAGCAAATTCTAGTGCAATGGTCTCAAAGTTCTCTTGACGATGCTACCTGGGAGGATCTTTGTGTTTTTAGTCAAATGTACAACTTGCTTGACCTTGAGGACAAGGTCGTTTTTTAGGAAGGGGGAAGTAATAGACAACCTGTACTACTTTTGGACAGTAATAGAGTCCAGGAACAAATGGGCAAATGGAGTAGTTTTGAGGCCCAAGAGGAAACAAAGAGTGCAAATACTCAAGAAGAAACGACTGGAGATGAGGGTCGTTTTGAAGCAGTGAACAAAAGGGAAGTTGAAAGAAGCTTGAGGAAGGTTGCCGAAGAGCCAGGTAAGCCTCGTGAGGCTAGGAAATGTGCAAAGCCAGGCTAGCTCAAGGATTTCATGATGTCAAGGCAGCTTTGAGAGTTTTGTAGATCTTCAATGGCCATAAGCGTTTTTCTGTTATTCCATTTTTGCTATTTTGTTAACTTTGGATTTTGCATATCTGTGTATGAGAGAACTATATAAGGGGAGAGCAATAAGTTGAGAGGGATATTGAATAATGAAAAATTGTTGAAAGGGAGTTTAGCACTGACTTAAAGAGTGCAAACCATATTTTCTCTATTAGGTTCCTATTCTTTGGTGTGACAGCATGGGTGCTGGTTCTCCTACTACAAATCTAGTTTTTCATCAACGAATAAAGCATATAGAAGTTGATTTTCACTTTGCTCTTGATAAAGCTATGCAAACCATCCTTGAAGTCTGACACACAATAGATCAGATTACAGACAACTTTACTAAGGGTTCATCCACTGCCTGGTTCCAACACCTTCATAACAAGCTTAATGTGGTATCCCCCACATATCTGTTGGGGGGGGATGATAGCAGAATTCAATCTAGTGCTGATGCAGCAACTGGTGCTGAGGTGTCATGAATAATTCTTCTGATAACTATCATGTATTCAAGTAGCAAGTTTATCTGATCTGTTCTACTGTTCATTTATACTTTAACAACTGTATTCTAGATAAACTAACATTAGTGATAAAGATAGGCTTATCCAACAAGTGTATAGGCTCATGTGAAAGTCTCTGTCGTGTATTTGTATACTTCAGCTCTTAATATACAAAATGACAATTGACATTTTCCTTTAGTTACTCACTCTTACAGATATAGTGTACGTATGTTGAAAAATAGACTAAAATTTAACACCAATCTAATAATATTTTGATGATTTTAGTAGAAAACTAGTATTTTTATTATGTGGTTGCTACATATATATTCTCTTATTCTCTTATAACGCAAAATGCATCCCTTAATTACCTCCAAAAGCCACCTCCTGCTTGTGTTGGTAGTTACAGTAATCTTGTCAATCCAAAGTCCATCATCTTCGTCCGCCAATGAATAAGAAAACTGTGGTGAGTACCTAGGTAGGTTATCCCTTCTGGGGATCCAATCAACTTGATCACTGTGGCCACCCTGATTTTCGGTTGAACTGTAGTGCTAATGATGCGGTACCGATCTCAAACTCTTCTGAGGATTATCAAGTGCTTAAGGATTGAATACCAGAGTGATGTTTGTCTTGGTAGTCACACACAGCCCAAAAACACTACCTTAGAATAGAGCAATTTATTTAACCATAATTCAGATACCGAAGACCTGAGACTCTTCTATTCCTGCACTTCCCCATTGGGTGCAACTTTTCCAAACCAATTCAATTGCAATTCATCTATAAATTACTAATTTACACAAGCCCAAATAGCCCAACAGAATGTCTGGCCAGCTAATAATGTAATTGAGATTCTCCTTGGAAGTTGTGCACAAAATGTTTGGGTCCCTATTTACGAATCACAAGCCGCCATTTAACAATTGGCTATGACTGCTCTACCAATAGCGGATGTGAAAAAAGGCAGTGAGTACTAGGCTTGAGTCATTGTGGGATGCCAATATTAAGGGTTTTTTCGAAAAATAGCCACTGTACAAACCGATTCTTGAAAAATAGCAAAAAAATATTTTTTAAAAAACTAGTCCACTTTTGTCTCATCTTGACCAAAATACCCTTTATTAATTTTTTTTTCCTTTTCTTTTAGTTTTTTGTTTTTTTCTCTATCAAAATGCATGTTTTTCTCTTTTGTTGTTTTTGGTTTTTTGTCTTCACTTTTGCTTCCACTCTCCGTTTCGAAAAGCTTGGTTTTTCCCTTTTTCTCTAGGTTTTTTTTTTTCTCTACTTTCACTCTCCCTTTCGAAAAGCTTGGTTTTTCCCCTTTCCTCTAGGGTTTTTTGTTTCCTCTACTTTCACTCTCCCTTTCGAAAAGCTTGGTTTTTTCCTTTTTCTCTAGGGTTTTTTTTCTCTACTTTCACTTTCCCTTTTGAAAAGCTTGATCGCTGTCACCACCCAAAGGCAGAGGAGAGCCACACCATCATCGTCATCGATTGCTATAGCTCGACCTCTGTAGTCGTGTCCATGCCAGCCACCAATTTTGTAGCCCCCTGTTCCTTGGATACAATTCAATCCTTATACGGCCAAATCTAAATTTGTGAAAAGCCTTCGATGGCTTCATTATGAAAACATGAATGTACGAAGCGAAGCATCTTCTATTCGTTGGGATAATTTTTTCCTCTACAGGGGCCTTGTACAGTGAACCCCCTACGGGCGATCGTCCGTCGTCGTAAAGCAGCCCCTGCGAAGCATCCTAAACCATTCAATTATCAACCTTTTTGTCTGTCATTCCCTTTTCTATCTCTTTCGACAATTTCTCAATTCTAGTTTTTTTATTTATTTTATTTTTTTTTATTTTTTTTAAGATTTCGATCGAAGAGCCTTTTTTTTATGTTATATTACTTTGGAAGTGCTTCACTAGAAATTATGATTTACATTTCAAGATGAAAAAAAAAAAAAAGTAAATTCTTTTGCTTTCAAAGAACAAAATTGTTAAATAATGCTCTGTTTTTTTTTTTTCCCTCATATAAATAAAAAGCAAAGAAAGCTTCTTTTAGGTAGCTACAATAGTACATATAACTTCCTATTTATTTTTGAGTAATGAGAAAGCATCATATTGATATAAATGTAACGCTTTATTCGTATATTGACTTGGTTGGTTTGCATTTAATTGCTTATTTGCGAAGAACAGAAACAGGAATTTTAACAATTTTGACAGTGGAAGGCTTAGTGAGGTACGACATATTTAGAACTAATGATGGACTTGCCAGCGATAATGGGTTTGGGCTAAGGACTATTGTTCTGTAGTATAGTAAATCATAAAAAATGGTATAATATATGTTTTTTAATTCAAGTGAAAAGAACAAGAACAATGTTGGGAAATTTTGATTGCAATTAGCAAAACTAGATTATAGCACGTTACAATTTTCTTTCGCTACTTGTTGCATTCTACTGGGGTGTGTAATTGTTTTTCTTTGAAATTGTCATTGTAAATTGTGATATTGATTCAAAGTGTGCTTTTAGTCTGTTATATTGCTTCCTTGAATTGAGGGTGGCGGTTGGATTCTATCCCTCAATGTTTGATAATGTTATTGGCTGTGAAAATGAAAAAAATTTAATTATTGACTCCCTGTCCAGTTAGGGCATTTCAATTGACAAAGTAACAACTCAAATAGTTAAAATTTGTATGTTACAATTTTTGTGAGTCCATGAGCTGGTGTGGTTGAAATTCTTATGTAGAAAAAGAATGGGGTTAGGAAAAGGTGCTAGATGATTTGTTTAATAGAAGACAAAAGGCAACAAAGCTTGAACTTAAAGCTTATGCCTCTCCATATTCTTATTGATTTTATTTATTTAAATTTTTTTAGTGCATTGACTTGTATATACAGTAAATTTGAACTTGTATGCTTAAACAATAAGTTTTTTTCAGATTGCATTGACTTGTATATAGTTCTTAACATTGAGAATATGCATTCCAGATATTGGACTGGGTACTGGGACATAATGAAGCATTATTTAGGAGAGCTCAGTTGATAGCCATTGTCTCCATCCATAGCAAGGAGGTAAAGTGAAGCTCTTCAGAATTTATTTGCATATTTGATAAAACCATCCAACTGCATCTATAAGTTGAAGTATAACCATAATCTTTGTTGGTTAGTACTTATTATAACATCCTTTTGTTCTTGTATATAGGCTGGCTGGCGAGGGAGGTGAACTTACACATGATGAGACAACAATTATAAGTGGTGCACTTGACTTGACTGAAAAGGTAGGCACGCTGATGCCAATTAATATTTTTATGATGCTTATCTCTTATAGTTTTACTGCTTATGGATCAGAAGCAGAAGCGGAGCAAACTAGTAATATGCTGTTCTAAAATTTACAAAAAATAAAAGGAAAAGCTATTGAACTATTAATTTAAACGTTTGGTTCCTACTGGAGAGAATGTTTGTGTATATGTCTTGGCCTTCCAAATGGTTGACTTGGCCAAGTTATATTGGATATTTGTATTTGAGGTTCTATCAGAATTTTCTTTCTTCTTTTCTTCTTTTTTTGTCTTTTTTGAAAAAAAAAAACTATTTTAGTACTTGTTTGTTTGTCATCATATGCGTTTCTTAAGAAATTATGTTAGTTTAGGAAATTTTTTTTTTTAAGGGATGCGAGGTTATTAATAAATTATGTTTTTGACAAAGAAACGTTTTTGAATAACCTGATGTATAATTTGGATCAAGCAACGTAGTCCGTGATGGTAGTCATCTGAGTTTACTTTTAACTCATCAACATTTTCAGCATGTTTATTGTTCTTTGAAAGGACTTTGATGCTAAAGACACTTATAATAGGAGCCATGTTCTTAAGTTTTATGATTAATTCGTATAGTGCTCTGAAACATATCTCTTCCTTTAAGCTTGAATACTTCTACTGATGTTACAATGTTATTACTGAATTAATTAAACTTCCCAGTTAAGCCTTAGTTATTTAGACTAGAAAGAAGACCATGAAAATGGTAAAGCATACTTGATTGGCATTTGAATAATGTTAAGTGATTGTCTTAACCATAACTTATTTGTTCTTGCGGTTTATGACTTGAGAAATTGCAATATGTATGGTTTCCGCATAAGATGTAGCTTTAGCATGTATTTCTGATTGTGCCAATATTTACTAAGCTTGTTATAGCATGATATGCTGTATAGATAGATTGTTAGATGTATGTGACATTTACTCTATTTTTTCTCTGCATTTTGCTCAAACGTATGTTACCTTTAAGTTATTTACATTTTGGTATAAGCAATTTGTTCCATCCACATGTGTGCATGGGGTTTTTTCTTTCTTCATTTTGTTATTATTTGTATTGGAGGATTTTAATAAATGGACATTACTGAAATGAAAACAATATACTCGTTGTTATTATTAATTTTGAAACACTGTCAATCTTTTTTTTGTTACTAATATTGATTTTATATATTTTTCAGCATTGGAGGAGCAAGTGATAGACTAAGCACAAAATTGAAGCACAAAATTTGCGATCATTAGAGTTACAAGTGTTTGCTGAGAAAACTACACACACACACACTTACAGAGCTAGAAAAGAGATATATATATATATATATATATAATAGATAGAGAAGCATTGGTGGTGGTTTGTCCCCCATTAATGTAAGTTGCTTCTCTGAACAAAACAGAAAAAATGTTGCAAATTAATTTTGCTTTAATGTAACGAACTAATCTGAGAACCTTTATTTATGTTGTATTGAATGGTTTTTCAGAATGGTTAATATTTTCCATAATGGATTATTTTAGAGATGATAAGTCATCTCTTGATGAATTGCTCAATTTTGAACCTTTGTCATTATGAGCAATGTACATAATATTGTGTTATTTGGTGTGACGGAAATGTTTGTGTTGCATAGTGAGAATGTGAAATGTGAAATTAAAACTATTATGAAGTTGTTTTTTTGTTTGAATTTAATGGGAGGTTTGAATGTGAAACCATAATAATTAATATGTGTTAGAACCATAGGTTATCCTTAGGAAGCAATGTCACATGCGCATGGTTGGTTTGTTGCCTAATGTATAATGTACACTAATATATAGAAGATATTGTAGGTTTTAAATCCACATATGCACTAGTTTGAAAAGTTTCTTTAGCCATTTTCATTGTAATTTTGCACAAACCCCGTTAGGCATATGTCATTTGTAGGTTCTGGAAAATTTTTCCTCCAATCATAAAACTTTTCCTTTAGGCATAAATTTTTTCCTCCAGATGGAAATTTTCTTCCTCTAGGCGGAAATGTTTTCCTCCAGGTAGAAAATTTTGCCTGCAGGCGGAAAAAATTTCCTTGTGTCAGAAAAAACGTTTCCTCCTGTTTCAAAAAAATTTCCTCCTAGTAGAAAGAGTTTTCCTCGTGTCGGAAAGAAATTTCCTCCTCGCGGAAAGCGTTTTCCTCCTGTTAGAAAGAAAATTTTCTCTCGTCGGAAAACAGATTCCTCTGGTTTGAAAATTGTTTCCAATAGATGCATAAATATCTCTTTGTTCTAAACTTTCAAATTGTAATTGTTTGGCGGAATTTTCATTAGATTTTTATTTTGACTATTTAAAATGTTTTTGGTCCTTTTGATTTTGCTGTTCATAAGCAAGCCTATGTTATGATTTGTTATTCTTATTTGATTTGCAGATAAATGGATTCAGAATACCAACAAAGGTTTTGGGACTTGGAGATATCTAGGGCGAAGGTTAATTGTAGATCGAACTTCTAGAAAGCCATGTCGGATATTAAGTTCAAGCTAACTCCATCTCAAATAAAGAAGTTCGAGGATAGCTGTTTCGGCCACTTGTTGAAGGCCAACGATATAGTGGCCACATCGTCAACAGCATGTTGTATAGGTAGTGTGTTTGCGACGACAAAGATTCTATGGTATTCAATTTTGGAAGGCGTGGTGCTAGATTTGCACGGAGAGACTTCGCCATAATTACAGGTCTACGGTTTGGTTACGAACCCAATAGGAGGGTTAACATCTCTACACGTATTAGTGACACATATTTTGGCGGAAAGCTAAAGGTCATTAACTTGGAGATAACTGAAGCTTTCATGACCGAACAGTTTCAAGACGATGATGAAGCCGATGATGATTGATTGAAGTTGGCTTTATTATATTTCCTAGAGATGGTTCTTCTAGGCAAAGAAAGCATGGCCACCGGACCCCATAATCACTTGGAGATGGTGGACGATTTAGAGTACTTCAATAACTATCCATGGGGTACTTTGTCATACACCACCACCATTAGATCGTTGAAGAGTGCTTTTGAGCATAAAGAGTCCATGGCTTTAAACAAGTCAAAGAGTTATAGTGTTTGTGGGTTTCCTTTGGCTTTCATGGTAAGTTTATTACACTATTATTTAAAGTTTGTTACACTTGTATTTATGGTGTGTATTTCTTTAATTATTCATTATTAATTTATTGTTTGATAGATTTAGGGTTTTGAGACAATTCCTTTGTTAGGTCAAGCATTTGGAAAGAAGTTGCCAGACATGGCATTCCCTCAAATTCTCAATTGGCATATTTCATAAGTGCCAAGATTTGAGAAGGCCACTAAACTCTTTGATCATCGTGATGTAAGTATATGAGTTCTTCCACTTATATATACATATATATATATATAAAGATACATTCAACTTAGTAATATTATTTATAGACTTTTGCAGTATTTGTAGTAATATTAGTATTACTTAATAATCACTTCATGATAATCCCTTTTGGCTTTTGCAGTATCCCATTCATGGCTTAATGAATGTAACTGAATTTGAGCGTGCATATATTGGCAAAATTGCATGGGATGTACATCATGACCATACTCCATACAGTGTTGCACCTGCTGTCAGAGACAAGCCACCACAGGGAAGTCATGGTGAAAGAGATGAAGGTGTTCCACTTACAAGTAGTGGAAGAAGTAAGAAACGAAAACAGGCATTTTGGAAAGTAAGGGTAAAGGAGGGAGGCGGTGAATGGGAGATAAGCCGATAGACCAGCCTTCATCATCGACTGCAGGAGTTGCTGCTCATGTTCGTGTTAAACCATCGACTCCATCCTAACCTCCAACGACTCCATCCTATGATGAGGTTTGAATAAATTGTATGAATGTTTATCTTTTTTATTATTGCAAGTACTAATCATTAGTGTTTCTTTTAGGTACCTTTGAGAGAGAGATTAACTATCCTTGAAGGTGAAGTGACTAATGTACGGCAAGATGTTAAGGCTTTAAAAATCGCCATGCGTAGAAAGTTTGCAAGTTTAAAGACCAAGCTTGATAAGTTAATGAAGCACCAAGGAGTGGGAGTTGGTGCTGACGGTTTGGGAGATGGGATGGAAGTGGACGTTGAAGGGGATGAAAAGAAAGAAGAGTTTGGTCCCGATATGACCCCCATTGATAGACAGTCACGTCCATCTGTTGTAGACAATGCAGGACCAAGTGTTAAGATTATCAAAAAAGTGTCTCCATCAATGTTTCTGGCTGGGAGACGTGCAAGAAAGGTAGCAGCTGCTAAGCAAAGTATAGATATTGGGAGGCAAGATAGGAAGGCGGCAACAGCCATTACTACTCCTTACAATGTTAGAGGCTTGGGCAAAAAACTACAATGCACTTTACCCAGTGCATCTTCTACTTTGAAGTTCAACCCATACAAAGCAGTACCCACTCGAGTTGTAAAAAATTTTGAACAATTTATGAAGTCTGGTTGGGCAGCAAATGTTGATATGGACATTTTGTCTGCGGTTAAAGACTTTTTCTAGTTGCTTATAACCAGTGAAAGGTGGCTGAATCATGATGTAAGTATTTTCCGATCAAGATTTTTATTTTATAATTTGATAAATTCCATAGATTGTCGTTCAACTGCATGGATGTAATTTAAAATTAACTCGTCTTTCAATGCAGCATATGGAAGTCCCGCCTTACTTATTTTGTGTACTTGCCAATTGATTCCTTGATGTTTTTTATCCTAGTTTTGAGGTGATAGATGGAGGATTTTTGGTAAATAAAGAAGTTTTAAAGGCCAGGTGTCCTATATGTGGCTATTGTGACTTTAGGTAACTAATAATTTATTTTGTTGTAGGTATACATTAAGCAGTGTTATGGAAAGTTCCTCGCCAATCCATCTAATTTTCAATTCTCATATGCAATGCAAGAATATGTATTGGGGATTCGAATGAAAGAGTCGAAGCCATGGAAATGCATAAATCATCTACAATATACATGTCCAAATTGTGTAATGTTAACTATTAATTTATTTATGTGCCTTCCTCTATTAGTTGTGCTAACTGAAATCCTGTAATGTACTGACAGTTGTTAATTCCACTAAACAAGCGCAACATACATTGGCTTTTAGGGCATGTGGACTTAAAAGAGCATCGTATGACTGTATATGACTCAGATAAGGCTGGCAACCTAAACAAGAAAGAAATGTATTTCAAGAAATTATGCACTATTTTACCTTATTTACTGTGGTCTGCATCCTTTATGAGCAGTGGACGGATCTTGTAGACTTCGTTGATGAGTTTACATGTGAATGGGCACAAAATTCCCCTCAGCAAAGTAACAGGTAAAGCCCCTTAGTACGTACATATTTGTTGAATAAATATTAACTATTGAATATGGTTCTAATAATGTTATTGTCCCATTATAATAATTATTTTTTTTGTAGTGGTGACTGTGGCATGTTTACACTCAAGACCATCGAGTTTTTACATGCTAGATTACCAGTGACATTCCCACAAGATGACATAGAGTTCTTTAGGAGGAAGTATGCATATGAGGCTTACAACAAACAACTAAGCATATGAGCTAGGTGGTGATGCATTTTTCTTTCCTTTTGTCATGTTTATAGATGCATATTCTTTATTATATTAGACTTTTAATTGTAAAGATAATGGTGGCTTATAATGTTCATTTAACAAAGATAACGATGTGTTATTGATGTAAGGATAACTAATTGACCTTATAGAAAATGTGCCATGTTTATTTATTATAATTCCATTATGCATAAACATCTTACGAGCTCAATTGTAGATTTTAAAAAATTTTCCGCTTGTCGAAAAATATTTCCTCTAGGCGAAAAACTTTTCCTCATGGAGGAAAAATCTTCCTCCAGTCGGAAATCCCATATGGAGATCAATTGAAGCTTCTGGATAATTTTCCGCTAGGTGGAAAATTTTTTCTCCAAGCGGAAATCGTTTTTCTCTTGTTGGAAAAAATTTCCTCGAAGCGGAAATTGTTGAATAATTTTTACTCCTATCAGAAATTAGTTTCCTCCACTTGGAAAATCAATTTCTAATAGATTATTTAAGTTAATAGTGGAGTAAAAAAATTGAAAGTGGAGACAAATATTATATAAGATGAAGATAGATTTAACAAAAAATGTACTGATGTTTAAAACCATTTTAAAGAAAAGAAAAAATAATATATATTTGTTTTTCTTTTCAAAATCATTTGGACATTTCATAAAATAAGATGTAAACTAAAGATTTAAAATCAACTCCACAAAGCCTCTTTTCATTTGGGATTAAATTCTAAAAAAAAAAAATTCGCTAATAAATCTTCCACCATCGAATAGAAAATATAATATCAAAGATATGAAATAATTATCAAAACATACTAAACCATAACACTAAATTAAAACTTCCTAATTCGAAGCATAAAACAATGGATTCATACATCTCTGCCTATAATGTCTAACACCACCGCATCAGCTACATCTACGTCCAATAACATCTTCACCTTCGGATGGTATGCATTGTATCCTCGGCCTACCGGCTCGCCTACGTGTCCATCTTGGTGGAAGAACAATACAACTTGCCATGTCATCCGGGGCATGCCACTATTTTCATCTAACACAAGGTAAATGGACTCAGCATAAGCTGCACGATATGCATACGCGGTGTAGTAATGAGAACACATGCCATAAGGAGCAATTTGCGTTCTCTGCAGGTGGCAATACAATGATCACAAGGATATTGATCAAGATCGAAGACGTTGCATGAGCATGTTTTTGATTGGAGATTAACTGTACCCCTCAAACTCCCACCTTCGACAAGAAATTCATGCATATTAATGGCTTTCACACGTAGTCCGATGGACTCCAAATTTTATAGTTTGAGTTGCTCTTCCATATGGTCAGTCACAGGCTTCGTCAATTTTGCACATGCAGTACGTCGCTCATAAAACAACCTTTGCAGTAAATCCCGTATGTGCTCAATTAATGCTACTATTGGCATCTCTCTAGCATCTAGTAAAATATCATTCAAGCTTTCTGCAATATTGGTGGTCATGATAGTGTATCTTCTACATGGAGAAAGAGAACGTGCCCACCTTGTAGGGTCACATGATCAAATGTACTAGGCAGCCCTACTGTTTTTTGCCTCAATTTGCCCCATATAAAACTCAAAATCTTCAACCAAATATGCACTAGCTGTGAGCATGAAACGTTGTATTATTGTTTCATCTTTTGCATGTCCATTTGCTTTAATATTTCTACTTATATGGTACGTGCACAGCGCATGGTATGCATTGAGAAAAACTTTGCATAATGCCCTTTCAATAGCTGGGTGTCTATCACTCACAAACACCAAACCTGGGAAATCTCCAATGGCATTCTTGAGGTTTTGGAAAAACCATGTATTTGCTTGCTCATTCTCTCCATCTCCAATGCCAAAAGCCAAAGGATATATTTGCTTATTGCCATCCATGCCCGATGCAATATACATGTACCCTTCCCTTTCAATGTAGTCGCACCAATAGCCAACACGGGTATTATATGGGATATAAATCCCCTAATGCTTGCTCCAATTGCCATAAAGAAATATACAAACTCATAACAGTAGGCAAGCAACTTAGCAAAATTCTCCTCTGGAGATCTCCTAACACTGTTAAGTGCATACTCTTTACTTCTCCATGCTTTGTTGTAACTTATATTCACCCTATATTTCTGCAAAAAATCATGTTGAACTTTTTTGGATTTGTAAACATGTACAATACCTTGATATTTAGATTTGATACATTGCCCGATAACTCGACTACTGGCCTGCTTATGTTCTCGATGCACGATATCTAACGAGAAACTGTGTACATTATCAAAAATTCTCATAACAAATATTTCTCCATTTTTAAATGTGGTTGCACGTAGTCGCCATTTACAAGTATTTTCAAGCATACAACCTCATACCGTTATGTAGTTAACCGTGTCACCTTGAACTCCTTATTTTCACGCATGCAATAGATACTCAATTTATTCTATAAGTCACATTTGTTGCGAAATAATTGTCTAACTACTATGCTCTCACAGCCAGTGAACTTTGACGAAAATATGGCCATAGAACCACTTCTGTTGCTCGATGATATGTGGTCACTTGTAGCACGATGAACCCTAACATCATCAACTCCTTCATTGTTCATTTCAGGATGCATATCATTATCATTGTCCGGCAACTCATGATCAAAATCTACATCATTATGATCAACATCATCCTCTGCTGCATTGTAATTCTCATCATGATCTATATTATGCAGCTGCTCATACTCCTCATCGTTAGGAAACTATTCAGCATGGTCACCTCCAACATCAACTCCTTCGTGGATGTTAAATTATATCCAGGCCCCACGAACATCAACTTGATCTCTAAACTGAGTTTCTTGAACCATAATTTCCTGAGATGTAGCCTGAATAGGTTCAGTACCGAAAACTTGTGGTAGACGAACGCCAATTGGAGGACAAGAAAAAGAATGAAGATTACTCCCACTATCCGAAGCAAAAGCTATTTGATGAACATTTCTTGATACATGTTCAACTTTCGAAATCACCTCAATATACAATAGAAACCGCATCATTGTCATCCCTCCATTCCTCATTTCTTGAAGAAAGCATTTCACATCCCTATCACAACATATTTTTAGAGGATCCAACTTTTTTGCACATCGTCCATATATCCATTTTAGCTTTAGCAAATATTCATTTTGATCTATCTCAATCAAATTGAAAATTTCATCCTCTAACTCTAATTTTGTGCATCTCTTACCGACGGAAACCATTATATTTTTTACCATTTTTGATATTCCCAATTACCACCATCATTTTTTACCAATGTTCCATTGTATAAAACTGCAATTACAATATCATCATCTTTCATTTTACTACAAAATTAAATGAATAGTGTTAAACTAAATTAATAAATATATAAAAATTTGAATAATACTAAACAAACATATTAACTGTATTAAAAAAGTTGATTCTGTTTTTTTTTTGGCCAAATATAGCTTTTTCCTATTGGCAGAAAACTGGTGGAAAACTAGCAGAAAACTGGTGGAAAATTAGCAAAAAACTTGCGAAAACTGACAAACTGGAGAAAAATTGCAGAAATTCATCTTTTTCACCAAATTTCCTCCGTTTTTACTGATTTTCACAATTTTTCAGTTTTACACAAATTTTCCCCCATTTTCAAACCATATGCCACCTAAGTATCTTTAAACTCACATATAACAGCTCATAAATTAATTTCTTGCATACCCATATTAAATAAAAAGCTTAAAAATTCCAAAACTAACAAAAAATACAAGAAAAAAGAGATAAAAGAGAAAAAAAAACATATTTTCTTAGTTTCATCTAATAAGAAAAAGGATAAAATTTTTACCTGAGTTTAGTTTCAGATATGAGAAAATACAAAAAAATGAGAGTGAGAGGAGATGAGATGCAAAGAGTGTTTGTGGCCTGTTAGAGAAACCCTTGCACAAAATATGAACGGGTGTGTAGAGGAAGAAGGAAAGGATAAAAAAAACATATTGCGTAATTTTCAATTTGTCAAGGGTATTTTTGTCCCAAGGTGGCTAGTTTTTTTTTTTTTTAAAAGAAAAATTTGGTATTCTTCAAAAAAACATTTACAGGATGGCTAGTTTTCAAAAAAACCCAGAATATTAAAGCTGAGTGTGATGAATGCCTAGCCCAAAACAATGCTAATCGCTGTGGCTTCAAGCCTTCTTCAAATAAATTTGCCTGCTTAGGTGGCAACCGAGGTATGCTTATTTTTATTTTTTTTAAAAGAAGAGAAAGAATTATTTAGAGTTAATCGAAGATTATTCGATTTTAGGGAATTAGATTTTAGATTTTTTTTTTTTTGGTGGTCATTTGTTATAAAGAAGAAAAAGAAAAAGAAAAGAAAGAAATAACATATAATAAAGAGAGAGCAAATTGCGGTGGATGAATTTTTTTCTCAAGTAGAGATACTAAAGATAATAAATTGAAATTAAATGAGAGACTACTTTAAGTTCAATGTCTTATACACCAAATTAATTACTTCTGGTGGATTGAATCGTATTGATAGTATTTGGAATATAAGCAAGCAAGCAAGATAATGGTTCAGTGGTCTGCAGCTGATTTGGAGATACGCCTATATGAGGATTTAATCTCCAAAGAGGCCTTGCTACGTAAGGTTGACTGCACCAACCTTTGACCTTCCTCAATGTCCTTGACTGCTTGACTTGATCCTGTCCTGTGTTTTCCTTTATTCCAGATTTTAGAAAACCATTCTTAATCAAACTATTTTTTTAATGAAATTAATCAAATGAAAGAGTATGCTGCTCAAAGTTAATAAAATATATTATTTTTTTGCTAGTTATTAAGCAAGCAAAAATGGTCAAAACTGAAAAAAAAAATGTTAGAAAAAAAAAACAGTAAAAATTATATTTTATGAAAACAGGAATCAATTCTTTTAAATGAAAAATACACCAATTCAAAACTATTATTGGCATAAATGCAACAACAAAAAAAAAGAAAAAGAAAGAGAATCTTCGTACATTTGATATAAACCATCTTACTATGTATAGTCATAATTTATGGGGAGTCAAGTTCAACATTATCTTGCAGTGGGAAAATAATTATAGGAAAACTGGAATTTTCACACATAGCCATCAATTAATTACAAATCTATTAATAATTGTCTTTCTACATAAAAATCAAAAATCCATTTCAGAATGAAAAATAAAAGAGCCACTCACTCCCTAATCATCCTACCATTCACATGCATTTATGCTTTCATGTATATGACGTTGACGTTGATTTTTAGCAAACTAATCTGGCACGCATTGGACACCTCTCATTGGAGAAAATCTTCAGTACCACCGTGGTACCACGTCATATTATGGAACTTCAATACATTTATTGCCATTTGTTTAATACTTGCCACATGTATTGCCACATGTTACCTTTTTATTTTCAAAAATTAAAATTTTAAAAAGGTTTTTTTTTCACATTATAGAAGAAAGACGTTTTATCTTCCAAATTAAAGTCTCTCTTCCATGGAATAAAGTTTAGCTCATGAAAAGCGTTCTTAAAAAAATGGCAAACTATATATGTTTTCTTCTCCCGAAATGTTGTTGAAACAAGAAATGGGGCAAAGGCCAAACCCATTACCTGAAAAGGAGAATCTATTCCCATTCCATTTGGTTTATTTGGTTTTACGGTTGTATAATAGGAGAGTGAATTTTTCTTTTTTTTTTAAAAGTTTCAACTCCATGAATTCATTTACCCATTGTTAGCTATGTTTTAGCGTGAAAGTGTCCAGCTCTTCTTTCAAAATCATCTTGCAAGCCATTTAAGCCAGAAAGAGCATTAACATTTTTGGTTTGGCGAAATACGAATTTTCTACAGCTTGGTTGGCTTCTCTAAGAGAAGTTATTCTTCTGCTTCTGCATTCTTCATTTCTCCTTGGGTTTCTTCCAAAGCTATCTCACACTGTCATTCAATTATACAAATGGATGAGTTTATTGGAGGGATAGATGATGGTGAAGGAAGCCGTAATATACACCAAGATGATAATGTCATTTTGGACTACAATAAAGGCAGAGCTCATATATGTCACTTTTTAATATTTAATTTATATCATTCTTGTGATATATATATATATATATATTCTTTTTTCTTTTTCATGTCATGTGTGATTTATGTAATTAATTCAAATATTAAAAATTTTGTATGAAATATATTTCCTTTTTATCATTTTTATAGGAAAAATTGATGAAAAAGAAATTGATGAGGAAATTAAGGTATTTTTCAAAGAAGAAGCTTATAATTTATGTAACATGTATGCTTTAAGGAAAGGTTTTAGCATTCATATATAAAGCCACTATTCGAAGAGGTGCACAAAGGAATAGAGTAGAAACTCTGCTTGGTCAGCAAGCTATTTCATATATTGAAGAAGATAATAAATTGTCTAACTCGAAAGGATGAAAATGATGCGTTTTAAACAATATCTAGAAAGATTAAAACGGTGTGTTTTTGGTTTGTGGGTACTTTGGCTCACGTGAACCTAGGCACATGCAAGCTAACGGTCGCAAAAATTTAGACTGGGTTATATTTGATTGGTACTGTAGCACTCTGGTTCTCCTCTGTTTTAGCAGCTGTTACTGTTCATGCTGAATCAAATTAAAGCCTTACAACCTATCCCTGTCTCTAATCTTCTTAATTTTTTCACTTCACCTAAGTCCCCATCATGTTGAAATCCTTGTTTTGAGCACAAAAATTCTCGTTGTCATATATTCCTTTGTGCATCTTTGCAAATAGTGCTTTTACGAATACTAAAACTTTCCTTAAGGCATACATGTTGCATAAATTATAAGCTTCTTCTTCATAAAAGACCTCAGTTCCCAATTTTAGTTCTTCATCATCAAGTTCTTTTTCATCAATCCTCCCTGTAAAAAATGATAAAAAAAGTATATTTCGTAAAAAATTTTGAATATTTGAATTAATTATATAAATCACACACGACAGAAAAAAAAATTAATTATCACAAGAATAATATCAATTAAATATTAAAAAGTAACATATATGAGCTCTACCTTTATGGTAGTCCAAAACGACAGTATCATCGTGGTTTATATTGCCACTTCCTTCACCATCATCTATCCCTCCAATAAACTCATCCATCCTATATAAAGTGCATATACTTCTAAATATCAACATTACACAACAACAAATAAATTAATATTTTATTCGGATAAGTAATACACGGTACTCGAAGGAGCTAACACAAACGGTATCCAAAATTTGTGAGTAATATATCAAAACGAAGCTTATGGAATGAGGATCACGGATTGAGGCTGACCTCCTGGAGATCGGACCCATAACTTTTAAACCGTAGCTCCCTTTTCAATGTGCTACTAGTCTACGGACTCGTGTCAATGCGTACTTCGTAATGGTCCCTCCCAGTCAACTTCGGTGAACCAAGAATTCTTGCCGCTCGGGCAACAACGGTCAAACCTAGTCAACTTCGATCAACTTGAGAAATTTTCGGCATACTTTGGGATGGGATGTTACAACCTTCCCCCCTTACAAAAATTTCATCCTTGAAATTTCCTACATCATCGAAATGCATACGACTATTGGTCGCGAATCTGCTCCTCGAGCTCCCACATCGCTTTCTCGATTAGGTGAATCCGCCACTAGACTTTGCTTGAGAAATAGCCTTATTGACCAATACGTATTCTTCGTGATCTAAGATCTATACTGGTTGCTTGACCAATACGCATTCCTCGTGACCTAAGATCTATACTGGTTGCCCCACGTATAATGGGTCTTTTCTCAAGCAAAGTCTAGTGGCAGATTCACCTAGTCGACAAAGTGATATGGGAGCTCGAGGAGTAGATTTATGACCAATATTCTTATACATTTTGACGACGTAGGAAATTTCGAGGATGAAATTTTTGTAAGGGGGGAAGGTTGTAAAACCCCGTCCCAAAGTACGCCGGAAATTTTTCAAGTTGACCAAAGTTGACTGGAGGCACCATTACGAAGTACGCATCAACACAAGTTTGTAGACTAGTAGCACGTTGAAAACAAAGCTACAGTTTGAAAGTTATGGGCAAAACAAGTTGAGATTCAAACTGTTCTAGGGTGCCCGAGTTGACTTTTAATTTTTGTAAAATTGAATTTTGACTCATGCATGGTTGTGAAGTACTCATCAATGTGAGTTCATAGACTAGTGGCACGCTTAATTTGGATATTTCGTTGAAAAGTTATGGACCTGCAAAGTTTTTCGAATACCATAATATTTTAATATTATTTTTGAATATGTGAACAATGTGTATGCCACGTGTCAAAATCTGGCCAACCCGTGAGTGCACAGTGACACCCACAGGAGGCATTTTGATTGGGCAAATGGTTGTGTAGGGTGTGTGAGGAGTGAGGTGGAGGAGAGAGAAAGATGAGGGAGAAAGAGATGAAAGAGACTCGCCACAGGCCACCATAGATCCACCCTTTTCTGGCCACCACCATGGAGCCAACGTGAAAATCCACGGACCAGCCAAAAATCACGGCCAACCAATCGCCGATGCACCCAGATCGAGGTGATTTTCGGTGGCGGCATTGATTCATTCTCTGGTAGATTTCTCCCAACCAAACCTTCGTTTGCCTCACTGCTGGTTCCATTGAGTCACCTATTCCCCGATCTACCTTCTCACCAAAACTCATGACCAATGGCCACTGGACGCGTCACCGGCGGTGATGGTTTCTGATGACCACGGTGGCTTATCGGAAAACTTGATTCCGACGAGTTCTCGATCACATCGCCTACCTTTCCCACTAATCCAAACCCCTTAACCCAAATCCAAGGTCAGTTTCCTCCAATTCATGGCAGTTTATGAGATCCGAGGACCTAAAGATGGAAACCTTCCCAATGAGATTCTGACCACCTCGGGCCCGATCTCCGAAAGGAGCATGTGTGGGTCGTGAGACTGATCCTATGGAGGATCTTGATTGATACGCATGCTCGAGATGAGTGACCCATCTTTAAAACTATTTTTAGGTGATTAGTTATATTTATCTTGTGTTAATTTAATATTTAGAAAATATGTTCATGTAGTGGAATTTATATATAATTGTGGTTAATTTGTATTCTTAATTTTGGGTGATTTCTTTTATATTTATATATACCTATTGATGCTAAATTAAGGTTTGGATTATTATTATTGTTATTTAATTGAACATATTAAGCATGATCGAGGTATTTCATTAAACTAATTGTACTTGAATTCTAGATGAATTTTAATATTATTTTTGGCATGATTTGATTTTAAAGATTTCAAGAAAAATATTGGTTTAAGTTATGGTGCTTTTAAAATATATATTTATGCACTTGAAATATTATCTTATTGATTTTTTGATGTAGGAAAAATTTTGCTAGTGATTTTAATATTGATTTATGCTAGTGATATTAAAGAAAAAAAAAGGTGGAAATGTGAATTTGAAAAGTGGTATAATTCCCACGGTAAATTTTGAAAAATTGGATATTTTAATAATAAATTTAGTTATTTGTTTTAGACGCACTCATACAGTACTGGTGTTCTGTATTGTATATGTGGATAAGCGAGTAGGTTGTAATGTCTCCCATGAGTTGTCATTGGACAAGGGCAGGCAAGTTTGATATTGGCCATAGCCGTCCCCCATCCCGCTGTCAGGATGCCGAAGCGACTGTATGCAAGTTTCTCTCTTTAACCTCCCGTCAGATGGTGCTCGGGACGCTGGATATCGTAGGACATCACTGGTATATAGTGTGGTGTGTCAAGTATTTTTTTTTTTAAGATATAAATTTCAAATTCCAAAGTTTTAAAATCGTATATAAAATTAAACGTATTTAATTTTGTTTTACTGTTTATTTCAAACTAATATTTTCTAAAATGTATTTATTCATGTTTTTATCAATTATTTTAAATTGGTGTTTTAGATTTTTCTTTTACCATGTTGATATTATTTATTTGAATTTTGAGATTTTAATATGAATTTTATTGTATTCTTTTATCTATTTTAAATTGAGGTTTAATTCTTTGATTATTTTACTTATTTAAATAATAAATTTTTTAATTTATATTTTGAGTGTAAGTCTTTTCCTTAGGGGAGATGCTGTCGGATTTTCCATTGTAAGGTTTGATGGTGTTTCCCTAGGATCAGGACTTGTCCAGGGTTCCGATAAGGGGTATTGGATGGGTCCTGAAAGTTTATTTTTGTTTTATGCCAAATTCCTTCAATCCAAATTTATCTATGATTTTATTTATTTTATCTAATGATATCTTATTCTAAATTTAGTAATTGGATTTTTGAAATGGAGAAATATTTGTTGTGAGAATTTTTGATAATGTATACAGTTGCTCGTTAGATATCATGCATCGAGAACATAAGCAGGCCAGTAGCTGGGTTATTGGGCAATGTATCAAATATAAATATGAAGGTATTGCATGTGTTTACAAACCCAAAGAAATTCAACATGATTTTTTGCAGAAATATGGGGTGAATATAAGCTACAACAAAGCATGGAGAGGTAAAGAGTATGCACTTAACAGTGTTAGGGGATCTCCAGAGGAGAATTTTGTTAAGTTACCTGCCTAATGTTATTAGTTAGTGTTGAAGAACCCTGGGACTGTTACACGTATCAAAACAAATGATAATAACAATTTTGTATATTTCTTTATGGCGATTGGACCAAGCATTAGGGGATTTAAAGCCCACATAAGACCCATGTTGGCTGTTGATGCAACTACATTGAAATGGAAATACAAAGGGTACATGTATATTGCATCAGGCATGGATGACAATAAGCAAATATATCCTTTGGCTTTCGGCATTGGAGATGGAGAGAACGAGCAAGCATATACATGGTTTTTCCAAAACCTTAAGGATGCCATCGGAGATTTTTCGGATTTGGTGTTTGTGAGTGATAGACACCCCACTATTGAAAGGGCATTACGCAAAGCTTTTCCCAATGCATACCATGCATTGTGCACGTACCTTATAAGCAGAAATATTAAAGCAAATGGACATGCGAAAGATGAATCAATAATACAATGTTTCATGCTCACAGCTAGTGCATATTTGGTTGAAGATTTTGAGTTTTATATGGGGCAAATTGAGGTAAAAAATAGTAGGGCTGCCCAGTACATTTGATTATGTGACTCTACAAGGTGGGCATGTTCTCTTTGTCCATGTAGAAGGTACACTATCATGACCACCAATATTGCAGAAAGCTTGAATGGCATTTTGCTAGATGCTAGAGAGATGCCAATAGTAGCATTAATAGAGCACATACGGAATTTAATGCAAAGGTGGTTTTATGAGCGACATACTGCAAGTGCAAAATTGACGAAGCCTATGACTGACCATGAGGAAGAGCAACTCAAACTACGAAATTTGGAGTCCATCGGACTACGTGTGAAAGCCATTAATATGCATGAATTTCTTATGGAAGGTGGGAGTTTAAGGGGTACAGTTAATCTCCAATCAAAAACATGCTCATGCAAAGTCTTCGATCTTGGTCAATATCCTTGTGATCATTGTATTGCTGTTTGCAGAGACCGTAAAATTACTCCTTATGACATGTGTTCTCATTACTACACCGCGGATGCATATCGTGCAGCTTATGCTGAGTCCATTTACCCTTTGTTAGATGAAAAATAATGGCATGCCCCGGATGATGTGGCAAGTCGATTGTTCTTCCACCAAGATGGACACGTAGACGAGCCGGTAGGCCGAGGATGCAACACATATCATTCGAAGGTGAAGATGTTATTGGACGTAGATGTAGCCGATGCGGTGGAGTTGGACATTATAGGCAGAGATGTACGAATCCATTATCTTATGCTTCGAATTAGAAAGTTTTAATTTAGTGTTATGGTTTAATATGTTTTGATAATTATTTCATATATTGGATATAATATTTTATACTCCACGGTGGAAGATTTACTAGCAATCTTTTTTTTTTTTTTTGAATTTAATCCCAAATGAAAAGAGGCTTTCTGGAGTTGATTTTATATCTTTAGTTTACATATCATTTTATGAAATGTCCAAATGATTTTGAAAAGAAAAATAAACATATATCATTTTTTCTTTTATTTATAATGGTTATTGATTTTAAATTTCAATACATTTTTTGTTAATTCCATCTTCATCTTATATAATATTTGTCTCCACTCTCAATTTTTTTTATCCCCCTATTAACTTAAATAATCTATTAGAAATTGATTTTCTAAGTGGAGGAAATTAGTTTCTGATAGGAGTAAAAATTATTCAACGATTTCTGCTTGGAGCAAATTTTTTCCAACAGGAGGAAAACTTTTCCGCCTCGCGGAAATTTATCCAGAGGCTTCAATTGATCTCCATATGGGATTTCCGACTGGAGGAAAATTTTTCCTTCAGGATAAAAATTTTTCTGCCTAGAGGAAATATTTTCCGACAAGCGGAAAATTTTTTAAAATTTGCAATTTAGCTCATAAGGCGTTTGTGCATAAAGGAATTCTAATAGATAAACATGGCACATTTCCTATAAGGTCAATTACTTATCCTTACATCAATACCACATCGTTATCTTTGTTAAATGAACATGATAAGCCACCATTATCTTTACAATTAAAAGTCTAATATAATAAAGAATATGCATCTATAAACATGACAAAAGGAAAGAAAAATGCATCACCATTCAGCTCATATGCTTAGTTCTTTGTGGTAAGCCTCATATGCATACTTCTTCCTAAAGAACTCCATGTCATCTTGTGTGAATGTCACTGGTAATCTAGTATGTAAAAACTCGATGGTCTTGAGTGTAAACATGCCACAGTCACCACTACAAAAAACATCATTATTATAACATATATTAGTATTATTAGAACCATATTCAATAGTTAATATTTATTCAACAAACATGTACGTATTAAGGGGCTTTACCTGTTACTTTGCTAAGGGGTATTTTATGCCAATTCACATGTAAACTCATCAACAAAGTCTTTAAGATCCGACCGCTGCTCATAAAAGAATGCAGACCGCAGTAAATATGGTAACATTATGCATAATTTCTGGAAATAAATTTCTCCCCTGTTTAGGTTGCCAGCCTTATCTGAGTCATATACAGTCATACGACGCTCTTTCAAGTCCACGTGCCCTACCAGCCAATGTATGTTGCACTTGTTTAGTGGAATCAACAACTGTTAATACATTATAGGATTTCAGTTAGCACAACAAATAAAGGAAGGCACTTGAATAAATGAATAGTTAACATTACACAATTTGGACATGTATATTTTACATGATTTATGCATTTCCATGGCTTCGAATCCTTCATTCGAATCCCCAATACATATTCCTGCATTGCAGATGAGAATTGGAACTTAGATGGATTGGCGAGGAACTTTCCATAACATTGCTTAATGTATACCTACAACAAAATAAATTATTAGTTACCCAAAATCACAATAGCCACATATAGGACACCTGGCTTTTACTTACCCAAAATCCTCCATCTATCACCTCAAAACTAGGATAAAAAAAATTAGGAAATCGATTGGCACGTACAAGAAATAAGTAAGGCAGGACTTCCATATGCTGCATTGAAAGACGAGTTAATTTTAAATTACATTCATGCAATTAAACAACTATCTATGGAATTTATCAAATTATAAAATAAAAATCTTGATCGGAAAATACTTACATCGTGATTCAGCCACTTCTCACTGGTTATAAAGCAACTGGAAAAAGTCTTTACCCGCAGTCAAAATGTCCATATCAACCTTTGCTGCCCAACCGGACTTCATAAATCGGTCAAAAAATTTTACAAGTCGTGTGGGTACTGGTTTGTATGGGTCGAACTTCAAAGTAGAATATGTACCTGGTAAAGTGTGCTGTAGTTTTTTCTGCAAGCCTCCAACACTGTAAGGAGTTGTAATAGTGACTGTCGCCTTCCTATCCCGCCTCCCATATCTATACTTTGCTTAGCAGCTACTACCTTTCCTGCACGTCTCCCGGCAGGAAACTTTGATGGAGACACTTTCTCGATAATCGTAACACTTGGTCCTGCATCATCTACAATAGATGGACATGACTGTCTATCAACGGGGGTCGCATCGGGACCAAACTCTTCTTTATTTTCATCCCCTTCAACATCCGCTTCCATCCCATATCCCAACCCATCAGCACCAACTACCACTCCTTGGTGCTTCATTAACTTATCAAGCTTGGTGTCCAAACTTACAAACTCTCTAAGCATGGCGATTCTTAAATCCTTAATGTCTTGCCATACATTAGCCACTTCGCCTTCAAGGATAGTTAATCTCTCTCTCAAAGGTACCTAAAAGAAACAATAATGATTAGTACTTGCAATAATAAAAAAGATAAATATTCATACAATTTATTCAAACCTCATCATGGGATGGAGTCGTTGGAGGTTGGGATGGAATCGATGGTTTAACACGAACATGAGCAGTAACTCCTGTAGTCGACGATGAAGGCTGGTCTGTCGGCTCATGTCCCATTCGCTGCCTCCCTCCTTTATCCATAATTTCCACAGATGCCTTTTTTCGTTTCTTACTTCTTCCACTTCTTGTAAGTGGAAGACCTTCATCTTTTTCATCATGACTTGCCTGTGGTGGCTTGTCTCGGACAGTAGGTGCAACATTGTATGGAGTACTGTCATGACGTACATCCCATGCAATTTTTCCGATATATGCACGCTCAAATTCAGTGACATTCATTAAGCCATGAACGGGATACTGCAAAAGACAAAAGGGATTATCATCAAGTGATTATTAAGTAATACTAATATTCCTACAAATACTGCAAAAGTGTATAAATAATATTACGATGTTGGAATGTATATTTATATATATATATATATATATATATTTGTACATATAAGTGGAAGAACTCATATACTTACATCACGATGATCAAAGAGTTTAGTGGCTTTCTCAAATCTTTGCACGTGTGAAACATGCCAATTAAGAATTTGAGGGAATGCCATGTCTGGCAACTTCTTCTTGAATGCTTGACCTAACGAATGAATTGTCTCAAAACCCCAAATCTGTCAAACAATTAATTAATAATGAATAAGTAAAGAAATACACACCATAAATACAAGTGTAACAAACTTTAAATAATAGTGTGACAAACTTACCATGAAAGCCAAAGAAAACCCAAAGACTATAACTCTTTGACTTGTTTAAAGCCATGGACTCTCTATGCTCAAAAGCACTCTTCAACGATCTAATGATGGTAGTATATGATAAAGTACCCCATGGATAGTTATTGAAGTACTCTAAATCATCCACCATCTCCAAGTGATTATGAGGTGCGGTGGCCATGCTTTCTTTGCCTAGAAGAACCGTCTCTAGGAAATATAATAAAGCCAACTTCAATTTATCATCGTCGGCTTCATCATTGTCTTGACACTGTGCGGTCATGCAAGCTTCTATTATCTCCGAGTTAGTGACCTTTCGTTTTCCGCCAAAATATGTGTCACTAATACAAGTAGATATGTTAACTCGCCTATTGGGTTCGTAACCAAACCATAGACCTGTAATTATGGTGAAATCTCTCCGTGTAAATCTAGCACCACGCCCTCCAAAATTGAATACCATAGAATCCTTGTCGTCGCAAACACACTGCCTATACAGCATGCTGTTGACGATGTAGCCACTAAATTGTATCTAGTTGGCCTTCAAAAAGTGGCCAAAATAACTATCCTCGAACTTCTTTATTTGGGATGGAGTCAGCTTGAACTTAATATCCGACACGGCTTTCCAGAAGTTCGATCTACAATTAACCTTTGCCCTCGACATCTCCGAGTCCCAAAACCTTCGTTGGTAATCTGAATCCATTTATCTACAAATCAAATACAACAAAGCATAACATATGGAGGAAACATTTTTTCCAACACGAGGAAAGCCTAGAGGAAAATTTTTCTGCCTGGAGGAAAAAATTTTCCACCTAGAGGAAAAATTTTCCACCTAGAGGAAAAAGTTTTCCGCCTGGAGGAAAAATTTTCCACCAGGAGGAAAACATTTTCCACCTAGAGTAAAAAAATTTTCCGCCTCGAGGAAAAAATTTCCTCCAGGAGGAAAAAAAGAGGAAATATTTTCCTCTAGGTGGAAAATTTTCCAGAACCTAAATGACATACACCTAACTGGATTTGTGCAACAATATAATGAAAATGGCTAAAGAATCTTTTCGAACCAGCGCATATGTGGATTTAAAAGCTATAATATCTTCTATATATTAGTGTACATTGTACATTAGGAAACAAACCAGCCATGGGCATGTGACATTACTTCCTAAGGATAACCTATAGTTCTAACACATATATTATGGTTTCATATTCAAACCTCCCATTAAATTCAAATAAAAACATAACTTCACAATAGTTTTAATTTCACATTTCACATTCTAACCATGCAACACAAACATTTCCATCACACCAAATAACACAATATTATAAGCATAGCTCATAATGACAAAGGTTCAAAATTGAGCAATTTATAAAGAGATGACTTATCATCTCTAAAATAATCCATCATGGAAATTATCCACAATTTTGAAAAACCATTCAATACAGCACAAATAAAGGTTCTCAAATTAGTTCGTTATATTAAAGCGAAATTAGTTTATAACATTTTTCTATTTTGTTCAGAGAAGCAACTTACATTAATGGGGGACAAACCGCCACCAATGCTTCTCTATCTATTTATATATATATATATCTCTCTCTCTCTCTCTCTTTCTCTATCTCTGTAAGTGTGTGTGTAATTTTCTGAGCATACACTTGTAACTCTAACGATGGCAACTTTTGTGCTTCAATTTTCTGCTTATTCCATCACTTGCTCCTCCAATGCTGAAAAATATAGAAAATCAATATTAGTAAGGATCCCAACAAATCTTTCCTTTGATAACTACTAAAGATGAAAGGGAAATTCCAGCACCTAAAGACAAATTACAACAACCTCTATATAAGAACAACAGGGGTAGAAAAATAAATGTAATACACAATTCATACATATTTCCAGTTGGAAAAATGCAAATGTGAAAAGGAAATTTTATGGTCACATTTTCAGTGTAATGAGAATAATCGGCTCCACTTTTACCACCAAAGAGACAACATCGAAAAGCAACTTATTCCTTTCATTGTTTATCATTACATATCTATCCTTAGTTAATAGGAGCGTGAAGTAGAGACTCCATCATGAGAGTGGTTATGTTTTTGGAGTGCAACCAAACAATAATAATAACTAGAAGAAAGAGGCAAGATAAGTGCATATCATCTTTGACAAGTCAAGAAAAATGTGGGGATCACTAGTTTTCATTGCAGGTTAGGTTAGTGACTGTGGCCTGGTGGGGGACTGCTTCTCTTATAGGTTTGGGAAGTTTCCCATTTCAAGAAATTGGACAGAGACCTAAAGAAAAATCTTGTTCGTTTGATCTTAAGGCTTTATGTAAATTTCTCATAAAAAGCTCTACTTATTCTTACATTTGTGAATCTAAAATTTCAACTTTTTTTTCTAAGATTAATAAGCTCCAACTTATTTTGTAATTTCACTAAGATAGTCTTAAGATTAACAGCTCCAACTTATTTTGTAATTTCACTAACATAGTCTCTAAAGTTTTTACAACTTAATTGAAATTCAAATTTCTTTCTCTGAATTTTCTATCCAAATTCAATCTAAAAAAGATTCAAATTCCACAATCCAGCAATTCCAACATAAATCAATCCACATAAAAACCTTATTCCCAAAATCATTTCTTGCAGCAATTTCAAAACGAGAAACCATGTTGAGTTCAACCTGAAGACAGAGTTTTCTTCTCCAACAATTATATAGCAAATATCAAGTTGTTTCCATTCAATCCCAACAAAATTTTAGATAAATATATGAAAGAATTACTATATTGACTCTAAAGAATACAAACTTCATATAGAGCTGTGAGGAAACTCATGTTTCAATCAAAGACAATAAAAACACACAAAAAAAAATGATTTATATGAACCAAAAAAGTAGGAAAAGCATATAGAATAGAATGAAAAAAATAAAAATAAATAAAACCTGTACCATTTGCTGTCTCGAGGAGCACTGAAACCATTTAAATAGCTACCAATACAACCGAAAATACCCAGAAAGTAGCATTGAATCTCTGAAGCTCATGAAAGAAGCTCGACCCAGAACACAACTTGTCGAAACAAGTGGGTTATTGATAATTTCCTAATAGTTCCTTAGACTTTCTTGCAATCTTCACTATTATTATTATTTTTCATGGCAAAGAATGGAAATTTTGAAAGTAACATAAAACCCAACAATGATATGCTAGAATATGATAGAAAAAATAAAATAAAATAAACAGAGGCAAGACAGCTAGAATAGATTAAATTAATTCATCACATCCACCATTTGCCTAGTTTCATAACCACAATAACCTACCATAAGACCTCTGCCATTTGAATTGAATTTAACTCTACTTTAATTGAGAAAGGAAATTTTAAAGCCAAGCAAATCCACAACATAGAGCTATTCCTAATTCGTATTTATTGTTTTTTTTTCCCCCCAAAGAGGAGTAACAACAATGACTTTTTTCATATTTTGAGAAAAAAAAAAGTGTGACTTTTTTAACCATGCAGCAATCAAACTTAGCATATTATATGTGTAAGATGTGCATAGGAGAGGCCACAGAATATTGCTTACCTAGCTAATGATAAGATGGAGCCTGGAGGCTCAAATAGGTAAATGTCTCCTTGTATATTCTTTCTTTGATTTCTATTCAAATGAACCAGAGCATATAAGAAATTTGGAAATTTTGCACCAACAGAAATAAACCACAAGAACTACTAACAACTAAATAACTACAAAAATATACAAATAATAAAAAAAAAATTAAGGACAAAATTATAAAAGGCTCTGATAGCTACAAGGAATTTATTTATTCCTTCTGGGGACATATACAGCAAGCTAGCTCAAGTATATCTCGTAAATCTAATCAAACTAGTACTACTGCTACATATTTTCTGAGCTCTGCCTAGTCAATGGCCAGTCAAAAGTGCATGTTCTAAATACATTTCTTTTAACAAGATTACCAAAAGTCACACATGAACAGAGAGGAAAAACTAAACAACAGGGAAAGCCTATTGAAATAACATAATTTCATCAAATAGAATTGAAACCCTATTGAAAAGGAAAGCAGAGAGAGAGAAAGAAAGATAGACGTATGTTTACCTTAAAGCCCGATGGTGGCAAGAACACTGATGGTGGCCAGAAATGTTTGGGTGTCCCAAGAGGTATCAAAGCCAGTGAAGGGTGTAAAATGGGGTGGATAAAAAGCCTCGTATGCCATATGTACGACTTTGGGTCTTCTAATCGTAGCAGATCTGCAGGACAGAGGCAAATTCGAAAGCAATCTATCAAAAACACCGGTGAACAGGATGATTTTTCTGATGAATGACATGGTGTTTTTTGGAAGGAAAGTGGAAGGGAAAGCCCTAGGTTTCTTTCAAAAGGGAAAGGGAAAAGGAAAGAAGAGACAAAAAAACAGAAGAAAAAAAAAAAAAAAAAACCTACGTTTTGATAGTGAAAAAACATAAAAAAGATTAAAAAAATTTTAAAAAAAAAATTGCTATTTTTCAAAAATGGATTTGTACGGTGGCTAGTTTTCAAAAAAAAAAAACCCCCAAAAAAATGAGTAGTAATGGAGTAATCTTCAGGATATGCATTAACTTTTTTCTTTTTTTCCCGCTTATCAAATTCGATACAACACAGATGAACAAAAAAAACAAAACAAAAAAACAAAAATAAAAAACAAAAATAAAAAAAATTCTAAAATTCTAAAATATGTTGAAATATAAATGAAACATAATCTAAATTTTGATCATATTACATAATTCTTAAGTGAGCTAAACTCATAATTTTAATTAATTCATTAAAAAAGGGTATTTGAAATTTTTAAATGGTTCAAGAATTTTAATAATTTCCCAAAATCATTTATATTTTACAAAATGTATGTTGAAATATAAATGAAACATAATCTAAATTTTGATCATATTATAAAAATAATTCTTAAGGTTGAGCTAAAGTCATAATTTTAATTAATTCCTTAAAAAAGGTGTATTTAAAATTTTTAAATGGTTCAAAAGTGTTAATAATTTCCCAAAATCATTTAAATTTTACAAAATATTTATAATTTCTCAACATCTTTGTTTAAAACCATTTTTTTTATCCAATGTTCTTGAGATTTAGAGTTTTAAAGTAAATTTCCCAATATCATTGTCTGAAAATATTTTTATAAAAATTATTTTGATATTTATAGATTTGAGGAACAATATAAAGTATTGTAAAAGTTCAATATTAAAATTTCTCAAAATCTTTGTTTTAAATTACTTTTGTGAAACTAATTGTGATATTCAGAGTTTTAAATGTTCAAAGTCCAAAAATCTCAAAATGTTAATAATTCCCAAAATCTTTATAAAAGAACATAATTACTAAGGTTAAGCTAAACTTATAATTTTAATTAATTCATTAACAAAAGGTATTTAAAAATTTTAAATGCTTCAGAAATATATATATTCTAATAAAGAATTTCTTCTAGTTGTACTGTGTACATTCAAATATTTACTTATCTTCATCTATTCTACTGTATTTTTGAAATTCATTTTACCAAAAAACAAAAAAAAAAAAAAATTTCAAAGATACATTAATTAATTAGATGGTCCTCTCTCATGAAACTACCGTATGGGACCCACATATACGATGTGACAGTTTTTGTGTGCGGGACCAGGTGATCCCAGTTTGCTCCAAGTTAAATTGGCAAAGTCAGGTCAAAGTCAACTAATTAAAGTCATCAATTGTTAGTCAATAGAGGCTCTGTTTTTTACTTTCCCCTGTAACTATGAATTGCATTTGTGAGTATTATATCGATGAGGGGTGCTAGAGGAACAGCAGAAGACATAGCGCCTAGAGTTTTTAATTGGAATTTTGATGGAATATATCACAAATCTGATATTTATAGTAATAGAATATTGATTTTCAAAATGGTTGGAACAACAAAGAATATTGAAGTTCGAGTGCCTCGTGCTGGTGAAAATATGCTTTTCATATTGGATTTACGAGGACATAAAATTAGATAAAGATTCACGAATTTTGGGAGTCACAACAAAAGAGGAAAAAGAGATGGCAAAGAAGATGGTGCTAGTGAGCTTTTGGTGCATTTAGACAATTCCATCAGATCGATCACCAATTAGGTGTGGACATAGACTAAATTGGTTTGGTTTTGAAACAAAATACAATTTAATCCATTACGTAATATATAATTCAATCAAAACCATTGAAAGTTTCAAATCAAAACCAAACCATTTATGATCGGGTTGGTTTAAATTGGTTAATCTGTTAGAAATTTATAAGTCTATTAATATATAATACAAATTAAAAATCTTTCAAACATAAAATATAAATAATATATTGTAATTATCCAAATATAAAGTATAATTAAAATAATACAATATAGAATAAAATATAAAATTACAATTTATAATATTCAATAACATTCATTAATGTTTAAAAAAAAAAATACTATTCAATGCAAAATAAAGATGAAAATGCAGCTGAGTTTTGAAGAGCAGAGAATGAACTTGGTGGTGAAGCTGGTGGTGGCGGCAACAAGCATGTTTAGAGCTTCACATTTTTATTTGGAAATTGAGAATATATTACAAAAATATTAAAAATTAAGAGATATGTTAAAAAAATATTAAAAATTAATATATGAGAATAAAAAAATATATAAAATTTATATAATTTTTTAATTATATAATATATAGTTTGGATTGGATTGGGTTGGATTGGGTTTATATCTTCAATTCTAAAACAATCAAATCCAAACAGTTTTTAATATTTTTGAACCCAATCCAATCCAATTTATGTAAAAATCCAATTCAAACCGTTAAAAATGAATTGGATTGAACGGGTTGAGCGGGTTGGATTAGATTTTGTCCACCCCTACCACCAATGAGTAAAGTTGTTGATATGCTGGAAGGAAATCTTCAATCTGTCCAGATTCCACCAAAGCCCTTCTTGTCCTCTGCATTCCACAAAATCACAACAATTCATTTATATATATTGATGTTTCTCAAGTTTCTATGTTTCTGTCATATGCTTAGCTTTTGAATGTGAACCTACGTACAAAAGTGGTAAATTAAGCGTGCTAAACTTATGTAATGAGCACTGACTGTGTTGACAAGTTCAGGAGAAAAAAGATGTTCCGTTTTGGTTTGGTGATTTTGCTTTTGTACAGAGGCTTTATTAAAATAAATGACACGTACGTGCTTATATTTGAAAAGGTTAATTGTCTATTTTTCTCTCAAATTTGATGATGCAAATCCTGATGATCCGGGAGAAATTCCAAGCAACCAAAATTTTAAATTTGATGAAGGTGTAACTGAGGATTTAGGAAACATGTTTTGTTTCGTTGATCCCAAGAACTACAAAAAGAGACATCTTTAATATTGATATGTATATATATATATATGTATGTATATATTTATATATGGATAGATAATGTGGAATTTGATTATTCTTGCTTTTGTTATTATTTTTGCCGTGAAAGCGTAGAATGATGACATGAAGATAGATAAGCAAATGTGTAAAAAGTTCAATCTTGCCTTATATGGGCCGGGCAGTTGAGCCTTGTACAATTTTTAGCAACGAGTCCAAAGACTTGGAAGCTTCCCAAGTGATTTGATGAATTGCAGCTCTATTGTCAACCCGAGAAAAAGAAAATAATAATAATAATAAAATAAAAAATAAAAAAATAAAAAAGGGATGTGGAGTATTCTTCACGATATGCATTAACCTTTTTTCCCCTTATATATCAAATTTAATACAACACAGATAAGCAAAAAAATAAAATAAAAAATTCTACGACAGGTTGAAATATAAGTGATACATATTCTAAAATTTGAACTTATTATACATAATTCTTAAAAGTGAGCAAAACTTATAGTTTTAATTAATTCATTAAAAGAAAAAAAAGGGGTATTTAAAAATTTTAAATGATCCAAGAATAATATATTTAGAAATTAATATTAGTTATTTTATATGTCTTAAGTTAAAGAATCCCTTACAGTTAAGATATGTTCCTTTCATTTATTTAATCAAATTCAAAGATACAGTAATTACATGGTTCTCTCTCAAAAACAACCGCATGGGACCCATATATGCGATGTGACAGTTTTTGTGTGCGGGGACCGGGTGATCCCAGTTTGTTCCAAATTTTGGGGTAAATTCAGTTGGCTGGCAAAGTCAATTCGAAGTCAACTAAGTAAAGCAGTCAATGGTTAGCCAATCCAGGCTCTGTTTTTTAAAAGTTTCTAATGGAATTAAAAGTTTCTCCTACTTTGGTTCTGATAGACAATCTACACTGCTTTTGGATAGTTATAGAGTCCAGGAACAAATGGGCTAATGGGCTAGTTTTGAGGCCCAAGAGGAAACAAAGAGTGCAAATACTCAAGAAGAAATGATTGGAGATGAGGGTCGTTTTGAAGCGGTGAACAAAAGGGAAGCTGAAAGAAGCTTGAGGAAGATTGCAGAAGAACCAAGCAAGCCTCGTGAGGCTAGGAAACGTGCAAAGCCAGGCTGGTTTAAGGATTTCGTGATGTCAGGGCAGCGTTGAGAGTTTTGTGAATCTTCAAAGGCGATAACCGTTTTTCTGTTATTCCATTTTTACTATTTTGTTAAGTTTGAATTTTGCATATCTGTGTATTAGAGAACTATATAACGGGAGAGCATTAAGTTGAGAGGGATGTTGAATAATGAAGAATTGTTGAAAGGAAGTTTAGCATTGACTCAAAGAGTGCAAACCATATTTTCTCTATTATTGGTGCTCTCGTTGAGAGGAATGCGGAATGAGGAGATTGCAGAAATAATGAAGATGATGGAGGCTAGTTTCAAACAACATGCCGATGAACAACTTGCCAAATTCACATCGCTTTTAGAGCAACACATTATCATTACAGATTAGCGAATCTCCCAGCTCTCTCAATTCTGACGGGATTTTGGAACGATGGTAGAGTTCACACAAGTTTCGCACGGTGCGGGGGTGTAGAATACTCTGGTTACGCCCCAACGAAACGAAGGGGTGTAGAATACTCTGGTTGCGCCCCAACGAAACAAAGTCGGTGTTTCTCAGGTGGATATGAACTCACTTCTTAAGACCTTGAAGGTCGAGGTGCCTCGAGTTGATGGGACCAAAGTGGAGGATTGGATCTATAAAATCAACAAATTTTTTTCTCTGCATCAAGTTGAACCAGCAACGCGTCTAGTAGGGGTGGCATTTCATCCGGCCGGTGAGCCTTCCATGTGGCATCAATGGATGGAGAAGAGTGGCACCCTGACTAGCTGGGAAATGTTCGTCCACGAGCTGCACAAGAGATTTGGCGCTTCAGTTTATGATGATCTGCTAGGAAGAATTGCTAAGTTGACCTAAACTGGGAAGGTCTCTCAATACTGAGCAGAATTTAAGAGTCATCCCAAATCACAGGTGTCTCTAAATCTATGTTTATTAATTTCTTTGTTTGGGGATTGAAAATGGAGATTCATAGGGAGCTTTTGCTGGCTCGACCTTATGACTTGGCGGATGCTATGGCTAAGGCACAGCTCCTTGAGGATAGAAACGAAGACTTGCTGGGATATCATTGGAGAGAGGGCTATCGAGGGATAGAAACCTTGGTACGGGGAAGCATGGTTGGGGGGGGGGGGGGGGGGAGACGGGGGAGGCTTTGTAGGGATACAAACCACTTTCCCAGGGACCCATTGGGGTTGCAATGACCTTACAAGCTCGAGTGCAACAATCTAGGAACTCCAAAATTCCAATCAAGCGTTTAACTCTGATAGAGATTCAAGAAAAACGAGAGAAGGGGTTCTGTTTCAGCTACGGTGAAAAATACCACAGCAAACATAAATGCAAGAATCGGGTATTGCTTTTGTGTGGAGAGGACAAGGAAGAAGTTGGTTTGGAGCAATGCGAGGAGGATAAGGAAGATAACCTGGACAAGGAAGCATTCGAAGTAAGTCTCCATACTCTATCAAATTTTGTAAATCGAAGTGTATTTCGAATAATGGCTAAACACGGCATGGAAACCTTAGAGGTCCTCATAAACACTATTAGCAATAACAATTTTCTTTAAAAAGCTTTGGTAAAGAAAAAACTGGGCCTAATGTGGGAAGAAACTAGGAGGTTTAAAGTCTACATGGGGAAATGGACAATATTTGGTCTATCACTAGAAATGTACTGGAGTAAAGCTTGTCTTGTAGGGCCATAGATTTAAGGTGGATCTATATATACTGCCAATTTGGAGAATTGATGTTATACTTGGCATGCAGTGGTTGAGAACCCTTGGGCCATGTATTCATGACCATAAGGCATTGACCATGGAGTTTCAATGGAAAAGACAAACTGTGAAATTAGCAGGAGACAACCAGCTTACAACTCGCCAAGTCCTTTCTCCCAGTTCAATGCATTGCTATCTGAGGGCGATGTGAGAGGAGTGTACAAGTTAACTGCAGTTTTGGAATTAGCAAGTGAGGAAGGTGAGTTTTGGGATGATGAGATCGATTGTATGGAAAAGAACTTACCACTAGTGGGAAAAGGGGAATCTACGCCAGTACCGGAGGGTTTTTGAAGAACCAAAGCAGTTACCACCAACACCGGACATTGATCATCGGATTCATGTACAACCAGGCTCGGCACAGGTCAATGTAAGGCCACATCGCTATCCATATTTTCAGAAAGATGTTATGGAGAAACTAAAACTGGTCAAAGTGATGCTCGATTATGGATTTATCCGGCATCGTAACAATCAATACTCTTCCCCGGTGCTGTTGGTGAAAAAGAAGGATGGATCTTTGAGATTTTATGTCGACTATCGAGCACTTAATGGGATCATGATTAAAGATCGCTTCCCCATCCCAACTATTGATGAACTTCTGGATGAACTTTGAGGGGCAGTGGTGTTCTCCAAGCTTAATCTTCATTCAAGGTATCACCAACTCAGAATGGACAGGCACGATGTGCATAAGATGGCATTTAGAACCCATAAGGGACACTATGAATTCATGGTGATGCCCTTCGATTTGTCAAATGCCCCATCCACCTTCCAAGTGGCCATGAACCAAATTTTCAAGCCCTTCCTCTGAAAGTTTGTTATTGTGTTTTTTGATGATATACTTATTTACAATAAAAGTTTGACCGACCATGCTAAGCACCTGCAATTAGTGTTGCAATGTCTTTCGGAGAGCAATTTTTTTGTCAAGGGAGGCAAGTGTCAATTTTTTCAAAGTTTAATCGAATATCTAGGCCATCTCGTCTCATGTGAAGGTGTTAAGGTAGACTCGGCCAAGGTTGACGCAATGACCAGGTGGCCTCAACCTAAGAATCTCAACCAATTACGTGGGTTTCTCGGCCTCATCGGGTACTACTGCCGATTTGTTGCCCACTATGCAACAGTTGCTGCTCCACTCACTTAGCTATTCAAAAAAGACAATTCCATTTAAACAGCAGAAGCAGCAACGACATTTGAGAAGTTAAAAAAAATTATGACCAACACTCCTGTTCTACGCCTTCCAGATTTTTCGAAGATATTTGTTGTAGAAACTGATGCTTCAAATGTTGGAATAAGTGGGGTATGGATACAAGATGGACACCCATCGGTATTCTTTAGCAAGAAGTTAAGACCACGTTTAAAGGGGACATCTGCCTATTTGCGAGAGATGTGGGCAGTTGTCGAAGCAGTCACTAAGTAGCGCCAATACCTCCTAGGACAGCCTTTCATCATCCGCACAGATTACAAGAGTTTGAGGGAGCTACTCACTCAGGTGATACAGACTCCAGAACAACAGCTTTTCCTCCGTAAATTGATGGGATATCTGTTTACTATTGAATATAAAGCAGGGACAAAAAATTTAGCCGCAGATGCCTTGTCTCACTATCACGACAACCATTGCTCTCAAATCTGTGAAGCCATTTCTATGGGCAAGCATGAATTTTTGGATGACTTATGTAAAGAGAATATGGAGTGTTCAGATCTTAAGGAGTTGCAGAAACAAATACTGGCTGGAACCTTGGATTATACCCACTACAGTTATCGGAATGGTTTATTGATGTGTAAGAACAGGTCCATACTTAGCAAGGAATCAAAACTGAAAACCTTGTTGCTCCAGGAATTTCATGCAACTCCTACTATCAGCTAGCTAGAGTTAATAGGAATTTTCTAAGACTTAGTGCAAGTTTCTTTTGGGAAGGAATGAGAAAAAAAATGAAGGAATTTGTGGCAAAGTGTCTCACATGTTAGACCATCAAATACTCCATGGCAGCCCCTTATGGCTTACAACAACCTCGAGATACCTGAGAGAATATGGGAAGACTTGGCTTTGGACTTCATTATCGGGTTCCCAAATTCATGCGGAAACTCCACTGTCCTTGTGGTCATAGACCGTCTCACCAAATATGCACATTTTGGCGTACTTCCATCACATCATACAGCGTCCAAGGTGGCTGAGCTCTTCACTAACATGGTCATATGGTTGCATGGGGTACCTCGACACTTGTATTGGATCGTGACCCCATTTTCACTAGCCAATTCTGGAAGAATCTATTTGACTTTATGGGAACAAGGTTGAAAATGAGCTTGTCCTACCATCTCCAAACCAATGGTCAAACGGATGTGACAAATCGATATCTCGAACCGTACCTACGAGCATTTGCTGCTGAGTGCCTGAAACAATGGAGTCAATATCTGTGTTGGGCTGAATACCATTACAATACTAGTTATCATTCTGCTATTGGTATGACACCATTCCAAGTAGTATATGGTAGACCACCGCCAACCATTCCAGCTTATGTGAGGGGAGCCACTTTTGTACAAGCTATGGAGGAGACCTTACTGAACCATGAGTCAATCACGCAGTGGCTGAGATAGAATTTAGTGTAAGCTCAAAATTGAATGCTGCAACAGGCCAACAAAAAATGTAGGGACATTCGCTTCAGTGTTGGCGACTGGGTCTTGGTTAAGCTTCAGCCTTATCGCCAATCTACAGTCGCGAAGTGACTAAACTCCAAGCTTTGCTGTCGATATTTTGGTCCCTTCCAAATCATTACTCACGCTGGGCCAGTGGCATATACTTTGGCATTGCCCACTGGAAGCAAGATCCATCCCACCTTCCATGTATCCTTACTAAAGCCTTTCAAAGGTGATAAACCTATCACCTGCTACCCCCTGCCAGAATTCAATCATGCCAATCGATCGTTGTTAACCTCTATTGTAGTATTGGCTGGTCGAATCATTACAGTGAGGAATAAACCACACAAGCAAATTCTAGTGCAATGGTCTCAAAGTTCTCTTGACGATGCTACCTTGGAGGATCTTTGTGTTTTTAGTCAAATGTACAACTTGCTTGACCTTGAGGACAAGGTCATTTTTTAGGAAGGGGGAAGTAATAGACAACCTGTACTACTTTTAGACAGTAAGAGTCCAGGAACAAATGGGCAAATGGAGTAGTTTTGAGGCCCAAGAGGAAACAAAGAGTGCAAATACTCAAGAAGAAACGACTGGAGATGAGGGTCGTTTTGAAGCGGTGAACAAAAGGGAAGTTGAAAGAAGCTTGAGGAAGGTTACAGAAGAGCCAGGCAAGCCTTGTGAGGCTAGGAAATGTGCAAATCCAGGCTAGCTCAAGGATTTCATGATGTCAAGGCAGCTTTGAGAGTTTTGCAGATCTTCAATGGCCATAACCGTTTTACTGTTATTCCATATTTGCTATTTTGTTAACTTTGGATTTTGCATATCTATGTATGAGAGAACTATATAAGGGGAGAGCAGTAAGTTGAGAGGGATATTGAATAATGAAAAATTGTTGAAAGGGAGTTTCGCACTGACTCAAAGAGTGCAAACCATATTTTCTCTATTAGGTTCCTATTCTTTGGTGTGACAGTATGGGTGCTGGTTCTCCTACTGCAAATCTAGTTTTTCATCAACAAATAAAGCATATAGAAGTTGATTTTCACTTTGCTCTTGATAAAGCTATGCAAACCATCCTTGAAGTCTGACACACAATAGATCAGATTGCAGACAACTTTACTAAGGGTTCATCCACTGCTTGGTTCCAACACCTTCATAACAAGCTTAATGTGGTATCCCCCACATATCTGTTGAGGGGGGATGATGGCAGAATTCAATCTAGTGCTGATACAGCAACTGGTGCTGAGGTGTCATGAATAATTCTTCTGATAACTATCATGTATTCAAGTAGCAAGTTTATCTGATCTGTTCTACTGTTCATATATACTTTAACAACTGTATTCTAGATATACTAACATTAGTGATAAAGATAGGCTTATCCAAAAAGTGTATAGGCTCACGTGAAAGTCTCTGTCGTGTATTTGTATACTTCAGCTCTTAATATACAAAACGACAATTGACATTTTCCTTCAGTTACTCACTCTTACAGATATAGTGTACGTATGTTGAAAAATAGACTAAAATTTAACATCAATCTAATAATATTTTGATGATTTTAGTAGAAAACTGGTATTTTTATTATGTGGTTGCTACATATATCTTCTCTTATTCTCTTATAACGCAAAATGCATCCCTTAATTACCTCCAAAAGCCACCTCCTGCTTGTGTTGGTAGTTACAGTAATCTTGTCAATCCAAGGTCCATCATCTTCATCCGCCAATGAATAAGAAAACTGTGGTGATCTCTTTGAATGTAGAAGTATCCAGGTAGGTTATCCCTTCTGGGGATCCAATCAACTTGATCACTGTGGCCACCCTGATTTTCAGTTGAACTGTAATGCTAATGATGCGGTACCGATCTCAAACTCTTCTGAGGATTATCAAGTGCTTAAAATAGATTTAAAAGCTTGTACTCTAGTGGCTGTAAGGACTGAATACTAGAGTGATGTTTGTCTTGGTAGTCACACACAGCCCAAAAACACTACCTTAGAATAGAGCAATTTATTTAACCATAATTCAGATACCGAAGACCTGAGACTCTTCTATTCCTGCACTTCCCCATTGGATGCAACTTTTCCAAACCAATTCAATTGCAATTCATCTATAAATTACTAATTTACACAAGCCCAAATAGCCCAACAGAATGTCTGGCCAGCTAATGATGTAATTGAGATTCTCCTTGGAAGTTGTGCACAAAATGTTTGGGTCCCTATTTACGAATCACAAGCCGCCATTTAACAATTGGCTATGACTGCTCTACCAATAGCGGATGTGAAAAAAGGCAGTGAGTACTGGGCTTGAGTCATTATGGGATGCCAGTATTAAGGGTTTTTTCGAAAAATAGCCACTGTACAAACCGATTCTTGAAAAATAGCAAAAAAAAATTTTTTAAAAAACTAGCCCACTTTTGTCTCATCTTGACCAAAATACCCTTTATTAATTTTTTTTTTCCTTTTCTTTTATTTTTTTTTCCTTTTCTTTTATTTTTTTGTTTTTTTCTCTATCAAAACGCATGTTTTTCTCTTTTGTTGTTTTTGGTTTTTTGTCTTCACTTTTGCTTCCACTCTCCGTTTCGAAAAGTTTGGTTTTTCCCTTTTTCTCTAGGGTTTTGTTTTTCTCTACTTTCACTCTCCCTTTCGAAAAGCTTGGTTTTTCCCCTTTCCTCTAGGATTTTTTTTTTCCTCTACTTTCACTCTCCCTTTCGAAAAGCTTGGTTTTTCCCTTTTTCCCTAGGGTTTTTTTCTCTACTTTCACTTTCCCTTTTGAAAAGCTTGATCGCTGTCACTAGCCAAAGGCAGAGGAGAGACACACCATCATCGTCATCAATTGCTGTACCTCAACCTCTGTAGTCGTTGCCGCAGCCGCAGGTCGTGTCCATGCCAGCCACCAATTTTGTAGCCCCCTGTTCCTTGGATACAATTCAATCCTTATACGGCCAAATCTAAATTTGTGAAAAGCCTTCGATGGCTTCTTCATGAAAACATGAATGTGCAGAGCGAAGCATCTTCTATTCGTTGGGATAATTTTTTCCTCTACAGGGGCCTTGTACAGTGAACCCCCTACAGGTGATCGTCCGTCGTCGTAAAGCAGCCCCCGCGAAGCATCCTAAACCATTCAATTATCAACCTTTTTGTTTGTCATTCCCTTTTCTATCTCTTTTGAGAATTTCTCAATTCTAGTTTTTTTTTTTTATTTGTTTTTTTTAAGATTTCGATCTAAGGGCCTTTTTTTTTTTATGTTATATTACTTTGGAAGTGCTTCACTAAAAATTATGATTTACATTTCAAGATGAAAAAAAAAAGTAAATTCTTATGCTTTCGAAGAACAAAATTGTTAATTAATGATCTGTTTTTTTTTTCCTCATATAAATAAAAAGCAAAGAAAGCTTCTTTTAGGTAGCTACAATAGTACATATAACTTCCTATTTATTTTTGAGTAATGAGATAGCATCATATTGATATAAATGTAATGCTTTATTTGTATATTGACTTGGTTGGTTTGCATTTAATTGCTTATTTGCGAAGAACAGAAACAGGAATTTTAACAATTTTGACAGTGGAAGGCTTAGTGAGGTACGGCATATTTAGAACTAATGATGGACTTGCCAACGATAATGGGTTTGGGCTAAGGACTATTGTTCTGTAGTATAGTAAATCATAAAAAATGGTATAATATATGTTTTTTAATTCAAGTGAAAAGAACAAGAACAATGTTGGGAAATTTTGATTGCAATTAGCAAAAATAGATTATAGCACGTTACAATTTTCTTTCGCTACTTGTTGCATTCTACTGGGGTGTATAATTGTTTTTCTTTAAAATTGTCATTGTAAATTGTGATATTGATTCAAAGTGTGCTTTTAGTCTGTTATATTGCTTCCTTGAATTGAGGGTGGTGGTTGGATTCTATCCTTCAATGTTTGATAATGTTATTGGCTATGAAAATGAAAAAAATTTAATTATTGACTCCCTGTCCAGTTAGGGCATTTCAATTGATAAAGTAACAACTCAAATAGTTAAAATTTGTATGTTACAATTTTTGTGAGTCCATGAGCTGGTGTGGTTGAAATTCTTATGTAGAAAAAGAATGGGGTTAGGAAAAGGTGCTGGATGATTTGTTTAACAGAAGACAAAAGGCAACAAAGCTTGAACTTAAAGCTTATGCCTCTCCATATTCTTATTGATTTTATTTATTTAAATTTTTTTAGTGCATTGACTTTTATATACAGTAAATTTGAACCTGTATGCTTAAACAATAAGTTTTTTTCAGATTGCATTGACTTGTATATAGTTCTTAACATTGAGAATATGCATTCCAGATATTGGACTGGGTACTGGGACATAATGAAGCATTATTTAGGAGAGCTCAGTTGAAAACCATTGTCTCCATCCATAGTGAGGAGGTAAAGTGAAGCTCTTCAGAATTTATTTGCATATTTAATAAAACCATCCAACTGCATCTATAAGTTGAAGTATAACCATAATCTTTGTTGGTTAGTACTTATTATAACATCCTTTTGTTCTTGTATATAGGCTGGCTGGCAAGGGAGGTGAACTTACACATGATGAGACAACAATTATAAGTACTAAAAAGGAAGGCACGCTGATGCCAATTAATATTTTTATGATGCTTATCTCTTATAGTTTTACTGCTTCTGGATCAGAAGCAAAAGCGGAGCAAACTAGTAATATACTGTTCTAAAATTTACAAAAAATAAAAGGAAAAGCTATTGAAGTATTAATTTAAATGTTTGGTTCCTACTGGAGGGAATGTTTGTGTATATATGTTGGCCTTCCAAATGGTTGACTTGGCCAAGTTATATTGGATATTTGTATTTGAGGTTCTATCAGAATTTTCTTTCTTCTTTTCTCCTTTTTTTGTCTTTTTTGAAAAAAAAAAAACTGTTTTAGTACTTGTTTGTTTGTCATCATATGCGTTTCTGAAGAAATTATGTTAGTTTAGGAGATTTTTTTTTTTTTAAGGGATGCGAGGTTATTAATAAATTATGTTTTTGACAAAGAAACGTTTTCGAATAACCTGATGTATAATTTGGATCAAGCAACGGAGTCCGTGATGGTAGTTGTCTGAGTTTACTTTTAACTCATCAACATTTTCAGCATGTTTATTGTTCTTTGAAAGGCCTTTGATGCTAAAGACACTTATAATAGGAGTCATGTTTTTAAGTTTTATGATTAATTCGTATAGTGCTCTGAAACATATCTCTTCCTTTAAGCTTGAATACTTCTACTGATGTTACAATGTTATTACTGAATTAATTAAACTTCCCAGTTAAGCCTTAGTTATTTAGACTAGAAAGAAGACCATGAAAATGGTAAAGCATACTTAATTGGCATTTGAATAATGTTAAGTGATTGTCTTAACCATAACTTATTTGTTCTTGCAGTGTATGACTTGAGAAATTGCAATATGTATGGTTTCCGCATAAGATGTAGCTTTAGCATGTATTTCTGATTGTGCCAATATTTACTAAGCTTGTTATAGCATGATTTTTTTCTCTGTATTTTGCTCAAACGTATGTTACCTTTAAGTTGTTTATATTTTGGTATAAGCAATTTGTTCCATCCACATGTGTGCATGGGGTTTTTTCTTTCTTCATTTTGTTATTATTTGTATTGGAGGATTTTAATAAATGGACATTACTGAAATGAAAACAATATACTCATTGTTATTATTAATTTTGAAGCACTGTCAATCTCTTTTTTGTTACTAATATTGATTTTATATATTTTTCAGCATTGGAGGAGCAAGTGATAGACTAAGCACAAAATTGAAGCACAAAATTTGCGATCATTAGAGTTACAAGTGTTTGCTGAGAAAACTTCACACACACATTTACAGAGCTAGAAAAGATATATATATATATATATATATATATATATATATAATAGATAGAGAAGCATTGGTGGTGGTTTGTCCCCCATTAATGTAAGTTGCTTCTCTGAACAAAACAGAAAAAATGTTGCAAATTAATTTCGCTTTAATGTAACGAACTAATCTGAGAACCTTTATTTATGTTGTATTGAATGGTTTTTCAGAATGGTTAATATTTTCCATAATGGATTATTTTAGAGATGATAAGTCATCTCTTGATGAATTGCTCAATTTTGAACCTTTGTCATTATGAGCAATGCACATAATATTGTGTTATTTGGTGTGACGAAAATGTTTGTGTTGCATAGTGAGAATGGGAAGTGTGAAATTAAAACTATTATGAAGTTGTGTTTTTGTTTGAATTTAATGAGAGGTTTGAATGTGAAACCATAATGATTAATATGTGTTAGAACCATAGGTTATCCTTAGGAAGCAATGTCACATGCGCATGGTTGGTTTGTTGCCTAATGTATAATGTACACTAATATATAGAAGATATTGTAGGTTTTAAATCCACATATGCACTAGTTTGAAAAGTTTCTTTAGCCATTTTCATTCTAATTTTGCACAAACCCCGTTAGGCATATGTCATTTGTAGGTTCTGGAAAAGTTTTCCTCCAATCATAAAACTTTTCCTTTAGGCATAAATTTTTTCCTCCAGATGGAAATTTTTTTCCTTTAGGCGGAAATGTTTTCCTCCAGGTGGAAAATTTTGCCTGCAGGCGGAAAACATTTCCTCGTGTCAGAAAAAACGTTTCCTCCTATTTCAAAAAAATTTCTTCCTAGCAGAAAGAGTTTTCCTCCTGTTACAAAGAAAATTTTCTCTCGTCGGAAAACAGATTCCTCTGGTTGGAAAATTGTTTCCAATAGATGCATAAATATCTTTTTGTTCTAAACTTTCAAATTGTAATTGTTTGGCCAAATTTTCATTAGATTTTTATTTTTTACTATTTAATATGTTTTTGGTCCTTTTGATTTTGCTGTTCATAAGCAAGCCTATGTTATGATTTGTTGTTCTTATTTGATTTGCAGATAAATGGATTCAGAATACCAACGAAGGTTTTGGGGCTTGGAGATATCTAAGGCAAAGGTTAATTGTAGATCGAACTTCTAGAAAGCCATGTCGGATATTAAGTTCAAGCTAACTCCATCTCAAATAAAGAAGTTCGAGGATAGCTGTTTTGGCCACTTGTTGAAGGCCAACGATATACAATTTAGTGGCCACATCGTCAACAGCATGTTGTATAGATAGTGTGTTTGTGACGACAAAGATTCTATGGTATTCAATTTTGGAGGGCGTGGTGCTAGATTTGCGCGGAGAGACTTCGCCATAATTACAGGTCTACGATTTGGTTACGAACCCAATAGGAGGGTTAACATCTCTACACGTATTAGTGACACGTATTTTGGCGGAAAGCTAAAGGTCACTAACTTGGAGATAACTGAAGCTTTCATGACCGCACAGTTTCAAGACGATGATGAAGCCGATGATGATTGATTGAAGTTGGCTTTATTATATTTCCTAGAGACGGTTCTTCTAGGCAAAGAAAGCATCGCCACCGCACCCCATAATCACTTGGAGATGGTGGACGATTTAGAGTACTTCAATAACTATCCATGGGGTACTTTGTCATACACCACCACCATTAGATCGTTGAAGAGTGCTTTTGAGCATAAAGAGTCCATGGCTTTAAACAAGTCAAAGAGTTATAGTGTTTGTGGGTTTCCTTTGGCTTTCATGGTAAGTTTATTACACTATTATTTAAAGTTTGTTACATTGTATTTATGGTGTGTATTTCTTTACTTATTCATTATTGATTTATTGTTTGATAGATTTAGGGTTTTGAGACAATTCCTTCGTTAGGTCAAGCATTTGGAAAGAAGTTGCCAGACATGGCATTCCCTCGAATTCTCAATTGGCATATTTCATAAGTGCCAAGATTTGAGAAGGCCACTGAACTCTTTGATCATCGTGATGTAAGTATATGAGTTCTTCCACTTATCTATACATATATATATATATATATAAAGATACATTCCAACTTAGTAATATTATTTATATACTTTTGCAATATTTGTAGTAATATTAGTATTACTTAATAATCACTTCATGATAATCCCTTTTGGCTTTTGCAGTATCCCATTCATGGCTTAATGAATGTAACTGAATTTGAGCGTGCATATATTGGCAAAATTGCATGGGATGTACATCATGACCATACTCCATACAGTGTTGCACCTGCTGTCAGAGACAAGCCACCACAGGGAAGTCATGGTGAAAGAGATGAAGGTGTTCCACTTACAAGTAGTGGAAGAAGTAAGAAATGAAAATTTTGAATATTTGAATTAATTATATAAATCACACACGACAGAAAAAAAAAATTAATTATCACAAGAATAATATCAATTAAATATTAAAAAGTAGCATATATGAGCTCTATCTTTATTGTAGTCCAAAACGACAGTATCATCGTGGTTTATATTGCCACTTCCTTCACCATCATCTATCCCTCCAATAAACTCATCCATCCTATATAAAGTGCATATACATAATTTATAATGTAGGAACATAAGTCAAACTAAAACAGCATTCCTAACTAAATATTAAAAATAAAATAAAAAATAGAAAAGCTTACAACTATTGGATATCATTAGTGTAATTACCCGCGTTTACAATTTAGCTAAAAAAATGAATATAAGAAAGGTGTTTGAATTCAAAGATCCTAAAGCATATCCAATATTTAAAAGTAAAAACTTAAAATAAAGAAACATAAATGAAGTAGTGGAGGGTATATAAATCAAGATTCTATATGAGTAGTGATATTATCATACCTTCCAGGTTAATTGAATGACAGTGTGAGATAGTTTCAGAAGATGCCCAAAGAGAAATGGAAGGATGCAGAATACCCAAGTCAAGCTAAAGCAAGATGCAAGATGATTTTGAAAGAAGAGCTGGACGCTTTCACGCTAAAACATAGCTAACAATGCGACGCTAAACGTAGAGGAATCCGTGACTCTAACTCTCTACGTCCCTATTTTTTACGTCTATACTACATCGCTGTTTTCTTTAAATTCATACGTCGCTAATATGGAAGAAACAGCAACTCTACATTTTATGCGTCACCAATTGTTAGAAATTTTAGCGACTTATTATAATTCATCGCTGTTTTATGTAAACATATGCGTCGCTAAATTGTAGAATTTTTAGCAACTTGTGTAGTTATACATCGCTGTTTACTTACAACTACGTGTCGCTAATTTCATATATGTTTAACCTTTAGGGACTTGTTGTTTTGCGTCGCTATATATTTAAATAAAAGCATCACTAAAAATAGGGATGCAAGTCTAGAGCATCGCTAAAGGTCAAAAAGGGTTACCATGTTATTATTATGTGTCGCTAAAGGTTGCAAATGGCGACAGTGTTGTTATTATGCATCACTAGAGGTAAAAAATGGCAACCATGTTGTTATTATGCGTCGCTCAAGGTCGAAAATGCGACAATGTTGTTATTATGCATTGCTACAAGTCTTTTTAGCGTCAATTTTCTTCTTGTATGTCGCCGTTGCTTTTTTTTAATTGTTAATTAGAATACAAAAATTGAAAGTAAACATTTTCATAACAAAATAATTATCAAATAAATTAAATAGTATCTCATGAAATATTTTTACAATTCGGTAAACTATTGTATATGCAAAAGCAAAAGCAATATTAACTAAATCTCCATGAATTGCATATTCATTGAGATGGAAGTTGCCATCCCCTTGTTGACAATATTACACACCCTCATATTGCGTATGAAAAAATTAATAAATTTATAAACACTTATGCAAAATAAATATATATTAATTATTAAAAAGTAATAATTTAGTAGATGCAAATTTAAAGAATATTATCGTTGTTCTTATGAAAGCGAATAAAAAAATTAATTAAATGGATAATAATAAATGTCATAAATATTACTTAAAACATATAAATAAATCTACGTACCAATTTATTTAGAAGGTATTTGTTATCCATATCCACTCACAATCGTTACGAACATAGCCACTCTCACATTCATCCTCATTATCATTTTCATCAACATTTGGCAACTGTATGACAAATGGATTATGAGCCATTGTAATATCATCAAGAACGTCTTCTTCAACAAAAGTACGATGTTGTAGTGGAGTTGAAACAACAGACCATCTCGAAGATCTTCAACGTAAAATACTTGTTGAACTTAAAAAAACAATATCAAGCAATATCACAAACAAAATATCTACAAAAGCAAGATTAAAAAAATCCAACGAACCTAACCTACGGTTAAAATGAAGGGAAAAAAAAAAAAAAAGAACCAACCCACCACATGTCATCGCCAACCACAAAGAACAAAGAAACTCACCTAAAGGATGGAGATGAAGAAACAAGAAACCAAGCTAATCATGAGGGCGAAATAGAGAAACCCAGCTTCCCAACGGAAACGTAGGCAAATGAAAAATGAAACCAGAAATATCCTACTCTTCATGTCTCTCTTAGATTGCTTCCAAATATAACATCTATTAGGTAGTGTACTTGATGTAGTTTTAGAAAAGAAAAGGGTTTCAAAGGAGCGCACAAAACTTTTAAAATGCGCAAAAAATTTTAAGAACAAGCACGTAAAATTTTAAAACCCCTTTTTAAGATTCTTTTTTTCTTTTTAAAATTAAGAGAACAGGCGACACATTTACATCTTAAAGCGTCGCTTGTTCCATCAATGTCATTATTTTTTTTTTGTTTTTTAATTAGTTTTTTTTACTTCATTTAAAAATAAATACTGAAAATATTTCTTATATATGTGAAACAAAATTACCAAAGTGGTAGTTTAATAATTTTGTTTTCAAAGTACAGTTTATTTACTTTAAAATCCTGTTCTAAGTTTTATTTTTTGTTCCTTAATTTGATGGAATAGTTGATGCATAAAAAGCAAAAAGAGTCGCCAGATATTTTTTATTTTTTTTTATTTTTTAATAGTTATTAATTTGGTTTTGAAGTATAGTTTATTTGCTTTTAAAAATTGCAAGTAGAAAAAAAAAATTTGAATTAAGAGAACAGGCAACGCCATTTACAATTAAAAGCGACGCCTTTTCTCTCAATTTCATTTTTTTTCTTTGGTTATTTTTTTATTTTTCATCTACAAATAAACACTGAAAATAGTTAAAGAATAAAAGTATAAAAAAAAGTTAAAGAATAAAAGTCGGAAAAAAAATAGAACAGGTGATACATTCGTAAAACATTGCGTCTCCTATTCTCTTTTCTAAATAACAAAAATACTATTTAAAATACTTGAAAATTTAATAAGAAAATAATCTGTACTTGAAAAATAAAAAAATTAAATAAAAATAATTAATATATTTAATTAATATTTTATTATATTTGCTTCATATTTTTATTAACTCTCTATTAGAATTTTCAAAATAATTAAATTTATCACAATATTTTTATTTCCTATCTATTAAATATGTATTAACTATTTATGAAATTATTAATTTTAAGATAATAAACTTATTATATGAGTTAATATTTCATTTATTTGAAATATTAGATTCTTATGCTAATATTTATTTGGATTTTATTGTCTATAAGTTATTTTGTATGAATTTATCAATCAAATAATCCTAATTTGACAAAACTAAAAAGTAACTTTCAAATTGAAAAAAAAAAAAAAATCACTAAATGCTGGAATAGGCGACGCTTTTCTAGGATTATAATTTCCAGATTCGTCACTAAATATAGGAATAGGATACGCATTTTGAAAAAAAAAATCGCTAAATAGGATAAAAGACGACGTATTGTTAAAAAAAATCTCTTATTAGTTTTTAAATATAAAAAAAAAATTTAAATAATTTTTTATTACCTTTTTAACATAAAAAAGCTTTTTAAATAATTTTTGAAGTCTTGACTGATATAATTATTGAGAAAAAATCTCTTAAAAAATAATTTTTATTTATAAAATTATTTTTATAAGCATAAATAATTGATATATTATTAATTTATATATTATTTTATAGAAGTATAACAAGTAACTTATCATAAAAACACAAATAAATTAAAGGAATTGCTTAATAATTTTGCCTCATATTTCTATCTATTAAAATTTTCAAAATAATTAAATTTATTACATTTTATTTCATATCTATTAAATATGTATTAACTATTTATCAAATTATTAATTTTAAAATAATAAAATTATTATATGAGTTAAAATTTCATTTATTTGAAATATTAGATTTTTATGCCAATATTTATTTGAATTTTATTATCCATAAATTATTTTGTATGAATTTACCTATCAAATAATCCTAATTTGACAAAACTAAAAAGTAACTTTCAAATTAAAAAAAAAAAAATGGTCGCTAAAGGCTGGATTAGACGACTCTTTTCTGAGATTATAATTTCTAGATTCGTCGCTAAATACAGGAATAGACGACGTATTTTGAAAAAAAAGTCGCTAAATGCGATAAAAGACGATGCATTGTTAAAAAAAAGTCTCTTATTAGTTTTTAAACATAAAAAAAAATTAAATAATTTTTCATTACCTTTTTAACATAAAAATGCTTTTTAAATAATTTTGAAGTCTTGAATGACATAATAATTGATAAGAAATCTCTTAAAAATAATTTTTATAAGCATATATAATTGATATATTGTTAATTTATACATTATGTCATAGAAGCATAACAAGTAACTTATCATAGAAACACAAATAAATTAAAGAAATTGCCTAATAATTTTGCCTCATATTTCTATCTATTAAAATTTTCAAAATAATTAAATTTATCACATTTTTTATTTCCTATCTATTAAATATGTATTAATTATTTATCAAATTATTAATTTTAAAATAATAAAATTATTATATGAGGAATCAGGAGACCCAATCAAGGGGAATTGCATCGCCTGTTCCAATTTTTTTTTTAATTTGTTCCCTTTTAAAAAAAAATACAATTTAAAGAATTGAAAATTTAAATAAAAAATAAATTGCACTTGAGAAACAAATTAATTAGACAAAAACAATAAAACTAAATCATATCAGGCAACAAGCGAAGCAATCAGAGGGAATTGCATCGCTTGTTGTTCCAAATTTTTTTTTAATTTGTTCCCCTATTTTATAAAAAAATAAAAATTAAAAAATACAAATTTAAACAGAAAATAAAATATACTTGAGAAACAAAATAATTAGCGAGCAACAATAAAAATAATCATAAAAGTCAATAGGCGCCGCAATCAATGGAAATGGCATCGCCTATTCAAATTTTTTTTTTAATTTGTTTCCTTTAAAAAAAAAACAAAAATACAATTTAAATACTTACAAATTTACATAGAAAATAAACTTTACTTAGGAAACAAAAAAATTAGAGAGCGACAATAAAAATAATTATAAAAGGGAACAGGCAACGCAATCAGAGAGAATTGTGTCGCCTGTTCCATTTTTTTTTTTAATTTGCTCCCATTTTTTTTAAAAAACAAAAATGCAATTTAAAGACTTGCAAATTTAAGTAGAAAATAAACTATACTTGAGAAACAAAATAATTAGAGAACAACAATAAAAATAATCATATCAGGCAACACGCGACACAATCAGGTGGAATTGCGTCGCTTGTTCCAATTTTTTTTTTCTAATTTGTTCCCCTTTTTTTAAAAAAAATACAAATTTAAATAGAAAAATTAGTTGTACTTGAGAAACAAAATAATTAGAGAACAACAATAAAAATAATCATAAAATGCAATAGGCAACACAATCAATGGGAATTGCATCACCTGTTCTAATTTTTTTTAATTTGTTTTTTAAAAAAAAAAACAAAAATACAATTTAAAGACTTGCAAATTTACACAGAAAATAAACTGTACTTGGGAAACAAAAAAATTAGAGAGCGACAATAAAAATAATTATAAAAGGGAACAGGCGATGCAATCATGGGGAACTGCTTCGCCTGTTCCATTTTTTTTCAGTTTGTTCCCCCTTTTTTTAAAAAACAAAACTACAATTTAAAGACTTGCAAATTTAAACAAAAAATAAACTGTACTTGAGAAATAAAATAATTAAAAAACAACAATAAAAATAAGCATATCAGGCAACTGGCGATGCAATCAGGGGGAATTGCATCGCATGTTCCATTTTTTTTTTTAATTTGTTCCTCTTTTTTTTAAAAACAAAAGTACAATTTAAAAACTTGCAAATTTAAACAGAAAATAAATTGTACTTGAGAAACAAAATAATTAGAGAACAACAATAAAAATAATCATAAAAGTCAACCGACGATGCAATCAGGGGGAATTGTGTCGCCGATTCCCTTTTTTTTCTTTAATTTGTTCCCTTTTTTTGAAAAAAAAAATACAATTTAACGACTTGCAAATTATTTAAGAAAAATAATATTCCTTCACATATTAAGAAATATTTTCAATATTTATTTATAGATAAATTAAATATATAAAATAATTAAAGGATAAATGGAAATGATGTAACAGGCGACACTGTTTAGATTGAATGCATCGCCGTTAACAAAAAATGTTTATGAGATTGGCAATGTAAAGTAAGGATATGGCGACTCTTTTTTAGTAAATGCGTCACCTGAAATATTTGACAACTCATTATGCTATTAATGCGTCGCCTGTTCCCTCAAAATAAAGGGAAAAAAGTACTTTATTAGGATTGCAACTTGCAATATCAAATAAACTATCATTGAAACATAATCAAATAACTAATAAAATAAAAAAACAATGAATAGAACAACGAAAGCCGAAGCTATTGAGTCATATATTTAGCAACTCTAAAAATCAACCTCGCTTATTTTTGTTTTTAGATACCTTCAATTTATTTTGTTTCTTAGCGTCGCTAATTTTATGTCGCCAGATCCCAATTTTCTTGTATTTAGTGACGTCGTGGAAAGTGCATCGCTTATTGTCTTATTAAGCGACGTTTTATCGAGCATTTTTTTATTACATCGCAAACTTGGTGTCGCTAAATCGCTATTTTTGTGTAGTGTGGTAGTGGTGCCTATTTTTATGTAAGTCATTATTTGATTCTTGTTATGTAGTGGGTATATATTATAATGCATGAACTATAAAGCATCAAACTAAATTCTTCGATCTTCCCTCTCTTCTACCTTTTGTCTCTACTGTCTCAAAATTCTAAACTTATCAAATTAACAAAGGAAAACAAAGGAAAAATTAACCCAAAAAAAGAGAAAAAAAAAAACAAAGAAAAAGAAAGAGTAGTAAGCTTAATTTGTTGAAAATTAAGTCAACCAAATTGTTAAAAAAGTATATTGTTCTCTAGATGATTAGGGCTAGAGAAACTGCAGGATACATAGCATCTAAAAAATTCAGTAGAAATTTTGATGAGTGTCTCATAAATCTGATGCATATATTTATGGAATGTTAGTTCTTGAAGTGGTTGGAGGAAAGAATATTGATCCTAGAGTGTCTCATACTAGTGAAACATACTGTCCTTATTGGATTTATGAAGATGTGGAATTAAGTAAATATTTAGGAGTCTTGGGAGTGACAACAGATGAAGAAAAATAACAACGAAGATGGTACTGGTGAGCTTCTGGTGTTTCAGACAATTCCATCAAATCGACGATCAATGAGTAAGGTAGTAGATATGCTGGAAAGAGACCTTAAACATGTCCAGATTCCTCCAAAGCGGTACTTGTTTTCTCGTGCATGGTCTCCTCAACAATCTACAAATTCAACATAATAAATATGCGCATGCATGCTTTGTATCTTCTGTTAGGACCCCATCTAGAATCCTTTGCTGGAGCACTAGAAAAATCATGATCCCAGGAGAAATCCTATCGGACCGTGCTACGGAAAATCTGACAGCATCTCCCCTAAAGGTAGAGCATGCTCTAAAAATTACCTACACAAAACACACTTTTATATAATATCACCTTATAGTCCCACTAAATAATTCCACAAGTTTCCATGACTTCGAAAATAAAAGTAAAGATATGATACCTATGTAGATAGGAGGAATAACTAAACAACCACACAGATACCTTTTTTAATTCGCATTCGCCCATACCACCCACTTAATACTGTACATTTCAACATCGTTTTAAATACAGACCAATGCATGTTGTAGGAAGAAGGGTACAAAACAACAAACACAATAACAATAACAATAATCATTATATTAATGATAATGATGATAATAATAGTGACAATATAATTTTCCCAAGAGCTATCATATGACCATACCTGTCCGAAAGCTATCACACCTAGGCAAAGGCTACTACTTGTCTAAGAGCTATCATACTTGCCCGACGGCCATCTTTCTTGCCCGTAGGCTGAGGTACTTGCCTAAAGATATTGTATTATAATAACGATAATAATAATAATAATAATAATAAATGATAGTAACAATAATGATAATGATAATAATAACAATAAAACAAATAATAACAATAATAATAATGATAGCAATAATAAATAAATAAATAATAAAAATATTAATAATCACAGTAACAATATTAATAACAATAATAATAATTACAGCAATTAATAATAGCGACTACAGTAATAATTAACACCAACGTTAATGATAAATAATAATAATAATAATAATAATAAAGAATGAAAATAACAGTAAAAACAATCATAATAAATAATAATAATAATAATTGATAATAACAATAACAATAATAATAATACTAATAATAATGATAATGATAACAATATTAATAGAAACAATAATTTTAATAATAGTAATAACAATAAAAGTAATAAGGATAATATTAAGAAATTAATTTATGAATAAATAAGGTAACATAAAATAAAATAATATTTTAAAATTCATAACATATTACAAAATATGCACTCATATCGTAGGTATATATGATACCATCAAACATGCTATGCAATCCATGATTTCAACTGTCTCCAGCACTCTACTACCAATACAGACTAGGGATGGTTGTCCATACTGGCCATCTGATTCCCTGGACTCATAGGCAATATAGTTTACGAGACTAGCTCTATATGGACCACATTGGATTGTCATCCCATATGGTGTGGTACATACAAATATAATATAATATAATATCATATATATATATAAAGATATTTGATGCACCATACTATATACCAGTATTGCTTAACAGTATCCAATGTCCCAAGTACGGCCTGACAAAAAGGTTAAAGAGAGAACCTGCATCCAGTCACCTTGGCCTCCTAATGGCGCCAATGCTTATAATTTGCCATGGCTAAATAGTTGACCGTGAGGGTGGTTGATACTCACTGTGCACTATACCTACCATGCCTTGCACCCATAGCTCCCACAAGGTTGCCATACATATATTCACACAAATCCATAACGACAGTCATCCTGCGACCAAGGAGGAGATGACCGGTGCTAGCTCTACATTATACCTGCCTACCCTCATAGGAACGACCCTAAACATAACCTTCACGTTGATCCATGACAGCCACCTGCAACCAGGGAAGGGGAGCGGCTACTGCTCACTGTGTAAATATATTTGCCAGTTCTCAGGTCCATGGTACCCACAGGATAGCCATAATAAACAACCATTTATCGGATGGTCATTCATGCACATATGCATATGTATAATCTTTTATCAAGTATGTACACATTCTTATTTACACACATATATATCCAGATATACTCACACACACACACACACACATATATATATACACATACAAATATGTATATATATATATACACTCATCCACGTATATCTATACATATATTCACATATATGTATATATTCATACATTTAAATATATACATGCAAGTCTTTATCAAACAAATTAACAAGCATAATGTCTACATATATATGTAAACATACATTTTGATATGTATATACAAAGGCTTCAACAAATACATATTTATATATATATATTCACACATCACCGTACATATTCACATATCACCAGACATCACCATATATATGTATATACACATATCTAAAATGCATGTATTTATAAACATATCCATACACATGTATACATACATACACACACACACACACACACACACACACATACACACACACACATATATATTTACCATTTAATTTAATTTAATATAACAATTATTCAAAAATGGCAACTTTTCAAATATAACATCATAATATGCAAACAAGGTATCAATAGGAAGCTAAAGACAGACAAGAAACACGTTACCAACCTCTGTTGGGCTTAACTCGACCGGCAATGGCCAGAACATGGACATAAAGATTTGGTCAAAGTTCAACTCGTCATATCTTCCAAACAGTAGGTAATTGAACCGAATGGACCTCAAAATTGAGTTTACAGGTTCAAAAATGGTGGAAAAGGGATCCATTCGGCCGGGGATGGCCGGATAATCGAAAAACTGACCTTACCATCGCCGGCAACGGAGGCCCGATCTCGGCGCATCGACCATAGTTTGCCTTGCTGTTCCTGCTACCCGTTGAAATTTTCATTGGTATTGGCCCTAGCAGGTGCGTGCAAGGTAAGGGTGACTAAAAAGGTTGGATTCCGACGGGGACCTGAAAGGGAAGGGGAGAGAAGAGGAGAGAGAGGAAGAGAGAGAAAGAGAGGAAGAAGAAAGTGTTTTCTCACTGGTGGGGGTTGTTTTTCTCATGTGGGGGAACAAGACAAAGAAAAAAAAAAGAAAAAGAAGGAAAGAAAAAATAAAATAAAATAAAATAATATAATATAACAACATTTATTTAAGATGACATGTAGCAGTTTTCCATCATGACACGTTTCTGTCAATCTTGACACGTGGTATTTTTCAAGTGGTGACATGTGGCATAAATTTAAGTACTCTCTCAAATATTTTACTATCCAGTAAAAATCAGTTTCAAAAAAGACGAACACAGCTTACAGACTCATAACTTTTCAATCATAGATCCAAATTAAGTGTGCCACCAGTGTACAAACTCGTATCAACGAGTACTTTCATATTACACATGGGTCAACACCAAAATCTATGTAAATAAAAAGTCAACTTTGAATTTGTTGACCAATTCGGATCACATATTGTTTTGACCATAATTTTCTACTCTTAGCTCCGATTTTGGCATATTACTAGTCTATGAGCTCGTGTTGATGAGTGCTTTACCATTGTATCTTGATCAACATGAAATTCCACCCACACTAAAAAGTCAACCGTGGGATACACTTGGTCAATCCCCATAAACTTCACATGGTCAAAAATTTAAATTTGGGGCATTTCCTTGGATCAGGGTGTTACATCTTCCCTCTTTAATTATCAGTTTTTTATTTTCCAATATTATTGCCCATTTTCCATTGTATATCATGCAGAGAAAAGTAAGAGTTTTATCCGAATTGACACTGCAATTCTGAGCATATTGTCCTGTATATAATAAACATCTAAAAAACTTTATACTGAGCCTTGTCAAGTTGGAATCAGGCGGCATGCACAAAATACATAGAATCTGACAACCAGAGCAAGCCCTTCAACGCTGGAACTTGGATACATCTGAGTTGAGTGCTAACCTTTAAGAATTTGGATTTTGCAATATGAATTTTGTTAGATAGGAATGAAGAAAATAAAAAATAAAATTTTCTTGTTCACTCTTTCTTGACTAAGAAAGATATTCAATCATGAATATTTATGCATGTGTACTGATCTTGTAAGGAAAGGAAAGCAACGGTAAAATAATTCCAATTCCTAAGATTTTTCTTCACATAAATAAAAAGAGAATCCTTTGGGTATGCTGCCAGAATGTGTTTCCATATGTGGTTCCAACGGTCAGCTAGAATTTGAAACTTTGATTTCCTCCTTGTGCTTTCAGTTAGTGCCGTGGTATAAGTGGGATGACTATTGATTTCATCAGCAAGATCCGGGTAGGTGAACCTTGTAGACTTTCTAGCCAAACATCCGGAGACTTGAAAACTTAAAATTTTTTATTTAAGTTGCCTGGCAGCTTCCTTTGGAAAATTCAAATAATTAATTAATAATTTTTAGTTTTTTTTTTCTTATTAAAATTTGCATACACACTGACATTCAATAACACTGTTAATTTAAACAGTGTGTTATGATCATATGTCATGATGATAAGATTTTGGGTCTATTACAATCTTAGTCCCTTTAGTTTTAACCAATTTTTACTGTGGCACAGAAAATTAAACTTTTTCCTTTCAATTGAGACCAATTAATTTAACATTACGTTGTAATTCAGCTATAAAAAACGAAGAGAAAAATTAAATTAAATAGCAAATTGATACAGAGGCCAAAGTATTGAGAGAGAAGGAAGGAGGGGAAAAAAAAAAGAAAGAAGAAAGAAAAGTAAAAAACAGAGTACTGGACACACAGTTATGAACCGAAATTATTGAGCTGAATTTGTTAATTCGAGATAGATACATCTTTGTTTGGAAATGTAGATCAAATATTATTTACTACAAAATTTATAAATAGTTTGCTGACTTTTAGCGCATTAGACAAACAGTTTGGGACAAATGACATTTCAACTGGATAGAAGTATATGCAATGCAATGGGCTTCACATCTGAAGGATTTTCTTTTGGTCTCACAAAATGCATCCCCATCCTTCAAAAAATGTCTCTTTGTTGATTTTGATACATACTGTAATCTTATTAATCCATGGTCGATCGTCTTTGTTCGCTGACAACTACTCCGACTGTGGCAAAACCTTCAACTATGGAAGTAATATCCGAAATATAAGCTATCCATTTTGGGGCTCCGATCGGCCAGAACAGTGTGGCCACCCAAAGTTCGAATTAAGCTGCGTCGACGGAGTCACAGAGATCTCAATAAATTCCGAAGCTTATCAAGTGCTTGATATCAAGCAGGAAGTGCATACTGTAGTGGCTGTTAGAGCGGAATTGGATGCAAGAGAAGTGTGATACTCAATATTTCCCAAACACAAGCCACGACTTTACGGAACACTGCGACTGCGTCGAATGAGACTCTCATAAATGCGGTGGATGCTGGGTTTAGTTTGGTATGGGATGCCGATGATACTTCATGCCGTGTCTGCCAGAACGTTAGTTGACGCTGTGGCTACGACCGGAGTTCAGAAGAATTCGCCTGTTATCAAAACAGAGGTAAATATGCCAGCAAATTTTTTTATTTTATTTTATTTTATTAATTTTGTTAGTTAATTTTAAGGTGTTGATTCAAAGATATAGAACTGGACCATTGTGATATATGATGAACTAAAGACTCTCGCCGATTGAAGAGGGAGTGATTTGGATCAAAATAGGAATTTCATCCGACCTTTTGTGTTTAGGGGGAATTTTGCCAAACAGACCTTTATATTGCGTTGACTTCAAACCCCAAGCTTTGTCGATTTCATCTACCTTGCCATATTCTTTTTTCTTTGATTAGAACTACTTGGTTTCAAACCTCTTTTAGTCTTTATATATTTTCTCAGATGTATTCGTCTGCTATTCAAACACAGGTTGGTTACTTGCGTGACACGATTTGATCTTTAGGCCCCTAGCATTATGCCAAGAGAGTTTACAACCTAAACGTTTAGTGAGTTTATATTAATAAGTGTCATTTACATAATGATGATATGACATTATTTTTGTCCCTTGGATTAAAATGAAAATGTAGATGAGGGCCTTAATTGAAAAGTTAAGCAAAAACATAGTAGAGGATTTAAAACCCCTTGGAAATATGGAACCAATATTATATGATTAAACTAACATAGAGGCATACTTCAATTATATAACACGATATTCCTCTGTTTAGAACGACAGAGATATATAAAAAAATGGAACCTAATGACTAAGAAAGTTCCCACGGTACCTCAAATTCATTTTCCATTTATCTAACTTGCTAAATTTTAATCTTACTTTTTTCTTGCAGTAGCAGAATTGATACGAACCTAGGATGACCTGCTCCTAAACCCGTATTATATTAGCCCGGATCTTTAATTAAGTTCAAGTTCTAATGGAATGGACCTCAACCCCTAACCAACCTGTGGTTAGAAACCTTGCTATAATGTAGACGCCACAATAGGGGATGGAAAACCTATTGATAAGTCAAGCTAAAACAACCAATTCTCTAATGGTGTTTTAGGTGTTCCCAAAGAACAAAGAGATAATTAATCTCACAAGTATTTTTTTAATCAAATCAAAGTTTTTAAGTTCTATTATTCATGAAAAATAAGCCTTTAAATAGGCTTTGAAAGAAACAAAATAAACCCTAAAAACCCTAGGAAAAACCGGCCACTCAATGAAGAATTCTACCTTGGCCGAAACTTTCCTTTTCCTAATCTAATTTGGATTAATTAATTCCTTTATTTTGAATTAGGAATTAATTAATTTACAAAGAAAATAATAAAATAATAACTTTCCTAATCTTATTTGTCCAGAAAATAAATAAATAGAAACTAAAAATAATGGTAGTTTACTAAAACAAAAAGTAGAATAAAATTAGGAAACTAAAATACTAGCTTTTTGACTACATTGACTTTGACCAATTCTTTGACCTCTTTGAGCTTCAAATCAGCTTCTAGATGCTTTATAGGATGCCAAATAAGCTGAATATGAAGTCCCACACGTTGCCCATGCTTGGAAAAATAAGAAAAGGCTAAAACAGTAAAATACAGTAAAGCCAGCAAGCAATACAGCAAATTCGGCCAAATTGTTGATGCTGTCCGTACAAGCCCTTTTTTATTGCATTTGAGGCTGCTTTAACTTGATTCCATGACCTCTTAGGCATATGTATTGAACCCATAAAGCATTGGAACCATTTCATGCTTCCCGGACTCCAAAAATGTACCAAAACCGTCACCCGGGTCCGTATCGGCTTCCACCACTTGGATGCTTCGAATAGGCTTTGTATCTTCAAGTATGGACAAGCTCTCTTGAGATTAATTACCCTCTGTATAAATACTCCCAGGTTGCCCTTAAATCTCTTAATTGGAGCTCTTGTGATTGGCCTAGTCTTCATCCGTGTCGAGTCAGCACCCCAGCGGGTTATCGGTGGAGCGGGCACGGGCGGAATCACATCATTCCCCTCCTCTTGAAAAGGATTTGTCCTCAAATCAAGATCATCACCTGCAGCAAAAGGAGTTAAATCAGCAACATTAAATGCAGCACTCATGTTATACTCACCTAGTAAATCAAGCTTGTAGGCATTCTTGTTATTGGGCTCCAAAACTTGAAAAGGTCCATCCATAGGCAGCATGAGCTTTGACTTTCTTTGATTAGGAAACCTTTCCTTTTGTAAGTGCAACCAAACCAATTCTCCTGGGTCAAATACTATTACAACAAAAGCTAGAAATACATGCTCATTATGGTAAAAATTACACTTTTTAAAGTTTGCAAACAATATTTTCCAAATTTTCAAATTGCCACTAAGTAAAGCTCTCAACAATGCAAATAAAGTTCTATGCAATAAAGACATCTTTAAATAAGTATCTTTAAACTTCATGGTCAGCAATGATTTTTTATTCATAAGTACTTTATTAACATCACCAAAGCTAAGATAACAATTTATATTCTTCCTTTCTTGTCTTCCTTTTCCTTTCTCACTCAATGCCATCTCACCTTCCTCACTCTCGGCTTTTGCACCAAATTTCTCACTCTTGGTTTTAATAAAATTTTTCCACACAACCTGAGTATTAGAAGACTTACCTCGGACAGCAAGCTCACCTTTTCCCTCTTGATTGGATGGTAGTCCACTTGGAATTTCATTTGGTAAGACATCTCCAAATTCCTTCAAAAGAGAAATCATTGAACTTGGCAATTCAAGTTCTTCAAAGTTAGTTTGATCATTAAAATAATTTTCTTTGTAAAGCATGACCAGCAAAGGTTTCTTACACTCAATAACCTTATTAATATCCCCTAAACTCAAATAAAAATTCTGGTTTTTCCTCTCTTTTCTTTCTTTTCTTTTTCTTTCCTCAGTTTGGCTCTCATTGGCGGAAATTTCCAGTTTTTGTGTGCTCTCGGGTTTGCTCTCTTTTCTCACCCCTCTCTCGGTTTTTTCTTGGTCTTTCCACTCAATATGAACCTTAGAAACCTTACCTTGGTCAGCAACCTCAATCTTACCTTCTTGGAAGGATGGTGAAGCCGTTGGTGCCATACTTGCTTTTTCTTTAAGCTTTTTGGCTTCTCTCCTTTGTTGCATTTGTAATTGGTCTTTGTAAACCTCTTTAGGAGATAATGGTTCCAGCTTGACCTTCTTCCCTTTAAACCTGAAAACAATACTATTTTCTCGACCAAAATGAGTAGCATCTTTATCAAATTGCCATGGCCTACCTAATAGTATATGTCCAGCAATCATAGGTACAATATCACATAAAACTTCATCCTCATATCTACCTATATTAAATTTTACTTTGGCTTGTTTGTTTACTTTCATCTCACCACTATCATTAAGCCATTCTAATCTATAAGGTTCTGGATGTTTAATTGTTTTCAAGCCTAATTTATCAACTACAAGATTACTTACCACATTAGTACAACTCCCACTATCTATAATCATGCTACAAATTTTACCTTGTATTTCGCAGCGAGTGTGGAAGATGTTTTCTCTTTGTATCTGCTCTTCATCTTTGTAGACAGCAAGTACTCTCCTTGAAACCAAGCTTAACTCGGCATTAGAGGTATCTACAGGTTCGGTTTCATCTTCATTACAAGCCTCCTCTTGCTCGGTTTCAGCCTCACTTTCTTCACTTGCGGATTCCAGCTCACCATCGCCCTTTAATACCATGATTCTTCTATTTGGGCATTGGCTGGATATGTGTCCTCTTCCTTGGCACTTAAAACAAATTATTTCTCTAGATTTTTGAGGTTTAGGATCAGATTTGACCTCACCTCTAAGTGCTTGGACAGATTCGGTCTTAACCTCCCTTCTTGGCCGGTTGGTAGATTCTTCTCCTAATTTCGGCCTCAACTTGTTTTCATAAGTGGAATTGTTTTTCCAGCCACTTGAACTTGTCCTTCCACTGCTAGAAACTCCTCCAAACCGTGTACTAACACCCCTCCTCTTGAATTGGTTCTCAAGCTTAATTGCTACATGCAACATCTCCTCCAATTCCAAGTATTGTTGTAATTCGAGTTGGTTGGCAATGTCACGGTTTAACCCTCCAAGAAATCTTGCCATTGTTGCCTCCCTATCCTCCCTCATGTTTAACCTCATCATTAACATCTCCATCTCTTTGTAATAATCTTCCACGGACCTACTTCCTTGAGACAAAGATTGAAGCCTTTGATGCAGCAACCTTTGGTAATGGGATGGCACAAACCGCTTCCTCATGACTCCTTTCATTTGTCGCCATGTTGTAATTAAGTCTTCACCAACCCTCCTTCGGGTGCTTTGCTCATTTATCCACCATTGGAGTGCATAATGGCCAAACTCCATTGCTGCCATCTTCACCTTCTTACCTTCCGAATAGTTGTGGCAGTCAAAAATCATCTCCATTTTCTCTTCCCACTCCAAATAAGCTTCAGGATCACTTTTACCCATAAAAGGTGGGATATTAACCTTGATATTTCCCAAATCTTCATCTGTATCCTCCCTCCTATATCTCCCACGGCCAGCTCTATCTTGGACAGCAAAGGTTTCGTCCATACCTTCCTCAAAGTCACTGTCCAATGGCTCCTCATCAAATTCCTCTCTCGGCCTCTCGCGACCTCCTCGTCCTCGGCCTCGTCCTCCATGGAATTCTTGCCTAGTTCTTGTATTTGGCCTTCCTTGTGAGGCTTCTAATCTTCCCACTCTTTGGTTTACATGCTCAAATTGAGCACTCATCCGCTGTATTTATTCCAAAATAGTTCTCAAGTCCACTTGGTCTCCACTTCCGGTAGCTCGGTCATCGCCATAAAATGCTACGGACTCTTCCTCATTGATCCTCAAGGATGGATCTCCTCTTCTTATTCTAGAATCTGCCATGTTAGTAAAATACTGCAAAAATTAAATAAATCCTCACAATATTCACTCCCTCACGTGTTTCACTCAAACAAGGTCTCGACACTCGTGTTTGCACACTAGTTTCGGCTTTTACCCTCTTTTAAGCTCACACACTCTTGCCTTTTTTCACTCAATGAATTATCTCAAAGTTCTAATTAAAACACCCACAAAACAGCAATTAGATCACTAGTATGTTTTAATTAAACTTATCAACCAAACAGTAGCAAAAAGTAGGCAATACCGAAAGAATCCAACAAATCCTAATTTTTCGGCTTTCTAGACAAAAAAACACAAAATAATGGTAAAACGTTGGAATTTTTGAAAACTGCACCAGATGGTAGTAGATTATGAGTTCAAGAATAAAATTCCAGAAAAAGAAATTCAAATACGGACAAGAATCAAAGAGAACAAAATTATAGAAAAGTGTTGGTTGTTGTTCTTGTAATTCAAGTTTTGTATCAATTCCTTTAACTAATTTTAATCCAAAAAATTTAAACACCCAAAATCCAAATATCCAGCAGCAAAAATAATTTCCCAGCAACTCAAATATTGAATAAATAATCAAAAACCAGCAGCTCCAACAAATTTCCAGCAAACAAATCAAACTCCAACAAACCGAAATATTTTTCTTTTTTTTTTTTTTCTTTTATTCGGCTTTACCTTTTTTTTTTTTTTTTTTTCACTCACAGGACATAAACAACTGCAGTAGCAAGAGTAAGTACCAAAATTGCAATTCCAAATCCAAAACAAACACCAAACCCGTGACCTCCAAATAAACAAAATGTGCAGTTTTTTTTTTTTTTTTTTTAAATGTTGCTGCAAACTTTTTTTTTTCCTGTTTTCTTTTTTTTTTTTGAATATATGAATGCAAATATTTAAGACTAAAACAGCAAACAAAAATCAACAAAAACCAAATTAACAAGAACAATGATAAAAGAGAACCAACAAACTAGGAAACAAAAATACGATAAAACTAGGAAACCTAATTCAACTAGGAATAAATTTATTTTATTTTTTTTAAGATGCAGAACGTGTATGGGATGGATGCAACCTTAACCTAATGCTAAAATTGCAGAATAACACAAAAATAAATAAAGCAAATAAAGATAGATCAAACCTGAACAAAATTTAGCTCTGATACCAAATGATACGAACCTAGGATGACCTGCTCCTAAACCCGTATTATATTAGCCCGGATCTTTAATTAAGTTCAAGTTCTAATGGAATGGACCTCAACCCCTAACCAACCTGTGGTTAGAAACCTTGCTATAATGTAGACGCCACAATAGGGGATGGAAAACCTATTGATAAGTCAAGCTAAAACAACCAATTCTCTAATGGTGTTTTAGGTGTTCCCAAAGAACAAAGAGATAATTAATCTCACAAGTATTTTTTTAATCAAATCAAAGTTTTTAAGTTCTATTATTCATGAAAAATAAGCCTTTAAATAGGCTTTGAAAGAAACAAAATAAACCCTAAAAACCCTAGGAAAAACCGGCCACTCAATGAAGAATTCTACCTTGGCCGAAACTTTCCTTTTCCTAATCTAATTTGGATTAATTAATTCCTTTATTTTGAATTAGGAATTAATTAATTTACAAAGAAAATAATAAAATAATAACTTTCCTAATCTTATTTGTCCAGAAAATAAATAAATAGAAACTAAAAATAATGGTAGTTTACTAAAACAAAAAGTAGAATAAAATTAGGAAACTAAAATACTAGCTTTTTGACTACATTGACTTTGACCAATTCTTTGACCTCTTTGAGCTTCAAATCAGCTTCTAGATGCTTTATAGGATGCCAAATAAGCTGAATATGAAGTCCCACACGTTGCCCATGCTTGGAAAAATAAGAAAAGGCTAAAACAGTAAAATACAGTAAAGCCAGCAAGCAATACAGCAAATTCGGCCAAATTGTTGATGCTGTCCGTACAAGCCCTTTTTTATTGCATTTGAGGCTGCTTTAACTTGATTCCATGACCTCTTAGGCATATGTATTGAACCCATAAAGCATTGGAACCATTTCATGCTTCCCGGACTCCAAAAATGTACCAAAACCGTCACCCGGGTCCGTATCGGCTTCCACCACTTGGATGCTTCGAATAGGCTTTGTATCTTCAAGTATGGACAAGCTCTCTTGAGATTAATTACCCTCTGTATAAATACTCCCAGGTTTCCCTTAAATCTCTTAATTGGAGCTCTTGTGATTGGCCTAGTCTTCATCCGTGTCGAGTCAGCACCCCAGCGGGTTATCGGTGGAGCGGGCTCGGGCGGAATCACATCAAGAATCATCTCCAAAGCTCTATTGGGTCATAGGTAACACCATGCTCTTTTTCTTATTTTTCAACGGTAAAATGAAATATATTGTATAACTTAAACATATATATTTTTTTAATCTAGTCTATGCAGCGGCTGCGGTTGGACTTTTGATTTCTTTTGCTATAATTCTATATAACTGTAAGAGACAAGCAATGATCGTTCCAAAGGAAGACAGTAGAGAGGATTTTGATGTGGAGGCATTTATGAGGAATTATAGTTCATTTGCACCAAAGCAATACAGTTATTCACAGGTCAAGAAAATGACAAACTCATTTGCAGAAATAACAGGGAAAGGAGGATATGGTTGTGTATACAAAGGGACACTACCTGATGGTCGCCTTGTTGCAGTGAAACTTCTAACAGATTCCAAAAGCAATGGAGAAGACTTTATAAATGAAGTTGCGCATTGGTAGAACTTCTCATATTAACATAGTCACTTTTCTTGGATTTTATTATGAGAGGAACAAGAGAGCCTTAATTTATGATTTGATGCCTAATGGTTCACTTGATAAATTCATATTTAATCAAGAAGATGGGAGTACAACCCGGTGCCTAGAATGGAAAACATTGTACGAAATTGCTCTTGGCATTGCACGAGGACTAGAATACTTGCATCTTGGTTGTAACACAAGGATTTTGCATTTCGACATAAAGCCTCAAAACATTCTTTTGGATAAAGATTTTTGTCCAAAAATATCGGACTTTGGTCCAGCCAAATTATGGTTAAACGAGGAGAGTATTGTGTCAATGATGGGTGTAACACCCCGTCCCAAATCGCACCGGAATCTGTGCACGTTGACCGAGGTTGACCGTTGATCGAACGGGTCAAAAGTTGACTTTTTACTTCAGTTGGAATTTCTAGTTGACCAGGGTACCATGGCGAAGTGCATGACGCTCCGAGTTCGTAGACTGATAACACGTCGAAAACGGAGCTACGGTTTGAAAGTTATGAGCGAAACAAGTTGCGGTCCAAACTGTCCAAGGGGTGCCGGAGTTGACTTTTTATTTATGGGGAAATGAGCTTTGACTCATGGATGGTTGTGAAGTGCTCGTCGATACGAGTTCACAGACTAGCGGCACGCTCAAAACGGACATCCGGTTGAAAAGTTATGGACGTTTGAAGTTTACCGGATACCGTAATATTTTAATGTTTTTAAGTCGGTGAACAGTAAATGCCACGTGTCAGCTTTTGATTGGTCCACATGGAATGAACAGTGTCACATAGGGGTTTTTATTGGATAAAATTCTCGGGGAAGAGAGAGAAAGAGAAAGAGGAGAGAGAAAGAGAGAGAGTCTGCCGGCCGCCGAAATTTTTCAAACTTTCCGGCCGAGTTACTGTGTACGCGCCGGCCAGCAAGCTTCCCCTCCTCGTTTCCGGCAAAACCTCCAAATTTCACGGCGAACGGCCACTGGACGCTCCCGGATCGGACGTCCGAAGATCGGTGGCGAGTTTTTCCCTCCACCGCCGATTGAGCCACTTTCGGCCATTTTCTGGCCACACGCACCATACACCCTTGATCCTCTCCTCAAGCCCCGCCGACCCACCACGTTTCACCGCCATCGGACTACCGACGCGCCGGGATCGGAGCGTTTTCCGACGAGGGGCCGGAAATCTTCAAACGGTGATTTCTCCGCCGTCTGGCCTCCGTTTTGCTCACCGCCGGTCCCGTTGGATTACTGTTCTCATGATCTACAAGTCTGCAAAAAATCACAGCCAACGGCCACCGCACGCGCCGCTGCCGGCGACGATTGCCAGTGACCACGGCAGCTCGCCGGAAAGTACTGTTCCGGCGAGCACCCAAATTTCCGGCCAGCTCCAGTCAACTGTGTTCGACCTCCTGAACCTGAATCCGGCATCCGTTTCTGCCAATTCGTGATGGTTTGGGAGAATTGCGGAGCCAAAACCCAAAAAGCTTTCCGGCGAGATTCCGACCCCGTCGGGTCCGATCACCGGAAAGTAAGACCGGATCAGTGATACTCATCACGCGAGCTTCGATTCGGTATATAACTCGTAATCTTTAGATATTGTTTGGTGTTCGCTCCCCGGGTACCCATTTGGGAATTACCCGAATAAAATATTAATATTTTTGGTTGGTGCACTGTGGCTGTGTAGGTGCGCGTACGAGCGGTGGAGTTGATCCCGAGGAGGATCTTAGTTGATTTACGCGCTCAAGGTGAGTGACCCACCTTCAAAAATTATTTTCGACAATTAATTATATTAAATTGGTATTTAAATTATGCTCATGTGGTGTGATTTAATCATGGTTATATTGTGGTTAAATTTATTATGCATGAGCAAGGTGTTTTTTGGTAGTATTTGTACGTGGTTTTAAATTTGATTTTTCTGGCATAATTGGGTTAAATATTTTACAAAAATATTTGGTTAAATTTATAAATTATGCCACGGTATTTTTATGGTTGCATCTCGTATTTCGAGAAAATTGTGGTTTGTTGGTTATCAATGTTTCGTACCGGTTTGTTAAATAAAATTAGTGGGATGGTAAGTGTGAGAATTTAATGTATTTCCCACGGTGATTTTGGAAAAAATGGTACGGTTGGTTAATAATGTTTATTTTTAGACGCACTCCTACAGTATTGGTGTTCTGGTGTATGGTGTATGGACACGTGGTAGCGCGCGGTTATTATGTGGTTTAGCGCACGGTTATTACTTCACCCGTGAGTTGCCATTGGACCGTGGGCAAGCAAGGTTATTGTTGTGCACAGCCGCCCCCCTCCTTGGCCGGGTTGATGGTTTTAGCAGCGGTACTGTTGGGACACCGAAGTGACCATTGCAGGTTTCTCTCTTTAACCTCCCGCCAGTCGGTGCTTGGGACGCTGGGTATCGGAGGGCATCACCGGTATATGGTGTGGTGCGTCGGTGTAAATTGCAAATAATATTTTAAACCCCAAAGGTGTTCAAAGTTATTTACTATAATTTATTATATTTTAATTATATATTGGGGTATGTATTTATTTATTTATTGTTTATCAAATGATTTAATCCCTTGGTTTTCGGGAGGTATGTACATTGGGTTTTGTGGAAAGGTTTTAAAAAGGGAATATTTCAAACGGAGCGATTGGTGAGAGTTTTGAGGGAAATTATTATTTTCCAACAGATATTATTATTTATTTATTAATTGTTGGTATTTGTTCTATTCCTTATTTGCTATTAATATTATTTGATTATCACTAAAGGTGTTCAGTAGTTAGGGTCACTCACTGAGATGATTAGCATCTCACACTCTTAAATTCCGTTCCCTTAGGTGCAAGTGGTGATAGACGTTCTTCCGGAGCGAACCAAGTTTTCCACTGCTGTTGTGTTTCGAGAAGTACTTCTGTACTCTTTCATTTTAGTGTATTATTTCTTTCAGCCTTGTTGTATTTCTGTTGATTAGCACTTCTTAAAGCTCTGTATACTATTGGGATACTTATGTTTTATTTATGCACTGGGTTGCTGCTGTTGTTTTATTTTGAAGTGCTGCAATTTGTGGAACAATTTGTAGTTGCGGGAGGAATAAGGGGATGATTATAGAAGTGTGTTTTCAGTGCAGGTAGTTTGTGGTAAGTAAATCCCTTAGGGGAGGCTCTGCCGGATTTTCCGTTGGAGGGTCCGGTAGGGTTTCCATGGGATCAGAGCTTGTCTAGGGTTCCGGAGAAGAAATTCTGGACGGGTCCTGACATGGGTGCCAGATTAACTGCAGGGTATATAGCACCGGAGGTATTCAGTCGGAATTTTGGTGGAGTGTCTCATAAATCTGATGGTTATAGTTATGGAATGTTGGTTCTTGAAATGGTTGGAGGAAGAAGGAATATTGATCCAAGAGTTTCTCATACTAGTGAAATTTACTTTCCTTTTTGGATTTATGAAGATGTGGATTTGGGTAAAGATTTACGAGTCCTGGGAGTCACAACAGAGGAAGAAAAAGAAATAGCAAGGAAGATGCTATTAGTGAGCTTTTGGTGCATTCAGGCAAATCCATCAGATCGACCACCAATGAGTAAGATTGTAGATATGCTGGAAGGGGACCTTCAACATGTCCAGATTCCCCCAAAGCCATTCTTGTTTTCTTCAGCAAGATCCCCTCAACAATCCACATAATCATTATGATAATTTATCAGTTACTTTCTATTCCTATGTGTTACCCATTTTCTTTCTTTTGTAATAGATTTATCATGCTTTAGGTTCAGCCTTATGTTTGGTTTCTTTCAGTTCCATATCCAAGGGATGGCAAATGAATTTGAATGTTGATCCCAGTTCATGTAGCTTTGGGGGCTATATCTTGTATAAACTGAACATCTAAAACTTTTTGTACAGACCCTTGGCAAATTGGAAAGCAATTTCCTTGGTTTGCTTGCATATAGGTGCAATTGTTAGGTGTGGCTTGAAGACTCGTTGAAAAGACATCCAAAGACCAGGAAACATTCAAAAGAAATGTGATGTAAGTTACATGGCAACTTCCCCTAGAAAAACAAAATAGGTAATGAATTTATTTAGTTTTGATTATAAAGTCTTTCGATGTTGACGTTTAATAATGATGATTTGGACAGTCTTTGTATGTTTGTTTTAAGATTTTGGGTTTAATACAACTTTAGTACCTTCCACTTTTAACATAGTGTTGAAATTCAGGAGTTTTGCTGCAAAATAATATCATTTAGTAAGCAAATTCATACAGGGGCTAATGTACAGTTATCTTTACAATTTTAAATAAAATTATTGCTGCATCAGAGTACCAAAAAAGATAAAATAAAATAAAATAAAATAAAGGAAAAAAAAACAGAGTACTGGACACGCTATTATGAATTCGTTCAAGTCAACCAAGTCGTTTAAGTGAACAAATTATATTGAGTTTAATTTGTTGAAAACTCAACGGAATTTGAAACATCTTTATTGGAAAAGTAGACTAATGAGTTATAATTTAATGCAAAATCTATAAAATTTTGCTGATTTTTGGTACATTATCGAAAGCAGTTTGGGAGAAATGACATTTTAACACGGATAAACAGTGTATGCAAATCAATGGGCTTTACATTTTGGAGTTTTTTTCTTTTCTTTTTTTTTGTTTTTGGGCTCACAAAATGCAACCCCATCCTTCCAAAAAAGTCTCCTTGTTAGTTAATTTTGATTGTTAGTGTAATCTTATCAATCCATGACCCCATCATCTTCTTTGGCTGACAATTACACCGACTGCGGCAAAACCTTTGGCAGTGGAAGTAATATTCGGAGTATAAGCTATCCATTCTTGGGTTGACCATCCAGATATCAAGTTGAACTGCACAGACGACAACGTAGCTTATATCCAAATCTCTTCGCAGGAATACAGAGTGCTGGAAATCAATGAGGGAACACGTACTGTGAAAGCTGTAAGACCGGGTTAATTGGGAGATGTTTGTCAAAAAGAGCTCCGTAACGCCACCTCATTAGATATCACCTTGTTGAGTTACACTTCTGGTACCCAACAACTGACTCTGCCAGTATTCCACGCCATTTCAATTGCAACGTATCCGGAGGATCAAATACTGATAATTTCTACTCAGCAAGAGAAATGAGTACAGCAGGCAACTTACCTGGCTTCACCAGTAAAGCCCCACACTTGGAACGTATGTGCAATGTCAGTGTGGAACTCCATATTTCTCAAAGCGATGCCACCGATTTACAAGCCAGTATGACAAAGTCAAATGAGAATCTGATAAAGACGGTGGATGTTGGGTTTGGGTTGATATGGAATGACAATCTGACAATCGTTGTGATGATTAATGTCAAAGCGGTAGCCGCTGTGGCTACGACGTGAGTTCTGATGAATTCGTCTGCTTTACAAACACAGGTTGGTCACTTTGGTTCATACCATAAATTTTATGTTTCATTGTTTTTAGAGACGAAATGAAATAACAGACCATACTACATACCGTTTACTTTATTACTATACTTTGACCGGGTTTAGGTTTCGTTTTATTGTATCTTGGAACCTTTCGTGGGTTCATATTAATAACATTCAATTAGACAATATGATAATATGCCGTTATTTTTTTTCCATTAGATTAAAAATTTTAAAAAAAATAAAAAAATAGATAGAGGCTTTAATGGAAAAGTGAGGAAAAAGAAGGAGAGGATTTATGTTCCTTGGAAATGTGCAACCAACAATAGACTTTTTTTGGTAAGGAATTACAATATATTTTAAGACGTGATTTCACCTAGCTTTGGTTGACCTAAGGAAATTTTCAATGCTCCTGGAAATATCGCTACTTCCTCTCACAAATATATGGGGTCCATATGGGACCCGATCTAAGGCCTGTATGTTACTTGTGAGATGGGAGATAAGTGCTTTCAAGAGCTTTTGAAATTTTTTCCATTGAATCTAAGGATTGAATGCGTATTCTAAGTGATTTCTTCACTTGGCAAGCCTATGAATACTTTAAAAGTACATACTATATAACACCATACTTCAATTATATAACATGATATCTTCTCTGTTTGTTTAAAAACAGAGATATATAAAATGATGGAACCTAACGACTAATGGACTTCCTAAGGTACCTTCAATTGGTTTTCTATTATCTAACTTGCTAAATTTTAGTTTTACCCTCTCTTGTAAAGTCTTCTTCAAAGCACAATTTGGTAATAGGTAAAATAATGTCATGCTCTTTTATCATTATTTTTATAACTTTAAACAACAGAAATGAAATATAATATACAACTTAAATTTTTTTTTTTTAATGTAGGCATTTCAGAGGCTGTGGTTGGACTTTTGATACTTTTTGCTATAATTCTATGAGTCTATGAGAGAGAAGTAATGGTCTTTCGGAAGAAAGATAGTAGAGAGGATTTTGATGTGGTGGCATTTACGAGGAATTACACCTTACTTGCACCAAAGCAATATAGTTATTCACAGGTCGAGAAAATGGCAAACTTCTTGGCAGGGTAATAGGGAAAGGAGGATATGGTTGTGTATACAAAGGAACACTACCTGATGGTTGCCTTGTTTCTGTGAAACTTGTAAAAGATTCCGAAAGCAATGGAGAAGATTTTACAAATGAAATTGCTGGTATGGGTAAAATTTCTCATATTTAACATAGTTATTCTTCTTGGATTTTGTTACGAGAGGAAAAAAAAAAGAGCCTCACTTTATGATTTCATACCCAATGGTTCACTTGACATATTCATATTTATTCAAGAATATGAGAATGCAAATTGGTGCCTCGAATGGAAAACCTTGTACGTTATTGCTATTGGTTGCACCGTGGTTGAACATAAGGATTTTCCATTTTGACATAAAGCATAAAACATTCTTTTGAATAAAGATTTTTGTTCCAAAATCTCTGATTTTGGCGTAGCCAAACTATGGTTAAACAAGGGGAGTATTATATCAATAATGTGTGCTAGAGTATCTGCAGGGTATATAGCACCAGAACTATTCAATAGAAACTTTGATGGCGTGTCCCACAAAGATGATGTTTCATTATGGGATGTTGGTTCTTGAAACGGTAGGAGAAAGAAAGGATATCAATCCTAGAATTTCTCATACAAGTGAAATATACTTGTTTTCTTGTTTTCTCCACCGAAGCCATTCTTGTTTTCTCCTGCAATGTCTCCTCAACAATATACAAAATCATCATAAATAATAATAAATAAATAAAAAAAGGGCATGCCTACTATCTGATTTCCTCTTTTTAACAGTTTGTTCTTTTCCAATGTTTTGCCCATTGTCCTTCGCATATAAAATCATGCTTAGGTTTTGGCTTACATTTGGTTCCATTTCCAGGTTCTGGTGAATAAAGTGTGAAGTCCAGCTGCACCACCACTGCACCGACAGTGTGAAGATTGCACAGCCACCATTTTTGACACCACTGCACCGACAGCCACCATTTTTGATAATGGCCATTGCTGCACCGAAAATGGATTGTTCTACAATTGTGGGCTCTGCAGAGGCTGTTGAAGATTGTAACCGACCTTGTAAGCCTATAAATAGGCTCCATCCCGTTGTATGCAAACCAAGCCAAGTGAGCAAGCTCAATATTATCCCAAGTGAGGAATATTGAGAGAAAACCTCCGAGAGAGAGAGTGTTTAAGTTCCAGAGAGAGCTTGAGAGAAGAGTGAGCAATTCTAGAAAGAATTGGAGAGTGTAGAGAGAGGTTCCACGTGAGAATCCTCCATGAGAGAAGTTTTTATTTTTTGTATTCTATTTCTAAGAGATTAATAGAATTCTTTTTATTTTTCTTCTCATATTTCTTCTCTAAAGTGGTCAGAGAACCACAACAAGTGGTATCAGAGCTCTAGGTCGAGAGCTTGGGTTCAAAATTTGAAGAAACAAAGCTACTGTTCTTCAAGTTGGCGTTTCAAAAAATTGCTCAAATAATTAATTTGACAATACCAGGTGAAAGTACACGACGAGACGAGAACAACGAAGTTCGCCGGAGAGCAAGCGAGCGTCTCACGCGCCCGCACGCGCCGCCTGAAGTTTTCTGCAACAATTCATGCGCCACACGCGTCACACGCGCCGTCTGGAGGTTGAAGACGACCACGTCAGCAGACACGTCAGCGCACCCTGCCACGTCATCTGCCACGCCAGCCGACACGTCGTCAGCCGACACGTCATCTGCCATGTGTTGACACGTCAGCCTAAGCTGCCACGTCATCTGCCACGCCAGCCGACACGTCATCTGCCACGTGTTGCCACGTCAGCACAATCTGCCACGTCATCAATATTTTCTGTAATTACGGAACAGCCCCTGAATTATTGGAAATTACAGATTGACCCCTGTAGTTTCTGAAATTACGGCACAGCCCCTGAATGATTTGAAATTACAGATTGACCCCTGAAGTTTCTGTATTTGCAGATTGACCCAGAAAGTTTCTGGTAATTATATTTTGACCCCGGAAGAGTCAAGTCCACCATTTTCGGCCGTTCCGGACGCAACGGTTAACTCCGTTTTGCCAAATTCAGCTCCATTTTTGGTCAAGCCATAATGTCAATGGAAGAATCATCTTCGGGAGCTATGGTTAAGCTCACTGCCACAAATTATACACTTTGGAGACCTCGGAGGAAGATCTCCTCAATTGTAAGGATCTGTTTGATCTGATAGAAGCTAAAGGAGAAAACCCCGATCCCAGCAAAGTAGCAGAATGGAAGAAATGAAACAAGAAAATGATCGGTCAAATCAGGCAATGGATCGATCACAGTGTCTTCCATCATGTAGCGAAGGAAACGGATGCATATGCCCTCTGGACAAAATTGGAGGACATGTACCAGGCCAAGACTGCTCGGAACAAAGCCCTGTTGTTTAAGCGATTGGTAAATCTAAAATTACAGAGTGGAACTTCTGTAGCCGAGCATACCAGTGAGTTCCAGAGCTTGGTAAATCAACTATCTGCTGTGGATTATCAACTAGGGGATGAGGATCAGGCCCTCCTACTTCTAAGCTCTCTTCCAGACAGTTGGGAGACATTGGTAGTCTCTCTCAGTAATTCGGCCCCGAATGGCAAACTTACCATGTCTATGGTTAAGGATGCCATATTTAATGAAGAGGCCAGGAGAAAAGATATTGGCATGGATCAGTCACATGCCCTTGTCACAGAGAGAGGAAGACAGCAAAGAGGTAGTCGAGATAGGGGGAGAGGCAGGAACAAGAGCAGAGGCAGATCTACAGACGGTAGAAAATCATCATATAAGTCCTATCATTGTGGCCTGAAGGGTCACATGAAGAAGAACTGCAGAAAGTTGTTGAGAGAGCAGAGACTCCAAGGTAATCAGCCGAAGAAGGATGGAGAGACACTAGTCACTGTTACAGGCGAAGTGGCGCTCTGCTCCACCGAAGAAGAGACATGCCTTCATATAACAACCCAAGATGTTGAGTGGGTAGTCGATACTGCAGCATCCTACCATGTCACTCCACACAGAGATTTCTTCAAAACGTACAAAGCAGGAGACTTTGGTACGGTAAAGATGGGAAATTCCAGTTTTGCAAAGATTATGGGAACTGGTGATATTCAGGTAAAAACGAATGTTGGTTGTACAATCACTTTGAAGGATGTCCGTCATGTTCCAGACCTTCGGCTTAATCTACTTTCGGGAGCAGCCTTAGACAAGCAAGGCTATGACAACTACTTCAGCAAAGGCACATGGAAAATGACGAAAGGTGCCATAGTTGTCGCCCGAGGACATATTTGTGGAACGCTGTACAAGACTCATGTGAAGATATGTGCAGATAGCCTCAATATTGCAGAAGGAGAGGCGTCTCAAAATCTGTGGCACCAGAGACTCGGTCACATGAGTGAAAAAGGATTGTCCACTTTGGCAAGGAAGAAGCTTATCACTGTTTGCAAGGATGCTGCGCTAGATCCTTGTAATCACTGCTTGTTTGGTAAGCAACATAGAGTCTCCTTCAATTCCTCTGCATCGAGAAGATCAGAGTTGCTTAGTCTGGTGCACTCTGATGTTTGTGGTCCCATGGAGGTGGAATCATTAGGTGGCAACAAGTATTTCCTAACCTTCATTGATGATGCTTCTCGGAAGGTGTGGGTATATTTCTTGAAAACAAAGGACCAGGTATTGGATTACTTCAAACTGTTTCATACCATGGTAGAGCGTGAAATAGGAAAGAATTTTGAATTTTGAAATTCCGGAGAAAATGTGGTCGGGTAAGATTCCCTCCTACTCTCATTTAAGAGTGTTTGGTTGTTTAGCTTATGTACATGTATCCAAGGAGCTCAGACAGAAGCTCGATGCAAGATCTACTCCATGCATCTTTATAGGATATGGAGATGAAGAATTCGGATACAGGTTATGGGACCCGACAACAAAGAAGGTTATTAGAAGCAGGGATGTAGTATTCCATGAAAACCAGAAAATGGAAGACATTGAAAAGCCCAGAATGTCTCCTAATTGTAGTTCTAGTGCCGAGAATTTTTGTCCTAATCCAGCACCAGCACAAATAGCTACAAAAGATAATGAGGTGCATGAAGATATACCAAAAGCAGACCAGGAGGAAGAAGGGGATATTGAGCAGGGGGAGACTCAATCCTCTCAAGCAGCTGCAGGGCCATCACAGCGGTCAGATGATGGTACACCTCCTGAAACCAGTGGTTTACAAGTTCGGAGATCTGAGCGAGGCCGAATTCCATCAAAGAGATTTCTAGAATCTGAGTATATTCTGCTTACTGAAGAGGGGGAGCCAGAGAGTTTCCAGGAAGCTGTTTCTCATCAAGAGAAGGAAAAGTGGCTGCAAGCAATGCAAGATGAGATGGAATCCTTGCAGAAAAATCATACTTATAAGTTGGTTGAGCTTCCAACAGGAAAGAAGGTACTAAAGAATAAATGGGTGTTCAAGCTCAAGAAAGATGGCAGCGGAAAGGTGGTGAAACACAAAGCCCGATTGGTGGTCAAAGGATTTCTTCAGAAGAAAGGAATTGACTTTGATGAGATTTTTTCACCAGTGGTAAAAATGACTTCAATTCGAGTCATTTTTGGTTTAGTAGCAAGTCTAAACCTAGAGCTTGAACAGATGGATGTGAAGACAGCATTTCTTCACGGTGATTTACATGAAGAAATCTACATGGAGCAGCCAGAAGGATTTGAGGTTTCAGGGAAAGAAAACCTCGTATGCAAGCTAAAGAAGAGCTTGTATGGCCTCAAGCAAGCACCAAGACAATGGTATAAGAAGTTTGACTCGTTTATGGTGAGTCAAGGCTATAAAAGGACTGCAGCAGACCAGTGTGTTTATATTCAAAAATTTTCAGGTGGAAACTTCATTGCACTTTTGCTATATGTGGACGACATGTTGATCGTTGGACAAGATGCAATGAAAATTAGTCAGCTGAAGAAAGAATTATCTAAGTCCTTTGATATGAAAGACTTAGGACCAGCTCAACAAATTTTGTGAATGCAAATAATCCGAGACAGGAAGAATAGAAGGTTATGGCTATCTCAAGAAAAGTATGTTGAACGGGTGATAAAGAGATTCAACATGGATAAAGCCAAACCGGTCAGCATTCCACTTGCAAATCATTTCAAGTTGAGTAAGAGATTGTGCCCCTCATCCCAAGAAGAGATAGAGGAGATGGCTTCAGTACCATATTCTTCAGCGGTAGGAAGTCTGATGTATGCAATGGTGTGTACCAGACCAGACATTGCTCACGTAGTAGGTGTTGTGAGCAGATTTCTTTCAAATCCTGGAAAGAAACACTGGGAAGTAGTCAAATGGATTCTCAGGTATCTTAACGGTACATCGAAGCTGTGCTTGTGCTACGGGGGAGGTGATCCAATCTTAGAAGGCTATACAGATGCAGATATGGCCAGAGACCCTGATAATAGAAAGTCTACATCAGGTTATCTCTACACTTTTGCAGGGGGAGCTGTGTCATGGCAGTCAAGATTGCAGAAGTGTGTTGCTTTATCCACTACTGAAGCAGAGTACATTGCCGCAGCGGAAGCGGGTAAGGAAATGTTATGGTTAAAGTGTTTTCTCACAGAATTGGGCATCAAGCAAGAAGACTACAAGATACATTGTGATAACCAAAGTGCCATGGATTTGAGCAAAAACTCAATGTATCATTCCCGTACAAAGCACATTGACATCCGCTATCATTGGATACGCGAAGTAATAGATTAACAGTTGCTGAAACTGATGAAGATCCACACAAAAGAGAATCCAGCAGATATGCTAACAAAAGTTGTTGCTCAAGAGAAGCTGAAGCTATGCAGAGACATAGCTGGAATAGATGGCAGATGACCATCAGTTTAAATGTGGCTGGAGGGGGAGAATTGTGAAGTCCAGCCGCACCACCACTGCACCGACAGTGTGAAGATTGCACAGCCACCATTTTTGACACCACTGCACCGACAGCCACCATTTTTGACAATGGCCATTGCTGCACCGAAAATGGATTGTTCTACAATTGTGGGCTCTGGAGAGGCTGTTGAAGATTGTAACCGACCTTGTAAGCCTATAAATAGGTTCCATCCCGTTGTATGCAAACCAAGCCAAGTGAGCAAGCTCAATATTATCCCAAGTGAGGAATATTGAGAGAAAACCTCCGAGAGAGAGAGTGTTTAAGTTCCAGAGAGAGCTTGAGAGAAGAGTGAGCAATTCCAGAGAGAATTGGAGAGTGTAGAGAGAGGTTCCACGTGAGAATCCTCCATGAGAGAAGTTTTTATTTTTTGTATTCTATTTCTAAGAGATTAATAGAATTCTTTTTTTTTTTCTTCTCATATTTCTTCTCTAAAGTGGTCAGAGAACCACAACATAAAGTTGAAGGTCGATTTCCTATGGGATGTAGCTTTAGGCTTTAGCAATGAAAAGTTAGAGCTTAGTGGGGATGGACACTGCAGACTGAGCTCTCATACATCGAATATCTAGAGAAATTTGCACCGACTCTTTGCAAATTTAAATTAGGTAGAATCACAATCAGAGCATGGAGGAAATCTTTGATACAAGCATATGGAGGTGAGACCCACACAAACGAGTCCACACATATGTGTCCCACCGCTTGTTTATTGGAAGTACGTGTGAGTCCCAAGTTCATGGTGGGCTCAATGTTACATGAAGCTTTAGGCAGGGAAGAAAGATATGGCCTTATAGGGATTTGTTTTATATAAAGTTAATTTTTATACTTAATCATTTTTATATTTTATATTAAAGATTAATAATGATTAAAAACTAATATACTTATCGGAAAGCGATCATACACTAATTACTACGTAATATACAAATAACAATTTAAATTCTAGTCCACGAATTGAGAGAAGAAATAAAAGAATTTGGTGCAATATCCACTAAATTTCTCAATTTGTTTAATTTAAATGTAATTAAGATATTTTGATTCATAGAAGGATTTCTACATGTTATTTCAAAGGAGGAAGAGATGCTGGTTTGTTTTCTTAAATGAAAATCTATATTCTCATTAAAGGAAAAATTGAAAAAGGCATTCAAGTAATTAATTTGCTGAAGAGTTTTTTTTTTTTTTTTTTTTGGTGTTATTATTTATTATTTTTTTAATAAACAACTTGTTGAAGAGTTTAAGGCTTTTTTTTTTTTTTTTAATTTGGTGGTAATAAGTTTAAGGCTTTGTTTGGTTGGGTGGAAGAGTGGAAGGAAAGAAAGGGATGGTTGGAAAGATGAAAAGAGGGGGAGCAAATTTATTGTTTGCTTAAAATGAAAAAGAGGAAGGATATAAAGGAGGAGGAATACCTTTCCATCCAGAACAATTCCTCTACGAGTGGAGGGATTAGTGGAAGAATGAACTGTACCCATGAATAAAATAATTATAATAATTTTTTTACCCTCCACTTATTGAAACTATTATTATTTACCAGATAATGTTTTGAAATTATTATTATTATTATTATTATTATTATTATTATTATTATTATTATTTTGGTTTTTTCGTTGAGTTTGATGGGCCAAACTCCAAACACTATATTATGTGTTAACTTCCATTTAGTTTTCTTTTCTTTTTCCTTTTCTTTTTTTTTTTTTTTTTTGGAATAGGACATGGAGGTTCTCTTTTTTTTCTTAATAATATTGCCAAAAAAGTTTTGCTAGTGTCTTTTAGTAAGTTAACACATGAAAATTTATGACAATTACTAAAACCCAAAAAAAAAAAAAAAAAAAGTCCGAGTAAAAAAAATCTGGAATAAAAAAAATTATGAAAATAATGTAAATAGAAAAACATTAGTTTTCTTTTTTCCTTTTAAATTCATATTCTTGCAATTTTTTCTATAACATGCTCGGGTCTGTTTGATATTTTTTTAACTAATTAAGTAGTAAGTTATGAAAATCAAAATGCTCAACCAAATATATATATATATATATAAAAAGGGAAAAAGGCAAATATTTATCTTATTTGGTTATTTTCATATTAATAATATTATTTAAAATAATATAACTTTCATATATTGCATAAAAAAATAAAAAACAAAAAATGAACTATTTGTCAAACGGGTCCTTAATTTTCCATGCATTCTCGATCGAAATAAGATCAATGATATATATATATATGGACACACACACACACATATTCAATTTCCATTTTTGTCTTCTTTGTTGATTAAATGAATACAAAGTAAATAGCAAATATACATTGCTAATACTCTCTTCTTCTTTTTTTCGTTTTTTGGGCTTGAATCAAGTATTTTTTCTTGATTTTGCAGGAACTTTAAATAAATATTTATTACCAATCATATAGTATAGTATACGCTTGTGTCCTCTATCAATAAAAAGAAAAAAGAATTTCTAAAAAAGAAAACAAAAGAAATGTGAGTCTAAAAAAAAAAAAAATTTGAGTACCGATATATATATATATATATATATATCTATATATTTCGCAAATCAACACATATATATAGAACAGGAAAAAAAAAAAAAAAGAAAAATAATTTTTTTATTTGGTTATTTTTATAGCAATAATATTCTTTTTAATAGCATATTTTTCATGCAAAATTATATCGTAATTATGTAATTAAGATTAATATGGTCATTCGATATCTAAAATGTTTTTTTTTTTCTTCCATTTTTTCCTACTCTATCAAACGAAGGATGGAGATATACTTTCCATTAGTCTTCTTGTTATATCAAACAAGGAGAGATAGGTTGAAATCTTCCCAACCCTACATTTCTCCATCCCTCCTTCCTCTTCTATGCTTCTCATTTTCGATCTTTCCTACCAACCAGAGGCTAAGTTTGAAAATTTTTCAATTTGTAAGAAAAGGTATTGAAGGAGTTGAAAAGTAAAGAAAAATAAAAACACATATGTAAAATTAAAGAAAATAGGTAAATAAGGACATGTGCCGAGAAATTAGACTGGTCAAGCCATTATATATTGCATTTATTGCAATTTTACTTTTTTCAAAACTTGTCGAAACGGATGCACAATTAGTCACCTATATATAAATATATTTCAATATTATACAATTATTCTATCTTTTATCTGTTTTTTTTTTTTTTTAAATAACCTTATTAATGGTTTATTAACGGTTAATTTGGGGGCCTAAGGAAGCTGCCTTGGTCGCCTCTACCCCAGAGCTAGCCCTGCCCATATGATTGTCTTTTGGAGTACCAAAATCAAATTTTACATATATATATATATATATATATATGTATATGTATATATATTCATCCTTGATTGTACTTGTTTTTTAATCTCAATCATTAATTGCCATCAAACTCCTAGGTACTGGATATTTTTTCACCTATCGGATTCAGTAACTTCAAATACATTTTGAGTTGTGGTGCTGATTATCCAGAAAGTGGAGAAATGTTTTTTTCTTGCATGTGGATAGAAATGGTACGATGGACAGGTGATGCTTGTAGACTTTTCTAGCAAATTATCCGAAGACTTGAAAACTTCAAAAGATTTTATTTAACTTCACGGCTTGCCTTGTAAAAATGAAACAAGAATATATATATATATATATATATATAAGATTTGATTATTAACTTTAGGATATTGATATTTAATTTATCAAAACATATACATACATATATATATAAATTGACAATAAACAATACAGTTGACTTTTTTGATATTGGGGAAACAACGGTTTTTTTTTTTCTTTGAAAGAAGGGGAAACAGTGTTAACTGTGTTCAAAAAAATAATAAGTAAATAAAAACAGAGTAGCCGACGCGCCATTATGAATTGGTTTGAGTCTAACCAAAAGTCAATATTTCTACAATCTGCCACTCATTTTATTGACGAATACTTCATTTCTCCACCCTAATAATCACAACCAGAAATGAAATCCAGGCTTTCCTTATCATCATCTCCTTTTATTTTTCTTTCATTTTCTTGGCTGCTGCTAGTTATCATCAAGTTTCCTCCATGTTGGAGCTTGGATTTGGTCAGAAGCTGCGTTACCGGTTCAATTGTGGGAATATCACAGGCATTGACTACCCTTTTTGGGGAGATGGTAGGCCAGATGGTTGTGGGTATCCTCATCTATATCTCCACTGCAACAAAAGCCAACCTACCATTGATATAATGGGTGTGAAATACAGGGTGTTAGACATAGACCAAAACACGCAGATTCTCCATATCACAAGAGATGATTTCTCTAATGATTTGTTATGTTCACCAACATACCCTAATACCACCTTCGATTCGGACCAATTTGAATATGCTCCAGATTTTGGGGGAGTTACACTTTACTATGATTGTCCTCCTGCTGTTCAAGGCATGGCCGGGTATTTCAATTGCACCCATCAGTCAACTCATAAGAATGGAATTATAGGAAATGAACCCCAAACTATGGGATGCAATTCAAGCCTCAGAGTTGGGATGCGGCGGAGTTATTTTGGTGTTATTTGGGATTTGCCGAAATTGGCAGAGGCACAGAAAGAAGGATTTGGATTGAAATATAAGGTTGATACTTGGTTATGTAGCAACTGCACCAAATCTGGAGGAGCTTGCGGTTATGACATGGATTCCAAGCAACCAACTTGCTACTGTGCAGATGGATCTTCTGGGCAAAGGCCATGTCCTCTAAGAAAAGGTACCAACCCAGCTGGATTAGTTTCCTTAATTTTGAATATACGTTTTTGGTATTTTGGTATACTCACCACGTACTACTAATTTTCAAATTTTCACGTTTCCAACTCCAATTCATACTTTTCCTTTTGTTTTGTGGTTAGTTGTTCTACTCTATTTTATTATGGTTACACTACGCGATATATAGTATATACTTTCATATAAGGCGTGCTAGTGCGTTTTGTTTTGTTTTTGTTTTTGTGTTTTTGTGTTTTTTCATTTTTTTATTTTTATTTTTTATTTTCTGTTAGCCATACGGGTCCTTCTTCCAACAATAAAACCAAATTATAGAGGAATACCACAAAGCAAAACCATGATTAGCTAAACTATGGGATACCCAGTTGGTGTGGACGTTACTTCTTTTAAAAATATTTGACAGCTGCTGTCCTTCTATTTTATTTATTTATTTATAATGTTATACCTGTTGCTCCACGCACCACGTAAAACACATAGAAATTTGAACCAACAACTCGGTTTAAAGCTTTAATCAAACGTAACCCTGTTTTTAAAAATAAAAAATACACTTAACTCTTTTTTTTTTAAGTGTTAAAATTACCAATACACCCTTCCTTATAAAAAAATATATTTAAAACATACCGGTTTCTTATTCCTCCAAAATTTCCACTCTATCATTGTTCTTTTTCTATTCTCGCTCTGTCATCAACGACGTTTATTTTTAGTTTATTCACAAAAAGAAAAAAAGAAAAAAAAATGTTTCTTTCTTTTTAACAAGTATCTTTTTAGTAAATTAGAACATAAATAAAGGTTGTGAAGGATTATATAAGGTAGTTATGATCTTCCAAACAATTACATATAATTAAAAGTTGCAAGATGGTCTCCTCTGTTTAAAAAGACAGATTATACAAAATGGTGGAAAACAAATGGACTAAGGTAGTATCAAAAGTTACCTAAAATTCATATCTATTTATGAACTTACTTATTTTTTATAAAATTCATATTCTATTTATGAAGTTACTTATTTTCTTTATTTTTTATTTTTTTCATCTTCTCTTGCTGTAGCAGAATCCTCTTCAAACCGTAATTTGGCCATAGGTAAAATTTCCCATGCTCTTTTTCTTTGTGACAATGAAATAAAATATATATAAGGCTTAAAAACCTTTTTCTTGAATATAGGAATTTCAGCGGCTCTGGTTGGACTTTTGTTTAGTTTTGCTATAATGCTATATATCTTCAAGAGAAAATGTTCATCAATTAAAGCAATGTTCTTTGGGAAGGAAGACAATAGAGAGGATTTTGATGTGGAGGCATTTATAAGGAATTATACTTCATTTGCTCCAAAGCGGTATTCTTATTCACATGTCAAGAAAATGACAAACTCATTTACAAACGAGATTGGGAAAGGAGGATTTGGTTGTGTATACAAAGGAACACTACCTGATGATCGCCTTGTTGCAGTGAAAGTCCTTAAAGAGTCCAAAAGCAATGGAGAAGATTTTATTAATGAAGTTGCTAGTATGGGTAGAACTTCTCATGTTAATATTGTCACTCTTGTTGGATTCTGTTATGAGAGGAATAAGAGAGCCTTAATTTATGATTTCATGCCCAATGGTCACTTGACAAATTCATATCTAATCCAGAACATGAGAATGCAACCGATTGCCTAGATTGGAATAGATTGTACGAAATTGCTCTTGGCATTGCGCGAGGACTGGAATACTTGCATTGTGGTTGTAATACAAGGATTTTGCATTTTGACATAAAGCCTCAAAACATTCTTTTGGATAAAGACTTTTGTCCAAAAATATCAGACTTTGGCCTGGCCAAACTATGGTTGAATAAGGAGAGTATTGTGTCTATGATGGGTGCCAGAGGAACTGCAGGATATATAGCACCCGAAGTATTCAGTAGGAATTTTGGTGGAGTGTCTCATAAATCCGATGTTTATAGTTATGGAATGTTGGTTCTCGAAATGGTAGGAGGAGGGAAGAATATTGATCCTAGAGTGTCTCATACTAGTGAAACAAACTTTTCTTATTGGATTTATGAAGATGTGGAATTGGGTACAGATTTAGGACTCTTGGGAGTCACAACAGAGGAAGAAAAAGAAATAGCAATGAAGATGCTATTAGTAAGCTTTTGGTGCATTCAAACAAATTCATCAGATAGACCACCAATGAGTAAGGTTGTAGATATGCTGGAAGGAGACCTTCAACATGTCCAGATTCCACCAAAGCCGTTCTTGTTTTCTCCAGCAAGGTCCCCTCAACAATCCACAGAATCATCATTATAATTTATTATTTATTTTCTTTTCCTATGTGTTGCCCATTTTCTTTCTTTTGTAATAGATTTATCATGCTTTGGATTCAGCGTTTATGTTTGGTCTCTTTCAGTTCCATATCACGGGGATGGCAAATGAATTTGATTGTTGATCCCGGTTGATGTAGTTTTGGGTGCTATATTTTGTATAAACTGAACATCTAAAATTTTTTGTACAGACCCTTGGCAAATTTAAAATTTCCATGAGTATTTGTTTTGGGTTGTGGTGGGGGGGGTGGGTGGGGGTTGTTTGAGTGTAACTAAAAGTCATATACCTCAACGATCTACCACTCATTTTATGGATGAGACTTCATTTCTCCACGCTGAGCACAACTAGAAATGAATTCCAGGCTTCACTTATCATCATCTTCTTTTCTTCTTTCATTTTCTGGCTGCTGTTAGTTACCATCAAGTTTCGTCCATGTTTGAGCTTGGATTGGTTCAGAAGCTGCATTAACCGGTTCAATTGTGGGAACATCACTGGCGTTGATTACCCTTTATCGGGATATGGTAGGCTGGAAGGTTGTGGGTATCCTCATCTACATCTCGACTGCAACAAAAGCCAGCCTACCATTAATATAATGGGTGTGAAATACAAGGTATTAGACATAGACCAACACAAGCAGATTCTCTAAATCACAAGAGATGATTTCTCTAATAATTTGCTATGTTCACCAACATACCCAAATACCACCTTCGATTCCCACCAATTTGAATATGCTCCAGACTTTGCGGAGATTACAATGTAATATGCTTGTGCCCCTGCTTTTCAAGGCATGACCGAGTATTTCAATTGCACTGACCGGTCAACTTATAGAAATGGCTAGATAGGAATTGAACCTCAAACGAATGTGGGATTTCGAGCCTCATAGTTTGGATTCGTCGGAGTTCTTACCGAATCCAGCAGAGCTTGTGGTTATGACTTGGATTCCAAGCAACCAACTTGCTACTGTGCAGATGGAAGCTCATGCCGTTCCTCACCACCACAAACTGCAGGCCAAAATGCAAAAGCTACCTACCCAGCTGCTTTAGAGTGCTATTTCATATTTGGTATACACAATGCGACTAGTTTTCACTCTTTCATCTCCAATCCAATTCATACTTTTCTTTCGTATGGTAATTGGTTTTCTACAATCTGATTTATTTTATTCTTTATTTATGGACACACTATATACGGTACTTAAATTTAAGGAGTGCTGGCAATTCTTTTTTTTTTTGGTCTATACTTGGCTACTAGCACCATATCGAATCAATAAGTTACCATATTTCTGCACCTGTTTTTGGGGGGGAAAAAAAAAGAAAAAAAGTATTGGCATAAACTTTGGTGAGAAAAAAATTTGATCTTTAGTTTTCCACTACTACGCCAAGAGACTTTATACCGACTATACCATTTGACTTTTTGAATTTATATTAATAAGTTTCCATTAGATATGATAATGTGCCATTATTTCTGTCCCTTGCATAAAATGGAAGAAAAAAATAAAGAGAAAAAAAATAAAGAATACGGAATAACAAACAAAGTATTTAAATTCGTTAGAAATGGAACCAAAAAATATAAATTAAACTAACGTACAGGCACAAATTTCAACACGTATCTTTTACATAAGTGAGGAGATAAATAAAACTTGTAAAAGGATTTATATAATTAGGATCCACCGAACCATTACTTCTAATTAAAAGTTATAAGATGTTACTATGAGTTAATTATATTACATGATCCCCTCTGTTTACAAAGACAGAGAGATACAAAAAATGGAAACTAATGACTAAGGTAGTTCAAACTTCCAAGTTATCTACTATACATTCATTAATTTTTCCCAAGATACCTACAATTCAATTGCCATTTTTTAACTTAAGCAGTTCAGTCTCATTTTTCTTGCAGTTGCAGAGTCTTCTTCGAACCGTAATATTGTCATAGGTATAATGTCGCCACTCTCTTTTTCTCATATTGATACAGTGAAATAATATATTTATATACACAACTTAAATACTTATTTTGGATATAGGCATTTCAGTGGCTGTGGTTTTACCTTTGAGCATAATTTTTGCTATACTTCACAAAAGAAGAGATTCATCCATTATAGAAATGGTCATTTCGGAGAGAGAGGATGTTGACGTGGAGGAGATCATAAGGAATCCTGCTTTACTTGCGCCAAAGCCATACACTTATTCACATGTCAAGAGAATGACAAATTTGTTTACAAAAGTAATAGGGAATGGTGGATATGGTTGTGTATACAAAGGAGCACTACTTGATGCTCGTCTTGTCTCAGTGAAAGTCCTAAATAATTCCAAAAGAAAAGCACAAGATTTTATCAATGAAGGTTCTAGTATGGGTAGAACTCATGTTAATATAGTTACTCTTCTAGGATTTTACAACGAGGGGACAAACAGAGCTCTGATTTCTGATTACATGCACAATGGATCACTTGATAAATTCATATTTAAGCTAGAATCTTCGTACAACTTGTTGTCTAGAATGGAAAACATTGTACGAAATTTCTCTTTGCATTGCATGAGGACTAGAATACTTGCATTGTGGTTGCAACACAAGGATTTTGCATTTTGACATGAAGCCTCAAAACATTCTCTTGGATAAGGATTTTTGTCCAAAAATCTCGGATTTTGGCTTGTCTCAACTATGGCTAACAAGGAGAGTATCTTATTGTTGATGGGTGATAGAGGAACAGTAGTACACATAGTACCTGAAGCATTCAATCGGAACATTGGTGAAGTATCCTACAAATCTGATGTTTATAACTATGGACTATTGGTCCTCGAAATGGTTGGAGGAAGAAAGAATATTAATGTTGGAGTGTCTCATACTAGTGAAATATACTTTCGATATTGGATTTGTAAGGACATAGAATTAAATAAAGATTTAAGAATTTTGGGAGTCACAATAGAGGAGGAAAAAGAGCTGGCGAGGAAGATGGTATTATTGAGCTTTTGGTGCATTCAGACAATTCCATCAGATCGACCACCAATGAGTAAACCTGTAGATATATGGTAGAAGGAAATCTTCAATCTGTCCAAATTCCACCAAAGCCATTGTTTCAATCCTCAAAATCATAATATTGGAAGTTTATATATATATTGTATGTTTTTGCTGATTCCTTTTGCACAAGTCAATTTTCTCTTTTTGATGTTTCCCAAGTTTCTATGTTTTTATCATGCTCAGTTATTGTATGCGGAGAGTGAACCTACAAAAGTGGGAAAGCTTGCTAAATATATATATACTCATCCGTTTAAATAAGCTGCTAATTATACTTTGTCAATGTGCGAGCGGGCACCTTTAAAATTGTCTAAAAAAGGATTAGTCAATGTGCATGCAAACTGATGGGGATATATACTTTACCGTTAATGTCCTCACAACGCATGGAGAATTATCCAAATACTTTATGGGGTGTTTTGATAGTGGTAAAGTTAGTGGAAATCTAAATTTTTTTAGAAAAGTGAAATTTTTTCCTGTTTGGATAATTTTTAAGAGAAGGAATTTGTGGGTTCAAGTGGAAAATAAATCTCGTAATTTGGAAAATTGAATCCTACTAAAGAGATATCATTCTAAAATTTCTTGAGAAAATAATATTATATATTTTTTTAAATACAATTTTATCCTTTAATTTTAATGTATAAATTTATTTAATTCCTTATAAGTATTATTTTTTTTTCTATAATTAACCAAACACTGTAAAATGAATAAAAAAAATTCATTCTCAAAAAACTGAATCCTAAGAAACTGATTCCCAATAATCAGTTTTCTTCAATACTTTCCCTTTTATCATACATCCTATTAACTGTAAATTAGTAACAAATTGAGTAGTCAGCTGAGAGCCCAAATTGCTTAGTCATTTTTATTATTGCACGGCACTGTGTCAGCTGGGAATATGAACAAGCTAGTCAGCAGAACAATTTTCAGGCCCAAAAACTTGTCTCTTTTAACCAAAAAAATATAAGGTTGGTGGTAGAATTACTAAAAGTTTAAGGACAAAGGCAGCTAGCTATGAGCAACAATATTGGCGTGTTTATTGAGTTTTTATTCATCGTAAGGGGTGGTAATTGCCAATTTTATATTAGTTCTCGAATGGAAACTTAAAAGGGTTCAATTATTGGATGCTTTAATGATCAAATAAATGTATCGAATCTAATCTCTCTTAATTAGGGTGTTAAAAATAGTAAATCACCAAAGTAAAACAGAGATAAATAGAGAATTTTGGAGCTGCTAGCATCATGTATTGCATGAAAATCTGTTTTAAAGTCCTTTTTGCCTACAATTCAATGCCAGGCCTTAATTGAGCCTTCAGGACATGAGGCCCAATGCCCTGTTATGTTAGGCCTATCTGCATTGTCAGACACTCATAGCTTGTTGAGTCAACACTTAGCTTTCCATGACTGACGGCCTTCTTATTTTTTTTTATTTTGAAATATGTGTGGGACCTCTGATGTACTGATTTCAGACTTCGATGACTCTGCTTGTCCGGAAAAGTTGAAGGACTATTTTTTTTTTTTTAATTTAATTTTTGATGGAAGAAGGGATATAGAACAGAAGTTTCCATGAAATACAAGTTTGTGGAACATTTTCTGGATTAATTTTTGGTCTATTTCTCAATTTCACATTTGCAGTGTGTCATGGGGCAAAATAAATAAATAAGGAGAAAATTGATACGCAGACCAAAATTACGGTAATCTTTATAGTTTTCGCTGTAATTATAGCCACAATGGAGAGAAAAACAAACACAAATAAAGAAAAGTAAAAACAGAGTAGCAGAGGACGAGCAATTATGAATTCGTTTGAGTCAACTAAACGTCAAATCTTTGTAGGATCTACCACTCATTTTAATTCACAAAGACTTCATTTCCTCCACCAAAGACCTCTACTTTCTGGAAATGAATTCCAGGCTTTCCTCCTCGACTCCTTTTCTTCTTCTTCAATTTTCTTTGCTGTTATTTATCATCAAGTTTCCTCCATGTTGGAGCTTTGATTGTTCAATAGCTGCAGCAAACGATTCACTTGCGGGAAAATCACGAACATTGGCTACCCTTTCTGGGGAGATGGTAGGGTGGAAGATTGTGGGCATCGTGATCTACGTCTCATCTGCGACAAAGACAAAACTACCATTAAGATCAAAGATGTGGTGTACGAGGTATTAGACATATACGAAGACACCCAGAGTCTCCAAATTAAAAGGGATGATTTCTTTGATAGTAAAGGATTATGTTCACCAAAATACCCAAATACCACCTTCGATATCCAGCTATTTGAATATGATCCAGAATTTGCAGAAATTACAATAAGCTATGATTGTCCTTCTGCTCATAAAGGAATGCCCGGGTATTTCTCTTGCCCTGATGGGTCGACTCATAAGGATGGCCTCATACAACTTGGACCTGAAACTAATCGGGGATGCAATTCGAGCCTCAAAGTTGGGATTGGTCGGAGTTATTTTGGCTATATCGAAGAATTTTGGCGACTGGAAGAGGCACTGTTCAGAGCAGGATTTAGAGTGAAATACAAGGTGGATGCTTGGTTTTGCAACGACTGCACCAAATCCGGATCAGGCGCTTGCGGTTTTGAAGTGGATTCCAACGAGCCCACTTGCCACTGCGCAGATGGATCTTCTCCGAAAGGCCCATGTCCTCCCCAACCACCACCCACAGCCCCAATTAAAGGTACCAACAGGACAAGACAAATAATGGTAGATGTTATACAACTTATGTCGAAAAGATTGCTCTTTTAAAAATATACGAGTATAATTGAAGGATTATATAATGTTTTTTAAAAGGCTATTATATATTGATTAGTATTAGTAAAATGGTTTAGTTGGTGAAGTCTCGCAAAGAGACAGGAATTTTTTTTTTTTATTTATGTCTCCTCCGCTACGCCAAAAGACTTTACTAAATAAACCATTTGACTTTGTGGTTTTTTTTTGTTTTTCTTTTTTTTTACCAGTTTCTATTCGATATGATAAGTTGCCATTTATTTTTTCCCCTTGAATCAAATGGAATAATAAGGAAAAATTGTAAATAGGGGATTTAAATGGGGTATGTAACCAACATATGCACATTAAATTAACATGATAAACATGATTTAAAAAAAAAAAAAAAAAAAAAAAAAAACTAACATGATAAACACACATTAAGATTGTGGAGGATTATATAAGATGATTATGAGAGTAAATCATATTTTACATGATCTCCCCTGTTTAGAAAGATAAAGATATACTGAACTATGGAAACTAATGACTAAGATAGTTCGAAGTTAGCTAGAATTCCTTTTCTATTTATTTTGAAGTTACATTTTTGTTTTGTTTTTTTTTTTTTTTTTTGAGTCTAACCTTTTCTAGCTTTTGCAGAATCATCTTCAAATCGTAATTTGATCATAGGTAAAATGTCAACCATCTCTTTTTCTTATTTTGTTACTATGAAGTAAAATGGATATACAACTTAAATACTCCTTTGAAAATATATAGGCATTTCAGCGGCTGTTCTTGGACTTCCGATAATTTTTGCTGTAATTCTATCTGTCTATAAGAGAGAATCAAGAATCTCCCGACCCAACTCGTCACTTGGATTGGAAAACATTGTACAAAATTGCTCTTGGAATTGCACGAGGACTAGAGTACTTGCATCGAGGTTGCAACACAAGGATTTTGCATTTTGACATAAAGCCTCAAAACATTCTTTTGGATAAAGATTTTTGTCCAAAAATCTCTGATTTTGGCCTGGCAAAACTGTGGCTAAAAAAGGAGAGTATTGTATCAATGACTGGTGCTAGAGGAACAGCAGGATACATAGCACCTGAAGTATTTAATCGCAACTTTGGAGGAGTGTCCCACAAATCCGATGTTTATAGCTATGGAATGTTGATCCTCGAAATGGTTGGAAAAAGAAAGAATATTGATGTTGGAGTGTCTCGTACAAGTGAAATATACTACCCTTCTTGGATTTATGAAGATCTGGAATTGGGTAGAGATTTAAGAGTTTTGGGAGTTACAACAGAGGAAGAAAAAGAAACAGCAAGGAAGTTGACATTAGTGAGCTTCTGGTGCATTCAGATGAATCCATCAGATCGACCACCAATGAGTGAGGTTGTAGATATGCTAGAAGGAAATCTTCAATCTGTCCAGATTCCACCGAAGCCATTCTTGTTTTCTCCTGCAAGGTCTCCTCAACAATCTTCAAAATCATCAAAATAAAAGTAGGTATGCTTAGTATCTAATTCCCTCTTAACAGTTTGTTTTATTTTCCAATGTTATGACCGTTGTCTTTTGTATATAAATATCATGCTTAGGTTTGGGCTTCTGTTTGGTTTCTTTTTGTTCCATGTCCAGGGTTAGAGTAAATGAAGTTGAAGGTCGATTCCATGTGCATGTATGTAGCTTTAGCAATGAAAATTATGGGCTTAGTGGGGATGTACACAGCAAACTGAGCTTTGCCCTGTATACATTGAACATCTAAAGTAATATAAACTGACCCTTGGCAAATTGAAATTAGGCGGCATACACAAATATGTAGAATCTGTCAATCAGCGCAAGACATTCAACTATGGAGCTTGAGATACATTCGAATTGAGCGGTGACCTTCTAGAAGTTGGCTTGCGGAAAATCATTTTTCTTTTCGTGTAGATAAAATAGTTGCAACGGACAGGTGAAGCTTGTAGACTTAAAAGGAAAATTTTCGAAGACTTGGAAACTTCAAAAGATTTTATTGAAGTTACTTTGTAGCTTCCGTTGGAAAAATTAAGTTATTAATTTTTTTGTTAGTTTTGATTATTTACTTTTGGATATTGAAATTCAATAAAAGGGTTGTCTTTTAGACAGTTTAATTTCATATTTTACTATAGGATTTCGAGTCTAATACAATCTTTGTATCCGTTAGTAGGAACTAGTTTTAATTGTAATACTTAAAAAATTAAGCTTTTCCTTTCAATTTAGATCAATGTATTTTAAAGGATCAACCACTTTAACATTATGTTATAATACAGCCATATATAAAAAATAAAATAAAGAACAAATTGATACAAAGACCAAAGTAAACAAAAACCAAAAAAATAAAAAGTAGAAACAAAGTAGTGTACACGCCACGACGAATTCGTTCAAGTCAACTAAACATCAATATTTTTTATGGTGTAACACTCAATTTTATTCATGAAGAATTCATTTTTTCCACCTTAACGTCTTCTAGTGGAAATGAATTCGAGGCTTTCCTCATCATCGTCTCCTTTTCTTCTTCTTCCATTTTCTTTACTGTTAGTCATCATCAAGTTTGCTCCATGTTGGAGCTTGGATTTGTCAAGGAGCTGCAGCAACCGGTTCGCTTGCGGGAATATCACGGACATTGACTACCCTTTCTGGGGAGATGGTAGGCTGGAAGGTTGTGGGTATCCTCATCTACATCTCTACTGCAACAAAAGCCAACCTACCATTGATATAATGGATGTGAAATACAAGGTATTAAACGTAGGCCAAAATACTCAGATTCTCCAAATCTCAAGGGATGATTTCATTATTAGCAATGGATTATGTTCACCAACATACCCAGACACCACCTTCGATTTCCAGCTATTTGAATATGATTCAGACTTTGGAGAAGTTACAATACACTATGATTGTCCTTCTTCTCTTAAAGGGAAGCTGGGGTATTTCCCTTGCCCCGATGGGTCTACTCATGAGAATGGCTTTATAGGAGATAATACCGGATGCAATTCGAGCCTCAAAATTGGGATTGGTCGGAGTTATTTTGTTGATATCGGAAATTTTTCGATAATGGAAGAGGCACTGATCAGAGAAGGGTTTAGAGTGAAATATAAGGTGAATACTTCTTTATGCAATGGCTGTACCAAATCCGGAGGAGTTTGTGGCTATGACTGGGATTCCAAACAACCAACTTGCTATGATGGATCTTCTCGGCAAAGCCCATTTCCTCCCCCATCACGTCCCAGACCGCAAATTAAAGGTACGAATAAAGGTTTCTCTTTTAAAAATATATGAGTATATAATTAATGGATTATATCATTTTTAGTCAAAAAAGGATATTCTATATATCTAATTAATAAAATGTTTGGAAAAAAATATTATCTTTAGGTCCCCTCCACTACTTCAAAAGACTTTAACAAATAAACCGTTTGACTTCGTTAGTTTATAGTAACAAGCTTCTATCAGATATGATAATTTGCCATTAAATTTTGTCCCTTGGATTAAATGGAATAATAATAAGGAAGAACAGAAACAGGAGATTTAAATCCTGTTGAAATGTAACCAACAAATGCACATTAAACTAACATGATAAACACACATAAAGATTGTGGAGGATTATACAAGGTTATTATGATCCGCAAACAAATTAATCACATGTAACTAAAAGCTGGAAGATGTTACTGTGAGAGTAAATCATATTACATGATCTCCCCTGCTTAGAAAGACAGAGATACAAAACGATGGAAACTAATGACTTAGGTAGTTGCAAGTTAGCTACAATTCTTTTCTCTATTTGTGAACTTACAGATTTTTAGTCTCACCTTCTCTTGATATTGCAGAACCATCTTCAGATCGTGGTTTAATCATAGGTAAAATTTCAACCGTGCCCTTTTTCTTATGTTGCTGCCATGAAATAAAATAGATATACAACTTAAATACTCTTTTGAACATAGGCATTTCATCAGCGGCTGTGCTTGCACTTTCAATAATTTCTGCTATAATTCTATCTGTCTATAAGAGAGTATCAATGATCTGTTGGAAGAAAGAAAATAGAGAGGAGTTTGATGTGGAGGCATTTATAAGCAATTATACTTCATTTGTCCCAAAGCGATACAGTCACTCACATGTCAAGAAAATGACAAACTCCTTTGCAAACATAATTGGGAATGGTGGATATGGCTGTGTATACAGAGGAGCACTACCTGATGGTCGTCTTGTTGCAGTAAAAGTGCTAAAAGATACTAAAAGCAATGGAGAAGATTTTATCAACGAAGTTGCTAGTATAGGTAGAACTTCTCATGTTAATATAGTCACTCTTCTCGGATTTTGCTACGAGGGCACCAAGAGAGCTTTGATTTATGATTACATGCCTAATGGATCACTTGATAAATTCATATTTGATCAAGAATCTCCAAACCCAACTCGTCGCTTGGATTGGACAACATTGTATGAAATTGCTCTTGGAATTGCACGAGGACTAGAGTACTTGCATCGAGGCTGCAACACAAGGATTTTGCATTTTGACATAAAGCCTCAAAACATTCTTTTGGATAAAGATTTTTGTCCAAAAATCTCTGATTTTGGCCTGGCAAAGCTGTGGCTAAAAAAGGAGAGTATTGTATCGATGAGGGGTGCTAGATGAACAGCAGGATACATAGCACCTGAAGTATTCAATCGCAACTTTGGTGGAGTGTCTCACAAATCTGATGTTTATAGTTATGGAATGTTGGTTCTTGAAATGGTTGGAGGAAGAAGGAATATCGATCCTAGAGTTTCTCATACAAGTGAAATATACTTTCCATATTGGATTTACGAAGACATAGAATTAGATAAAGATTTAAGAATTCTGGGAGTCACAACAGAGGAAGAAAAAGAGATGGCAAAGAAGATGGTTTTAGTGAGCTTTTGGTGCATTCAGACGATTCCATCTGATCGACCACCAATGAGTAAAGTTGTTGATATGCTGGAAGGAAATCTTCAATCTGTTCAGATTCCACCAAGGCCCGTCTTGTCTTCTCCTGCAAGATCTCCTCAGCAATCCACAAAATCATAACAATTTATTTATATATATATATATATATATATTTATGTTTCCCAAGTCTCTATGTTTTCTATCATATGCTCAGCTTTTGAATGTGAACCTACGTACAAAAGTGGTAAATTAAGCGTGCTAAATATATGTAATGACCAATGACCGTGTTGACAGGTTCAGGAGAAAAAAAATGTTCCGTTTGGTTCGGTGATTTTTGTCATTACAAAGAGGATTAATTCAAATAAATGACATGTACGTGCTTATATTTGAAGAGTTTAATCATTTATTTTAGTCTCAAATTTGATGATGCAAATCCTGATGATCCCGGAGAAATTCCAAGTAACCAAAATTTTAAATTTGATGAAGGTGTAACAAAGGACTAGAAAAGGTGCAATCTTTAATATTGATATGTATATATATATATATATATATATATATGTAGATAATGTGGAATAATTATTCTTGCTTTTGTTATTATTATTGCTGTAGAAGCGTAGAAGATATAATTGATAACATGAAGGTAGATAAGCAATTGAGCAGTTTTCTTGACCCATGGATAAAAGGTTCGCTCGTGTCTTGTATGGGCCGGGAGGGTGAGAGTTGTAGACTTTTAGGAACGAGTCCAAAGACTTCTAAGCTTTCCGAGTGATTTGATGGATCGTTAGGAGCCCAATTGTTTTTTTTTTTTTTTTCACCCAAAAAAAAAAAAAAAGGACGAAGAAGTAATATGGAGTGTTAGTTACGATAGGCATTAACTTTTTTCCCCTTATATATCAAATTTAATACAACACAGATAACCAAAAAAAAAAAAAAAAAAGATTCTGACACTTTGAAATATAAATGATACATGTATTCTAAATTTTGAACTTATAATACATAATTCTTACATAATTCTTAAAGGTGGCCTAAACTTATAATTTTAGTTAATTCATTAAAAAAAAATTTTGAATGATCCAAAAATAATATATTCTAATAAAAACTAATATTAGTTATTTTATATATCTAAAATTAAAGAATGCCGTGTAGTTAAAGATATATTCCTTACATTTATTTAATCAAATTCAAAGACACAGTAATTACACGGTTGTCTCTCAAAAACCACCGTATGGGACCCACATTTGCGATGTGACAGTTTTTGTGTGCGGGGACCAGGTGATCCCAGTTTGTTCCAAATTTTGCGGTAAATGAAGTTGGGTGGCAAAGTTAATTCAAAGTCAACTAAGTAGTCAATGTTTAGCCAGTCCAGGCTCTGTTTTATTACTTTCCTCTATGAATTGCAGCTGCAGAGTATTTGGGTATAACAATCAATGGATGCCAATCTCTTACCTTCCTCATCATCTTCTCCATTTTCATTTATCTTGATCTTCATATTCTTCCTCACAATTCCTCAAAAATCTTCAAGCTTCTTCGCAGTAACCGGTTCATCTGTGGAAACATCACCAATGTGGGCTATCCTTTCTGGGGAGACTGCAGGCCTGAAGTTTGTGGATACCCTCATCTCCATCTCAACTGTGAGAGCAATAAAGTGACAACCATAGAGATCAAGAATGTGAAATACCCAGTATTGGAGCTGAATCTGAGCGCCCAAATACTCAAAATCGCTCGGGATGATTTCTTGTCTGTACTTTGTGTTTCCGAGGAATCGTCACAGGATCCAATCTTTGATTCAACACTTTTTGAATATGCTCAAGGATATGGAAATCTAACAGTTCTTTATGATTGTTTTTCATCAGGAAATTTCTCTTTATGTGTCAATGGCTTCAACAAAACATTGTTACCGTTTGAACCTGTGAATTGTACTTGCGATCCTGAAGAGCCAGAGAATCCAATAGGGGAACAGGATTATGGAATTCCTTCATCATGCAGCACAATTATGCCTTGTTGCAACTGTTTTCAATTTATCTTCCAACACCAAAATTCAGTTTTGATGTTCTAAACATCTTATATGGCACTAGTTGCTCTGTTTAATTGTGTGCTCTTAAATCTTTTACCCTCTATTTTTTTTTTTTTCCCAACCTGCCTCTACTTTAAGAATTCTATTCTAATTAATACTCGTACCTGTTTCCTAAATTAATGCTTCCTACAAGTAAGAGATTAAATTTTATGCTTGAAGCCTTGTCTTATTTCCAAATTGTGGCTCAACTATGGAAATAATTTTTTTCATTCCCTCCAGTTTACAATTTTTCCCATTCTCATAGGATTATGTGATTTCATTAGTTAATGAAATGCATGCCCTTCATTAGCATTACGCCCATGTATAATTTCTGTTCGAAATATGTGACATCTATTTTCATGATCAGCGTGTGCACTTTTCATATAATTTATGCACTATATCCTTATAATTTTTGGTAGCCAAATTTTGGTAATTTAAGCTAAAAAGCTTTAAAAAAAATGTATAATTCTTTTTTTTTTTTTTTCCCTTTTTGGATCTCTACTTTTTGCATTCATTTTCTCTTTCAAACTTGGACGTTTTATGTTAAAGTTTGATTAAATTTTAATATAATATGTTAACACAAATACTGCCTAATTATTCGACATTAAAAAAATAAAATAAAAAGTTTGTGGCTGGGTTTTAGGTTCGACCTCAAACTGTTCTTTTTTAAATATCTAGCCGTACAATTAATTAAAAAAAAACTATATTTATTAAATTAATAAGAAAAGAAGACAAACACATGAGAGTCAGTAAGTGGAAAAGATAAAGTATCCCAGAGTACCACTTGAATCTTCCACGTGGAAAAAGTGGGACACACATGCTTCTACATGGCAACACAGGTTGCAGCCCAATCCTAAAGTTTTACTTCTTCCTTGTTTTTTCTTATAAAATATCCATGAACTTCCAATTTCACTTCATTCAGAGTAATTCATCTTCTTCACCTTACAACCTCTACACGAAATGAACTCCAAAATTTACTCATCCTCACCCTCTTCGCATCTCTTTCTTCTTATTCTTCCCCTTTCTTGTCTGTTACTTTTCATCAACTTTCCTCCATGTTGGTGCTTAGATATGTTCACAATCTGCAGCAAGCAATTCTCTTGTGGAAATATCAGTGGCATAGATTACCCTTTCTGGGGTGGTGATCGTCAGAAAGATTGTGGACTCCCTCATCTACATCGTCTTTGTGATGGAAACCTTACCACCATACAGATTATGGTTAGCAAATACAAGGTTTTAGACCTAAACCAAGAAGAACAAATTCTCAAAATCTAATGAAACGATTTAGTCGGACATTACTGTTCACCAAAGTATCCAAACACCGCATTTGATTCCAATCAATTTGTATACGCTCCAGACTCCATTGAAATTACGATTCTGTATGATTGTCCTGATGAAATTGACCCAATTGGAATCCATGAAGGTTTCACTTGTCCACGCGGTTCTGCTTACAAAGGTGGCTTCATAACATTTAAACATCAAGATATGGCGGTCAGCGGAGCCTCATAGTTGGCTTTCTACAAAGTTATCTCGAGAAAGAAACGGAGTCGAATTCGACGTTGAAAATTGAAGAGGCTCTGAGAGAAGGTTTGGAGTAAAATATAAGATGCATAATAAGTCTTGTTTGGATTGCACCAAATCAAGAGGAGCTTGTGGTTACAATTTGTTGTCCAACCAAACAACTTGCTACTGTGATGGATATGAGCCATCACCTGGGGAAGTAACATGTCCTTTTTCTTCTTCACAATCACTCAGTCCCACAGGCCAGTTGGACGATATGCAAGGTAATACATTTTTCAACACTAAATAGTACTTGTATCGAATGCATCTTGATATCATATTTTTCATGCTAATTATTATATGTTACAAATTTTATATTAATTGGAGGTGTACAGTAAAGGCAAATATAATTTTAGTCCATGGAGTAGTGATGATGGAGTCAAGCGAATTAATTAGAAGATATATGAATTAATTAGCAGATATATATACATATATATATATATATATATATATATATATATATGTATATGTATGTATATAATTAATATTTGTTCATATGTATTCTCAATAATTTAATTACCAAGCATGGTCCATTCAAATTCTACAATAAAATGTTCAAAAAAATTTAGTTATAACAAAAGTTGGTTTCGCCAAAAATAAAGAAACGGGAATAAAATTATAACTTCCTTTAAGTTTCACCAACTTTATACACATTTCTTTTCTCTATGAAAATTATTTTAGAAAGCATGAAGAAAACTATATACTATATGAAGATTTTTCTTTCAAGAAACAAGATTAAAATTTACACCAAAAAATGACCAAAATAATGAACTATATATAATTTTATTAAATAGACATTACTAAATTACGATGTGTTTCACATAGTTTTTTTTTTCAATTATTTTTATTTTTATTTTATTTTTTAAAGTGTTTCACATAGTTATGTTGAAGTAATTAAGTCGAGTAACGACCATGTGGTACTTGACGTTTATGTTAAGTAAAATCTAGTCAACTTGATAGGTTTCTCTAGAAGACCATGCCAAAGATTTAACTAGAGGCTGATCAAACCATTACATATAGTTTTCAAAATCTTAAATTGATTATATATACTTGTAAGCAAATAGATATTAGTAGTGACATTGTCCTAATCATCGCCAGCCAACATTAAAAAATGATGTTTCCTATGGAAAGAAAATTGTAGTTTTCACTTCTTCATCGTTTTTACTCTTTTATGGAGCAATTTAATTCTTATATATATATATATATATATATTATTTTACCATAAAAAATATATATGTAGACATTTAAAATATTTAAATATATGTTTTTTAAAAAATATATATCTAAAATATTTTACCTATCGATTTCTTTTAGAATACACATAAGTATTTTACCCGCCCGCTAATTAGCACTTTGATGCTTCAATTATTGTTTATAAAAAATGACTAGCTAGAAGCGAACACCAGGTCAACCGAGCCTAATTAAGACAGTACAACTTACAACGGTCTGAAAAGATATGTTGGAAGTAGTGAAGAAAATGTCGCCAATTTCAGGAAAATGTCGGTGACATTATCCAATTTCGGCGTTGTTCTACACCGATAGGAAGGGAAAGAAATATCGGCGAAACCGATTTACAAGAGATGGTGAAGAAAGCCGCCAGTGAAAGCCCTGTGTACCGCGTTCTCTCTTCCTTCACCTCCGAGTACATCCCCATCAATTTCTTTCTTTTCTCTTGTTTTTACAGAGAACATAAGCAGAAGAAGAAGAGGGTTAATGCCTTAATGGAAGCTAATAAGCCATTAATTTTCTGAACAGTTTGCACAGAGAGCAAGAGAGAGAGAGATGTCGGGCTGTTTTACTTTTTTTTTTTTAATTTATATTATTATTATTTTTTTGGCTCAGGTATCTCCACATATCAAAGGTTTTAGTTGATAGAGCTTAGCTTGTGAGGTGTCCTCCACTCATTCACATGCCAACTAATATTATTTTTGTTTAGAAAGTATAAATGTTTTCTTTGTGTTTGTTTTTCTTTGATGCATAAGGGGGTTCTTCTTTAATTTTTATTTTTTTTTATTTTTTAATCTTTTAGAACTAAAAAATTAAAGTAACAATTATTAAAATCAACAGTTTTTTAAATGCAACTATTTGAAAATTTTATATATTTTAATATTATTTGTTAAATTTTATATATTTTAATGTTAATAAATACTATATTTTTTATTTACAATAATTTTTAATATTTATAAATTATTTTATTATTATTATATTTAATTACCGTATTTTTTTTACATTATTTGATTATATTAGTTATTTCATATGTAAAAATATTTTAAGTTAAATATTTATAGTTTTCATAATTTTATCGACATTTCCATCGATATTTTCATAAAATTTTATCTTCGACATTTTTATGAATACCGAAATTTTCATTACTGGTTGGAAGTTTTAATTATTCTTTGCCTTAATATTGGAAGCACTCGCCTCCATTTTCACTATTTGAAGTCGTGATGGTATGGGGCATGAAAACAATTTTAGGATCCGATTAGAGAAACCTGCCTATCCACCTCACTAATTAAGATCCCTTGAATGATTCCAAAGTTATCCATATTACAATAGAAAATTCTCCACCTCACTAATTAAGATCCCTTGAATGATTCCAAAGTTATCCATATTACAATAGAAAATTCGCCAAGGATGACTTTCTCTTCTAAACAAGTGGTAAAGACAACAAACGTTCAAAAAAGTGGGCATTATTTTCTTATTTGAATTTGAATCCCTCCATTTTTAATATTAAAAATATATAATTAATTCTTTATTGGATAAGAAAATTCATTACAAGAATCGCAATGATAGACAACACAATTAATGCATCACACAAAATAAAGACTGATGTTTTATGAAGCACCGTCTAATGTCCTATCGCTAAAACTATAAGATAAAAGGTGACGCATTAATAGTGTCACTTAATATTAAAGAAAAGCCGATATTGTACAAAACACATCGCTAAAAGTTTAAAGAAAAACCAACAGAGTTAAAATACGTCGCCTATTTTTTTAGTTTTTAGCAACGCTTTTTGAAATGCATCGCCTATTTGAAATGTAGCAAGGCCAGGTGGTGTGTAACAGCCCAATCCACCCGCATGCGATATTGTCTGCTTTGGGTCCAACCCGCACGGTTTTGTCAAAACGCGTCGCAACGGTTAGGGGGAATCTTCTTACAACCCCTACCTACCAATCCTACTGGCACGGACTTCCAGGCCCAATCACGATATTGTCCGCTTTGGGCCCAGCCAGCACGGTTTTACATTCCCTCATGGGAACGCATCGCAAGGGAAAGGTATCCACATCCTCTTTTAAGGTATGCTTCATTTTCCTTTTCAACCAATGTGGGATCTCACATGGTGCCAAAAAGAGAAATTGACCAGTAAATCTAATGGCCACCACTGGTAAAAATGGCTCGATCTAGTGCGTTGTCGGCAATCTTACCATGATTTTTGGATGGCCCACTAATCTCAAAGTAGCCTTCGAGGTGGTTTGATGTGTGTACTTGTTGATGGTTGGAGATGGGTGAAAATGGGTGGTGGCTGGTGTCCTCCCCCCAAACCTCCAAGTGACCTAATAAAGCACCACTTGTAATTGCTACTGTGCACTCACAGAATTGGCTGGAAGTGTGACACATGGCACATGTCGATGAGGTGCAATTTGCATGTTTCTCACATGTGTCAAAAATATACCCGGAAAAGTTAGTGCCAAAAAATAATTATAAATTCATAAGTCTGTAGCTTTTTAACTACAAGTCCAAATTAAGCATTTATTAGTTTATAAACTCATATCAACAAGTACTATACAATGGTACACTAGTTAAAACAAAACTCATAAAAATAAAAAGTCAAACTCGGCTCGCTTAAATCTATCCAAGTCATAACTTGTTTCATTTATAACTTTTTTAACCGCAATCTCAATTTTAGAATACTACTAGTTTACAAACTTAGATCAATGCATACTTTGCCATGGTGTCTCAATCAATGCAAAATTCTCCAAAATTCTCCTTGCACTAAAAAATCAATAGTAGGATCCACTTTGTTAATCCAAATCAACTATGGTCAAATTTGGTCAACACGCAAAAATTTCCAGCATGCTTTAGTTGGGAGTGTAACATGGTAGATGAAGCAACTTGTGGACTTATAGCAAAATATCCGAAGACTTGGAGACTTCAAAATATTTAATTGAAGTTACTTGGAATCTTCCCTTGTAAAACTAATTAAGTAATTGATTTTTGGTTAGTTTTGATTATTAACTTTTGGATACTGAATTCAATAACAATGTTGACTTCTAGACAGTTTAAGTTCATATTTCATGACAAGGATTTTGGATCTAATACAATCTTGGTATCCCGCTAGTCTGAACCAATTTTAATTGTGGCACTGAAAAAAAATTAAGCTTTTCCTTTCAATTGAGACCCATGTATTTTAAAGGATCAACCACTTCAACATTATGTTGTAACTCAGCTACATAAAAAATATATATATATATATATATAATAATAATAATAATAATAATAAAGAGAAAATTGATACAAAGACCAAAGAAAGCAAAAGCAAATAAAGAAAAAATGAAAACAAAGTAGTAGCTCGCTGTTATGAATTTGTTCTAGTCAACTAAAACCAATATTTCAATGATCTAACACAAAATTTTGTTCATGAAGAATTTGTTTTCACCACCTAAACCTCTACTAGTGGAAATGAATTCCAGGAGTTCCTCATCAATGTCTCTTTTTCGTCTTCTTTCATTTTCTTGGTTGTTGTTGTTGAATGGAAACAAAAACCAGAACAGCAAAACAAAACAAAATAGAACAGTAAAACAAACAAAACAGAACAGCAAAACAACGAGCAAAACCCGAAGGAAGGAAAGAAAACTGCAGCTGCTGGTTTATTGAATGATTCTCTGCTTTTGTGGCTTACAGCATACCAATGGAAAAAACATAACACTATTTATACTAATACTTAACCCTACCTACATAAAACATCATAACATTACCCTAAAAGAAGTTTATAAAACTTGGACTTTAAGAAAACTTGGACCCTAAGTAACCAAGGCCCACAAAATAATAACCCTAAAAATCAAGTTTATATTTCAACATTCCCCCTTAAACTTGATTAGTTATTCCTATTAAACTTCTCAATTTAACAAAGACTTCATGCTTGAGAGGCTTGGTAAAAATATCGGCTACTTGATCATGAGTCTTCACATACTCTAGCTGTACATCTCCTTTGATAACGCATTCTCTAATATAATGATAACGCGTATCAACATGTTTGCTTCGATCATGAAAAATAGGATTCTTGGCAAGGGCTATTGCTGATTTGTTATCCACGTAAATCTTGGTTGGTTCTTCTTGTGGACAGCCCAACCTCCTTAACAAGTTTCGAAGCCAAATTGCATGACAAACACAAGAGGTGATAGCTACATACTCCGCTTCACATGTTAAAGAGTAACAATTTGCTGCTTCTTTGACATTCATGTAAACGCCGTATTTCCCAAATAAAACACAAAACCACTTGTGCTTTTACGATCATCTATATCTCCACCCCAATCACTATCACTATATCCAACAAGCTTGTAATCATCGAAAGTTGAATAATACAAACCAAAACTTATTGTACCTTTTAGATAACGAAGAATCCTTCTTGCTGCCTTCAAGTGAGTTGTTGTTGGATTCTCCATGTATCGACTTATAACTCCTACAGCATAAAGAATATCCAGCCTTGTACATGTCAAGTATCTTAAATTTTCAACCAAGCTCTTAAAAAATGTTGGATCCACCTTTTCTCCTTCCTCATGCTTTGATAACTTGACTCCACATTCCATTGGTGTACCAACCGGATTTGCATTATCCATTTTAAACTTCTTAAATACCTCCTTAGCATACCCTTCTTGAGTAATTAATATGCCTTCACCTCCTTGCTTTACTTCAATGTCGAGATAGTAAGACATGAGCCCAATATCGGTCATCTCAAACTCCCTCGTCATCTCCTCCTTAAACTCGGCAAACATACTTGGATTGCTGCCCGTGAAAATTAAGTGATCTATATACAAGCACACAATCAAAATATCATCTCTTTTAATTTTAATGTAAAGTGCATGCTCATATGGACACTTGATAAAATTCCTTTCTTGGAGATACTTGTCAATTCTAGCATTCCAAGCTCTTGGTGCTTGCTTCAACCCATAAAGTACTTTCTTCAACCTTAAGACTTTGTCTTCTTGTCCCTTGATTTCATATCTTTGTGGTTGTTCCATGTAAACTTCTTCTTCAAGAACTCCATTTAAGAACGCAGACTTCACATACATTTGATGTATTTTCCAATTGTGTTGAGCTGCCAATGAGATGATTAACCTTACCGTTTCTAGTCGTGCAATAGGTGCAAAAACTTCATCATAGTCTATACCAGCCCTTTGACTATAGCCTTTCGCTACCAACCTTACCTTATACCTTTCAACCTCACCTTTAGCATTCTTCTTGGCTTTATACACCCACTTCACACCAATAGCCTTGGATTTTTGTGGAAGTAAAGCTGGTTCCCAAGTTTTGTTCTTCTTGATTGCTTTTATCTCCTCATCCATGGCATTCTTCCAATTTTTATCTTTCATTGCCTCTTGGAAGTTCACGGGTTCACAATCAGCAAATAAACAAAACAAAGTGAGATCATCCTGGTTTTCGGTTACCTTATATATCTCTTGTAAACTCCTAAACCATGGAGCCCTTTCACTTGAATTTCCACCTTCTTGAAGACCTGCTGTTGGTGAAGCTGGTGGGGTGATCGGCTCCTCTCTTATTAGCTCCATACCTGGCTGTTCCGCTTCTTCCTCTTCAAGATATGGGAGAAAATTGTAGCTTTCATCATGTGATTCCCAATTCCACTCTTCTTCTTCATTAAATATAACATCCCGGCTGATTATTGTTTTCCTACTCTTAGGATTGTAGAGTTTGTACCCTTTGGAGTTTATGTCATAGCCAATGAAAACATACTTCTCACTTTTGTCATCCAATTTGCTTCTTTTCTCATCAGGTACATGGGCATGAGCTATGCTTCCAAACACTCTTAGGTGTGAAATACCGGGCTTCCTTCCACTCCAAGCTTCTTGAGGTGTTTTTACCCACACACTTCTTATTGGAGATCAGTTAGATAGGTAGACAGCACATGCAACCGCCTCTGCCCAAAACTCCTTCGGCAATCTCTTGCTTTTAAGCATGCTTCTCGCCATATCTTGGATTGTTCTATTCTTCCTTTCTACCATACCATTCTGTTGGGGGGATCTTGGTACTGTTAAAAACCTTCGAATTCCATGTTCTTCACAATATTTCTGGAATTCATTTGATGTGAACTTTCCTCCTCGATCAGATCTCATAGCTTTAACCAAACAGCCACTTTCTTTCTCAACAAGAGCCTTAAACTTCTTAAAATTCTCAAATACCTCTAATTTTTCTTTCAAAAAATATACCCACGTCTTTCTCGAAAAATCATGAATGAAAAGAAGGAAATTGTAACTCTTACCAAGTGAACTAGGCTTCATCGGACTGCACACATCAGCATGTATAAGTTCCAGCGGCTTTCGAGCTCTTGAAGTTGTCTATTTGGGAAAACGTTTTTTAAATTGCTTTCCAAGTAAGCACCCTTCACAAACTTGATCCGGATTACGAATGCAAGGTAATCCTCTCATCATCTCCCTTTTGGACAGCAACTTTAGACCTCCAAAATTTAAATGCCCAAATCTAAGATACCAAAGCCAAGACCCATCTTTGTAGCATGCCTTGAGACACTTGGCAGCATCATTTTGAATGTTGAACATGAACATTCTATTTCTTGACATAGGCACCTTGGCTATTAAGTTGCTTGCATTGTCCCTTATACAAAGATGGTTGTCTCTTAGATGAATATCATAACCCTTCTCCAAAAGTTGTCCAAGACTCAAGATATTGCTCTTCATACTCGGCACATAATATACATTTGATATGAACTGGTGCTTTCCACTCCTTAACCGAATGAGGATGCTGCCTTTTCCTTTTACTGCTACCTTGGATTCATCCCCAAAAGATACATTGCCTCTCACGGATTCATCAAGCTCCACAAACATGCCTCTCCTTCCACACATGTGATTGCTTGCACGGGTATCCAAGTACCATGTATGGTCTTCACTTCTTTCATTATCTTTGTAAGACAACAACAAGGTACCATCTTCTTGACTTCTTTCTTCGACATAGTTGGCCTTCTCTTCAACTTTATTGTAGCCAGGGGTTTTACATTCGAAAGCATAATGATCGAGTTTCCCACATTTGTAACACTTTACATGGAACTTATTATCATACCTTGGTGCTGAGAAACCTCTCCCACGGCCTCTTGTTGATCCTCTTCCTCTTTGAAAATTGCTGTTATGATCATCACCAAACTTCCAGCCCTGTCTAGGTCCTTGCCAGCGGCCACGTCCTCGCACACGGCCTCGTCCTTGTTGGCTTCGATCATTGTGACCGCTGTTGGTTTCCTCTTTAGTTGCTTCAATTCGGGTCTTGAACAATTGTTCCACTATTCCTTCCTTCTTCTTTTTCTTTTCTTCATAAGCTTGCAATGAACCCAAGAGCTGCTCCAATGACATAGCTTCCAAATCTTTTGTTTCTTCAATAATGGCAACAATATGATCAAACTTTGAATCTAATGATCTAAGAATTTTCTCACCATTCCTTTTTAATTGATTGGTCACCACCAAAACTCTAGAAAAATAACCAGATATGAGTTCTCCTTCCTTCATATGCAGCGTTTCAAACTCGACCCTTAAGGTTTGAAGTTGTACCTTCTTGACTGGATCGGCTCCCTTGTAAGAGATTTGAAGCTTCTCCCATGCTTCTTTAGCCGACTTGGCTTCCGAGATCTTCTCAAACGCATCATCATCTAATCCTTGATAGATTAGATAGAGAGTTTTCTTGTCTCTCTTTCTTGAGTCTCTCAAACTATCACTTTGATTTTGAGATAAACTAACTTTATTCTCCGTTTCGACGTAGCCTTTCTCCACTATCTCCCATACGTCTTGGGCACCAAGGAGAGCCTTGATCTTGATACTTCAGTTGTCATAGTTATTCTTGTTGAGTGTTGGAACTTGGAAAGGGACCATACCATTATTGGCCATTTTTTTTTTATCACGGTACTGTTCACGCACTGTTTACATTGCTACTGTTCATGCTACTGTTCATGCTATTGTTTACGTTGTTACTGTTCACGATACTGTTTACGTTGCTACTGTTCACGAAATTGTACCAATCTCTGATACCATTTTGTTGAATGGAAACAAAAACCAAAACAGCAAAACAAAACAAAACAGAACAGCAAAACAAACAAAACAGAACAGCAAAACAATGAGCAAAACCTGAAGGAAGGAAAGAAAACTGCAGCTGCTGGTTTATTGAATGATTCTCTGCTTTTGTGGCTTACAGCATACCAAAGGAAAAAATATAACATTATTTATACTAATACTTAACCCTACCTACATAAAACATTATAAAATTATCCTAAAAGAAGTTTCTAAAACTTGGACTTTAAGAAAACTTGGACCCTAAGTAACCAAGGCCCACAAAATAATAACCCAAAAAATCAAGTTTATATTTCAACAGTTGTTAGTCATCATCAAGTTTCCTCCATGTTGGAGCTTCCATTTGTTGAAGAGCTGCAGCAACCGATTCACTTGTGGGAATATCACGGGGGTTCAATTCCCTTTCTGGGGAGATGATAGGCTGGAAGGTTGTGGATATCCTCATCTATATCTCCACTGCGACAAAAACGAAACTACCATTGAGATCAGGGGTGTGAAATACAAGGTACTAGTCCTGGACCCGAAAAACCAGACCCTCCAAATCTCAAGGGATGATTTCTCAAATGGGTTATGCTCCCCAACATACCTTAATACCACCTTTGATTCACAGCAATTTGAATATGGTCCAGAATTTGGAGAAATTACATTTCACTATGATTGCCCTCCTGGTCTTAATGGCGTGCTCGGGTTTTTCCCTTGCCCCGGTGGGTCTACTCATAAGGATGGCTTCATAGGAAATGGACCTCAAACTATGGGTTGCAATTCGAGCCTCAAAGTTGGGATTGGTCGGAATTATTTTATTGATACGGAAGAATATTGGTGGGAAATGGAACAGGCACTGATCAAAGAAGGATTTAAAGTGAAATATAAGGTGAATACTTGGTTATGTGATGGATGCACCAAATCCGGCGGGGTTTGTGGTTATGACTGGGCTTCCAAACAACCAACTTGCTACTGCGCGGATGGATCTTCTGGGCAAAGGCTATGTCCTCCCTCATCATCACCCAAGGGCCAAACAAAAGGTACGATCCGGATAAATAATACTATATTTTAAACAAATTGTATTGAGAAGATTGCTTTTTTAAAAATATGAGAATAATTAATGGATTATATTCATATATATATATATATATATATATGCATGTATGTATATTATTTATTTATTTATTATTATTATTATTTTAACTTTTTTTTGTAGAAAGGCTATTATATATCTAATTAATAAAATGATTTAATTGGTAAAGTCTCGCAAATGGTTTAGTTGGTAGTCTTGCAGATAGACTAGAAAAAAAATTTATCTCGCAAATAGACTGGAAAATTTTTTATCTTTAGGCTCTCTTTTTTCAACTCATGTTTTAATAGACATAGGTGTGTCTTACATCTAGGATTCTTGCCTTAAGTCATTAGACTGTCTTTTTGAGACGTAAGTAGTGTTAATATTGAAAAGACTGAATTACACATCATTAATAAAATATTTTGGATACTTAAACATTATAATCAGAGGGTAATATTTAGGATTTTGATGCGGGTAATTTTGAGAAACAAATTTGACTAAAAGAATAGGTGAAAATTTATTTAAGAAAATTAGTGAAAATTTTCCTTTTTCTAGAATAACAAAAAAAGGTCTAGTATTAAATGCTAAATAGAAAAAACAAACAAAAATAAGATGTCTTATATTAAAATAAGTTAAAAATAAGTGTTTAGTGAAAAAAACAAACAGGTCCACCCTCCACTACGCCTAAAGACTTTACCAAATAAACCATTTGTCTTTGTGAGTTTATATTAAGGTGCCATTATTTTTGTCCCTCCGATTAAATGGAAGAATAAGGACGAACAAACAGGGGAATTGAAATCCGGAAGAAATGTAACCGACAACTACGCGATAAACTAAAATGGTAAACACATGTACTTCAACAAATATTTTTTTCATAAATAAGGATATTAATAAAGATTGTGTGAAGGATTATATAAGGTAATTATGATCCGCTGAACAATTAATTATATCTAATTAAAAGCTGCAAGATGTTACTACGAGTGTAAATCATATTACATGATCTCCCCTGTTCAGAAAGACAGAGATACAAAACGATGGAAACTAATGACTCGGGTGGTTCCAAGTTAGCTACAATTATTTTTCTCTATTTACAAAGTTACTTATTTTTAGTCTCACCTTCTCTTGATATTGCAGAATCCTCTTCGGATCGTAATTTGATCATAGGTAAAATGTCACCGTGCTCTTTTTCTTATTTTGCTACCATGAAATAAAAAAGATATACAACTTACATACTCTTTTGAACATAGGCATTTCATCAGGAGCAGTGCTTGGAATTTTGATAATTTCTGCTATAATTTTCTCTGTCTATAAACGAGTATCTTGGAAGAAAGAAAATAGAGACGATTTTGATGTCGAGGCATTTTTAAGCAGTAATACTTCATTTGCCCCAAAGCGATACAGTCACTCACATGTCAAAAAAATGACAAACTCATTTGTCAACATAATTGGGAAAGGAGGATATGGCTGTGTATACAGAGGAACACTGCCTGATGGTCATCTGGTTGCGGTGAAAGTCCTCAAAAATTCCAAAAACAACGGAGAAGATTTTATCAACGAAGTTGCTAGTATGGGTAGAACTTCTCATGTTAATATAGTCACTCTTCTCGGATTCTGCTACGAGGGCACAAAGAGAGCTTTGATTTATGATTACATGCCTAATGGATCACTTGATAAATTCATATTTGATCAAGAATCTCCAAACCCAACTCGTCGCTTGGATTGGACAACATTGTACGAAATTGCTCTTGGAATTGCACGAGGACTAGAGTACTTGCATCGAGGTTGCAACACAAGGATATTGCATTTTGACATAAAGCCTCAAAACATTCTTTTGGATAAAGATTTTTGTCCAAAAATCTCTGATTTTGGCCTGGCAAAACTGTGGCTAAAAAAGGAAAGTATTGTATCGATGACGGGTGCTAGAGGAACAGCAGGATACATAGCACCTGAAGTATTCAATCGCAACTTTGGTGGAGTGTCTCACAAATCCGATGTTTATAGCTACGGAATGTTGGTATTGGAAATGGTTGGAGGAAGAAAGAATGTTGATGTTGGAGTGTCTCGTACTAGTGAAATATACTTTCCATATTGGATTTACGAGAACATAGAATTGGATAAAGATCTAAGAATTTTGGGTGTCACAACAGAGGAGGAAAAAGAGATGGCAAAGAAGATGGTATTAGTGAGCTTTTGGTGCATTCAGACAATTCCATCCGATCGACCACCAATGAGTAAAATTGTAGATATGCTGGAAGGAAATCTTCAATCTGTCCAGATTCCACCAAAGCCGATCTTGTCTTCTCCTGCAAGGTCTCCTTAGGCGTTCCACAAAATCATAACAGTAGATTTATATATTCCACTTGTCAGTTCTCTATATTTGATGTTTCCCAAGTTGGATCATATTCTCAGCTTTTGATTGTTAACCTGCATAAAAAAGTGGGCAATTAAGCGTGCTAAATATATGTAATGACCACTAACCGTGTTGACAGGTTCAGGAGAAAAAAAAGGTTTCCTTTTGGTTCGGGGATTTTGTTATTACACAGAGGATTAATTAAAATAAATGACACATACGTGCTTATATTTGAAGAGGTTATCTATTTTTGTCTCAGATTTAATGATGCAAATCCTGATGATCCAGGGAGAAATTCCAAGTAACCAAAATTTTAAATCTGATGAAGGTGTAACTAAGGATTTAGGAAACATAAAGATGGTGAGGAATTTTATTATTCTTGCTTTTATTATTGAAGACAGCTAAGCCATTGAGTTATTTTCTGGACCCAAAAACAAAAGTCATTCTTGCTTTATGTGGGCCCGGGAAGGTGGGACTTTGTACACTTCTAGCAATGACTCCAAAGACGGAAACTCTCCAGGGAGATTTAACACCAAAAAATGAGTAGTAATAGGATAATCTTCAGGATATGCATTAACTGTTTTTTTTTTTTTCCCGCTTATCAAATTCGATACAACACAGATGACCCAAAAACAAAATATATATATATATATATATATATCTATATTCTAAAATACGTTGAAATATAAATGAAACATAATCTAAATTTTGATCATATTATAAACATAATTCTTAAGTGAGCTAAACTCGAAATTTTATTTAATTCATTAAAAAAGGGTATTTAAAATTTTTAAATGGTTCAAGAATTTTAATAATTTCCCAAAATCATTTAAATTTTACAAAATGTATGTTGAAATATAAATGAAACATAATTTAAATTTTGATCATATTATAAAAATAATTCTTAAGGTTGAGCTAAACTCATAATTTTAATTAATTCATTAAAAAGGGTATTTAAAAATTTTTAATGGTTCAAAAATGTTAATAATTTCCCAAAATCATTTAAATTTTACAAAATGTTTATAATTTCTCAACATCTTTGTTTATAACGATTTTCTTATTCAATGTTCTTGAGATTTAGAGTTTTAAAGTAAATTTCCCAATATCATTGTCCGAAAATATTTTTATAAAAATCATTTTGATATTTATAGATTTGAGGGACAATATAAAGTATTATAAAAGTTCAAAATTAAAATTTCTCAAAATCTTTGTTTAAAATTACTTTTGTGAAACTAATTTTGATAGTCAGAGTCTTAATGTTCAAAATAAAGTATTCTAAATGTTCAATGTCCAAAAATCTCAGAATGTTAATAATTCCCAAAATCTTTTAAACTTTACCAAATCTTTATAAAAGAACATAATTATTAAGGTTAAGCTAAACTTACAATTTTAATTAATTCATTAAAAAAAGGTACTTAAAAATTTTAAATGCTTCTAATAAAAATGAAATAAAAAGGGGTGTCAACTGGGGTTTTTCATGTTTGGGGATTTTTTTGGCAATTTCATATGGACAGAGACCGCGTAAAAGTCCAAATGGTAGTGTATTAGTTATTTTACGTATCTAAAATTAAAGTATTTCTTGTAGTTGTACTGTATACATTCAAAGATTTACTTATCTTCATCTATTCTACTGTATTTTTTGTAATTCTTTTCACCCAAAAAAATAAATAAATAAATAAAATTCAAAGATACATTAATTAATTACATGGTCCTATCTCATGAAACTACCATATGGGACCCACATATACGATGTGACAGTTTTTGTGTGCGGGACCAGGTGGTCCCAGTTTGCTCCGAATTAAATTGGCAAAGTCAGTTCAAAGTCAACTAATTAAAGTCATCAAATGTTAGTCAATCCAGGCTCTGTTTTTAACTTTCCCCTGTAACTATGAATTGCATTTGTGAGTATTGTACCGATGAGGGGTGCTAGAGGAACAGCAGAATACATAGCACCTAAAGTATTTAATTGGAATTTTGATGGAATATTTCACAAATCTGATATTTATAGTAATAGAATATTGATTCTCAAAATGGTTGGAACAACAAAGAATATTGAGGTGAAAATATGCTTTTTATAAAGATTACGAATTTTGGGAGTCACAACAGAAGAGGAAAGAGAGATGGCAAAGAAGATGGTGCTAGTGAGCTTTTGGTGCATTCAGACAATTCCATCGGATCGACCACCAATGAGTAAAGTTGTTGATATGCTGGAAGGAAATTTTCAATCTGTCCAGATTCCACCAAAGCCCCTCTTCTCCTCTGCAATCCACAAAATCATAACAATTCATTTATATGTATATATATATATATATATATATATATATTGATGTTTCCCAAGTTTCTATGTTTCTATCATATGCTCAGCTTTTGAAGGTGAACCTACGTACAAAAGTGGTAAATTAAGCGTGCTAAATGTATGTAATGAGCACTGACTGTGTTGACAGGTTCAGGAGAAAAAAAAATGTTCCCTTTTGGTTTGGTGATTTTGTTTTTACACAGAGGATTTATTAAAATAAATGACACGTACGTGCGTATATTTGAAGAGGCTAATTATCTATTTTTGTCTCAAATTTGATGATGGAAATCCTGATGATCCGGGAGAAATTCAAAGCAACCAAAATTTTAAATTTGATGAAGGTGTAACTGTGGCTTTAGGAAACATGTTTTGTTTCGTTGATCCCAAGAACCAGAAAAAAGACATCTTTATATATATATATATATATATATATGGATAGATACTGTGGAATTTGATTATTCTTGCTTTTGTTATTATTGTTGCTGTAAAAGCGTAGAATATATGACTGATGACATGACGACAAATAAGCAATTGAGTAAACAGTTCAATCTTGCCTTATATGGGCCGGGCAGGTGAGAGTTGTAGACTTTTAGCAACGACTCCAAAGACTTGGAAACTACCCTAGTGATTTGATGAATTTTAGCAGCCCTATTCTCAACCCGAGAAAAAAATAATAAATAAAAAATAAAAAAGTGATGTGGAGTATTCTTCACGATATGCAAAATAAAAAAGTGATGTGGAGTATTCTTCACCATATGCAAAATAAAAAAGTGATGTGGAGTATTCTTCACCATATGCAGTAGCTTTTTTTTTGTTTTTTTGTTTTTTTTTGTTTTTTTCCTTATATATCAAATTTAATACAACACAGACAAGCAAAATAAATAAATAAATAAATAAAAATAAACAATTCTATGACACGTTGAAATATAAGTGATACATATTCTAAATTTTGAACTTATTATACATAATTCTTAAAAGTGAGCAAAACTTATAGTTTTGATTAATTCATTAAAAAAAAAAAGGGATTTAAAAATTTTAAATGATCCGAAGATAATATATTTTGAAACTAATATTAGTTATTTTATATATCTAAAATTACAGAATGCCTTGTAGCTAAACATATATTCCTTTCATTTATTTAATCAAATCCAAAGATACAGTAATTACATGGTTCTCTCTCAAAAAACCACCGTATGGGACCCACATGCGATGTGATAGCTTTTGTGTGCGGGGACCAGGTGATTCCAGTTTGTTCCAAGTTTTGGGGTAAGCTGGGTAGCAAAGTTAATTCAAAGTCAACAAAGTAGTCAATGGTTTACCATAGCCAATCCGGCTATGTTTCATTACTTTGCTCTACGACTATGAATTGCAATTGCAGAGTATTTGGGAATTGTTATCAATGGATGCCAATCTCTTACCCTCCTCATCATCTTCTCCAATTTCATTTATCTTAATCTTCATATTCTTCCTCACAATTCCTCAAAAATCTTCAGGCTTCTTCAATGGATTCTCCGCCTGCAGTAACAGGTTCATCTGTGGAAACCTCACCAATGTGGGCTATCCTTTCTGGGGAGATGGCAGGCCTGAATCTTGTGGATACCCTCATCTCCATCTCAACTGTGAGCGCAATATCGTGACAACCATAGAGATCATGAATGTGAAATACCAAGTATTGAAGCTAAATCTGAGCACCCAAATTCTCAAAATCGCTCGGGCTGATTTCTTGAATGGATCTTGTCCTTCCACGGAATCGTCACAGAATCCAGTCTTTGATTCAGCACTTTTTGAATATGCTCAAGGATATGGAAATCTAACAATTCTTTATGATTGTTCTTCATCAGGAAGATTCACTTTCTGTCCCGTTAAATTCCACAAAAGATCGGGAAGATTTGCAGCTGTAAGTTATAGGGCAACGAATCCATTGAGGAATCAGAATAATCAAACTGGGTCATCATGCAGTAAAATTATAGTTGGGGTTTCTCAAAGCTACAATTCGTCCGAAATCAAAGAGGCTCTCAGAAAAGGATTTGAAGTGAAATATGAGGTGGATAATGAATATTGTAATGGTTGTACAGGATCTGGCGGAGTTTGTGGTTATGAGTCAATGAAACCAACTTGCTACTGTGAAAATCAAAGTTATGGCAATGGGACCTGTATTACTTCCGTACAACCATCAGCACAGGCACCAGCACCAGCAATGAACACCCTACACCATGGACCTTTCGAAGTTAAAGCAGGTAGGTGTCGAAACTTTGACAAATTTACTGGAGCCCCATTGCTATTGGGTTTGAATATCTGGTATTCATTTTCAACATGGCTGAAGTCAGGGGCCCACAAGATAAAGCAAAAAGTTTACATCTTAAGAAATTGTTTTTCCGTGTCTTTTATAAGTTTTTTAAAACACATCACAGCACCTTCTTTTTTTTTCTTTTTTTTTCTTTTTTTTTTAATTGGTTTTTCTTGTTTTCGGTTTTGAAAATTGTTCAAACTTTGTCTGACAAACGGCATCTGGATTGTGATAGGGTTAAAATAATCCCGAAGCCGCGTTTGAAAACAATTGCAAATTGGATTAAAAAATTCAGAATCCTAAGATACTCCGTCTTCTACTGGATTATCTTATCCCGCCTACCGGTGTGAGATTATTTAATGCAATTGTCGTGGAATGATGATTTGGCTTCTGAAAAGTAGACCACATTTTTTTAAAAAAATTTAAACTTCTTTTTTCTAATATTTTATTATTATTATTTATTTAATTCTTTACTATATGTTTTTTTTTTCCTTTCTTTTATTTCATTTATTTCTTTTTTTTTAATTCAATCCTTTTCTCTTTTTGTATTTCATTGTTCATTTTGTTTTTTAATTTCATTCTTTTTTTCTTTTTTCTTTTTTATTTTATTATTTATTTTCATTTGGTTTCAAGATCTTAAAACCCATTACTTTTGAGATTTTTTTTATTTTATAATGGGAAGGTTAGTATAAAAAATTGTAAAGAGAACAAATTAATTGGATTAAGTTTTTAAAAATTTATTAGATAAATGATTTATCTTTTTTTTATATGTGTATATATATATTGGATTAATCCAATTTAAACCATCGTGTTTAATTTAAAAATTAATAAGGTATGTGATAATTGGTATTCATTTTAATAATTATTATATAAAAAAAACTTCAATATTGTCAAATTGACATAAAAAATGAATTAATTTTTATTCCATTCTTTATCTCAGTTCCAATTCCATTTCCAATCCAATTATATCCCGCATACCAAGCACATAATCAAACAGATTATATATATTATAAGCGTTTCAGAAAATAATTTTCTGTTTTTAAAAATAGAAAAAGGTTTCTAAGACCCTTGGCCGAACGGACCCATTTAGTTCAGTTCCCTGCCAGTTGGTCTTGGCCCTGCCCCCAAACGAATATTTTTTTTTTGGTGGGGGGTGTAAATGCTGGTCTTGGCAAGTTTGAATTATGATGAGGTAATAATATTCGTTTCATGCGAACTTTTGCTGATTCTACTTTTTATTTGCTGCAGGATCATCCTTGGGGCGTAATTCGGTCATAGGTACAATACGTACAACACGTCTTTATTTATTATTATTATTATTTTTTTTTTGTTTTACTTTCTTTTTGGTTTTTTTAAGCTTTTTTTCCTTTTTGCCAATATATAGGTTTAAATAATATTTTTAATATAGGTATTGGAGCAGCTATAGTTGTGAATTCCATACTTGCAATTGTCATCGTATGTTTTTACAAGAGAGAATGCCTAACGAGTAAAATAGCAATTTTTTGGAAGAAAGATAGAAGAGAGGAGTTTGATGTTGATGCATTTTTGAGTAACTATGGATCATTTGCCTCTAGGAGATATAGTTACTCGAATATTAAGAAAATGACAAACTCATTTGTGGAACCAATAGGAAAGGGAGGGTTTGGTACCGTATACAAAGGAAAGTTACATGATGGTCATCCTGTTGCAGTGAAAGTCCTAAATGAATCCAAGGGTAATGGACAAGAATTTATCAATGAAGTTGTCAGCATTGGTAGAACTTCTCATGTAAATATAATCACTCTTCTTGGATTTTGTTATGAGAGAACCAAAAGGGTACTGATTTATGAGTATATGGCCAATGGATCCCTGGATAAGTTCATATTTAACAAAGATTCTTTGAATCTAAACAGTCAGCTAGATTGGAAAAAATTATATGACATTGCTGTGGGCATTGCACGAGGACTAGAATATTTACACCGAGGTTGTGGCACAAGGATTTTGCATTTTGACATAAAACCTCAAAATATTCTTTTGGATAACGAGTTTTGTCCAAAGATATCTGATTTTGGCCTTGCAAAACTTTCTCAAACAAAAGAGAGCATTGTGTCAATGATGGGTGCTAGAGGAACTCCGGGATATATTGCACCTGAAGTATGGAGTAAAAACTTTGGTGGAGCATCTTATAAATCTGATGTTTATAGCTATGGTATGATGGTTCTTGAAATGGTTGGGGGAAGAAAGAATATTCAGCCTACAGCATCTCATACTAGTCAAATATACTATCCAGATTGGATATATGAGGATTTAGAATTGGACAAGGATTTAAGAAATTTGGAGGTTAAAACAGAGGAAGAGAAAGAAATAACTAGGAAGATGGTATTAGTGAGCTTTTGGTGCATTCAGATAAATCCATTAAATCGACCATCAATGAGCAAAGTGGTAGAGATGCTACAAGGAAGCCTCCAAAGCTTGCAAATTCCGCCAAAGCCAATATTGTTTTCGGAAAACATCTTATAAAAGGTGTGAAAATATGTCTTGTCGCAACTGTTTTCAATTTATCTTCCAACACCAAAATTCAGTTTTGGTGTTCTAAACATTTTATATGGTACTAGTTTAATTTGTGTGCTCTTAAATCTTTTACCCTCTATTTTTTTTTTTCAACCTGCCTCTAATTTAAGAATTCTATTCTAATTAATACTCGTACCTGTTTCCTAAATTAATGCTTCCTACAAGTAAGAGATTAAATTTTATGCTTGAAGCCTTGTCTTATTTCCAAATTGTGACTCAACTATGGAAATAATTTTTTTCATTTCCTCCAGTTTACAAATTTTTCCCAATCTCATAGGATTAGCTATTGAAATGCATGCCCTTCATTAGCATTAGGCCCATGTACAATTTCTGTTCGAAATATGTGACATCTATTTTCATGATCAGTGTGTGCACTTTTCATATAATTTATGCACTATATCCTTATAGTTTTTGGTTTCGAAACTTAGCCAAAGTTTGGTAATTTAAGCTAAAAAGCTTAAAAAAAACACCATGTATAATTCTTCCTTTTTTTTTTTAATTTTTTCCTCTTTGGATCTCTACTTTTTGCATTTTTTTTTTTCACTTTTAACTTGGATGTTTTATGTTAATGTTTGATTAATTTTTAGTATAATATGTTAACACAAATACCGCCTAATTATTAGACATTTAAAAAAAAAAGAAAAAAGTTTATGGCTGGGTTTGAGGTTCGACCTCAAACTGCTCTTTTTTAAAATATCTTGCCGTACAATTAATTAAAAATAACTATATTTATTAAATTAATAAAAAAAAAGGACAAGCACGTGGGAGTCAGTAAGTGGAAAAGTTCCAAGTATCCCAGAGTACCACTTAAATCCTGCAACAAGTGGGACACACATGCTTCTGCATGGCAGAATATGAATGGTTGCAGCCCAATCCTAAAAGTTTACTTCTTCCTTGTTTTTTCTTATAAAATTCCCATGAACTTGCAATTTCAATTCATTCATTCATTTTCTTCACCTTACAACCTCTACACGAAATGAACTCCAAATTTTACTCATTCCCACCCTCTCCTCTTCTTCTTCCTCTTATTCTTCCACTTTCTTGTCTGTTACTTTTCATCAACTTTCCTCCATGTTGGAGCTTAGACATGTTCACAATCTGCAGCAAGCAATTCTCTTGTGGGAATATTAGTGGCATAGATTACCCTTTCTGGGGTGGTGATCGTCGGAAAGATTGTGGACTCCCTCATCTACATCTTCTTTGCGATGGAAACCTTACCACCATACAGATTATGGGTATCAAATACAAGGTTTTAGACATAAACCAAAAAGACCAAATCCTCAAAATCTCAAGAAACAATTTAGTCAGCAATTACTGTTCACCAAATCATCCAAACACCACCTTTGATCCCAATCAATTTCAATACGCTCCAGACTCCCGTGAAATTACGATTCTGTATGATTGTCCTGATGAAAATGATCCAACTGGCATCCATGAAGGTTTCAATTGTCCACCTGGTTCTGCTTATAAGGGAGGCTTCATAACAATTGAACGTCAACATATGATATGTAACGGGAGCCTCAAAGTTGGTTTTCTACGAAGTTATCTCGAGGAAGAAACGGAGTCGAATTCGGCGGGGAAAATTGAAAAGGCTCTGAGAGAAGGTTTTGGAGTAAAATATAAGATGGATAATAAGTCTTGTTTGGATTGCACCAAATCAAGAGGAGCTTGTGGTTACGATTTGTTGTCCAACCAAACAACTTGCTACTGTGATGGATATGATCTATCACCTAGGGAATCCACATGTCCTTTTTCTTCTTCGGCATCACCCAGTCCCACAGGCCAGTTACAAGATACTCAAGGTAATACATTTTTCAATACTAAATGGTACCTATATTAAATCTGCATCTAAATATCATATTGTTTATGCTTATGACTCTATGTTACAAATTTTAGATTAATTGGAGGTGTACAGGAAAATATAATTTAGTCCATGGAGTAGTGACGATGGAGTCAAACTTTCGAATTAATTAGCAGATAAACATGTATATATATATATATATATATAATTAAAATTTGTTGATATTTATTCTCAATAATTTAATTACCAAGCATGGTCCATTCAAATTCTACAATAAAATGTTCAAAAAATTTTAGTTTTAAACAAAAGTTGATTTCTCCAAAAACAAAGAAACAGAAATAAAATTATAACCTCCTTTAAGTTTCACCAATTTTACACACATCTCTTTCTCTATGAAAATAATTTTAGAAAGCATCAAGAAAACTATATATTATATGAAAATTTTTCTTTCCAGAAACAAGATTTAACATTTACACAAAAAAATAAAGAACAAAATAATGAACTATATATAATTTTCTTGAATAGATATTACTAAATTATGATGTATTCCACATAGTTTCTTTTTTCCAATTTTTTATTTTTATTTTTATTTTTATTTTATTTTTTTAAAAGTGTTTCACATAGTTATGTTGAGGTAACTAAGTCAAGTAACGATCATGTAGGACATGTCGTTAATGTTAAGTAAAATCTAGTCAATTTTGTAGGTATATCTAGAAGATCGACCATGTCAAAGATTCTAGCTAGAGGCTGATTAAACCATACATATAGTTTTCGAAATCTTAAATTGATTATATATACTTGTAAGCAAGTAGATACAGGTAGTGACATTGTCCTAATAATAGCCAGCCACCATGAAAAGAGGACGTTTCCTGTGGAAAGAAAATTGTAGTTTTTCCCTTCTTTATTGGTTTTTACTCTTTGATATATATAGCATTTTAATTCTTCTATATATATATATATATAATTTTATTATAAAAAACACCTAGATAGAAAAAAAATTTAAACACATATTTTTTTAAAAATATATGTTTAAATTTTTTTACCCATTTATTTTTTAAAAAATATGTGTGTATTGCATGCTCCAATAAGAGAACCCAGACTGATTAAGACAGTGCAACTTGCAACTGTCCGAAAAGATATGTTGGAAGTATTAATTATTCTTGGCCTTAATATTGGAAGCACTCGCTTTCCATTTTCTGTCTTTGAAGTCTTGATAGTACTGGGCAAAGAAAGCAATATTCGGATCCGTCGGATTAGAGAAACCTGCCTATCCACCTCGCTCATTGAGATCCCTTGAATGATTCTAGAAATATCCGTATTACAATAGAAAATTCGCCAAGGACGACTTTCTCTTCTGAGCAAGTGGTAAAGTTGACAAATGTTCAAATATGTGGTTTATTTAACACCATTATTTTCTTATCTGACGCTTTTAATAATTGATTCTTTATTGGATAAGAAAACTAAGTGATTAGGTGAATTAAATATGTTTTTGTTGAATTCTTCAGACATTACATTGAGTTGAACGTAACATGATGGGCGCTTTTAAGAAAGAAATAGATTAGGTAAAAAGATGATAATTAATAACTAAAGTAGTTCAAAGTAATAATTTTAACAACCTTTCTATAGTCATAATATTGGGGCCAAAGTAGTATTATTATAATAAGAAGATTATAACTTAAATGAATGTGTAGTTACAAAAATTATTTTATTTTTAGTACTTATTTATCCTTAGCATAAGTATTTTTTTTTTTTTTTTGGGGTGAATTTATATCACTTATGCTTATCCTTAGCATAAGTGATACAGAGGTAAAGTACAAACTACATTAATAATTAAATAGTAAAGCATGTCAAATAGAAGTTATACACAGAGACAATTTCGAAAAACTATAGTACATGTATCTATGCAGTGTTAGGAATATGCAAAATCATCTTAAAAGTCTGAAATTTTGCATTCTCTTCAATATTTTTATCTCAATGTAAATTCTACAAATATATTATCTCAAACAATTTTAGATATATATTTTATTTCACTGTAAACTAATATATGCATATAATTATATATTGCAATATACAAATAATTTTTAATATATAGAGGCAAGTTCATTAAGACAAAACTTCGAAAAATTATAATTTATTACAATGTAAAGTTTATCTTTGTTTATAATTGGCACAAATTGGGACCAAAATATTTTAAAACTGCATTGAAAATATTTTTATATAAAATTTATATAAAAAAGATGGAAATTATTGACTAAAGTAGTTCCAATATACATATGTATGGGGCGCTTTTAATGTATCAATATATTTAACAAATAGTTTTTAATAAATTGTTCTCGCCTTTGATTGAATACATCCAGGATGGATAAACAAGGTGGATAAGCATTGAAAAGTCAGAAATAATTATTTTTATTATTTGTATACAACTAGATTTATATATTCAATGAATAAGATAATATTTATAAAAAAATCTTTGTTAAATATTTTGTTATATGCAACCAGCCCCTGTATATAAGTTTTATTATCATTATTATTGTTTATGAACTAATTACATACTCTCTGATTTTTATATTTTCCCTTATCTTGCAGTTGCTAAATCTTCTCTGAAGCGTCATTTGGTCATAGGTAAAATGTCTAGCTAGCTTCATGCTTTTCTTTTTCTTTTTTTTTAAACTCTGCTCTAACAAAATAAAATATATAGACAAGGTATACTTAAATACTTTTTTTCTGAATATAGGTATTCTAGTGGCTGGACTAGGCCTTTTGATAATTTGTTCTGCAATTCTTATTTTCTACATTCGTAATTGTAGAAAAGATAAAACAGAAAAGTTTGATGTGGAGGCATTTATAAGGAATTACGCGTCATTATCCCCAAGGCGATATAGTTATACGCAAGTCAAAAGAATGACAAACTCATTTGCAGATTCAATAGGTAAAGGAGGATTTGGTTCTGTATACAAAGGAAAATTGCCTGACGGTCGTATTGTTGCAGTAAAAGTCTTAAAAGAATCTGAAACCAATAGTGGAGAAGATTTTATCAACGAAGTTGTTAGTATGGGTAGAACTTCTCATGTTAATATAGTCACTCTTTTCGGATTTTGTTACGAGGGAACCAAGAGAGCTCTGATTTATGATTACATGCCTAATGGATCTCTTGATAAATTCATATTTGATCAGGAATCTCTGGATGCAACTCGTTGCCTAGAATGGAAAACATTGTATGAAATTTCTCTTGGCATTGCACAAGGACTAGAATACTTGCATCGCGGTTGCAACACAAGGATTTTGCATTTCGATATAAAACCGCAAAACATTCTTTTGGACAAAGATTTTTGTCCAAAAATATCGGATTTCGGGCTAGCGAAATTGTGGCTAAACAAAGAAAGTATAGCATCGGTGATGAGCGCTAGAGGAACTGCAGGGTATATAGCCCCGGAAGTATTCAGTAGGAATTTTGGTGGAGTGTCACATAAATCTGATGTTTATAGTTATGGGATGCTAGTTCTTGAAATGGTTGGAGGAAGAAAGAATATGGATCCTTCAATTTCTCATACTAGTGGAATATACTTTCCTTGTTGGATTTATGAGTACTTGAAATTGGATAAAGATTTAAGATTTTTAGAAGTGAAAACGGAGGAAGAAGAAGAAATGTCAAGGAAAATGGTGTTAGTGAGCTTTTGGTGCATTCAGATAAATCCATCACATCGACCACCAATGAGTAAAGTTGTAGAAATGCTGGAAGGAAATCTTGAATCTGTTCCCATTCCGCCAAAGCCATTCTTGTTTTCTCCTCCAAGGTCTCCTCAACATTCCACAAGTTTGTCTACAATAGAGGGAAGTTTAGCTGAATCATTCTAAGTTACTCTCTCTCTCTCTCTCTCTTTCAGTTTCTAGGTTATTTAATATATTATGTTTGCAATAAGTCGGATGATTAGTAATCTTGTACAGAATATATATTGATGACAAATATTTATTATGTTTTAGATCCAAATTTATATTTGATTATTGCCTTGTAATGAATAAATACATTAATTAAAAAAATTTAGAAATTGAACAATAAAATAGAAAGTGAGGGTAATTGAGAAAAAAAAAATTATTCAAAATTGAATGGTGAGATTAAAAAATGATTCAGCTAGCTAGCTTAGCAGGGAAATTAAAATTGACTTATCGGGTGGGAAATTGCCTAATTCAACACAAATTTAATAAATAATGTGATGATATATTACAGTACACTAGAAAACAGATTTTGCTAATTAAATAATAATTCAAGTGGATAAAATTTAAAATTTTATTGTCCATAGAAAGTACTGTATGGAACACCTTGGGACCTAACTTTCTATGTTCCATCTTCTTTCCTCTCTGAGCCCAAAAAAAAAAAAAAAAAAAAAAAAAAAATTACATTCCAATATCTCTCCCAAAACGTTTCCTTCATTGTGATTACTGTTCATGCCATCACCTTCAACCAGAGTTAAACCTCGATCCACCTTGATTACCTGCACAGAAGACAACAACTTCCTCACTTGGGGCTTTGTTTAGTTGTCGTCTCCAACAATCAAATTAAAGAGGTGATCAATTCAATATTCAAAACTGAGAGGAGAGAGAGATGGCATACCTTGGCCTGGTGAACGTTACTTCCTTTTGTATTTGGCTTGAGTGTATATGACTTTAACATATTATGATTTTGTCCCGTTGTGATCATGCTTTGACATGGGAATATACATGCATGGTTTTTTTAGTTTCTCAAGAAAGGTTTGGGAGTTCCAATGTGGATCTTAGGCATAGATTCCTAAAATTCGATTTGATATTGCTGTTTATCATTGTTAAAGCATTCCTTTCTGTTGCTTTTCTCATGGGCCATGCTTTGGGCATTAACTTGTTAACTTTTTGAGATTTACCCAACCATCAACCCAACCAATTAAGTGGACCGAACTCTATTGTGGGCCGAGTTTATTGTTTAACGCTTGGCCCAAGGGTGCTAGACCTACCATAATCAATTCACGCCTTTATCATCTGCACTGGAGACGAAAATGAAGACTACGGCAAAATCTTGGGAATAGGCTAACCACCATTGGAGGTAAAGAAAGCGTTTGTTTTCATTAACATCCAATCTGAAATTCGGGAATTGAGTAAGGTAGGAGACGATCATGTAAATTTTTTTTTTTTTCTTAACTCAAATCTAATATTGATTGTTTGTGATACCCAATGGTCAAAATTGGAATCCTAAACATTTTTTTTATTTTTTTTAATTTAGAATCCTGTATAAGATACTCTTTGTTGAAATTTATGTGCTCTTCAACATTTTACCATTTGGTTTAGGAATTTCTGTTTTAATACTTATGCCAATCCGAGTATACTTGAAAGTAGAAACTAGTGTTTAAATACTATGCTTGAAGTATATATCATCTATCTTATTTGCCTGGACGGACTTTTAAATCTGAAATTGAATAAAGGGCACAAATTTTTCCTTCTCTCCCGCAGTTTGTATTGTTTACGAATTTCATTTTTCTATTGTTAATTCATGTCAATTTTCAGGTACAGGAACTTGTCGCAAAAAGTATATCATTGCCTTCCGTGTCAAAAAAGAAAAAGACATTGTCAGTCAATAATCGGTCTTGTAATTGGCTGGTTGTAGGAGTATGTTTCATGTGTTTACAACTTGTATACAACCTAAAAGTGAATTGGTGGTAACGACAATATTAACATTCCTCTGTATAAAACATCATGGATTTGACTTTGTACCATCTTCATGACATAATAAACATGGTAATTTTATGTCTTTTTTTTTTTTTTAATAATATGAGATGAAAAATAGATAAGTATAAAAGCAAATTCTTAGTTTCCATTTTGCAAGAAAATCATTATAATAGCATATATATATAACTATTTAACTAAATAATAACCCTAAAAACTTTTAGCCAAAAAAAAAAAAAGAAAGAAATTCTTTAATTTCATTAAAGAAAAAAAAAAAAAAAGGGTGAAGCAAATTTCATATTTGCCAAAAAGGAAAAGTTAAAAGAAATTTCAAAGAAGTGAGGACGAACCGTCATATTCAAACTCTACGGTCAGTCTTCTGTGCCTCTTCTTACTTTGCCTTTTAACTTAGAAAAAGATATGCGAATCTTTAGTAACTTTGTAGAAAAAAATTGCAGAGTAATTGGGAGAAAAAAAATGGTTGCCAAACTCATTTCCTTCTCACAATCTTTTCGATTTTCGTTTATTTTATTCTTCATCATCTCCATTATCATCACAATTCCTCTAATATCTTCAACCAGCTTCAATGGATTCTCCAGCTGTATTAACCAAATCAGCTGTGGAAACCTCACCAATGTGGGATTTCCTTTCTGGGGAGATAGCAGACCAGATGGTTGTGGGTACCCTTATCTTCGTCTTGCATGTGACAAAAACATCACCACCATAGACATTATCAATGTGAAATACCAAGTCTTGGAGCTGAATCTGAGCAGCCAAATCCTCAAACTAGCAAGATCTGACTTGTTGGCTAGATCTTGTGCTTCAACATCATTACCCACAGTGTTAGATCCAACACTTTTTGAATTTGCTCCAGGATATGGAAATATCAATGTATTCTATGATTGTTCCTCAGGATTTTTCACTCTGTGTAGCACCACTGGGAAAAACGTCAGCTCCATCGAAACTAGATCGGCGCAAAATGTGTCATGTTCAACTCATACAGTTGGGGGTACTGAAACCCGGAACTGTAATTCTTCTCAAGTGGTTTCTCATCAATATGGGTCTTCATGCAGTTCTAGTATGACTATTGGGGTTTCTAAAATTTACGACCACACAGATACAGGGAATCACTCCAGAATCCAGGAGGCTCTGAGAGAAGGGTTTGAAGTGAAGTATAAGGTGGATAATGAATTTTGTAGTGGATGTTCTGGATCTGGAGGTGTTTGTGGTTATGGGTTGGAGGCCATGAAACCGACTTGTTTCTGCAAAAATCAAGTTTCTTCTGCGCTTGAGACTTGCCTTCCTCCATCATCAAAGCCAGGTAATTCATAGGGTGAAAGTCAATGGAAAATAAAATGTTACGATTTTTTTTTTCTGGTTTTTTGGAAATTCAATTTTATGGTGGAATTTTTATTTTTATTTTATATATATATATATTTTTTTTGTATTTGGTATTTTTGTAATTTTCTATACAGAGGGGGTGTGCATGTACGTAGTTTATTTGTGTATATAGAATAGAACCACCCATTAATCCTTAAAAGTAAAAAATAAAAATAAAAATAAAAAGAAAAAAATTAACAATAAGGCCTTATGGAATGGATTGGCTGAGCAGAGTCTATTTCTGTCAACTAAGTCTCCCTTTGAGACGAGTTTAAAACATTGCGGCTTTGGAGATGAGATGGAATTTAATTAACCATTCATTAATTAATCGCCAAACAAGAGGACTTTTTTTTTTCCCTTATAATCCAAGATTATTAAATTCTATGAAAGAGATAAATGATATAGGCAATCAATTAATTAAGAACATTTTAATTTTGTTTGTTACTTTTTCTCAAGTAACATTCTCGACATTGCACGTATTATTGACTTCATGAAAGCTCAAGCATTTGGTATGGATTAAGCATACATCAAATATAAGTGACTGCTATAATGGTTCCCAAAAAAAAAAGAAAAAAAAGAAAAAAATCAAAGTTAATCAAAATGAGCCTCATTTTATAAGCCATGTGAAAAAGATTTTAACTTGGTGGATATGCTTCTGTTTTTTCCTTTAATATATTGTTTAGTTAGTATCTTTTAAGCTTGCAGTTATGTAAGAAGCTTAACTATCATATAAAGCATAAACCAACTAAATTTATACAGCTAAAATAACAACTTAAAAGAATACTGAAAACAGGTTATCATAAATTACCACTGAACTACAGAATAGGATCCGAACAATTTTGCAATATTAGAGTCCAAGTCCGAGTTTCAATTCCCTACTAGTTGGCTTTGGGAAGTTTGAAATGACTTTAAGATAAGCTTAAGGGGTAAAAATATCCCTTTCATACTAACTTCTGCTTATCCTACCTTTTGTTTGCTGCAGAACAATCTGTCAAGCGAAATTTGGCCATAGGTACAATACCTCTTTATTTTCTCTTTGTGCTTTTTGTCAATTCCGTCTTCTTCTTTTTTTCTTTTTTTTTTTAGCACTACCTTCTAATATAATATTGTTTTTGCAGCCGTTGTAGTTGGGATCATAATACTCTCTATTGTCTTCATTTTCATATGTTGTAAGAGAGAATGCATATTAGTGGCAATTTTTCGGAACAGAAGAGGGGATGTTGATGCACTTCTAAACGATGGATCATTTGCCCTGAAGAAATATAGTTATTCGGATATTCAGAGAATGACAAACTCATTTTTGGAAAAAATAGGAAAAGGAGGATTTGGTACTGTATACAAAGGACAGTTACCTGATGGTCGTTTTGTTGCAGTAAAAGTCCTAAATAAGTCCAAGGATAAAGGACAAGATTTTCTCAATGAAGTTAGAACTATTGGTAAAACTAATCATGTTAACATAATCTGTCTACTTGGATTTTGTGATGAGAGGACTAAAAAAGTCTTGGTGTATGAGTACATGCCCAATGGCTCACTGGATAACTTCATACCTAAGAAATTAGAATCTTTGAACACAAGTTGCCAGCTTGAATGGAAAAAAATGTGCGAAATTGCTTTGGGTATTGCACGAGGACTAGAATATTTACACAAGTATTGTGGCACGACCATTTTGCATTTGGACATTAAGCCTCAAAATATTCTCTTAGATGAGGATTTTTGTCCCAAAATCTCTGATTTTGGACTCTCCAAACTATCTCAAAAGAAAGAGACTAGTGTGCCAGTGGAGAATCCTGGAGGAACACCAGGATTCATTGCACCTGAAGCGATATTCAGACGGTTAGGTGAAGTGTCTTACAAATATGATGTTTATAGTTACGGGATGTTGATTTTCTACATGGTTGGAGGAAGAAACAATGTTGGTCTTACAGTTTCTGATATTAGTAGCGTGTATTTTCCAGATTCCATTTATCAATATTTGGAATTAGATAAAGATCTAAGGATTTTGGAGACCAAAACAGAGGAAGAAAAACAAATAGCAAGGAAGATGGTAATAGTGAGTTTTTGGTGCATTCAGAGAAATCCAACAGATCGGCCAGCAATGAGTAAAGTTATAGAAATGCTTGAAGGAGACCTTCATTCCCTCCAGATTCCACCCAAACCTGATTGGTCTTCTCCTGCAAGGACTCCTCTACAGTCCACAAATTTCTATACAGTAGAGGGGGGTTTTCTTTCATAAGGTATATAAATGTGTGTATATATATATATACAGTCCGTCTAATGTGTGTATATATATATATACAGTCCGTCTAAGGTGCGGAAGGTTCTCATGCGGACCACAGTATTGGGTACAGTTTTTTATAGTATTGTTGACAATTTTCTAAAAAATCATCGTTAATATTATGAAAAACCGTTACTAATACTGCGGTCCTCATACGGACCATCCTCACCATAGAATTTCCGTATATATATATATATATATTACCCTCTCTCTGTTTCTAAAAAATGTCTTGAAGTTCCTTATTAGCTGCTGCCGATTGGAAAATTGAGAATTGAGTAACAGATTGTTTACTATATTTTGTTTGTTTTTCTGATAATGATTAGTATTCCTAACCATAATATATTAATGACCACATATATTAATTAGATTTGATAAGATCCAATTTATATTTGATTATGGCCTTTTAGTGAATAGTAAAATAATTAACGAATGTAGGAGTTCAAAGAATAAAACACGCAAAGTAAGATCGTCTAGCTTAGCAGAGAAATTCATCGGAAATTGAAATAATAGGTAGAAAATTGACCAATTCAACACAAATATAATAAATAATTTGATGACATATTATAATACATTAGAAAAAAAAAATTTGCAATGTATATAGTAATTCAAGTGGATAAAACTTAAATATGTATTGTTTATACCAAGAAGTGTATAGAACAACTTGGGAACCAAACTTTTTATACACCATCTTTCCTCTCTAATCAAAATGCATTCCCAATATCTTTCCCAAAACATCTCTTTCTTTTTATGGTCACCATAATCTTAATCCATGGTCCATCATCTTCGCCAGCTGACGAATACGAAGACTGTGGAGAGCTATTCGAATGCAGGGACACCAGGGGAATAGGTTATCAATTCTGGGGATCAAATTACTGACCGGTGCCAAAATTTCAGTTGAATTGTACCGACGACGTCATAGAGATCAGGATCTCTTCCTTGAATTATCGAGTCTCGAAATCAATGCAAGCGCACATGCTCTCAGCGCTGTTAGGATGGATTACTGGAACAGTGTTTTGTCCCAAAAACCGAAACAGCCTTTCCATGAATCAACCTTGGATTTGAGCTTCTTCATTTATACTTTGGATGCTCGACAACTGAGGTTGTAGTAATACTATGGATGCCGCGATTCTCTTGTTTCAACACAGTGCGATTGCAGTGAATTCGGATCAAAATCAAATACCATTAATTACTTTGTTTTACATGACTACTTCCGTGGCACAAAGTTTTGGCCTACCAAGTGGAATGTGCAACACTGGACCATAATGAACACCAATGTGACCCATTTTTGAGATGCTAAATACTCGTCAGATGCCTTTAATTATTTTATAAATTTTTATATAAAAATTTAATACGAAATAGTAATTTTTTTTTTTTTTTTTTTTTTACAGTCAGTTAAAATTATTACTTGGCGTATGAATTTCGTTGATGATGATTACTAAAAGATACAAATAATATTTTTCAAAAAATTATAGAGTTTATCATCTTAATTAGAATTGAGACATTGTACTAATTCCCATTCTTAAAAAATTACTTATTTTAGTGATTTTTTAGTGGAATAAAATTATTAGGAGAAAAAAAGAAAAGAAAAGAAAGTTTATCTTATTTTATTCTCCATATAAATCCAAATTCATTACTCAGTTTTATAATTTTTCTCTAATTTGACTCTATTTTCTTTCTCCACCATCGCTCCACACTTTTTTTTTTTTTTTTTTTTGTCTGACTTGTCTATATTTTCTTTCTCCACCATCGCTCCGCACTTTTTTTTTTTTTTTTTTTGGTTTTTCTTTCTCTAATTTCTGTTTGTATAAGGAGTTTCAATAAAGCCTAATGTGCTGAAATCTATTCAGAGCCTTAATCCTTGTCAAGTTTAGAGCAGTCCAAGCCCAAAGTCCCTTTTTTTAAATTGAAACATGTTGTTGGGCCTATTAATTTTCCTCCTGATCCGTCCCAAAATTCCAACGTCCTATTAAACCTGCAATTGTGTACGAATAGAAGCAGAACTCGGTTTAGGCTCATGCAACCAATTTGTGTCAAGAACTCATCCAAAATATCAACTTGTTGCTGTTCTCTTTAACTTTTTTCCTGCAGTTACTCATGAATCTTCTTCCAAGAGTAATTTGGTTATAGCTACGTAAAATGTCTCCGAGCTCTTTTTTCTTCTTTTGCTGAGTGCAACCCAATCAGATAAAATATACCACTTAAAAACTGATTTTTTGAATATAGGCTTTTCAGCGGCTGTTCTTGGGTTTTTGATAACTTTTGTACTAATTCTAAGTATCGGAAAAAGAGAATGGTTATCAAGTAAAGTAATGGTCGTTTGGAAGAAAAGGAAAGCAGAGGAGTTAAATGCAGAGGCATTTATAAAGAATTACACATCATTTTCCCAAAAGCGATGCAGCTATTCAAACGTCAAAAAAAATGACCAGCTCTTTTGAAAAACTTATAGGGAAAGGAGCATATGGGTGTATATACAAAGGAACACAATATGATGGTCATCTTGTTGCAGTTAAAGTACTAAATGAGTCAAAAAGCAATAGAGAAGAATTTATCAATGAAGTTGCTAGTATGGATAGAACTTCAATCACTCTTATTGGATTCTGTTGCGAGGGAAGGAGGAGAGCCTTGATTTATGATTACATGGCCATTGGATTGCTAGAAAAATTCATATTTAACCAAGAATCGTCGAATACCACTCGTCGCCTAGATTGGAAAATCCTGTACGAGATTGCTCTTGAATTGCACGTGGACCAAAATATTTGCGTCGTGCTTGTAACATAAGGATTTAGTATAGTATTCTGATTTAAAGCCACAAAACATTATTTTGGATACAGATTTTTATCCAAAAATCTCGGATTTTGGACTAGCCAAACTGTGGCTAAACAATGAGAGTATAGTGTCAATGATGGGTGCTAGAGGAACTGTAGGGCATATAGCATCAGAAGTATTTAGTAGGAATTTTGGTGTCAGAAATATGATGTTTATAGTTATAGGATGTTAGTTTTTGAAATGGTTGGAGGAAGAAGGAATAATGATTCTAGATTTTCTCATACAAGTGAAATATATTTTCCTTCTTGGATTTATGAAGATCTGGAATTGGGAAGAGGTTTAAGAATTCTGGGAGTTACAAAAGGGGAAGAAAAAGAAAGAGCAAGGAAGATGATATTAGTGAGTTTTTAGTGCATTCTAACAAATCCATCAGATCAACCACCAACGAATAATGTTGTAGATATGCCAGAAGGAAACAATCCCTTTAGATTCCACCAAAGCCATTCTTGTTTGCTCCTGCAAGGTCTCCTCAACAATCAGCAACGAAATCATAACAATTAATGTTAATATCTATGCATAGTATTATAAATTTGCACTTAGTTTTTTTTTTTTTTTTTTTTTTTCAATATTAATTGCTCAATTTCTTATGTTTCTAATTTCCTATCTTGCTCAATTTTGAAAATGAACCTTGCTTGAAAAAAAAAAATTATTATTATATTGGTCAATCTCTTATCCAAAAATCATGAACGAATTTTTATTCCAGAATCCTCCAATTATGTATGAGATACATTAGCCAAAAAAGAAAAGAAAAAGCTCTTTATCATATCTAATTGAAGGTGTTCCAGACAAAAATTTAAGTAAATTTGTGGACAAGGGTTTGGCTATGTATTTTGATACTCAAAGCTTAACTAAGAAATTGAAATATAATTAAAAAATTATTGAGCTAGTTTATTAGTTGGGAAATCCAAAGGATTTTGACATATCGGTTGAGAATTGACTAATTCAAAACAAAATTAAAAAATAATATGATAATAATACTTAAAAAAATGTATTGCTCATGTTAAGAACTTAGAACAACTTGGAACCAAACTTGTATACTTTGTCTTTCTTTCCTCTCTAATCATAATGCATTCCAAATATCTCTCCCAAAACATCTCCTCCATTCTTATGGTCACCATAATCTTAATCTATGCCTCATTATCATCGTCAGATAGTGAGTACGATGACTATTGTAGACTCTTTGAATGCGAAGACATTCGACAAATATTGCTGGAACAATATTTGTCCCAAAACCCAAACAACCCTACATGAAACTACCAAAGACTTCAAACTGTATGGAGTTTTTTTGTTTCCACTCTAGATAGTATAGGGTTTCTTGTTTTTATTTCAGATAGTATAGGACTTTTTTGTTTAGATTTTCTAAGAGATTATCCATTCTAGGATTACTTTTACTGACTTAACCTTATAATTCTTTTGAATTTTGAATCTAACCATTCTGAAAAGTCTTGGATACTAGGTAGCCTTCATAATTAAGGTAGTCTACCAATGTCCCATACTTGCCCACAGTTACTTTGGTAGCCTCACACAGTTTTGCCCCAGATCATCATAATCCACCACCCTTAGATCCATTATATTCATTGACACACTTTTGATTGGGTACAGACTCTAATATCATTTATAACGCCCTTCCTACTTTAGCATTATGCTCTCTTGCTCCATCGATATTATCTTTAATTTAACCACTGCACTTTCAGGTAGTATGAGGTTTTTATTTAAATTTCCCAGGAGATCACCCATTTTGGAATTATTCACACTGGAGCACGATTAACTCTAGAGTTCTTTCGAACTTTAAAGCAAATTTTTCTTAAAAAAGCTTTAGTTGCTAATAGATTATCCATTTTACATTTAAACCATCACTATTCCACATCTAATCGATGTGAGATTGGATATTAGATAACCTTTGCTAATAAGGTAGCCTGCTTATGTAGTCCCACATCAGTTGGAAAGGGGAACGAAGCATGCCATATAAGTGGGTGTGGATACATTTCCCTTACAAGGCCTTCCCATGATGGAACGTAAAACCTTGCTGGCTGGGCCTAAAGCGGACAATATTGTTATTGGGCCTGGAAGCCCGTGCTAGTGAAACTGGTAGGTAGGGGGTGTAAGAGGATTCCCCCTAACCATTGCGAGACCTTTTAAAACCTTAAGAGCTGGATTGTAAGAGGATTCCCCAGGCCCAAAGAGGACAATATCACATGCGGATGGTCTAGGCTGTCACAGATAGTATTACAGCCAGGACCCAAATCGGTATGCCAGTGAGGACACTGGGCCCCCAGGGGGAGGATTATGAAGTCTCACATCGGTTGGAAAGGGGAACGAAGCATGTCATATAAGTGGGTGTGGATACTTATCCCTTACGAGGCCTTCCCAAAAGAGAACGTAAAACCATGCGGGCTGGATCCAAAGCGAACAATATCGTGATCGGGCCTAGAAGCCCGTGCCAATGGGACTGGTAAGTAGGGGTTGTAAGAGGATTCCCCCTAACCATTGCAAGGCCTTTTAAAACTTTGAGGGTTGGATTGTAAGAGGATTCTCCAGGTCCAAAGAGGACTATATCGCATGCGGGTGGTCTGGGCTGTCACACTGCTATTACTCCATACTTGTCGACACTTATCCTAGCAACATCACATCATTTCACCTTTGATCATAACAGTTTAAATTTATTATAAACGAGTTCTATTTAAATTAGGGTCAATCCATTTTACATGATTATTAAAACATGTCATTTTTGAATTGACATATGTAACATGAAATAACACAAATTAACATGTTTAACTATGCATATCAATTAATGTGTATTTACTTAAATATAATATATTTAATAAATGTATGGACTTATGTACATGTCAAAAAATAAAGATCAATACATCTAAAAGTATTGGAGATGTAGATTTTTTTTTCTAAATGAGAATTAATTTTTTATGCTTTTTCAGAGTAGTAGTATTAATTTTACTATGCATATATATATATATATATATATATGTATATATTTAACTATTATATGATATTATGCTATTGTCATATATCATGTTAATGTAAACTTGTAAATATAATTATATGGTTTTACATCTATATTTTAATTTATGATTAATTAATGATTAAATTAATTTAAGCAAGTTAATTTACATAATCTAAATCAATTTCATATAAATGGATTAATTTCATAATATAAAAAAGTTATGTTGATCCTAATTGATATGTTTAATAAACAAGTTATACAGACAATATTAGATTATATGATTATTAAACAAGTTGTGTTCAGATTGAACAATTTCAACGCAATTAAAAAACAAGCTAGCTTAAACATGATCAATCTATTCCTATTCCACCCAAACTGGCTTGTCTTCTCCTGGAAGGTCCTGGTCCCAACAGCCCACAAGTTTGTATGCAACTTAGGCAATTTTTTTTTTTCTCCCCTTTTCTGAGAGATTTGTTGAAGTGAATAATTAGCTGATACCATTGAAAAATTGAGCAATAGATTTTTAATACATTATGTTTGTCAAATTATTAGTATTCTTGACCAGAATATATTAATGATCACAAATAGTATTTAGGTTTTAGATCCAATTTGTATTTGATTATTGCCTTTTAGTGAAAAGTAAATTAATTAAAGAATTTACTCGGAGTACTAATCATCAGTTTTTCTGTTTGGCTTGAAGAGGACCTGAATGGGTCGCTCAAGTTTTAGATCTTGATGTATCTCTTTTTAGTAAATATGAATTTTTCATAATATTACCTTTAAAAAAAAAAGAATTTAGGAGTTGAAAAATAAAATATAAATTGAGGTCGGCTAGTTTAGCAGAGAAATTCAAAGGAAATTGACATAATAGGTTGAAAATTGACCAATTCAACAAAATGTAATAAATAATAATTTGGTAACATATTATAATACATTAGAAAATAAATTTATAAATTAAAAATATTTCAAGTGGACAAAACTTAAATATGTATTGTCCATATTAAAAACTATATGGCAAAACTTGGAAACCTAACTTTTTCATACACCGTCTTCCCTCTCTAATCAAAATGCAATCCCAATATCTCTCCCAAAGCATCTCCTTATTTATGTTCATCATAATGTTAATCCATGCTCCATCATCTTCGCCGGCCAACGAATACAGAGACTGTGGAAGACTCTTCGAATGTGGAGACATCAGGGGAATAGGTTATCCATTCTGGGGATCAAATTACCGGCCGGTGTATTGTGGCCACCCAAAATTCCAGTTAAATTGTGCCAGCGACGTCGTAGAGATTGTGATCTCTTCTCTGAATTATCGAGTTCTCGAAATCAATGCAAGCTCGCATACTCTCACTGCCGTTAGGACGGATTACTGGAACGATGTTTGTCCCAAATCACAAACAGCATTCCATGAAACAACCTTGGATTCGAACCTCTTCGATTATACTTCTGATACACAAGAACTGAAGCTGTATTATGGATGCCGCGATTCTCTTGATTTTTTTACACAGTTCAATTGCAGTGAATCGGGACCAGAATCAAATACAATTAACTACTTTCTTGTAGAGGGCTACTACGTGATACAGGGTAGTGATGTACCATCTTCGGAACCGTGTAAGGTAAATGTGACGATCCGTATTTTGGAATCACAAGCAACGATTTTAGAATCATTGAGTAATGCGTCAAAGGGTAATCTGATAAAGGCAATTAATTCTGGGTTTGGATTGAGTTGGTACGCTGATAATAATCTGTGCGACAAATGCGATCGCTCCGGTGGACGGTGCGGCTACAATCTTACTTCAGGTGGATTCGCCTGCTATCATTACCAAGGTATATACGTATGCATACAGTTGTTTGTTTATTTGTTTATTATAAAATATTCCTAATTATTTGATTTATAAAAATAGAGGATAGCAGGTGACATTCTTTATTAAGCCAGCATATTGAGGACATAGGGTCCTTTATGTCCTTTTAAATCGCTCGTATTTTAAAAATTAATCGGACCCTTTTAATCATATAAACATAGACCCACTTATTCAAAATAAATAAATAAATACGGATCCACAATGAATCATTGCGTCCAAACCTTAGGTTGAACCCACAAGAGAAACGTACAAAAGTATAGCGCCACCAAAATCTTTGTAACGATACTGGTGAGTATATAATTTGCAATGTGACCAAACTTTAAACCATATGTAATTCTTGTTATTCTTTTTAGTATTTTTAGCTTGTTTTAATATTTCTTATTCTGTTTGAAAAAGCTGATGGCCAATGATTGTTAATTAATCATAAATTTACGTGGAAAAAAACGTAAATGATAGATCGAAAACAAAGAAGGAGAAAAAATAATAATAATAATAATAATAATAATAATAATAATAATAATGAGTTTATCCATCTTTTTATTTTTTATTTTTTTTTAATTGGGATTGGGCAATTTCAACTTTAGATCATTGTACTAAAAAACAATAGCTAATTAGATTTAAAAATTGTAATTTCCACTCATAAAAAACTCTCTTAGCTTTTTCAATTTTCTGAAGGGTTTAAATAAAGAAAATAAAAAAGCAACATGAAATCTAATTAAACTCACCCTAAATACCCGACCTAAATCCTGCCCACTCTCGTAAATGCCCGAGTGTTTGATAATTTTAGAGTTGTTTTTTGTGCACAATATTTTTACTCGAGACTCAGTCCAAAACTCCAGTGCTACAGGCTTAGGCTTTACACTAGTCCCTGCTGGAGCTCTGCCCGGTTAAACCAGAAACTGTATATATTGCTTTCAAAAAAATAAAAAAATAAATCTGTTTCAGCTGCATACAACTGCCTTTTTATAAACATAAGTTTTTGTAGCGGAAATGGTTTTGCTATGAATTATTGTTTTATTTGTAGTTTTGGTTTAAATGAGCACGTTATCAAAATATGTAACATGCAATTTTCATTTCGACTTACTCGGTATAAACATGAAAAACATTGAATCAAAAAGATCAAAACCATTGCTTAACGAAGTAATTAGGCAAAGTCTTCATTTTCAACATATGAAGTTATTGCTATTCTTTTTTACCTTTTTTCTTGCAGTTGATCGTGGATCTTCTTCGAAGAGAAATTTTGTCATAGGTAACATTGTCTCCATGCTCTTTTTATTGTTTTGCTAATGTCAATGCAATGAAATATAATATACAAATTAAAAAGCTTGTATTTTCTTAATATAGGCATTTCATCAGCACTGCTTGGGCTACTGATCATTTTTGTTGTAATTCTTATTATCCTGAAGATAAAATGGGTATCAAGTAAACCAATTGTCCTTTGGAAGAAAACCAAAACAGAGGAGTTCAACGTAGAAGCATTTATAAAGAATTACGCATCATTTTCCCCAAAGAGATATAGTTATTCAAACATCAAGAAAATGACAAACTCTTTTGCAAAAGTAATTGGGAAAGGAGGATATGGATGTGTATACAAAGGAATGCTGCCCGATGGTCGTCTTGTTGCAGTGAAACTCCTTAAAGAGTCGAAAAGCAATGGAGAAGAATTTATAAATGAAGTTGCTAGTATCGGTAGAACTTCTCATGTCAATATAGTCACTCTTCTTGGATTCTGTTATGAGTGGACCAAGAGAGCCTTGATTTATGAATACATGCCTAATGGGTCACTTGATAAATTCATATTTAACCAAGAATCTTCGAATACCATCACACGTTGTCTAGAATGGAACACCATGTATGAAATTTCTCTTGGGATTGCACGAGGACTAGAATATTTGCACCGTGGTTGTAACACAGATTTTGCATTTTGACATAAAGCCTCAAAATATTATTTTGGATAAAGATTTTTGTCCAAAAATCTCTGATTTTGGACTAGCCAAACTGTGGCTAAAAAAGCAAAGTGATGTTTCAATGATCGGGGCTAGAGGAACGAAAGGATACATAGCACCAGAAGTATTTAATAGGAATTTTGGTGAGGTGTCACATAAATCTGATGTTTATAGTTATGGAATGCTGGTTCTCGAGTTGGTCGGAGGGCGAAAAAATGTTGATGTTAGGGTATCTCATACAAGTGAAATATACTTTCCTTTTTGGATCTATGAAAAGGTGGAATTAGACAAAGATTTAAAAATTTTGGGAGTCAGAACTGAAGAAGAAAATGAAATAGCAATGAAGATGCTATTGGTGAGCTTTTGGTGCATTCAGACAAATCCACCAGATCGACCACCAGTGAGTAAGGTTATAGATATGCTTGAAGGAAACCTTCAACACATCCAGATTCCACCAAAACCATTCTTATGTTCTTCTGTAAAGTCTCCTTAACAATCCGCAACAAAATCATAACAGTTAATTAATGTTTATGTACTATACATTTGAACTTTATAGTTTTTTTCTTTTTCAATATTTGCCCAATTTTCTATGTTTCTAATTTCCTATCTTGCTTAAGCTTTGATAGTGTACCTTGCTTGACGAATCCTCTTATTATATGTGATATTTTATCCAAAAAAAGAAGAAGAAAAAAGCTCTTTATTATATGTAATTGGAGGTCTCCAGGATGAAAATTTATCTAAATTCATGAATAAAAGTCTAGCTATGCATTTTGATATTCAAAAGCTTAGAAAGAAATTGAAATATTATTAAAAAATGACTGAGCTAGCTTATTAGTGGGAAATTCCAAGGAAATTGTCATATTGAACGGGTGCGAATTCACTAATTCAACACAAAATTACAAATAATACGATGATTACTGTACATTAGAAAACAAAACTTTCAATTGAATAAAAATTCAAGATGATAAAACTTAAAAATGTATAGCTCATACTAAGAACTCAGAACAATTTGGAACCAAACTTTTATACTCCATCTTCTTTCCTCTCTGATCGTAATGCATTTCAAGTATGTCTACAAAAATATCTCCTCCATTCTCCTCCATTTTTATGGTCACCATAATCTTAATCCATGCCCCATTATCTGCAATACCCAACGAGTACAAGGACTGTGGTAGACTCTTCGAATGAGACATCAGAGGAATAGGTTATCAATTCTGGGGATCAAATTATCGGCCAGTGTACTTGTGAAGTCCAGCCGCACCACCACTGCACCGACAGTGTGAAGACTGCTCAGCCACCATCTTTGACAATGGCCATTGCTGCATTTAACACCGAACTCCAACTTGCTCAACAATTGTGGGCTACTGTCAGAAGCTGTTGAAGATTGTAGCCATGCAACTGACCTTGTAAGCCTATAAATAGGCTCCATCCCGTTGCATGCAAGCCAAGCCAAGAGAGCAAGCTCAATATCATCTCAAGTGAGGAGTATTGAGAGTAAACTCTGAGAGAGAGAGTGTTTAAGTTCCAGAGAGAGCTTGAGAGAAGAGTGAGCAATTCCAGAGAGAATTTGACAGTGTAGAGAGAGGTTCCACGTGAGAATCCTCCACGAGAGAAGTTTTTATTTTTGTATTCTATTTCCAAGAGAGTAATAGAATTCTTTTTATTTTTATTCTCATATATCTTCTCTAAAGTGGTCGGAGAACCACAACAAGTGGTATCAGAGCTCCAGGTCGAGAGCTTGGGTTCAAATTTTGAAGAAACAGAGCCTCTGTTCTTCAAGTTGGTGTTTCCCAAAGTTGCTCAAATAATTAATTTGACAATACCAAGTTAAAGTACTCGATGAGACGAGAACAATCAAGTTCACCGGAGAGAAACGCAAACGCTCATGCGCCCGCACGTGCCGTTTGAAATTTTCTGCAGCAGTTCACGCGCCTCACGCACCGCACGCGCCGTCTGGAGGTTGAAGACGACCACGTCAGCAGACACATCAGCGCACCCAGCCACGTCATCTGCCACGTGACCCGACACGTCGTCAGCCACTCAATCGCCACATCATCTGCCATGTGTTGACACGTCAACACAATCTGCCACGTCATCAGAAGTTTCTGAAATTACGGAATAGCCTCTGAATTATTGGAAATTACAGATTGACCCTTGTAGTTTCTGTATTTACAGGTTAAGCTAGAATTTTTGTGAAATTACATTTTTGCCCTAAAATTTCTGGTAGTTATATTTTGACCCTGGAAGAGTCAAGTCCACCATTTTCGGCTGTTCCGGACGCAACAGTTAACTCCGTTTTGCCAAATTCAGCTCCATTTTTGGTCAAGCCATAATGTCAATGGAAGAATCATCTTCGGGAGCTATGGTTAAGCTCACTGCCACAAATTATACACTTTGGAGACCTCGGATAGAAGATCTCCTCAATTGTAAGGATCTGTTTGATCCTATAGAAGCTAAAGGAGAAAACCCCGATCCTAGCAAAGAAGCAGAATGGAAGAAATTAAACAAGAAAATGATCGATCAGATCAGGCAATGGATCGACCACAGTGTCTTCCATCATATAGCGAAGGAAACGGATGCATATGCCCTCTGGACAAAATTGGAGGACATGTACCAGGCCAAGACTGCTCGGAACAAAGCCCTGTTGCTTAAGCGATTGGTAAATCTAAAATTACAAAGTGGAACTTCTGTAGCCAAGCATACCAATGAGTTCCAGAGCTTGGTAAATCAACTATCTGCTATGGATTACCAACTAGGGGATGAGGATCAAGCCCTCCTACTTCTAAGCTCTCTTCTAGACAGTTGGGAGACATTGGTAGTCTCTCTCAGCAATTCGGCCCCGAATGGCAAACTTAATATGTCTATGGTTAAGGATGCCCTATTTAATGAAGAGGCCAGGAGAAAGGACATTGGCATGGATCAGTCACATGCCCTCGTCACAGAGAGAGGAAGACAGCAAAGAGGTGGTCGAGATAGGGGGAGAGGCAGGAGCAAGAGCAGAGGCAGATCTACAGACGGCAGAAAATCATCATATAAGTGCTATCATTGTGGCCTGGAGGGTCACATGAAGAAGAACTGCAGAAAGTTGTTGAGAAAGCAGAGGCTCCAAGGTAATCAGCCGAAGAAGGATGGAGAGACACTAGTCACTGTTACAGGAGAAGTGGCGCTCTGCTTCACCGAAGAAGAGACACGCCTTCATATATCAACCCAAGATGTTGAGTGGGTAGTCGATACTGTAGCATCCTACCATGTCACTCCACACAGAGATTTCTTCAAAAAGTACAAAATAGGAGACTTTGGTACGGTAAAAATGGGAAATTCCAATTTCGCAAAGATTATATATTCAGGTAAAAACGAATGTTGGTTGTACAATCACTTTGAAGGATGTCCGTCATGTTCCAGATCTTCGGCTTAATCTACTTTTGGGAGCAGCCTTAGACAAGTAAGGCTATGACAACTACTTCAGCAAAGGCACATGGAAAATGACGAAAGGTGCCATAGTTGTCGCCCGAGGACATATTTGTGGAATGCTGTACAAGACTCATGTGAAGATATGTGCAGATAGCCTCAATATTGCAGAAGGAGAGGTGTCTCAAAATCTATGGCACCAGAGACTCGGTCACATGAGTGAAAAAGGATTGTCCACTTTGGCAAGAAAGAAGCTTATCACTGTTTACAAGGATGCTACGCTAGATCCTTATAATCACTGCTTGTTTGGTAAGCAACATAGAGTCTCCTTCAGTTCCTCTGCATCGAGAAGATCAGAGTTGCTTAGTCTGGTGCACTCTGATGTTTGTGGTCCCATAGAGGTGGAATCATTAGGTGGCAACAAGTATTTCCTGACCTTCATTGATGATGCTTCTCGGAAGGTGTGGGTATATTTCTTGAAGACAAAGGATCAGGTATTGGATTACTTCAAACTGTTTCATACCATGGTAAAGCGTGAAACAGGAAAGAAGCTGAAATATCTCCGCTCAGATAATGGAGGCGAGTATACTTCCAAGGAGTTCGATGCCTATTGCAGAAGACACGGCATTCGACATGAGAAGACAGTCCCTCGCACCCCACAACATAATGGAATAGCCGAAAGAATGAACCGAACCATTATGGAAAAGGTCAGAAGTATGATCAGTATGGCTAAACTGCCAAAGCCATTCTGGGGAGAAGCTGTTCGTGCCACCTGCTATTTAATCAACAGATCACCGTCAGTACCGTTGAATTTTGAAATTCCAGAGAAAGTGTGGTCGGGTAAGAATCCCTCCTACTCTCATTTAAGAGTGTTTGGTTGTTTAGCTTATATACATGTATCCAAGGAGCTCAGACAGAACCTCGATGTAAGATCTACTCCATGCATCTTTATAGGATATGGAGATGAAGAATTCGGATACAGGTTATGGGACCCGAAAACAAAGAAGGTTATTAGAAGCAGGGATGTAGTATTCTATGAAAACCAGACAATGGAAGACATTGAAAAACCCATAATGTCTCCTAATTGTAGTTCTAGTGCCGAGAATTTTTGTCATAATCCAGCACCAGCACAAATAGCCACAAAGGGTAATGAGGTGCATGAAGATATACCAGAAGCAGACCAGGAGGAAGAAGGGGATATTGAGCAGGGGGAGACTCAATCCTCTCAAGCAGCTGCAGGGCCATCACAGTGGTCAGATGATGGTACATCTCTTGAAACCAGTGGTTTACAAGTTCGGAGATCTGAGGGAGGCCGAATTCCATCAAAGAGATTTCCAGAATCTGAGTATATTCTGCTTACTGAAGAGGGGGAGCCAGAGAGTTTCCAGGAAGCTATTTCTCATTAAGAGAAGTAAAAGTGGCTGCAAGAAATGCAAGATGAGATGGAATCCTTACAGAAAAATCATACTTATGAGTTGGTTGAGCTTCCAACAGGAAAGAAGGCACTAAAGAATAAATGGGTGTTCAAGCTCAAGAAAGATGGCAGCGGAAGGGTGGTGAAACACAAAGCCCGATTAGTGGTCAAAGGATTTCTTCAGAAGAAAAGAATTGACTTTGATGAGATTTTTTCACCAGTGGTAAAAATGACTTCAATTCAAGTCATCTTTGGTTTAGTAGCAAGTCTAAACCTAGAGCTTGAACAGATGGATGTGAAGACAGCATTTCTTCACGGTGATTTATATGAGGAAATCTACATGGAGCAGCCAGAAGGATTTAAGGTTTCAGGGAAAGAAAACCTCGTATGCAAGCTAAAGAAGAGCTTATATGGCCTCAAGCAAGCACCAAGACAATGGTGCAAGAAGTTTGACTCGTTTATGGTGAGTCAAGGCTATAAAAGGACTGCAGCAGACCAGTGTGTTTATATTCAAAAATTTTCAGGTGGAAACTTCATTGCACTTTTGCTATATGTGGACGACATGTTGATCATTGGACAAGATGCAATGAAGATTAGTCAGCTGAAGAAAGAATTGTCTAAGTCCTTTGATATGAAAGACTTAATACCAGCTCAACAAATTTTGGGAATGCAAATAATCCGAGACAGGAAGAATAGAAGGTTATGGCTATCTCAAGAGAAGTATATTGAACGGGTGATAAAGAGATTCAACATGGATAAAGCCAAACTGGTCAGCATTCCACTTGCAAATCATTTCAAGTTGAGTAAAAGATTGTGCCCCTCATCCAAAGAAGAGATAGAGGAGATGGCTTCAGTACCATATTCTTCAGCGGTAGGAAGTTTGATGTATGCAATGGTGTGTACCAGACCAGACATTACTCACGCAGTAGGTGTTGTGAGCAAATTTCTTTCAAATCCTGGAAAGAAACACTGGGAAGCAGTCAAATGGATTCTCAGGTATCTTAAAGGTACATCGAAGCTGTGCTTGTGTTACGGAGGAGGTGATCCAATCTTAGAAGGCTATACAGATGCAGATATGGCCGGAGACCCTGATAATAGAAAGTCTACATCAGGTTATCTCTACACTTTTGCGGGGGGAGCTGTGTCATGGCAGTCAAGATTGCAGAAGTGTGTTGTTTTATCCACTACTGAAGCAGAGTACATTGTCGCAGCGGAAGCGGGTAAGGAAATGTTGTGGTTAAAGCATTTTCTCACAGAATTGGGCATCAAGCAAGAAGACTACAAGATACATTGTGATAACCAAAGTGCCATGGATTTGAGCAAAAACGCAATGTATCATTCCCGTACAAAGCACATTGACATCCGCTATCATTAGATATGCGAAGTAATAGATCAACAGTTGCTGAAACTAATGAAGATCCACACAAAAGAGAATCCAGCAGATATGCTAACAAAAGTTGTTGCTAAAGAAAAGCTGAAGCTATGCAGAGACATAGCCGGAATGGATGGCAGATGACCATCAGTTTAAATGCGGCTGGAGGGGGAGAATTGTGAAGTCCAGCCGCACCACCACTGCACCGACAGTGTGAAGACTGCTCAACCACCATCTTTGACAATGGCCATTACTGCATTTAACACCAAACTCCAACTTGCTCAACAATTGTGGGCTACTGTCAGAAGCTGTTGAAGATTGTGGCTATGCAACCGACCTTATAAGCCTATAAATAGGCTCCATCCCGTTGCATGCAAGCCAAGCCAAGAGAGAAAGCTCAATATCATCCCAAGTGAGGAGTATTGAGAGTAAACTCCGAGAGAGAGAGTGTTTAAGTTCCAGAGAGAGCTTGAGAGAAGAGTGAGCAATTCCAGAGAGAATTTGATAGTGTAGAGAGAGGTTCCACGTGAGAATCCTCCACGAGAGATGTTTTTATTTTTGTATTCTATTTCCAAGAGAGTAATAGAATTCTTTTTATTTTTATTCTCATATATCTTCTCTAAAGTGGTCGGAGAACCACAACAGTACTGTAGCGGCCACCCAAACTTCTAGTTGAATTACATTCGGGACGTCGTAGAGATCACTATCTCTTCCTTGAATTGTCAGGTTCTTGAAATCAACGCAAGCATGCATATATACTCTCACTGCTGTTAGGATGGATTACTGGAACAATATTTGTCCAAAAACCCAAACAGCCCTACACAAAACCACCTTGGATATGAACTTCTTCAATTATAGTTCGGATGCTCAAGAAGCAATGCTGTTATTTGGATGCGAGAAATCCGATTATTTTCCAAACCATTTCAATTGCACGAATATAGATCAAATTCAGATACTACCAATTACTTTGTAATCGAAGGAATCATGACCACAAAGAGTGCAGACTTACCAAATGGAGCCTGCGTAGGAGTGACAATCCGAATTTTCCAATCACAAGCCAAGGTTTTAGAATCATTCAAGAACGCATCTGAGCGTAATCTAATAAAGGCAGTGAATTCCTGGTTCCGGTTAAATTGGCACGCCAATGATAGTCTCTGCGATCAATGTGATCATTCCAGTGGCCGGTGCGGCTACAATCTTAGTTCAGGTGGATTCTCCTGCTATCATCATAAAGGTACGAATGTATGGGATTTGTTTATTTTTTGGTATTTTGTTTTCATTTTGATTAAAATGAATATAAAATGTAGGAGGTGGCATTCTGAAGCCAGCATTAGTATTGACTCCGAATCCAATATTATTTACTACTCTTGACTTGGTCCATTATCCAACCTAATTAATTCCAAACCATAGTACCAGTTACCCTTTGAAGTATTTTAACAATAACATGTTTTAACTTATATGCATGTCTTAATTTGTTGACTAAGCAGATAGCCAATCATCATCATGACTATGATAATTATATAATTTGATTAAAACAACTAATAAGAGAAAGTTGGAAAAACAAAGGAAAAGGACAAAAAGAAAATGGAGGAAAAAAAAAAAAAAGATAATATGTGTGTGTGTGTGTGTGTGTGTGTGTGTGTGTGTGTGTTTATTAATATATTTATGGAGTTGATCTAGCCAAACTATTTCAACAAGGTAGAACCACTTTTGACATTTTATAGAATTTTTTTTTTTTTAATTGGAATGGGAGATTTGAACTTAGACGTTCTAAGTAGGAAACACTAAATTTTGTCAATGTAGTATCTCCAAAGAACAACCGCTTTTTATATATGAAGCTAGTTTTATGTAGCTAAATCAATGATATTTTATGAAGTTTTGCGTAGAACTATATTATTCCGCTCGGCTGCCAAATAAATATATCTTACTAATAATTGTAACATGCGAACACATAAGGTTCATTTCAACTCATCCACTAAATACCTTTAGCACGATTTCAGCTTTTTATGTAACACCCCGTCCCGAACCATGTCGGAATTTTTGCACGTTGACCGAGGTTGACGGTTGATCGTTGACCGAAGGGGTCAAAAGTTGACTTTTTGATCCGGTTGGAATTCTAGGTTGACTGAGGTACCGTTACGAAGTACATGTTGACACGAGTTCGTAAACTAGTAGCACGTCGAAAACGGAGCTACGGTTTGAAAGTTATGAGCAAAACAAGTTGAGGTCCAAACTGTCCAAGGGGTGCCGGAGTTGACTTTTTATTCATGAAAGGTTGAGCTTTGACTCATGCATGGTTGTGAAGTGCTCGTCGATACGAGTCCGTAGACTAGCGGCACGTCCGATTTGGACATGTGGTTTGAAAGTTATGGACCTGTAAAGTTTTTCAAATACTGTATTATTTTAATATTATTTTTACACGCATAACGATGTGCCACGTGTTACTCAATGAAGGTGACCATGTGTCACCATGGTGAAATGCCACATGTCAACCATGTGTAAAATCAAATTATTTTTATTATTATTTTAAATAATAATATTTTTTATTTAATTATTTTTATTTTTCCTTTTTTCTTTTCTCTTTCTTTTCCTTTTCCTTTTTCTTTTCTTTTTCTTTTTCTTTTTCTTTTCTTTTCCCCACGTGGGAAAACACCCTTCTTTTTCTTTTTTTCTTTTTTTTCCTTTCTTCTTCCCCGAGCCCGAGAGACCAAAAACACGCAGCAAGCTTTTTCTCCCTTTCTCTCTCCTTTGACTCTCTGTCTCTCTCTGTTTGACCGGCGTTTCGCCGGATTTCAATCCCCAGAATGCTACACGCGCCGGCCACCGATGTAGCCCGCCATCTCACGACCTCAGCCACCAAAATCCCGGCCAGCCGCCGCCGGATGCGCCCAGATCGGGCCGGCGAAGTCACGGCGGCGAGGAGAAATTTTTCCGGCGATTCTCGCCGTTTCCGACCAACCCAGCCCGTCCTATAGCTCTAGCCCACTATTTTCGACCCCTCTGAGTCCATTTCCGGGGTTAGTTTGCCCAAAATCCCCACCGTTTGAAAGATCCCTCAAGATCAAAACCGGCCGAACCTTCCCGACCAAATTCCGGCCACCTCCGGCGGAATTGGGGTCGATGGAGACCGGATTGGTGATCCTCGTTCCACGAGCTTCGATTCGGTATATCATTCGCCTATTTTGGTTAAAGTTTGTGTTTGACCCCCCGGGTACCGGGTATTATTTACCCGATTAAAATATTAATTTATTTGACTGTCTGTGAATTTTGTTCTAGGAGCACCGGTGAGTCGTAGAATTGATCCCGTGGTGGATCGTAGGTTAATTGCGTGCTCCAGGTGAGTGACCCACCTTTAAAAATATTTTTGGGGTAATTAATTGTATTTATGTGGTATTAATTTGATATCTGTAATTTGTGCTCATGTGGTGTATTTTAAATACAATCGGGAAAAAATATTATTTTATATATATAATTACCCATTGGTGCTAAATGAAATTTTGGGGTCATTAGAAATTTCCGATTATTATTTTATCATGGTTTAATTTATTATTTATGCATGAGCAAAGTGTATTTCGGTAGTATTTGTACGTGGTTTTCAGTATTGATTTTTCGGGCATAATTGGGTTAAATATCTTGCGAAAATATTGGTTTAATTTTATAAATTATGCCCGCGGTATTTCAATTGTTGAATTTCGTATTACGAGAAAATGTATAGTTTTATCTGTTATCGATGTTTTCGTACCGGGTTGTTGAATAAAAATATGTGGGATGGTGTTTTGTGAAAATTTAGTATACTTCCCACGGTAATTTTGTAAAATGGTACGGTTGGTTATTATTGTTTATTTTTAGACGCACTCATACAGTATTGGTGTTCTGGTGTATGGTGTATGGACACGTGGTAGCACGCGGTTATTATGTGGTTTAGCGTGGGGTTATTACTTCACCCGTGAGTTGCCATTGGACCGTGGGCAGGCAAGGTTATTGTTGTGCACAGCCGCCCCCCTCCTTGGCCGGGTGATGGTTTTTTTAGCAGCGGTACTGTCGGGACGCCGTAGTGACCGTTGCAGGTTTCTCTCTTTAACCCCCCGCCAGTCGGTGCTCAGGACGCTGGGTATCGGAGGGCATCACCGGTATATGGTGTGGTGCGTCGGTGTAAATTGCAAATAATGTTTTAAACCCCAAAGGTGTTCTAAAATTAATTATTATAATTTATTGCAGTTTATTTATATTTGGGGTATTTATTTGTTTATTTGTTGTTTATTAATTTGTTGGTTCCTTGGTTTTCGGGAAGTACGTACATCGGGTTTTGCGAAAAGGTTTTAAAAAGGGGAACATTTCAAACGGAGTGAATAGTGAGGGTTTTGAGAGAAATTATTACTTCAAATATTTATTTATTTATTTATTTAATTGTTCGGTATTGCTTAATTAAATTCCTTTATTTTTATATTATTATTATTAAAGGTGTACAGTAGATAGGGTCACTCACTGAGATGATTAGCATCTCACACTCTTAAATTTCGTTCCCCTAGGTTCAGGTTGGAGACGTTGATTGTCCGGCCGAGCCCAACGTCTCAGTTCATTGCCGAAGGTTCAAGAAGTTTTTTTTTTTCCCTTTTCCTCTCGATCTTGTATTGCTTCTTTATCTGTCATTTTATAAATTCCACATTTGTTGTATAATGCTCTGTATATTGTATTGGACGTGTAGTTGTTTTTATGCACTGGGTTGCTGCTGTTGTTTTCTTTTGAAGTGCTGCAATTTGTGGAACAATTTGTAGTATCGTGGGAGGAATAAGGGGATGTTTTTAGAAGTGTGTTTTCAGTGCAGGTAATTTGTGGTAAGTAAATCCCTTAGGGGAGGCTCTGCCGGATTTTCCGTTGGAGGGTTCGGTAGGGTTTCCCTGGGATCAGGGCTGTCTAGGGTTCCGGGGAAGGAATTCTGGACGGGTCCTGACATTTTAGAAATAACAAAAACAAAAACAAAATATTGATGCCAAAAGACCGAGACTATTGCCTAAAATGAAGTTAGGCGCAAAGGCTTCATTTTCTTCAATATATGAACTTAATACTATTCTTTTTTAACCTATTTTTCCTGCAGTTGCTCATGAATCTTCTTCCGAGCATAAGTTGTTCATAGGTAAAGATATCTCCATCCTTTTTTTCTTATTTTGCCAATCGTACGTAATACAATGAAGTATACAATATACAGCTTAAAATGGTTTTCTGAATATAGGTATTTCAGCCGCTGTGCTTGGGTTTATGATAACTTCTGTCTTAATTCTACGTACTTGTAATAGAGAATGGGTATCAAGTAAAGCAATGGTCAATTGGAAGAAAAGCAAAACAGAGGAGTTCGATGAGGAGGCATTTATGAAGTGTTACACATCATTTTCCCCGAAGAGATATGGTTATTCAGACATCAAAAAGATGACCAACTCCTTTGCAAACGTAATAGGGAAAGGAGGATTTGGTTGTGTATACAAAGGAACACTACCTGATGGTCGTCTTGTTGCCGTTAAAATCCTCAAAGAGTCTAAAAGCAATGGAGAAGAATTTATCAATGAAGTTGCTATTATGAGTAGAACTTCTCATGTTAACATAGTTACTCTTCTTGGATTTTGCTATGAGGGAACCAAGAAAGCCTTAATTTATGATTACATGCCCAATGAATCGCTTGATAAATTTATTTTCAACCATGAACCTTCGAATACGACACCTTGTCCAGAGTGGAATACATTGTATGAAATTGCTCTTGGCATTGCACGAGGACTAGAATACTTGCATTGCAGTTGTAACACGAGGATTTTGCATTTTGACATAAAGCCTCAAAACATTCTCTTGGATAAAGATTTTTTTTCCGAAAATCTCTGATTTCGGACTAGCCAAACTGTGGCTAAAAAAGGACAGTGTTGTTTCGATGATCATGGCTAGAGAAACTGCAGGATACATAGCACCAGAAGTATTTAGTAGGAATTTTGGTGGTGTATCATAAATCCGATGTTTATAGTTATGGAATGTTGGTTATGGAAATTGTTGGAGGAAGAAAGAATATTAATGATCCTAGAGTGCCTCATACAAGTGAAACCTACTTTCCATTTTGGATTTATGAAGATATGGAATTGAGTAAAGATTTAAGAATTTTGGGAGTTAAAACAGAGGAAGAAAATGAAACGAAGATTTTATTGGTGAGCTTTTGGTGCATTCAGACAAATCCATCAGACCGACCACCAATGAGTCAAGTAGTAGATATGCTACAAGGAAACCTTCAATCCCTCCAGATTCCACCAAAGCCATTCTTGTTTTCTCCTGAAAGGTCTCCTCAACATTGATAATTTTTTTAACAATTTCATTGTCAAAATTATTTCAAATCCATTAAAATCCATCATTTTTTAAAATTAATGATTTTTTTAATACCATTAGATTTCGAAAGAATTCTACAAAGTCCTAATTGAATACATCTAGATTTTAATAGGATTTTATAAAATTTATTAAAATCTGAATTAAATACCACTATATTTGGGTAGACTCCTTTAGGCCGTGTTTGTTTCACCGGATTGGGCAGGCTAGGACAGGAATGTATCCCAGTCCGGTGTTTGGTAGCAACATTTAGAGAATGGGACAACTTGACCTGTACAGTGAAAGAGTCCCACTTCCGCAGGATTAAACTGACCCATTTTCCACCTGGGTCAGTTTTGTCCCAAACTCATCGTCCCATTCTCCTCTCTCTCGCTGGTGTCTCTCGCTGGTATCTCTCGCCGAAGCAGGTCCACTAGATCGTCTCAACAATCGAAGCAGCTCTTCCCCGGTGAATGTCCATGGCCTCTCGAGACCTCTGCATCCCTCTAAGGAAGAAACACGGCCGATTAGTATGATTTCTTCTTCTTCGTGTTCTCTCCAATGTCTGTATTTTGATTTAATGATTCTGTTTTTTTTTTTTTTTTCTTGGGAAGAAGTTTTGATTCAGAAAGAAAGGAGGTTTTTTTAGCTTTGTTTTTTGTGTTGTGGGGAAAAAAAGAAATACTATGATATATCTGATAGTTGTTGTTCTACTACGTTCCGCAACACGCATGTATGAATGTGTTTACTTTTGTTATGAGCATCTTCATTCAAATTTCCCATAGCCATGGTTCATTTTTTGTTTGTTTACATTTCTTAGGAATTATTTTTGCTTCTAGTTAAATTTGTTGATCGATGATTGTCTCACAAACTGACCACTTTTTTTCAAACCTTCCCTTTTTCTGTTTTTCCTTTAGATTTTTCTTCACTAGCGGCTGCTTATGGTCGTGGGTTTTCTATTTTAAAAGAAAATAAAGATGAGGCATTCAGAGTCTTAAGGTCATATTGTCCTTTGTTTTTGTGCAATCCCCTAAAAGAAACAAACTTCAAAGTGGCTTCTTTGTCATTTTTCTTTTGATCTATTGTGGTTTTGTTATCCAAATTCAAGAAAACAAGGAAAAAAAAAAAAGTTCAACTTGTATATTTATTAACTTTATATGTTTTAAAATATATGTTTTTGGCTTTTATGTTGTTTTGTATTAGTTTATAATTATTGAGCTGAGAAGTGGGGCAGAATAGAATTGGCAATCAGGATTTTCTGGGGTTAGAGGTGTTTCAGTGTGCTTATTACATGTGGAGATTTGGGAAGGTTGTTTGGATGAGATGAGGGATGTTATCAAAGTTGATGAACTACTTGAGGGCTTGTTTTTGGCCGAGGTCGAATCGATATGTTCATACGGGTTCAGATGCTGGAGGTCGCCGAGATGGGCTTTTATGGTACAAAGATTCAGGGCAGCATTTTAATGGTGAATTCTCAATGGCTGTAGTCCAGGCTAACAATTTACTCGAGAATCAGAGCCAGATTGAGTCTGGCAATTTGAGCTTGCATGAGTCTGGTCCATGTGGTACTTTTGTTGGTGTTTATGATGGACATGGTGGGCCGGAGACTTCAAGATTTATCAATGATCACCTCTTTCAGCATCTCAAGAGTAAGTGGATTTTTTAAACTTTATGAGTGGATTTTTATGCTTCAGGAATCTTTTCAACAACCTTGTCGGCTTCAATTGTTATGGTTTCAAATTCTTATTACTCTTGATTGATTGTTGAGAAAGTTGCAGGGGAAAAAAAGGTTTATGAGAGAGATTGGCTATTTGGTGATGGGGATATGATAATGTAGCCGGCCTCTACTGGCTGGGACCTTTCCAAGTTATAAAAGAGAGAATTTTTATCCATTTGAGTCTTAATTTTAAAAATATGAAAGATTTTTACCCCAATAAGCCAAATAGTTATCTTTTAGATTGGTGGATTTTACTTTCTTGGATTTTTCATATCAATAAACTTCAGTTACTTTGAGTTTCCATTTTTCTTTTTTTTTCCCCCACCGTTTCTTGACAGTTAATTGTAGCTTGGAAGTTTGGAACATAAATTTTATGGTTGAATAGCAGCTTCTATGATCCATATTAAAGACCTTGTTGTGAAATTTTCTTTTTTGAATGAAATCTGCAGGGTTTACTTCAGAGCAGCAGTCTATGTCTGCAGATGTAATACGGAAGGCATTTTAAGCAACAGAAGAGGGTTTTCTCTCTGTTGTCACCAGACAATGGCCTATGAAACCACAGATTGCAGCAGTTGGATCTTGCTGCCTTGTTGGTGTTGTTTGTGGTGGATTCCTTTACATTGCTAACCTTGGTAATCAGAAATACTGTAAAAGTGATTTTAATTGGTTAAAGTAACTAATGTTGGTAGATTGGTGGAAGTATTGTAATTTCATAACATAGACAATTCTAGGTATAAGTTGGTTGAGATTTAAAGCGGCTCAACATTTAACAAAAATTTTACAAAGCGGCTCAACATTTTAAGTAGTTTATGGGTGTTAAAAAAAAAATTACAAATGTATTATAAATATTATTAAATTATTTTTATTATTAATTAATTGAACATATAAATATCTATACAAAAAATATTAAATATAAGTAATAATAAAACTTTAACTAAATATAATATTTAATTTTTTTGTAAATATAAATATATTTTAAATCTTTTCATATTTAACAAAATAAAAACTATAATTATAAAATAGTCCAATCAAATCTGATCCTGCACAAAACATGGGACAATTAGTCCAACATTCAGTCCAGAACTATATCAAACACAATACTGTACTATTCGATCCTGTCCAGTCCGAACCTATCCTGTCCGATCCCGTCCAATCCGGACCTATCCTGCGTAGCAAATGCTCCCTTAGAATTTAAATTAAATATTTTTAATTTTTTAAATAATTTCAAAATACTTCAATTTCAATATTGAATATACTCTTTTAAGATTATATACCAAATGCAGCCGTGATCCAAAGGACCAAGTACATCGATGCTTTTATAATCAAATCTTATAAAAATGAAAAAAAAAAATCGCAAACAAAAATTGCTCATAAAAAGGAATATTAACACGTTGAAAAGTCAGCAATTCTTATTTTATTTATTTATTATATTTTTTTTTTGGGGGGGGGGGCAAGAGTCAGCAAATTGAAGAGGCAGAGTTTTTTGTTTTTGCTTTCGGGATTGAAGAGGCAGAGTTGTTAGCCACCAAAGACAACACTAATATCCAATCGATATATGATCTTTTTTTGTTCGCAAAATATAGATTATGTTTTCTAAATTATAGGATTAGTGCGTACCATTAGGTGACCAAGTAGAATTCGAATTCGAAGTTAAGGAATTCTTTTTTTTTTTTTTTTAATAAGAATTCAAAGTTGAGAAATTGAAACAGATGAGACGTCCCATCTATATGACACCATTTACTTAAGTACTCGAAAACAATAGTAAAATTAACTAGCACTTTAATTTAAAACTATCCAAAAAAAAGCATATACTTATCATTTATTTTCTCAATCGGTCATGATATATATTTGTACTTTTCTACTCTACTTTTGACATCTGTTCCTTTGATATAAAATATATAACTTTTCTTTTTAGGGTTGTGGACCATATAATAATAACTTTATGTATGTACCTCAATCAATGACGTTTCATAGAAATAATTATAAGATGCTTTCCTTTGGACTATATCGTCTACCCCACCCCCAAAAAAAAAAAAAAAAAAAAAAAGGTCTCATTAATAATATTGATTCTATAAATTCCACGCCTTCCATAGGAATATCCTTTTTTTTTCTTCAAGTCATCTTCAACATCTTCTTTGGACGTTTGCATGTACACAATCTCCTATTAGAGTGGGAATACTTCAAAAATTTTCGTTGGTTTTTTTTCCATTTTCTAAGTCCTAATCAGCAAACAGATCAATACCCCAGCAGCTGTATGGAGAATATAACATAACATGATCGGATCATGAAACACATTGATCTAATGACTTAATTATTATATCATCATGACGAAATGGAAGCTTTTGATTTTGATGGGTTTGTTGTTTTGTTGGGAAACACTTGTTAGTTCACGTGGACAACACTGCACTTGATCCTTTCACATGGACACCTGTTATTTCACATGCACAAATATGGACGGTAAGTAAAGAAATTTTTGGCTGCAGAAAAAATTTCCACTTCCTTTCATATTTTTGGAGGACATGGATTTTTTCTGCCCCCTCCTCCTGTTCCCATTGTGAGTCAGCCATTAAAATTTAAAACTTGTTTTTTCCATTTTGTTTTAACCTAAGTCACCTATATATTAAGCTTTAAGTGAGACTCCTTTTCATTAAAAATAAATTGTTGCCTCTTATTTGAAGTACACTGAAACAAATTTTTTTTTTTTTTTTTTTCCTCCTAGGTTTTCTTTTCGCTCAAAAATGCATTTCCTCTTCCCAAACATCGTCTTTTTGATAATCTTCGTCCATGGCCCATCAATATCTGTTTGTGCTGATAACGAAAAATACCACAACTGTGGCAAACTCATTGAATGTGGAAATATCCGGGATATTGGTTATCCCTTCTGGGGATTGGGAAACACCAGACCAGATTACTGTGGCCCTCCAAATTTCCAGCTGAGTTGCATAAACCACGTTTTACATATCACAATCTCCTCCCAGGATTACCGAGTCCTGGATATCGACGTTGTCAAACATGAGCTCAGGCTCGTCAGGAAGGATTACTGGAACAATGTTTGTCCCCACACAGAGCTCCATAACACCACCTTGGATGATATGTTCAGCTTCTTCAATTATACTTTGGATACTGAATATATGACTCTGTTATATGATTGTAAAGTCAAAATCGGTATGCTCAACTACTTCAATTGCAGCACATCTGGAAGAGACACTGTAAATTACTTCTTAACAGAGCTTATAACACAGAATAACTTGCGAAAAGCGACTGCAGTTCATACAAGTTTTTATGGAAATTGCAAGGAAAGTGTAGTGGTTCGAGTTTTTCAATCAGAAGCTATGGTTTTGCAGAATGATACTTCTTCATTAAAGGATAAGGTGATAAAGGCTGTGAGTTCCGGGTTTGGTTTGAAGTGGGATGCAAATAATACTCTCTGTGATGCTTGTGAAGGGACTAACGGGAGGTGCGGTTACAACCCTGTTTCTGGTGAATTTGTCTGCTATCAAAACCAAGGTTTGCTCTTCTTCTTTTGTTTGTTTATTTTTATTTTTATTTTGAAGAAAAAAAATATGATGTAGAACTTCATAATATTCTGATTGATGAAGCGAAATCAGCTTACTCTGTTTTCTCTGTTTCTAAAAACAAACATTTTCAGAATAATCCTGGAATTAGAGATCCAGCAGGAGTTCAATCTGGTTATGTTTCTTGCAGATAATATTTCATATATAACATGTTTCATCTCCTTAAGTTTAACTATAAAACTTTGTTCTTTACTCGAAACCAAAAAGCACAATAGTTATGCTATAAGGCCTTGTCTGGTTATGTAACTTAAAAGCTGTTTTTGTTCTTTAGGCCTCGTTTACGTTTAGTCAAATATTGTGACTTATTACTTTTATAATCAGCAATAAGATACAGCTTACCTTTAGAAGATAAGACTCTAGCAAATATCGAATATGAATGCATGATCCACATTTGACACGACGCCACAATCATCACTGATCATTTTTGGAGAAAAAAGAGTCGGAAAGACAAAATATTATGGCATTTTTTTAGTTAGTATGCTTATTTTCTGTTCTTCAAAGGAGATTTTAGTTTTGATGAACTCATTTTTATTTTTACCTATTTTTGGCAGATGTTAGATCGTCTCTGAGGCTAAGTTGGGCCATAGGTAAAAATGTCACTATGATCTTATTCTTACTATGCTCCAATGAAACATATATAATAATACAAGTTAAATAATTTTTTGGAATGTAGGCATTTCAGTAGCTGTGCTTGGATTTTTCACAATTTCTGTGGTGATTTTTTGTATCCACAAGAGAAAATATGTATCAAGTAAAGTTATGGTATTTTGGAATAAAGACAAAACAGAGGAGTTCGATGTGGAGGCGTTTATAAGGAATCATATTTCATTTGCACCAAAGCGATATAGTTATTCCCAAGTCAAGAAAATGACAAACTCATTTGCAAACTCAATAGGAAGAGGAGGATATGGTTGTGTATACAAAGGAACACTACCTGATGGTCATCTTGTTGCAGTAAAAGTCCTAAAAGAGTCTAAAAGTGATGGAGAAGAATTTATCAATGAAGTTGCAAGTATGGGTAGGACTTCTCATGTAAATATAGTCACTCTTTTCGGATTCTGTTACGAAGGAACCAAAAGAGCCTTGATTTATGATTACATGCCCAATGGATCGCTTGATAAATTTATATTTAATCAGGAATTTAAGAATATGCCTCGTAGTTGTCTAGAATGGAAAACATTGTATGAAATTGCTCTTGGCATTGCACGAGGACTAGAATACTTGCATCGTGGTTGTAACACGAGGATCTTGCATTTTGACATAAAGCCTCAGAACATTCTTTTGGATGAAGATTTTTGTCCAAAAATTTCTGATTTTGGTTTAGCTAAACTATGGCTAAACGAGGAAAGCATTGTATCGGTGATTGGTACGAGAGGAACTGTAGGATATATAGCACCTGAAGTATTCAGTAGGAATTTTGGTGGAGTATCTCATAAATCTGATGTTTATAGTTATGGTATGCTGGTTCTGGAATTAGTCGGAGGACGAAAGAATATTAATGCTAGAGTTCACTATACAAGTGAAATATACTTTCCTTCTTGTATTTATGAAGATCTAGAATTAGGTAGAGATTTAAGGGTTTCAGGAGTTGCAACAGAGGAAGAAAAAGAAATAGCAAGGAAGATGGTAATGGTCAGCTTCTGGTGCATTCAGACAAATCCATCAGAACGACCCCAAATGAGTAAAGTAGTAGATATGTTAGAAGGAGACCTTCAGTCCATCCAGATTCCACCAAAGCCATTTTTGTTTTCTCCTCCAAGGTCTCCTCAGCAATATTCCACGAAATCATAATAATTAATGTTTATGTATATAAGCATAGTACTTATTATAATTGCACATACTAGTTTTTCTCTTTTTTAGTATTTGCCCAATTTTCTGTATGTTTCTAATTTTCTCTCAGTGAAGCTTTTGCTTGAATAAACATAACGAAAAAAAGAAAATAGCAGCAATAGTTTTATAGTCAAACCTTTAAAAAGTGAGAAAGAGAAAAAAGGGATTTGCAAATAGAGATTGCCCAAAAAACGGAACATTAATTTCTTGAAGAGACAGAAAATTGAAGAGGCAGAGTAGTTTTCTATTAACGCAAGTACTAATGTCCAATCTGTAATAAATATCATGTTTTTTACATGAAACGTATGAGTTTTAGATATCCCATCTATATCACACCATTCATAAGTCCTCGATGGAAAGCAATGTAGTGACTTTAATTAAGAGACTTACGGAAACGGACAAACGTAGAAAAGAGACTTTAACAAGCTATAAAAAAAAACAAAAACAAAAGAGGCTTTCGCAAACCTATAAAAGAGGACTAGCTAAGCAGAAGTCTTAGCAAAGTCAGAAGTCCTTGTTTAATTATAAATATGTACTGTAAGAATAATTATTTTATTTTTAGGCAAAAAAATGGACTTGGAACCTATAAAAGAGGACCAATTAAGCAGAAGATTTTGCAGAATCCAAAATTTTTGTTTAATTATATAAAATATGTAATTATACTGTAAGAATTCTTATTTTATTTCTAGGGAAAACAAAGATAATAAAAGATTTGACATGATGGGAAATAAACAAAAACAAAAGTGAGTTTCACAAACCTAAGCCCACTCAACATCAAAAAAGCAAGAAAAGTGAGTCCTAGGAGAAACACCAATAGAAGTTTCCATCGGGTGTCGATTGTCACACCCTAAGTCTATAAAGTCGAAATATGATAAAAATTATACTTATAACACTTAAAAGAATTTATAATGGAAACATAAAAAATCTCTAAACATCATTAATAAATAATATCTAAAATACATTTCGAAAAATAAACTTAAAAAAAACTCTAACATCCAAAAGGTTTTTCAATCTAAATAATATAAAAATAAAAACAACTAAGCACCATTATCATATGTCAAATCCAACCACTTTGAAACTATGAAGTATCTGAAACCATAACAATAAATAATGAGTATAAAACTCAGTAAGTTATTGAGTTTTTCATAATTCTAAAATAAAAAAATACTTAAAATCATAACAAATAAATATCCAAAAATAATCTTTAACAATATAAACATGATTTTCATATAAACTCTAATTGTTAAGTACTTAGTAGGACTTTCCATAACATAATATTATCCATCGGCAATCCGAAATCCAAAATCCGAATAAATGCCTGTGTGAGGCATGTAACAAGTGGGGAAACATAAATTTTAAAAGCAAACACTCACACCCGAAGGTATGAGCCATACCCCTATTGTGATCATCAGTAGGTCCTCCCACATGAAACAATACGTCTAAACCCGAAAGTAAAGAACCATAAATCACTAGGAAATATCCGTACATGATTAATCTCAACATCCGAAAACATATCATAATATATCCATAAATGCCTACTAAATACTAACAACCAGAGCAAAAACACATATATCAATAATCCAATAATTTCTTTGTACAATACATATATATTTCATAAAATATAAACTTATAGAAAACATAATAAATCAATAACATAAGTACATATTTGCTATGGTTTCAATTTTTAAAAAGTCCAGTAACTTACCTTGATCAGCAAAGTCCACAAAAGATTAACAACTTATGAATAATACCAATAGTCTCTCATCAGTATAAAACAGAACCATCATATACCATAATTATCTTACGTATAAATCCCATAATCAAGCTCTTAAATTCAAACAAAATGAATAAGAGTTGATACCATAAGATCATCATAGCTTAAGCCCCAAATCTTCAAATCATAAACTTAGAACAAGATCAAATCACCACAAGCCGAATAAAACATATTAATCCATAAACAGTCTCTAAACAAGAATTAAATTCCTTATTTAAACGACATCATCTAAATATTAAAAATTATGAGGATATTGTACACATGAATAAGTGACTGTGATTAAAAAAATTTCATAAAATAATAATGAAAAACCATTCAAAACTCATTGAAAATTTAACAAAGAAATACTGAAACTATTAGATTTTCAAAAACCTTCATTCAATGCTCAAATTGTTTCTCTTTCATGAAATTTTGTATGCATTTGGAATTTTACAGATTAAAACTAGACACTTGCATATACTCATATAAAATTTTAAAAGCCAAACAAAGGTCGAAAACATGGTCAAATTAAATTTAGTAAGTAAATGACAGAAACTGAAAATCAGCATTTCACAGGGAGTCCGGTCTACATAAAAATTCATTAAAAATAAAATGCAACTCCAAAAGCAGTAATATTTTACAGTGTTTCAATATATATAATAATGATATATAAAAAATTATTAGGTCAAAAGAGATTGAAAACTATCTAAAATCGAATTTTATTCTTTACTAAATGGACCAGAAAAAAAATTCAGACAGCTGGCTATAGGTAAATTAGAAATCACCACGGCCAAAATATAACGGATTTGAAGCTAAAAATTTTTAAAATAATATTAGACATATATAGGATAAAGTATACAAATTTTCAGGCAAAATTAATTTCGTTTGGATCTGTTTTGAAATTTTTCCATACAAACCATATTACAATCGAATAGAAAAATCAGACAAAATGCATAAATTCATAATTTCGTAATAAATTGAAAACAGATCCAAATCACCCAAAATAAATTTCTAAAGATGCATAAACATGTGTATTTTCATCCATAAAAATTTTAATTCCAAAATAAACCTTTAAAAATTTTAAATAAATTCAAACAACCACTCTGTACAGATCCCAAATAAATTTCAGATTAGGGTTTCAACAACAACTCTTCAATTCAACCTTAATCAATACTTCTATAATCTGAAAAATTCTCAAATAATATCATATAACAGAAAAATATCAGAAAACCAACCTTGATCACTTGAAAGATTTAGGATCTTCCTTCCTATGCTCCAAAATTTCTTCAGAAATTTCAAAATCTCCAAAAATACTGTATCCCTAACAACCTTAATGGAAAACTAAAATCCTAAATTAAGATCAGGAGCCCTTAATATTAACCCTAATAGCTTTTAGGGCTAGAAGAAGAAAACTTACCCAATACTCTAACGGCACAAAGTTGAAAACAACGTAAAAGTAACACGTATTTTTTCTTCCTTTTTATAAAACCAAAAATAGAGTAAATATACTTTTTTTTTTCCAATTTCCTAATAAAATTGATATATACTTATGACCAAACCTATTAGGATAAAAACTCTATTTTTTTTTCTTTAAAAAAATAAAAAGTTATAAAACCTTTTTTTTTACTTTAAATATATATATATATTACTCGTACATTACAAATCCCCCCCTCTTAAAAGAATTTCATCCTCGAAATTGATTTACCTTAAATATCAAATAAATGGGGATACTTCTCGTGAATCTCGTCTTCACGTTCCCAAGTGGCTTCTTCTACTGTATGATTTCTCCATAGAACTTTTACCAAAGAAGTCTTCTTAGTGCGTTGTTCTTTTTCCTTTTGGTCTACGATTCGGAGTGGTAACTCTTCATATGTAAGATCTCTATTGAGTTGAAGATGCTCAAAACTAACCACAAGTGAAGGATCATGAACGTATTTGTGGAGCATGGATACATGGAAAACATTATGCACTCCAGATAATGCCAATGGTAAAGCAAGCCTATAAGCTAAATCACAACTCTATCCAGAATCTCAAGAGGTCCAACAAATCTCAGACTTAGCTTGCCCTTTTTCCCGAATCGCATCACCCCTTTCATAGGAGTAATCTTAAGAAACACCATATCCCCTATAGAAAACTCCAAATCTTTCCTTCGATTGTCCACATAACTCTTATATCGACTCTGAGCTGCCTTCATTCTCTCCTTTATCTTAACGATGACTTCGCTAGTATTTGAACAATCTCTGGCCCTAAAATCTTTCTTTCTCCAACATCATCCCAATGCACCGGGGACCTACACTTATGTCCATAAAGTGCCTCATATGGAGCCATTTTAATACTTGTGTGATAACTGTTATTATAAGCAAACTCTACCAAAGGTAGATGCTTATCCCAACTACCAGTAAAATCCATCACACATGCTTGAAGTGTCAGGACCCGTCCAAAATTCCTCACCGGAACCCTAGACAAGTCCTGATCCCAGGGAAACCCTACCGGACCTTCCAATGGAAAATCCGGCATAACCTCCCCTAAGGGTTGGACTTACCACAAATTTCCTGCACTGAAAACACACTTCTATATACATCCCCTTATTCCTCCCATATTACTACAATTTAATTCCACAAATTTGCAGCACTCCAAATAAATAACAGTAAATCAGTGCATAATTAATAACTAAATGTCCAATACAGTATACAGAGCATTATACAAATAAATGTGGAATTAATATAATGTCAGATAAAGAAGTAATACAAGATGGAGAGGAAAAAAAAGGAAAGAAATGCTTCTTGGGCTTTCGGCAATGAACTGAGACGTCGAGTTCTCCCCTGACAATCAACGCCTCCCAACCTGGACCTAAGAGAACGGAATTTAATATGAGATGCTAATCATCTCAATGAGTGACCCTAACTACTGTACAATTATAAAGCCACGATAATTATAGTACACTTGATTAATTAAGAATAAATAAATAATTAATTGGAAATAATAATTTTCCTCAAAACCCTCACCATTCACTCCGTTGGAAAGGTTCCTCTTTTAAAACATTTTCGCAAAACCCAATCTTTTATATCCCAAAAATCAAGGAAAACAATTAGTCAATAAATTTCGAATAAAATACAAGAATTTAAGGATCCAAATTTATAATGGAAATAAAGAATAAGACATCATTGGATACCATAAATAAAATCATAAATAATACTTATATTAAAGAAATTTCGCATAAGAACAAAAATAAATCCAATATATAAATTATAAAATTTATTGTTTAAATCAAGGAAATAACCAAAGGAATATTTTAAATCAATTTAAACATCTATATAAAACAATTGATAAAAAATATAATAGAATTTATTTTAAAATATTAATCGATTTAAATGATAAAATCAAGACAAATAACTCTTAAACATTAATGAGAATAGGTAATAAAATTACGATAACAATTCCATAAAATTTGTGTAAAACTTTAAATTTAAATAAATAATAAAAACAATAATTTATACAACATATACAATATACCATACGATGTACCAATCTGTAAACTGTGGGATACACCCACCTCACGACCCTCAATATATGAAAGGTGTCGTGGAAATAATAAATAACCGTCGGGATGTACCTAACCTCACGGTCCGTGGCAATAATAAACCGTTGGATGATACCAACCTCACGGCACCGTGGTAATAATAATAAACCGTCGGATAAACCCGACCTCACAGTCCGTGGTAATAATAGATAACCGTTGGATGAAACCAACCTTACGGCACCGTGATAAACCCAACGCGCGGTAATATAATGTAATATAATACTGATCCAAGGTATTGGCATTACATGGTACATCAATTTAAAATGACCGATACAGTATCCTACTGTATCATAATCATAATTTAATTGTCAAGTTCAACCGCTTGTTCAAATATTTCAAAATCTCAAAACATCATTTCATACGAAAACCAGAAATACCACAGTGAAATATATTCACCATAAACCAATTTTAAGCACATAAAATTATAAAATATTTGATCGTACTTAAAATTATATGATTTTCAATCTGGTTTCTCAAACCAAATAGTTTCCAAAATGATTTAAAATTTCAATTTAAATACCAAAATATTTAACTACTCCAAGTTCACTTATGAACCCATTAGAATATAAAACCATTTAATACATTGTCAAACCTTACGTAAAATGACAACTCATATTTAATAAGGCAAATATTTTTATATGCATAATCCAAACATTCAATCAAATGGTATATAAGCCAATTATTCGAACACATATATATTATATTATACCCCAAAACAATTTTTAAAACTAATAACCATAGCAATAATTAAAATAAATCAAACCACAATTTCTTTAAATTTCCAAATATATTCTTTTGGCACCAAAACATATATTAAAAAACATTATAAATTAGCAATACAATTTATCTGGAAATTCTCTTAATATCAAATACATAAAACATATTTATCAAATATTTAATTATGAGATATTTCAACAATGAAATTTGATAAAATTTACCAAAATCTGAAATTCCTTAGAACCAGCATATTTTATGATGCCCAAATATTTAATTCCGTTCAATTTTGGCATCAAAAATTCCAAATATAAATTTACTAAATATTCAACACATCAAACATATTTTCAAATAACCAATTAACACAAAATATATATATTTTAACATCCCAAAATAATTTTGAAGGTGGGTCACTCACCTCGAGCACGCAATTAATTCAAGATCCTCCATGGGATCAATTCCACGACGTACACATGCTCCTAGAACAACAATATTACACATCTTAAATAAATTAATATTTTATTCGGGTAAATAATACCTGGTACCCGAGGGCCTAACATAAACGTTGTCCAAAATTGACAAATTATAAATCTATGGAAAGCTTGTGAGATGAGGATCACATTACCGACCTCCATTGAGCTCAATTCAACCGGCGGTGGCCGGAATTTGGCTAGAAAGCTTCGGTCGATCTTGATCTCCTTGTATCTCGCAAATCGACTGGAGTTAAGTTAATTGGAGCTCAGAATCGGAATTAGAAGATCCAAATTAGTGAGAAAGGACCGGTTGCACGACCGGTGGCTGCCGGAAAACCGACAAACCAGCGACACACCGGCCGCGGGCGTTGGAGGCCGATCCCGGCGCGTCCGCTGGCCATTCAGTTGGAGATTTGGCCACCGGTGTCGCCCAGTTGCGGGCTTTCACGTCGGCCGGCGCGTGTGGTCATCCGGTGGCCGAAAACGGAGAAACGGTAAGGGCCCGAGAGGAAGAAAAGGAAAGGAAAGGAAGAAGAAGGAGGAAGAAGAAGAAGAACGAATTCAGGGGGGGCTGGGTCTTTTTCCCACGTGGGGGAAGGAAAAAGAAAAAGAAAAAGAAAATAAAATAAAATAATTAAATAATATTAAAAATAATATTATTATATAAAATAACAATAATAAAGTAATATGGTATTAAGCATGGTTGACATGTAGCATCTCATCATGGTGACACATGGTTACATTTATTAAGTCACACGTGGCACATTGTTACACGTTTAAAAATAATATTAAAATAATACGGTATTTTAAAATTTTGCAGGTCCATAACTTTTTAACGGTATGTCCAAACCAGGCGTGCCGCTAGTCTGTGGACTCGTATCGACGAGCATTTCACAACCATGTATGAGTCAAAGCTCATTTCCCCATAAATAAAAAGTCAACTCCGGCACCCTTGGACAATTTGGACCCCAATCTTGTTTTGCTCATATCTTTCAAGCTGTAGCTCTGTTTTCAACGTGCTACTAGTCTAAGAACGCGTGCCAACGTGTACTTCGTAATGGTACCTCAGTCAACATAGAATTCCATCCGAGTCAAAAAGTCAACTTTTGACCCCTTCAGTCAATGATCAACGGTCAACCTCGGCCAAAGTTGGAAAATTTCCATTGTACTTTGGGACGGGGTATTACATGAAGCATGTCTTCCAAGGTTCGTATGGTCCTCTCTAACTGTCCATCTGTCTGAGGGTGAAATGCAGTACTAAAATTAAACTTCGTACCCATAGCTTTATGTAAACTATTCCAGAAATTTGAAGTAAACCTCGGATCACAATAAGAAATAATCGATAAAGGGACTCCATGCAACCTCATGATCTCATTAACATACAACTGAGCATAGTGATCCATAGTGAACATGGTACGTATAGGCAGAAAATGCGCAAATGTGGTCAAACAATCCACAATGACCCATAGAGCATTACAACCCTTCAGTGTCTTCGGCGACCCAACAACAAAATCCATTGAAATTTTCTCCCACTTCCATTCAGGTACCATTAAAGGTTTTAGCAAACCAGATGGTCTTTGATGCTCAGCCTTAACCTGCTGACAAACCAAACATTGCTTGACATGGTGAGCAATTTCTCTTTTCATATTCACCCACCAAAAAGTCATCCGTAAATCATGGTACATTTTATTACTACTTGGATGAACTAAATATGGAGAATTATATGCTTCGCTGAGGATTTCTTGCTTCAAATCTTGATCATTGGGCACACACAATCTATCTCCAAAACATAGCCCTCCATCATCTGATATTTTAAACTCAGGCCTTTTTCCAATTCCTATTTCATATTTAATCTTAAGTAAAAAGGATCATCAAATTGTTTCCCTCTTATCCTCTCAATCAAAGTTGGTTTTACAGATAAAGCAGTTACAAATGCATGATCTCCATTCTTCACAACCACAATTTCTAAATCCTCCATATCCTTTAAAATCTGCTTTTGTGTAGTTAACAAAACTGCGGTAAAACCAATAGACTTCCTACTCAAAGCATTAGCCACCACATTAGCCTTACCAGGGTGATAATTAATCACACAATCGTAGTCCTTCATCAACTCCAACCAATGCCTTTGTCTCATATTCAACTTCTTCTGAGTGAAGAAATACTTAAGACTCTTATAATCTGTATAAATTTAACACTTTTCATAATACAGATAATGCCTCCAAATTTTAAGAGCAAAAACTACCACTGTTAATTCCAAATCATGGGTAGGATAATTTTTCTCATAATCCTTCAATTGTCTTGAAGCATAAGCAATGACTTTCCCATTCTGCATCAACACATGTCCTAGACCCTTATAAGAAGCATCACTATATATCACAAATCCACCAGAACCTGTTGGAATGGTCAAAACTGGAGCAGTGACCAAATATTGTTTGAGCTTTTCGAAACTCTTTTCACATTCATCCGTCCACTGATACTTAACATTCTTCATTGTTAATTGAGTCAACGGTGAAGCGATCTTAGAAAAATCTTGCACCAAATGACGATAGTCACCAGCCAATCCTAGAAAACTCCTTACTTCACCTACTGAAGTCGGTCGAGGCCAATTCATCACTACTTCTACTTTACTAAGATCAACAAAAATTCCTTCTTTGGATGCTACATGGCCAAGAAATGAAATTCAATCCAACCAAAATTCACATTTCTTGAATTTTTCATGCAATTGGTTGGTTCTTAACACCTCTAACACCTTCCTTAAATGATCTTTATGTTCCTTATGAGTCCTTGAATAAACTAATATGTCGTCAATAAACACAATAACGAATTTATCCAAGTAGTCTTTGAAAACTCGATTCATTAGATCCATAAAAGCTATAGGAGCATTAGTCAACCCGAATGGCATCACTAAAAACTTACAGTGACCATATCTTATTCTAAAGGCTGACTTTGGAATGTCTTCCTTTTTGATACATAATTGATTATACCCAAATCACAGGTCAATCTTTGAGAATACACAAGCTCCTTGTAGTTGGTCAAACAAGTCTTCAGTTCTTGGCAGTGGGTATTTATTCTTTATAGTTACCTTGTTGAGCTCCCGATAATCAATGAATAACCTCATAGTCCCATATTTCTTCTTAATGAATAACACTGGAGCTCCCCAAGGCGAAACACTTGGTCTAATGAACCATTTGTCCAATAAATCCTGCAATTGCTCCTTTAACTCCTTAAGCTCTGAAGGTGCCATTTGATAAGGTGCTTTAGATATTGGTCTTGTATCTGGTGCTAGATCACTCTTAAACTCTACCTCTCGTTCAGGTGGAATTCCAAGCATTTCATCTAGAAAAACATCATCAAACTCATTGACGATTTGTACATCAGATATTGTCAAGTTTTCCTTTGAAGTATCCACAACACTAGCCAAAAAACCTCCACAACCTTTCCTCAAACATCTTCGTGCTTGCAAAGCTGAAATTACTTGAGGGAAAGGATATAGTTTAACACCTACAAATTTAAACTCATCTTCGACTTCAGATTGAAACACAACCTCCTTCTCAAAACATTTCACACTAGCATGATAAGTTGCCAGCCAGTCCATGCCTAAAATTACATCAAAGTCTTGCATATCCAAGATTATCAAATTCGCAACTAGATCTCTACCGTCAATACTAACAATGCAAGACTTCAAAACTTGACTAGCACACAATATCTCCCCAGAAGGGGTAGCTACACACATCTCACAATCTAATTTCACAGGTTTCAAGTCAAGTTTACATGGAAAGCTATGAGATACAAAACAATATGTCGAGCCAGAATCCATCAATACAAAAGCTAAGTGTCCAGAAATAGGAATAGTACCTGCCACAGTAGAAGGTGAAGCCTATGGATCATGTCTAGTAAGCGCATAAATACGTCCCTGAGTGAGTTGGTCCCTTTTAACCTTTTGAGTTGCATTCGCAACGTTAGGGCAATTCTTGAAGAGATGTCCACGCTTTCCACACTTGAAACAAGCACCAGTCTTCCTATAGCATTCACTTGGGTGTTTATTTCCGCAAGTCTCACATGTAGGATATTCCATCCTTCCAAACTGTTCATTCTTTGCTTTCTTTAGGTCTCCTTTTCTCCCATCAGATCTCTGTTTGATGTTCTTATCCCAAGTCCTTTTTCGTGATGGGCTTCTACCTCGCTCTTTAGACTTAGCTTTCATAGACATCTCATCATCATTCTCTAATATCTGGGCTCTCTAAAGAACCTCACCATAGTTCGCAACCGCAGCACTGAAATTGGCCTTCTTAACCCATCCCTAAAGCCTCTCTCAAATTTCTGAACCTTTCTTTCATCAGTATCAACAAGATGAGGTGCATATCTGGAAAGTTCATCAAACTTCCTCTCATACTGGGCTAATGTCATCTTACCTTGCTTCAACTAAATGAATTCAGCAATCTTGTTGTCTCTCCATGTCTATGGAAAATATTTATCATAAAATAACTTTTTGAATCTAACCCAAGTGATTGGGTTCCTTTCCACATCCCAAGCTCTACTAATCATCTCCCACCAAAGGCTAGCATCTTGCTTCAACATGTAAATAGCACATGTGACCTTCTATGCGTCAGTGCACTCCATAAAATTGAAAATTTTCTCCATCTCTCTGATCCAATCTTCAGCTACCAATGGGTTAGTTGATCCTTCAAAAGATGACGGTTGCAACCTTCGAAATTGCTCAACAATAGTTGCATTGCCAGCACGAGGTTGTTGTTGAACTGCATTTGTCATTGCCTACATAAAGTTCTGAAACAAGGCCGTAAAATCATTTGCTTGAGGTGCCTATGCATTTCCTGGTGGTGGAGGTGCATTCTCTTGATTAACAGCCAGAACATTTCCAAGGTTGTTAATGTCTTTTCTACGAGGAGTCATACTACACAATAAAAATATATATATAGAAAGATAAGCATAAATTTCCTAAGATCACAAAATAAACCTTAGCTCTAATATAAAAACTGTCACACCCCAAGTATATATATTCAAAATGTAATAAAAGTCATACTTATAACACTTAAAAGAACTTATAATGTGGAACATAAAAAGTCTCCAAACATCATTAATAAATAATATCTAAAATATACCTCCAAAAAATGAACTAAAAATAAACTCCAACACCCAAAAGGTCTTTCAAGCCAACTAATATAAAAATAAAAACAACTAAACACCATTATCATATGCCAAATCCAGCTACTTTGAAACTATGGAGTACCTGAAACCATAACAATAAATAATGAGTATAAAACTCAGCAAGCTATTGGGTTTTTCATAATTATAAAATAAGAAAATACTTAAAATCATAACAAATAAATATCTAAAAATAATCTTTAAAAATATAAACATGATTTTCATATAAACTCTAATTCTTAAGTACTTAGTAGGACTTTCCATAACATAATATTACCCGTCGTTAATCCGAAATCCGAAATCCGAATAAACTCGTGTGTGAGGCATATAACAAGTGGGGAAACATAAATTTTAAAAACAAACACTCACACCTGAAGGTATGAGCCATACCCCTACCGTGATCATCAGTAGGTCCTCCCACATGAAACAATACGTCTAAACCCGAAGGTAAAGAACCATAAATCACTAGGAAATATCCTTACATGATTCATCTCAACACCCGAAAATATATCATAACATATCCATATATGCCTACTAAATACCAACAACCAGAGCAAAAACACATATATCAATAATCCAATAATTTCTTTGTACAATACATATATATTTCATAAAACATAGACTTATAGAAAACATAATAAATCAATAACATAAGTACATATTTGCTATGGTTTCAGTTTTTAAAAAATCCAGTAACGTACCTTGATAGTCCACAAAAAATTAACAACCTATGAATAATACCAATAGTCTCTCATCAATATAAAACAGAACCATCATATACCTTAATTATCTTACATATAAATCCCATAATCAAGCTCTTAAATTCAAACGAAATGAATAAGAGTTGATACCATAAGATCATCATAGCTTAAGCCCCAAATCTTGAAATCATAAGCTTAGAACAAGATCAAATCACCACAAGCCGAATAAAACCTATTAATCCATAAACAGTCGATAAACAAGAATTAAATTCCTTGTTCAAACGACATCATCTAAATCTTAAAAATTATGAGGGTACTGTACACATGCATAAGTGACTGTGATTAAAAGAATTTCATAAAATAATAATGAAAAACCATTCAAAACTCATTGAAAATTTAACAAAGAAATACTGAAACTACTAGATTTTCAAAAACCTTCATTCAATGCTCAAATTGTTTCTCTTTCATGAAATTTTGTATGCATTTGGAATTTTACAGATTAAAACTAGACACTTGCATATACTCATATAAAATTTTAAATGTCAAAAAAAGGCTGAAAACATGCTCAAATTAAATTTAATAACTAATTGACAGAAACTGAAATCAGCATTTTACAGGAAGTCCGGTCTACATAAAAATTCATTAAAAATAAAATACAACTCCAAAAGCAGTAATATTTTACAGTGTTTCACTATATATAATAATGATATAAAAAAATTATTAGGTCAAAAAAGATTGAAAACTATTTAAAATTGAATTTTATTCTTTACTAAATGGACCAGAAAATAAATTCAGACAGCTAGCTATAGGTAAATTAGAAAATCACCACGGCCAAAATATAATGGATTTGAAGCTAAAAATTTTTAAAATAATATTAGACATATATAGGATAAAGTATACAAATTTTCAGGCAAAAATAATTTTGTTTGGATCTCTTTTGAAATTTTTCCATACAAACCATATTACAGTAGAACAAAAAAACCAGACAGAATGTATAAATTCATAATTTTGTAATAAATTGAAAACAAATCTAAATCACCCCAAATAAATTTTTACAGATTCATAAACATGTCTATTTTCATCCATAAAAATTTTAATTCCAAAATAAACCCTTAAAAATTTTAAATAAATTCAAAAATCACTCTGTACAAATCCCAAATAAATTTCAGATTAGGGTTTCAACAACAACTCTTCAATTCAACCTTAATCAATACTTCTATAATCCAAAAACTTCTCAAATATTATCATATAACAGAAAAAGATCAAAAAACCAACCTTGATCACTTGAAAGATTTACGATCTTCCTTCCTATGCTCCAAAATTTGTTCAAAAATTTCAAAATCTTCAAAAATATTGTATCCCTAACATCCTTAATGGAAAACCAAAACCCTAAATTAAGATCAGGAGCCCTTAATATTAACCCTAATAGCTTTTAGGGCTAGAAGAAGAAGAAAAAAAAGAAGAAGTGTTACTTGATATTCTAGCGGTGCAAAGTTGAAAACAACGTAAAAGTAAAACGTATTTTTCCTTCTTTTTTATAAAACCAAAAATACAGTAAATACCCTTTTTTTTTTCAATTTCCTAATAAAATTGAATATACTTATGACCAAACCTATTAGGATAAAAACTCTATTTTTTTTCCTTAAAAAAATAAATAGTTATAAAATCTTTTTTTTTCTTTAAATATATATATATTACCCGTATATTACATCGGTAGCATTATTGCCATGCTAATAAAAAAAGTAATAATAAAATGGAATTTTTTTTTTTTTTGGTCGTTGATGAAAAAAAAAAAAAAAGATTGTTCAAAAATTTTGTGAAACTGATGTCCTAATTAATGATCAGGACTTGAAATATGAGACTAGATGCTTTCCCCTTCATCTCAAAGTAGAAGTGCCTTATGAAGGCATCTATTAGCACTTGGATAAGGTTTTGATAAGTTATTTTTATTTTTTTAACTTAGTTATTTTTATCATAATTGCAACAAAATTCCAATATAAAAGTAAGGGAGAAATTAAGATTTAAAAAATCGATATCGATAAAAATATTGAAGATTTAAAATATGAAAATACCCATGAGATATTAAAATTTATTAAATATTAATAAAAACTCATAAAAATGATAAAAATTTATGAAAATTATATTTTAAAAATAAAAATTTTTATTAAACCTTTAGTATTAATTTATTTAATTAATTAACTATTAAATTGACGTTAAAAATTACAAAACTATTAAATAAATTTTACACTTCTCTTAATTGATTAATGTATAGTAAGCATTAATATATTATTATCAATAAAAAAATATACAATAATAACAAATATAATATTATCAATAAAAAATTTAAATGCATGGAAATTATGAAAATTTTTAATAGTATACAAAAATAGAAATTTTTAGGATTTTTATGAAAATTATAAAAAATTTGAAGTAAATATTTAATGAAAATTTTGATAGAAATTTTATAAAAATATCAAAAATTTCTAAAATTTCAACCATTTTTTTTATAAAACAATTTTTTTTTCCTTTTTACTTTTTTAAAATACAAAAATTTTGACAAAATTCTTTTTTTTTTTTTTTTTTTTTATTCCATTGTCGAGACAGTGGGAACGGAGTATCCAAAAAGTATTAGTGTAACGACCGTATTTCTGGAACCATCCTCACTTGTCAGGTTTGGATAATTATGTTTGTTCATGATGAGTGGCAATTATGTTTTCAGTTTTATTAGTCTTTCACAGCTAAGACTAATCTTCAAATCATCAGACAGAAATCTATTTTCTAATTATATTCACCAAAAAAGATCTGTTTTCCAATTATCAATTTTGTGGTGACATGGAGTTAGACAATCTTGGCTTGTTTGGTATGTTGAAATGTATTAACTCGTATTCTATACTCCATTATTATGTATTATATCAGTTGTGTTCAATTAGTTTGTATTATATAAATATCGTAATATTATATAGTATTTGGTGAAAAATAGTATTATATTATAACTTTTGTAAAAATCATTATATTTATTCAAATAAAATGATTTATTTTTACAAAATTTGGTATTAATAATTATATTACCCAAAATAAACAAAATTAATTATTATTATTATTCATATATTTTTTTATAAATTTAAAATAGATAAATTTATTTTTTATTATTACTCATATAATTTAAAGAAATTAATTACATTGTTCATAATATATTTAATAGAGTTTTGATTATTATTCATGAAAATAGTTACATTATCAAAAGCAATATATGTATTAAAAGAATTAAGAAAATATTTTAACAGTAAAAAGTAAAAAAATTAATAATATTGAATTTTCTATTATAACTAATAAAAATAAAATTGTCATTATTTTTTTAATATTATAATCAATTTTCTTTAATAATTACATTATCTTTAATATATTAATTTTAATAATAATAATATCTAAAATTATATAATATTAAAATTAAGAAAATTGTGCAGGCTCTTTTTTTTTTTTTTCCTGTTTATCAAGAAGTTTAGTACAGCATTAATTAAGAAGAATGATTTTTTTTTTTTTAAATTTTAATAACAAAATGCAAGAGTTGTGTACAAGAGCTGTGTAAGTGGTGCAAGTAGACCTGGCAATTTGGATCATGACACGGCGACACGACTCGAAAACGACACGGAATAAATGGGTTTGGGTTTATTATAAATGGGTTCGGGTCATAATCGGGTCAACCCGTTTAACACGATTATTAATCGTGTCATTTTCGGGTTGACCTGTTTAACTCGAAATTGACCCGTTACGACCCATTTATTAAACGTGTCAATTTCAACCCGACACGATTATATACCTATTACAACCCTTTTAAATTAACATTTTATCACTAATATAATATTTAATAACTAAAAAATATTATAAATTAAAAATTTTATAAAAATAATTTTCTATTACTAATTTTTTAAAAACAAAAAATACATCTTTAATAAAACAAAAACATAAAAATAAAATAAAATAAAATAAAATTTCGGGTTAATAGGTTAATTTTCGGGTTAACGGGTTAATAGGTTAGTTTTCGGGTTAATAGGTCAATTTCAGGTTAACGGGTTAATAGGTTAGTTTTCGGGTTAATAGGTCAATTTCAGGTTAACGGGTTAATAGGTCAACACGACCCGTTAAAATAATCGTGTTAAACGGGTCGTGTCGTGTTGACCTGTTTATAAACAGGTCGGGTTAGTGTTTTAGGTACCTGACACGATTAATAAATGGATCGTGTTCGGGTTAGGTATTTTTGACACGATTATTAAACGGGTTGACACGAATACGACCCACCAACCCGAATTGCCAGGTATAGGTGCAAGCGAGTGGCAGAGATGGAGTAGAAATGATTATGATTGGGAGGCAAAGTGTAATAAATTCCAAAAATTGGAGGGCATTGTCATAAATAAGCAAAAAATTAATAAATAAATAAATAGAATAGTTCAATACATCGATAACCCAACCGCCTTGTGGGATTAAAAAATACTGGCCAGACGGTATTAAGTGGCAGGATCAACTTTTTTTTGTGCGCCTAGATAAACGTGTGATTACTTCCAAACGTTGTGTGGTACGGAATGTATAAAATATTGCCCATTTTGTATGTGCTACCAAACATACCCATAGTCTTTTTTATGATTGTGAAGGGACTAAAAGTACGGTGCAGTTATAACTCTGTTTCAGGTGAATTTGTATATCAGAACCATGGTTTGCACTTTTTCTTTTTTCGAGAAAAATAATCTGATGAAGAACTCCATAACATTCTGATTAATGAACAGAAACCAATTTACTTTGCTTTCTCTGTTCGTAAAAATAATACTATCGACATATTAATCCTTGAATTAGAGATCCAGCAGGAGTTCAATCTGATTGTGTTGCTCGCTCGAAGAAAATACTTTATATAGAAATGTTCAATCTCTTTAAGTTTGGGTTTTGTTTTCTGTTATTGTTTTATTACAAATCTTAAAAATAAGTATGCAATTTACCTTGGCACAAATGTTATGCAATAAGGCATGTTTGGTTAAGTAACTCAAAAACTATTTTCGAAATTTAGGCCTAGAAATGTCAACGGTGTGAGGTGGGGTTGATTTTTAAAATTCTATCTCTGTCTCAATGGAAAATTTTCTATCCCGTCCTCGTGATTTTTTCCGTTTTTTTACAGACAAGGCGGGGATGAGGATTCCCCAATCAGAGATAGACAGAGCTGTTTTTTCTGCTTTTTTTTTTTTTAATCATTCATATAATTTTTTTTTGAAAAATTTATACAATTTTTTTATAAATAAAATAACCAAAATATAACAAAAATACAATAAAATATATCGATGTCAACTGTTAAAGTTGAGGGATTAGTATTGGAGCTTATAAAAAAAAAAAATTGATGTTTTACATAAATTAAACTAAAAAAATAAATTAAAAAAATAAATAAATATATATACCGGAGCAGGGTGTTTATTCCCCGTCCCTGGTTCGTCCCGAATCCGTCCTGTAATCCCAATTTTTAGAAAAAAAAAATTATCCCATTAGAAATGGTACACCGGCAAATCAGATCATACAGGACAAATTGCCATTTCTATTTAGGCTCCCTTTCCTTAAAAATATTCACTTACTTTTGTAATAATAATAATAAAGCTAGCCTGGAAGCCATTTTGGCTCTATGCTATTGTCATCAATATCGATTATTTTCGGAGAAAAACTGGTCAGAAAGACAATGTTATGGTCTTTTTTAACTATTATTCTTATTCGTTTACTCTTCTTTAAAATGATTCCCATTCATATTTTAAGTGTACAGAAACAATACCCTTTTTTTTCTAGTTACCTTTCTTCTCTTTCAAAAATTCATTTTTTCTTCCCGAACATCATCTTTCTGATAATCTTCATCCATGGCCAATCAATATCTTTCTGTGCTGAGACCAAAAATACCATAACTGCGGCAGACTCATTGAATGTGGAACCATCCGGGATATTGGTTATCCCCTTTGGGGATTGGGACACTCTCGACCAGATTACTGTGGCCATCCAAAGTTCCAGCTGAACTGCATAAATCGTGTCCTTTACATCACAATCTCTTCCCAGGATTACCGAGTCCTTGATATCGACGTCCTCAAACATGAGCTCAAGCTCGTCAGGAAGGATTACCGGAACAATGTTTGTCCCCAACAGAGCTCCATAACACCACCTTGGATGACATGGTCAGCTTCTTCAATTATACTTCGGATACCGAAGATATGACACTGTTGTATGAGTGCAAAGTCAAAATCGGCAGGCTTAGCTTCTTCAATTGCAGCATATCTGGAAGACAGACAGTAAATTACTTCTTATCAGAATCCACACCACAGAAGAACTTGCCAAATGGTACCGCAGTATATACAAGTTTTGATGGAAATTGCAAGGAAAGTGTGGTGGTTCGAGTTTTTCGATCAGAAGCTAAGATTTTACAAGATGATACTTCTTCATTAAAGGAGAAGCTGATAAAGACTGTGAGTTATGGGTTTGATTTGAAGTGGGATGCAAATAATACTCTTTGTGATGCTTGTGAAAGGACTAAAGGACGGTGTGGTCACAACCTTGTTTCTGGTGAATTTGTCTGCTATCCAAAACAAGGTTTGCTCTTCTTCTTTTCTTTTTCTCTGTGTGACTCTGTCCTTTTTATTTCCAAGAAAAATAATCTGATGAAGAACTTCATAGTATTCTCTTCGATGAAGCGAAATCAGTTTACTCTGTTTTCTCTGTTATTGAAAACAATATTTTCAATGTATAATCCCTGAATTAGAGATCCAGCAGGTATTCAATCTGGTTATGTTGCTTGCTTGACGATAATATTTTATGTAAAACATGTTCAATCTCCTTAATTTTGGGTTTTGTTTTCTATCATATTTAGTTATTACTATTGTCAAAAATAACTTTGTACTTTGCCCTTGGAACCAGAAAGTACATCAACTACAGGCATTGTTTGGCTACGTAACTCAAAAACTGTTTTTGGAATTTAGGCCTCGTTTACTTTAAATCAAATATTTACTTTACTTTATATAATAGTTAAAAAAAATATATATATATACAGCTCAACAGCTTACCCTTGGAAAATAAAACTTCAGCAAATATCAATTATGAATTCATTATCCACAGTTTGTCTCCGTGCTACATTCATCATTCAGCAAATATCAATTATCAATTCATTATCCACAGTTTGTCTCCGTGCTACATTCATCATTGATCATGTTTGGAGAAAGACTGGTTAGAAAGACAAAACGTTATGATCTTCTATTATTAATCTCTTCTTCAGAACGAGATTTGAGTTATATGTGTAAGAGAAACGCTGTGGTACTAGCTAGAATAAGAGGTATGAAATGTTGATTTTCTTTATATGAACTTACTTTTTATTTTTGCCTATTTTTTGCAGTGGTTAAATCTCCTTTGAGGCATAATTGGGCTATAGGTAAAAATGTGTCTATGTTCTTATTCTTACTATGCTCCGATGAAACGCATATTATAACACAAGTTAAATAATTTTTTTGAATGTAGGCACTTTGGTGGCTGTGCTTGGATTTTTAATAATTTTTGTGCTGATTTTTTGTATCCATAAGAGAAAATATGTATCAAGTAAAGTTACGGTATTTCGGAATAAAGACAAAACGGACGGCTTTAATGCGGAGGCATTTATAAGCAATTATGCTTCATTTGCTCCAAAGCGATATGGTTATTCACAGATCAAGAAAATGGCACACTCATCTGCAGAATTAATAGGGAAAGGAGGATATGGTTGTGTTTACAAAGGAAAACTACCCGATGGTCATCTTGTTGCAGTAAAAGTCCTAAAAGAGTCCAAAAGTGATGGAGAAGAATTTATCAACGAAGTTGCTAGTATGGGTAGGACTTCTCATGTTAATATAGTCACTCTTCTCGGATTCTGTTATGAGAGGACCAAGAGAGCCTTGATTTATGATTACATGTCTAATGGGTCCCTTGATAAATTCATATTTAATCAAGAATTTTCGAATACAGCTCGTTGTCTAGAATGGAAAATGTTGTACGAAATTGCTCTGGGCATTGCACGAGGATTAGAATACCTGCATCGTGGTTGTAACACGAGGATTTTGCATTTTGGTATAAAGCCTCAAAACATTCTTTTGGATAAAGATTTTTGTCCAAAAATATCTGATTTTGGTTTAGCAAAACTATGGCTAAACAAGGAAAGTATCGTATCAATGATTGGTGCAAGAGGAACTGCAGGATATATAGCACCGGAAGTATTTAGTAGAAATTTCGGTGGAGTGTCTCATAAATCTGATGTTTATAGTTACGGAATGTTGGTTCTAGAATTGGTTAGAGGACGAAAGAATATTGATGCTAGAGTGCACAACACAAGTGAAATATACTTTCCTTCTTGCATTTATGAAGATCTAGAATTAGGTAGAGATTTAAGAATTTCAAAAGTTGCAACAGAGGAAGAAAAAGAAATGGCAAGGAAGATGGTAATGGTGAGCTTTTGGTGCATTCAGACAACTCCATCAGAGCGACCTCAAATGAGTAAAGTAGTAGATATGCTAGAAGGAGACCTTCAATCCATCCAGATTCCACCAAAGCCATTTTTGTTTTCTCCCCCAAGGTCTCCTCAGCGATCCACAAAATCATAACAATTAATGTTTATATATATATATATATATATATAGGCATAGTACTAATTACAATTGCACTAATTAGTTTTCTCTTTTTCAATATTTGCCCAATTTTCTACATGTTTCTAATTCTCTATCAATGAACCTTTTGAATAAAACCATGAAAACAAAAAAAAAAAAAAAAATAGCAGTAATTTTTTATAATCAGACCCTTAAAAAGTGATACAGAAAAGAGGGGTTGTGCAAAACAGAGATTTCTCATAGAACGAAACATTAATATGTCGAAGAGCCAGCAAATTGAAGAAACAGGGTGGTTATCCGTGAAGACAATAATAAAGTCCAATCTATTATGTTTTTTAAATGAAAGAGATGAGTTGAGATGTTCTACCTTTATGACACCGTTCAAAAGTACTTGATGGAAATATACTACTAATTATTTACCCCAACTTTACCTTCTACACTGTACTTCTAAATTTTTTTCAATTTAACTGTGTCAAAAAGACATAAAAAATAAAAATAAAAATCAATCTAAGGCAATAATTTATTAACCTCAATCCATCTTCCCAATCGGTCATTAATTCATCATAACATCTGTACTTATCCATTCTGCTTTTGACATCTGTTTCATTATTAACCGTTAAAAAAAAAAAAGGACATCTGTTTTATTTTATCAATCTAAAACTTTGGCTAAATTTTTTTCTTTCCATCAGCACATAAACTTGGGGGCCATATTTGTTAATAATTACTTGCAGGGCAGTCTCAACCATTTTTGCGGTCCTAGGTCCCCCCCAAAAAAAAAAAAAGAAAAAAAAAGAAAAATCTTAATTAAATATTAGTTTTTCAAAATTAATTTTTTATATAAAATTTAATTTTTTAACTTTTGAAGATTAAAGTTTTTAATTAAATTTTTATATTCAAGTTTTGAAAATAAATATTTTTTAATTGATGAAACTGTTAAAATATTTAATTTTTTTGAAACATAATTGAGTGTAAATAAGATTTTATTAATCTCAAATTTGAAAAAAAAATTTTATGCAAAAGTTAATGGATATTTCTAGTAGTATTTTATAAATCATCCATGTATTGAAAAAATAATTTTTTTTATAAAATTTAGTATCTAAAATGCTATACTTAATTCCGAATTTATTTATTTTTTTTAATTTTTAGTTCTAAAACTAAATCTAAACCATCAATATCCAATAACATTCCATAAATGTCAAATAACATTTCATGTTTAAAAAGTTTTCAAGATTTAAACATTTTTTTTAGATAATTTTTATCAAGCAACAAACCTATCAAGTGCATTTTTTTGAGATTGAATAAATTCTTCTACATTTACTTTTTTCCCACACGTCTTGCATATCTAAAATAATATTTTTCAAAATTATATTTTCTAAGGGATGTATTTATATTCAAATAATAGAAAATATTAAAATGCTTAAAAATAATATAATAATAAAATCCAATTTATGTCTTGTTTGTAATTTCAATTTGATGATACTTTATAATTTGACTTTGACACTAATAGTTGCGTGTGAAGTTTTTATTTAGATTAATAGAATGAGCATCCAGAAGAATTATTGGCCCAAATTGAAAAACCATGTAAAACTAAAATCTAATCGACTTAGTCAAAAAAAATAAATAAATAAAAGATATAAAGAAAAACCAAAAACACAAACTAGAGAAACATGAACAGTAAAAAATAATTAGTGAATAATTACAATAATAAATTCATAGACTATAATAAAAAAAATTATGAAAATGAACATAAATTTATTAAAATAAATAACAAATAACAAACTTACGTGTTTTATTTTGGGACCTTTTGGGTTGAATGACAAATTATGTAGATTGAATATTTAGATTAAACAAATATAAAAGATGAATGAAAAAGGAAAAAAGAAAGAGAGTAAGAGAAAAAAAAATGCATAAACTGGTGCATAAACAAAAAACGGTATTTAACATGTTTTGTCTCTTATTTTACTTATAAAATCCAATGAATTATAGAAAGATAATACAAAGAGTTTTAATTACACTTGATTGATTTTTTTTAATAAAAATAATAAAAAATAACTATAAAATCAATTAGAAATAATTTGAATTTCTAGTCAAACTTTTTATGTTTTTAAAATAATTTAATAATTATATTTTATTTAGTGAATATATAATATATAGGGAAAATATTTTTTATGGCCATAGGCATAGGCCTTTGTGCCTTGTGGCTTAAGATGGCCCATATTACTTGTACGTGTGTACCCAATCAATGACAGTACATAGAAATAATTATAAGATTCTTCAATCTATTTATCAATGCCCTCTAACTCAATTAATTATTAAAAAAAACAAACAAACAAACAAACAACACTTCATTTATTGGAGGGGACACTCTCATGTGAGTCCGAAAACAGTCGCTATATGTGAAAAAAAGTTATCTATATCTTCCACATTTACATTCAACATCTTCTATACACAATTATTCATAACTAAAATATATTTTTAGGTTTAAAGTTCAGATCTCAACTAGATAAGAATTCTCCATCCCCAGATTGTAATAAGAAACAAAATCTTCTAAATTTGGAAGGTGCAAATTTAAAGTTTTGTTATACATACTTGGATTGAAGAGCTTCTATGAACTTCAGAGTCTTAGATTTGGCGCGAACTATAATGTTTGCTCAATTTGATGCAAAAGGTTTAAAAGGTGCTCATTATTATATTAGCTTTGCACACAGAGGATCGAAAATGTGAATTTGAAGATGAAATTCAGTAGGCTTTAGTGAGCTATATATATGGTGTCTAGGTGTCCTTTAGAGTTTTCTTCAACCAATTGAAAATGTCGATTGGCTGTTTTGTTGTTTATTTGCATTCTAATTTAAATTTTCATTTTAAAAGACCAAGAATTATGATATATCTATCTACCTGGACGTACTTAGAAAATCAACCCTATTTCACTTTCACCCATAAAACTGTAAAAAAATATAAGGCGAGCTCACTCCATAATGATAGAAAAAAATCAAATTAAGGGATGGAGATTTATCTAAAATATGAAGCTTAATGAAGAAAAAAGACAAAAAAAAAAAAAGGATAAATCTTGACATTGGTTGAAAGTAGTGTAACTTAAATGGGAATAATAATTGATATAATGAATCGTGTACATTAGAAAACAAGTGTACAACAACTATGTTTTGTTGTTAGATATTGGGTCTGAGAATTTAAATTTGGATTCTTTATTCGAGAAACTAATAATTGTTGTGCGAGTACATTTGAAACAAAGATTTTAACCTTTCTATCTAGTTCAACTATTTCTTCGTAGAAAAATCTTGATTTCACATTTCTTACACACTATTCATCTTTTCTAAAAAAAATATAAAACAAATATATATATATATATATATATATAATTAAAAGTGATTCCCATCTGTATTCCAAGTACTTTCTACTCAGCTTATTTACCCAAAAAAAAAAAAAAGTACTTTCTACTCAGCTTTCTTCTCTCTGGAAAATGCATTTCCTCTCCCTAAACATCATCTTTCTGATAATCTTCATCCATGGCCAATCAATACCTTTCTGTGCTGCTGACCAAAAATACCACAACTGCGGCAGACTCATCCAGTGTGGAACTATCCGGGATATTGGTTATCCCTTCTGGGGATCGGAAAAGACTCGACCGGATTACTGTGGCCATCCGAAGTTCCAGCTGAACTGCATAAACCAAGTCCTTCACATCAAAATCTCTTCCCAAGATTACCGAGTCCTCGATATCGACGCTGTCAAGCATAAGCTCAAGCTTGTAAGGGCCGATTACTGGAACAATGTTTGTCCCCAAACAGAGCTCCATAACGCCACCTTGGATGATGATATGTTCAGCTTCTTCAATTATACTTTGGGTACTGAAAATATGAAGCTGTTTTATGATTGTAAAGACAAAATCAAAGTTGGTGATAATAATACGCTCAGCTTCTTCGAATGCAGCATATCTGGAAGAGAGACAGTAAATTACTTCTTAACAGATTCTATATCACATAAGAACTTGCAAAATGCAACCGCAGTTGTTAAAGGTATCAAAGGAAATTGCAAGGATAGTGTGGTGGTTCGAGTTTTTCAATCAGAAGCTACGATTTTACAGAATGATACTTCTTCATTAAAGGGTAAGCTGATAAAGGCTGTGAGTTCTGGGTTTGGTTTGAAGTGGGATGCAAATAATACTCTTTGTGATGCTTGTGAAAGGACTAAAGGAAGGTGCGGTTACAACCCTGTTTCTAGTGGATTTGTTTGCTTTCGAAACCAAGGTTTGTTCTTCTTTGATTTATTTATTTTCTTTCTTCTCTTTTTTGTTTTTTTTTTTTTTTCTTTTTTTGTTCCAGAAAAATAATCTGATGACGGACTTCATAATATCCTGGTCGACGAACCGAAATCAATTTACTCTGCTTTCTCTGCTTTTGAAAACAACAATTTCAATAAATAATCCTGAAATTAGAGATACAGCAGGAGTTCAATCTTGTTGTGTTGCTTGCTTAAGAAAATTTTTTTACAGAACATGTTCAATCTCCTTAATTTTGGGTTTGTTTTCTTTTACTGTTTTTACTTTAAAAATAACTTTTTACTGTTTTAAAAAAATAACTTCATACTTTACCAGTTTACCTTGGGACAAAAAAGCATATAAAGTAATGCAATAAGGCATTGTTTGGTTCAGTGACTCAGAAACTGTTTATGGAATTTAGGCATCGTTTTCTTTTGGTCAACTATTGACTTACTTTTATAACAGTGAAAAAAAAAGCTTGCCCTTAGAATATAGCAAATATCATATATGAATTCATGATCAACATTTTGACTCCATGCTACGTTAAGATTAGGTTTGGAGAAAAACTGGTAAGAAAGAAAATATTATGGTCTTTTTTAATTATTATTATTCTTCTTCTTTTTCTTTTCTTCAAAGGAAATTGGAGTTATATGTGTAAATACTAGCCAACACATTTTACAAATAGGAAAATTAACAAAATACACAATTTAGAGAAACCCTTGTGAAGATGAGAGGTATGAAATGTTGGTTTTCCTTGATGAGCTCACTTTTATTTCTAATTATTATTATTATTATTATTATTATTATTATTATTATTATTATTCTTTTTCTTTTCTTCAAAGGAAATTGGAGTTATATGCGTAAATACGAGCCAACACATTTTACAAATAGGAAAATTAACAAAATACACAATTTAGAGAAACCCTTGTGAAGATAAGAGGTATGAAATGTTGGTTTTCCTTGATGAGCTCACTTTTATTTTTACCTATTTTTCGCAGTTGTTGAATCGCCTTTGAAGCTTAATTGGGCCATAGGTAAAATGTCTCTATATAGTTTGTTCTTTTTATTTCTTTGCTCCTGTGAAACATGTATATAATAATACAAGTTCAATAATTTTTTTGAATGTAGGCATTTCAGTGGCTGTGCTTGGATTTTTAATAATTTCTGTGGTGATTTTTTATATCCAAAAGAGAAAATATGTATTAAGTAAAGCTATGGTCTTTTGGAATAAAGACAAAACAGAGGACTTTGATGTGGAGGCATTTATAAGCAATTATGCTTCATTTGCTCCAAAGCGATATAGTTATTCACAGATCAAGAAAATGACAAATTCATTTGCAAACTCAATAGGGAAAGGAGGATATGGTTGTGTATACAAAGGAACACTAACTGATGGTCATCTTGTTGCAGTAAAAGTCCTAAAAGAGTCTGAATGTGATGGACAAGAATTTATCAACGAAGTTGCAAGTATAGGTAGAACTTCTCATGTTAATATTGTCACACTTCTTGGATTTTGTTATGAGGGGACTAAGAAAGCCTTGATTTATGATTACATGCCCAACGGATCACTTGATAAATTCATATTTAACCAAGAATCGTCGAATGCCGCTAGTTGTCTGGAATGGAAAACAATGTACGAAATTGCTCTTGGCATTGCACGTGGACTAGAATACTTGCATCGTGGTTGTAACACAAGGATTTTGCATTTTGACATAAAGCCTCAAAACATTCTTTTGGATAAAGATTTTTGTCCGAAAATCTCTGATTTTGGTTTAGCTAAATTATGGCTGAACAAGGAAAGTATTGTCTCGGTGACAGGCACAAGAGGAACCGCAGGATAGATACATAGCACCAGAAGTATTCAGTAGGAATTTTGGTGGAGTATCACATAAATCTGATGTTATAGTTATGGAATGTTAGTTCTTAGAATGGTTGGAGGAAGAAAAAATGTTGATCCAAAAGTGTCAGATAAGATTGAAATATACTTACCATATTGGGTTTATGAGGATATAGAATTGGGTAAAGATTTAAGATTTTTGGAAACCACAACAGAGGAAGAAAAAGAAATGGCAAGGAAGATGGTAATGGTGGGCTTTTGGTGCATTCAGACAAATCCATCAGAACGACCACAAATGAGCAAAGTAGTAGATATGCTAGAAGGAGACCTCCAATCAATCCAGATTCCACCAAAGCCATTCTTGTTTTCTCCTCCAAGGTCTCCATAACAATAATCCACAAAACCATAACAATTAAGGTAAAAATTTACATGTGTTTGTTACCTTTTGCATTTATGAGTATTTATCTTTTTGATGTTTTGCCCTATGCTTATGTTTTGAATGTGAACCTACAAAAAATAAATAAATTAATAAATTTGTAGCATTTTATCAAGTTTAGGCTATTCAAGCTAACTAATGAGCAAAAAAAGATGAGTGAACATTAATTTAACATTTTTTTTTATTGTCAATATGTAAATAGTTTTCATCAAATTTTATTTCTGAATAATCTTTTCATAATCAGCTTGAATTATTAATAAATATGAAGGTAAGTTAAAGATGAAGGCATTACTGAGCTTTTGGTGCATTCAGACAAATATGTCAGATGACCACCAATGAGCGGGTTAGTAGATAAGTTGGAAGGAAGGAAACCTTCAATCCTTCCAGATTCCACCAAAGCCATATTTGTTTTCTCCTAAATGTACCAATTCACTGATACAAGTTGAAGCATATACCTAAGATGAAGCATTAACCTGCAGAGTAAGAAATATGACTAATCATTGGTTAGAAATGTATGTTTCAAGAACAACATTCAATAATAATGAGTGGTCAAAGGTTATAGACACAGTTATTCATCAGACGTGCCAAGTTACACAAACTCATGATGCCACCAATTTAAAAGGACGACTGTGACCTAATTTGCTTGGACTCGGATACGGATGCAGATACATACCTGGGAGTCCGATCCTTTTATTCCCCAAATCTAGAATATGGGGATACAACACATAAGGATCCAAATTTTGGAAATAGGTATGGGGATGCCTAAAAATCTAAAATAATTAATAAACTTTAATATATATATATATATATGTATATAATAAATTTGAAAAAAAAAATTAATAAGAAGAATAGTTTGTCATTTGAGGTCCTTTTAAAATTGTGTATATGCCACACAGGATTTGACAAAGTGAAACTCAGTGTTTTAACTCATTCGGAGCAGCATAGAAGCATTGGAAGTGCTGCTTTAAAAGATATATGTCTGTGCATGCACTGAAGGAAATGAAGCTTCTGTTTGAAGTTCTGATTTTTTATTTTTATTTTTTTCTGTTCTTGGATGTTTTTTTCTCTTAATTTCAATTGACTTTTTCAATTCACCAAGCTACGATGCCACAAGAGTGACAAAACTTATCTATGTTTCTAATTATCTATCATGCTCCAGTTTTGAAAGTGAAACTTGCATGAAAAAATACTGAAAAAAGAATAAGAATGAATACAAAATTCAGCCATCAGCCAAAGGACTTGTATATCGATATTTTTATAATCAAACCTTAATTAAAAAAATAAAAAAATAATAATAGAAAAAAGAGGGGAAAAAAATAAATAAATAAGAAAAGTTTTGCAAACAGAGATTGCTGATAAAAAGGAATATTAATATGTTAATAAAAAGGAATATTAATATGTTAAAGAGTAAGCAAATTGAAGAGGCAGAATTGTTAGCCATTAAAAGACACAACATTAATATCCAATCTATATTAACAGATTATCTTTTATAAATTATTGGATTAGTGCTTAACATTTGGTGACCAAGTGGGATTCGAATTCAAAGTTTGAGGAATTGAAATAGATGAGATATCCCATCTCCATGACACCATTTATAAGGTACTCGAACAACAGTGAAATTAACAATTACTTAACTCTTCAGTCGGTCAAAATATATATTGATTATATCAACATATATATTTGTATATCTCCATGTTTAAAAAATATATTGTACTTCTCCCTTCTACTTTTGACATCTGTTCCATTATATCAACCACAACTTCTTCTTCTTTTTTCTTTTTTTTTAGTTTTTTTGAAACATATCAACCACAGACTTAGCTAAATTTATTTCCTTTCAAAAGTATGTAACCTAGGGGACCATATAATAATAACTTTAAAGTATGTACCCCAATCAATTGTGAAGTCTAGCCGCACCAACCACAGTCACCAATTTTGACAATGGTCATTGCTGCACCGAAAATGGATTGATCAACAATTGTGGGCTAAGCTGTTGAAGATTGTGGCCATGCAACCGACCTTGTAAGCCTATAAATAGGCTCCTTCCCGTTGCATGCAAAACAAGCCAAGTGAGCAAGCTCAATATTATCCCAAGTGAGGAATATTGAGAGAAAACTCCGAGAGAGAGAGTGTTTAAGTTCCAGAGAGAGCTTGAGAGAAGAGTGAGCAATTCCAGCGAGAATTGGAGAGTGTAGAGAGAGGTTCCACGTGAGAATCCTCCTTGAGAGAAATTTTTATTTTTTGTATTCTATTTCTAAGAGATTAATAGAATTCTTTTTATTTTTCTTCTCATATTTCTTCTCTAACGTGGTCAGAGAACCACAACAAGTGGTATCAGAGCTCCAGGTTGAGAGCTTGGGTTCAAAATTTGAAGAAACAGAGCCACTGTTCTTCAAGTTGGTATTTTGAAAAGTTGCTCAAATAATTAATTTGACAATACCAGGTGAAAGTACCCGACGAGAAGAAGACACACAAGTTCACCGGAGAGAAAGACACCGTCTCACGCGCCCGCACGCGCCGCCTGAATTTTTCTGCAACAATTCACGCGCCTCACGCGCCGCACGCGCCGTCTGGAGGTTGAACACGACCACGTCAGCGCACCCCTGCCACGTCAGCCGACACATCGTCAGCCACATCATCTGCCACGTGTGGACACGTCAGCACCATCTGCCACGTCATCAATATTTTCTGAAATTACGGAACAGCCCCTGAATTATTAGAAATTACAGATTGACCCTTGTAGTTTTCTGAAATTACAGAACAGCCCCTGAATTATTGGAAATTACAGTTTGACACCTGAAGGTTCTGTATTTGCAGGTTGACCCAGAAATTTTGTGAAATTACAGTTTTGCCCCAAAATTTCTGGTAATTATATTTTGACCCCGGAAGAGTCAAGTCCACCATTTTCGGCCGTTCCGGACGCAACGGTTAACTCCGTTTTGCCAAATTCAGCTCCATTTTTGGTCAAGCCATAATGTCAATGGAAGAATCATCTTCGGGAGCTATGGTTAAGCTCACTGCCACAAATTATACACTTTGGAGACCTCGGATGGAAGATCTCCTCAATTGTAAGGATCTGTTTGACCCTATAGAAGCTAAAGGAGAAAATCCCGATCCCAGCAAAGTAGCAGAATGGAAGAAATTAAACAAGAAAACGATCGGTCAGATCAGGTAATGGATCGACCACAGTGTCTTCCATCATGTAGCGAAGGAAACGGATGCATATGGCCTCTGGACAAAATTGGAGGACATGTACCAGGCCAAGACTGCTCGGAACAAAGCCCTGTTGCTTAAGCGATTGGTAAATCTAAAATTACAGAGTGGAACTTCTGTAGCCGAGCATACCAGTGAGTTCCAGAGCTTGGTAAATCAACTATCTGCTGTGGATTACCAACTAGGGGATGAGGATCAGGCCCTCCTACTTCTAAGCTCTCTTCTAGACAGTTGGGAGACATTGGTAGTCTCTCTCAGTAATTTGGCCCCGAATGGCAAACTTACTATGTCTATGGTTAAGGATGCCATATTTAATGAAGAAGCCAGGAGAAAAGACATTGGCATGGATCAGTCACATGCCCTCGTCACAGAGAGAGGAAGACAGCAAAAAGGTAGTCGAGATAGGGGGAGAGGCAGGAGCAAGAGCAGAGGCAGATCTACAGACGGTAGAAAATCATCATATAAGTGCTATCATTGTGGCCTGGAGGGTCACATGAAGAAGAACTGCAGAAAGTTGTTGAGAGAGCAGAGACTCCAAGGTAATCAGCCGAAGAAAGATGGAGAGACACTAGTCACTGTTACAGGCGAAGTGGCGCTCTACTCCACCGAAGAAGAGACATGCCTTCATATAACAACCCAAGATGTTGAGTGGGTAGTCGATACTGCAGCATCCTACCATGTCACTCCACACAGAGATTTCTTCAAAACGTACAAAGCAGGAGATTTTGGTACGGTAAAGATGGGAAATTCCAGTTTCGCAAAGATTAAGGGAACTGGTGATATTCAGGTAAAAACGAATGCTGGTTGTACAATCACTTTGAAGGATGTCCGTCATGTTCCAGACCTTCGGCTTAATTTACTTTCGGGAGCAGCCTTAGACAAGCAAGGCTATGACAACTACTTCAGCAAAGGCACATGGAAAATGACGAAAGGTGCCATAGTTGTCGCCCGAGGACATATTTGTGGAATGCTGTACAAGACTCATGTGAAGATATGTGCAAATAGCCTCAATATTGCAGAAGGAGAGGCGTCTCAAAATCTGTGGCACCAGAGACTCGGTCACATGAGTGAAAAAGGATTGTCCACTTTGGCAAGGAAGAAGCTTATCACTGTTTGCAAGGATGCTGCGCTAGATCCTTGTAATCACTGCTTGTTTGGTAAGCAACATAGAGTCTCCTTCAGTTCCTTTGCATTGAGAAGATCAGAGTTGCTTAGTCTGGTGCACTCTGATGTTTGTGGTCCCATGGAGGTGGAATCATTAGGTGGCAACAAGTATTTCCTGACCTTCATCGATGATGCTTCTCGGAAGGTGTGGGTATATTTCTTGAAAACAAAGGACCAGGTATTGGATTACTTCAAACTGTTTCATACCATGGTAGAGCGTGAAACAGGAAAGAAGCTGAAATGCCTCCGCTCAGATAATGGAGGCGAGTATACTTCCAAGGAGTTTGATGCCTACTGCAGAAGACACGGCATTCGACATGAGAAGACGGTCCCTCGCACCCCACAACATAATGGAATAGCCGAAAGAATGAACCGAACCATTATGGAAAAGGTCAGAAGTATGATCAGTATGGCTAAGCTGCCAAAGCCATTCTGGGGAGAAGCTGTTCGTGCCGCCTGCTATTTAATCAACAGATCACTGTCAGTACCGTTGAATTTTGAAATTCCGGAGAAAATATGGTCGGGTAAGATTCCCTCCTACTCTCATTTAAGAGTGTTTGGTTGTTTAGCTTATGTACATGTATCCAAGGAGCTCAGACAGAAGCTCGATGCAAGATCTACTCCATGCATCTTTATAGGATATGGAGATGAAGAATTTGGATACAGGTTATGGGACCCGAAAACAAAGAAGGTTATTAGAAGTAGGGATGTAGTATTCTATGAAAACCAGAAAATGGAAGACATTGAAAAGCCCAGAATGTCTCCTAATTGTAGTTCTAGTACCGAGAATTTTTGTCCTAATCCAGCACCAGCACAAATAGCCACAGAGGATAATGAGGTGCATGAAGATATACCAGAAGCAGACCAGGAGGAAGAAGGAGATATTGAGCAGGGGGAGACTCAATCCTCTCAAGCAGCTGCAGGGCCATCACAGCGGTCAGATGATGGTACACCTCCTGAAACCAGTGGTTTACAAGTTCGGAGATCTGAGCGAGGCCGAATTCCATCAAAGAGATTTCCAAAATCTGAGTATATTCTGCTTACTGAAGAGGGGGAGCCAGAGAGTTTCCAGGAAGCTCTTTCACATCAAGAGAAGGAAAAGTGGCTGCAAGCAATGCAAGATGAGATGGAATCCTTGCAGAAAAATCATACTTATGAGTTGGTTGAGCTTCCAACAGGAAAGAAGGCACTAAAGAATAAATGGGTGTTCAAACTCAAGAAAGATGGCAGCGGAAAGGTGGTGAAACACAAAGCCCGATTGGTGGTCAAAGGATTTCTTCAAAAGAAAGGAATTGACTTTGATGAGATTTTTTCACCAGTGGTAAAAATGACTTCAATTCGAGTCGTTTTTGGTTTAGTAGCAAGTCTAAACCTAGAGCTTGAACAGATGGATGTGAAGACAGCATTTCTTCACGGTGATTTACATGAAGAAATCTACATGGAGCAGCTAGAAGGATTTGAGGTTTCAGGGAAAGAAAACCTCGTATGCAAGCTAAAGAAGAGCTTGTATGGCCTCAAGCAAGCACCAAGACAATGGTATAAGAAGTTTGACTCGTTTATGGTGAGTCAAGGCTATAAAAGGACTGCAGCAGACCAGTGTGTTTATATTCAAAAATTTTCAGGTGGAAACTTCATTGCACTTTTGCTATATGTGGACGACATGTTGATCGTTGGACAAGATGCAATGAAGATTAGTCAGCTGAAGAAAGAATTGTCTAAGTCCTTTGATATGAAAGACTTAGGACCAGCTCAACAAATTTTGGGAATGCAAATAATCCGAGACAGGAAGAATAGAAGGTTTTGGCTATCTCAAGAGAAGTATGTTGAACGGGTGATAAAGAGATTCAACATGGATAAAGCCAAACCGGTCAGCATTCCACTTGCAAATCATTTCAAGTTGAGTAAGAGATTGTGCCCCTCATCCAAAGAAGAGATAGAGGAGATGGCTTCAGTACCATATTCTTCAGCGGTAGGAAGTTTTATGTATGCAATGGTGTGTACCAGACCAGACATTGCTCATGCAGTAGGTGTTGTGAGCAGATTTCTTTCAAATCCTGGAAAGAAACACTGGGAAGCAGTCAAATGGATTCTCAGGTATCTTAAAGGTACATCAAAGCTGTGCTTGTGCTACGGGGGAGGTGATCCAATCTTAGAAGGCTATACAGATGCAGATATGGCCGGAGACCCTGATAATAGAAAGTCTACATCAGGTTATCTCTACACTTTTGCAGGGGGAGCTGTGTCATGGCAGTCAAGATTGCATAAGTGTGTTGCTTTATCCACTACTGAAGCAGAGTACATTGCCGCAGCGGAAGCGGGTAAGGAAATGTTGTGGTTAAAGCGTTTTCTCACAGAATTGGGCATCAAGCAAGAAGACTACAAAATACATTGTGATAACCAAAGTGCCATGGATTTGAGCAAAAACTCAATGTATCATTCCCGTACAAAGCACATTGACATCCGCTATCATTGGATACGCGAAGTAATAGATCAACAGTTGCTGAAACTGATGAAGATTCACACAAAAGAGAATCCAGCAGATATGCTAACAAAAGTTGTTGCTCAAGAGAAGCTGAAGCTATGCAGAGACATAGCTGGAATAGATGACAGATGACCATCAGTTTTAAATGCGGCTGGAGGGGGAGAATTGTGAAGTCCAGCCGCACCAACCACAGCCACCAATTTTGACAATGGCCATTGCTGCACCGAAAATGGATTGATCAACAATTGTGGGCTAAGCTGTTGAAGATTGTGGCCATGCAACCGACCTTGTAAGCCTATAAATATGCTCCTTCCCGTTGCATGCAAAACAAGCCAAGTGAGCAAGCTCAATATTATCCCAAGTGAGGAATATTGAGAGAAAACTCCGAGAGAGAGAGTGTTTAAGTTCCAGAGAGAGCTTGAGAGAAGAGTGAGCAATTCCAGAGAGAATTGGAGAGTGTAGAGAGAGGTTCCACGTGAGAATCCTCCATGAGAGAAGTTTTTATTTTTGTATTCTATTTCTAAGAGATTAATAGAATTCTTTTTATTTTTCTTCTCATATTTCTTCTCTAACGTGGTCAGAGAACCACAACATCAATGACGTTTCATTGAAATAATTATAAGATGCTTTCCTTTGGAGTACCCTATCGTATATCTTATAACTTAATTAATTATGATAGGTATGATAAGTAAATATACATATATATATATATATATAATTATTTTTCTATAGAGCATATCCTCTTTAATAGTATGAGCTTTTAATGTCAAAAAACATGTTACATGATGAAGAACTATTAAAATATAAATTTAATACACATTGTTAGATCTGTTTTCTACTAACTATAATTTTTAGGATAAATGGTTATTTGAAACTTGGAGATATGAGAAGTCTTGTGTTCAATTATTTGTGTTGAATATATATATATATATATATATATTGTAAACTTGTTTGTGTTGAATTGTTATTTGCATCTGTTCAATTATTTGTGTTGAATATATATAAATATATATATATATATATTTACATTTATATTGTAAACTTGTTTGTGTTGAATTGTTATTTGCATCCTTAGAAACTTGTAATGCCAAAACGGACATTAGAAGGGCCTCATTATTAATATTGATTCACCTCCTTCAATAGTTTTATTTATTTATTTATTTATTTTTATTTTTTTGAAGTTATTTTCAACATCTTCTTTGGACATCTATATATATGTGTAAAATCACCTATTACGTGGGAATAATTCAAATATTTTGTTGCCCAAAATTTGTATGGAGAACATAACATGATCGGATCATGAAACACATTGATCTAAAGACTTAATTATTTGATGATGAAGTGGAAGCTTTGATTTTTGATGGGTTTGTTGTTTTGTTTGGAAAAAATACTTGTTATTTCACATGGCCTCTTTGGTCAAGGAAAATAGATGCTAAACATATATATATTTAGTCTTGGTAAAACAAAATTCCAATTCCTTTCATATTTTTGGAGCACATGCATTTTCTGTCTCCTCCTCCCTGTTCCCATAGTGAGACAACAATTAAAAGTTAAAAATTTATTTTTCCTTTTCTTTTTTCCCAAGTCACCTATTAAGATCAAAATGTGAGATCTTGTTCATTAGAAAATAAAACCAAAAACCTTATCTCTCATTCTCATTCGATGTATACTAAAGCAAAATTATACATAAATTGAATATTTATCTTCTTCTTTTTTTTTCAAAAATAAAAAAATATATATATATTTAGGCCCTCAAGTAGGTTGAGCCGGCTCTGGTAAGAATTAATGTAAAAATTTACAGGTCTTTGTGCCAGTATGAAGTGTTAGTTCCTAATTATTATAAATAATTGAATATTCTTTTTAGTATTGATTAGTGAGCAGTTAGTTGACTATGAATTGAATCTAAGAATAATTGTAATTAATTGTGATTGATGTTATTTTCTTATTTTATATAAGTCTATATCTTCATATATATCATGAATGGAGAAAAGTAATATATCACAGAAATATTATTTGAAATTCCTCATAATTTTTGCACTTTGTTTCCTTTTGCATTTATCATTTTTTTTTTTGTTTTTTTCCTTCTTGATGTTTTGCACAATTTCCTCTGTTTCTACCCTGTTCATGTTTTGAATGTGAACATACCAAAAAAAAATCGTTGATTTTTTATTAAATTTAGGCTATTCAAGCTGACTAATGAGGAAAAAAGATGATTGAACATTTAGGCTTTTTCTGTATAAGATTTGATTAGTTGCTCAAATATGATAATCAAAGATCAACATCCCTTTCCATCGCTTTTGATAAAGAACCCCATATAAAGGTCAGCTCCATATCCTCCATTCGATTAGTGTTTTTCCGTAGGGGGCATAATTTTAGCTTAAAGATGGAAGATTTCTTTTCTTCTTGCTTTGCTTACTCGTTAAGGTGGATTTGGGTAGGTAAGACTTTTAGCAAACAGCCAAAAGCCTTTGAAACTTCCAAGAGATTAATTTGATGAATTTTCTTAGCAGATTCCAAGAAAGAAAAGAAAGAAACGAAAAATGGGTATTAGTAGATTATTCTTTTACTTATCGAACCATATATGTTATTTTTATTTTTTTATTTTTTTTTAAACTACCACTCCAAAATCATCAGTCTATATATATATAGACCTCCATAACACCAAAATGGATATTGGATTCTTTAATTATACTTCAGATACTTAGGACCTCACTTTGTTCTATTCATGCGACAACACTAGCCAAATTGTTCGAAACCAGTTCAATTGCAGCACTTACGACGTAGACACACAAACATACAAACATACAAACATACTGTTAATTACTTCTTAACAGGAAATCTCACTCAGCAAAAGAACAATAATAGTGGCAATATTAATGATTTTGGAAATTGCAAAGCATGTGTGGTTGTTCGTATTTACAAATCACAAGCAGAGTCTTTAATTAGAATTGGCAGCATCCAAGGAGAATCTGATGAAGGCTGTAAAAACTGGTTTTGGTTTGACATGGAATGCTTATAATGTTGACTGTCATGACTGTCGAAGCAACTATCTGGGATGCTGCGGCTGCATCCCTTATTCCGATGATTTCATTTGCCATGTCGACTCCAAATTGACTGTCATGATTGTCGAAGCAACTGTCATTATTAATACATGTCATAATACCATATCATTGGATTTCAACTTCATTTTCTCAGATTAGGATTTTTAGAATTAAAAACATCAATGCATAATTAAAATATTTTCAATTAGCAATTATCATATCAATAATAATAATCTCACTAATGATCATCAACGTTTCTTATACGAGAGTTACATGTTATTTGTCACCACTTTATTGGATTCATGCTTAGATGATAAATGAAATACTGCTTTGATACTTTCAATTGTGTATTAATTTTTTATTATTAAATTTAATAGGAAAAAATAAACCATTTGGGATAGTCAATTAAATTGTCATATGATTTATCATAAGGACTCCAATAGTTATTAATAACATTTTCTTCTAATATTGGGGTGGAAGATTCAAGAAAATAATAATTTTTAAAACTTGTTGTCCCCACAAAGCTATATACATATATGGTTGCGCTACAATGAGTTGCAAGCCCACTATATTGTGGTTGTAGCCTATCACTCAAAGTTGAAAGTTTGATTTATACCAATTTCTCATGGAGAAATTGGCCACATTCACAATATGTGGACTCGCAAGCTCACATAGCATAATTGTGTATGTATATATGTATATATGCAGCATATATACATATAGTATATGGTAAAATATAAGAATATATCCAATAGTAAATGTGAAGCTCTTTTTATGGTAGAAATTGACATTATTTAAATTTAAGAGATAAAAATTTATGGTCAATTTAAAAATTCTCTCCAATAATAATATCCATATAAATTATTTATGGCTATTAATTAATTATATATTTTTTATTAACTCTTTCATTTTTTAAAATATTAATTTCTTTTAGAAAAATTTTACTTTTTAAAAAATTTTACAATATTTAATAGTCTATAAAAGTAGATATATTTTAAAAATAAAAAAGTTAGCTGGTACATATTTCCTAGGAAAGTGCAATAACTTTGGCTGTATGCTTTAATAACAACAAATTATGCTTTTTTTTTCTTTTTTTTTTTTTTCTTTTGGACTTAAAATAATTAATGTTTAATTTTTTCCCTTTTTTTTTTTTTTTTTTTTTGGGGGGCCCTTTTAATCTTGGGGATTGGAGACTTGAACTCAGTCGTGGACTTTGCCATTGGGTTGTCATATGGACCTTAATTGCCATTGGGTTTTAGTGGATTGAAGGACATTTTCAATTGTATCTTGATAACCCAAAATAACTATTATCTGCTTAGTTGTTTACTAAATTAGCAACCAATAAGTTAATTGTATTTACCCACTTCTTTAGTGCTTAGTAAACAATATAATATAGAATAATTTTCTCTATTAAAAAATTTATAAATAAAAATAATAAAAATAATAAAAAAAATAAATAAATAAAAAAACCAGCTACATATATATAGGAAAGAGGATACAATAAGCCATTAATAAATAAGTCATTGTTCATTGTTTATTTTTCATCTCCCATGCAGTTAGTGGATCTTCTTTGAAGCGTAATTTGGTTATAGGTAATTCTCCCCGTGCTCTATTTATTTTTTTAATTATAATTATTATTATTATTTTGGTTATGCTCTACTTCTTAATTTGCTATAATGGATAATAATATATACAACTCAAATACTTTTTGAATATATAGGAATTTCGGTAGCTTTGCTTGGGTGTATGATATTATTGGTTATAAGTTTATGTATCCGTAAAGCAATAGTCTTTTGGAAGAAATACAAAACAAAGGAGTTCGATGTAGAGGCATTCATAAAGAATGATGCTTCATTTGCCCCAAAGCGATATAGTTATTATTCACAGATAAAAAAAACAAAAATTGACCAAATCATTTGCAAAAATAATTGGGAAAGAAGGGTATGGTTCTGTATACAAAGGAAAGGTAAGTAATGGTCGTCTAGTTGCAGTGAAAGTCCTAAAAGAGTCCAAAACCAATGGAGAAGATTTTGTAAATGAAAGTTGCTAGTATGGGTAAACTTCTCATGTTAACATAGTCACTCTTCCTGGATTCTGTTATAAAAGACCAAAAGAGCATTGGTTTACGAGTACATGCCTAATGGATCTTTGATAAATTCATCTTCAATCAAGAATCTTTAAATACACCCGCGTTGTCTTGAGTGGACAATATTGTATGAAATTGTTCTTGGCATTGCACAAGGACTTGAATATGTGCATCGCGATTGTAACACAAGGATTTTGCATTTCGACATAAAGCCTCAAAACATTCTTTTGGACAAAGATTTTGTTCCAAAAATCTCTGATTTTGGCTTGGCCATACTTTGGATAAACAACAAGAGTGTCATGTCAATGTTGGATGCAAGAGGAACTGCAGGATAGTCAGCACCGGGGGTATTCAATCGAAACTTTGGTGAAATGTCTCACAAATCTGATGTGTATAGTTATGGAATGTGAGTCTTGGAATTGGTTGGAGGAAGAAAGAATATTGATCCTAGAGCATCTCATACAAGTCAAATATATATATTCCAAATTGGATTTATGAAGGTTTGGAATTGGCTAAATATTTCAGAATTTTGGACGTCACAACAGAGGAAGAAAAAGACACATCAAGGAAGATGGTATTGGTAAGCTTTTGGTGCATTCAGACAAATCCATCAGATAGACCACCAATGAGAGAGGCAATAGACATGTTAAAAGGAAACCGTCAATCCCTCCAGATTCCACCAAAGCCGTTCTTGTTTTCTCCTTCAGAGTCTCCCCAGCAATCCACAAACTCCACAAAACCATTAATAGAGAGACAGACAGAGATGTTTTTCTCTTTTTCATTACTCATTGATCAATTTCCTATATGTGTACCATGCTCAAGTTTTGAATGTGAAAAATACAAAAGGAAGCATGCTATATGTATTCATTCATTGATATAAGTTTAGGCAATCTTAGTAATGAACACATACATGACTGAATTTTCAGTTTTCTTGGACATATTAGGGTGACATAAGGGGCTTCATATTCGAGACTGTCTTTGTGATAGAATTATTTTATCAGCTTGAATTTTTAATAATATGCTAGGCAAAGGTTAATATATTAATAAGCAGTGACCAAAAAACATTTGGAAATCTTATCCAACCAAAGAAAAATGGATAATGAAATGAATTATGGAAATGTACAACGACAAATAAATTGTTATGTACAATTCTAAGCAGTAAATGATTCTAAATACAAGTGGGAGATAAGAATGTTTACATAGCATATGGTGTTAATTGTGGAACTTTTACACACACACAGATGTGAAGAAAGTGCTCAGGGTTTATCAAGTTGCTCACCACCCAACTGAAGGGTATCTCCAATTTTGGTTCGATACCTTGGATTCGAACAAGCTTGATCTCGGCCTCAACAGACTGGAAGCTGTTCTCATTTTCACATAGACCTTCACCATCTTTATCCCTTACATTACCACCTGCATCTTCAGAGGAACCTTTCTGCTCATTTTCACCTTTAGCTTCTGATGATTCCTCATCAATCAAGGAATTCTCCCTAAAATACTCAGGCAGAAGGAATTTCAGTGCATCACCTAAGGTAAAGCACTTACCTGCAGTGTAGGAAATATGACCAATCATTGGATAGAAATGTATGTTTTAAGAACAACCATTCAATAATAATGAGTTGTAAAAGGTTATAACAAGTCAAATATAAAATCCGATCATAGAGAAGAGAGACAGCATAATTCATCACATGTGCCAATTTTCACAAATTTATGAATTTGAAATCACACTAATTTGATAAAGCGAACTCAGTGTTTGACTCATTCTGAGCAGCATTGAGACTGTTGCTTTAAATGATATGAACTGTGTTAGTGTATATGTTCATGAGTGCACAGGAGGAAATGAAGCTTTTATTTGAAGTTCTGATTCTTTGTTGTTCTTGTATCTTTTCCTCTTAATTTCAATTGACATTTCCAATTCATCAAGCTACTATGCCACAGAAGTGACAAAACCTAAGAAATGACAGAAGATTTGGCCCAAATGAAAGAGCACTGTAAAATATGCAGAATTTTATAGTATACACACAATTTTTTATATTTATAATATATATTATTGCTCTAGAAGTGTATACATGCTATTGTTCATATCTATGAACTTATGTCTATTATTCAACAACATTTAATAATAACATGCTTGATCGTGTGTCTCTGTGTCTGTACGTTCAACGAAAATACAAAATGGGCACGAAGTGTTTTTCTTTTTCTTTTTTTCTTTTTTTTTTTTTTTTTTCTTTTACTTACTACCTGTCACTGAATTGGACTGCCAGATGCACTGTATTCTGATGAAAAACCATTTTACCCACTACAGAATTCTAAAGTAAAGAAGAAATAGTACAAACAAGTAGACCAAAACCACAACTTACTACGTGAAGAGGGATGCTCCAAATAAGAGAGCGTACCTTCTCCTTGAATTTCAACAGGTTGGTTTATATAAGAGATTTTCTCCCAAGCATCAATATGTGGTGCGTCTTCAAAATCATCAAAGTCCTCACCAACACACCAAACATACAGCCGAACTGGAACCCTACCTACCAAAGTTTTACGCGATAAGACATTTTATTCAATAACTAAATAATAATAACTTTTCTCTTCTTTTCTTTTCTAGTTTGACAACTACACTTCCATAAATAAGAACAATTAAACATACATGATACAAACAAGAATTATAAAAATAAGTTAAAGAACAATGATTTAGTAAATTCGAAAAACTTGTGAAGTAAATAACAAATCCGGAAGACGTAGATAAGATGAAGGGTAGCAATACAATTTTCTAAAAATTATCACGCTGCAGACTCAGGAGGCTCAAGAGTTAGTAGTAGATAAAATAATACAAGTTTGGTCCCAGTTGAGACCTAAAAGTAGCATTATCCCGAATTTCTTTGCATACTATGTTGCTGACTAACTTTTCTTTGGTCCTTAAGTTAAAAGAGCTTACTGGTGATGCTATGTAAATTCTATGGAAAAACAAGTGAATCAATAACCACTATACATTTACATGGGGGCATTGAGGCAGATCCTGGTGGTAGTGGCTGCTAGGCTTAGTGTTTCAGATACCATGCTGTAAAAAGAGCACACAAGATGAGAGAAAAAAGAACAAGGAGATTTTACAGCAATTCAGGGCACTTATTAAGTTTATACAGATAAGTTTAAACCAAAGTTAGAACAATACCCTTCATAAGTAACAAGAAAACTTATTAATACTCTTAAGGAGGCTATTTTGCAGTGAAACTTCCCTAGCACTTATTACACACACACACAAATTGCTAACCGAGCAGCCATGTTTTGATCGTATACCCTATAACCCGCTCTTTGAAAGAGAACAAAATACCAACATGACACAAGCACCCAATGAAGAGTTTCAGAAGCTGTTTGAATCATAATCCATAAAACAATAATTAGCTCACCTGTCTTGACCTGGCCGGTAGTATCAGTCTCACCAATACTTTGCCAAGATTTTAAGGAGTTTAAATGTGAGGCTGCTATATGCTGATCGCCAATTATTCCAAGCTTAAGTTTAGATGAAACCCGTAGGTAGCCATCCAAATTACCTTTGATAATGCACAGTGAAATATTGAAATATAATGTCAAATTAGGAAGAAAAATAAAATAACAAAAGCACGTAATCTTTTAGGAGACATACCATTTAAGACAGAACGCCATAGCTCCTCCTGGTCAGGTTGAGACATGTTCATTACATTCTTGCAGTTTCCAGAGATTATATATGATGCCTGTAGTCATAATTATTGTCACTATGACGGAAAGAGTGAGAAAGAGTAAACAAATTATCCTTGTATATGCCATAGCATAGCCTGCACACATATGTAGCCATGAACCTACACCTATTCTTAATGTAAATACTAAATTACCCTTATTGTTTAAAAAACTCTTAAAGCTGGAAATAAAATTACAAGAAGATTGTACCAATTGCATGTTGACAATTTTTAGCTTTGTCTTACAGTTTGATGTTCAGGAGAAGAGTAAGGGCATGTTAAGACAGAATAGTGGCACGATTAAGGAGTTTTTTTTTTCTATTTAAAAAATAAAAAAAGATTTAGTAATTTTGATCAATATATAGGAGCAGGATGAAAAACTGACAGAGAAGGAACAACAATCAAAAAAGAACGTTCAACACTTGTGACCAAACTTTACAGATTATGAAGTAAACTATGAAAACAAACAAACAGGTATTTGACAATAGTTAACAGAATGAGTGTGGAATAATCACTGAAAGAACAGTAATTATCTTGTAAATGATGGGAAAGAGAGTAAACCACGAGAAGAAACCCAGAAAAGGTCCAAGATGTCCTAAAACATGAGATAAATTTCTTGGAAAAAAAAAATACCACAAAATTCCATGATAAGGTCTATTTGCTAATAAAACTCTACGACAAGATACAGGAAAATTAATAAACAGCAACTACTGTTACTTATAGACCAACCTCTTTTAAGGAGTTGATAAAGCTCCACTTTACACTGTCTTCACCTTCACAGGGGATTAATATATTTCCCGGATATCCTCTAAAATGCACCTGTCAAGAGAATATGAAAAGATTTAATCTAAATTGCCAAAAGTTGCATATTTGACCTACAAAAACTAGATAACCAAGAATTTGATACGGCTTGCAAAGTTATATTCCTTTAACATTAGAAAAACAAGGTATCATCAGCAACTTGTCTATTTTAACCTGAACCAAAACCTTCTACAACGTATATTCCTTAGAGCATTGGAAAATACTGCTTAATAAATCACACCAGTGTAATAGAAAAGAAGAAACAAGATCTCCTGTTCTAATCAATATCTCTTGAATCTCCAAAGTTAACCCTAGGTCTTCCATTCAAAAACACAAAAATTTGCATATCTCAAACAGCCGTTGATCCACATTCTCAATCTCTCACCAAATCCTTTTTGTACCATGCTAAAGTCAAACAAATCCAAGTCAAGATAATAATAGCTTTCTCAGAATCTATCTTAGAAACAATACCTTCTCTCCATTTTATTCGATGTTTTAGTGCTTCAATACTTTTATTTGATGTTTTACTGCCTCAATAGCAATCAAAGCCACATCCAAATTGTTTCTTCCTTTAGTAAAAAGTTCTTTTTTGTTTCTGGAAACATTTCCCTTAATCTAAAAGACAGCATTTTTGCCATTATTTTATATACAGCAGTAAGTAAACTAGCAGGATGAAAGTGAATGAGATTCAAAATTTTAAATTTTTGAAATCATACAAATAAATGCCCTGAGGTTCCATTTAATCCTGAAGTACTCTAAGACCCAAATGACTGTCACATGATTTTAAAATTAGGAAAGAGGAACAAAAGGTTATAATAACTTTATACCGTCAAATTCCAAGGTCTTTCTGGTTGCGCACATAGAAGATCAAATAAAACTCCAGTTGGTATATACCTGCAAGAAGCAAATACAACTTCCAGCCCGAGGAACAAAAAAAATAAAAATAAAAATAAAATAAACTTGTGTTTTGTGTTCAAGTGACACAAATGCAATTAGTCAGGATCTGATTAAGTTAACAAGTCAGATGCTATTATCTATTGTTATATCATCGTAGAATAGCAAAAAAACCAACAAAAGCCAGAGCTGGGTTTATCCAAACTAGAAGCAGTAAGTGATTTCCCAATGTTGAAACCAGTTTAAATACATAGAAAAAAGAATACCCACCATTTTAGGGGCAACCCATTGTACTCAAACCAAATAGTGTCCACACCAGGAGGAAGCGTACCACTGAAGTAAGGCTTAATACGAGAAGCCAACAGAGGTAAATACCCAATCCGAGGAGCTAAGATCTGAAACAATAAATTTAAAATTTTTTTCAACAAACAAACAAACAACCTGAAAAGGAAAAAACTGACTAGATGGAGATTTATAGCGCTTTCATTTTTCACGATTGTAAAGAACATCTACATGACAAACTGATATGAAATCCACATATTACATTACATATATTACATGAGAAATTAAACTAGCAGGCAAAATGCCAAAAACCCACTATTTCGATGGTGGAAAAGACATGGAATTTGGGTTGAATTGAAAGGAAAAGAAAAGAGGAATGGTGAAAAGCATACATACAAGGGCAGGTGGAGGAGCAGGAACAGTGGTGACTTCGGATTCATGGATATGAATCTGCAAAGGAATTGAACCTTCCCAAACGTACTTCAAAGCTTCCATATTCATTGTTGTTGAGGCTGACGCTCAGAGATCACCGCCAAAGCTTGGATTTTTATAAAAGCTCCTGGCTTTTTATTCCCCAACTCCGTGATTGCTTGCTCTACTCTCACCTTCTGGCTTTGACAATGGTTTTCTTTTTTCCTTCTTTTTTTTTTTTTTTTTTCTTTTTTCCCTCTCTCTTTTGGGGTATTTTGAGAAGAAAATTTTTGGAGGCACAAAACAAAAAATTGAGAATACGTCGTTTCTTAATCAAACACTAGGAAACCTAGACTATATATTTTCTTCTAATTAGAAATTATTATATAAATGTAACCTCACCAAGTATGAATTTTAAGTTTTCAAAAGAAAAAAAAAGTATGAATTTCAAGAAAGATTAGAAAAATATATGAGTTTAAAATCAAAATTCTTATTCTCTCAAAAAGATAAAATAAAATAACTTTTTTTATAATTATATATTTTTTATAATTGATATTTTATAATATATATTAAAAAATAAAAAATGAAATAATTTAATATTTATTTTTCTAAAAGTAAAGGTAAAATAAATTCCTCATAAGTCAAGAGTAAACTTCTATAGCTTTATCTTTATTATTATTATTATTATTATTATTATAGGAGGGTGAAGTAATAATGTTTTTAACTAAAGTGTAAACCGATAATTTTCAAGGCTTTTAAATGTATTTTCATCTAGTGTCGCGAAAAGGTAATTAAATTCTTTTTTTCCCCTTCTAATGAAAAAACACACGATTTTCACAATAAAAGACTTATATGCGCAGAAAAGATTTATGGCGTATCACATTTCTTTGGCATGAATTAAGCAAGTAATCTTGGATATATATAAAGTGTTTTGTACTTTATCCCATTTTTTATTAACAAAAATCTAATAATCTCTCGGATTATTATTTTCTCATTATCAAATAGTCCAATTTAATGACAAAATTTGAAACTTTAGGGATAATCTAATTAACAAAAATAAAAATGAAAAATAAAAAGCATATAAATATCTTTAACATTAAAATAAATAGCCACTTGAATTAGGAATCTTTGAGTGGAAGTAGTTTGTTGCGTTTACAAAACAGTAACAGACATAAAATATAACAGTGACGAAATTTCAGTAAGGCAATGAAGGACATCGTAGCCACGTGGCTCACCGACTCTTGGCGCCATACTAAATCATTTGTGTCCGCTGCTCTGCTGTTATTGTTTGTTTTTTTTTTTTTTAAACAAAAAGACAAAAGTCATTTCTAAGACACAATTTCACAAACACGAAGAAGACGCACTGCTGTTACCACGTTCCTTTCAATTTTTGCCAACAAGAATTAAACTCTTAATCCAGAAGCCATTGAATTCTCTCTGTATCGATCACTCCTAGCCCGAACCCTAATCCCAAAATCCCGTCTTTCTTCCCCCCACACAAATTTTCAACAGTTGCAGATCATCATCATCATCATCATCGATGCGGTGGGTTTGGTGGAAGATCTGACGCCGAGCCCCCAAAAAAGAGCGAGCCTGAAATGTTGGGAGCGATTCAGTTGGGTGTTTTGGCGGCTTGCGTAGTGGTCCTTGTGCCGATGGGAATGGCTGGGTACCATCTCAGCCGCAACAAAATGCTCTTCTTCAGTGGGGCCCTCTTCATCACCCTCGCCGTGGGAGTCCACCTAACGCCGTACTTCCCCTCCGTCTCCGACTTCGTCTCCACCGTATCCTCAGTCGTCGTCATCGACAACCGTCGCTCCTGCATTTCTATCCTCCACGACGTCGTTTGGGATGTCACCCACAGCCCCAATTTCGACCCTGTCAATAACAACTCTGTGAATTACGACAAGGCGTGGGGTTGGACTTCGTCTTCCCGAGTTTCCGCTTGTGGGTTCCAGAAGTTGGGTCGTTCCGACGTGTCCGATTTGCTTAACGGATCGTGGGTAGTTGTGGCAGGGGATTCCCAAGCGCGGTTCGTCGCTCTTTCGTTGCTAAATCTGATTTTGGACTCGGATGGAATTGAGTCGGTTAAGAGAGATCTGTTCAAGAGGCACAGCGATTATCAAATCGTGGTGGGTGAGATCGGGATGAGATTGGATTTCATTTGGGCTCCTTATACTACGAATTTGACCGATTTGGTAGTTGGGTTCAAGCGGAATAGGAATTACCCAGATGTTTTGGTGATGGGTTCTGGGTTGTGGCACATGCTTCACTTCACCAATGCATCGGATTATGGTGCGTCGCTACGAGAACTGAGGGACTCTGTGGTTTCTCTGTTGCCATTTTCTCCAGAGCTGGGCATGGACGGACCTGTGGAAGGTTCGGTACCGGTTAGATCGCCGCACTTGTTCTGGATTGGCATACCAACACTGATAAACTCGATGCTTAATACGGAGGCGAAGAGGGAGAGAATGACTGATACAATGAGGGTTCTATATGATAGGGAGCTTAGAAAAAGTAAGCTTTTGAGGCAGTCAGGTGGACCCCTTTTGATGCTTGATATTGAATCATTGAGTTGGAATTGCGGGGTTCGTTGTACAGTGGATGGTATGCATTATGATGTGCCTGTGTATGATGCAGCAGTTCAAATCATGCTAAATGCACTGCTAATAGAATCTCATCAAAAACTTTGAAGGAGTTTATTTGCTTTGTTTTTTTTTTTTTTTTGTTTTTTTTTTTTAGATATGTTATGCTCTAGCTCGGAGGACAACAACAATATTGGTACAAGGTATTCAGAGTTTTCGATTCTTTTTCAGAGGTCGGATTCTAAGCTGTTATATCCATAATTTGTTTTTCGCGTTCGTTTCCTGCTGGCTTCAGATTAACTCAGGTGTAGATTTTCTGTTGTAGTAGTCATATATTGAAAAAAAAATTTGTTACTTACTTCCATACGTGTATGAATATTCGATTATTTTTACACTTATTGTATTTTTAGTCATGGATTTAGGCATGTTCACGTCCAATTTTGATGTGAGGCAATTGAAAAGTAATGTATAAATTGAAAATACAAATTTTATTTTCCCTTTTCTTTACTGGTTGTTACATTCCATCCGTATAATATGTCGGGCATAAAGTTTTTGTTAATTCCATTACAGCTTTTGTAATTGTTTCTAGGTTTGAGTTGGATATTGTGTTGTGTAGCTCATTTCTTGGTTGCTTACTTATGATTGTTTGCCACTTTTTTATGTCTTCTGTTTTAATTTTTAAGTATTGCTGTCTTCTGAATTAGGAGATGAAAGCCAAGCAAGTGATTGCTATTTCTATAAGATTGCTATTTTAGTCTTCCTTCTTGTGAAACCGGATTGGTGAAGTTAATGGACTCGGAATTCACAATGGATTGTCTACGTGTGAGTTGAAATGGATGGTAAACATATGTTCTTGTTCAATGGTTTGTCCACCCTTTATAGCAACGTGGCTGGTGTTTGTAGACCTTTAGAAAATTAATTGAATAATCTACTTAAGATGAATGATATAGAAATATTATATTACATTGTCATCAAATCGCCTCTTAGCTAGCGAGTGAAAAGATTAAGGTTCTGTTTGATGAGTTCCAGTTTGTATCTTCTGAGTATCTTTGATCATAGATTACTAGTCCCTTATGTGTAGATCTCATCAAGAACTCGTTATTAGAACTCAAAACTTTGTCCTTTGTTGGGACTTGGGACCATTTTTATTTGTTGGATATTAGACCATTTGGATCCAAGGCAGCTTCCATGTTGCAGTCCTGAAATCTGGAGTACTGTGGTCCAAGAGACTAATAGATCGAGATGTGCCCTCATGTTATTGTAAGTTTCTGTGCCCATTTGTGTAATATGGTTTCTTTTTTTTTTTTTTTTTTTGGTTTAATGGACGAATGGGATCTTATGAGATATTAGTGTTTCTAGAAGATGTACTTCAATCAATTGTTGATGGTTGTAATTATATTTTTAGTCTGGCCTGCTGCTAGATCATAGTGTTTGGTTAATTTGACGCTTTTTATAGCAAATAAGGCTGTCAGATGACCTATCTTGAAAATCTGCAAGTTTTATTTATATTTTTATAAAATTTATTTATCTATCCAAGGCTTTGGAAAAGTGATTTTGGCTTTTAGTTCTACTGGCGTAGTCATGCCTCAGCAATACCAGAAGCAATTCTTATCTCATTTGGTTTTTATCCACTCTAATGATTTTCTTTGGTAGGCCCGTGAACAGCGGCTAATCTTGCTATTTTCAAAATTTTCTCATCTTGTTTTCTGTCCAAGGACCGCCCAGTGGCATGCTGCTAAGTAACTTTGCTATTTTTTTTCTCAGAAAAGTTGCAAGCACAAGATCCTTATTGCTTAAATTGTAAATTCTAGTTAGATTGATTTCATCGTTTAGCCAGGCTAAATGGAAGAACAAAAGAGATTACTCAAAAATTGTGGCAAAACTTTGTCACACTGATATTTTCTAATCTTATCTTTAAGAATAGTTTGAAGCATATCCCTTATATAATATTACAACACTTGTAACTTAACCATTTCCCACACAAGAGGGGGGGAACCAAAGGCATTTCTTACAAGTTACAACCTCTTCCACCCCAACTGAGAAAGAAAACATCAAAAGAAAGATAAAAGAATGGTCCTGATTTGACAATATTCTTCGTGGTTGTCCTTTTAAGATTCGAATTGCTTGCTTTCGAAGGTTTGTCCGTAGCTCCAACTTTTGGGGGCAACATTGTATGATGTAATTGTGACGCCGTCACTGCTTGTGACCTCGAAGGAAAGAGGTTGATTCCTTAAATCTGCGTTTATGTGCCAGTTTTGGCCCCAATTCCGTCCCATGGGAAGCCAACCTGTTCTTGAACCCTTGACCTTAACTGCAACTATATCTCCAGCACCAGCAACGTTACTAATCAACACTGACATAAAGATACCTGAACCACTGATTGTATATCTTATTCCTCCCTCCTTTCTGCACTTGATTCTGTTGCAAACCAAATTTACAAAAAATAGAATAAAATAAAATAAGATAAAGGAACTTTTTCAAGATGACAGAACTGCATTAACTCGAACAATGGTCAGTGGTGCAACTTTCAACACTCTCATAAACATACAAGTACACAGGCACGTATGCAAGTATGCATGCATGCTTTTATAAGCGTGTATGTCAAGAAAATTCACATAAAATTCGACATATTTTTGTTTTGTTACTAAACAATCCTTATTTGTTGATTGACTACACAAATCCCATTTCAATTGTTATTGAGGTTTTTAAAGGTGATGTTTCTACTTTTTTTCCAAATGGAGCATAAAAGGGGCTTTTCTAAAATTAAATACAATATAACACAAATCCAGATATGGGAATTGATGGAATTTTTAAAATAATTTTACATACTAAATTGCAACATCTTTTGCCAAATCAAAGGCTACAAAAATTAATTGACTGAAACAGCAAAAACTGGTATGTAATGAGTTAGCAACTTACAGGCGCTATCTTAACCACCTAGGAAGTGCTGTAGCAACAGAGTATGCAGTCTTATGTAGTTAATAATTTGCTGCCTGACAACAGGGCTAGCAACCAAAATTAGGTAATTGTCAAACATTCACACTCTCATATAACAGAGTGAACCTTCAAAACTGGTACATGTTCTAGAGATTCAGAAAGTGAATAATATTTTTAACCGTTTCTCAAACTGATTACCATCCCCTGTATATTGAAATGATTATGACTTTGAAGTATGCAGGATAGCTTAAAGTTTACACTTTCACATACCACCCAAGAGACATTTATGATCATTGTGATGAAAATATACTGTAGATTGAAATGATTATGACTGTGAAGTATGCAGGATAGCTTAAAGTTTACTCTTTCGTATACCTCCCAAGAGACATTAATGATCATTGCGATCAAAGTACATGCAATCTAACACTTTCCAACGAAATCTATCTCTAATCCAAACTACTAATTAGAATTAGCTACATTTCTCACCATTTCTCCAACCATCTTGATTTTCACATTTACTAATCTTAAAACCATGGATTTTTCACATCAAGTTGAACAAAATTCTTTTTATCTTTTTTTTATATCATTATAGAGTTATTTCTTTCAATGGAAAAAGAACTTTCATTCATTTTTCGCAAGAGATTAATTAGTATCAATCAACCCCCGAAAGAAAAGAAAAAAAAAAAAAGTGAGAAAACCCAAAAAGAGAAAAAGAAAAAGAAAAAGAAAGGAAAAGAAAATAAAGCAGCGCATACACACGTGACGAGCATACTACAAGTCCAATCCAAAGATATAGAAAAAGAGTAAAGAAGAAGAAAGCAATAAGCAGCTATCGCATACAATCAAACCCAACGTAATCAAAATAGACATGACCACTCATAAACAAAATCAAAGAGAAAGATGATGATAATCAAGATTCATAGCAAGAAAGAAAACCGCACCTCCGGTACTGAATCGGCATGTTTCCGGCTTTCCAGATAGCGATCTTCTCAAACGCCTCGATTGGCAACACGAAGTGCTTGTTGGGAGGGTTACAGTGGCCCCCACCGTCCGCCGGAAACCCATAGTTAGGAGCACAGAAATTGGTCACCGTCACGATGATTGAAGTCCCCGGAATGCACCACCGGAGATCGTTCACACAGCGGAGCTCGAAACAAGCTCCGCAGATCTGCCCCCGCTCGAACAGAGACTCGCTCAGCCCAACCGTGGACATGCCGTAGCCTGCCTTAACCAGGTCGCCAAAACCGCACGCGCCGCCGACAATGTCGCGGGGGTCGGCGGCAGCGTAGTAGGTGGCGCGTGCAGATCTCCATTCGGACCACGTGGAAGGCTGTGTTGTCGAGGTTGAAGAAGAAGAAGAGAAATGGGAGGTGGCAGTAGAAGATAGAGTGAAGAGTAGAAGAAGTGTAAGAGAGTGGGTTTTGAGAGAGTGTGACATTTTTTTTCTTCTTCTTGTTTCTCTCTCTAGATTTGAGTGGGAGGAGAGAGAGAGAGCGACTTACGGCCAAATACTTGGGCTAATTTATGAGAGAGAGAGAGAGAGAGAGAGAGAGAGAGAGACTCTGTGTTTGTGTTTTTGGAGGTAAAGAGCTAATAAAGTCTTTGATTTTTAATGGCGTAATGATGATGTTTTTAGATCACTTTTACTCTTTTTTTTTTTCTTTTTTTTTTTTTTTTTTTTGAAACGAAAGTGGATCGTGGAAATTTGCTGGAAATTACCCTGTGCTTTACCTTTATCTCCACTTAAATCTAAATTTTTTATTGATAAAAATTATTGGAATTTATTTGGTTGTTTTTATTGTATACAATGTGTCTCTGTCATATTTGAATAGCATTTTCAACCGCAAAGGTAGGCTGTTATTTATGTGGTATGGTATAAATATATGTATATATATAGTATATTTTGAAATTGTTATTTATAGTAATATATAAATTATTTATAATTTTTAAAAAAAAATAGTTCTTTAAAAACAATTTATTTTTAAAAAATATGATAATGTGGGTAAACTTTTTAAAGAGAATGTCATCTAAACAGTATTTATTTGTTTTTACCATATCAACGTATAGGTGTTTAAATAGATCTATTATAAAGATTTTTATTGAGTAATTATTTCTTTTGTTGATGTAAAATACGTTCTTATTTTGAATTTATGAAGTAAAATGTTTAGAGTAATTTACTATTATTTTGTTAGATGATTATTTATGATTCGAAATCAGAATATTTTTTAAGTGGTGAATTAACTTTTAGAATTTTTGTGGTAAATGATTTAACTTTTTGATTGTTTCTTACGATATAATTAATGTTGTATTATTCTAATGATTTATATTTGATCTCAATAATGATTAATGAAATTCATTTTTTATGTAACATTTAATTAGGTAAAAAAAATGTATTATTAAAATTGATTTTAGAAAAATGAATGGATTTTTAGTTAAATTTAAATAATATTGCGACCGAATAACTAAAAGTAAATGACATGTTGACATGATTATTTTGAGTTATGGTTTATTGCAACCACTTTGCAATTAAAGAAGACAAAATTAAATATTAAAGGCACTAACAATATTGTCCCTGTCAATCTGCACAAAAATCACTATTTGCTTTGACAATCACCCATTGCAATCCACTCACACATTCAGCATCCTTAAAGAGAAAAAAAATAAATAAATAAAAATAAAGATAAACAATAAGAATCTTTTAAACAAAACTGAAAAAAACACTCACAATTTTTTTTTTACCATTTTCACTTTTGATGTCAAACAAGTCGAAAATATACTTCATCGACAAAAAAGTGAAATAGTTGCTCTTTTCACTGTATAAAACAACATGAGATATGAAAAATTTGTCCTTCTCTTTCTTTCTTTATTTATTTATTTATTAATTTTTTTTTTTCATCTCTTCTACCCTATTTTTCTTTCTTAATTCTTACGAAACATAAGCTTATTCAAGTAGTACCACAAAGCTATTATGTCTTTACAATCTCAAAATTTGTCCTTCTCTTTTTTTTTTTTTTTTTTTTTCTTTTTTCACCTCTTCTACCCTATTTTTCTTTCTTAATTCTTACGAAACATAAGCTTATTTAAGTAGTACCACAAAGCTATTATGTCTTTACAATCTCAAATAATTGACTAACTTTAAGGACCTTAATTAATTTTAAAAGAATCTGCATCCATTATTATCTTCTCCGTGCCCCTCCTTTTACATGACAAATAAATCTACTTTTCTTTCATCTTCCTTTCTCTTCCTCTTTCATTTCTTTTCTCTCTTCTTCCTTATTCTTACTTCATCCCTTTCTTTTCTCTCATCCATCCTTTCTGTGTTATTTCTTTCCTTCATCCATCGTTCTTACTAAACATACCAAAATAGTGAGCATAAGCTAAATTCTTCAAGTTGGGATATGCTTTACTCTTTACTACTATAATAACCAATAAAAATTGTTAATGCTTGAATGGAACATGCTAAAAATTATCACTTCAATATAAGAGGAACAAAGTTTCTTTGTACAAAGATTAGATAAAAGGGCTAAGGAATTTACATTTCAAAAGCAAGAAAATTATTATAAAAAAGAAAAAGAAAAGAAAAAATAAAATAACTAACCCAATGAATAAAAGAAGAAATAAAGCAAAAAAAGACATAGAACAAAAATAGCAAGACCTATAAAAATGACTTGACACTTGAAGCCCATTCTTTTCTTATTCTGGGACTACCAACCACCGGAACACCTAGCAGCCTATATCACTAACCACAACTTACTAAAAGATCTTGCAAATATAGCAAAACTACATATCTATATATATATATATATAGATATGGACAATGAAAATCATGGAATGCTATAAGCAGAGGCAAGTTCTTTTTTCTTCTCTCTCTTCTCCATGTATTGTTGAGGACTTGGTGTCTTCCTCTGCTATGCATCTTTTATAAGGGACAAATCCTTTCTTACACTTATCAAAGCTTTTTCTTAATCCAGGGAAGGTTGATTTTAAGCTTGACTTCAATTGGAAACCTAAATCCAACTCCTTCTCCTCCTTAGCATTATCAACATCTGAACATTTATCATCATTTTCTGATCCATTGTTTGAACCTGTCCAAGATCCTTCCTTTTGGACTCCTTTCCCTAATGAGAGATCACCATAAGAAGACCACCATGGCGGAGGAGTTGCAGCAGTAGATATAAACAGGTTAGAGCTTTCATTCTGACAATGCATTAGATAGAGAGCCATATGGGAATGCTGAGGGAATTGGCTCCAAGTATATTGTAGATTCCCAGCCAAAGATTCCAGCACCGCAATATTCGAAGATGGTAATTCTTTCACATGTTGTTCCTCATGCACATTAGAAGGCTGTGATTTGCAAGTTTCTACTATTGGAGAAGATGGTCTTTGTGAATCTGTGACTAACACAGTCCTTCCAAAAAGCTTAAGACTTTGTGTTGTTGTCGTTGTCGATGCCTCTTTAGCTGAAGTTTCTTGAGTAGAGCCAGTTTCTTCCAACACAACAGTTGGTGAGGCAAATGAAGTTCTGATTTCCTTAGATGACAGCAGGTTGCCAGCACCAGAAGAAACTGGGGATAAGCTACCATTTGGTGTGTTTGAATTGCTTGAACCAAGTGTATCCGAGCCCATAGCAGATAATACCGACTTTGGAGACTGGTATTCCAACTCCAAATTTGATAAATTTGGAGACTGGTTTTCCATCTCCAAATTTGATAAATTTGGAGATGAAGACTTTGTTGAATACTCAGCCATAGAGATTTCCTTACTAAGTGGATGCACAAGTTTTCGAGGGTATGGATGCACCGGCTTTCGTTTCGGTCTAGGGGGTGGAATCTCAATTGGCTCTACCGAGCACATATTGTTGGCATCTTGATCTCGAGAAACCTACCATGAAAGCCAAACAGCAGATTAAGAATAACATCATTGAATGAATGCATGAACTATTCTACAAAGAGGCCCTAAGTTTTCTTTAACAAAAGAACATACTAGTGATAATGATAGATAAAACTAAGTTCAATAAGATCAAAACCTTGGAGAAGAATTTTTGAGCATGACTTCGAATTTGAACTGCAGTCTTTGTACCAACATGTTCTAATTATGGAAACAGAATGATTCAGTATATGACAACACTACTGTGGAAATTTGCTGGAGAGAATTAGTACTCATCCAAATTCCAAAGATACCTTCAATCTTTCGCCAAGCCCGACCATACATCTTCAAAGCCTCAATGAATTTCTTATGTTCTTCTTCTGTCCATCTTTCTCTTTGTTTTGTGATTGTGTATTGTTTCCTCACCTAATAAAACCCAGATTGGAAAATTGATAAAGGAAAAGAGGATTGCCTTCAATTATTCATAGAAAAGAAAAATAAAAAGATAAAAGATGGGGGGAAAGAAAAAATTGGATACAAACCTTGGGTGGATATTCATTTCCACAAGAAAATTGATCCTTTGGTTGTACAGAAGCAAGAGCCAACGAAATTCCATCCCCTGATGGAAGAGCAATATGTGAACTAATACCTTCACTCTGATCCTGTACCCAAAAGACAAAAACCAAATACACTGAGAAAAAGTTCAAGTGCTTCAAAAAGTTTTTTATTTTTTTATTTTTTTATTTTTCCTCTATAAAAAAAAAGGAATCAATTGAATTAAGAAATTTTCTATTCTCCATCAATACTATCTGACAATCTTTCAAGTATGCGCAAAGAATCAGAATCCAACAACAAGATTTCTTTTAGTAACTTCACCAAAAAAAAGATTTCTTTTAGTACCAAAAGGTGACTTTACTACCCAGAAAAAAAGAGAAAACCAAAAAAATAAAGGAAAAAAATAATAAAAACAGAGCAAGGTTAAAAAGTTTATGTTCAACAAAATTAAACCAAAACCTCAAATTTGTCAATTTAACTCCAAACCATTCTAAATCACGAATAGAATTTTAATGATCCATTGGAAATATACATAAAATTAATTCGAATTTCTCATCAGAGAAAAACACTAATAAATTTATGGAACTTTTCCAATCATCCCCGAAAAGTCTCATTCCTCTGTCACTGTTTCTCTTATTTCTTCAACTCAAAACTATATTAAAAATCCTATAACTTCAGCATGATCTAACCATCCAGTATAAAACTGCAACCTATAAACTCAACATGAACAACTTTCATAAAGCTTTTTCAATTCGATTGGATTCGAATAGACTTAATTGTAACTTTTTTTATAAAATTAAAAAAAAAAAATTAACCCATTTCATTTTTGCACTCACAAAACAAGAAAATTCCATAAAAAAAATTATCTTTTACAATAACAAAGAGGGAAAAGAATTGTAAACCACTTCAACAATACTATACCATTAAAAGCATCAAACAAAATCCTTGCTTTCTAGCCGACAGGGACAGCTTCTCCGGCGAAACAGAACTTCCTAGGAATCTCCTTCTTTAAGATCAAAGGAAGAGAGAGAGACACATATGGAGAGAGAGAAAGAGACAGAGAGAGAAAGAGCTGAAGATTTCAGAGGCAGAGAACTGAGAAGAAGAAGAAGAAGAAGAAGAAGAAGAGGAAGAAGAAGCAGCAGAGGAAGACGAGTGATGGAAATAGGAGAAGAAAAAGTGAAAATAAAAAATAAAAAGGGGAGGACAGCTGCAAGTAGAAGCTGCCACGTCAGATTGAAAATTTTCTCTTTTTTGTGATGTTTATTTATTTTATTTTTATAAATAATGTCCAAATGGAAATGTTGAGAAGGTTTGATGGAATCTTGTGGCTGACATCGAAAGTGTCCATTCACACGTGGTGTCCGCTCGTACTGTCTCCCCGCTTTTTATGACGCATCGTGTTTTATTTCTGTCCCACAAATTCAACCACTTCCTCTGGATAAACTCGGCCCCTCCTCAACACCCCCAACCCTCCCTTCATTGTTTGCCACGTGTCTCTCTACCTAATAAAAAAACGCTTTCATTATGTTCCATTTTTTCTTAATTTAAAAATAATATAATATGCAAAAGGGAATATGATATTTATGAAATATCTACAGCCTCTTAAAATAAGAAAAAAAAATGGCGCAGAGAAAGAAAAGGTACATCAGGAGCTGTGGATAATTATATTTTAATAAAATTAATTAATAATTAAAAAAAAAAAAAGATGAACGCGTGTGAGGACAGAATTAGTTTGGCAGCAAAGAGCACTCGTCTTCTTCAGTTGGGGTCTTTGTCAAACAATCGCCAAAAAATGCTCCACCATAAATACCATAAGGGTATTTTGGTAAAAATAACAGTCTAGTGATAAAAAGCCGCCTTACGTAGCGCCACGTGCATACAGTGGAAGATCTCGGTCAACATTTTTGCAAGATTTTGGGTGAGATATTCACTCGCCTTTTTCCCGTCCCACTTGATTAATTAATTGAATGTTAAAAATGTGTTTCCTATTTATTTTCTTTAAGATTTGTAATTAGTGCTTTTGTTTTGGTGGGTGGTTTTGAATCTATTTGAAATTTATTTTTATATGGTTGAGAATTTGTTTGCATCCATGCATCTAACTTTTTTAACTTTTTGATTAGCCAAAGAAAACAAAATTAAAGTGGTTAAAAAAAATAATAAAGAATTAGCGGAAAAACAGCCTTTTTGGCAAAAGATAATATTACACATGTCCTTCAAAAAGACAATTTAATGACAAAGGTTCATCTCACTTAAAAATTAGGTCGTGAGTTTCAATTATACTTTTGATTAGATCTTTCAAAAAGAACAAAATCTTATTTGGCTTTTAAGTTATATTTTTTTAAAAAACTTACTCCAATAGAAGTTCTTTTACAGGCTCAACAAGATCAGTGCACAAAATCAAACAGCATACAATTCAGAATCTCAAATAAGTATTGGGAAATTATAAGTTGTGCATTAAGATCCCTTTATCTATATATATATATATATATATATTCTAACAAATTTGAGGGACTAATTTGACATTATGCCACAGTGTGGGAGTGAAATTTGTTTTAAGAAATAGTTTTCAAGAGAAATTGAAATGCAAGTTAATGTACGTTTGAGAAATTTTATAATAATAAAAATGATGATGATAATGAAGGAATCATAATTAACAAGACCAACTTCCAAATATAGTACATAAATAGAATCCTTTGATAATTATTTTAATTGATAATTGGAATTATAATCATTCTATAATTACATAGAATTAGAGCCCCCATACCACGAAAAGATTGTTGAATTTGTTAATGTTGCTTAATTTTCATTACCGAAGATATACAAAACAAACACACGTATAAGATCTCATTTTATGGAATGATTCTACAATTCCAATTAATACCTACATAAGGGATTCTAATATGGCTATATTTGGAAGGAATTTCTAAGCAACATTATTCAACTCCACCTTGATTTTAAATTCAAATCTTTATTATATAGAGGTATTCATATTTGTTATAATACGTGTACAAGCCGCCACTTTCTAAAAAGCCCAAGACATGATACTTTAGTTGAATCCACTCCTACTCCATTGAAGTAAAGGCTTGGACAGTAGGACAGCCCTGTTTAAGGTGGTTTGTTGGTCACCTCCATAGTATCTAAATAGAATTGTACTTTGAAAACATCAGATTCCTATTAAATCAATTTGATAATTTATTATTAAGATTTTTATTTTATAATTTTTTTATTTTTTGTTATTGATTATTTTAAAAGTTAAAGAGTACAAAAATTTATTTCATGTTAAAATCAATAGATGAATCTGATTTGAACTTGACACGTGTATCTTCCATAAAAGATATTGATACCCAAAATTGAGTTGAACACCTTTTATACTGGATCCACACTAGTTTAGTGTATATCGTACAATATGCCAAACACTTATGAAGTTCAAACCTTGGAAGTGGGAAAGTATAGGATTTGGTTTTTATTGTAAATGACAAACAGACAAAGCAAATGTGCAAAAAGCACCACAATAGTGATTCTACAGCTAATGCTCACTCACTAGCCCCACGTGGATTCGGCTCTCTTTTCTGATTGAGTTTAATGGGCTTCTACGTTGGTAAAGAGGTCGACAAAAAATAAATAAAATATTCATTTTATTTTAATATGTAACTAACCAATAAAAACTATTAAAAATCACGCCCCTAAATGTGCACCATATGGAGATGATCATATTGAACTGGTAAGAGATAAATGGTACATGGTCTAAATCGATGTTTGCCAAAAACTTTGTAGCAAGAGAAAGGAAACAAAGATGAGTCTCAATTAGAACAATTAATTTAATTTGAGAGATTCCATAATTCTTATCAAACAAAATGTAATATTAGATGACAAAGAAGATATTGATATCAATGGACTAATTAATTTCATTGGACAGATTTTTAGGACCTAAAAAAATTTCATGAATAATATTTTTGATAATAGATCAAAATATAATATTGGATTAATAGTATTAGAAATTATTAATAATATGTATGACAAATAAGATCGATTTATAATATTTATTGAAATAGTAAATTATAATCAGACAAATCTATATTTTATGTGATAGATCTATTCTACTGAATAATTTTTTATGAATGTATAGATAATAAAATATCATATTCAACAAGAATAGCTTCCAGCACATAACTAGAATCCTTTTATATTTATTGTAATTGATAATCATTATTATAATCATTCTATAAGTCGATAGAATTAGGGCTCCTAAAGGACCATGAAAGGATTAATGAATTTGTTAATGTTGCATAGTTTTCATTAGCCACGATATACAAAATACATACTCGTACAGAGATCCCATTTATGGAATGATTGTACAGTTACAATGCCTATATAATTGGATTCTGATATGGCTATATTTGGAAGGAAATGTTAGGCAACATTATTCAACTCCAACTCAAGCTAAACACTAGAAAATGTAACCATTTAACAAATCTTGCATGCCTATGTATTTTCATGTTGTTTGGGGACAACCAAATCTAAAATCACTATTTTCTTAAACAACAATTTTAAATTTTAATTTTAATATAAATACATATATAAATTTTCTACAAGGTATACACAGATCTATATTATTGTAGACATGACTATCAAATTACATTTAATCCTAAATATATATTCCATAAGTTATATATGATCGAGTCATATATCTGATAAATCATATAATCTAATGTTCACATCATAATAAAGTGGACATATACATGTATTATAACAAAACTATATATATCAATCCTGCCTAAGTGAGGATATTTTTTAAAAACTTACTCCAATAGAAGTTCTTTTACAGGCTTAACAAGATCAATGCACAAAATCAAACAGCATGCAATTTAGAATCTCAAATAAGTATAGGGAAATTATAAGTTGTGCAATGAAATCCCTTTATCTATATATATATATATATATACAGTCCGTCTATGGTGCGAACGGTCTTTATGTAAATCACAGTATTGGTGACGGTTTTTCATAGTATTGGTGATTATTTTCTAAAAAACCGTCGTTAATACTATGAAAAACCATTACTAATATTACAGTTCTCATGTGGACCGTCCTCACCATAGAATTTCTATATACATATATATATATATATATTATAACAAATTTGAAGGACTAATTTGACATTATGCCACAGTTTGGGAGTGAAATTTGTTTTAAGAAATAATTTTCAAGAGAAATTGAAATACAAGTTAATGTATGTTTGAGAAATTTTATAATAATAAAAATGATGATGATAACGAAGGAATCATAATTAACAAGACTAACTTCCAAATATAGTACATAAATAGAATCCTTTGATAATTATTTTAATTGATAATTGGAATTATAATCATTCTATAATTAAATAGAATTAGAGCCCCCATACCACGAAAAGATTATTGAATTTGTTAATGCTGCCTAATTTTCATTACCTAAAATATACAAAACAAACACACGTATAAGATCTCATCTTATGGAATGATTGTACAATTACAAATAATACCTATACAAGGGATTCTAATATGGCTATTTTTGGAAGGAATTTTTAACCAACATTATTCAACTCCAACTTAAACTAAAGACTAGATAATGTAACCATTTAACAACTCTTGCATACCTATGTATCTTAGTATTGTTTAGGAACAACCAAATACAAAGCCATTATTTTTTTTGAAAAATAATGTTAAATTCAAATCTTTATTATATATGGGTGTATATATTTGCTATAATACGTGTATAAGCCGCCACTTCATCGTAGAAACGGCTGTCCCTACTAATGTGGGCATGCATGTATGGTATGCTATAGCAAACCCAAAGTGAAATAGAGTGAACCATGTGAAAAGCCCAAGACATGAGTTGTTAGGATTTGAGAGGATATTTAGTTGAATCCACCCCTATCCATGCTGGTAGAGGCTTGGACAGTAGCATAGGTGGTTTGTGGGTCACGACCATAGTCCCTAACTCTTTGGAATTGTACTTTGAAAACAATTAAATTCCTATTAATTTTTTTTTTTTTTAGCTATTGATTATTTTAATGGTTAAGATTAAAAAAAATTATTTATGATATCCGTTCTTGCAAAAATTATTTTATCCAAATAAAATTTTATTTACTATTAAATTTATATTTAATTAACAATTAAAGTATAAATTTTAACTCATAAATATGATTTAAGAGTTAATAATAAAAAGTTTCATGTTAAAATCAATAGATGAATCTGATTTGAACTTGTCTCATGTATCTTTTACCGTTCTATCCAATCAAATTTATGAATGTATTGATAACAAAATTGAGTTGAACTCCTTTTATACTGGATCCACATGACCTTATTGTGTATCTTTCTTTTTTTTGTTTTTTGCTGTAGCTACTTTATCCACACTACTTTATCGTGCATCGCACAATATGCCAAACACTTTTGAAATTCAAACCTTGGAAGTGGGAAAGTCTATGATTTGGTTTTTATAGTAAATGACAAGCAAACAAAGCACATACGTTAAGGGTGTGTATGAAGATTGTTATTATGTGCAAAAAGAACCACAATACTTATTCTAAAGCTAATGGTCACTCACTAGCCCCATGTGAATTGGGCTCTCTTTTTCTAACACTGTTAGAAATGATTAATGATATGTATGGTAAATAAGGTGGATTTATAATTTTTTGTTGAAGTGGTAAATAATTGGACATATCTATATTTTATATGATAAATCCATTCTGCTAAATAATTTTTCATCAATGTACAGACAATAAAAGTATCATAGTCAACAAGAATAGCTTCCAAATGTAGCACATAACTAAAGTCCTTTGGATTATAATCATTCTATAAGTAGATAGAATTAGGGCTCCCAAAGAACCATGAAAGTACTAATGAATTTGTTAATGTTGCCTAGTTTTCATTACCCAAGATATACAAAATACATACACGTATAGAGATCTCAAATATGGAATGATTGTACTGTTAGAATGCCTATGAAATGGATTCTGATAGGGCTATATTTGGAAGGGAATGCTAAGCAACATTATTCAACTCCAACTCAACCTAAACACTAGAAAACGTAACCATTTAACAAATCTTGCATGCTTATGTATTTTCATGTTGTTTGGGGACAACCAAATCCAAAATCACTATTTCTTAAACATTAATTTTAAATTCAAATTTTAATATAAATACATATATAATTTTACTATAGGATATGTACACATCTATACACGTGATTATCAAATTACATTTAATGTAATATATATTCCATAAGTTATATATAATCAAGTAATATATCTAATAAATCACATATATTTTAATATTTACATCAGAATAAAGTGGACATATACAATACATACGCATCTATTATAACAAAACTATATATATTAGTCCTACCTAAGTAAAGATATCTTTTTATTTTTAAATTGAAAATATATAAGTTTAACTATCTACAATATTTAATTATATATCACATCAAATATATATAATTTAACAATAATGAAATCTACTAATATTCAACTTAAAAAGTTGAGAAAGTTTTTTAAAGTCTTTATCTCAACAATAATATTTTTTGGTAAATATTATTTTAATAATAATATATATTTATATATATATATATATATATAGATAGATGTTCACATCAACAATATTTGATGGGTTTAATATTAATTATTTTTTTATTATCATTTTAATCACAATAAACATTAAAATTTAAAATTTATTTAATAAATTTTTTTTAATTCGGATGATATGCTAAAAATCTAATTATAAAAAATAAAATTTATTAAAATTTAATAATTAATAAAAATATTTTTAAATTTAAATTTTGATCCAGTTTAAAAATTGAAAAAAGAAAGTTTTAATGTTCAAACCATTAAATTAATCTGATGTGAACTGATGGTGACTAGTGTAGTATCAATTAAATTAAAGTACGGATTGATGGAAAATGGAGTCGAACTCTTCTTATACTCAATCAACACTTGTTCGGCCATAATAGAAGAGATAGGCGAAGCTGCCAATAGTAGTCTGTTCTCGCCTATCCGTAGATAGTCGGTGGTTTCCAATCAAAATTTTAATGATCAATAAGTGATGACAATGTGTAAGGGTGTGTATAAAGATTTGCAAATTAAAAGGGCTGTATAAAGATTTTATGATCCGAAAAGAAACGCCAATCCAACATGTAGATTCGAAAGTTAATGGATCACTTACTAGCCTCATCTGTCTTGGGCTCGCTTTTCTAATCAAGTTTAAATGGGCTATTAAAACTGTAAAGCTGGTTCAAATTAAAATAACAATACAATTTTGGTTAATATTTTTCTACTTCAAATCAATAACTATCTAATTAATAAAAATCATTAAATCACGCCACAAGCGTGCACTAAACAGATAATAAAAATAGTTAATAAAACGTCATAACCGAAAATAGTCGTCTCACCTAAGAATACGAACGATCATCTCTAAGAACTAATCGAAATCTCATCAAATTCTTAATTGTCCAAAATTTTTTTTATAAAAAAATAAAAATAAATTAAAAAGTGAAAAAGACATGTCCATAAGTATTCGCTCATGGCAAACGCAGAGAAAAGTAACAAATTCAACAATAAACTTTCAACGGTTAGAAAAAATCAGTGTGCTTGTGTGAGAGAAAAAAGAAAAGAGTGAGTGACGTGGCAACGTTGCGTGAAAGAGGCGCCACTCTTTTCTCAGATTGGACGAGGCCACATCGCGTCATATTCCCCTGCATATTCTCTCTTCTCTTCCTAATTCTCTAAAAAAGCCTTCCAAAGCTCGAAGCTTCTATGGTTGAGCTGGCAGCTGTTATGGACTGCCACGTTTCATTATGGACCCGTACTATGCCACGTGTTTGACTGTTGATCTTTCCAGCACGTCCTTGAAAACTTTTCCTACCACACAAACAAAACCCAAACCCAAACCGGCCACCTGATCTGGTATCCGATGTTTCTTACCAATTTTTATTTTATTTTATTTATTTATTTATTCATTTTCAGTGGTGCAATTACTTAAATGGTATTAAAATTGGGAGTGTTCCAAAATCTGTTTTAACGTCCTCTCCATTCCTTCGCATTCGCAGAAGTGATTGTCATCATCGATATTTTATATATACACTCCCAAAAAAAAAAAAAAAAAACACTTTCTTTTTATATCTCGCATTCCATTTCTTTGTTTTCTCAGTTGAGGAACTCTCTCTTTCTCGCTCTCGATTTTCTTTCTCTCTCTCTATATTCAAGTTTTCTGTTCTCTGCAAGTTGAAAATGGCTGCTGCCGCTGCTGCTCTTAGCCCTGCGGATGCCGAGAAGCTCTCCAATCTCAAATCTTCTGTGGCTGGACTTAACCAAATCAGGCATTCGTTCATCTTATTCTTCTTCTTCTTATACTACTAGTGCTTTCTGTCAATTATAATTACTTCGGTTTGTTATCGTTGTGTTCTAGAGTTCGATTCTCTACTCTGTGTTTGAGATTCGAATCAGTTTGTTCGATCGGAGTTTTTGGTGTCTGGATCGTTTCTTTACCGTGTTTTCTGCTCCATCCGGAGATCTGAGATCTGATTTCGATTCTTTTTTGATGTTTCTCTTTTGCAGTGAGGATGAGAAGAAGGGATTCATCAACCTCGTTTCTCGCTATCTCAGGTTGATCGAAAATCCTTTCATCTCTTTTACTGATTTCTTTTTCTTGTTGTTGTTTGTTTGCTGAGAAACTGGCGAAAAAGGGGAAGAAAATGACGACGTTTTATTTACTGGTTTATCATTTTATGGATTTGAGACTTGGAACTTTCGTCAAGGATGATATTTGCTGATTAGTTGATTTTTTTTTTTAAATTTTTTATTTGGTCGTGATCTTGTATATTAAAGCGGCGAAGCGCAGCATGTTGAATGGAGTAAGATCCAGACACCTACTGATGAGGTAGTCGTTCCTTATGACAGCCTGGCACCCGTTTCTGATGGTAATAAATCGAAATTTTTTGAGCAGATTTGTGTTCTTCTACTGTGTATTGCATCGTATTTCAATCTGATGATCCAAGTTTTTATAATTCTGTTCATTTTAACCAGTTTCTGTGGTAAATGACGAAATGTTGTAATCAAAAGAAAAATTTAAGAGTGTAACTGTAAAAAATTGAAACTTTGGAATCAATTGAAATATAATTCAAAATGCATTGACCTTTTTTTTAAAAAAAAAAAAAAAAAAAATTCCTGTTATTGTGCTGAGCTTAAAATCTTGATCAATACAGATCCTGCTGAAATCAAGAAGCTGTTGGACAAGCTTGTTGTGCTAAAGCTTAATGGAGGTTTGGGGACAACAATGGGTTGCACTGGTCCCAAGTATGCATGATATAATTTTCAAGACATTTCTAATTTGTTGTTTATTTTATTACATTAGAAGCGTCTATTAAAAAAATGATTGCTGGTCTGTCTGTGTAATATGACTTCCATTCTAGGAGTATCTTCTTCCTATGATTTCATTGATTATTGTATAAAATATTTTTGATGTGCAGGTCGGTCATTGAAGTTCGTAATGGATTGACTTTTCTTGACTTGATTGTCATTCAAATTGAGGTTTTGACTCTTGATCCTCTCTCTCTCTCTCTCTCGCTATCTCTTTCTCATTTTATATTTGCTTAACCTTCCATTTTTGTTGCAGAATCTCAATTCTAAATATGGTTCCAATGTTCCCTTGCTTCTAATGAACTCGTTCAACACTCATGATGATACATTGAAGGTGAATGTTAAATTTATGTACTAGCTTTCAACCATTGTTATCCTCCAATCAACGAATCTAAAATCTTATTGGTTTTTTCATAATCCATCTTTTGTTAAATATGTTTTAATATATCTGTTACATGGTGAAATCTTAAAAGTTGCCTACTTATTGTTCTATTAGAATCTTTAGAATCATGTACTTAACTTCGTATTTTACTGTTCGATTAAATATTGCAATATTATTGTTGAACTAATTAGTTCTTTCTTACTGTAGATTGTTGAGAAGTACTCACAGTCAAGTGTTGAGATTCATACTTTCAACCAGGTCTGCAGTACTATATGTAATTAGCTCTTTTAGGATCTGCATTTTGATAGAGTGAGAATGAGAATTAGAAAAAATGAACTTATTCTTCTTCCCAATTTTATGAATTCATTTAGAGCCAGTATCCTCGTCTGGTTGTTGAAGATTTTTCACCACTTGCATCCAAAGGAGTGACTGGCAAGGATGGATGGTATGATTTAATTTTAGTATTTTTCTTTGACAAGTCATTTCGTTGATGCTTGTAACCTCTTGCTGTTCTGTACCTGGATGACACATAATTTCTGCCTCATGCTTTGTGGTTTTATTTTGATGGCACACCACTTTGGTATTAATGCGTATATTTTTTATTCTCTTGGTGTCTACTTTCGTTTTTGGTTGTTTATGTCTCTATGTTCTATTGAGTTTGTGCCTTTTTACATGTATCTTAAATAATGCCTATGTTTTATATGGTGGAAAGCATTCTCCAGTTGTTGGATTTTGCAAATTTTCAATGCTAATTGTTGTCAGTATAAGTGGTTATAAACTTTGGGTGGATTTGTTACTTGTACAACACAGATCTTTAAGGCTCTTACATTTGCCTTTTCAAATTATTTTTTATAACTTATGGTTTGTGATTTTCTGTATTTATGATGGCAAATGAGTACTGTATCTTGCTAGTGGTGCTTGCTCAGAATGGCAAATGGAAATATATATTTGTCTGTTACACTACTGTGTTTCTTAAAGGTAGGAACCATTGGCAGGTGCCCTGAAGTTGTTATTAACTATTAAAGAGTAGTATGAATGAATAACCATATCCACCATCTTTATAGAAGACTTGTAATTGACTCTTAACAATCTTAGTTTTGCACAATATTTTATTTCTTTCAACTCATGGTTATGGTATGTAATGAAGGTATCCTCCTGGCCATGGTGATGTATTCCCCTCCTTGAAGAACAGTGGCAAACTCGATGCCTTATTGTCCAAGGTTGGTGCTATGATGCATTTATGAGCATTATAATGTTTGCCCATGTCCCAAATTGTGATAATGCTTTTATCTGTTACCCTATATTTTTGGGTCCTTTGCAGGGAAAGGAGTATGTGTTTGTAGCCAACTCGGATAACTTGGGTGCCATCGTCGACTTGAGTATCCTTGTTTTCTTTCTTGTTGACTCTGATTTCTAGCCTATAGTTATTAAGTGCTGATCATATCCTACTGTGTTACTTGTGACAATGCTGCATGAAAAACTACTATTTTTAGCAGTTGTTATACTTGACCGGATGCAACAGAAATATTAAATCATTTGATTCGAAACAAGAATGAATATTGCATGGAGGTAAAGGAAGATGATTCTTAATATTAATATTTGTTGCCATCAAAGTTGTTTCTAAATTTTTTGTTCTCATTTATACAGGTTACACCAAAAACCTTGGCTGATGTGAAGGGTGGCACTCTTATTTCTTATGAAGGAAGGGTTCAGGTACATAATTTTTATTAGAATTTATTGTTATTATTATTATTATTATTATTATTATTATAAGGGGTATGCTGCAAATTTTCTTGAGACACTCTAACTGATAGACTAAATTTTCTAATCAGCATGAACAGAAATAGTGCTTTAGATTTTAGAATGATGCTGGCTGTGTGCATGGCATATGAAATGTGAGATGTGTTGTTAATTGCATTATAGGAGAAACGAGCCGGTATGTTGTTTATAAGAGCGAATGCTGAAGTAGGTATCATCCATTCTTTAGGGTGCGCACGTTTTTAATAATTTGACATTATTTAGCTTTGCAAAGGAACTTTTGGATCAGAAGTGGCCTTAGTTGATATGTGGAATAAGTTAGAACTTTTGGATCAGAAGTGGCCTTAGTTGATATGTGGAATAAGTTAGAACTTTTGGATCAGAAGTGGCCTTAGTTGATATGTGGAATAAGTTAGAACTTTTGGATCAGAAGTGGCCTTAGTTGATATGTGGAATAAGTTATTATGAAATATTGAAGTTCTATCCACATAATGAGTAGTCATGGTCGGGATTAATTACAGCAGTTTGTCTCTGTATTTGCCAAATTAGGTGAAAAGGAAACATAGTTGTTTAGCATTCCTGCCACAAGAAGCCTAAAGTTCTGATATAAAGCTTGGTTATCAGATTACGTTAGTGTAAATTTTTAGTATTTCAGATCGGATAATAGCATAGACAGAATATTGTTGAAATGTAACAGTTGAGCACTGCATAAATGATTAGTGGTGGACAACCTGATGTGGTTTTACGTGAGGTGAAAGTTGCATTAATTTGTTTTAGTCTGGATGATTTGACTTTTTGCATCTTGTTCTTGATATTTTGCTCTCTGGGGAATGCTAATTTCTGTTATGATTGTAAGAAAATATTCTGGAGGTGAGACATAATTTTATCTTCCTGGCTAACAGACAACCTTGATTCTCCTTCCTTTTCTTGTAAGCAACACCTTTGACAATTGTGACAACTAATAACATTATTTTCTTTTGCCCCTTTGGATGATCTTTTGCAGCTTCTGGAAATTGCTCAAGTCCCTGATGAACATGTAAGTTATGACAGAGTAAATGATTGTTTTGGTGGGGGGGAGGGGTGAAAAAAACATTAGAAAATGGGTGTAGTTCCAGATGAACATGTGCTGTACCCAAGCGCATTGCTAATTGATACAAGCAGACTGCCCTTGACAGAAATGGGTTGTCATACATGCATGCAATATATTTTGAGAATACTCTTGGTTAGTTTGTAGCTGATGTGCCGTGTTCCCTTTGAAATAGGTCGGTGAATTCAAGTCAATAGAGAAGTTCAAAATTTTTAACACAAACAACTTGTGAGTCAATACTGCCTTAAAAAGTGTTTGGGAACATACTGCGGTTTTGTAGTAGTACTAATCTATGATAACATATTACTCAGGTGGGTGAACTTGAATGCAATTAAAAGGCTTGTGGAAGCTGATGGACTTAAGATGGAGATTATCCCAAATCCAAAGGTTTGCGTTTTTCTTTGAGAAAGTTGCATCTTCTTGTTAAGTTAGTTTTCTGATGTTTAGACATTCTTATAGGAAGTGGAAGGATTCAAGGTACTTCAGCTAGAAACTGCAGCTGGTGCAGCAATACGGGTATTCATGCAGTACATAACTCAATTTTTTAAAGATACATTTAAAATTTGAAACTTTATCAATCTAATGTTTTAATTTAATTATCTGTGTTCTATCTCCTAGTTCTTTGATCATGCTATTGGTGTCAATGTGCCTCGATCTCGATTCCTTCCAGTGAAGGCTACTTCAGATTTGCTTCTTGTTCAGGTAACCTTTTTTTTGTGATATTTGGTGTAGGATTTTGTATATTGTTTATAACTTGTTTAACACTACTATAAATTCTTTTTTTTTTTGTCTTTTTTGCAGTCTGATCTTTATACCTTATCTGATGGCTTTGTCACCCGCAATCCGGCAAGAAAAAATCCTGCAAATCCTTCTATTGAACTGGGGCCTGAGTTCAAGAAGGTGAAAACTTTATTTTAGTGTATTGATCTGATGCTTTTCGGTGGTTGCTGCTTCTTGATGAAGATGATGATCTTTTATTATTCTACTTATAGGTTGGCAACTTCTTGAGCCGATTCAAGTCGATCCCTAGTATCATTGAGCTTGACAGCCTCAAGGTTGCTGGTGATGTGTGGTTTGGTTCTGGAGTTGTTCTCAAGGTACAGATTTGCTACATCACTGTACAACTATACATTGATGTTTTCAATAATGTTTCTGCTAATGAAGCGTGATATTTATTTACTTCTCAATGTAAATTATCAAAAATTTTAGAAGTGATAATCTCATAATTATTTTATATTTTTGTCTAATCATGCTGCGTATCTATCATGCAGCATACATGCACTAAATTGTTTTTTCTTTTGTTAACTTTGCTTGTTGTTCTGGTTTCTTTTGTCTGTGAAGGGGAAAGTAAACATCACAGCAAAATCTGGGGTGAAGGTGGAAATTCCTGATGGAGCTGTGCTTGAAAACAAGGTAAGACCATTGAAATATAGTTCCATCAAATATTGCAATGAGGTAACAGCTATGTATGGTGCTAAAATTATGTTTCTTCTTGTCCAGACCATTAATGGCCCTGAGGATCTGTGAGTTTCTCAACGAAAATATTTCAGAAGAACACGTATCCATTTTGAAGATCAGGTCTATTTGTCAATTATGTAATGCTCTGTGTATGCTGAGATGAGATGAGATGAGATGAGAGGAAAATAATACTGAAGGTTGTTTCGCATTGTGTCTAATTTTGGAATGCTTGTAGTGCAACTAAATACGCCCTTTTTGTCTAATGAAAATTTAATGCCAAAGTATAAATTAGACTTAACATTTTTTGCATTGTTTTATGCGGATTTTCAATTTTTAAATTTCAATGGACCTTTTACACATCCGTTGAGACAAGAGGCTTTTTTATTTTTGGTTTATTTATTGGATTGCTAAAGCACATGTTTGGTTGAGACCTATTGTGAGTCTCTAGTCGCTTCCGATGGACATCTAGGTTGCATTAAATTTTAATTAAGCTAGTATGATTTCAAGGATTTCAAGTTATTTCAAAGAGTCATTTCCAATGAGTTTCTATTTGAGTTGGTGTTTGCAGCAACAATTTTAGTTATATTTTACTTTTACTTTTTGGTCTATTAAAATGAAGTGTAAGCTCATAAGAGATCCTGATGATGCAAATAGAATCGAGATCAAAACATGAACCAATGTGAATTTATTGATCCATAAACTATATTTTCATTGGATCTAACATGATGGATGAAGTCATGGGGAGTTTTAAGAAAACCCCAATTCATCTTATATAATATTCTCGGACTTTCGAATTTTGATTTTGCGTGGACCATTGAATACGCAATTTCAGCTTGTGAACGCAACAGCTGGATCGATGAAGCTTATAGAAAGGTGTCACTGCCATTGGCCTACCTAACTCTCACAAGCACAATATACAAAAAATGTGATTTTTGCTTGGATACTTATTTCTAGACACATCTACGAAAGTTAAATCTCTAAAATTTCATGTTGTCTCTAAATTAGTAAAAATTTTAATTGTTGTTTTGAGTTGAACAGAACCTTTGGCATTGATGGTAATAATAATTGCCAAATTTGCTGAGACTGAAAGCAGTGTGATAAAAAAAATATTTGTTAAATTACTGAAGATAATATATACTCGATGAGTAGTGGTGCATGGCACATGGGGAATGTATGTATAAGTGGGGGTGGATAGAAAAAAAAGGGTAAGAAATTAAAAGAACCAAACAGCAAAATGATGGAAAGAAGATGACAAATTCAGCAATTGCGGATTCACGGGTCATCTTACTGTTCCCTCTACCAATCCAAATTATTAAATAAAAAAATAAAATAAAATAAAAGAATTAAAAAATTCTGCTCTGAGACGTCCCTGCCAACAAGAGCAGAGTAATTCAGGCACTCAGACTCCACCTCCAATCCCAGCTCTCCAAAATTTTCGTCTCTATTGGCAGTGAACACAGGGAAACAACTGTTTTTGGTGTTTGAAGAATAGTGAGAGCGGTTCGAATTTGTTGTTTTGTTTAGATAGCAGCATAGCATATATATATATATATATATATCTATGGCATTTTCTTATGTTATTTGTAACAATGGTGGTGGTGGTGGAATAGTAGTCAAAATCTTGTTGTTGGTGTTTTTGTTTGAGTTGATTGAAGGAGCTTCAACTCCGGCAGTGGAAGTGTTGGGGAACATATCCAAGGTGGAAGATGCAGTGTATTTCCATATATATTATGGACAGACCTTCAGAGTCATCAAGAACGCCATTGATGCCAATAGCTACCTTCTCATCCAGGTACCACTCACTCACTTACTTCAGCACATAATACATAATATTATCACACCACCTGATAAGAGTATTTCCTTTTCATAAGAAATTAATCCTCTTGTTTTACAGATAGACAGTGTGAATTTTACACCTCACTTTGGTTATGCTTAAAATCCTTGTAAAAACAGCGTTTGAAGAGACCGAGAAAAACCTTCTTTTTAAAAAAAAAAAGAAAAATTATAATTAGAAATATCAAAATGTTTTGGTTCCACAAAAGACCAATTATAAAATGTTTTTGAAAGAAATGTCAGTGTAATAAAATGCATTATTATTCGAATAAATGTGTTATCAAATTATATTGATGCATTAAAATGTACAGAGTGATTCAAGGATGGCAGGAAGGACAAAGTATTGCACCTCAAGAATCAAATCCTTTCTAATCCCACTTTCAAACTATTCAGTTGATACCCAGTTCTTTCCAGGTACTAATCACCACCTACCTAATTTCTATCATTTATATGCTGAAGTACATATTATTGAGTACTTCTTTATTATATAACTCTTTATGGGGTACTTCTTTATTATATATAACTCTTTATTTATCTATATATATTTTTTATTTGGATGAATTTTCAGTTTCCTTTTTTGAGGTGAGGAAGATCAGCAGCTTCTGTAAGATTTTACATTTTTTGTTCAAAAATTTCAGATGAAATTTATCATTTTATTCTTTTGCACAACCTTTGCCTTCTTATGTATATGCAGCTTCTAGGCTCACTACAGAGCATGAAGGGAATGACTTCGGATTCAGTGGCTTCTCAATGCGTAATAAAACTGTATGAAGCTGGAGAAATCCAAGTGATTGATAAAAGTGATCCACAACAATTTTCACAATTTGGAGCACATTTTATTAGTGACATCGATCAACCTCAAGCATGCAATTTCGCATCTTTTGTTCCTTTTTCGGAGGATACCCCTTTGCAGGTAATTAATTAATTAATTAAGCACATATAACCAATTGTTTTCAATATAACCAATTATTATTATTTGGTTGGGGTATCTTTGATCTAATTTTATCTTTGAATGATAGAGAGCTGAATGGATCAAGTACTTGGGAATTTTTGCAAACCTTGAAGATAGAGCAAATTGGGTCTATAATGCAGTATGTTACATGTATATATATTATTATATAATATAATATGATTGTACACTCAAACTATGCATCAAAGTCAAAGATTTATAAATTTTCCTGTTAATAAATGCAGGTTAAAGCGAATTATATATGCTTGAGTAATGCTTCTTCCAGCAGGACATCGTTCAGACCAAATGTAGCTTGGATGGAGTACTCGAATGTAAGTAATTTCTATACGCACAAATAAATAAATAAATAACAATAAAATGAAATGAACTGAAGGAAAGACATGATTTTCTTACCTAAAATATAGATTCTGTATTATTAGCAAAAGAGTAATTGAATCACATTGCATGTAAATTCCTCTTTGCAGGGTATATGGTTGTTTACCAAAGAAACATACAAGTTAAAGGTACTAATCAAATTTGTTTTTATTTTTATTTTTATTTTTTTAGTCATTACTAATCAAATTAGTTATAATTGTTTTTATTTCTTTTGAATTAAAAACCATACATAGTAAACATGTTAAATTGGACGTTTAGGTTTATGTGGTTGTTGATTATTTAATTAAACTTTGGAAAATGTACAGTATGTGGAAGATGCAGGGGGAGAAAACATCGACAAATCTATAAACAAAATCACCTATAATGTCTCCGATCCTGATGAATTGGAGGCATTCCATGCCATTCTATGTGTAAGTTTAATTACAATCACTTAATTAATGATGAAAGAAACTTACATGCTTAATTACATACAAAATAGGATTTACTTGTAGCCTAATCCTCTTTTCCTTTTTTTTGGGGGGGGAACTTTATCATGTATATAGACTGTGGAAGTGATTATTGATGAGACATACACTTCAGACCCAGCTGCATACAATCTATCAAACTTTCTCCAAAATGTAAAAGTGGAAGATCATTCTTGTTTTGGTTTTCTCTCAAACAATAGCTTATGGAGATACGATAAGAGAATTCAAAACTCTACTGCTTTGGGTAATTATTTACTACCTCATCTCTTTGCTACTCAATTCTATTTGTCATTCATTAATATTCCATGTTTTCCTTTAACCAATTAATCTTTTCGTTATTTCTGAATTTTTGCATGTGAAGACTGGTATAATGGAGCGGTTTCCCAACCACAACTAGTTCTAGCAGATCTTATTGAGGCATTGTTTCCTACAGGAAACTACACTACAACGTACTTTAGGAATATTGCAAAGGTAGGTTCATATCATATACATATTAGAAATAATATATTTTATACAAAGTTTTTAATTCATAGAATTCTAATACATTACATATATTATTTCTATCTCAATATGCAGAATGAAGGAGTTATAGCAATTGGTCCTGAAATGTGTGATAGGAATGTATCCTTGGCAATGGAGCCTACCATATTACCTTGTGCATAACTTGTTTTTATGAGCCAAAAATAATAATAATAAAAAAGGAAATTATGGTTCAAATTTTTTTTTTTTTTATATATATATATATTTTTCCCTCTATCTGGTTAAGTGTTGAAGTATTCATTCAAATATATGTACAATTCCATTGATTAATTGATTTTCTATAAGTTCCTCATGAGCTATGCAAAGAAGGCAAAACATTTATATATATATATATATATAATAATAATATTGTTGACATAAACTTATTAATATTATTTATATAAAATACTATTTTAATTAAAAGGTCCTATTGTTCTCTCTCTTTTGAGGAGTAACTTTCTATACTCATTGAAGGGAAACTCTAAAAGTAACTTAAGATGGTTATCTCTATCTTGTTCTATAAGGAGAGAGAACATCTACGAGTGTGTGTGTTTGTGTATATATATATATATATATATATTGTAATACAAAATACTGGAACCAGGAGACAGCTGCGGTGCTTTATAACACACAGTCGAGTTTGCAGTGGTTTCCATACAGAAAAGCCTCAATTTGGTTTGCCCAATGGTTAAAAAAAAAAAAAAAAAAAAAAAAAAAAAAAAAACTACATTTTCCGGACAAAAAAAGTAGGATGTAAGACAAAAATATCCCTAGCTCTTCAGTCCTGATGGATTCTTATTCCAAGACAAGTAGGATGGATCTCCAAGAGGCCTGCATTAAAACAATTACCCAAAAAAAAAAAAAAAAATAAAAAAATAAAATAAAAATCAAGCACATCATATTAAAACTTTCATATCTCTGTTTCTGGAAAACACTAAGAATAGATAACTGAAAATAGAGACATGCCTGCCTTTAGTGAAAGGAAAAATGGATGATATGATAATGAAAATTTGATACAACATTCAGTGGGACACTCTTATATGAATTTCACATAGACAACCAAATTTTCAGATGATTTTTTAGAAAGAAGTTCCTAATCAATAAATAAAACTTGCATATCTCTGTTTCTGGAAAACATTAAGAATGATAAATGAAATGTAGAGATGCCTTTAGTGAGAGGAAGAGTGAATGAATAGAGCTCGAAAATTTTGATACAGCATTCAACTAAATCCTTTTTCTTTTTTTTCTCGAAAACTTTTCCTTTTGTTCTGTTATTATGTGAATTTCATATAAGCAACAGAGTTTCAGATGATCACTTAATTAGAAAAAGAAATTGTCAATCTGCTCACCTTGGCCTGAAGACGTACACAAGTATGAAGAGTATAGCCAAGAACAAGTTCATTCCGCCAACAATAAGATATGCAATGCCTAGGAAATCATTCTTACCACCAATCCAACTAGTGGTTGAAAGTACCAGCGTTTTTTTGCCTCCAAAACTGTAAGTGTTATAATTATTCTGTATAGTAACTGTTATCACATCATTAGCCGAAAGGTCCACATTCAGCCTTCCATATAGCTTTCTGAATGTCGGCAATGCTGCAGTTCGCATCCAAACAATAAGATCTGATTGTTCACTCAACTGTCACATGCAAAACCAGTATCTATTTAGAAATTTTAACTTAAAGAAAAAAGGGATAAGGCAACAATATATACAAATGGAATATCACGAACAAGATAGAAAGGAGGTGCCGATTAATTACAGGTATGCTAGCGTTTAGTTTTGCACCACCGATCAAACCTGTAGTCTGGAAATTCTTAGGAAAAACATCAGAGCCAAATTTATGCTCCCGGTCACTTTTCCATGCAATATTTTTTTTGTCAACATCAAGTCCAATTGTTTTCACTGCAAATGAATAGGTGTCATTAAACAAACTCCAGGCAATGAGGCCACAGGGAACAATTGGACGGTTATTTGCAGAATCTTCAGGTTTACACTCATCGATCTCATCTTCATCCTCCTTGCTACGCAATTGTTTGTCGCTTCTATTTCTAACATATCTAGAAACAATATTTCACATTACAAATAAGGAAAATAGTCAACAAGTATGTAATATCTGGATTTAGGAGATACAGCAGTGCAAGAAGATAAAAATAAAATAAAAGAAAATTTTAACACCAACTAATTATGTCCCAAATCCTATGACAAAAGAATACACATTAATATGAGAGCTTTTTTACACAATAAGTTGTGAAATTTTGTGCTCTTAGAAAACAAATTATAAAATATGAGAAGCTGGGTAACCTGACAAATAACTTCAACCTGAAATCTATGCTAAACTACATATAAAAGGATAAATGGGAATCAAGGAAATAATACCAGACTTTCAAGCAGAAAGTTGAATTATCACTTTATTGTATTATCAAGGCAACGTTACATCCAAGCAATCATAAGACTGTGTGTGCCTTCCTAATTTTGTGGTGGACCTCATTTTTATGAATTGGACATCATCCTATCCTCAGGGACACCTTGGTGGATTGCTGCGGTGTGAGGGTGATTGTATGATTATATGGGTATCTTAAAAATTTCATTGACTGACCTACATGATTTTTGTAAAATGAAATTTGAGAAGTATGTCACCGGTTGCTCTCAAACCAGCTGCCAAAGTGATTGGCAATGTCCAATAGTACCATATTCATTCATCCATTTGTTATTCATTCATTCATCAAATGGCTTAATGGTAAAAAATTATGAGAAAATTAATTTTAAAGAGCGTAGAGGCCTTTGCTGATAAAAGAAGATTGGTCATTTGAAAGGATGTATGGAACAAGATATACATAAAGATAGAGGGAAACAAAAAAAAAAAAAAGTGCAGATAAGCCAGTCTGCTTGAAATTTTTATCTGCCTATTCCTCTAAATCAAACCCCCTGTCTTGCAGGACAGTTAAAAGGTCCACATTTCAGACATTCAATTTTCTTCATAAAGAGGACGCCTTAGCCCAAAAGCTAAACAGAGACCAACTGAGATCTTGCAATTCCAAGTGTATCATCTAAAAGTAACATCCAGTTTCAATATTGAAATAAAATACTATACACTTGACGGTGAAACAATCTGGCAGTCTAAGCTGTAAAATAACAGGTATACCAATAAAGTAACCCTGCCAGAATGTGCAAATCCACAGGTGACATGCACTACTGACTCTTCAATTACAAGTGGTCTTTTAGATTTTCACAAATTCGAAACTCCTAAATGCATAGCCAATATCACATGGTCAAACATGTTCAATAATAATCAAACTGAAGCACTTGGTCCAAGATTTTATCAGCATCATATATAGCTCTAAAAACACTAACAGGTCCAAAGTACCCTTGAGCAAAACAGAATGTTTTGCAATTCTAAATATCATATTGGCCCATCTTAAGCCAAGGATAGTATAAAACATGTGATTCACTAGCTCTAAAGACAAATAATTAACAGATACAAAATAATGTTGTCAAGGCACAAGAAAAGGAGGATATATATACCGGCGATGATTCTGATAGAAATTATCAAGTTGATAATAGATATAAATTGGACTTCTCATATCCTTTGGAACCTGAAAATAATAACCAATCCATGCACATTTTCAGAACTCCATATTTGGAACCTAGGTAGGCAACAGCGTTATAAAAATAAGAATGCAATCATCAAAAATGCTAAAGTCTCTGGACTAACAGTCAAGCTCCTAGTACATGACTTGTCAGATTGGTTGTTCTGAATAAATGAAATCTTCATACTTTTGGTAAAATTAGAAGGAACACAAGCTTCATCATAGCGGTCCACTATTTCCACCACCTACATGGTCCAAGAAAGGAACAAGCTAAATTTATTGATCAACAATAAAGAATTCCCAACTACCAAACAAACTTCAAAACAAGGAATTAGATACATCAAAGGAGAATAGATACATTACACGCTCAGATGCAAACAGGGAAGAAAGGCCAAGAGGGATGAATACAATGCCAATAGAGATAAATGATGATATTACCTGATACCCAGAAGAGAAATAACATTAAAAGATGAAACAAGAAATAGAATTCCTACAACTAAAAATTTAAAAAAAATAATAATAATAATAATAAGATGCGAAATAATCCACACCCATCCAGGAGTTAAAATTGGTTTGCAAGCAGGAAGCTCTTGCTGCGAGAATTTAGAATCTGCATGCAATTAAAAAATAAAAAGAATGAATTTTGGCATTCATGAAATCTGCCGAAACCCAAAACATACAAATAATAATTTAAAAATAAATAAATAAATAAATAACCAAGACTGTCATTAACACACCGTAGCAAAGTACTCAAACCAAAAACAAAAAACAAAAAACAAAACAAAACAGAAAATAGAAACAGAAAACAGAAAACAAGAAGAAAAAAAATTTGTAAGGAAGATCCGAAATATATTCATGACAAAAAAAAATTGAAAACAGAAGTAATAACTAAAAACAGGGAAAAATGAGGGGGAAAGATACAGACATTTGGGTTTCCTGGAATGATGCTTTTTGGAATGCGTTGATCCTTCTTTGCCACCTGAACTCGATGGTCCGCTCATTTCGTCCCACTCTCACAAAAACACAAAATGGATGGAAAAATGATTATACGAATTGTTTTGTGGGTTTAGTTTTATGAAATTAAATACACACCCACATTTCCAAAATCAAGAAGAAAAGAATAAGGATTTGTTAAAAACGAGTTGTTTGGTTGGTGAGAAAATGGAAGAAAAATCCTCAAAGAAACTTTTGGAAATATAAGTAATGCATAGCAATGCGGGTTTGTCTAGTTTGTACGACCGCATGGAGCGAAAAACACGAAAGCTCCATATGCGTAACGCCCGCTTTTTGCTTACTTTTGGTACACGTGTCATTTACGGGTACAAGTTTCAATCCATCGACTTGAGAAACCATTGGTTGACCAATTTTTTTTTTTTTTTTTTGGCCTTTTCAATAAAAAAACACATTGTTCACTAATTTTTTTTTTTTTTCCCCTCGTTCACAGTTATTTGTGGAGGTTAAAAATTTATTATGTTAAATTATTATTAAAAAAAAAAAAACAGTAATTTTTTATTTTATTATTTGAAAAATAGTGAATGCGTAAATAAATAGGTTCGTTTTTTGCACCAATATATTCGATAAATATTTTTGAAATACTATTTTTACTATCAAACAAATCCAACGGTAGATAATTGTTATTCACTGCTTAGTTTTTTTTTTATCATGGTTAATTTTAGTACATCGAATGCTCACCTAAGTATATTTAGTATCAAGTTGGCCATATGTTTATTATACACCGTTCTTTGTATGTGTTTGATTGTGTATCTATTACATATTTGTACACCCTTGGAACAATGTATAGATTTATTTCACACTTCATATTTCAAGGTTCATTGGGAATTTATATGTCAATCCTTAAGATAATGTCCAAATACATTTATGTTTTTTCATTAATTCATCCGAGCAATATCCAATTATTATTTTCCATATCCTGTTTCCTTAATAGCGGTAAGAACAATTTATATGTTTATTTATATATGCAAGCTATTGAACCAGAATATCCCATTAGCATTCATCAAAAGAAAAAAAGAAAAACATAATCCCATTAGCAAATATAATGCTTTATGATTAATAATGGAGGAGCACACTTATCATGGCGTGTGAATCTTTATTACAAGAAAACCCGAATCTCTGATTTTGGATCAGTTTAGTAAATATGTCTATATTGAATTCAGTTTACAAACATTAATATGTAGAAGAAACTTTTGAGCAAATGAGATGCAACTGTGCAGTGCTGGAAACCGCTGGTATGGCAGTCAAGATGCAATATAAACGATGCTGCCATTTTATATGGAAGTTTCTTAAGCTCCAAACAACCTGAGAAATATGATGGAAATTGCTTGAGTTTTGCATGGCTGCAGATTTTTCAAGTATAGAAAAGACCAACTTGGGATCTTAGCCAGTGATCTTACCTTTGCAATCGTGATTGTGTTCGTCTTGTGCTACATGAAATCAAAAATGTAAAATTAGCTTGAAAATTGAAATTTAAAATTTATGGCATGAAAGTTAAAAAGAATTCCAGTTGTTTCTGATGATAACCTGTCCTTTACAGGATAGTTTTTATTTCATGGATTCAAACTGAAAAGCACATGGTGAACGGAAATTAATATCCGTTTTTATTGTTCCATTGAAAGCACAATGAAGTAGAGGTATGCAACTGGAAGAACTTCATAAATGATTTCGGTTTGGATACATATATCAGCAGGGGTGGGGAGGTGTTTTTCTTCCTTATTTGATTCCCATAACTTGGGTTGCACTGTATAAAATTAATATTAAAGTGGTTTACGATATTAATTATTTGATTTATTCTTTCATTAATTAGGAGGCATATTGGACACTTGTAGTATCACCAAGTTATCCATGAAGGATCTCTGATCACTATATATTTTCAAGATCAGAAACATGCCTTGGTGTTTGCTTTGGTTTGGATTCTTGCTTTGGAGGCGGAGGTGGAGGTGGAGGCTGTAGAGGCTCATCACTTGCAAGAGGTACATTCTTCACCTGTAAAACATTATCATATAAATGAACAATTTGGAACTTATTAAGTCAAAGTAATTAAGCAGAAAATTGTTTTCTGAATCTAAGATGATATATATTTACATATATATATATATATACATACCAGGTTCCTGAATAGGAGATTATAAAACATGTGGATGTACTTTTGCTTTGCCTGCTTGGGCTCCTTGACCAGTTGCTTCCAGAATGTGTAAGTGCAGCCCATGTTCAAAACCTTGTTTGCGTAGATCTTCCAGGTATAGCTAACAAATTTGGGTGATAATATTTTAGATTATGATTGTTTAGTATTCCACAGAACAAAACAGAAAAATAAAAAATAAAAAAAATAATAACAATGATGAAAACGCTTGGAATCCTCTCCTGTTCTGAGCTTTATATTGGGATTTTAATGGCTGTGACGGAAATAAATAAAGTAGAACAGAAAGATATTAAATCATGATCAACCATTTCAAACAATTTTCTGTGTCCTAAGGATGTTTATAGCTCAGGTAAAAGGAGGGGATCCTAATTTGCTGAAGTTAATATATATGAAGTTGTCAAAACAAGTTTGAATTCATGGATTCGGGTAGTTACCATTCGTTTATGCGCTGCAAACCCGCTGCTGAAAACTTGTTCCAGTATGTTGCATCATTCTTGCACTTCTCAAAGAATTCAGCAATTTTGTTGCTTGCTTCATCTCCATTGTTGGGATCAATATGGAAACCGGAGACCCCATCAACAATGATTTCGGCTGGTCCACCTTGGTTGGTAGCAAAAGTGGGTAATCCACAGTTCATAGCCTCTATGACAGTAAGACCAAATGCTTCATACAGAGCAGGCTGCACAAAAGCTCCCTTGGAGTCAGCAATGAATCTATAGAGCTCTCCATTCCGACGCCTATCAGTCTGTGCTGCTATCCATCTGATCTGGCCCTTAAGTTGGTATTTCTCTATCAAAGCATGCATCTTTTTAATTTCTGCCATTTCTTCTCTGTCGTTTGATTTCGAAGGATCAAAGAAGCCCCCAACTATAACAAGATTAACCAAATTTCTCAGCTTTTTGTTTTTCCCATACCATTCAGTTAATCCAGTCATGTTCTTCACAGTATCTAGCCTTGCCATTGAGAATATGATGGGTTTCTTCCTGTCTGCAAGATATCCACTGTTTTCCAAAACAAGAAGTCAGGCAGAATTAGGTGGCTTAGACAAAGTAATGGGGGGTCTCATATGAAAGATTTTAAAAGCCAATACATACATGTGTTCATTGTTATCCTCCCTGCTATAGAGTAATTCTTCAATGGCAGGATTGAATACAGTGAATCGCTTTTGTCTCTCCGTGAAAGGGAAATAGACAGTTTGATCAGCCCCGGGTGCAGCAATATTGAACTTTGGATCAAATACATTGATTCCTGAAACCACTCTGCAGAGGCCTGGAAGGGTAAATGCAGAGTGGCTTTCATACTGTCCAGGTCTATCTTTGCTGCAAAGTAACAATATAAATTCATCAATGTGCATGAATCTCCATTCAATTAATTACCCTTTGTTCTCTTTTCCTCTGAGAAATCCTTAGGGTGTTGATTATCTTTCTATTTAGTTGATAAGTTAGGCCCAATTCGAGTCATGAAAATGAAAAAAAAAAAAAAAAAATGAATCGGTAAGCCTGCAGTATCAAGGTTCTAACCTCCCTGCAATTTCTTGGTATGTGCTTGCTATGATAAAATCTGTTGCATTCATGGAAATCATATCGGCCATGAATTGGCATGAGAAGTGATACTTTGGTTCTAGTTCTTTCCATTTGATGTCTGAATCTTCATACTTGGTTTTCTCTAAAGCATGTGCAATAGTTCCCTGGATTTCAAGCATCTTTTTATGTTAGAATATGAACTTAAAGCAAAGAACCATCGTAGTAAAAAATAAACCGGTGAATAATCAATCAACCTGAGTTATCTCAAGTTTGTTAGCCATGAGTGATGCTACCAAATTTCCATCAGTATAGTTTCCAATGATAAGATCTGGCTTCCCTTCCAAGATGTCAAGGATCTTGGTTATAGCATCCTAGTGAATCACAAGAAACATATAGAACTGTGTTAAGAACAAGATGCTAATAATGATGAATACTTATCTGGTTAGTGAAAAGTTGATTGAGAAAAATGGTAAACAAAAATTGAAGCCAAACTTGCCTGAGTAAATCTCTCAAGATAAGGATAGATATCGAAGCGAGAAACCCATTTCTTGAGGACCCCTTTTTCTGTCTTGAATGGCACCCTAAGGATGCTAGAGTACCTGGTGCCTACGACTTCTTCTAACTCTTGGTTGCACTTGGTGCCCCTTGCTTCAGGTATGAGTCTTGTAACCTGTTTTATTGAAAAATATGTCATTAGAACCGTCTTAATTAGGAAACCAGTACATTGCTTTCTTAATGAAAATTTATGTAACACTTACAATAAGAATTCTTGGTTTGACAGCAAGTCCTTGGTCCCTGATTCTGTTCACTAGTTCATCTTCAAGAGCTTTCACTTGATCCAGAATGTAAACTACCTGTTTCGATAAATTACTAGAAAATATCAGCTTATTCAATCTACATCAATGTTCTCTGCCACATATCTGTTTCCAAGTTTGGAATATACCTGTCCACCGGTGTCTGGCAAGCCGAGAACATCTGCTTGGCCAAAGTAGCCGTGAGGGGAGAAAATTACAATGTTGAAGATTGTTGGAACTCTGCTGAAAAAGTTCTCCATGTTGAAAGGATCAGGTGCTTGCAGTACTTCAGAGAGAGATTTTATTGTCTCTTGCACTCTTTCTGCAGTACTTCCCCATCCTTTTTCAAATCCCCACTCCTTAAATCTGTGAAATATTTTGGTGTTAATTCAAGTTTTAAAATAGGGTCTGCATAGGAAATATGAGAATCTAGATCTTTTTATTTTTTTTTTCCACCTTAAATCAAAATTTTGGTATGGAGTATCTTTGGGAAGAGCTGCTAGAAAAACTTCAGCAACAATCAGTGCCATCTGAAGCTTAGATGGTGTGTTGAGGGTTTCATTTATCATTAATTTCTGCAAATTTTAGAAAAACAGGAATTAGAAATCAAACAAATTTTATAAGAGTGAAGCTAAAAAATCAATATTTTTATAAGAATGAAACTAAATTTTTATTTTTTATTTTTTATTTTTTTATGTATATCATACCTCTCCTTGATGACTTAGTGATAATAAGTAATCCACAAGAGGCTGTGCATTTTCCAATCTTCCACTCAACTTGGAAGTTATGAACTTAGAAACAAAACTGAATCCATTTCCTACTGAAGATGACAGGGTTAAGTGAGGAACAGTGGGTTCAATTGCTGCAAAATCCACCTCCAATGCATTTTCATCACTTGCCCTGCAAATCAAAAGACAGAATATTGTCAACCAAAAACTTTTATATGCTCATTTGGTTTTCTTTTCAGCTACAAAGTATTTAGAAAATTTTATTCAACAGAAATCTAAAAGTTTTATGAAGAAGAAAACTAAAAGAACCCAGATGGAGCTGATTGAGAAACATGCATACCATTTATCATCATATAGCATTTCTTTGAATTTCAAGAACTCAGTGGTGGAGATGGCTTCCACTGAGAGATCCTCGGAGCTAACTTTAACAAATTCCCAATATCCAGGATTTGGTCTTACCGCAAAGGCTACATGGGGAGGAATAACAACAGCTTCCTGCAAAATTCATGCTCAAATTATCAATATGAAAAATCTTAAAAAGAGAAGAAAATGGTGAGTGAATTAAAGAAGTTTATGTATGGAAAAGAAAATGATGAGGACCTGAGTAGAACGAAGTATATAGCCAAGAACTCCCTCCAAGACATGGTTTCTTTCAATCTTGTCATCGATGACTTTCTCCATTTCAAGCATTAAATGCTGAAGTTTCATGATCCTTCTTCCTTGCTCAATGTACTTAGCAAAGCACCTCTTCATATGGTACCGGCTTTGCCTCAGGGCATCCGGCATACTCTCTGCTATCGATTCTGATCTCTTCAACGGCGTTGGTGTTGTACTCGTAGACATGGTTGATAACACAACTAGAATAAACACACAGAGGTTTTCGAATTCTTAAGAGGGAAGAGAATTCAAAAAAAGGAACCAAAAAAAAAAAAAAAAACTAGTGGTTTTGCTTTGCTAGATATCAAAATTTCAGGTCTAATTTATAAGGCTAAGGAATGTGACTGTAATTTGATGCATGGGTAAATTATGGAAACACTTGGCACCTTGCTTTTGGTTTGGTTTAAGCGTTTTCAGGATTCCAACTTTTCTTTTATTTTTGTATTGTTTTGGGTACAAATGGGACCAGAAAGAAGGTGCATGAAGAGGAAAAAGAACATTCCTAAAGTGATGGAAAAAAGAAGAAAATAATATCAAGAAGGTATTGATAAAAAACAATAAAAAGAAAATGATAATAAACCAAAGAAAAGAATCTGAAAGTTTATTTGAGAGAGATGAAGAAGATAATTTTATTGCTTGTTTGAGAAAAAAGCCAATAAGGATGGGGATTTAGCTATGTTCATGTTTGTGACGGAAATAGTTAGAACTAGTATAATTCTTTCCTTGTTTATATATTTTCTCAAGGTTGGAAAAACAAAAAGAATCTGCCATCTTCAAGGCAATAGAGATGGTTGGAATATTTGCTGGTTTGCGTCAACTCCTTCATCACGGCATTGTTTATGGCCACCTGCCAAAGTTAAAAGAACATGCAAGAGTCAGTAAAATCCACCGACCAGATTCACCTTGTAAAAGCACTTGTTTTATTATTAGAGTGCCAATTGGCATTCTACTTTCTTCTGCTTTCTTTTATTTCCTTGATTATAGCAGAATGGTGATTTTTTTGCTTGATTACTTAGGGTCGAAGATGATTGAACGGATATCCTCACCTTTGAATTTGAAAGTGGTAGTTGGATACATAGCATGTGGCGCATTGGTATTGGTTTATATGTTAGTTAGGATATACAAATTTATCAAGTTTAAGGTACCGACTTAATGAAATAACCTTTGGAGTATGATAACCTCTTTTTGGTCCAATCACATATATATATATATATATATATCGAAAATATATAAAGTGTTGTATATATATTTATATTTTTTTAAATTTCCAACTTTGCCATAACTTTAGTTCACTGTTAGGCTTCTCTAAATTTGTCTCTAGCGGTAGGTTGAATGTACCACTAAGCTAACACGCCAAGGCTGTGAAAAGAGAAAGAAAATAATATTCCAAACTAGTGGGTTATCAATTTGTTAATTGATTGGTCCTATTTCATCCGTGGGACAAATATTTTAGAGTTTTTCAAATTTCTAATGACCTTTGCTTCCTTCCTGCTTGTAAAAAGTATCATAGTTTTTATTTTTATTTTTAGGGAAATCCATAGGGTGTTGATCATTGCAAGATAGAAGATAGATTGATTTTCAATATTTATTTGTGAAAGCCATGCAGAAAATAAGATTACTATAACATTAACAAAAATCCAGAGCTTGTTAGAAATTTTAAAATTATCTTTAAAAAATCTAAACGTTTTTAATTAAAAAAAAAGAATTTTATGTCAAAAAAATTATATAATATTTTTAAAAATATTATAATAATTGATTAAAAAAAAAAAGAAGAGAGTATATATATTATATTATCTTTTGGGCCATTCAATTTTGGGTGTCCATGGGCCTGCCGAGCATGATAAGCTATCGTTGGGAATTAGGGTTTCGAAGAGGAAGCCGAGAGGAGAGATTTGGTGCCCATAAATAGCTATCTCTTTGGCCTAAACCCTCATTCCGCCATTATTCTTCCACTTCGTCGTCCTCTCAACTAGCCATTTGAGCTTAGGTTTTCAGCTTGCAATTTTCGCCTAAACGGAGCTTTTCGACCTTTGACAAGGCGTCGATTAAACTGATTACAGGCGCTCTTTGCATAGGCAGTGAGCGTTATGTATGAGCCGACGCCATAGCTGCTCCGTTTTCTGCGAAAATCTTGAGGCTTCATTAGGTTTCTTCTGAAACCCCAATGCCTCATGTATTTTTCACAGATTCGGGAAAATTCTAAAATCGTTGTCACGATTTTGTTGCGTTAGATTTAGGAGTTTTGAATAAGGAGATGGAAGTGAGGATTTTTTCCCCAGATGATCGACGCTGATTAAACTGCGCTTATTTTTATTTTCTCATTCTCTTGAGAATCCAAGCCAGAATTCTGATCCGTCTTCCTCCTAATTATTATTGTTAATTTTATTTATTTATTAATTTATAGTTTGAATCTGTTTGATTTTTTTATTTTTTTTATTTTGGAGTTGGAATAGAAATGAGGATCCTTTCCCCATATGATCGAAGCTGATTCAAACTGTGCTTTTTTTGAAAGTAAATGTCGGCCTCTGTTTCATGGGGGTTGATTTTTCAAGCCAGAACTCTGATCTTTTCGCAACTCATACTCTGTTTTTTATAGAAATTGTTTTTATTTGCCATTTATTTTTTGGATTTTTTTTTTAAATTTTAAATTGTTTGATGGTTTTAGTATTTTGAGATTGAAAAAAAATTGATGGAGGTGATGAATATTTCCCCAAATGATCGAAGCTGATTAAACTGTGCTACATTTTTCTCTCTTCAGAGAGACCAAGCCAGATTTCTGATCCATCTTTTTATATTTTCTTCTCAATTTTTTTTTTTTTTGGTTTTTTGTTAAATGTTTTTCTCTTACTTTTTTTTGAATAATACTAAATTGATTGAATTGACATGCAATTGTTCTTACTTTTTTGTTGTTTTTATTTTGTTGGTTTTTGATTTTTGAAAAATGAAACTAAACATACATATATATAGAAATAATTAAAAGGTTTGATATTATGGAGAAATAGCAACAATCATTGGGATGTAAATTGGAGGAAGAACGATTTATGAAAATGGAGGTTGTTGTGAGAGAGACAGAGGTATCAATTTCCACAAGCTTTTATGGATTTTATGGACATGAGAGGTGCCTTGGGAGCTTTATACCCAAAAGTATGATAAGACATTTACCTAAAAAATAATTGACCGTTCATCCCTTTGGGTAAAGTGATTATTTTAGATCGCCAGAAAAAAAGTAAGAATAAAAAAAAGATTTTTAAAAATAAATTTGATTTGCTAAATAGTTCGTAATACAATTAAGAAAAAAAAAAAGATTTTTAAGAATAAATTTGATTTGCTAAATAGTTCGTAATACAATTAAGAAAAAAAAAAGATTTTTAAGAATAAATTTGATTTGCTAAATAGTTCGTAATACAATTTTTTTTTTTTTTTTCGGTATATAAATAGTTCTTATACTTGGACATGAATATTTTATTATCATTTATGGTAAACGTATTGATAATAGTATTTTACATATAACCTCGTTCACCATAACATACTTAAATTTAGAAAAACTAAGTGCTTACACAACAGACCATAACATACTTCAATTTAGAAAAACTAAGTGCTTACACAACAGAAGAAATCAAGTTCCTTACACACCATACCAGCAAACAAGTTTATTATGCTTTTAACACACACACACACACACACAAAAAAGGCATTTGGCAAACTGATTAATTATCAAATGGATAATTAGATTTTAGTTAGAGAGACCAGAAATCTTCATGAGTTTCCTCCAAGAAGGTCGGCTTGAAATGTCCTTCCACCAAGCACAAACACTCTTCCTCTCAGTCACAAGGTGTCCCATTTTAGCATCATCAATGAGAAACCTTATCGCTGGAAGATGGCTCAGATCAGCGAGACTGAAACTATTCCCTGCAAGATAGGTGCTCTTTGACAGCCTCTCTTCATAAACATCCATCACCTTCTCCAGCTTCTGCTCGCATGTGTCAACCAAAGCCAGGTTGCTCTGCTCGCCCATTTGTGGTAGGACAAGCAGCTGAAGCACCAGAGTGTAAACCAAGTCATTGAAGTTGTGTGCTTCAACTTCTAGCCATTGATCTACCATGGCTTTCTCTTCTAGTGTGACTCCTAATAGATTGGGTCCGTTGGCAGCGTACTTGTTTGCATAGTACCTTGCAATTGCCCTGGACTCTGGGGAAAAAAAAAATTATGAAATTGATGAACATGAAAATTACATAGTGTTGATTTTATGTAAGTAGAATCTTATCATGAGTTTGTATACCTTATGATATGTTCTTGTTTTCTTGTCGTTATTGCCCCTCCTAATTCTATTATATTAGCTCTTTGTCTTTAAAATTTGAAATAATTTACAACAAAATCATATCAAGATTTACAATATCAATTCAAAATGTTAATATGTTTTAGCATGCATGATGATTCTATACAATCCTAGATTTCATACAACAAGTTCTTCTTTTTTATTAGGGCAGGGGGATTTGGACACAAAATTAACCGATTCATATTTTTTTGGATGTTTGAATTAATATTTGATACGTTTTAATTTACATAGTTATACATGATGTTTCTCTTGATTACCATAAAGCCTGAAATCTCCATCTTCGATGACTGGAACTTGTCCAAATGGCTGCAACAAAATTTCAAACACATAAGCATGAAAATTCAAGCTTATTTATATGACTAATATTTATGAAAATGAAAGTAATTAACCTGGAGTAAGAGGAATTCAGGTTGCTTTTGCTCTCCTGCCTGAAGATCAATATTAACAATTTCAAACTCCACTCCCTTCTCAAGAAAGCAAGCCAGAACTCTTTGTGTGCAGCCTGATTTCAGAGTGCCATATACTTTCACTGCCATATCTTATCTTATAATATTCAATCTCCAACACGTCCTTAATATATCAAAAATTAAACTATAGCTATAACGTTTATATGATGCCACCACACCACCTAGTGCACTTATATATATATATATATAATTTGGAATATTCTTCTATGTGATGTTTGATATAGTATGTTACTCAACCACCTTTTGATTCAATGTATTCTAGTCATGAATTGAAAGGCTGTTGGACAATATATCATACCCTATATTGTCCAGTAGAATATTTCTATATATACGGTGTAAATAATGAAATTCAAAAAAAGTTTATTATTTTTAATAAAGTAAAATTTATTTTTGATGATAATTGGATTTTTAAAAATAGAGTTTAATCAATTAATAGAATTTAATGATCATAAAAAATAGATTTTATTTTATTAAATAAAAATGAATTTTATTTGAAATTGAATGACTATGTAGATATATATATATATAAATATTATTTGATTTAATACTGTAATTAATATCTTGAAATTGGTACGTGGAATATGGTGACAGGTGAGTCTGTGGGGGTTGTCACATGCGCATGGGTGCTCTAATATGCTCATCTATCTTTCACTGGTGAGTAAGAGTAAGTCCATTCTAGTGGTTAATTAGCTGCAACACCTACATATATAAATATAACCAACCATTCTCTTCTTCAGTAATTGCTTGCTTTTTTTTTTTTTTTTGACTTTTATTTTATTTCTATTTATTTATTTATTTTTGTGTTGAATAATACACTTTCAAATAGAGAGAAAGTAAAAATCATGATAATCATGAGGAAGCTCATGCTTGTACCAAAAAAAAAAAGCTGTATGATTTAAATAATGCACATGATAAATAATGGAAACAACTCAACAAATTGTTGTTTCGTATTCAATTTGTTGTATTCTTTAATTTTCTAAATAGTAAATATATGCGAGTGTATTATTTATACATTATTTCCTGAATAAAATATTAAATCATTATTTTAATGCTTATATTTTGTGTTAATGGAGTTTGAATTGTAAGGTTTTTACTTTTTACTCTTTCTAGCCTTACAAATTTCTTCTTCCTTTGTTCTTCAATTGCCTAAGATTTTCTCTCTCTTTGGAACCTATGGATTGTGCACCGTTAGCCCTTTTCTTTTTTTTTCTTTTTTTTTTTTTTTTTTTTTTTTTTTTTTTTTTTTTTTTTTTTTTTTGGGTGGTTCCTCCAAAACTTAGAAGGTTTCTTTTGTTTACTAAGAAGTTAAATCTTTCTGATTTTATTTTTTTTTTTTTTGGGGCCAATATTGATTGCTATGAAGCACAAAAGCCTTTGAAGGAAGATTAGACAGCAACATTCAGAGCATCAACCAACACAGCTGAGCTACCGAATCAAAACAAATGTCATCAGGAAGAGAATCTAACGCTACAGAATCAAAACAAAAGCACATATGTGCATGGAATGGCTGTTCTTTTATAGGTCCGTGGGAACCACAGATAACATAAGGAGATGATTAAATATATTTACCTCTTTCTACTTAAATACAAGCAATTAACAATTACCAAATAAAATGCAGTGAAGGTTCAGTAAGAGTAACATTATTTATCTCTTCGAAAATTTAATCTACAACATTCATAAATAAGAGCTCTGACTACGCTCCCAACCCTTTAACCATGGTCAGTGGCAGAGCCACGTTATGCCCATGGCCTCTCTGAGCCTTTTGAAATTTTTTAATAGATTATATATACTTAAGTAAAAATACCTAATTAGTGTATTGAATTGGATAATTAACCCCCCCTCAAATATTCACTTATCTGTTATTCAAGAAAATGTATTGAGTCATCTACAGTTAAAAAAAATTACTAACTCTTCTAAAAAATTTTTATTCTTTTAAAATTTCTTACTCCAACTTTGAAACTTTTTTATTTTTTTAATTTTTAATTTTATATATTAATTCATATTTATAGCATAATTATGCACTAAATGATAAATATTTATTCTTAATATATATATTATTTCGGTTAATTAGTTTTTTGGCAATTCATTAGTTTGAATTTGTTTGTTTTAGTTTTTTTTTTTTTTTCATTAGTTTACTTTTTAAAAGTTGATTCTTCTTTTGCTTTTAATATCTTAGTTCGTAGGAATATATCCAATTTTGCTAGCTAAATACATTTTGTAACAATGTTATTTGTATTTCTATAATCAATGAGGAAATAGAAACCATCTAAACATGAATTTTCTTTTAAGATTATACAAAATTGTTTTAAAACTCAAATAACAGAAAAAACAAATGTATTACTTATTATTAACTGCAACTGAGTTTTTTTTTTTTCTTTTTTTTTCTTGTTTTTTCCCCTTAGGGTAAAAGCAAGTGCTTGAAACCGTAAAATGACCCTAGTATACTTTTCGAGCTTTGCCGTTGACCATGGTGATTATGAATATAATAAACATAACTCAGATGCTAACAAATAAGATGATAAGGTACTTGAGTTCTTACTAAGAAGACAAAGATTCAAATACCACCATTTTTAGGTTTGAAATTTGGTTATATTGGCGCAACAATAAACATAGACAAACCAAATCGTTAGGCTGATGCACATGAATTCACTGTTTGATATTGCAAGGGTAAAACTAACTTGTACCCTTCCTAACTTTTCTATTTGCCCAAAATAAAATAAAAAAAGGTATGGTAAACAAAGTCTCATAATCCACATGAGGATCAAAAAGTAAGGAATTGGATAAAGCCTCATTGCTTGCAACTTTGATTTGTAGTAGCAGTTATGCTGATATTTTTAGTGATTCTGTTTATTATTAGAATTTTATTACTACATTTGAAAAATATATAGCCAATAACAAAAATCTTTAATGGGTTTGTTTAAACATTTTGTAAAGCTAATGTGGTAAGGAAAAAATAGACACTATTAATATAATAATTCTATTTTTTGAAACTCTGTAAACTATTGTAAAGTCTATTTAAAAGTAAAATTTTTTTTAAAAATTTAATTTTTTTTAAAAATTTAATTTTTTTCAAAACAAAAAAACTTGATAAAACAGATATATAACTAATTGATAGCCTATGCATATATTACTATTAAATCATCTCCAATGGTTTAATCCATGAGAGTTTATATGGTATGGGTGTTGAAAGATGTAAATGCTAATGTGGTTCAATTTCTATTTATTAGATGTCTATTAAAAATTGTTCTACCATTATTTTATGTTTAAAATAAAATTCATTGATGACACATAATATTCTAAATGATTTGTTTTTTTACTTTGTTTTATTATTTTATTCTTTATTTTTGAAATTTTACGGTTCTTCTTCATTAAAATACAGCCATCATTACCGCCCTACCCTTGCTCTGAGCTTCAAACGATGTACTCAATTGTTCCATTTTGGTAGCTCTCCTCCTCTTGTTCACCACATGCTGCCTAACGATGTTCCCCATCTTGGGAAAATTCCACAATCTTTTTTTTTCTTATGTATTTGCTTTCCTTTGCTTTAAGATTTTTACGTGTATTATTTTCTGTTCATTTATATATATATATATATATATATATATATATATATATAAATATAATGAGATTCCAACGAAGGTATTCTTCATGAATAAGTGAGCTCAATTATTTAGAATATTTAAATTTGATAAATGGTAATATGTCACATCAAATATATAGACTCTAAATAATTAAATCCATTTTATCTTCAATTTAAAAAGTTAAAAACATTCTTATTGGAACCTTATTGATACACACACACACATATATATATATATATATATATATATATAAAAGTAATATTTAATTAAATGCCAAAAACCCAAATTCCCCAATTGAATTTCACTCATTTCCAATCAAGAACCAAAGAAGAAAAAAAAAATTCAGTGTTTGAGTTACTATTGTGTTTTTTTTTTTTTTTGGCTCGACAAAGCTTCATCGTACTCCACTTGAAGATTTTTGTGTGTATTATTCTCTCTTTGTTTATATATATATGTATATATATATATATATACTATCTAATTAAATGCCAAAATGCCAAAAACCCAAATCTCCCAAACGATACTTCATAATTCCCAATCCACGAACCTAAAAAGACAAAAAAATAAAAAAATAAAAAATAAATTAAAAAAAATAAAAAAATTAGTGTTTGCGTTACTGTTGTTTTGTTTGGTTGGGCATGGCTTCGTTGTATTTTAGAGAGAGAAAGTGGCATTTTGGAAGGGAATGAGAGGAGAGAGAGACTAAATTGCTAAATCATAATAACTAATAGATCTTCTACAAGTAAAAGGTTTAGATAGCTTCTATTTTCTTTTTCTGCCATATCAATTTGACATAGTTACTCTAGTTGTTTTTAAAGTCTATTTATTTTAGTTGATGTTGTAAAACGTTTTAGTAATGAATAAATCATTTGTGATGTTTTTAGAAGATAATTTTAAAATTGATTGTACATTTATACTATATAGATTTAAACAATATAAATTTTTATGCAACACAAATAACAATTCACATTAACCATTAAAGATAATCTAATAATCAAATCCATACATGCCACTAAGGTGGTTTGGAACTCCATTCCATAAACGGTTGAGATTTAAAGGCATTGTCAAATAATTTTCCCTTTAATTAGCCTTTTTTTTTTTTTTTCCTTTTATGAATTTATTTTTAAAATTTTTGGTGAGTTATTAGCCTTTCTTTCCTTTTCAACATGCATTATGCAACATACAGCCTCACATTGTAATTGATAAATAGATATATCTACTGGTAATTCTATAGGACCCTTCCAAACATTTTTAATAACTTTTTTTAATTTAATTTTTTTTTGGACAGAAAGGGTTGAATTCCAATAATAAGCAAAGGAAATAACGAGATTGTATTAATAAAATGAAGTGATATATCATAAAAATGAAGTGGTATATCATTCTTTTTAATAACTTATTTATTTATTTTGAAAAGAATTACTTTTATTTTGGCCAATTGAAAAGATTGCACATTGTGTAACGAAAATGAAAAAGAATTTAACTTAAAAAAAATTAAAGCTCTATCTAGAAAATATTAAAAAAATACATACAAATACTAGTAGTTGCTTATCCAAGGTAAGTCTAGGACTTTATGAAACTTTATGAAAATATGAAAAAGAGTGTTTTTGTAATTTGCAAAATAAAAATATATCTATACACATATATATTTTTTCTATAAAACTGACCAAAAAAAAAATGTTAATGCAAATTCTCATTGAAAAATTTGTTTAATTATATTCAAGTTTTGGTGGTCACCTTTCTTGAGCTCTCACAATAATTTAATGAAAATATTTATTTAATTTAATTGCAACATCCCTAATTTAAAATAAATAAAAAGGAAAATAATTATATTGCAACTACAAACAATGGCCATTTCGTGTCCAAAAAGAAAAAAAGAAAAAAGAAAAAAGAAAAAAAAAAAGAAGGTTCATTTTTATTTTTTACAAATATTTGTTTTTAAAAAAAAAATTGAATTTTTATTTCATACTGCACCAAAGAAAGCTCCAAGTAGTATAAATAAAAAGAAGTCGAGGTTTTAGGATCCAAAGTCAAGTCTTTTGAGGAGTCTCTCCAGTGGATGAGAAAAAGAAAAACAAACAGAGCCCTAATTCCCAATCAACAAAACCCGGCGAAGACGACGAGGACGAAGAAGATAAGCTCAGGAACAAAGCACGAACCAAGAAGAAGGCGAGCCGGCTTGGCTTTACCACAAAACGCCTATCGGATCGGAGCCTATTGGTATGTTCGCCGACCTATTTTCACCTCCTCAGGTTTTCCAATTAGGATTTTGTTGTAGAAATTGTACAACCTTGTAAAAATTTCATAACCATGTTTGTTTTAGTCTTTTTTTTTTTGGGGGGAATTTTCTTTCCCTATAATTGAGAATAATTAGTTTCAGCTAAACGTTTATTAAATAAAGTGTGCATTTTTTTTTTTTAAAAAATATTTGTTTTATTGTTTTATCGCTTGGATGATATTCATGGTCGTTTAGATGATGGTGTATACTGTGAAAACCGGGGGTTTTATGTTAATATCTGAGAGAGATGGAAGATGGGTGTTTCTGAATTTGTAGAAAGGATTTTGCTTTCTGAGGATTGCGGTTGTGAAATGGAGGCGAATGGGTATAAAGTCATGGGAATTATTGGTTCTTGGTTCATCATTGGGCGTAACTGTCTGTTTGTGCATATATTACAGGAAAAAAGGAAAGGTTTTCCAACGTTTCAATCTTCTGAAAGATCATCGGGAGCCTTGCAGGTGGTTAATGCTGACGGGTTTTGCTTGCAATAATGGATCCGGGTCGCTATGGTCTTCAGCAAGGATGGGATAATAACAGCGTAATTGTGGTTTCCTCCTTAATAATCACCTATATGGGATGATAAAACAGGAAATTATTAGGACCCCTTGAGATTGTCCATTTTTTAGTGGCATCTCATCCTTAAAGAAAATTGAGATAGAGAGAGGGAGAGAGTCGTGGGGCAGTGATGATATGGATTGGATTTGCCTAACCCCTCATATCATGATTGATTTGTTGCTGACATAGCTTATTCTCTTCAATCCACAGGCTCTGGAGGGGTATGGTGCTGTCCATGAGCCAAATTTTCGGTGAGTGCTGATTGTTGTTTTTCATTGCTGTGATAATGTGGTGCTGTGCATTCTTGGTCAAATTGGTTACTTAAATATTTATTATTGAATTTTCAGTTTTACCTTTTAACTTAAGTTTTGTAGTCAGCTTGCTTACAGTTTTGTGTGTTGATTTTTCTATTGATACTTCTTCTTTATCTTTAATTTGAATGTACAGTGGTTCTTTAATATGAATGCACAATATCACATTTTATCTTTTGTTTTTTTTCTCCCATTTTACGTTTTTTGGCAGGGCTGGTGGTTCATATGATGAAAGGAGGTTTTTAGATGAAAGATACTCGAGGGATAATGTCTACCCAAGAAATGCCTTCCACCACGACATTCTGGATAGGGATAACTACCCACCACCACCTCCTGTTGGTATCTGGACGCAGTCAAGAAGGAGAAGCTATGAAGAAGAATTTCCAATTGATAGGGACTCTAGACGACTTGAGAAACAGTATATTAATGCCTACCATGAGATGGATACTTTTCATGACCCTGAAATTGATACATTTCAGGGCTTTGATAAATTTCGGGATGGCTATCGCAATCTTGACAACTATCGTGATCATGGATTTGACAAGCCTGCTAGGTTTGGGGGACGCGATCGTGATGACTATGCATATGATGATTATGACTATAGATCCCGTGTTACCCATCAAAATAGGGAGGATAGCCGTGAAAGGGATTATGACAGACATAGTTATGATTCTGATTATGACAGAGGTAGCAGGAGAGATGGTAGTTGGAGGCGGCGTGGATCCCGTGATCGAGACCGTGATAAAAGATGTTTGAGTAGAGAAAGAGATCAGAGTCCATATAGGAGACATGAACGGTCTCGATCTCGTGGACGTGAGGATCACCCTAGGTCAAGGTCCCCTCGAGGTAGAAGTCATGGTCGTAGTCATCGAGAGGACAGCTTTGATGATGGTCGACATGAAAGGAGAAGGGACCGTGAAGAGAAACGCCAGCGTGAGCATTATTCTGTGGTATGTTTTATTGTGATTCTTTTACTTGCTATCTGCCTCATGTCTATTTGATATGCTAGAGGCCTTCATTAATCACACTACTCTTTTATAGGCCCCATCTGCCACTGTTGTTGTGAAGGGACTCTCTCAAAAAACAACCGAGGAAGATCTATACCAGATTCTTGTAAAGTGTTATTTGATGTTTTGCTCTGATCTTACTGCATTAACTTTTAGCATATTTTTGATAGATTTAATTTATATGTATGTCAGGCTGAATGGGGACCTCTTCGTCATGTTCGAGTAATAAAAGAAAGAAATTCTGGCATGTCAAGAGGATTTGCTTTTATTGACTTCCCTTCTGTGGTACCTGATTTTCTTTGGTTTGTTAATTTTATATTTTTGATTTAATGAATAGTTTACAAGTCTTATTTTGTGGAACAGGGAGCAGCACGAACTATGATGGAGAAACTTGGAGATGATGGTCTTGTTGTTGATAGCAGGAAGCTTTTCTTTGAGTACAGGTTTGTTTTCTCCCCAGCTCCATAATTTTTCCCTTTTTTTCCCTATGTATTTCTCTATGAATATGCTTATTATTAGTTGCACGTTTCTGACATTTACAAACGTGTGTTATACGTAAGAGTGTGAGAGGGAGGGAGGGAGGGAGGGAAGTGTCTCAGCTTAAATAAATGAATTGAAACTGTTATTTTGAATATTATCACTCATGGAAATGTAATTTATCTGTATGTCAATATTCTATATGCACGCTAAATAGAAGCTGGCTATAGCGAGTTAAATCTGAAGTTCAGGCAATGGATGGAATCTGGATAAAGTCTTGGCATAATTGTTAACAATTAAAAAGCGTTTAGATTTATAACTGCCATTGCTAGGCCAATATCTTCAAACTACTATAGAGACATGGTGTAATTATTTCCGCTTTCCATTGTCTTGTGTTACAGTAGTAAGCCAACTGGGGGGGCAGGTGGATCTTTTGGTCAAGAGGGTGCTCTGAAATCAGGTCTTAACCATAAAAGCATCACAGTCCCGTCTGATTGGATGTGCACTAGTTGTGGCTATGTTAATTTTGCACGGCGGACATCCTGCTTTCAGGTATGTTTGTTTTTCATAAGGATTTGTTTTTCATAAAATTTTAGTATCTGTGAACTATGCAACAAACTGGATCTCCAATAGAAATCTATGGCAAGGACAGTGGTAAGTCTACCTGCATGATGTGCTTGAGTGATTGTTTGCTTGCAACTTGCAACAATAGAAAGACATATAAAAAAAAAAAAAAAAAATGTTGGACAGCTTTTCCATGTTTCTTTTTTCTATAGCTGTTACTTTGTTAGTGTTTGGAGTTTGTGCAGATTGAGTTTTCTGCGTTGCACAGTTAGTAGGTCATTATTGTGCTTTGGTGATGAGTTTCTTTTGAACCAGACAAGTATATATCTACCATAAGACTGGAAGAAAGATGAAATTGTTTGAAATGTAGGGTTGAGGCTTCTGAAATGTATAATCAATTGTATTAAGTTGGTAGATTTTTCTTCTCCTTTATAGTGTAATGAGGCACGGACAGAAGATGCTCCCCCTGCGGATATTTCTATGTCAAATCCATCAAATTTGGGGAAAAAAGGATTGGAAGCAGGTAGGTTAATCTTGCTTCTTTCCGCTGGCTTTGTTAAGGAGTTTTGGGTGATGATGTAGTTTGATAAATTATTACGTGACTAGGTCCTACCCATGTACTGGTGGTTCGTGGACTGGATGAAAATGCTGATGAGGAAATGCTTCGTTATGAATTTTCCAAGCATGCTCCAATTAAGGTGCAAACTTCTGAATACTCCTTGAATCGTCATTATTTGATATTTTTAGGATATTCATTTTAGATTATATGGAGTTCAAGGGGAGGAAAGTTCAATTGATCTTATTGTGCAGGATCTTCGTCTTGTGAGAGACAAATTTACTCATGTTTCTAGGGGGTTTGCATTTGTACATTTCCATTCGGTAAGCCCACCTTCTTTGAGAGTTGTTGTCTTAAACAGTAACCTTTGATTTAGTTGGAAAAGGGCTGCTTGATAAGATGTTTTGGTTGAGCTTGAACCCTGTGTTTCATTCCTGTAGGTGGAGGATGCTACAAAGGCTTTGGAAGCTACAAATGGAACAGCCCTAGAGAAGAATGGGCAGATTTTGAGAGTAGCATATGCAAAAAGCATTCTTGGTCCAGGATCAGGGACATCAGGACACTCACAGTCAAGCAGCCTTGCAGCTGCTGCAATTGAAGCAGCAACATTTGCTCAACAGGTATTTTAATTCCTTAAACAAACTTTGCAGATTCTTTTTGTAGGATAATTTTTCTTTGTTCTCATGTTTGTTAAACTTAATACACTTTATTTGATAAATTGTATTGGATACATCTGGAGTTGCAAATTGCACTGTGCTCTTTTACAATGTTGTCATCTTTACAGCACTGTAATTAAACTGATCACTAGTTCAAGGATAGTATTTTAAGGGTGAAAATGACAAAAAAAGGCTCAAGGTCAATTATGGTTTCTAAGCTCTATCCAAATGCTAATGGTAACTTATGGGAGCTGGATGTGGTGAAGCATGAGAGTAAAATAGCAATTTGAGATAATATTAGGACATGGGAAACATATTTGTAATCAAAAAGTTGTAGGTTACCATTCATCACACTTCAGCATGGAGATTGGCAGATTATTTAAGGAGACATGTAATTGATGTGAGTTTTAGGAGTAGTTGTGTCTTACAAGCTTACTTTTTCGCCTCTTGTTTAACGAGAGGAAATTAATGGGGGAAGTTGATAAAATAAACTGGAAAATCATTGAATGCGTTTACTGTTTGTCATGTCTTATCACGTAATTGGTATGAACATTTGTTTGTTCTTGGGAGGTTGTATCTACAAGCTATTTAGAAAACCAGTTTAAGTGTTTAACCAAATGAGAGGGGATTTCAAACAATTCTATGCTAACCTAAAGTGAAATCTTATCATCTTATCTTTCTTTCCTTGCTAAAATATAATGTTGTGTTTGTACTGATTTCATTCTATTTTGTAGCATATGATGTTGTTTCTTGTACTTGTCTTCTTTTATGACTTATCCATCGCATGATAGAAGTTATGTTGTTTCCTTTTGAATTAGAAAGGGAATTAATCCGAGGGTAGATAATTAGCCTTCTCTATGCAAAGATGTTTACTGTTTTGTTTTCTATATGATTTCTTTACTCCATCCCATGGAATTCTTATGCTCCTTCACTCTTCCATTTTAGTATGATGCTGTTGGATGGGCACCAAAAGAATATAATCCAGATGACAAACAATCCACTGGAGGGCCAGAGCAAAGTGTTGCAGAGAGCGTCCAAAGAGATGGTTTGGCTCCACAATCGGGTTTCGTGTGGGATGAAGCATCTGGTTATTACTATGATGCTTCTTCTGGATTCTACTATGATGGAAATACAGGTTTTTTTTTATTTTTTTATTTTTTCCCTTCCCGTTTCACTACAATATCTGGATCAATCTGTGGAATTAAATCATTTTTCATGATTTGTAGTTGAAAAGATAATTGATTAGCTGAAACATTTAGTTTTAATTAATTTTCCTATTCAATGTTGGTGTTGTGCGGTGGGTGGGTTACGAGTGTCTAGTTGATTTTTTTATTTTTTATTTTTTTTTTAATTTTTAATTTTTTTCCCCATAGTGGTGTGGAAATGGTTTTTGTATATGCTTTTAAGATTCTGACAGAACCTGGATAGTCATGTCCACTGATTTAATGCTTTTCTATAGTTGTTGGCTTACTTGTTATGATAAGATATGCCTAATATTAGATGTACTTGCTGGTTGTGTGAACTAGTGTAGATAATATGCATTGCTGTTCATCTTTCTAAACTATAAATGATTGGGCCAGAAGGTAGCCTGATCCACAGATTCTTGTAATTTGATGTGGTCACTATAATTGGGGATTCGCTATGGTTGTCTCTCTTAAGAATTCACATCTCTTTTCTAAACAAAACATCTATTTTTATTGTGTGTCTGGTGGCCCAAAAATATTAGACAAGTGCAAAAGGCACACCAACCAGGATGGGGAAAATGCATCACTGTGCAATAATAGTATTTGTTAGAAAAACACATGCAAGTAAATTGTTCTGTAGGTCATTTGAAGAAAGAAAAATTTCCTACTTTCCATTTTTCCTTTTTCAATTACTTTGGGGGCCAAGGACCTCTAGCAGCTGAGGTTAATAGAAGTCAGTAGCTTTTTATAACATTAAGATAATTGAATGTAACAATTGGAGTTTTATGCATTTATTGGTGAAAATTCTCTATCAATGGCTGTATTACTGTCTTCCAACTCTCTTTTTCTCCCTTGCAAGGTTTTTGAAACCTTTTCTTTTGTACACTTTCTAAATATGCAGGTCTTTATTATGATAGTAATAGTGGAATTTGGTATTCTTATGATCAACAAACACAGCAGTACATCCCTTGCACTGATCAAAATGACAATAAAACGTCTACATCTCAAACTGAGCTTTCCAAGGTGTCGGATGGTTCTAACAATAGAAAAGTAGTGATCTCTGCACGAGCTACTACCTCATCATCCGTTGAGAAGGGGTCATCTTTACCAGATGCTGTACAGGCTGCTGCAACAGCAGCAATAGCAGCAGAGAAAAAAGAGAAAGAAAAGTTAAAGGAGATTAAGCTGGCATCAAAGAGCAGCATTCTGGCTAACAAGAAGAAAATGAATAATGTCCTGTCGTTGTGGAAGCAAAGGAGTAATGAAGGGCAAACAACCCGTGTGGCTTTAGATGACAATCAGCTAACCATATCAGCTGAAGAGAGACCTCTTTCTGTTGGCCAACCGGCCAAGATTAAGACAAAAACCGAAGTGATGACCGCAAAGGAAAACACTATCTCCAGTTCGGGAATTAATACAGCAATGATGTCTGCCCAGAATGTTGGTTTGGAGTCTCCGGTTAAGCCAAGGCCTGTGAGTAACAGTTTGGGTGGGACAGTGATGGGGGTCATAAGGGGCTCCGGAAGAGGTGTGGTGAAATCAGATGCTTCGTTTTCAGGATCAGCAACTGGAGTTTCTGGCCTTTCAGGTTCTTTTGCTAGTGCTGCTGGTTTGTCTTCATCGACAAATGCAGATATACCCACAGTCATGACGCCCTTCAGAACAGATGCATCTGCATTGGGGTCTTATGCATCGCCTGTACCAGCTGGGAGTGGAAAGAGGAGGTTCTCTGAGTTGCCTCCAGCTCCATCTTCTACTCACAAGGAACAACCTCAGACTGCCTACAGAGATCGTGCAGCCGAAAGGAGGAGTTTGTATGGCTCATCACCTTTCATAGGAGATGACTTGTCTGACGGTTTTGGGGATTCAAGTAAGCTCTCTTGACATCATGTTTTGGTGGTTGGCATGCCTTTTTGATTCTGTGTTCAAAAAAATTTTCCTTGACATTTTCTATTTTATACATAAAATTTGTGTACGCTGCACTGTTGCTGTTGGTACCTAAGCATGTCTTCATGGTTATCCTGGGGATATCCATCAATCTTGTTATTTGGTAGCTAGTTGGCTATCCAAGTTTATGGATCGAATTTTTTGTTTCTCAATTTGGTGTTGACTTGTGAGGTATCGTCTTTTGTTTACCATTCTTGAAACCTCCAAGATCGGGATTTTGCACTAAAGAAGGGATCTTTGGATTCAATGCCTTTTCCTCCTGGTGTTGGAGGAGGACGTGCTGTTGGAGATGCCTCTGCTAATAGCTATGAGGTGATTACAGCTGACAAAGCAATTGATGAGACCAATGTGGGCAACCGAATGCTCCGCAGCATGGGCTGGCAGGAAGGCCTGGTATCATTTTCTCCTTCCGCACTTGTAGATAGTCCCAAATTTGATTAGTTTCTCTCCTATTTGAATGGATTAAATTTCAATTTTATTCAAAAAATAACTTTGGCAGTATCTTATCTAAAGTGTAAATGGCCTTAACTTTGTTGTCCTGACTAGTTTGAATGATATACTTCCTGTTCAAATCTCCTCCGCAATCTCCTGTTGGGTAGATGATATTATTTGATATTTAACTTGATTGTAGTCTAGGCACTTAAAAAGGTAACACCAAGTTGGTTGTACGGGCAAATCTACATGTGTCTAATATTTGCTTTCTGGGTATTTTTTGTTTTTCTTGGTTTTATGTTTGGTTCGATGAGCAGGGATTAGGGAAAGATGGAAGTGGAATGATTGAACCAGTACAGGCACAAGCCATGGATAACAGAGCAGGACTTGGAAGCAAGCAGAAGAAGTTGGATCCAAGCCTAGAGGTTCAGGCTGGGGATAGCTACAAAACTCTCATTCAAAAGAAGGCGCTTGCCAGGTTCCGGGAAATGTCTTAGGTGCACCACTTATGAAGGATGATTGGGTCGATATTTAGAGTTGGCTTTAGAAAATTGATATCAAAATTGTAGATGCGTTTTTGGTGGGTCTCGATGTATCATAACTGCTTTGAAAACTAGCCTTCAAGCACTCAAAATTCCGATTTATAAAATTTTAGTTTCTATACCCGGCCATTCTATTTTGTTTTCATTATGTGGGAGTAAAGAGTTAAAAAAAAGTTGGGACTTTCTTTCAGCGCTTAGAACTCTTAAGCCCCATTTAAGCTTCAATTGCGGTCTTTGTTTTTGGGTTTTTGTTTTTGTTTTTATTTTTTATTTTGATAGAAGCTTCAATTGCGGTCTTGGGCATCAACTCTATAGGTTACAAGCATTATGAAGACAATTTAGCCACTAAAAAAAACTGAAAGTCCATAACAAGGTTATAACAAACTACAATACAAGCCTCAACTTAATATATAAGAAACTTCGTAAAAGTCTCAAAAGTTGAATCTTGGTGTTTGCAATTTATTCTTTAGTTTCACAAGAATATCAAATAAGTTGGCATATAAAATCTATGAGAAAAACATAAAACGACAATTAATCGAATAAGAAAGCTATTACAATTAAAAATTAACAGTGTCACATTCTGCATTGTGCTTTTTGCCAATTTTCATTTTGATAAAATAAGAGATTAGTGCCTTATGTACTCAATGTATCTTCTGTAAGTAATAATGACGAATTGTCTCCTTATTCCTCAGAAACCTTGAAAAAGGTGTACGACAATATAATGTTATTAATGCCGTCCATTCTAGGATCTGTCTCGAACTCAGGGTCAATGTAAAAGAACACCTGCAAAAAATAAGATGCAATTTAATAGGAATTTTTTTTCATCCATTTATTATTATCATTATAATTATTTTTTAAAACGTTTCGCTCAAATTCGATTGTAAGGACCAAAATACTTACGGGCATGTCAATCTGTTCCCCAGGAAGAAGACGCTGCTCCTCAAAGCAAAAGCACTGGATTTTATTGAAGTAAACTGCAGCCTTTGGAAAGAAAATAAACAGTAAAGTTTTGAAAAGCTACATAGGAAAAGGCAAATAGAAAGTTAATAGACAAAAATGAAATGAAATTCCAGCAAGCAAGATTTATGACACTATAATGGACCATTTACCGAACGAGTGATATGAGCTTGCATATTTATTTTAGGTATAGGCCTAAGAATTAGAATAAGCATTCAATATATATATATATATATATATTTTAAACATAAAAAAATACGAATTTTATCAAGATTAGAACATTCAGTATACCGATTTTTTATGTATAGAATGTCTCTTCGTGTATACTACATTTGTAGACACCCCAGTATACCATGCAGTCTATACGTAGTATATACTCATTCGTACCTTCATAGGAGTAACATTGTACGTGGAGACACCAGTTATTGGAGTTGAACACTGATTTTCAGCAGTGTAAAATGCGAGAGCACTTTCTCCAGGCTTGACCCTTACCTGCAGGAAAAATGAATGGAAAAACAGAACATTTATAGTGCTGCATTAGAATTAAAAAAAATAAACAAACAGATTTTATTTAAGCAAAAACCTCTCTTTGTGTAGGAATAAATTTCCATGGCATTCCATCAGCCACATCAGCATTGAACTGCACCACAATCTCCCTGCAAGGATAAAATAACTTAAAATTCACTTAACGAAAGTAGAATATTATATTCTTGAATAAATGTAACAAGCTGAACTGCAAGTAAGATGAGATATAACTTATTTAGAAGTGGGATAAACAATCCTGAGAGGAGGGACTATAATGAAGTAGTCATATAGTAGTAGCCAATTAGACGTTTGAATCAAATTTGTTTGTACCCTTTTTTTCTTTTTTCTTTTTTTTTTTTTAAATTTTTGCAGCCAATATCTACTTTTCCCTTCCTACTATCATACTATGTATAGACTCCATGGTATTGCAGCGTTGCAGAAAAATTGTGCGACTTAAATGGGGTGGAAGGAAATGGGAGAGGATATTGATATCTAAACAGGAAAGAAAATAAATATAAAATTATAAAAACAATTAAAATAAAATAATGAAATAGCTAAAAACCATAATTTTCTCCTAGCAAGCTAAGGAAAAAAAAAAGTTGAAAATAATTGTTACAAAAACAATGAATATGAGCTCCAAAACCACAAGAACACAGGATTGAGAAGACAGAAGATTAAATTATCCCATATAATTGAAAAGAGAACAATTAACTACTTGAAGCAAGAAACCACACCTAGAAGTGACTGTTCCATCTTTGGTATGCCGAGCAATCTTTTCTTCAACACTCTACAGACAGCAAGGTCTTTTTATAGTAACAAGCTTGAACAAAAGAATAGAAAAGAATATTACTAAAAGCAATCATATATAACAACATAAAAAAGGAAGCTAGACTACCTACTCCCCTATAGCCAAATGTTCTTGATGTCTCTATAGCACTTCCCTCTCTTTTCATGATTTCCTTTCTCAGAGAACAAAATGTTTTGAGACATTTTCTTATATTTTTAACAGTTAAACCCAGAAAGTTCTTTTTATTCAATATTCTCTCTATTAGTATGTATAGCTACTTTCTCTCAAGACCATGTTATACATCTAATATTCACGTCCATCTTCCCTAACTGGTAACCACAAAATCCCATGTTATTTTTTGGTCTGTTTTCATTCATTTATCACTCTTATCAACTTTGATCAATTCAGCTTCAATACCAGTACATATTTAGGTTTCAGTGCACATGAAGAAATCATTTGAAACAACTGTCCATCAACTTCTAACCATGTGACTTTTACTCATGGTTCTTTCTGCCAAACTAGTCATACTTGGTGTTATGATTTGTCATCTATTTTCCATTTGAACTTTTCTCTGCTTGCCAAATCCCATGCATTAAACAAGTTGAATACAACTTAACTGAAAAATAATTGAACACAAAACTAAGCCTTTCATACCTCACGACGTTGGACTGTGCCCCCATAGCCTGTAGCTTGGCAAAATCTTCTATACAAAGGAACAGCAGCATAACTACTTCCAACCATTACAAAAGTTAATGCAGTAAGGTACAGAAGCATCTTCTTTGATTTCTGTTCTCTTGAAGCAACAGATGCATAATGATGCTGAGCTCTGTACAAAGACGGAGACCTCCAAATATGTCGTGAAGGAGAGGAAAAAAGTTGACAATTTTTACCAAATGAACTTGTATTGAATTCACATATCAATTCCAAGCGCCACATATTATTGCCAAAACTGCTATTATATCCAGTATTACCTCTGATGAAATTGTAATTTGACCTTCTGAAGTCATTTGGTATACACCTGGATCAAAAAGAAAATCCATTCTTGTGAAATAAATTCAGTAAACAAGCTCAGGTTACAATAAATAACAATAACCTGTTAGCTGTGATGAACATTTTGGAAGAACTTCACTATTGACGTAAACAGCACTAATATTGGAAAACTAGTTTAACATATTCAGAAGTAAATTTGTGACATGTATTCTAGAAAGACTTCAGAATTCCCAAAAATACAAATCTCAGGTTTTCTATAAGAAAGAGTAAATACCAAGTTGATATCTAAATACAACAATTAGTTTCATAATATGCTTACCTGGATTCAATAGAGTCACTCCGTAAATTTTTAAGGTTAGGCAACAGATGTACTCTTCTACAAAACCTTGACAACATGTTGCTGAGACTTGATTCCAAGATATCACAGTAGATTCAATTGCATCAGCTAGGAAATCTATCAACCAAGAAAAGAATAAGAGCTACTGAGCTTTACCATTGACCATTTATATGATTATTAAGAAATTGAAAGGCACAGATAATAACACAATTTTCTTCTTAATCAAAGATGAAATGTATTTCTTCAATTACAAAAACAAAAGCTCCTTATGAATTTTTAGTTTCATCCAGTTGAATTATTTATTTTACAAAACTAAAAGCAGCACAAACCTTAAAATTAGAAATTGGAGAAAGAAAACAAACATTATCATCTTTCTCAGTAAACAAACAGACCACAGACAAGTATATGCAGAAAAATCAACAAATAAAAAGTTGCTAAAGAGAAAAGGGATAACTAAGAAAGAGACATCTTCCAGTTTATCATTCTAAAGAACATGTCATCAATTGCAACCACAAAAACGAATTGAATAGGATAGAGAAACACAGTTAGGGTGTCTGGTGTAAAATCACATTAATTCTTCTAAGAGCAGATATCAATCACTTAACATCCTAAAAGATTTATGATTTTCAATAAATTTAACAATTTGGTTCCTAAACGAATAATATATAGATTATATAAAAGTTGAATAGCTGATAGAAATATGGAGGATGAGCCGCCATTAGTGCTAATGAAGTAGAAAAAAACCTTAGCTTCGTAGGGAATAGAGTGGCGGAAAAACCCAAGTACGGAGAAGAAGAAGCACTAATCTCCGTCGGCGACGGTGAAGGGGTAAAGAAATTTTGCCGGAGGAAATCCGATGACGTGGCTGGAATGGGCAAGAGGCGACGGAACCTTTGTGAACTTGACTGGGACAGGGAAGCTTTATAGTTTATACACCAAATGGTGGGCCTTTTTTGTGGGTTTTTTTGCTTTTTTTTTTTTTTTAACCATTAATTTCTGTAAAAGAAAAGGGGTTTGATTTAAAATAATTAATATTCATAAGCATTAACTATTTATGAGATAAATTTCATAAACAAAACTTAAGGATAAATTTCAAAGTTGGTTCTTTTATTTTGCACAAATTTACATTTATTTTTCTTTTGGTAAAATTTTAAGTAGGTATAAATTTGATAAATTGATAAAAAAAAATTTATGTTTAGCCAATGACTACTTTAGTGTACAGGTTTCAAAAGTTTTAAAAATCACAAATTTAAACAATTAAATATTAATTTAACCAACAAAGAATCTTAAATCTCAAAAAACCCATGGACGTATATGCAAAGGTTGTAAAATATGATGGACTATTTTAAGATTTAACCAAAATATTATTTTAGGAGATAATATTAGGAGTTGGGGCACAAGTTTTTAATGAGGAAGATTGATTATTTACTTTTAGCCAAAAGAGACACACGTACAATATTAATAAAACCCCTTGAAAATCAATTTTCCTACCCCCAAAAAAAAAAAAATGTTAAAGCCCAAACAGTCCCTTAAAACAGGATCATTTTCCCGAGAAAACCCATGAATTTTTTCTAGACTAAAACCCAAACCCCTAAACATTTCTAGATGTTACTAGACCCTTCTTAGCTCACACCGTTTTATTCATTCTTTATACCTCCACACACTTTCGTTGAATCCTTACCAAATTATTCAGTGAAAAAGCTCATAACTGTCCGTACCATTTTCCCGCAAAACCCAGAAAAACACCATCGCAGCTAAAGGCCATGTTTGGCGTGGTGTTCCCCAACCGCAGCTTCCCAATGGACATCTCGGCCTTTACCCAGATCGACACCACCCATTGGGTCCTCGACATGAACACGTTCGTCGGTGAAGCCTATGATCAAATCCGCGAGGTTTGCATTTTCCTCATCAACAACTTCTCTCTCCCTCCCGACAAGGCCCTCGCCGTCTACATCCAGTCGCCGGGATCCCCTTTCCTCTTCTGCGGCGCCGTCACCGTTTCCCGTCCCTCCGCCGTCCTTACCCTCCCCTGGCCGGAGCCCGGCGGTCAGCTCCAGCTCACCGCCGACGCCGTCCCTCTTTCAGCAAAGATCGGGGTGTCCGTGGAGGATTTGGCCACTCTGCCGTCGCTGGATGTGGCCGCAGAGAAGAGGATCGAGAGGTTGGCGATGAAGGTGGGAGAGAACCTGTTCAATTTCATGCAGTCGTTTTGTGGGGTTGATGGGAGCAAATTGGTGGTTCCCATGGATATATTGGATAGATGGTTCAAGAAGTTTCAGGAGAGAGCCAAACGCGACCCTGAGTACTTGAAAGGCTTCACTTTGTAAGAATTTCCAATTTTTTTTTTTTTCCCCTTTTTATGGGCCGGGGTTGTTTATCAAATTTGTAAGATGTGGTATCTGAAAAGGGTTTCTGTTTCCTTTGAGAATTTGGTGAAGATACACAAAAATTGCTATTGAACATAATGGAAGAGAGCAAAAGAAAGTGTTGAAATTTTGTCTTTGAAGCAATTTGATAAAAGGTGGCTTAGCTTTTAATATTTGTTACTCAATCAAAGAAACAATTCTGTTTTTTCTCCAATTGCTTGCTGTGGAAAGGGTTTCTGCTTTTTCATATAGCAATTCTGTTTCCTTGAGAATTTGGTGAGGATTCAGAAAAATTGCGATTGAACATTATTGAAAGCAAAAACAATGTTTCTTTTAGTTCCTTTGAGGCAATTTGATAAAAGGGGGGTTAATATTTGTTACTCAACCAAAGCAAGAACTTTGCTTTCTAGAATTGCTTGGTGTGGAAAGAGAATGTGAGCTTAAAGCTGATTTTTAGTAGTTTTAGTTTGCTATTGGATTTTGCTTGTAAGTCCCATGTTTGGTTGAAAGATTTTGTGTTGCATTTTGGGTTTTGTATATAAAGCAGTCGAGCAGCTTCAGTAGTACTGATTCCTCTGTTTCTGTCCTAGTTTGTATTTAGAATATCTCTATGCCTTGTTTGTTTTTAAGGCTAGTGGGCCAATCTATTGCAATCTACATGGAATGTTGTTTCATAAATCCAATCTCTTTTATAGGGAGAGTTAAGCTCACTCATGGAAAAATTATGCACATATTCTTGACTACCTGTGTTGAGAGAAAACTATGCACATATAAAAAAACCTAGAGGTTTTCTGTTTTTGCACAGCCAGAAGATTGTCGAACTGATCTCTTTGACGGTCTGTGAAACATCTAAACAAACTAGCTTTGGAGAAGCTTTGAATGGAGAAGAAAGAGTTTTGGAAGAAGGATGATCATGGAGGATTGGATGGGAAATGATTTCAAAACCCACTTAATTTTTGCTCGGTTGGATAATTTCATAATGCTTTTCATTTATAATGATCGTGAAGTTTGGATTGAAAAAGGGATTTTATCTCCAAGATATCTATACAAAAATTCATGATGATGCGATGATGAATCATATTCATCGTTACCCAAATGTGGTTTTTCTATAAAGAAAGGCTCAGTAAAATTTATTGTTCACTAGCAAAAGCAAGTATTACTTTGGGCCTTTGGCAAATAATAGACCACAAACCCACCATGGGATGTTGTTCAATAGCTCTACCAAGTGCAATGGTCACTCATATTCGGACATTGAAATTAATTAACTTTACCACTTATTACCAAACAAAATGTATTCACTTTACCGCTAAACCCAATACTTGGTGATCTTGCTATGAGGAAGATAACACAGAAAAGTTTATAGTACAAAATTTGGAATAAATGGAGAGAGAATTTTACACGTAATTTGAAAGAGAAAACTTCTAGTAATGTCCGGGATATACACTTCTTCACTTATAAGCACATGTTATATACCTCTAAATTCACAAGTGAAATCCACTCGATTATGATTTATCAAAAAACTAAAAGGAAAATGCACTCTATTGTGAATGCGGAAGTACGTCTACACAATTGAATATTAGAATAAAAAAAACTATTATAAAATTTTCTCTAATTTTGGGAATGTAAAGATGCTACTCGAGGATGAAAATCTGGCTTTTCCAATGGTTAGAAAGGCCATGGAAAAGGTGGATTGGATTGAAAAAGTAAGTGAGAGTTAGAGACTTGCACCGGAATGGCAGACAATGATAGGAAAGGAATGCAATCAATACGAAGAAGAGTGGATATTTAAGACAAAAAAATATTTATTGAAAAATGTTGATTTGGATTAGAAAAAAACTAATCTTATTCTAGAGAACTTACTTACAGCAGCGTCTAAATTACCATTTTGTTTATCTACAACACCTAGTGACAATGACAACTAAACCAAAAGCTATCACAGCCTTCAAGGTTTTGCAACGGATTTGAACGACAATGACAACACTAAATATTGAGGTTAACTCAAAATTTTGAATTTACAATTATTAAATTTGAATAGAAATTGCACTTATTAATCTGTTTACAAGGATCTATGCATTGTTAATGGTTTATTGATTGATTTTTACTTAAAATTATTTTCACTTTATATTAGAGATTCATTACTACTAGTAGATTTACATTATTGATACATACTATTCTTTTTTCTTTGGTGAATAGATTATTGATACAAACTATTATTAGTGGTGAGAATTAAGTACATGAATTTCATATTATAAAAAAAGGATGAAAGTGACCCAAAGTTATCGTTATTACAAAAAAGAAAACCAGCTAATGCTTACAAAAAAGAAAACCGGCTAATGCTTATCAGTTTTCCTATTTAAATTATCCAATAGTAAAAATAAAATAAAAAATAAAAATAAAACAGTAAGACAGATTCCACGTAAGTGACATAACCAAACCACGTGTACACATATTCTTTAAGCTAACAATATAAATAAATAAATAAATGATAAATTATATGTCAAAGATTCAGAATAACAGTTTATTACTCTAAATCCGCACACGTCATCTCTAATCTATCTATTATCCAACAACCTCGTCTATAAATACTATTAACTTCCAACAAAACAACCCAAAAAATATGTATATATATATATATATATACATATATTAAAATATTAAAAAATAACAAAAATAATTAAAAATTTGTTTATTAGAGTAAAAAAGGGGTCGATTCCTTCTTATAAACCAGCACTCACACACTTCAACAGCAAAAACAGAAGAGAAATGGCGGAGAAGCCTAACGGCGGTGTCTACGTGGAGTTGATCGGAGACGATGAGAACTCCGACAAATCTAACCGTCGAGATGAGACCCTTTTGGGCGTTCTTCACCGTCTGATCTCTGATATCATCTCCCCTGATCCTTCCTCACTGGGTGATACTCCTTTCATCCACCGGGTCAAGACCTCTCTCGCCCACAACGTTCCACATCTTCATCAGGCTTCTAAGAACACAGCTCGGAATGTTCTTCTATGGACTCGCAGAGGAAGTCCTCTCCGAGCCCTCCTCGTTATCTCCGTGAGTCAATGATTGCTTTGACTAAATTTCAGTGTACCGCTGAAAAATTTTCAATTTTTTTTTTCTTTTTATGAGAAAAATTGGAAGGTCGTTTTTTGTTTGTTTGTTTTTTAGTTTTCTTAACTGGGTTTTCTTCGGAAATTATCCACAGAATGAAGATTTTGGTTGGATGTTGTATTTCTGTTGATAAATGAAGGGTTTTTGTAGTTTTGTTGGATTTGGGTTTTATTGCTTATTATAGATTGTGAATTTTGGTTGCTTAATATATCTGTTTTTTTAAAAAATAATTTTCTTATGTTTCTGTATTTGCTTCGTTTATTATATATAATAATATTTATATATAAGTTCTGATTTTAAGTAAACTAAGTTAAACACTTATTATTCAAGTTCAAACGAAACTGTCGAATTAACGTTAAGTTAACAACTTAATTTAATAAACATATATTGAATACACCAACATATAATTAACTGCTTTTACTTAATTTTGAAATTAATATGGCGGTATTATGAGGGAATTGCTTTAGATGGAGATGACTGGGGTTATGTAGAACGCATTTTGCTATCTGTTTCTTTATATTTGGTTTCTATTTGATTCAGGATCTTAATTGAAAATTAAAAAGAAAAAAATGACATACAAAGTGTCCCTCAATTTCTATCTGTTTACTCTTGCTTACTTCTGTTTCTCGTCCTCTTTCTCCGTCTTTCTTTCTCTGTTCTTGTCCTGCATTATAGGCTCTTGAATCCTCTAATTCTATTGAAGACCGGAATATAGTCTTACCATCCCAATTATACGTCCTTCATACTTTCCCATATAAAATTTTTGTAATGGAACTTTGTGATACGTTCTTGTTAGCTGGACTTGTAGATGTCAGGTGTTTTCCCAACCTCAACAGTTTTGTGCTTGTATGTTATTGAATTGTTGATGGTAAGCTTCTCTTTCATTTGATAAACTTTAAGGTATGGGTTTATCCAAGGTTTTGTAGTACTAAATATAAATTAGAAAGGATCAACTATTGGATCTTTGTAAATTAATGTAGATATTAATGTAGATTAATATAGTTCGTTTATTTTTTGGATACAAATTGTTCTTTTGTTGATTTTCTTTCTTGTTATAATTAATAATTGTTCTTTTACTGCAGGCTGGGACAATCACTCTTCTTGCCCTAACAGGATTGCTTGTCTTTAGTCTTTTCTTTGTGTCAGCAACTCTCAATGCCATTATTATCTCTCTTCTCATGTCTTTGGCTGCTGCTGGAGGATTCCTGGCCCTTTTCTTTGCCTGTGTGACAGCTATATATATTGGAGCATTGTCAGTTGCTGTTTTTGTTATTTCAGCAACTACAATTTCTACAATTATAGCGGTTCTAATAGCTACAGGTAGTGCCATTATAACTTTTATCTTGTTGCTCAAAACTGTATATGCTTTTGATTCTGTTTTAGTTGTATGAACCCCAAATGTTCTTTAAGCTGGTTGTAGAGATTTTTGGTTTTAGTGATGGTTTATTTATTGACTAGACGACAGAATAGTTTCACTAAGAAAAATAATTAATTAATGAATTCAAATTATTATATAATGAATTTAGTGAACCTTATTGATTTTTATGGTCTGAGGGGTTTTATTATATCTGTTTTATAAGAATACATGGATAACCTAGTTTCCCCAGTCGACCAAGGATGATTTCTTTCTGAATGCACTTGGCATGTGTGCGAATGATTACTTACTTTCCTTTAGCGTCCTACTATATTTAGTTAGACAACTTCTTGCATCTTTTAGCTTTTAGATTTCAGCCAGTATGCTTATGTGTATTCACTAGTGTGACCTTCAGCTTTGCCTATATTCTTTGTGTACAACTGCACTTAAGCTACCTGGTTCCAACCTCTCTGGACGAACTTGTTTCTCAAATAGATTACATGGGTTTGAGTTATTGCTGGGATATGTAGGACTGTAATGGAAATAGCTTTTCGTTTCGCATGTAACCATGGTCTCTAATAGTCTCATTGTACTTCTTATTGTAAAAATTAGGCTGGGTTGGATTCTTTTGGGCTGTGTGGTTGGCAACAAAGAAAAGTGTGGGGCTGGCTAAGCACTCTCTAGGCGTGACTGGTTCAGCATTTTCAGCATACTCTAACGCTAGACGTGCTCGCCGCCGTCATCAAGAGCATAACAATGTTGCAGATTGAAGGGTTTTATAAGCCCAAAATAAAGTCCCTGTATAAGCATATGCCTTGTACATGTTGCTCCGCTAGAGACGATATTGGCTTATATTTTTTTATATATATTTTTTTCTTTTGGATTTTGTTAAGCTGCTGTTTGGTTATGTGTGGCTTGGAAGCATAAGGTTGTCTACCACTTTTTGCGGGAGATTAAAAGGTTGTCGCTTCGTTTATGGTCGCACCTTATTGTATATATAGTGTCTGCTAGTTTATTATCTTCTTCGTTTATGGTCGCATCTGATTGTATATATAGTGTCTGCTAGTTTATTATCTTTCTCATACAGATTTACTTCTTTTGTTATGTTGTCATCTATATTGATGTTAAATTACTAGTTGCTTAAATACGAGTTAGAAAATTATAAGATTCAGTTGGTTTTAAGGTTATTATGATGAGTCTCCTGCTAATCCTCTTTAATTTATAGGATTCATTTGGTTTATGATCTATTCGATAGTAAGTTTTAATCTCATTTATTATTCTAGTTGCTTATCTGAATTAAGACATTCAGATGGGAATAATAATATGAAATTAGGATATCAAAATGGCATTTTGGTTTTAGTCAATTCCAATGGTATCTCTCTCAATGTGAAATCCATAAATATTATTTTTCCTAGTTCGACGCACAATTACTTTTTTTCTTGATCCAGTATTTGAGCATCTCCAACATTATTTATTTTAGCGAGCACAATTTTAAATAGAAAGAGCATTTTAAAGAATATTAAAAAATAAAGAGTAAAATTTTTTATGCAACAGAGATAACATTTTCTATGATTGTTCGTTGTTTTGAATTTCCCTGTAAGCAATTATAGTTTGCATTTTTTTTTTTTTGGGTTTTTCCTTAAACAAAATGGTATTACAATTAATAAATATAATTATAATAGTGCATAGAAACTTGTAGAACAATATTTATATACAAAATGTACTTGGCTTTCTATGGCAATAACGTGAATAATTGCGAATTATTTTTGGAAACAGCTTGCGGATCAGCGATAGGTTGTGAGGGTTGGGTAGAAGAAGAAGAGGAGGTCTCAGTCCCACATTTGGTAGTTTTTCCGGTAGCTACTAGAGGTTTGCTAGCTGAATAGATTCCAAAGTTTACCAGCTTATCTTCACTATCTCCTTCACCTCCATAAACCATCATGCCTGATGCTCCTCAGTAAACCATCGTGCCTCCTCCTCATGGTCTTCGTTGTCCTCCTCCATAATCCATCGTGCCAAATCCAAGAACTTCTTCATCTGTTCAGTTTACACAACCAAGTCCTCCATTAATTTGTTACCCAGAAAAAGGGAAAAAAAAGAAAGTGGATTTGATAATATATCTTACCAAAAAAATATATTTTATTTTTTATTTACCATATAATGATGTTACAATATTAACCACTGAATCAAATAAATTAATCGACCTAAAACATATAAGAAGTTATATATAAAGTTAATTTACAGCAGAACCAACAAAATTAATGTATTTCGACCAAAAAAAAAAAATTAATGTAGACTTTATATATATATATATATATATATAGTTATATATGTGTGTGTGTGTTTTTAATATTTATTTTCTTTCTTTCTTTCTTAATTCTTTTCTATGAAAAGACTATTATTTTCTAAAGATATAAATTCTATCCTCATGTAAGCTTAATTTATTAAATTCTCCACATGAAAAAGTGATTATATAAAAATATATATTATATATTATATATTATTTGTTTTGATAACAAAAATTAAAATGAAATGGTAACTAATAAGTTAACCTACCGTATCTATTACCCCATGAGCGCAGACAGCAGGCCGATGAGCAATTTATATTTTGATATCATAAACAACCTGAATGAATGAAACATGGCAATTAATAGTATAATTACAAAAAGTTACATAATTTGTATTTTGGGCTACATTTTAAATTTTTTTAAAAGGATTTTATCATGTCTAAATTATGACATAAAATCAAAATAAATATTTCTTTATTAAAATTTGATGTAATTGACTACTTTGTGTTCAAATAGAGATAGACTATGAATTTTCATTACCAGAAAAAGATAGACTATGAATTTCTCCCCAAAAAAAAAAAAAAAAAAAAAAAGACTAGGCAGATAAGTGAAATAATATAATTATGCCATTTTTGATTTCTTTTTATATATTTTTTTCACTTGCTTTAAATGTAAAATATATGTTTGTAGCTTATATATATTAATCTATCAAAGAAGATGGAAATTGTAAAAGCATAACTTAAAAACAGGATGTCATATTATTTGGAGAGATCAAAACTCGATACACAGATACATATAAACTATTCCTATGATTGAAAAAAAAAAAAAAGAACCAAAATAATTTATTATTAATGTTTTATCCAGCTAGGATAAAATTAATTTCAATTAAAAAATGGTTTTGACCCCTACATGAAGACCAGGTGGCTTCTTAATATATATGGTGACAGATGGCAATTAAGTATATTGGGTACGTATGAGATCCATTACGAAATGATTACGGAGAAGACAGGTGGCTCCTCATGTGACGTGTGAGGAGTACGAGAACAAATACTTCTTCAAAATTGCATTCAAAAATCTTTTATTTGAAATTCTCCAAGAAAACTAATTGAAAAAACACAATTAAAAAAACAAAAAAAAGTACTTTTCTTATCCCTGCGTTTCGTTTATTCAAGTCTCTCGCATTGCATTTTCAGTCAAATTTCTATTGAAAAAGGTTGTTGATCCAATATCATAGTTTAATGAGAAAAAAAAAAAAATTGCTTATATATAATATATATGTAATATCAAAATATATCTGTATATATATATATATATATGTATACAAGTATAGAACTTATCTTTTTTTTTTTTTTCCGGTTTTGACACTGGTTTATTAATTATTTATTTATACATTTTATTATTATTAATTTTATTATTTTTGTGACAAACATACCTCAAAAAGCGTTGTTTTAAATCTGCTTCTATTGGAACCAGCATTGCGTCTATGCCAGCTTTCTTGTCATCTACTGTTTTAGTATCAGAATTGGGTTTGCGTATCTTCAGCTCGTCTTCCATAGCTTCAAGTTATGTAGGATCTCCGAGATGATCACCATAATTTAAATATGTAAATGAAGAAATTAATAATGGATTCATATATATATATATATATATAATTGAAAATTTTCTTCTAACAAAATATATACTTTTGAAAAGAAAGAAAAAAATGCTTGTTTAATTTCTGCCCCTTATCAAGCAGAAAATACTCTTCCCTTCAAAATATATATTTCTTTATTTATTCCAAAGATTTTTTTTTTCTAGACATATTTTGATTATTCAAATTGCTTTTTGAGGATCGTTTAATTTCCATATATTTTTTGGGAAAATTGCATAAACATTTCACTACTACATGTTTAATAGTTTTTGAACATAAAGGAACACATAAGACTAACACCTTTTTTTATTTGTTCATGTTTTTGTTTTTTTGGATTTACAAAAATATATATATATTCTAGGAATTAATTACACCATTTTGATAATGCAAAAGCATAAATCTGAAAGCCTATGGCAAGCGTATGTTAAACCAACATGCTCACCGGAAATAGAAAGGACTACTGGTTCAGTCATGGCTATTTGATCATGATCTCCTAATGAATTCCCTTTCATGGCTAATTCAAATTAATATATGACAGCCTCTGTTGGTTTAGAGATTCTTGAGACTACATATAAGTTTGAACATATATATATTTATATAGTAATTTAGGGATATGAGTGGCAAACATTAATGTAAAATATATATATATAATAGGGAGGCATCGAGGAAGAAAAGAAAGTTAAAGAAAGTCATGGGTTAAATTATTGTTAACTACTATTCTGTAATTATGAATTAGGTTATCTTGATGGTGTACGATTTGATCAATTCACACTTTCACAGGATAAATTAATTTATCATTTTTCATAAATTATGATTTATTAAAAAGGTTTGGTGATATATAGTACTATGTATAAATTGCACACACATGTATCCCAGTGCAAGAAACTAACTCCACCACTTGGATTTGGTTTCTTCTTGCTTATGACTATGTTGGATGTTGTTCCCCCTTGAAATTCTTGTATAGTTTTGGTTTTTCTTTGGGCCTTTAGCCCTCGATTTCACCCAAAATAATAATAATAATAACAATAAAAACAACAACAACAAGGTGTTCTTGTGTATCAAGGTGTATTGACAAAAAAAAGAAAGAAATAATAATAATAATAATAAATAAATTGTGTTTCCGTAGGCTATTTTCCTTCTAGACGGTCTTCTTTCTGATAGTTCAAATTGAAAAGTATATATTAATGAAAGAAAAAAGAAAAGAAACAAAAGATTGGTTACGTGGTGAAGCAAACACCACGTAATGAAGGGAAAAAAACCCTTCATGATGAAGCATACAGGAACAGTCTTAAAAAGTTGGAGGGGAATTCAACACCATATATTATTATATATGTAAAAATCTCCTCCCCTTTTCATCAATTTCTTTTTCTTTTTCCAATTTTCCAAAGTCTACAATCACAACAAACACCTGTAGCTAGCTTTAGCAAGTAAAAAACAACCCAAAAATAGCTGTGCGTGTCTCTTCGAATTAAGACTTCACTTGGGCTTAGCCACAAACTATGGCTTTCCTCTCACAAAAAAGCATACCCTTCTATTAATCTATAACTCTTCTTATCACCATGACAAAATGAAACCAGGCAAGGAATGTAAATTATAAAATAATAATTAAAAAAAAAAAAGACAAACCTGAGAAAGGGGGAAAAAAGAAAAATAAAAAGATGAGATCTAGAATTAGTCAAGTTCTTTGCCCTGCCATCCTGGTCTGCCTAAGGTGAACTCCAAGCTTGGGTTTTTGCCTTCAAAATTTATCCCCAAGTAGGTCTTCAATCGAGTTGAATCGCATTCCTATAAGAAATGATTTCAGTTAATTAGCACTAGGCATGTGGTTATCATATCTAAGTGTATGATGGCATTGATAGGGATGTATTTTACATGTACATATTACATGTTTAATTGCAAACGTGTATTCCTATGTGTGTGTGTGTGTGCATGTGTGTGTATTATAAAGAGCTAGCATATTGTGTGGTTGTTTAGATGAAATACAATGCAGAAAAGAAAAGATGAAACATAGTAATGTTTGATTTTTATACCTGAAATTTGTGGCCAGATCTTTGCTGTGGTTGAGGGGATGCTGGTTTTAGTCCATCGACATCCCTAGAGTTAGTCTGCGGCCAGGCTTCTCTACCACTAAGATATTTCATTCAAAAGAGAAAAAGAGTTCATAATTAGTTGGCCTTAAACTTGATCATTTTTCAAACTGTATTGGTTTGATGCAATAGTGGATAAATTTGTTAAAGGAATTACAAATTTCTTGTACGAAAATGCATCCAATGTATGTTAATGCCTACAGAACTTAGCTATACTTTATTTAGTTCTACGTATCTTCTAATAATGGTTGCAAATGCAAGTCTCTGATATCTCATTGGTAATTACCAAAACCTGCATGCACTGTTTTATCTTGTTAATACCAAGGTTTCTAAAAATCTCAACAGTAAATAGGAGGTGGAGACACAGTGTTCATGATTTCTTAAACAGAAGAATATATTATAGGTTTTGACATTTATGCATTCCACATTATTCTAATTAAACAACTTTGTTTTCTTCTTGAACATGAAGCAGTTATAGGAATACTACCTTCCAACATCATGATATTTTATAAAGCCTTAAAGTGATTGTGCAAAAGTGTATACAAAAAAGCAATAAAATGTACATATAGGTCTTCATCTCAGATACATAACTGATAGAATTATACAATGTTTACAAATATATGTTACATGTTGTGTTGGCGAGTCTAGAAAATTGGAAAGGAGAAAAATTGTGTTTGGATAGGAAACTTGTTGTAATTTGACAATTGTGAGATAATCTGTATTTACTCCGAGGATACAAGTAGGAAAGTTACATAGTTGTAGCTAGTATAATGCCTTTCAATCAATTGGTTATAACAGCTAAAGACATCAGCTATAGTGTTTATTTTAACTACCTAAACTAAGACAAATAGAAATCCTTAACCACAATCAACAAAATCTTCTTATATTTTTCAGTCTTCATTAAACGCTTTATACCTTTTTGTTCCAAAAGTGTTTTATCAATGCATACATAGTATAATATTAGGAAGTAACAAACTCTAGAGTTCGATGTCAAAGGACAATCTTGTGGTAAGTTCAATCCGTTTTATGGGTGGGAACTACGAATATAATATCTCCAATCCCCTACTTCAAGTTGTCTCTAAGTTAAAAAAAAAAAAAAAAGGGAAAAACTTTTTGGTTTGTTTGCAAATATTTCTATCTCTAATTTTTCGTTTCAATATCGTGTAGTAATTTATAGGCTATGATGAATTCAGAATGAATATAACATTCAACTACATAGTGTATATATATATATATATATATATGAAGAAAATGATATCTCAATTTGTAGTAAAGTTTCATCAATGAGAAAAAGAAAAATTCATAAACTCCTTTATAGAATGTCCTACATATAATGTATTATAAGTGCAAAGCATATATTTATGTCAGCACAATGTGCACCTGTTAGATGGCCATTAGAGTCATTGCAAAAACTAAAGCAAATTTCATATTAAATAAAAAAAATCCTAAAATTAGAATGTGCTAATGATAAAGTCTCATGCAAGTATTTGACAATTAAATTAGGAAATTGGGCTAGCTACAAAATTGTGGAAATTTTCAAGGAATGCATAATGGCCATTTCGTGTAATTGGTTAAATTTTCACTAAGAAACATGACTAATCTAACAAATATGGAGTTCTGATTTTTCTTTTTCTTCTTCTTTTTTTTTTCTTTTTTTCCCCTTTTGATAGTATGGTATATTTTAAATTTAAATTGAACAAGAAACACGAGAGTAGATTCTAAACAATCTTAAGAGAGAAGATTGTTCAATATTCCAAAATCTAGTTAGAATATGTTTCATATGATATATGTATCTAAACTTTATCATTACACTGAAACTCCTCTTACTTTATTTATTCATTTTTTTTTCTCTCTCTTTGGAGGAATAATCGATCTTAATATAAATGAAAGGCATTCAAAAGAAGAATAAACATTTGCAGGTAGCATCTAAATACAATTAAATTAGCTACAAAATTGCAAACTATTAGTTAGTAAAAGAAATCCATATAGTATTAATTCTTCCCATATAGAGAATTAATTTGTTCCAATAAAAGCTTACGATTTGAAAGGAAATAATAATAAGAAAAAAGAAGAGGTGGGTAAGAAAGAAGAAAGAAATCAGACAAAAACAAAAAAAACAAAAAAAGGACTATAATGGAAGCAGGTTCCAAACAATATTGTAGAACACTTTGTAATATAAATATATTAATTGTTAGTAGGAACATGAAAAAGAGAAGAGCACTTAAAGTCAAAGAAGTGAGCTTTTTGGTCATATATGGAGCCTCCTCGTGGAGAGAATAAGAACCGGGAGTTTAATATATATGAACAAACAAACCAAGATAAACAAACATACTATGTATATATATTTATTAAGATATAGTTCCAAAGGCAAAAGAAAAAGTGAAGCCATTGCTTTCGAACTCTTATCCTAGTTAACGATTGGATTTCGTTTGCTTTTCTTTTTCTTTTATAACATCAAAGCTAGATATCTGATCCTCACTTGGAAAAAAAGAAAGAAGGAAACCAAACAGAAAATAAAGCAAAAGCTGCAGCTAGAGAACCCCTCTTTTATTCGCTTCAAAAAAAACAAAAAAATGATGGACGTGGGTTTGCATTTCTAAGCTAAGTACCATGCAAAAGCAAAAAAAAAAAAGAAAGCAGTTCATTTCCAGAGAGAGAGGGAGAGAGAGAGAGAGAAAGAGAGGTTAAGGCATACCTTGAAGAATTACTCCACAGAGTAGTGGATTGGTAGTCAATATCCTGTTGAGAAGTAGTAGACAGATCGGACGGTCCTCTTTGCTCCAAAAATTGACTACGTACACCACGATGATCACTCCCACTACCCATTGGTGATACATCTTCTTCTCCAGATCCATCAGATAGCCCTTTTAATTAATTTCAAAAAAAAAAAAAAATCAAATTTCTAATTTCAAATCCAAATCAATCATAATATCTATATATATATATACATTATGCATATGCATATGATGTATGTATGCATGAGTGCATGCATGGATGTATGACCATGACTCTGGTGTTCCCACATGGACGTTTTGTGTATGTGTGCTTTCTTTCTATTTATATATATATATATATATACACACACAATAAATAGGGTTTAGTTAAAAAGGATATATAGCATAAATACGTGCAGTGAAAAATGAATGGGAAAAGAGCAAAAATAAGAGAGAGTAACTGAGATAAAAACTGAAATAAAAAAGATAAGGCTGCTAAAAAGAAAAGAGGAGGTGAAGGCTAAACAATGCGAATTACCTGAAGAAGCTGCAGGTTTGTCAGTGGTCTTAACAGTTCGATACATCTGCCAAGTCATTGCAAAAGCATTTGCTTATTATTATTATTTGCTAGACATTTCAACGCTACTCTCTATCTATCCATCTATCTATCTACTTTCAAATTAATATACCATCATATATATAAATATATATATATTTATTTCTTTATTTCTTACCAAAACTCCAAACACACTATATATAATAATTAATTAATAATATAAATATAAATATAAGTACCCTCCATTTATTCAATTCAGATCTCTTCCTTGGAAGCTCATGGGGGTTTCGTCATTAATCACGAGGTTGATGTTTGATAAGGTAGTAAATGGTGCAAATATTATTGAAAAATGATGACTACTTTTGTCTCTTTATCATTTTTTTTTCCTATTTAATTTTAAAAAATAAAATTTTTTCTCTGAAAGCAGAAGTTGTCTGTGTGGTCTCAGAAGTTACAGTAGTCTCATAGCTCTCATCACTATACTACTCTCTCTTTAATTTCATTCATTCATTCACCCACTGCTTTTCCATTGGCAACCGTGCCCGCCGTGTCAAACACCAAAAACAACCGCCCCACATGAGAGAAAGAGATTGAGATAAGAGACAAAAAAAAAAAAAAAAAAAAAAAAAAAAAAGAATTATGCTTTTCTTTTCTTTTCTTTTTCTTTAATTTTGTAATATTGTTATACCTGTAAATGGCTTTTGACATGAGCTAGTGTTAGATCTTTAACATCCATGAGCTCAAGAACTGATTTTGGAGTAGCTCCTGAAATAATAATAATATAATAAGAACCCAAAATTCCAAAAATCAAACCCAATAAATGAAAAATTAAAGCAATGCAAAATAATAAAAGAGAAAAATTAGAAGTAGATCTTCTACTTTCATGGCCACCAAGAAGCTCAACAGCATGAACAAATCGAGCATGGAGAGTACTAGTCCATCTCATTCTTGGTGCTCTCATACTTCTCTTTGTTGGGAGCTTCGGCATAAATCTAGCTCTCATCATTCCTTGAGAACCCTCAGACGGACCGATTCCAACTCCGACGCCGACTCCGACTCCAAACTGGTTATGGTGGTGGTGGTGATGACTATGGTGCAATTGCTGATGAGATTTGAAAGAATCTCCATTAAATCTTGCACCTGCTGATAAACGGTGGTAAGCAGCCGCTGCGGCCATCGTTGACGAAGACCCATTCGGGCCCGCCGTCGAGTTCAAAATCGACATGGGATCCAAATAATTAGGTGAAGAAGAAGAAGAGCAAGTAGAAGGATAAGAAGGAAATTGGTAGAAACACATCTTGGGATCTTTGTCTCTTGTACTGTCCGTAATAGTAGCACTACTAGGCAAGAAGGGAAATGAACGGTTGTGATACACTGGAATCCCTTTGATCGGTCTCAAAGCAGCCGCTTCTGATGATGAAACATCCATAACCGAAAGGCCGCCAACTCGATTTATGTGATGATGATATTGTTGTTGTAGTTGATATCGATTTCTTGACGATTCTTCTTCGGCTCCGATGTCGGCGAAGCTTCTTCCTAAAGAAAGCTCAACATGTGCTTGAGAATCAGTTCTTGATGAAGAATAATTATTGGTTTGTTCTCTTCTTCGGCTCGGAAGATCGAAACAGCTGCTTCTTGTTGCTGTTGCTGTTGTTGTTGGTGTATTATCTGGAGGTGTGTTGTTAATGGAGTTGTTGTTACAGATTTTTGTGGAGGAAGAACATGAATTAGGTGGAAGACTAATGTGGAGTGAAAGATCAGGAAGTGGTGTTGAAGATGGTTCAATGAAATTCCCTTCCAAGGGCATTTTTTTTTTCTCTATTTTTCTAGGGATTCTTTGCCAAACAAATTAAAAGAAAGAAAATTATAAGTGGGTTTTTTTTTTTTCTTTCTTTTTTTGAGTTGAGTGAATTTGGGGTTTGTTTGAAGCAAAGGAATATTTAGAAAGCTATGGAAAGAGCATACAAGTTGGTATATATGGGGTTAGAGAAGAAGGATAGAGGGAGAGAGGAAAAAAAAAAAAAAAAAAAGAAACTCAAAAGGGAGAGAAAGATAGAGAGGGAAAAAAAAAAAAAAAGAAAATAATATCTTATGGAACAAACAGACATGCTCACGAGAGAAAAAAAGAAAACCAAGTTAGTAAAGATGTGTGGGTTTGTTAATTTAGCAGCAGTGGAAGAAGAAACAAAAAAGAAAAAAATAAATAATTTTTTTAAAAAAAAAGAAAGAAAGTCATGGAAAGGAAAGGAAAGGAAAAGAAAAGAGAAAGAGAGAGAGAGTTGGGTGGTGGCTGTATCTCTTTTCTGGAGAGTATATATCGGAAAATGACAGTAGAAGGGAGGCAGAGCACAAGGTTTCTCTCTCTCAAGTCAAAACCCAAAATAAGAATAATAATAATAAAATGCAAAAAATAAATAAAAAATGAATAATATTGTCACTTTGGATTTTCACTTCCCCGGAGACGACGGGTTAAAATTTTGCTAGACAGAGAATGACTCTCTCTTACTGTGATTCCTTTTCCCCCATCCTCTTCGCTAGCTCTTCTCCTGTACTTTTTTCCTTTTTTCTTTTTTCTTTTTCTTTTTTTTTTTTTAAACAATTGTATGCTTAAATTGGCAGGCTAGGCTACATGTAAGACGTACTATTGTAAAATTCTTTTTTTTGTTTTTTTTTTTAAATTCTCGGGAGATATTGAATTTTGTTTTTTTTTTTCTTTTTCTTTTTTGTATTATTGTTTTATAATAAACCCATGCATTGACCTGAAAGAGTGAGTAAGTGAGTGAGTGAGTGAGTCAGAGGGGGAGAGAGAGAGACCCACAAAGGGTTTTTTGTTTGCTTGCTTGTGTACGCATCGTAAACCCTAATTCCACATTATTACCTTCTAATTCCCCTCTTACATCCTCCAAAATATTCGCTTCTAATCTTTCAACAACCTTGTCTGGCGTCCTTGGGTTTTATTATGTCTTCCTCCCACATGATCCTCTCCCCCCCAAAAAAAAAAAAAAAAAATTAAAAAAAAAAATTAAAAAAAAAATTCCCATCTTCCTTATATGTTGACTACTTGATTTTCAAAGCCCTAGGCCAAATCATAGATAACTACATCATAATTATAATCTTACAATTTATAAGATATATTTATGTATGGGATTCTTAACCATTTTATATATATGTATTGGAATAATATATTCAAATTCAGAATCATTATATGACAAAACATGAAATAATAATAATAATAAGAAGAAGAAGAAGAAGAACAACAACAACAACATCATTCACTTAATTATAACAAACTAGCTAACTCTTTTTTAATTTTTGATATCAACAAACTAGCTCTTTTGGGGGGCAACCTAACACTACTTCATAGGTGGTGTTTGGATACATAGTGCATTTAATGCGAAATAGGATTATAGTAAATGCTGTTTCGTTTTACTTTTTCCAGGAACAGGTTTTCTACCCTGCTGTTCCCAAAATAAGAGTTTGAAGGGGGAAATATATATATATTTTTATATGGAAACTGTAAAAAGATAGAATTTAGATATTCAGTTTGTGTATTGTTTTTGGTGCGTTCCTTTTCCAACATGTACAGAAGAGAAAAGTATTCTTCCTACTAATGTTGCTTGGGTAAATACAGGAAGTATTGATATGTATATTACATTGTCTCTAATTCTTGGAGTATGTACCATTGACAATAACAACACCACCAATATCTTTAACACCTACTGCAAACGCTTATATAGACTGTATGTTATATGCAAACAAATGAGAGTCGTCTAGTTGAATCATAATTTCAAAATCTAAATAATATCTAGCTAGTTGAATCGTTAATAATCTCAAAAGCAGTCTGATATGAAATCTATTAATTATCAAACTTCTCAAGATGTATTATTAAGAGATAACTATTCTCATAATACTTCAAAACCATTTTGTTTTTCTTGTGAGACTAGGTTTCATAAAAGTTGTTTATTTAACTAAAACTTTTGTATTTTTATTGGGAAAGAATAAATGTCTTGCTTCTTGACATTATTGTCCCAACCTTCAATATATTGATAGGGAGACTGGTTATTTAATTTTAAGAGTAAAAACCAAGACAAGATGTGAAGAGGGTGTACTATAGAGGGCAAGTCTTGCAGGAGCGGCAACCATGTCTAATTCTTGTTGCATATATATGCTTCATACTGGTTTGACTAAAAGGCCTAGCATTGGGCCTCGAGCTTTGGTTGATTTATTTGCTTTTGTTGGTTTTGGCCTTTATTGCTTATATAGTACATTACTTTGAACTTTGAAGGTTTTGCTCCGAATGTGTCTTTTAGTAACGTAGAGAAAGCAAACGAAATCCTTGGTTTTTTTATTAAGTGAGAATTTTTGGAACGACCAGGAATACCAAACTTTCTAAAAGAATAATATTAATGGTCAACAAAAGGATATTTGTTTTCAACCGGAAAAGCCCATTTATAGCTCCGAAAACCTTGAACCCAAAGCAAAAATATTCTTAAACCCACCTTTACCAATACAAGAACCACTCACGGTGACTTTTTACTATTTAAATATCTAAAACTTTTAAAGCAATCAAGGAAGAAAACTGAAAAAAATGTATAAGAACAATAGAAGATTTTACTCTTTGAAAATATCGTCTAATAATGTCATACTGTATGTAGGCTAAGGTCATCGGTTGAACCTATCATTTGTGATCCTAAAAAAAATAAAATTGGTGAAAAAGTAAAAAGCTAGTTTGTTTTTTGTTTTTGTTTTTTTTTTCTTTATAATTGGTCCATTCATCTTATTCATTTTTTTGCTGTGATTGGCGGAACATTATACTAAAGCATCAAATTCCTCAAAAGTTTAAGTTAAGCATTACTTTTTCCAAAAACTTAAATTAAAAAAATTAAACTCAAATTTAAGATTGATGTACTTAATTGAAAAATACTGAAAATGGATGGCCTCAATTTAGACAACCTAGAGGGTCTAAAAATATAGTTATCTTGTAATTTATGGGTTTTTTTCCCCCTTTTGATAGAGGCCGTTGTTAATATAAAACTTAAAGGGATATTAAAACTTGGGATAAATTTAAAGAAATTTTTGTAATTAATCATTTTGCAAATTTAAGTTCATAATATTATGATATATAATCTCCCAATTAACAACATTTTGTGTTTGGTATACTGAATTGATGTAGGTAAATAGCTATTTTATAAATTTAGCTTTTTCCATGTTTGATATATTTTCAAATAGCAATATAGCTATTAAACAAGAATAGATATGCATTCAGTTTAAAAAAATTGCTATTCTTATTATTAGTATTATTTTTAGTATTTGGGATAGGAGAATCAAAACCCAATAATTACCTATAAAATAGTGGCTTTTTACCACGTAGTTGTTTCTGGAGGGCTCCTCCTTTTTTCTAATTAGATAAGCTTTTCAAAGTATCCTTACCATATTTCAATAACTTTATATTTGGATGGATTATCATATAATAAAATACATAAATAAATATAAAACTTAATTACACTAAAAAAAATATAAAACTTACCTATTAATGAATTTATACCAAATTTGACTAAATTCTATTTCTAATTTATTATTATTACCAAGATGTAAACATGAATGATTTTTTTTTTCAAAAAACCAAATGAATGATTATTCCTTTTCGGCTTTTATTATTCTCATGAATATTAATTCTTATTTTTATGAGGAATAAACTAATTTGTATATCAAATATTATGTTATTTGTTTTAGCAATATATATATATATATATATATAAAGAGAGAGAGAGAGAGAGAGAGAGAGAAAACTAAAATTTATCTAACATAACATGAAAATATGAAAATGCATCAGCATATCAAATATTAAAGATGTCAACTCAATTAATAATTTAATATTTAAATTTTAATTAAATAAATTATAATTTTTAACATTTGCCATGCATATGATATGGGATAAAAGTTATATATATATGTCCAAGTTAAAAAATTAATGCAACATGAAATTTATAAATTTATATGGGGAAAAGAAAAATAAAAGGAAGAGAAAAAAAAATAGTTTAAAAAAAAGAAGAAGGTAATATCCTTTAGAAATGGGCAAAATGGTGAATGGAGATGGAGGGGTAGATGGGATGAGTGAAAGTCGGCAACACAGAAGAAGCGCGTCTCAGAGATTCCGTTCAGGCTCATCATCATCATCATCATAAGGTTATCATTATCTGAGCAAAAGATCTTTCCCACATGTGCGTCATTTATTGGTCGTCAGTTTGACAAGAATGTATGGTGCAGAATATGGAAGCAATACCCTGCTCCTGTTTTTATTCTCTTCCCTAGTTCCCCTTCTAATCACAGCCACTTGATCACCTGGTCGGTCCCACAATTACTCTAGCTCTCTCTCTCTTAAAAAAAAATAAAAAATAAAAAGGGATTTAAAAAAAAAAAACCAACAGAAGAATAATTTTATAACATTTTTTTATTTTTATTCCGACAACCATTAAAAAAGAAAATAATTTATCAAAAAGTAGAACCACTAATTAATAGAGTTTTCCTATTCCCATACGGCTGGATTTTGTTGTAAATGGGGTCCAAAAATGCACTGTATTTTCCTTTTCCTTTTCCTTTTCCTTTTTCTTTTTTTTTTTTAAAAAAAAAGGAAAAAAACAGAAATTGTGAGCATATGTACAAGGGTTCTCTTTTAGTAAAATTATTCTGATTTTACTAAAAATCTGAAGGACACTCAGAAATTAGCTAGAGTCTAATAGGTTTTATATTTTTGATCTAATTGACAAACATTCTTTAAACCTTTTTTTTTTTTCCGACAAATTGGTAGGAAAAATAGTTTGTGTAAACACAAGAAATTGTGGAGAATTTTAGTAATTGCATTCCTAGCTGATATCCCGTAATAAAAGATGTTAATCGCTCAGCAAAAAATAATAATAATAATAATAATTTTTGAATATATAAATATTTCTGATGCGCTTTTTCCATCATTAATAGATCACAAGTTCTGTAAATAATTAATTTCTAAGAAAAATATGAAAAAGACAATGAATCTATTTTCTGATTAAATGTCCCTCTAAAAGTTGTTCATGCATAAATTAATTAATTAATTAATTACTCAGGATTTGAATTCAAGCTATATATGATTCCAATTAAGTAAAGCAGGGAGAAATCAACGCATAGATGAACCACAAAAAATCATTACAATTAGTGAAATTAAAAGAAGAATTCATGTCTTTAGCATTTACTGCCATGTTAGTTAGGACCGCATTTCGTTTTTATGGTGGATTTACTCCTTTTACAGTCGGACTCATTAATGGACATTTGCATTTAATGATATTGAGAGCTACAAAATGGTATTCTTTTAGATTTTAATGTGTTCATTCTTTGTTTCTCTCTCTCTTTTTTTTTTAATATTTATTGTATTTTATTTAATTTTTATTGTTAAACCATTATATATATATATATATATATATATATCTTGTCTGATGACAGCTCAAAATGAAAAGAAATAAGGAAAAGGCTCGCTTTCCAAGCAAAGTCTGATTAAAAATACATAAAATGGAAGCAGAAGTATGGTCATCTGCTGACCCTCATGCTCTCTCTCTCTCTCTCTCTCTCTCATATTAATTTGATGTACATTCTCCACCCAACTAAGACTTTCAAAAGGGTATTTTAGCCCCAAAAATAAAATAAATAAATAAATAAATGAAAAAGTGTGTGAGGTAAAACTAAAAGATCACCTCCTTTTTGAAGATTAATCCGAAGCAACCAAGCCCATAACACACACACATACACACCAAAAAAAAAAAAAAAAAAAAAAAAAAAAAAAAAAACCTTTTTCTTGAAAAGTTTCACAAGGAAACGTTTTCCCTTGTGAGTATTTAATGTTTATTATTATTATTATTATTTTCTTTTACATTATTTCATAATCCTTTCATTTGGGGCTTCTTTAAAATATGTGTTTGCCTTGTTGCTGAGAATGGCAAGCAATTGCCTTTTGGAAGTGATTGGACACTGCTTCTATGAAAGTTGATTGTAACAGTTACTTTTAAGGAGTTTAAGATAGTTTTGGAAACTTGTTTTTGGAGTAAAAGAAAAATATCTTTACTCTTTGCTATACAAGTACTTTAGGTATGCAAATTGTTAGTACCCTGCTGTCAAAATTAACATAAAATTATGGAAAGAGATCACGGGTTCATTGAAAAGTAAACATACAAAGGAAATGGTAACGTAGCGATTAGATGGAAATTTTCATGGGTTTTTGTACCTCCTCAAACAATGTGACAAGAACCTAATCCAAAAGGGAAGGGAAGGGTGACATGAACCTAGCCAATCTGGTTATATAAATTTAACATGGACACTATATGTGGCCAATTTGGAATGTGAGATTAGACTATATTTTATATATATATATATATATATATATCTATATATAGTTCAGTTCAACTAAATTTGGCTAACTTTAAAATAATACAATTTGATTTGATCAAAATTTTTTTTCCCTGAAATTTAAATTAATTTAGTCAATTTTGACCAATTCTGCATTTCAAACTGGTCTAGCAAAGCATATAAAGACTATGAGACTGGTATGCCAGATACATGATTTTAAATTAATAAAAAGGAAATTTATACTTTAGTATCGTATAAAACCACATTATTCTGTTTAAGGGTTGTAAAATTTTTGTTGACACCTAATATCCTCTATTTTTAAAATTATTATAAATTGGTCAAAATCTGTTAAAAATAATAGAAACTGTAAAAATGTATCACTTGTGATTCATATCACCGTGGAAATTGGACTTTCGTACTTTATAAATTGTTTTTAATTTTTGCAATTAAATTCATTAAAAATAGGTTATTAAACTAAAACAATTAAAACTAAAATAAAATCTAAAAACTCACTATCTAATCCAACCAAACAAACAGATATATATTTTTTTATAAAATTTTTCTCTTTTCCTAAAATATTATTATTTTTATAAAAATTACTTGATCAATTTTTTTTTATATAGGTCTTTATGGTTTTTTATTTTATTTTGATTCTCGATAATATGTATAGATTATTATTTTTATTTTTATTTTTTATATTTTTCTAATTTATTAAAAGAATAATAGTTCAGCATTTAATCCAACCAAACAACACATATGCATTTTTTTTTATAAAATATTTTTTTAATAAAATTTTTACTTTTTTTAAAAAAACTATTATTTTAAAAAAATTAGTTGATCACTTTTTTTTTTTATATAGGTCTGTATGTTTTTTATTTTATTTTTAATTTCTATAATATGTATGGATTATTATTTTTATTTTTTTGAAATAGTATATTCATATTTTTTTAATATTTTGCTAATTTATTAAAGAATACATTTCTCTCTTAAAAAGTTTATAACATTTTTTAATCCTAAAATTTGGAAAAAAAACTTAAAATTTTATAAACTATTTTAAGAGAGAACTGTTATTTTTATAAAAAATTATTAAGGTATTAAAAAATACAAATATAATTTTTAAAAAATAAAAATTATAATTTGTACATATTATAGATATTCAAAATAAAATAATAATGTAATTTTCTTTAGAAACATGAAAATTTTATGTAAAAAATACATATGTGATGTTTGGTTGGATTAAATGGTGAGTTATTAGATTTTATTTTGGTTTTAAGCTTTTGATATTACTAATTTTTTTCATTACTGATTTAATTGTGAAAATTGAGAAACATAAAAACCAAAAAAAAAAAAAAAAAAGGGTACTAATGTACAATTTCAAGGGCATGTAAGTTTTTTTTAATCTATTTTCACTGTTTCTCTTAATTTTAATATATTTGAACCAATTTATAATAATTTTGAAAGTACGTGATATTAGATGTAAAAGAGGGGGGGGGGGGGGGGGGGGGGGGAACTGTACGGCCTCTTAATGAAATAACATGATTGTTCATGATACTAAAGTTTAATCTTCCCTAAATAAAATATTGACTTCAGTCTATTCTCTATAATTCCATTATTGGTTAGTTTTTTTTTTTTTTTTTTCTTTTTGTTTTCTCAAATGTATGAGTTAGAGGCTTTATATAATTTTCACATTACACCAATAATTGAGAATATTATAAAGTACACACACTCTCTCTCTCTCTCTCTCTCTTCTAGGAATAATGGAATTCCCTAAGAAGCTGAAATTTAACCTTCTTCCAAGACTCGAAGACAAGGACTTCTCAATTGAAGCTATAGAGTTGAGAGTTACACATCCCAACCACCACTTTTGTGCCATTTAATTTTTGAACGAGATGAGGATGTTTGGATTATAGCTTTTCAGGAGTCTTATTGTTTTCTCTCTAGAAAGCAGATCGACTTCCTAATTTCAGTAACTTAGATAATTAAAATAGCTGGTTTATTGTTTTAATTGAGAAAGATATTTCCTCGTCACGACATTCGGTTATATTCCTACTAAGTGTAAGGTTTAGTCCAATCCCATCTAGCTACGACTAGGGGCAAAAGGTATTTCCTTCTTCAATGGGGCATCAAACAGGGTCCCATCCTCTATGTAACGTCTTAAAACTTAATTACGTGACATGTCAAGGCCGTCCAAGCCAATTGAATGACAGTGAAGCCTCATACACCTTCACTGTATATATAAATACGTATACATATAAATACACACATACATACAATATAATATGAATATTGTGCTTTGGGGTTATTTTTTTGGTGAATAATTGATAGTGTTTTGGTGTGTGTGCGTGTATACACACACACATATCTATATATATATATATATATATATATAATTGAATGTATTTATTACAATATCCTAGGCCATAATATAACCTTTCATATAGTTTACATTATTAAGAATCCACACTAATTTCCATATGAATTTGCATCACTTTTTTTGGTTATATTAATTCACTTGTCATTTTATTTTATTTTTGAAAGATTGTGAGGGGAATATTTTAGCTACCTAGATTGATCTATTTATTTGGAAATTAAAAGATATCATCAGTGGTCATTATTTTTAAAATTGTCTTAAAAGAAAAATTTTTAGTATTATAAAAAATATCAACTCCCAACTCACAAAAATATGGGATTTACATGTAGGTCCACATCATTATGTTTAAGGAGGTTATATTACTGGGAGATAATCTATTTTTCAATCGTCCTACAAGGATATTTCCCTTGTCATCTAAAGAAAATAAAATATTTGTTCAATATGCTAGATTAGAGTGTGTTAGAGAAAAATATAAATGAAATGAAAGTCCACTTTCTATTAGCTTAAGCTTTTGGAATTAGTGGTATTTCAATATGGTATCAGAGTCAGAGATCCAAGAGGTTCTAGATTCGAAACTCAACAACTCCATTCAAAATGAAAAAACAAATGTAAGGATCCAGATAGAAGCCCAAAAGAGACGGGCCTACATTTGAAGGGAAATGTTAGAGAAAAATATAAATGAAATGAAAGTCCACCTTCTAGAAAAATATAAATGAAATGAAAGACTATCTTCTATAAACTTAAACTTATGGAATCAGTGGTATTTTAACAGACTGAACAATTTAAAATCTAACCCAATTTGAATGGATTACAATTAAAAAAGTTCAACTTAATACCAAATACCAAACATGTCCGGCTTGTTTTCCCCTCCACTTGCTTTTGTTTGACTTTTAATCTAACCCATTCATCCTCTTCATCACTCAATCTAAGGATATATGGACCATTTTATCATTTAATCTAATTGAATAAACTAGGGATACCAACTAAATATATAAAGATATGTTTTGGGTCACAATTAAAAAAGTTCAACTTAACACCAAATACCAAATAGGTCCTGCTTGTTTTCCCCTCCACTTGCTTTTGTTTGACTTTTAATCTGACCCATTCATCCTCTTAATCACTCAATCTAAGGATATCTCTAGACCATTTAATCTAAGTGAATAAACTAAGGATACCAGCTAAATATATAAAGATGTGTATCAAAAGTTGCCTGTTAATATTTTTATTGATTAAAATATTATTATAATCTAATTATAGATAAGTGAACCCTTAAACAACCAATCAAATATTGACATATGATTCTTGGTACATATTTTTGTATATTGATTTGGTATCTTTAGTATTATTCATAAATAAGTAATTGAAACCTAAAGTAATGTAATAACACGTCATGTTAACTAATGGATTTTGCACCAAAATGAGGATTTTGCACCAAAATGAAGATTTTGATTTGGTGATTATTATATTGTTGTCAGAAGAGAACTTACTTAGAAGAGCGAGCTTGGAGTTCAATTTATGAAGATCAGCAGTTGAGGCGGGCGGTGGGTGGGTTTTGGGGTTTAATTTTAATTGGAGCTGAGAAAATTAAGGAGAAGAAGAAGAGAAAAATGCAATTGAGCCTGAAGAAGAAATCAATTGCAGTAACAGTGAAAGAGTACTGCCATGAGAGGCAGTGAGAAAGAGACGTGAGCGAATAAAGATGAGAGAGGAGGTGAGTGGATTGAGATAGCAAATGGGAGAGACAGAGGAAGACTTTAGTTTAATTTCAAATTAAAACAAGCATACGTGGTAATATTTTATTGGTTTTTTCTATACAACTGTCATTAAAAATTGCAAACAACAACTCATGGTTAGAACATTATGATATATGGAGAATGACAAAAGCCACTAATATTTTTTTCTAATGACTTGGGTCTTCAAAAAAATTGGATTTCTTAATTTATATTGCTTTTATGCTTAAATGAATGCCCATCACATTTCTTATTTTTAAACGTGAATCAAGTGTATTCAAAACGTGCAAAATTTCAAAAGATCAAATCATAGAGAGGTGTCTATTATATTAATCTTTATTTTTTGGTTAAATTAAATTCTTGGGTGACAGCTAGTTTATAGATGTAAAAAGTAATCATTCATTTAAAAGATGGGACATATATATATATATATACATATATATATAATCACCAAACATCAAAGTCGCAGGAGCAAAGGATGAAAGGGACCCCAATTGGACGTACATTGAAAGGAAAACTAAAGCCAGCTGTGGAGGAGTAAGTCCATTAACAACTGTATATCTACACACACACACACACACACACACATATATATATATATATATATATCCCTATTCTCTTAAGAAAAAAAAAATTAAAACACACACACAAAGAAAAGAAAAAGTAGAAGCTAGCTCTTGTTGTATTTTGGTTCAGAAATTGGGTCTATATCACTATGATTAAACCGAGTCAATATTAGCGGCCATATACATGTGGTAGAGTGAAAAAATTGCACACACACACACACACACACACACACAAGTTAGAAGAAAATGCATTGCATATCTATAGGGAGGGAATAAGAAAAGGAGATTTGGAAGATATGTTAAAAAGCGTGGCATTGTCAATTGGGATCCAAAACATGACAATATACCATTCCCCATATACCCGTACACCTACCTCATGTGTCATTCTGTCAATGGGGTCATTGTTTTGTCCCCATAATTGACCTATGTCAAATCCAATCACACATACATTGCTTAATTATTATTACAGATTTTGTGGTGGAAATTTCAGTCTCATATATCCATTATGCTATATTTTATACATTCATTCACATCAAAGGAATAGGACTTTATAACTCTACTATCTTTCTTCTCTAAGGGATTGCTTGCTAGCTACAATCTCAAAACCCTTTTTAATTAGCCGTACCTGCAATATTTTAATTGCTGATTATACTCTCTATGAGTTACCCCAAAAAAAAAAAATTTCCTATCCTAAGGGTATTTCAAGCTTTTTTTTATCCTCTTTTTCCCTTCTTTTATACACAATTATAATATATATAATATGTTAAACTATTATATAATAGATTAAAATATTTTTGTATGAATGTATAGCTCCAAATTTCTGTAATTATGCAAGCATGTCGTAGAATTAGGCTTTTTTCCTTGTTACATATACAAAGATTAGGATGGAATAGAAAACAATCCCGAAGCACCAAAACTAGAAAGAATATTATACGAAAGGGACTTCTGAAAGGATAGAACTGCAGGCCATCCCTCTCATCCTTTCAAACAAATATTGATTTTTTTTTTAAGTAAAAATATATATATATATATATATATATATATTTTATATTAATTAGTAAATATCTTAACCACTTGGTCCCCTAATTGGAAGCACCAAATGCAGGAAGGAAATTGTAAGACGCAACTACTCGCTGAAACAAGGCCTTTCTTTATTCTAAATTTTATCAAACACATAAAATAATTTTTTTCCTAAAAAATGTAAATGAAATTAATACAAATAATTTGTACCAAAAAAAAAAAAAAAGAATAAATATATGATCAGGAAAGGAGCCCCGCGGGGAGGATATAAAAAAAGCAAGCAAAGCAAAAAGAAGACTAAAACATGGTAGGTAACAGTGAGTACGTAAAGTGAGCAGCATTATCCAATGCCATCATGCCACGTGTTCCATTGAGACATTTGAACTACGGTTTACAGAAATTATTGAAGTAATGATGGGTGATGAGAGTCAAAAGAAAGATAAAAATAATAATAATAATAATAATTGATTTTTTTAGAGAGAGAGAGAGAGAGAGAGAGAGAGAGAGAGAGGAACACAGTGAAATGTGATGTGAAAGTTGAAAAGTACGAGAATTGAAATATTATTTATTTTTTTCTTTTTGTTTTAAAAAACTATTTTTCAGGATAATTTTCCGGGAAAGTTTAAGGTGAAGATTGAGGAAGCTAGATTCCCGGAGACCATGTGAACTGTGAAAGGGGATATTGTCAGAAATGTAAATGAGTTAATATTATTATTATTATTATTATTTTTTTTTTGTAATATTCCAAATCCAAAGGAATTGAAGAGAGAAACATTCATCAAATAAAACATAATATTGCACGGGCATAAATATAAATATACACATATATATAAATATAACAAAATAAAATAAATATTATATATATATATATATAAAAAATTTTTTTTCTTCCTTGTCAATATATAGAATTCTTTTGAAGTGAAAACTTCTCAAAGGAATATTTTGGAGAATGAAAGTCTCCGATGATTCTGCCCCCACCCTTTGACTCTCTTTTCTCTCTGATCTGATCAACATTCTTGTGGGTCCAACCGATAGCCAACATTTCAGATCTTCAACAGCTGTCCGGCTTTATATATATATATATATATTTTTTTTTTTTTTTACTTATTATATAAAATAATATATATATATACAAATATTCATGTTCCTTTAGGTTTTGGACCCCATTGGTTTCCTGTATAGTTGCACACTTGGGGAAAAATGTAGTAGCACAGAATTCTTCTCCCAAAGAAAATAAAAAAAGAAGAAAGAGATAGGAAAAGAGCAAATCAGCTTTCACGATTCCCAAAACTAAAGAGAAAATAAAACACTTTATGGGAAGGTCCTGTTTCTGTTTCTGCTTCATTTTGGTCACTTGTAAATTACTGCCATTTTCATCAAAATTTTGTAATTTAAAAAAGCAAATATGTAATAATAATATTATATTAAATTTATATCCTTTCCATAAAGTGATATTCATGCATATCTTTCTTTTTACTACTCTATATGCTTGTAGCTCTCTTTTTTTTTTTTTACTTTATTAATTCTCATATTGCATGGAGGAATATTTTCAATCTGTCCTTTTTTTTGTGTCATGCCGGCATATACCAACATGCAGGTCCATCAATGAATAATATTTTATTTTTTATTTTTTAAACCAATGCTTACCTTTTTATTTTTGGTTGACATGACCCTACTTTATAAAAATCTCCATTAAACTATTGTATATGGTTCTTCTGAAATCATATCTTAGAGATTTGGAAGGATTTTCTTAGAATTGTGGTTGTTTCTCTAAGAGAGATATAAAATTTGTTACAAGTCCACATCCCAGGTGGGATTTTATTCTATTTTATTTTATTTTATTTTATTTTATTTTATTTTTTGCCACCACTATGAAATATGTCTATCAAGAAAATAAAGAGGACTTTGGGGAAACAATGCAATTTGGAACCAACGTTGACAAGAACATGGCTAATTTGGCCTCAAGAAGTTGGGGATTGATGTCCATTAATTATCATGGACAAAGGAAACGAGTATAATTTTATGCATATATAAACATATGGAAAAAGATCAAAAGGCTAACTCGTAATGTTTCTAATCAAGTTGATAAACAGAACTATCAAATAAGTAATTAAGATTAGAGGTTAAATAAGACATGTCTCACCCTATGGTTTTATTGAAATAGTATTATCTTGGAAAAGTACATAAAAAATGTGCTCTAGCTACTGATGATTAGTCTCACTCGGCTTACTAGTTTACCCAAAAAAAAGAAAAAAAAAAAAACCACTATGCTTAAAGATAAATATATATAGCTAGCTTTCTTCAAGCTATATATAAAATGACTATTTATAGATAAAAAAAAAAGTAAATTATTAATATTGAAGCATCTCTAATGATGAATGTGGCCATAGAAATTGATACTGTTGACATCTAAGTGGCAAAAGTATACTGCTAATTCAAAAATTATTCTCTAATAGTATTGTGTAGTTTTTACCATTATACCGCAAAAGAAAAAAAAAATCATATGTTAAAAAAGCGATTCATTATTAAATGCTAAAGAATTCAATTAACATTTATATGTGGATGCTATATATATTTTACTTATTATTAATTAATTAGCACTCATAAGTATTAAATTTAATGATTGATGAGAAGTTTTTAAAACATTTACACTTTTTTTCTTCTTCTTTTTATCATTAGGTTATTCAAACCAAAAACTTGATATATGAAGGAGTGTGAATATTACTAGTAGGGTTCTTCCTGCATGCATAAAGATGGTAGCTAGAGCTTGCAAACTAGGTTGTTCCTAGTTTGCAATAAGTGCTTCAATTTCATTAATTCTTAAAAGGGATATGACCTAAATAAACTTGCATCTATATATATATATATATAAATTAATTTAAGTGCTTAAGGTATAGAATGTACCTTAAAAAAAAAAAATGGTACAGAATATGGCTAGGGCTTCAAATTCTTGGGGTCCAAAAAGTACTTGTATAGCCTTGGAATCTGGCAGTAAAGAGATTATGCCTTAAGTTTTCATAATTTTTTGTAGGGTAAACTCAAAGGACCTATATATATATATATATATATATACACACACTATGCGCTCCAGATTTCTTTTATTATATGTCTCCAGAACTAAATACAAATCAGCTGGAGATGCAGTTATCTAATCAAACTTATAGGTCCCATGGTCAGCCTTGTTTTCTCATTATATACTGTATTTTGACCAGCCACGTGGAATTAATTCTTCAACCAAGTTGTTAATATTTTCAAAGAAAATTTAAATGCTAAAAGCCAAAGCAAACCAATTAATAATTACTTGGGGTAGCAGCTGGGGTGCCACACAAAATCAGTACTAAAAATAAAATGCTTATGCTTTTTTTAATTTGTATATATATGTATTTTTTTGGATGAAAGTGCCTATTCTGAATAAATAAAATTTCACCTTAGGGAGAAATCCTAGATCCTTTAAAAGACCCTCAAAATATTGGAAAACAAAATTAAAGTGCCTATCCCATTTGTTCAAATTTTATGGAAGTTTGTCCAAGAAATAGCTCTATGACAAAATCCACTATTTTCAAAGTTAAAAACAAAGAAAAAAGAAAATTAATCTTCCGCATTTAATATTAAAATTTTTAAATAATAATAATAATAATAATAACTTTGTCCTTTCTATAGTTCTTTAGCAGTAGTATTGTCCTGCAAGTAACAGTAATGTTGTCCTGCAAGTAATTAATTTCCCCATTGAAAATATACAGGAATTGAACTAATCCAACAAAAACATTCAGGATGGAAGATAATAAAAGAGAAATCAAAATGTAGAATATGGGGCAATTGTGTCTGTGAAATATGTGACACTAATTCTGATCTTCACATGGAGTTTTGTTTGCATTAATAGTTTTGACTATTTCCGATAATGTGAGAGATTTTGTGTGGTGGCATATCATTCGACGGAAGCATGGATGTCGAGATTGAAATAATTTTTGTAAAGAAAAAAAAAATGAAAGTAGTAATTATATATATATATATATATATATATATATATATATATACTAATTTGAAAAATATAAATAGTGCCTGGGAAAATTAACAAGTTTGCACGGATTATATTTGCTTCTTGTAGGGTTAAATAACGTACGGCCTGGGAAACAAGACCTTGTCTATTGTCTAACATAATTTTCTTTGAAACTTGGAAAACCACTGTCCTATACGTGATGAAAATTAAATTGGTGCCAGTTTTTCAATGCATACAAAACTATGCTACTTGGAACTGGAAAGTAAAATAAAAGGTTAAAAGTTAAAAAAAAAAAAAAAAAAAAAACTGTAGAGTTAGCATGCAATATTTTCATATATATGGGGATGCATGTATATATACATTGATTTAACTCAAAATGCTTGCATATTTGTTGAACGGGGATTTGGCTATTTTAAATGTAGTTCAATCAGTTTCAATTGTCCAGTCCAATTAAACACACGGATGGTATATCCAATAAAATAAGATTAATTAGGGTTTTCTCATAAAATAAAATAAAATAAAAAATAATTAGGATAGATCACTTAATCGTTAGTTGGAATTATTCTTTAATTCCTCTTTAATATGTTAATGATGAATTAAGTCCAAATCCTTGGCGAAATTAAATTATATATGAATTGAAATGATGTTATATACCCTCATAATTTAACATAAAACTCTTTCTAAATTGACATGATATCTGAATTGTCACATCAATCCTATAATATATATATCCTTCTCTATTCATAATTTGGCGGCCTCACTAAGACAAAGGATTTCAGTAATGTGTATATCAATTGGCTAAACATAGCATGATCACGTGGTTTCATTTTCTTATTGTTTGAAAAATATATGTTGCGAAGCCTAGTAGACATATGTATGATGTAATGATGAAAATTATTTTTTATTTCCTTTGTGGAATGTAAATTGACCTTATACATGTAATTAATATTGATCCCCATGTTGACCATATGCATTGTATAAAACATATGAATTGTGACATTGCATAACTTCTCAATGAAGTTCCTAATTTCATTATGATGGTTATTATTTATTTCATTTATGGAAAGATCATAACTAAACAAAAATAATATCTATATTATTTTAGACCAATTTGGAGGCCAAAATAAATTATATTCTTAGAATAAAAACTCAAAGGATAAAAATCAAAATACATACAAAGGATAAAAATCAAAATACATACTTTAAGTTCTACTACTGACAGTCTAATAATCAAATTAACTTTCATAGGCTTTGTCCAGCAATAAAGTCAATAACAGAACACCTCAAGGTCTTGAATTCAACCATATCCGGATAAAATCCCTCGATCAAATACAAAGTGATCAATAACACATTAGTTGCTATCGAAATTTTATATATTATTTGGTGTTTATGGTATTTCCGATATCTATTGAATGTGAAATAACTTATAATTTGTAATATTACTGATATTTTTTGATTGTGAAAGATCTTATTATTTTGTTAAGAAGGGTGATCGTGAAAGTTCGTCTTATTTTGTTAAGAAGGAAAAGAATGGTGAAACATCTCATCACAACCTTTTTCTATTATATAAATATGAGTAAGATGTAAATTACCCTTAACCAAATAAGTGGCATATGTATATATATATATATATATAAAGCCAAATTATATATAGTAGGATATGGGTAGTTTCACGTGTAGTGAGATGGATATGGTGGTTGTTATGGCAGTGAAAGTTTTGATGATGAGTCGCGTGGTGTTTACAGAAGAGGACTCCCATTTTCATATAACCTAAATCAATATGGACCACAACACAACCAGTTGAATTGAATACGACGTGTCATTCTTATCAACACTCCTTTTTTTTTTTTTTTTTTTTTTTTTTCCTATTCCTACTCTATAATCAATTTTCAACGCCCAGAGAAAAAAACAAATGTTTGAGCCTTTAAAATTGAAAATGTCAATATCCCTAGCAATATTTTCCTAACCCTAAATTTTACCCCTAAGTATCTACAAATACTCTACCATAATGAAATATATCCTTCTTTAGAGTTTCTTTTGATCAAACCCAGAATCTGAAGTTATCACCCATTGGTCAGTGGCATTGAGAGAAAATCAATTGGTCTTAAAGATGGTATCTTATTAGATGCTACAGAAATCATATCTTTTCGCTAGGAAATTCAAAATAGTTTATAGTTTAGATATTTTCATTGAAGGCACATAAGTTTTTATCTTCGCACTTATGTACCATGCTCACATGTAGGTTACCTAGCTTTCAACCCTACACAAGGAAACACATATGGTTTGGAGTAGGGTTAGTAGTTGTTTCATTAATAAATATGAGAGATAGATGGGGGGGAAGGGGGAGAGAGAGAGAGAGAGAGAGAGATGAGTCTAGAATCTACTTTTATGCAATGTGAGGATTTGAAGAAAAGAAAGTGGGGTCCATCATTTTCATCCTCTTTGACGAGCGAATATATTGAAGGTGAAAGACCAGCAACAAGAGAATGTACTCTACACCACCCCATAAACCGACATTGCGAACCCTACCACCCCATCAACTTGATCGACTGTGTTTTACTTTCATTTTTCTGTACCTTCTTGGCGCCTCCATGCAGCCTACGACCTTTTGCTTCTTGAAAACTCTATCTACATTCAACTTATAATTACACAAGAATAGAGAAAAGTAAATCTTTGATATTATGATAAATTACTACGATTTCTAAAAGTTTAAGCTATTAAAATATGGGTTCATTATATTAATATTTTTGTTAACAGTATCCACCTAAGTATGAAAAATGAGATGGCTTTATTTGAATTGCATAGCTAGTTATTAAAATTCCTAGCATGGAATGGAACATCAAAAAGGTTGAGGATGGTCAAGAGAATCTGAAAATTCATCATATTGCAATAGGCTAGTTACTATAAGATACTATTAGACTCTTAAGGTATATACCTGAAGTTCAAATGAAGAAGATGATTTTGACTTTTTATTCAATGCACAACCTTGTACAATGGTCTTTTGTTTTGCTTTGCTCCATGGAGAATTAATTCCTTCTTGAATTATTTGAGACTTTTTATAATTTAACATATAGAGACAAACCTACCCAAGTTATTCTCTAACTTTTTTTGTGCTATAATTTCCCATAATTTATCGAAGATTAAAGTGCAATAGTTTTTCTTCTTTCTATTATTTCCTAGTTAATTTTGGTTTTAATTAAAACCTAAGATAGAGATTGTAAATGATTGACTACTATACAAAAGAGGCAATAATTTTTCGCTTTCTAAACAGGCTCTAGGGGGGACAAGAGGTAAAGAGAAATGGTTTTCATGCATATGAGTTTATTTTTTCCAAGTAATGGTGAAGAAAAGTCCAGAAGGCACTATCTCTTATTATGGATTGACACATGGAACAAAGTTGTACGCTTTGAAGTTGACAAATGAGAGAGAGAGAGAGAGAATGGTGCATGGTGGTGTGGGGTAGCCCTGGAAGGCCCATTCCTCGAAATAAGAGTAATAAATGGAGAAGAGGCAGAAGGATACAGGACTTTTTTGGCAGAGGAGAAAAGATAGTATGATGTGAGAGGTGAGGAAATGATTTTGTAATCGATTGCTTTATGATTGATGAAAAATAAAATATAATAGAGAGTTGTGCATGGAATAGAAAGAGAAAGAGCAAGAGAGAGATACTTTCCTACATATAAAATAACAAAGTAGAGTGACTAAGAAAGTAGGAGGCTAGAAATAATAAAAAAGAAAAAAAAAGTCATTCCTTTTCTCAAAAGCACTTTTTAACTTTTCTTTAAATTTCTCTTTCTGACAACAACAAAAGTGAAAAAGAAGAAACTATTATGAGGGTATGATGACCATATGATATTCATGCATTAATGCAAATGGGATGCATATATGTCTTTGTGGATTAGACTGCTGGTTTTCCTTCCCACTTTTTATTTTTTATTTTTTATTTTTGACTTATGTACCTCTACTGGTAAGGCAGTGAAAATGAGGCAAAGTGAGAGAGAGAGAGAGAGAGAGAGAGAGAGAAGAAAAAGAATAAAAAATAATAAAAGGAAAGAAAGAAATAGTTTTTTGGAAATAATAAACAGGAGCGGGTTTTATGCAAATGTGTGTGACTGAGCGTTCACATCACAAGGGCCTGAAGATAGAGGCTGACATTGTCCTTCACAAAAGTTGCTGACCATATTGTCTGCCTCGCATTTAAAGCCCTCTCTCTATTTACTATATTATATAATATAATGTATATACTTATTTATTTATAATAGCAAACAAATATTGTATCATGTGGACCCTGATTCAAATTCTGCCCTAGAGTTTTCTATGGTGAATAAATTATGCCTCAGTTTTACCTATAACCAAATACATCACAATATTCACAACTAATTATCAATTAAAAGGAATTACGAAGAATATTTGGCAGCTTGTACTTAATAAATTTGTGTTCCTCCTCCAAACTATTTAAGGTGGTGCTACAGAAAGGTTAATTTCACCTAAGGGATATATATTCCAAACTTTGCTTATGATTTTTACAAAAATATACACAAAAAATATGCACTTCAAAGTATCATAATCATATTCATTAAGAGTAGAGTATGTAAATAGTATGATGCCACACACACACACACACACACATATATATATATATATATATATATAGGGTAATTAAGCCCAAAACTTGGAGCAAACATATATGGTGTACTACTAGAAAGGAAAGTTGTATTCCCAGTGTTTTTTCACCTTAATTTCATCATCCAGACACTTTTATTTTCTTCCTCTTGTTCTTTGAATTTGCAGCATCTAATGATACGGGAAAGAATGTTGTCATATATATACAAATTAGCAGAAATATAACAAAATCCACATTCTAATCCACATAGAAATTAAACAACTAAACACAGAAATATGGCATGCGAAAATACACCTTATATATGGGCCTCTTCAAAAGCCCATATATTTTATTTGATGGGCTTTTGTAAATTTTGCATGCAAAAAAGTACAAAAATTTACAGACATACCAAACTATATGACTCTCATCTTCCCTTCTTCCTTTTGAATCTCTAATTATTATTATTATTATTTTTTTGAGTAAATCTAGACTAATCAAATTATTTTACCAAAATTTTGATATCCAATGATTTGGTAGCCTTTTAGTAGTAATTAATTCCCATGAATATAGGATAGTAGCAGTTGAATAATCATTTAAAAACTATCATATAATTGATTAATAAAATTTTGATGAAAAAATTTGATACTTAGTATTGCCCATTACTTGTCTCTCATCAAACTTCTATCTAGCGAGAGAATCTTGCATGACTCTCGATGGTACCAGGTCAATTGGTACCACTTCAAGTTATTTAATGCCATGTTTAAAGAAATTGCCATGTCATTAAGAATTAAACATTCCAAATAATTAAATAATTTTTTACACCATTTTTTTTTTTTTTAATGGACAACAAGAGCAAAAGAAAGATATAGTAGAAAGGAAAGGAACGAAGCACTCTTTGGATTTTTTATTTTTTTTTCCCATTCTTTTTAAAGCTTTAAGTTTAGTTTCTTGGTTTCGTTTTCAAAATTTCTTTATAATGAGATTATGGATGTTTTGGGGAACAAGCAATAATTTTTTAAGCTTCCATGTATTTTCTTTCTCTCTCTAAGTTTGAATTGTTGTGTCTATCACTTTCTACAAATTGATATTTTTCTTTTAATGGGCTTGGTAAGGCCCAAAAGAAAATCGTGGATTATGGGCAAAGTTTTCTTGGTTTTGGGTTTCCTTATCCAATGTCTACAATTTATGGAAATTTCCCTCCAACCATTTTCAGAATGTAAGACAATTTTACAAGCTTAACATTTGAAAGGGTCTCTAGGAAAAATAACAATAAAGATAAGAAATAAACCTTCAAAAGGCAGAGAGCTTTTTGTTCTCATGAAGATGGATAAGCCCAGAACCACAACCATGGAAGAAGAAACAAACCTATAAAAAGTTCGTAGTACAAAAGGAGCCTTTAGATGTTTAATTTTTTTCTAAAATAATAATAATAAATAACTAATATAACACGGTTTTAGAAAGAGTTTTTCTAGATTGAGTTCAACGTTTTATGAGATTAAGAATTTTGTGCAATGGCAAGAGAGAAAAAAAAAAATAGTTGAGAAAATAAAAATAAACTGGAGTGAAATTTCAAGAGTATTGGCCATGAAAAAAAAAAAAACAAAAAAAAAAAAAAACAAAAACCCATTGGGTTATAGCCCAAACCGAGAACCTGACCCATTATCCATTTTTAAAACACGAAAATCATATTATCTCATGAAAAACAACGCGTTTTTCTACACTCGCAGATAACAAGAGCGTGATGTTACACCTTGGCGCCCGCGCGTGGTACACCTCGTTCAGAAGCGGAAGCTCAGTCAGTCTTCACGCGCATGGAAACCTCAACCCTGAACATCGTAATCTTCTCGAGAGGGTGCGCGTGCTAGCCACGTGCGGCCACCTGAAAGAAGCACTTTCCCTCTTCTACACTCTCGAAACTCCTCATTGCCAACAAACCTACGCCACTCTCTTCCATGAATGTGCCCGCCATGGTTTCTTCCATGAAGGTCGGTCTCTTCACAGGTTCATGGTTGCCCACAACGCCGCCAATTCAACTGACCTCTTTATCACCAACCATATTATCAACATGTACTGTAAATCTGGTTACTTGGACTATGCCCATCGGTTGTTTGACGAAATGCCCACGAGAAACCTTGTTTCTTGGACTGCTCTCATCTCGGGGTATGCACAACGTGGGCAAGGTGGGGATTGTTTTCGTTTGTTTTCCAGCATGCTGGGCCACTTCCGTCCGAATGAGTTCTCTTTTGCCAGCGTGCTTAGTTCGTGTGGTGGCCGTGATGGCCGGCAGGTACATGCACTTGCTTTGAAAATGTCTTGGGATGCTTCTGTTTTTGTTGCAAATGCTCTTATTACAATGTATAGCAAAGGTGGTGGTTATGAGGATGAACTAGGTGATCGTATAGATGAAGCTTGGACTATGTTTAAGGCCATGGAGTTTCAGAATCTTGTATCTTGGAATTCCATGATTGCAGTGTTTCAGTTTCATGGACTTGGAGCTCAAGCTATGGATCTATTTATGCAAATGCGCTATGAAAGAATCGGTTTTGACAGTAGCACACTACTCAGTGTTCTTTCAGCCTTCTGTGGAAGCAGTGAAAATGGTAGTAATTTGTGTTTGAGGTTATGTTCTCAATTGCATTGTCTCACTGTGAAAACTGGGTTTATATCAGACGTCAAAGTGGCAACTGCATTGGTTAGAGCTTATTCAGATCTTGGAGGGCATGTTGATGACTGTTACAAGCTCTTCTTGGAGACAAATTGTTATGGAGATATTGTTTCATGGACCAGCATCATAACTACATTTGCAGAGCGTGATCCAGAAGAAGCGTTCTTCCTTTATTCTCAGCTGTACCATGGGGACCTTGCTCCTGATCGGTATACTTTCTCGATTGTCTTAAAAGCTTGTGCAGGCCTTATAACAGAGAGAAATACATCAGCAGTCCATTCACAAGTAATTAAAGCTGGGTTTGAGAGCGACACAGTACTTTCAAATTCCTTGATCCATGCTTATGCTAGGAGTCCTTCAATTTCTCTGTCCAAACGAGTATTTGATGAAATTAGAAATCGTGATGTGATTTCTTGGAATTCTATGCTCAAGGCTTATGCCTTGCATGGACAAGCTAAAGAGGCATTGCATCTCTTTTCTCGAATGAACGTCCAACCTGATCACGCTTCCTTTGTTGCTCTTCTCTTTGCTTGTAGTCATGCTGGACTGGTGGAAGAAGGAGTTGAAATATTTGAAAGCATGTCTGAAAATTATGGTATTGTTCCTCATCTTGATCACTATGCCTGCATGGTTGACATTCTTGGGCGAGCAGGACGAATCCGTGAGGCTGAGAAACTTATAAGTAAAATGCCAATGGAGCCAGACTCTGTGGTCTGGAGTGCACTGCTTGGATCTTGTAGGAAACATGGGAAGACAGAGCTAGCCAAGTTAGCTGCAGATAAGCTAAAGGAGCTGGAGCCAGGGAAATCATTGGGTTATGTGCAAATGTCAAATGTATTTAGCTCTGGCGGTAACTTCGATGAAGCTGGCCTAATCTGGAAGGAAATGAAAGGATATGGAGTGAGAAAGGAACCAGGATTAAGTTGGATTGAGATTGGTAACCAGGTTCATGAGTTTGCCTCTGGAGGTCGGTCTCATCCAGAAAGGGAGGTTATATCCAGAAAGATCGAAGGACTAATTGGACAATTAAAGGAGATGGGATATGTGCCTGAAACAAGCTTGGCCTTGCATGATGTAGAAGAGGAGCAAAAAGAGGAGCATTTGTATCATCACAGTGAGAAACTAGCTTTGATCTTTGCCATTATGAATCAAGACAGTTTGTCTCGGGGTGGGAGTGTGATAAGAATTATAAAGAACATCCGAATATGCGTAGATTGCCATAATTTCATGAAACTAGCCTCAAAGTTATTTCAGAAGGAGATTGTTGTGAGAGACTCAAACCGCTTCCACCGTTTCAGCAATGGCGTCTGCTCTTGCAATGACTATTGGTAACAAAGAGCATCATCCAAATCTAATTGCCCTCGATGGAGATGAAACATACTGTCAGCTATCGGATCTTCGAGTGCTTGATTCTCCCTGAAACTCAGCAACAGCAGCAATGATGAAGATAATTTGTTGTTGAAAAAGGTTCTTTTTGAGCAATGGTAAGGTCACTTCACAAGAGCTGCCATCTAGATTGCAACAAGCGTCCTTGGTTTTAAACTGGACTAGATGCAATCAAAGCAAATCACTTTGACAGAATTGGCTGCATTGCAGTACAGATAACATAGTTTTCACTCGGAGATGCACAAATTTTCCTAAATATGTCGATCAAAATTGATATGGTCGCATAGCAAAATTTTGTGATCAGAATCAAATTTTAGAATACACAGAATTGAATGGAGATGAGAAACATTAGACTTGCTGACTTATGTGAACATGTCATTTGAAATTGATGGGAAAGAAAACGACTCTTGGGAAAAGACTGCATGCAGGGGAATTTGGAGCAACTTCAGAGGCTATTCCATTGAAAACCTTTATCATTAGTTAACAGATGAGCTGTTCTCATTGAAAAGTCATTTCCCATTACGATATAATGGTATAGTTTTTATTTTTTATTTTTTTATTATTTTTATTATTTTTTCAAAAAATATTGGAATAAGGGGTTAAAATCTAGGCTACCGAAGATTTATCTAGAACTGTAAAAGATAAGGTGATTAAAGACATAAAAATGACATTTTCTTAAAAGTTGAAACTAACGGTCAGAAATGAAGCCACGCATCGTTTTGTCATTTGTTTTACTGTCTAATTTTGATCATCTTTTTTCTCCCAAAAACAAAACCTAAACAAAACCCCAAAAAAAAAAAAAAAAAAAAATCTTTTTGTTTTTTTGTCTTTCTCGTCTATATCTCCGAACTGAACTTCAAGTCCTAGAGCAAAGCAAAAGAGAAATGGCAGAGTCCCAAACAAAAACGATTCGTTTTGGTATAATAGGATGTGCCCAGATTGCTAGGAAAGTGATCCGAGCTATAAGTCTAGCTTCCAGAGCCACCCTCCACGCCATTGGAAGCCGGTCCATTGAAAAGGCCCAGAAATTTGCAGCCCTCTGTGGACTATCCGAGACTCTGGTCAAGGTCTACGGGAGCTATGATCAGGTGCTGGACGACCCATGTGTGGATGCGGTTTATGTTCCACTACCAACCAGCCTTCACTTGCAGTGGGCAATCTTGGCCGCCCGTAAGAAGAAGCATTTGCTGTTGGAGAAACCGACGGCTCTTGATGTGCATGAACTTGATCGGATCTTGGAAGCATGCCAATCTAACGGTGTGCAGTTCATGGATGGAAGTATGTGGCTGCATCACCCTAGGACTGCCAGAATGAAGGAGTTGATTTTTGATTCCAAGCTCCTTGGTCAAGTTAATTTTGTAAGTGCCAAAAGTCATATGACACTGGGTTATGAACTTTATTTGCAGACATGGTTTACTCTCTTTTGATTTTTTTATTTTATTTTTTATATTTGAAGATATCTATGTTTTCAATTTTAAAATCCATTAAATAAAGAAAAAAATAGAAGCGAAAGTGAATTCTTAAGCTGCTTTTATATGGTAACATAAAGTACATGGAACAGATGCAAATTTTCCTTTTCTACATAATTTTTATTGGATTAAAATAAAATGATTTATGAAATGATTTGGGTTTTTTTCTCCCTTTCAAGGGATTTTTTTTTCTTTCTTGGTGAAACCCTTTTAAGGGATTTATATAATGATTTTAGTTTTAGGGGCTTATCTAGTTATATTTCATATAGCATTATTATTATTATTATTATTTTAATGTGTATATGATGGTTTTAGGGCAAATAATAGGGGGAAAAAAAATGAAAAAGAAAAAGATAAGAAAAGATGCTGTCCTAAATTAACATATTCATATGTTTAGTTTTGAACCAAAAAGAAAAAGGTAAATTTCATGTGTTCATAAGTAGAGCTTTATTAGTTCCATATGATTTTTCACAACGTCTCTTATTAGTATTAATGGTTTTATTCTCTTGTGGCTTAAGATTCATAGCACATCAACAACTTTAATGCCCCCAGAATTCTTTGAAAGCAACATCAGAGTAAAGCCAGACTTAGACTCTCTTGGTGCAGTTGGGGACCTTGCTTGGTATTGCATAGGAGCTTTCTTATGGGCAAAAGACTATAAATTACCATCTATAGTCACTGCTTTACCAGGTACCATAAAAAACTCAGCAGGGGTCACATTGACATGCACTGCTTCCTTCCATTGGGAAGACAACACGGTTGCAATAATCCACTGCTCTTTCCTCTCCGAATCCTCCATGGACTTGGCAGTATCGGGGTCTAATGGCAACCTCCATCTCGCCGACTTCATCATCCCATTCCGGGAGGATTCTGCTTCATTCGAATTTGTTTCTGGTGCTAAGTATTCAGAACTCCAGATTGGGTGGACTGCAAAACCTGAGGAACTCATAGTGGATTCTAAGCTGCCTCAGGAGGTTTTGATGGTTGAAGAGCTTGCAGGGCTTGTTGAAGGCATTAGAGATTATGGGAATTCACCAAATGGGAAATGGCCTGAGATTAGTAGGAAGACACAACTGGTGTTAGATGCTGTCATGAAATCTATTGATCTTGGTTGTAAACCTGTAAACTTGTAATTTTTTTTGTTTTTTTGAAATTAGAATTTGACATTGAATATTTGACACTTACTAAGGTAATTATTATGTTGTTGGTGGTGTTGGTGATGATAAATACGCTCCATGATTTTACAAACAATTTCCTGTGTTTTTTTAAAACATAATTTTGGTTTTGACATCAAAATCAAATGACTTATAGGGAGGGAGTTGAACCCATATTTGCAATTTTTTTCCATGATTTGATATTCAAGGACACCAAAATCAAGGAAAATTCAATTGTACCAAACTCGAATTGCAACTGGAACTGGATCAAATAAAAACTATCAAGACCAAAAAGTTTAGATGTAAAAGAGAGTATGTAAAATTAGGAATTCAATTATGATCCACCAAATAAAACTTTTTACTTTATTTTTCTTTTTAAAGAAGATGTTAAAGAGTAAAGAGAAATACTACTGAAGTGAAGATTATAAATTTATAAATATTTCTAAAATAATCATTTTTCTTATTTAGTCATATATAGTACTTTCAAAATCTGTAAGGTACCTGAATTTGTTTGAGCACTAAAAATATTTTCTTTTCCGATAATTTTTTTAAACACAAAAATAGTTATTCAAGAATAATTTTTTAAAAATTTAGAAAAAAAAAATTATTAAACGAATAAATAAATTCTGCCTTTTGCTTATCCTATAATGGATAATTTATATAGGAGAGTGAAAGCCCAACCAACCTGAGAGATAAAAGAGAGAGAAATGATTCCCGCCATTTCTCTATCAACGAACATAGCTATCTCAACTAACTTAACTGCAACCTCGGGTCCGAATGTCTCTCAGAGGCACCGAAACTCCAACACTCCAAACTCCCTTCTCAAATCTCTCGCGAAATCTGGAAAACTTGATGACGCTCTTCGCCTGATCGAATCCTGGCCGTCCAAGTTTCCGGCCACCGAACCGGATGTCGAGGCATACTCCGTCTTCCTCCATGCCTGTATCTCCAGAAGGTCCTTAGAACATGGTCAAAGACTCTACCGTCAGCTTCTTCTCCACAGAAACGGAGGAAATCTACGCCTCCTCAACAACCCCACCTTGAAAAGCAAGCTCATTACACTCTTCTCCATTTGTGGCCGAGTCGATGATGCTTTCGGTGTTTTTGAAGATGGGATTGACGACGAGCATGTTCCTGGACAGGTTTGGGTGGCTATGGCTATTGGGTGTTCGAGAAATGGGCAACCTGAACGAGCTTTGCTTCTCTACTGTGAGATGTTGTGCCGGTTCGTCCAGCCTGGTAACTTTGCGTTTTCGGCCGCCTTGAAGGCGTCGGTGGACTTGTTAAATTTGCGGTTCGGTATATCTGTTCATGCCCAGATTGTAAAGTCTAAAGAAGAACCTGATCAAGTGGTGAATAATGCTCTTTTAAGACTGTATGCGGAGTTGGGTTGTTCCGATGAAGTCTTGAAGGTGTTTGACGGAATGCCTCAACGAAATCTTGTTTCATGGAACACTTTGATTGCAGGTTTTATTAGTCAAGATCAAATTTTTGATTCACTGCATACTTTTAGGAGGATGCAAATTGAAGGAATGGGGTTTAGTTGGGTAACCCTTACTACAATATTACCGGTTTGTGGTCGAGTGACTGCACTTCACAGCGGCAAAGAAATACATGCCCAGATTTTAAAGTCAGTGAATAGACCTGATATTTTTGTACTTAACTCACTTATGGACATGTATGCGAAATGCGGAACAATTGATTACTGTAGAAGAGTGTTCTATAGGATGCAGAGTAAAGATTTGACATCTTGGAATACCATGCTCACAGGGTATGCACTCAATGGGTTCATGGAAAAAGCACAGGAATTGTTCTATGAGATGGTTGAGTCTGATATGAAACCAGATGGCATAACCTTTATTGCTTTGTTGTCTGGTTGTAGCCATGCAGGTCTTACTGATGAAGGACAGAGATTTTTCAGTAAGATGAAGCTGGATTATGGGGTATCACCAACTGCTGAGCATTATGCTTGTTTGATAGACATCTTGGGAAGAGCTGGGAGAATCAAGGAAGCATTACAGGTAATGGAAAACATGCCTATGAAGCCGAGTAGTACCATATGGGGATCATTACTCAATTCATGTCGGCTCCATGGCAATGTTTCTCTTGCGGAGCTCATTGCGGAGCAGTTGTTTGAACTTGAACCTAATAATCCTGGGAATTATATCATGCTCTCAAACATTTATGCAAATGCAGAGATGTGGGAGGGTGTGAAGATGGTAAGAGACATGATGGAGGAAAGGGGAATCAAGAAAGAGGCTGGATGTAGTTGGATACAAATAAAAAACAGAGTTCACACGTTTGTGGCAGGTGGTGGGTTTGAACTCCGTAACTCACCTGAATTTAAGAAGGTTTGGAGTGAATTAATGAAAGCTACACAAGACAATGGATATATCCCAAGCACAAGTGTTGTGCTTCATGATGTAAACGAAGATCTGAAAACATCTTGGGTATGTGGGCACAGTGAGCGACTTGCAACTTCTTTTGCACTCATTCACACTGCTGATGAAATGCCAATAAGGATTACAAAGAATCTTCGTGTTTGTGTAGATTGCCATACTTGGTTGAAACATGTTTCCTGCATAACAGGTAGGTTGATTGTCTTGAGGGATACAAATCGCTTCCACCATTTTAAAGGAGGAGCATGCTCTTGTAAGGACTACTGGTGATATTACCTACATAGAGAAATAATTCTTTGCAATTTTTCTCAATTCCAGTTCTCCTTTATTTCATTAATTGTCAAAACGTTAGCTTTCTATTATAAGAAAACATGAAAAGGTTATCAACAAGGTAGACATAAAACCTTACGAAACTGTTGCTTTATTTTTCAGGGTAAGGTTCTTGTTATTACAATTGGCATAAAATTTCTATTTAATGCTATTGTTACTGTATATAGGGGATTCAGAAGCTTAAAAACTGAAATCCCAGGATAGACTAAAGCTATATTCAAACATACGGTTAAAACACTCAAAATTTGATCAGAAAATCGGTTTTACAAGAATTTTCTCAATGACGAAGACGGTTTCGGAGGTTGTATTTTCTTCTTGTTGAAGTGGTTGTGATGGAATTCTCTGCAACTTCTTCTTGAGCGACATAGTCAGGATCCTCGATTGTATTTACATCTTCTGGTAAGTCGAAATCTATCCAAGAAGACCAGTTTACATCGCTATCCATGTCCCATGACAACTCCTCTCTTTGCATGCCATTAACCTTCTCAATCAATGTCTGTAGCATCTGATGGTTCAGCACTTCATAATCTCTGCATAATTTGAAGACATTCATTAATATGCCCAATTTCTGATGTCTGTTTAAAATTAAAATTTCAATTTGGTCTGGATATTGTTTTACCTGTATGTGCAAATAGCATGTATAAGCTGAGCGGAAGCTAGCAGTGCAAAGATTGATCTGACAAGATTTATCATCCATGTTTGTTGTTCAATGTCATTTGTTGCGAACCGAAGTATAGCAACTTCTACTGTAAATGTGACACACAGTCCTGTAAATGAAAATTAGTTCATAAGAGATATTGTTAAGTAAATTGAATCTATAACAGTTTATGAATCTAATTCTGATAAGATATGATAATATGCATACCAATATATAGCCAGGGCCTGACAGTGTACGTTTGCTTTGTACTAGTGAACATATAGATGACAAAGATTGATATACAATAAACGAAGAAAGCTTTGATCAACCTTGATTCGAGCAAGATTGCATTATGCAAAGCGAATAGCTTGTCTAATGCAACAAACATGCTTGCTTGCTTCGATTCAAAGGATTCCTGTAAGCAGAAATGGAAATTCAAAATGAGAACGTTGTAATCCCAGCCACCAATTAAATCAAACAAGTATAGTCTAAAAGAAAAAAGAAAACACGGGCAAGAAAGTAACCTGAGCTGCCAAGATTGATTTGGAATTGTCCATCAAGTGATCGTGAACTTGCTGAAGCTGTTTTTGCCGCTGAAGAAGCTCTTCTTGTTGCCTATGGCCATATTCAGCTAACCGTTGCAGAGTAGTCCTGTAATTGATAATGAATTCGTGACATTTTACTGATATTTCTGTGTTAATATCAACAAATGTTTTTGAAATTTTACCTGCTCTCTTCTAGTGCTTCAGATTGAAATCTTGTTAAAAACTCAAGATCTTTGAGTGCTGTGGTTTGTCCATCTAGAAGTTGCTGTTGCTTATCCAAGGACGCCCCAGCCATATTCCCAATATCATCAGCTTTGCTTTGCAGGTATTTCATTTTTGATGACATTAGGTCTCCAACTTTAGTTATCTTCTTCTCTATTTCGACAGCCTCATTTCTTAAATTGCCAATTTCTTCGCCCAAATCTCTGTACGAATCTTGAAGCATTTCCATCCCTTCTTTTATATTTTTCTTCATTTCTACTTGCCCTTCTTGCAGCTCTTCCTGAGAAGTTGTGATTTTCTTGGATTGCTCATAGAGTGCTTCTGACAGCTTGGACAAAACATCTATATGATCTTCCACTTTCTTTGTTGTTTGAGCAACTTGCTGTGTTTGAAAATCAATCCAATTCAAAGAATCGTGTATTTGCTCTGAGCCTTTCAAAAGATTTCCTGTCTTCTCTTCAATGGTTTCCAATTTCTCTTCTGCATACTGCGCTGAAGTTCTCAGATCATTCACCAGTCTCTCTGTTTCATGCTTGAAAACATGAACCCTGACCATGGCATTAAAAATAAAAAAATAAAAAACTTATTAGTTTCTTTTTAAGAGGTAAAAGAAAATTATAAATTTCATGTATATGAATTATATATATATATATATATATGCTATACTTAACTGTAACTGATGACAGATAGAGTTGGTTTCAAGGTAGAATTCCAGATAAACCTTATGCTCAAAATCATTCAAATTTTTTAGGCACTTAGCCATTGCAGATTTTTGGTCGCAAGAAGGAAAAGGAGGCCTGCCAGAGTCCTTTTGAAAGCAATTACTAAGATGCCAAGCAAACCTCGACCGCTTCTCATCGGCTGCAAAAATCTCCGAACACCCAGAAAACAGATGCCGGTAAGCATTTTGCCAGCAAGAGCTCAAGCTCGCCAATTTCTTCTTAGTATTGTCTACCAGCCTGGTTCCCTTGGGGTCGTTGAAACCTTCCAGGGAGAATTCAGCAACTGAACCGCCAATAGAACTCTCAGAACCAGAAGGGTTATCCGTGGAGTGTGCCTCCTGGAAATATGAGAACCAACTCCATGATTGGCACTTTGATGAAGCAAACATCAAAATTATGAGAAAGAGAAGACGGTGCTGATAACCCATTTGAGATTCTTAATTGAATGTTTCTCTTTCCTGCTTCAATTTTCACTATATAATCGGAAAAACCTGCATCATATATTTCAGAGTTACTAGTTATCAATATATATAGGCAGAAAGACATTGAAAGAGAAAGTGCAAGACTTGGAGTTCAAGAAACGGAACTAGGAGTGAGTCTAAAAAGATTTTACAAAACAAAACAAAACAAGGCAAGGAAAAAAAAACAAAAAAAAAAGCGATAACTTTAAAAAATTATAGAGATTGCGACATTTATCAGTAAATATAATAATATATAATATACAAGGAAAATGACGTTTTGAATTTCATTTTGCTCTGCATAGAGAAAAAGACATGCTTTTTTCTCTGCTATTCAAGTAGTAGTTTTACAAACTAAACTAATTCTAAAACATAATTAACAGGTTGATGTAATAATATTAATTTACTACGTCAAAACCAAAAAGCTGAAAGAAAATCAGCCAAAAACATTTCCTTGCCGTGACAAAGATGGAAAACCATTAATAAAAAAATAATAATAATAATATTATTAATTCTAACTTAGTGAAGTCTAGAAGAAAACCATTGCTGTCTAACCAAAAATTATAATTTAGAGGTTTTGCATAAACAATAAAAAAAATGGAAAAAACATAGACAAAACAGAGAGTGAGAGAAACCTTAGCGGGTTGAAAATTTGTTGCTCGGTGAGAGAGGAGAGACGAGTGAGTTTATATACTTGAGACGTGCCTTGTCTGGAAAATGGAAATAAGATGCGAAACGGTGCGTTTCTCTCATCCAGCGAGGCGCGTATGCTCTGGCTTCTGCAGACGAAAACGGAAAGTCGTAATCTTTTTTGTTGTATTACCACTTTGCCCCTTTGATTCTTGTTGAAGATATTGGTGGGCCCAGGTTTATTGGGGCTCAAACTACCGATTCAACCGTCAACATCACCGGCCCAAAGTTCTTTGTCAATTTATTTATTTTTGTTAAATATCCATGTAGCACCTCCTAATTTGCCATATTTTGAATACATCTTTATTATCAAAATTGTTATTAAAAAAAAAAAAATTTGTTGTAATGAAAATTCAGTATAGCCCTCTCACCTCATATCTGGCTTTGTTTTAATAGAGTTCAATTTTTTGAAACTTTTACTCAAAGAATTAAAATTTTATTCATTTACCTTTTTTTAATCAATTATTTATTATTTATTTTTTTATTTCTAAGAACTTAAGAAAAACAAAAATAACAATAACACACAAACACATATACACACTTCTTCTAAAATTCCCATATATTTAAAATAATGATGCTAAAATTTTCTTTTTCGATTTATTAAAAAAATAATAAGTTATATATAATAATCATAAGTATTTTAAATACAATTTCAAGAATTAAGTTTATCCACATTGAATATATTTAAATTTATTTTTTTAAAAAGAAAAATAACTTAATTATGGGTTTGAGAATTTCATTAAATGAAGAATAAATTTGTTAATTTCTATATTTATTGTTAAAAGTTTTAAAAATTGGTAATATATTATAATATTTTTCATAATATTGATGTAGTATTAAAAAAAAAAGAAAAAAAGAAGCAAAATAGGGGCCTATAATGATCTTTACCTTCTTTTTTTTTTTTTTTTCTTTTCGTTTTTTTTTTTGTCTTTTGTTTTTATTTTGTGTCATAAATTTGATAATATATATATATATATATATATATATATAGTTTACTTGGAACATCAATTAAAAAAGAAAGATTTGATAATACTTTTCCCCAACAATGATACCATAATTATCCAATTTTTTTTTTCCCTCTAATTTCTCATTTGGAGAATTGTAAGAGTTGACCATCAGTTATAAGTAATCTTTTTTTTTTTTTTTTAATCTGTTAATTTTTGCTGTTCTTTAATTAGCTTTCTAGTTCTTCGTTAACTAGTATTTGTTGTTCTTTAATTAGTTCTTTAACTATATTTTTATTTATAAGTAAATCATAAATAGTTTTAGTTTTCCATGATTTTATTAATTGTTACATTAGCTTTCTGTTCTAAGAAAATATATGTATCTGATAAATTAATAAAAAAAGTCATCAAACATACAACCTTATGGTACGAGTTTCAACTTGTGCTAAAGCAAAAAATTACTTAACAGAGTAAAATAACAAACATGATTAGTTAAAAAAAAAATTTTAAAAAGAAAAAAGAAAAAAGAGAGTATAAAATAAAAGAAAGTAATAAAAGAAAATATCTCAAAAAAAAAAAAAAAAGGTTGTTGTTATTACAATTGGCATAAAGCTATATGTTGTTGAAGACGGCTAAAATCTATATGATAGACTAGAAGCTGTATGTTCAAACACTACCAAGATTTTTCTGAATGATGAAGACGGCTGCGGAGGTCGTAATTTATTCTTGTTGAAGTGGTTGTGATGGAATTCTTGGCAACTTGGTTGTGAAGGAGTTCTCTTTGCACGCCATTAACCTTCTCAATCAAGTTCTCTATTCCATTAACCTTCGCAGTCAATGTCACAATCGATGTCTGTATGCCATCAACCTTGTCATTCAATTTCTCTGGCTTCTGATGTTTTTTTCTCTAGCGTCTGATGGTTCAGCTCTTTATAGTCTCTGCATAATTCGAAAGACATTCATTCATTAATATGCAGAATTTATGATGTCCCTTTAAACTTAAAATTTCAATTTTGTATGAATATTGTTTCACCTGTATGTGCAACTAGCATGTTCATACAGAACCAAAGCTAGCAGCCCAAAGATTAACCTGACCTGATTTACCATCCAATTCTATTTTTCATTGCCATATGTTGCCAACTAACGGACAGCAACTTCTATGGAAATTGAGAGACATAGTACTGTAAATGAAAATTAGTTTGAAATTTCAGCAATATTATTAAAGTTAATAGAACCTATCATAATAATTTCTATTGTAACATCCATACCAAGGTATAGCCAGGGCCTGACAGTGTATGTCTTCTTTGTACTAGTGAGTATGTAAATGATAATGATTAATATACAGTAAATGACGAAAGCTCAGATCCACCGCAATCCTTGCCAGTTTGCATTATAAAAAACGAGTAGCCTGTCTAATGCAACAAACATGCTTGCCTGCTTTGATTCAAATGATTCCTGTAAGCAGAAAACCGAAAATTCAAAATGAGAATGTCAGTAATCCCAGCCACCAATTGAATTAAACAACTAAAAAGTCTCAGGGAGAGGGAAAAAAAAAAAAAAAAAACCATGGGAAAGAAATTAAAGTAACCTGAGATGCCAATAGTGATTTTAAATTGTGCAACGTTTTAAACGTTTTCTTTATTGAATGATTTGGGTTAGTGGGGTTAGTGGGGAGTTAATGGGCTTTAAGTGGTTTTTACGTTTTGGAAAAAGTGAAAAAGAAAAAGAAAACAAAGGGTTTTCATTTTTTTTAATTAATTTTTGAAAAACCTCTCACTCTCCCTCATGTTTTTTGAGAAAAAATAAGAAAAAGGTGTTTTTCTTGCATATTGTTTTTTCCTGGTATATTTTACATAGGAAGAGTGGAAAAGTTCTAGTACACTAAAATGTTCGAAAAGAAAGCTTCGGAGGTGCTAAATCCGAGAGTTTTTCGATTCTGTTGTATCCTGGAAGACAACCGTCGGGAAAACATCTGCATCGGTGGGACGGAAATTGTCTTAAGGACACTGTGGTACCACACAGGCCTCGGATCAATTTATTCTTCATACACAGATCAAAGCTAAAGGACTTTCAGGTTGTATTTGTATTTATTTTGTTAATTTTTCATACTTTATTTGTGTTTTATTCCACACATATATTCATATATTATGCATATTCTAATATTTTTGTATTACATTCTTAAGACAATTTTCCCGTTTAATATATATGTTTATATATGTGGAATTGTGAATAATTGAATATTTTTGTTTTGATGATGCTTGTTGATGGAAATATATATATATATATACATGTTTTTATTCTTTTTGCCTTCAAACCCGTATACTTTTTGTTGATGGGTTTTTATTTTTAATTTATAATTATTTTGTATTTAATTCTATGTTTAAAAAAAATTATATATATATATATGTATATAATGTATATAGATATATATATATATATATTTGTTTGGTCCCATGGGTTTGAGAATTCTTGGGTAATTCTTTATTATTTTTTAAACTATTTTTTTTTTCTAAAATCGAATTACCCATGAATTTCTAATTTTTTTTTATATTTTTTTGGTATTTTTTGGGTACTGGAACAGTGCAGAAAGTAAGAAAAATGGTGAACTGGGTCAAAAAACCCGTTTACCAGTGAAACGGGCTGGAAACACCCGGTTGGAGGTTGAAGACGGGTCAGAAAACGGGCTACTGGGTCGGAAAAAGGGTTTGGATAGGTTTCTGGGTCAATGGGCCTAAATTTTAAATTTTGATGGATCTGGCCCAGCTACACAGCCCAACCCACGGTTAGAACAGATTACTGTTCAGACAAGGCCCAAGCCCAAACAAAACAAGGCCCAAGAGAATTCAGCCTGTTTTGCTTGCCATGTGTCTCATCCAGAGACAGCCACGTATCGCCGGCAAGTGAGGCCACGTGTCTATCTGATTCAGGTGACACGTGTCAGACTCTGATGCCGCCGTGTGTCACAAAAAGAAAGAGCCACATGTCTACCTGTTACATATGACACATGGCAAACAGATATAACGATACATGGCAGTGAACAGTAACTATACGGAAATGTACAGATGAACAGTCTCGTAAATAGTAATCATGAACAGTACATTGTGGTGTATACAGAAATCACATTTTTTGTGTATTTTCCTTTTGGAAATTGGTTATAATTAGTTTGTTAAAGATTGAATATAACAGCTAATTGAATTTCTAGGTTACTTTTAGATTCAGAAATGGCTAGTGGAGATGTGCCTGCTGCACAAGTGCCTTCAGAGACTCCTGTTTTCAGGTGCCTCCTCCTGCAGGTCATGCAGAGAGACCGGAGAAGTTTGATGGAGCAAACTTTAAGAGGTGGCAGCAGAAAATGCTGTTCTACTTGACTACGCTGGGCCTTGCGAGGTTCCTGACTGAGGATGCACCACCAAGCAATGACAAGAGTGATAAGGAGACTCTAATGGCGGTGGATGCGTGGAAGAATTCCGATTATTTACGTCGGAATTATGTCCTGAATGGCTTATCTGATGCGTTGTACGGAGTGTACTGCGGCACGAATTCAGCAAAAGAGCTGTGGGAAACTTTGGACCGAAAGTACAAGACTGAGAATGCAAGGTCCGGAAAGTTTGTGGTAGGTCGATTTTTGGACTACATGATGGTGGATACCAAGCCACTGATGAGTCAAGTACATGAGTTGCAAGTGCTCATCCAAGAACTTCTTGCAGAAGGGATGTTCATTAATGAAGCCTTTCAAGTTGCTGTAATGATTGAGAAGTTACCTCCTAGTTGGGGAGATTTCAGGAACTATCTCAAGCACAAGAGAAAGGAAATGGATATGGAGGCTCTTATCGGAAAGCTTCGAATTGAAGATAACAATAGGAGGTCTGACAGAAGAGCCATGAAGGCCGGGATGAAGGCTAATATTGTGGAGCATGGAAGTAGCTCCAAGAACAAGAAGAAACCTGGAAAAATTCCAAGGTGGGGCCTAAAGGAGGCATCTCCAAGAAGGCTAAGTACCAAGGGAAATGTTTCAATTGTGACAAGATGGGTTACAGAGCGGCAGATTGTTAGGAGCCGTCCAAAATTCCTCACCGGAATCCTAGACAAGCCCTGATCCCAGGGAAACCCTACCGGACCCTCTGATGGAAAATCCGGCAGAACCTCCCCTAAGGGTGGACTTACCAAAAATTTCCTGCACTGAAAACACACTTCTATATCGTCCCCTTATTCCTCCCACATTACTACAATTTGATTCCACAAATTTACAGCACTCCAAAAGAATAACAGTAACTCAGTTCATAATTAATACATAAATGTTCGAGACAGTATACAGAGCTTCATGAATTACTATTAAACATAGAATACAACAAGAGTGAAAGAAGTATTACAACTGCAATAAAAGAAGGCAAAGGTTATTCTCGAACTAAGACAGCGATGAAGATCAAGTCCGCTCCGGATGAATACCGACAAACTTGGTACCTAGAGGAACGAAATTTAAAAATATGAGATGCTAATCATCTCAATGAGTGACCCTATCTACTATACAATTATAATACCATGATAATTAAGTAGATAAATAATAATTAATTGAAAATAATATTTTCTCTCAAAAACCCTTACAATTCTTTCGGTTGGAAAAGTTCCCCTTTTAAAACATTTTCACAAAACCCTTTACTCGTATTCCCCGAAAACCAAGACATCAATTCATTCAAATAAATATCAGATAAAATATAATAAGTCAAACATCACAAAATTTATAATTTAAAGGAAATTAATTTATTGAATAATTATGTAAAGGGAAAATTAAATCAATTTAAAATCCCCATTCAAATAAATAATAAAAACATTATTAATTATATTCTTAATTCCAATACAATTTCAAAATATTTATTTTAAAATCTCAGTTCTGAAAATCACTTGATGCACCCACTATATACCAGTGGCGCCAACAGTACCCAGCGTCCCAAGGTACCGCCAGACAGGAGGTTATAAAGAGAAACCGGCATACGGTTGCGTGGCGTCCCATCGTGCCGCTGCAAACAGGTGTCCCGGCCATGGAGGGCTGGCCTACCCTCATCCGATGGCAAACACAAGACAACCCCATAAATCACCTGCGCGCTACTCACACCCACCCACGCGCTAATCACATCCGTGTGCACACTAACCATATCACATATAAACAAAACACCAGTACGTGTATGGTGCATATAAAAATCATAAATCAATACATCTCAAAATTTCAAATTTTTCATAAATATACCGGGTTTATTCCATCCAATTAAACCCGTAAATTTTCCACAATTTCTTTATAATCAACGTCATAAATTCCATGATTTTCAATTCCACCAACTCCCAAATCCACCAATTTAAATATTCAAATTTTTCCAATGGCATAAATATTTTTGAAATATAATAAATTAAATCACATAATATTCCATGGGCATACTTATAAAAATTGAAGCCACCAACATAAACAAATATTTTCCTAGAAATATTTGAAAATCAAATCATGCCCAAAATAATATTAAAACCACAAGAATTTCATATATAATTGAATTCCACAATCCTCAGTACCATAAAATAATTTTCACATTGCATAAATTTATATAATGCATATTTTCTTTAATCAAAATAAATCTACCAATAATTTCCACAATAAATCAATTAAATATTTGACACATAGAATATAAATTTCAAATATTCAAATCACACATAATATTCACAAATTTAATTCCCGAAATTAATTTGAAGGTGGGTCACTCACCTTAAGCACACAATTAAACCACGATCCACCATAGGATCGATTCCACAATTCACACGTGCTCCTAAATTAAGAATTTTACACAGTCAAATAAAATAATATTTTATTCGGGTAAATAATACCCGGTACCCGAGGGGTCTAACACAAACATTAATCAAAATTGTCGAATAATATACCGAATCGAAGCTTGTGGAACGAGGATCGCATTACCAGTCTCCATTGACCCCAATTCCGCCGGTGGTGGCCGGAATTTGGCCGGAAAGCTTCGGCCGATCTTGATCTCCTCGTATCTCGCAAACCGCTTCGAATTTTGGAAATTGGAGGCCATATTTGAACTCAGAGGACCCAAAATAGGGGGAAAGGGGTGGCAATTTGGATTGGGCTGGCCGGAAAACACAAGAAAAGAGGAGAGAGAAATTTTCCGGCCGGAGAAGCTGGGCGCGTCCGGCGGCCGGTGACCGTGAAATTTTGCGGCCGAGCTTGCCTCCGTCCCCCGCTCATCTCTGGCTGGCGCGTGTAGCAAGGTGGTGGCCGGAAATGGTGAAGGCCGATGGACCCGAGGGAGAGAAGAAAAGAAAAGAGAAGAAGAAGAAGAAGGAAGAAGAAGAGGGATCGGGGCTGGGTCCCCTTTTTTCCCACGTGGGGGAAAAGAAAAAAAGAAAAAAGAAAAGAAAAAGAAATAAAAAGAAATAAATTAAAAATAATATTATTACATAAAATAACAATAAAATAATATGATATTAAACACGGTTGACATGTGGCATCTCAACATGGTGATACATGGTCACATTTATTAAGTCACAAGTGGTACATCGTTACACGTTTAAAAATAATATTAAAATAATACAGTATTTGAAAAACTCTACAGGTCCATAACTTTCAACCCACATGTCCAAATCGGACGCGCCGCTAGTCTACGAACTCGTATCGATTAGTACTTCACAACCATGCATGAGTCAAAGCTCAACTTTGCATGAATAAAAAGTCAACTCTGGCACCCCTTGGACAGTTTGGACCTCAACTTGTTTTGCTCATAACTTTCAAACCGTAGCTCCGTTTTCAACGTGCTACTAGTCTACGAACTCGTGCCAACGTGTACTTTGTAACGCTAACTCAGTCAACCTAGAATTCCATCCGAGTCAAAAAGTCAACTTTTGACCCTTCGGTCAACGATCAAAGTTAAAGTCAACGGTCAACGGTCAACCTCCGTCAAAGTTGGAAAATTTCCGCTGTACTTTGGGACAGGGTGTTACACGGAGGCAACGATGATGGAGCACATCACAAGAGAGGTTGATGATATTGACCTAAGTGCTGTTGTCTTTGAGGTGAACTTAGTGGGTTCTAACCCAAGAGAGTGGTGGATAGATACAGGTGCAACCCGCCACGTGTGTGCAGATAGGAGCATGTTCACCTCCTCCGAACCAAAGGCAAATTGGGAGAAGTTGTTCATGGGTAACTCTGCCACATCGGAAATCCAAGGGGAGGGCAAGATTGTCCTGAAGATGACCTCTGGGAAGGATCTGACTCTAAATAGTGTATTGTATGTACCAGAAATTTGAAAGAATTTGGTGTCTGGATCGCTGCTAATCAAACATGGTTTTAGATTAGTGTTTGAGTCAGACAAGGTTATCTTGTCCAAATATGGGATGTTTGTGAGAAAGGGCTATGAAGTCAATGGTATGTTCAAATTGAATATAATGACTGTAAAGCCAAAGTTCATTAATAATAAAGCTAGTACTTCTTCCGTTTACTTGCTTGAGTCTTCCATTTTGTGGCATGGTAGACTAGGTCATGTTAATTTTAATTCTCTATGGAGGTTAATTAACTTGAATCATATTCCTACGTTTGATGTTGATACCAAACATGAGTGTGAAACTTATGTAGAAGCGAAATTAACGAGGTTATCATATCAAACAATTGAAAGAAATAATGAACCTCTGGATTTAATACATAGTGATGTATGTGATTTAAAGTTTGCACCGACTAGAGGTGGTATATTTTATCACCTTTATTGATGATAGCACGAAATATTGCTATGTGTACTTGCTTAAGAGCAATGATGAGGCTATAGAGAAATTTATTCTCTATAAAACAGAAGTTGAGAATCAACTCACCCGCAAAATTAAAGTGATTAGAAGTGATCGTGGTGGAGAGTATGTAACTCCATTTGGAGAGTATTGTGCTCAACATGGCATAATACATGAAGTTACTCCACCATATTCACTGCAATCGAATGGTGTGGCTAAATGGAAAAATAGAACTTTGAAAGAAATGATGAATGCAATGCTGTTAAGTTCTGGAGTACCTCAGAACTTGTGGGGGGAAGCCATTTTATTAGCAAACGACTTTTTAAATAAGGTGCCCCATAAAGATCAGGTGAAAACACCTTATGAACTTTGGAAAGGAAGACAACTTACCTATAAATATTTACGAGTGTGGGGGTGTCTTGCCAAAGTTGTGGTACCTACTCCTAAAAAGGTAAAAATAGGTCCCAAGACAGTAGATTGCATCTTTATAGGATATGCACAAAATAGTAGTGCATATCGGTTTCTCGTGTATAAGCTAGAGATTCTTGATATACACAAGAATACAATAATGGAATCGAGAAATGCATTATTTTTCGAACATATTTTTCCGTATAAAATTGAAGTAGGACCGAGTACGTCTAAACGAACTTATGATGCTATTAGTGATGATGATCATGATAGTGATCAAGATCAGGAGATCGAAGTTGAGACTGAGGTTGAATTAAGACGAAGCAAAAGAGTAAGAACCAAAAAATCCTACGGTCCGAATTTTCTTACTTATATGCTAGAAAGTGAACCTCAAAGCTTCCAAGAAGCTGTTAGTTCTCCTGAAGGAAATTTATGGAAAGAAGCCATAAAAAGTGAAATTGATTCCATCTTGCAAAATCATACCTGGGAACTAGTATATCTTCCTCCAGGTTGTAAACCGTTAGGTTACAAATCGATATTTAAAAGGAAGATGAAAGCAGATAGAACAATAGATAAGTACAAGGCAAGACTTGTAATTAAAGGATACAAATAACAAGAAGGCCTTGATTATTTTGATACTTATTCTCCGGTAACGAGAATAAATTCCATAAGGATGGTACTGGCGATTGCTGCATTGCAGAATCTTGAAGTACATCAAATGGATGTGAAAACAGCCTTTCTTAATGGAGATCTCGATGAAGAGATCAACATGGAGCAACCTGAGGGTTTCTCCGCACCAGGACAAGAAAAGAAAATCTGTAGATTGGTAAAGTCCTTGTATGGACTTAAACAAGCTCCAAAGCAATGGCATCAAAAATTTGATAGTGCCATGCTTAGTGATGGATTTAAGATAAATGAGTGTGATAAGTGCATCTATGTAAAAGATACAAAGAATGGATATGTCATTCTTTGTCTGTATGTAGATGACATACTCATAGTAGGTAGTGACGACAATATAGTCCAAACTACAAAAGCGATGTTGAAATCCAAATTTGATATGAAAGATATGGGGCTTGCAAATGTGATTTTAGGGATGAAAATCACGAGGACTTCGAATGGTATCATTCTTAGTCAAACGTATTATGTAGATAAAATACATGCTAATTTTAGTAAAGATGATACTAATATAGCCAGAACACCCATTGATGTGAGTTTACATTTATCTAAGAATAAAGAAGAGAGTGTAGCTCAAGTGGAATATGCAAGGGTGATTGGAAGTCTGATGTACTTAATGAATTATACAAGACCAGACTTAGCATATGCTATAAGTAGACTAAGTAGATACACGAGTAATTCAAATGATGAACATTGGAAAGGAATCGTTAGAGTATTAAGATACTTACGATATACTCGTGAATACGGACTGCACTATACGAGATATCCTGCTGTATTAGAAAGATACAGTGATGCTAACTAGATATCAGATATTAAGGATTCAAAATCCACTAGTGATTATGTATTTACATTAGCGAGTGCAGCTGTAATGTGGAAGTCCTCAAAACAAACAGTGATAGCTCGATCCACGATGGAATCAGAGTTCATCACATTAGATAAATGTGGAGAAGAGGCAGAATGGTTACGCCAATTCTTAGAGGACATTCCAAGGTGGCCTAAACCTGTGCCAGCTATAAGTATACATTGTGATAGTCAATCTGCGACTTGGCAGGGCACAAAATATTATGTATAATCGAAAGTCTAGACATATTCGTCGCAGACACAATTCTATTAGACAGTTAATCTCAACTGGAGTTATCTCGATAGACTATGTAAAGTCAAAGGATAACATTGCGGATCCGCTAACCAAAGGGTTATATAGAGAACTAGTTGAGAAGTCATCGAGGGGAATGGGATTGAAGCCCGTGAGTAAAGTCGATACAATGGAAACCCAACCTAGTTGACTGAAGATCCCAAGATCTAGGTTCAATGGGACAACGCAATTGTAAAGACTGGTATGTATCACTGTGGGGGTTAATCTTCTGCCCATTCTTATGATGAAATAGTGATAGATAGAGGTTAAGCATGAATTATGCTTTTAATGATTCCTAAAAGTGTGTGTTTAGTAATCTATGCATAGTTATGCTGATTACATTGGAAATATGAATCACCTATGTGAGAGGGAAGAGTGGCCGCTTCAAAGGAGAATTGATAAGGACACAATTCTTTAGAAACTCTCGCAGAACCAGGTAGGTGTTCAAGGCCAAAATGAACACAACAGTGAGAACTGAAGTGTACCAGGAAGGAATCTGTGTGAACTATGTTGTCATTTACTCAAACGATGAAATGGTTCAAAGATATCTCATCGATCATTAGTAGGTAAAGAAGATATAGTTTCACAAGGGAAGGTTCAAAGAGTAACATCTACCTATCCCATGCAGGTTCCAACTGCAGAGCTTTACCACCAGAGTCTTGCATAGTCCTTAGAAGTCAAATCATTCATGTGGGGGATTGTAACATTTTAAACATTTTCTTTATTGAATGATTTGGGTTAGTGGGGTTAATGGGGAGTTAATGGGCTCTAAGTGGTTTTTACGTTTTGGAAAAAGTGAAAAAGAAAAAGAAAACAAAGGGTTTTCATTTTTTTTAATTAATTTTTGAAAAACCTCTCACTCTCCCTCATGTTTTTGAGAAAAAATAAGAAAAAAGTGTTTTTCTTGCATATTGTTTTTTCCTGGCATATTTTACATAGGAAGAGTGGAAAAGTTCTAGTACACTAAAAGGTTCGAAGAGAAAGCTTCGGAGGTGCTAAATCCGAGAGTTTTTCGATTCCGTTGTATCCTGGGAGACAACCGTCGGAAAAACATCTGCACCGGTGGGACGGAAATTGTCTTAAGGACAATGTGGTACCACACAAGCCTCGGATCAATTTATTCTTCATACACAGATCAAAGCTAAAGGACTTTCAGGTTGTATTTGTATTTATTTTGTTAATTTTTCATACTTTATTTGTGTTTTATTCCACACATATGTTCATATATTATGCATATTCTAATATTTTTGTATTACAAATTGTCCATCAATTGACAATGAACTTGCTGAAGCTGCTTTTGTTGTTGAAAGAAGCTCTTCTTGTTGGCCGTGGACATATTCAGCTAAACATTGTAGAGTAGTCCTGTAATTAAATAATGAATTCATCATTAATATTTATGTAATATTTTGTTTTTAGTTAATTTCAACAACTATGTTTTTTTGAAATTTTACCTGCTCTCAGGTGCTTCAGATTGAAAATTTGTTAAAAGCTCAAGGTCTTGGAGTGCTGTGGTTTATGTTGGATTTATGCTCCAGAAGCAATCTAAATCGTTGATCAAGAACCTTAATTAATAATGGGCCGTAGGATCCCCAAACTAGCTCATTAAATGACAGAACCCATTTAACTGATTATTAAGATACAAGAAAGAGTCCATTAACTTGGCCCAGTGTGTTATGAAATCCTAGGAGGATCAGGATTAGCAGTGTATAAATACACTGCTTACTAGTGTCCAAAAAAAGAGTTTTACATATTATTTTCTAGAGATTGGGAATTTCAGTAAAAAATTAAAAACACCTTAAGAGAAAAATAAAAACTGTGAGTTTCAGAGTATTTTTCAGATTAACCTTCTTGTTTCTTTTCTGATCAGGTGTGCCCACACGCAGATCTGTCATTAGAGAATAGTTTGGAAGTTTTTCAGATTAACCTTTTTGTTTCTTTTGTAATTAGGTGCGCCCACATGCAAATCTGTCATTAGAGAATAGTTTGGAAGGTCCTGCACATAAAGGTTAGTAAAATAATAGATAGTGACATTATTTATCACATGCTTTATTCAGTCTCAATCAGGCTTCCGCTGTGTATATGTTACCAGCAATTGGTATCATAGCCGTGATTGAATCGGTGTGTGATAAATCGAATCCATTTTTTCACAGTTTTATTTTTCATGTATATATGAGGTATATTAGATATATGGCACCTAGGATTCTATTATTCATGTTATTTATAATTTTTTGTATTATGAATGAATGATTTGGTTTTGGCTTTAATCTATGGTAGATTTTTGCTTGTATTTTTTTTTTTTTTTTTGGATGTAACAAGGAGGCTAATCATAAGATTAGGGTTTCCTCCTTGATTAATTTACCTATTTATTTTTCCTGCAATTTTTATTTGAATTTTTATATGTAAATTTGGATTTATTGGAAAAATATGTAAAAGTACCCGGAAAAACTGTATACACGTTGCTCTTCGTCTTTTTTCGTGCAGATTGGAACTGCTTCTTGACAAACCAACACCATAAGAAGTTGAAGGACACGAAGGAGGATCAATGGGAAGATAATAGTCACCGGAAACACTGTCACGCTCCCCCATGTGCCACCCAATATGTCTGAGAGTGGTATTCACGGGCCTGTATTCATAAGGCGCGTGGAGGCGCATGAAGACTCAGAATTTGATGATTTTTGGTGGAAAGATTCCTCCTTTGGGTGTTTACTTTCCTATAAAATTTCATGATGATCCAAGGTTTTTTTGGGCGGTTGGTGGCGGTTTTGGTGCTTGAGATCAATAAGGGATATATTAGGATTTTGTGTTATTTGGGCTAAAAACCCTAGAAACCGATTCTAACTTGGCTCACACTCCATAGACTTGCAAGACCTGAAGAAAAAAAGAAGTACGGGTCAGATATCAAGTTGGGCTTCTTGGCCCTTTTAGGCTTGTAATTTTTTTTTCTAGGAAACCATGGATTGTAGCCTATTAATTATTCTATGTTTATAATTGTTTAAATTATATGGATATAACATGTGATATGTGCTTAACATGCCATTTAGAATAGGTGATGCCATATAATTGCTTCATTTGATATATACATGTGCATAATAATATTTGTTTTATCTATAAAATATTATTATGGAAAATCCTAATTAATTAATGTAAAATATTAAATGGGTGAAGGTTAAAAATTAATTCAATTAATTTGAAACATGCAGACTCCATTAAGGGTCTAATAATAAAATGGTTATGTAATGCCCCAACAGATAAGCATGACCAGATTTTATTGGATTGGATCTAAAATAATTTCAAAATTTTAATAAGGTTGTATGGCCTAATGTCAACAATACTTAGATATTAAAGATAATTTTGAAATTAAAATTAATGGTTATTATATTCAATTTTAGTGACAGTAATAATCCTCCCAACGAAGCTCTATTAGTGTTATTAAAAGCCCAAAGATTATTGAAACAATGGTTGATTTTTAAAATTAATTTTGAATAATGTGTGTTTGTGTTATCTGAGAAGGCTCTATATAAGGAGATAGGTTTTTAAGGAGTCTTTGACCCACCTCACATTTTCTGGGAGTTGACTTGGTAGGACACTATACATATCGGGTTCAAAAAGTTTTAATTTTTTAAATCAATTTTGAGTGGTATGTGTTGGTGTTATCTAAGAAGACTCTGTCTAAGGAGGTAGGTTTTTAAGGAGTCTGAGACCCACCTCACCTTTCCTGGGAGCTAACTTAGTAGGACATTAAAGTATACCATGTTCAAAATTTAATTTATTACCAATGTCTTGCCCAACGTAAGTATTTATAATGGAAATTAAATTATTGTTGCAATAAACATTAATAATAAGTAGTTTAAGGGATCTACATATTTGTATGTTTGTTGTATTGATTACGTGTTAATATGTGTACATTTTAATTTTCAGAAAATGGCATCCTTCAATCCTCTAGCTACAATTTTGAATAAAAAACCATTGGATGGAAATAACTACGACCTATGGAAAACCAATCTCTACATTGTATTTGATTTTGAGAGAATAAAATTCATTACAACAACTCTGAAACCCCAGGAGCTCGCTGCTAATGCTTCAGAGGAAACTAAGAAGCAATTTGTAGATTAGCAATGGGCGAATACAACGGCTCGCTGTTATATTCTTGCCAACGTTGCAGAACATTTGCAGAAGCAACTTGACAGCCTGGAGTGTGTATCAGAAATGATTCAGACTCTAGATGGGATATTTCCTAAAAGTAGCAGTACTGCTAGACAAGCAGCTATAGAGGCATTAATGAATACTCATATGATTGGAGGAAGTGTACGAGACCATTGTCTAAAGATGATGGCGCACATCAGAACTGTGGAAGTGATGGGGGCTAAGCTGGAATAAGAGATGAAGATAGACATGATGTTGGAATCTCTACCAGATAGCTTTAGTCAGTTCAAAATGAACTATAATATGAACAAATAGAAGCTTACTCCTGTTGAACTGATGCATGAGCTTGAGAGTGCTGAAGGGTCTTTCAGGAAGCAAGGAAGTGCTTATCATGCTGAAAGTTTCTCAAAACCTAAAAGAAAACCTAAAGGTGGAAAAAAGAACAAGAAGCAGAAGGGAACAGGTCCAGCTGTCAAACCGGCTGCAATGAAGAAGCCAAAAAGCAAGTGCTTCAAGTGCGGACAAAAAGGTCACTAGAAAAAGGATTGCCCTAAATCAGGTATGGGTAGTCTAAATGTTGTTAAGGTTTGTTTAGTGAAGAATTACAATGATAAATGGATCATTGATTCAGGAGCCACTAACAATATTTGTTACTCTTTGCAATAGTTCAAACAAAACAGCCTACTTAGTAAATGACAAAGACGCTTGAAGTTGGAAAATGGGGAATATATCTTCATAATGGCAGTAAGACTAGTAGAGTTATGTTTTGATAATAAAATTTTAAGTTTATCAGACTATTTATTTGTTCTGGATTTTAAGAGGAATTTGGTTTTTGTTAGTTGTTTAGTTGAATATGTTTTAACAGTGCAGTTTAATTCCTCAGTTTCAATAACGATTAATAATACTTTTATTTGTTCCGGATTATTGATGAATGGTCTACATTTTTAACTCCTTTGTCTTATAGTATAAATGTCATTGAATATACTGATGATGAGCAACCTCCCTTATCTAAGAAAATGAAGGTTTCAAATTAAACCTATCTATGGCATTTGCAACTGGGTCATATTAATTCTAGCAGAATTCATGTGAATTATATTTAGAAGGTAAAATGACAAAGAGGCCTTTCAAGGCCAAAGGAAATTATGCCACCATACAATTAGAATTGGTACATACTGATGTATGTGGACCAATGAGCATTCAAGCCAGAGGCGGGTATGAATATTTCATCACATTTACCGATAACTACTCAAGATATGGTTATGTTTACCTAATGCGCCATAAGTTTGAAACTTTTGATAAATTTTGAGAATATAAGGGTGAGGCAGAAAAGCAATTGGGTGTCCATATCAAGCAATTTCAATCTGACTGAGGTGGTGAATACATGTTTAGAGAATTCAAGTCTTACTTAGCTAAAGAGGGGATAGTTTCTCAATTATCATCTCCGCGAATGCTCTAGGAAAATGGAGTCTCTGAAAGGAGAAATAGAATCCTTTTAGATATGGTGAGGTCAATGCTTAGTTATTCATCATTACCTAAATCGTTCTGGGGATATGCCTTAGAAACAGCTGCATACATACTAAACTAGGTTCCATCTAGATCTGTTTGAAAGACACCCACAGAATTATGGGAAGGGCACAAACCCAGTTTAAACCATATTCGAATTTGGGGTGCCCTGGCACATGTCTTAGCACAGAAATCTCAAATATTGGAATCTCATACAGAAATGTGTATGTTTATTGGCTACCCCAAGAGAGCGAGAGGTGGAATATTTTATAATCCAAAGGAAAAGAAGTTGATAATGAGTACTCATGCTACTTTCTTAGAAGAGGATTATATGAATAATTTTAAACCTAAGAGTAAAATGGTTCTTGAAGAGCTTGGTTCAATTCAAGATCCTTCAAGAACTACCAGAAACTCCTAGTTTTCTACCCCTGTTTCCTATTGATGTTTAAAGAGAAAAAAATGTACAAATGTACTCGAAGGTGAACAAACATAGGAAACAGCTCAGGACCAAATTCAAAAAACTCAAGAACAAAAATATAATGAAGAGATTGGTAATCCACCTGAACCACAAAACTTGGATCCTCCTGTACATGTACAACAACCAGTGCAGCAAACTCGTAGTGGGAGAATGATATGTAAACCTGCAAGGTATGCCTTGTTAGGAGAAACTTATCAAGTCGTTCTGGATAATCCTGATGACAACCCTACCACATACAAAGAGGCATTGGAGGATGTTAATGTGCAAGAGTGGAGAAAAACCATGGATTGTGAGATGGAATCTATGGATTCTAACTCAGTCTGGTCTCTTGTAGAAGCACCTAAAGGGGTAAAACCAATTGGGTGTAAGTGGATCTACAAGAGAAAGAGAGGACCAGATGGGAAGGTTGAAACCTTCAAAGCTGTATTGGTGGTAAAAGGTTATACCCAGAAAGAGGGTATAGATTATGATGAAACCTTTTCGCCAGTAGTCATGCTTAAATCTATCCGGATTCTCTTAGCTCTAGCAGCTTTTCTAAATTGGGAGTTGGAAGATGACATCTATATGCCACAACTAGAAGGGTTCATAACAAAAAGTCAATAACACATGGTTTGCTAGTTGCATAGGTTAATTTATAGATTTAAGCAAGCATCCAGATCATGGAACATCACGTTTGATCAAGTTATCAAATCATACGGTTTTGAGAAAAATCCTGATGAACCATGTGTGTATAAAAAGATTCAAGGTATAGTGGTAGTTTTTCTGGTTCTTTGCGTAGATAACATTCTGTTAATAGGAAACAATGTAAAAGTGTTGTCAGATGTAAAAAGTTACCTAAAAAAGTAGTTTGATAAGAAGGATTTAGGTGAAGCTAACTATATTCTAAGAATCAAACTTTTACAAAACCGAACGAATAAGTTGTTAGCTCTATCTCAAGCTTCCTACATTGATAAAATAGTGACCAGGTTTGGCATGGAAAATTCCAAAAGGGGACTTCTACCCTTTAGACATGGAATTCATCTTTCTAAGGAGCAATCACTGAAAACTCTCGAAGATAAAGAACTCGTTAGTAAGAAACCTTATGTTTCAGCTGTTGGTAGTCTCATGTATGTTATGCTATGTACTATGCCAGATATCTGCTATGCAGTGGGAGTAGTAAGCTGGTACCAATCAAATCCTGGAGTAGAACACTGTATTGTAGTAAAGCATACACTCAAGTATTTAAAGAGAACGAGGGATTATATGTTGGTGTATTCCAGTGGGAATCTTGAAACCCTTGGTTATACAGACTCTGATTTTCAAGGAGATATTGATTCTAGTAAGTCAACATCAGGATATGTGTTTAACCTAAATGGTGAAGCCATTTGTTGGAGGAGTGTTAAACAAACTTGTGTTGCTGACTCCACAACTGAAGCTGAATATGTGGCTGGATCTGAAGCTACAAAGGAAGCTGTATGACTTAAAAAATTCCTTTTGGATCTTCATGTGATACCGGGTGCAGATCGGCCCATTACCCTTTACTGTAATAATGGTGGGGCCGTAGCACAGTCCAAAGAACCTAGGTCTCATAAAAAGTAGAAACACATATTAAAAAAATACCACTTGATCCGTGATTTCATTGAAATAGGGGATACAGTGGTTACTAAAATAGCATTTGAGGAGAACCTAGTAGATCCTTTTACTAAGACTATTCTTGAACATGTGTTTGAGAAGCATGTAAATTGTATGAATCTTAAGTGGATCCCAGGCTTACTTTAAAGTAAGTGGGAGTTAATTACATTTGTGTTTTGAAGCAAGACAAGTTGTAATTTCATTTTCTGATTCAATAATATTAAATTCTTTTGCACATAATATTTTACGTATAAGGTCCAGATTAATTATATAGTATATGATCATATGAATAAGTCCATAGAAGACATGATTATAGGTTCTCATAATTAATGATGTGTCTCACAGTTGTTAAACAAAGCTTGGCACTTTATTTAGACTATAATATTTTATGAAATAATTTGTCTTGATTATTATAAAATATTGGAATGAACTATGGTCATTCTAAGAGGATCGAGAGAGATTTAATTAAGGATAAATTTTTGTGAAAGGAATTGAATCTCAGGCAATATTTGATATGTTATTTTTTTTTAATCTTGAGTATATTGTAAATAGGTAATTAAGTGATTATGGTTCTTTGAGTTATCAATAAGTGAGGTCTATTATGAACGGCCAATATCTTGATGATTTGGGAATTATAATCTTTTGATTACTAAGTATTTATGAAATATATAAAATGGAATTTGTATGAAATATCCTTTTGACATGTTTCGGTACTTGGATATTGAAAGTCACTGGCCAGTGCATTGGATCCGTTAGAGAAACTGATAAGTTAAGAGAATAAATAATTAATTGATCGACAGAAATTATTATCGATTAATTATTGATATTTTACAAAGGAAAAATACAATTAATATATACATTATTAGTTTTGGAGTTCAAATCTGGGCTTTTAGTATAGTAGCACCGGATAGGATCACGGTCCTAGACTTGCTTCTAAGCAAGTGGAAGATTGTTGGATTTATGCTCCATAAACAATCTAAACCATTGATCAAGAGCCTTAATTAATAATGGGCCGTAGGATCCCCAAACTAGTTCATTAAATGACAGAATCTATTTAACTAATTATTAAGATACAAGAAAAAGACCATTAACTGGGCCTAAGATGTTATGAAATCCTAGGAGGATTAGGGTTAGCAGTGTATAAATACACTGCTTACTAGCCTCCAAAAACAGGTCTTTACGTATTATTTTCTAGAGATTGAGAATCTCAGTAGAGAATTAAAAACACCTTAAGAGAAAAACAGAAACTGTGAGTTTCAGAGTGTTTTTCAGATTAACCTTCTTGTTTTTTTTGTGATCAGGTGCATCCACACACAGATTTGTCACTAGAGAATAGTTTAGAAGGTCCTACGCATAAAGGTTAGTAAAAGAATAGATAGTGACATTATTTATCACATGCTTCATTTAGTCTCGATCAGGCTTCTGCTGTGTATATGATACCAGCAGTTTATCCATCTAGAAGTTGCTGCTGCTTATTCGAGGACACACCAGCCATATTATCAATATCATCAGCTTTGCTTTCCAGGTATTTCATCTTCAATTACATTATGTCTCCAACTTTAGTAATCTCCTTCTCTATTTCAATAGTCTCATTTCTTAAATTCCCAATTTCTTTGCCAAGATCGCTGTACAAATCTTGAACCATTTCCATCCGTTCTTTTTATGTTTTTCTTCATTTCGACTTGCCCTTCTTGCTGTTCTTCCTGAGAAGTTGCGATTTTCCTAGACTGCTCATAGAGTGCTTCTGACTGCTTGGACAGAACATCTATATGATCTTCCACTCTTTTTGTTGTTTGAGCAACTTGCTGTGTTCCATTATCAATCCGATTCAAAGAATTGTGTATTTGATCTGAGCCCTTCAAAAGATTTCTTGATATCTCTTTCAGTGGTTTCCAATTTGTCCTCAGCATACTGTGCTGAAGTTCTCGGATCATTCACCAGTTTCTCTGTTTCATGCTTGAAAAAATGAACCCTATGTAAAAAAAGGAATCAAAATTCATGTTGGTAGGTTTTTAATCTAGCTAAAGAGCAAAAAAGGAACTATATATACTAAACTGTAACTGATAAAAGATAGAGTTGGTTTCGAGGTAGAATTCCAAATAAACCTCGTGCACATATTCATTCATCCTTTTGAAAGCAATCACTAAGATGCCAAGCAAGCCTCTTCTTCTTCTCATCGGCTGCAAAAATCTCGGAGCACTCGGAAAAAAGATGCCAGAAAGCCTCTTTCCAGCAAGGGTTCAAGTACCCAATTTCAGTTTGCTCTTAGCATCTTCTACTAGCTTAGTTCCTTTGGGTTCATTGAACCTTCCAAGGAGAATTCAGCAAACTGCACCAGTAAAAGAAGTCTCGGAACCAGAAGGGTTATAAGTGGAGTGAGCTCCCTGTAAAAAAGGGAACCAAATCGATGGCATATACCAACTACATGACTGGCATTTTGATGGAGCAAACATCAAAATTAAGATCAAGAGACAACGGTGGTGATAACCCATTTGATATTTTTCTTAATTGTATGTTTCTCTCTTCTTCTGCTTCAATATTCTCTGAATAATCTAATATTAAAAATTAAAAAAAAAAAAAAAACCTGCATCACACATTACAGAGTTTGAGGCAGTGTAAAAGTTAAAAAAATAAATAAATAAAAAGGACAACTTTATAAAATTATAGAAATTGTGACTTTTTATCATAAAATGTAATATGTGGGAAAATAAAGTTTTGAAATTCATCTTGCTTTTGCTTTGCGTCAAGAAAAAAGGCATGCTTTTTCTCTGCAATTCAAAAAACTAGTTTTACAAACTAAACTAATTTTATTACAGGTTGATGTGATAAAATTAATTATTACGTGAAACCAAAGCTCGGAAAAAAAAAAAAAATTCCTTGGCAGTCCTGCACTTTGTTTGTTACAATATAAATTATATATGTATATATTTATATATACAAGGTTCAGAGTTTATGCCTTGCTTGAGCTAAAAGCTTGGTTTGTGATTCTTGTTGAATTACATGATTTAGGAACAGGTTTATTTCAGTATATATAGCTAAGCTAACTAATTGGAAAGATGGTAATCTCCAGCTAATAAACATCCATGCATTAGCAAATATTAGAATATATAAAAACCTTTAAAATTAAGACATGATGTCAAGCTAAATCGAACTAAAGGCTTTTAACATATTTGAGAAGTATGATAAAACTCTTAGAATATTATATATTTCATGAAATAATCAAGGGTTTTAATTTGTATTCGAGAAAGAAAATAAGAGAGTGAGAGACCTTAGTGGGTTGAAAAATTGTTGCTTGAAGGCAGAGGAATATAAAACACACAGGGCTGTCTATAGAACACTGTTTCGCAATGTTGAATGAGTTTGTTATTTATATATATTATACGGTGTATTACCCCCAAAAAAATAAAAAAAATAAAAAAGTTATAATTTATATGGTTTTATGGTCCTAAAGTTTGATGGGTTTAAGAAAGGAACCGATACGACATTGGATGTGCCTTGTCTGAAAAAGGAAATAAAAAGCCATCGAAACGGTGCGTTTGTTTTTTCATCGGGAGCTGTAGAGGCGAAAACGGAAAGTCGGAAAGTCACAATCTTTTTGTTGTATTACCACTTTGCCCCACTTTGTTACTTGTAAAAGATGCTGTGGGCTCCGGTTTATTCGGGGCCCAAGTTAAAAAGAATTCGGACATAATTTTGAAATTATCCCAATATATATTTACATATATGTATATATATATATATATATAAAAATACATTTATATTTTTATAATTTCTCATTTGAGATTACTATAGAATTGACCATCAGTTATAAATAATCTTAACTTTTTTGGTCTTTTTACCTGTTAAATTGTTGTTGGTGTTCTTTAATTAGCTTTCTATTATTTGCAGTATTGTCAACCAAAAAGAGAAATTAGAAATACAAAAAAGAAAGATTGATCAAAATATTCAACATGGACTATTTTAGTACTGCAAATTAAACTAGAAACATGATTTGTGTCACAAAAATAAGCAAAGGGCTCCAATATAATCCAGAGAGATAGAGCTCTTATACAATGACAATCATAAAAACAAGCACCAAATTAGAGTCAGGATTACATGACGAAAAAGAAAGGCAGAGAACAATACAACAATGTAAGAATAACAGCTTGCAGCCTTGGCTCATGTGTATCTCATCACTGTACAGAAAGAGAACAACAAGTTGGCCAAAAGTGCCATAGCCAGATCCAAAAACCAAGCAAACTAACCTTGTCAAAGTTTCAGCGTAAGATCTGGTGTAGAGTCGTCTATGTCCGCAGTTGGTGTGACCTCTACAAAATTTAAGTTTGAACTACCGGTCAGTACAAAACCAGGTAGAGTATTGGTACTATTCGTCTCAGCAACCTGACGAAAACTGCCAGGCCATAATAGTTCTGCCTCATCATCCTCCAAGAATATTGGTACACCAAGATAACCCTGTTCAAATCTTGCACTAGTTCTAATATCAGAAGGCCTAACCAGCGGTGCTATCCCATCGTGCACTGAAGAGTGCGCTTTGATTCCTAAGGACCTGAATGATGATCCATGAATAGGCAGAGATGCAAGCCCTGCATACTTCTCCGAGAAAATACTCATTCGCATAGCGCGTTTTGCTAGTGTCCTTTCTCTCTTATGTGCATTTTGGTGACCACCAAGTGCTTGAGAGCTGAAGAATTTTCGCTGACAGTAATTGCATGAAAAAACTCTTGGTATGGCTGCTGCAGTGTTGTGGGATGATGGTTCATTGCTGCTCTCGCTTGTGCTTGACAACGAGAGTCCAATTGAGTCTCTTCCCCCGAAATCCTCATTATTGAATTGAAGAGTTAAGTCGAGGCAAACCTGCTCCAATCCTGGTTGAGCTGTTGTCAGATTTGCAAGATGGGAAGAATTAGTGAGGCTCTCATTGGATGATCCAGCAGATGTTTCTTGGATCGATACATTGGAAGCAACTTGGCTGCTGACATCAGAATCATTGGCTAAGGATGCCTCCACTTCAAGGTCAAAGGTTGCTTTCATGATTTTTGGTCGTAGACTAATAAGTGAACTAATTATTAGACTGTTTGCATTTGAAACAGGAAACAAACAGATCCAACCAGGTTAATGGACGATAAGTGAAGACTATCCTGCAGTAATAGGAGCAAAGAACAATTGGCATGACAGAAATGGTTGTCCTGAAATACCTGAAGGAAAAAAATGTAAAATGGAAGCACAAATTTGAACGGACAAATGTACTAAAGTCATTAGGAAGTTAAAAGAATTGAAAGAAAATATATATGTTACTCATGAGCATTGATATTGTCATTACCTCTAAGTAACACGTCAGCGATAAGTTAGAAGTATCCCAAGGCTCGTAACCTATGCTTTGCCTGCGTTTCATGTTAGTTTTAGCAAATTGTTTACGAACTAACATACAAATTCAAAGTATGCAGCAATCCAAAATGCTGTACTGCAAATTAGTTCAGCTGATCATCCAATTGTATCTAAAGAATTTAATAAATTCAGTTGGCCAGATGAACAGCAACATAACTTAAATAAATTGGCATATAGAAGCTCGGAATCATAAAGAAGATATAATTGGGATGAAGATGCACAAATCTAGGAAAAGCTAAAAACATGTAGGTTACCAAGATGAATTTGAGGAGGTATTGGAGAGGTTTAGCAGGCTTAAAGCTAAACTTAAGAAGACTTCTTAAGCAGTATACTTCCAAACATCTTTGGAGCTATTCCTTATAACAGAGAATAAGGTAGAGTATTAAGTTCCATAAGAAAGTATAATAGGGTATCTTATGTATGTAATGACATGTATGCAACTTCACCTAAATAAAACTGGTGTTGATAGTGTGTGTGTGTGTGTGTGTGTGTGTGTGTGTGTGTGTGGAGTATCAATAAGAAACATTCGAATGCTATATTACCAGTATGGTTGACATAGTCTCTAATATGAAAATGAATATGTTTAGGGTAGATTGTCAGGATCTTGATAACGAAAGATACATGACTGCAATTGTTTTTAGCTCTAATTGCAGATTCAGTTATAAGAAGTAGGTCATGTGCTATTGCTTTCCATCACAGGAGAAGCATAATAAATTAGAAGCTATAATGACACCAAAGATTTCAACATGGCTGAAGGAATTGGTTGAAAACTTGGTTTTAAGACAATGTTATTTATTTAGCAAATAATCAGGTTTACTATGCAAGAGCAAGACACGTAGCACAGCAAGTTGATTTCCTGGGCAGGGATATCTTTATATAAGGCAATTAATCTTTCGTTTGAGGAAAGGTATAAAAGACAAGTATATTTTAGAAATTTTAGTTGGAGTACGAAACTATTGTCTTGAGTTTGAGCCATAGAAACCTATGGTATTTGGAAAAAAGACAGTAACTGTGTTGCTCACGATCGCATATATGGTATTTCCCATATTAAGAATGAAGAGTTTTTCCTTCTAAATTGGTAGTATGAGAAAAGCTCATGAATTATAATTTTTGAACTTAGCATATTGGTAGAGCTTCAAAGAACTTGTGATCTCACAAATTTCCATTGACAGTGGATTTGGTCCCTCTTTCTTCCATAGAAATAGACAATTCCATTTCAAGTTTTTCTCCTATCATTTCTTGTAAAATCATTCTTGTGCGATAGTCCTTGTGTCTTCTTAAGTCCATTCATTGAAACCTTTTTTTTTTTTTTTTTTTTTTTTCCTCTTTTTATTTCTTATTTCTGGAGGAAGTGTATGTAGGTAAAGCAGGATTGTTCTCACAGTCACAGATAAACAGTTTCCTTTAAAAGGCATTAGACTCTGAATCTAATAGCTAGAGAACTTTGTAGGCAATTCCATTTTAAGTTTCTTTCTTTCTATCATTATATTGTTCTCACATATATAAGTTCAATGAGTGTAAACGATAGAGAATCTTGTTACACAGTAACAAAAACTCCGTTAACAGGTGCTCAAGGATAAGAAAAAATATTAACAACAAACAGATGAAGAATTTAGAGCAAAACACAAACTTGATACTTAACAGAAGGCAATCCATTAAACCAATACAAACACAAAAGGACAAAAGTTGCAGCCTTGAAAAAGATACTAGGACGTAGAACAAATAAGGCCCCTAAATTGAGCAGGGACAGGAATAACATTAAGAAAATAAGACAGCTTAAAATCTTAAGCAGTTGAACAGCAGAGAAAGCTAGCATAAAAATACCATTTCAAAGATTCAACATCATAGTATCATGTTAGTTACCCTGTTTTAGAAATTTCAATTAAATAAAGATGAGAGCTGTTATAACCATTTATAACCATGTATAACTTAAATACTCAAGTAACATATTAAGCAAGAGAGTAAGGTTTTTCTTAGGATAGAACTTTAATTAAGAATTAAAATATAAATTGAATATGAGAGTGTGTTACTATATAAGACATCAGCAAAGAACACTATAAAGCATGTTTAAGAAAAGGAACAAGCAAAGCATAAAGAAATGACAGTCTAATCTGTCATAAGTTACCAAGAAGAAGAATGCAATTTTACCTAACTATATCTCATTCAATCTCAAATAAACCAAAATTATCAAAAAACACTCATAAAATTGTGGAACTCTAGAAGTGAATAAATTTTAAGATCCATATATATAATTCTCACAATCTTGAAATTACTAGTTATTGGTCATGTAAGGGAGTGAAGGAAATAAAGAAAAGACGAGAAAAATGACAAGCAAGACCTTGTCAAGAACTAGACCAGAAAACCAAGAAATTAAATACAGATAACTCATGCATAAACATAACATTTTTCATCCTCATCTGCAATGAAAAATACATGAGAAATCCCATCTTAACCTTCATCATTTATACAAGAAAAGGACAAATTCATAAGCAGTATAAAATCAGAATTAATTAACCAAAAAATTCATTATTCAAGAGGAAGGATGAGGCATTCAACAAATTCACAGACAAAAATAGTGAAGCCCTGGTAGAAAATCCACAACCATTGGAGTAGAAAGAAAAATTTTGATAATCACAAACCTCAAAAAAGCCACAGAAAAACCAAAACAAAGAAAACAAAATAGCACCAAAAAAGCAATAGAAACAGATCATCAGAGAGACAGCTAGAAAGACAAACAAGAAAAGTTGGAAAGACAAACAAGAAAATAGATAGAAGAATATATAGCATACCATGATGAAGATCAAGAAGTGAAACTGGGTTCATAGGCTCCATTCAAACTGCTTGTGAATTAGCAGACATAAGTTGGAAGTGAAGGGGTTAATTTGCTGATCATATTAGGGCTGTTAGCTATTATGATCATCCGAAGACAAAAACAGTTGTAGTAGTGTTTTTGAGGTTTGTTGGCAGAGAGAAACAAATGGAGGCAGGTAAGCTGAGCTGAAAAGAGAGAGAAAGAGAGAGAATGAGAAAGCAAGGGAGTTAGGAAAGAAAAGAAAGAGGATTAGTACTAAAAAACAAAGAAAAAAGGGAAATGGACAAAGGGGAAGGGAGAGGGAGGTGGAGGGTATTTGATGTTTAATTATGGGAAAGCAAAGGTAAGAGAGCAAGGAAGGGAGTGGTGGGGTGGGGGGGACAATGGTGGGACGTCAGAGAAGTCAGAGAAAAGGTGGTGTTTTTGTTGCGATAAATTTAACAAAAAATTAAAATAAATAAGGATATGTTTATATAAAATATATATGACACAATAATTCATTCCCTCTCAAATTCTCTCCCAGCCAATCTATATATATACACATATATATATATATATATATACAAAATGCTTCTCTGTTTTTGTTCTCATTTTATTTTTTTGATATTTTTTTCTTTTTGGGGGGTGTCTTTTCCACATAGAAAACTAACTGCTTGTACATAGAACTTTCAATTACAAGTACTACATTGAAAGAGAAAGAGAGAGAGAGAGAGAGAGAGAAGGGGGGAAAGAGAAATTTAGTGACAGGAAAATAATATATAGATGGACAGAAATGTAAGTAACATATAGTACAATAGTCGCTTATAAGATATATGATGAGACCCACAAAAGATTCTTTCTCTGTTTCACTCCCCACTTGTAAAGTGTCTTTGAGTTTGTTTCAGATAAGTCCACAGTGCATGGGTCATGGTTTCATTCATCAGATTCACCGTCGCCTTTCCTTTTCCTCTGCACGTCCAACGTTACATATGTATAACGACGCTTTTTCATTCATCATATCCAATAAAATAGCATAGCATATTTATATATACGGGCAACCAATAATGCCATCATAACCATATATTATATATCTTTTATATATATATATTATATGATATTTATATAATTATAACAACTCCATCCCACTATGTATATAAATCAAAGAGTATAATGTTCTTTGCACTTATATATATATATATATGCATCATTTTGGATTACAATTGTTAGCATTACATCATTATGTACTCATAAGCTAAATTTTATTTTATTTACCATAAAAAAAAAACTAAATTTTATTTTTGAGTTTTGTTTTAATGAGGTTAATTTGTTAGGCTTTTTTCCACTCCTAATTACTTGAATCTACATTTTAGGAAAGAGATTGTTTGTCAACAAATTACAAGAATGCCCTTGTGAAGTATAACCTAACTCATTAACTCTAGTATACATTATAAAACACTTAAATCAAATCCCCCTCAAAGTGGGGATACGTATTTAATAGACCAAACTTGGAACACAAAAAGATTTTTAAGTTTTTGTTTGCTCAAAGCTTTATGGTATATATGTTTCCAATCTGGTCTTCAAACTTAAAAACATATATGGAGTGACCATTAATATTGTAGGAATATTAATAAAGTTTTGGCATTAATTATAAAAAGTTCATAGTGGTTGCATGCCTGAAAATAATGAATAGGGCAAAGGACTTCATAGAGACTTATATGATGAGTGTTTTCTCCTTTTTACATATCCACTCGTTATTCATTTTTATGGTAGGGTGACAAGATGCTCACAACATTATTTTAAGATAAATATAACGTCAAAACACGCTAGTGTATAGTAATATATCATATAGATGAAGATCTTATATTATATCTCCTGGTTTTTAACTCCTGTCAATCAATAATTAAATCTCATCTTTTATAAAAAGTAATTCTTTTTCATGTAGCTTTTTTTTTATTATTTACTAAAATTTTTAAATAAAGTTGCAGTACATCAATGGTGAACTGAAAATAAGATATTTTATTTTGAAAACTTAATGACATATGAAATATTAATAAGAACATCTAGTAATGTCTGTTTGACCCAATTATGATATTAAAAAATAATATCTTTTTTTAGAAAAACTCTGGATCCTAAGGAGAGTTGAAGATGGTGCAACATCGAATCATGTTACATTACTCCAATCATAATATACTAACATATGAAATATGAATGGTAACATCTAATAATGTTTGTTTGATTCAATTATAATATTGAAAAATAAGATTTTTTTCTAGAAAAACTCTGGATCCCAAGGAGAATTAAAGATGGTGCAACATCGAATCATGTTACATTACTTCAATCATAATATACTAAAGGAGACATATAGTTCCTTTTTTTTTATTAATTTACTACATTTTTTAAATAAATTGGCAATATATCAATAGTGGATAAAAAAAAAGAAAAAAAAACATTTCATTTTGAAAAACATACTAACATATCAAATGTTATTGGTGATATCTAATAATGTCTGCTTAACCCAATCTTGATAGTGAAGGATGAGACATTTTCTCCTAAAACTCTGAATCTAAAGAAGAGTTGAAGATGGTGTAACATCGAATCTTGTTACGTTACTTCAAATGGAATCTAATTAGCCCTCCTCACTTACTTTATTGCATAAATGCATAAACAAAGTCAAGAAGTTCCTTTCTAACTAACGGCTGAGAATAGCTACCTTCACTCAACAGATTTATGGTTGAGTCAATAGCATGCTCTAGGTAGAGAATATTTGCTCTTACTATGTCTTCTTAGAACATCAATATTAATAATATATACGTATAAAACTCTTATAAGGGAATTTATAATTCAATTAGATTAAAGATGCTTTACATGAATAAAATAATAATTAATATTTAAATTCAAATTTAAAATTTAAGATGGAATAAACTTTGCTTTTATTGCATAAGAATTTCCTAATTTTATAAAATCTTAACAATTTTAAATTCTTGATTTATGTACACATAAAGAGAGAATGAGAGAGGCTTTTGTAACCATTTGGACTGCAACATGTTCTCTCTCTCTCTCTCTCTCTCTCTCTCTCTCTCTCTCTCTCTCTCTCTCTCTCTCTCTCTCTCTCTCTCTCTCTCTCTCTCTCTCTCTCTCTCTCTCTCTCTCTCTCTCTCTCTCTCTCTCTCTCTCTTTTTTTGGTAATATACCTCTCTCTCTTATTTCGTTTCCTGCATGTGTTTTGGGAAATTTCTTTAGCCTGCAAGAATTAATTTCATGGCATGATTCTAATATGTCTGCTGTCCATAGATATACATACAAAATATATATATAACATGTTTGATGGGAATACAATTAGAAGCACAAATTTCCATTATCCTGAACTAATTTCAAGACCTATCTGCACAATCTGATTGGTAGAATGGATATGTCTGAAAATTTTGGGTAGGATCAGTACTATCCTTAATTAAACTAATGCTTGAATTTCGTGTTATGTTTCGAAAAACCAGCCAAACAACATTAACGATATGTATACACCCCAATGGCCAATGCATGCGATAATGGGATTGTACCAAAAGAAAGTCATTGATCTCCAAATCTTAAACAAATAAAATGACTGATTAAAAAAGGACATGTTTTGCCTCACCATTGGAACTGGAAAGCAATTCTTTTTTGCTAAACACAACTCGAACTGAAAAGCAATTCAAGTACACACAACTCGAACAAAACAAATTTTGCTTTATTAATTAATTAATTAATTAATTAATGGAGTTGGAGGTTCTTACTTATCCTCTCTGCTGACTTAGCCTACGAAAACATACCTATAACCTTAGCTTCCAGTCTAAGCACATGTTTAAAGATAGATGATAAATTCTTTAATTTGTTTAATTAATCTCTTCGTATTAATTTCCACTTAATAATTTAAAAAAAAAAAAAAAGACAGTTTTTTTGGTTTGTGATAAACCAATGCAATTTTGACGTATCAACAAGCTCACGTGAGCTTTCAGCTTCAGCTTTTGTCTAATTGCAAAAAAGAATATAAAATAAAATAAAATTACAGAAAGAAAGGGGAAGTCTTTGTATTATCTCGATGCATTGAAAAACAAAACAAACATGGGAAAGAACCAATTACTCTTTCTCTTTGTCTACTCACTTACTTGAAGTCTTGACGCTTGGAGAAAAACCAAACCCATTAATTTCAATGTGTCTTTTTTATTTGGTTAACTTTTTCTCCACAGCTTGAAAGGTTCAACTAGACTACTTAATTAGTAGTACAAACCAAGATTAAAAAAATACAAAAAGAAAATTACGAGGTTAACCTCTCTTTCTTTTAGTTTCTGTAATTACCGACAGCTTCACATTTGCGCCGCTCGGAGTGTTTTCCCAGACGCCGCTTCACCTTTGTTCCCAACCCCTAAGGCCTAATCTCTATACTCTTTGAAAATTTTATATATATTTATAGAATTTCATATTTATATGTTTATATATATATATATATATACATATGTGGTCCTACAACGACCACCAGCCCTCCTCCACGCCATCTTCATCAACCTCAATTATCATCCTCTTTGTTAATTATAATTCACCACTAGAGTCACTATAGTACTTGAGTGAGCATTTTGTTGGGATTTTTTATGTCTAATTTTTTATAATTATTGATATTTATAATATATACACCCTTTTTATTTTTCAAAATTTATATTTATAATATATTCTTCCACCATCGAAGTGACTCTTTTCTTTATTCTCATGCTGCTTTCATTTGCTTTAGGGTTTAATTAATGTAAACATGTGGCATATATGCAGATTATATATGATCCAATGTAAAGTAGTATATGCTCCTAAAATTAATTAGTATATGTACTAAATATCAACATGCTTTATTATTACTTCTCAAATTTTCATGTAATAGGTTTTAATAAAGGAAAGAAGTGGCAAATCTTTCTTGAATCTCCATCTTTTATCGTTTTTTTTTTTTTTTTTTTAGGATTTGGGTAATGGGCTGCCATGTTTTGTTCAAGCTTTTTAATTTTTTAATTTATATTGAGATTAATTAGGAATAAAGTTATGGTTTTATATTTTTCTTTTGGTAAATGATTACAGCTATTGGGATCCATGGGCTTCCACTTTTTGACTTTTAGATAAAACATGTATTCTCAGTTTTGAATTTAACATTTTTCAACACTACAGGGCCAAACTCTTTGGGAGAATTATAAAAACTCCTTAATTTTTATTTATATTTCAAATTTCTATTAATTTTCTGTTATCTAATTTTTATGGCGAGGAAATGCATGAATTAATGGATAATGACGAATCACCATTATAATTCTCCCATATAATAACCTTCTTAGAGTAAATGATTTCTGACTAGGCATCAAGAAAGGGTTAAAGAGGTTGCATTACAAATATTCAGTCCAAAAAACATAGAGAATCGATGTTATATTTAATAATATTTGACCTATATCTTTAGGTCACGTTAAAAAAAATAAAAATCAAGACCTCTCTTGATTTGTATTTTATTTTAAGACGAGCTATATTGAATTCTCGGGTCTTGCTTTCTTTCTTTGAGATACTGACGAGAGAGAGAGAGAGAGAGAGAGAGAGAGAGAGAGAGAGAGAGAGAGAGAGAGAGAGAGAGAGAGGTTATTTTTATAAACCTGAATCCTACGCTTGCTTTCCTTTTGAATTTATTTTTATGGATGTGGATTCTTTTCTTTTTTCTTTTTTCTTTTTTTCAGTATTTGTGAGTGCTTATTGTTTTTTAGCACTTGGATATAGATTAAATAATGTAAATTGAGTTTAATTATGTTATTTTATTTTATTTTATTTCATGAAATGGTGTTATATTATCTATTGGATTGTTAATCAACTGTTGGGACTGAAAAAAATGCTTAGTCAATGATGGAAAGAAACAAGCATAAGATCCTACTTCTATTTTATATTAATTGTGGGATTAGTTTCACAAGATTCTTGCTTTATAAGCCACTGATGAAAAATTTCAATGAGAAATCTTGACCCGGATTGGGTTTGTCACTTTGTCTATTCATGGACATATAGTCATTGATAAAGACCAATATTTTTTTTCGGGACCAAAAAAAAAAAATGAAAAAGCAATATTTTTGTTCCAATTTTAGACCATATTTTATATATATACACACACACACATGATTATGCAATGTTCCAAATGTAATTATACATGCGTGAAGAAAAACAATTCTCCAATCTGCATGGTCTCCAAAAGTGGGCAGAATTTGATATTATGCAAAGGTGAACACAATCCAAAAGTTCCACATCCTAAGAAAGAAAAATGCTGTATAGCCTAATTTGTGAAAATTTATGGGTTAGAGTTGACACCATTGAGGAACTGACATGTAAATGGGAGGGAACCATACACTACAAAAGTGGCCATACTTAACTGGTGTGCTAGCTCAACTATAAAAAGTAAAGGAATATTAACTCAAACTAAAAATCTACACCCATAGTCACTCCAATATATTAAAAGGACTATCATATTCTCCACTTCTTCATAAAACTATTTCAGTCAGTGTGATATTAAAAAGTTGGAGGATTAGAACTCAATTTTCTATATATTAAACAATAATTTTGTCATTAAACTCTTCTAAAATGATAAAATAAAATATAATTGGATATACATTTAATCAAAATCAACAAAAACCTGGATGGTTGATAAGAAAAAAAATCACATATAACATCTTTATGTAAATTAATTAACTAAAATAAAATATTCGAAAATATTAAAATAAAAAGAAAAAATAATGAAAATGAAAGCATCTTTGTGCCCGTTTGCGCTTTTGCTTTTCAAATATTGAATGCGGTAACCGCATCAGCTATATTATTTAACCAAATTAAGAATTTGGTCTTATTTTAAAAGGAGGTTTGTAGAATTAATATGAATATAATGATCCAACCGGAGCACTGAAGGAAAAAATAAAAAATAAAATCATTACAGGACAAGACAATGAGCACCATATGTATATTTATATATATTATAAAGCATGGAGGCTCCCACAGTTTTGTATTTTCTTTTTTTTTATTTGAAGTACTTGACAATATGGGTTTTTCACGTAAATTATTCTTTTTCTTTTTTCTTTTTTTTTTTTAAGTAATTTAGTAGTATTATGCCTTGAAACTTGCAATAATTTGATCTTTTTTTATTTTTGAAAATATTAAATTAGAGTGTGAGATTTTCTAAAGAAATATCGATTGTCCAAACTAGAACTGGGTATTAAGCATGCCAAATATGACTTGGATTGATTAGTCCTATTAAAAGAATTAAAGAATATGTGTATGTGTGGCTTTGATGGTTAAATAGAGTTAGGAAGATGCTAATGGTTTTGTGTTCAGTTTTCAGTTTGGAATAAAGCGATAAGTTGAAAGGCAAACTTGCAAGTTGCAGCCTAGACATGGTTACACTTTTCAACAGAGAGTATTATTGCATGATGAATTACAATTAAAAGATTCAAATTTGTAATTATAATGATGTAGATGTTTAGAGGTTTATCTCCATCAAAGAAATGAAATTACTTATCTCTTGCATTTTTATAAAGGAATTAGCATTCCAATAAAAAAACATGCGGGGTATTGGTGTAGCTAATCCTAATAGTATAGTTTTAACATTTTTTTTCTCCCATTTGGATTTCTGTAAATCAAATATTGGTTCCCATATTTATTTTTTAGGTAAATTTCAAACAACCGGTCCATATATCTGTTTTGCATTTTATTTATTTATTTATTTATTTATATATACAAAATACACTTATATTTTAGAAATTGTATTTATTTTTGTAACAATCCTATAACACAATCTTAACTATACTTAATATTAACTAATCATATCAAATCATGTTCCTAAATCCCTGACCATCCCCCCCCGGCCCAAAAAAGAGTCATAATTGGGCCTTCAACTGAATGGGCCATTGTTTTGATCGAGAACACTGTTATAATAGGCATTTTACTCATAAATATATCATGTATAACCTAACTAAAATTTAACTTTGCTCATAAATATATATATTAAAAAAAGAACTTATATTTCTAAGTATTTTTTAAAATAAAATATTAAGCTTAATAATTTTATATAAAAGATTTGTAAGATGTAGCTTACCGTTAAAAATTTTTACCAATTGTAAATGAAAATTAATAAAATGAAATATACAATTTGGGCCTTCAAAATCTAGGGGCCCTGGAACTTATTGGGCTATGGTATAAATCTAGCCCGAGAAATGAAATAAAATAAATTTAAAATAAAAGAAATTAACCTTTCTTTTATTATTATTTAAAAATAATAAAATTAAAAATTAAAAAAAAAACTTAAAAAAAAAACTAAAACCTAGAAAGCTAAAGAACTTAAAAAAAAAAAGAAAAAAAGAAAAAAACTAAAAGAAAGGCAAAAGCAAAGAAAAAAAGAAAAAGGCTAAAAACCTAAAACCTATAGACCTAAAAAACCTAAAAAACCTTCAAAAAAATAAAAATAAAAATAAAAATTAACTTCGAAAACCTTAAAAAAAAAAAAAAAAAAAAAAAAAAAAACTACAACAGCTAGAAAAACTAGAAAACTAGGAAACAAAAAAAAATTTATAAAAAAAAAAAAAAAAAAAAAAGGGCAAATCAAAGTGGATCTCCTTCCTGAACAAAATTCTTGGAAGTTGTTTAATTAAGAAGAGCATTGGGCACAATGGTATTCTTTCACCTCAAATTGTAGGAATTCCAAAGTCTCCGCAAAAGAATGTGCAAGTTTGTCATTTGCGATAATTGTGGAAGCGAGAAGCATGGGGTAGATGACATGCACGAGTGGAGTGATGCTTTGGAGAAAATGAAATAATCAGATGAATTAATGAAGGGCAAGATGATGTTGAATTTGGTAAGGTATTTCAAATATTGAAACATAGCTACGACAAGTTAAAACTCAACTGTGTGCAAAACTGTTTGTTATACTGCTCGTTACACCCAGAAGACTTCTGAATTGCGAGGAAAGATTTTATGAGAGAGATTTATTGAATGACAGGCTTACCAATAAAATGAAGAGTAGAGAGGCAAGAGTTTAACAGAGGCCATACAATATTGAATAAAGTTGTAAATTCTTGCATAGTGGAAGGTAATGAGGAATATATGAAAATGCATGCTTTGGTAAGAGACATGGCCGTCCAAATTGCAAGTATGAGTATCTCCAATTTTGGTAAAATCTGGGGCTATAGATATACCAGAAGATGAAGAGTGGACTGAGAATCTATTCAGGGTGTCTTTGTTGTGCAGCTTAATATCGAAAATTCCTCCAACTACATCACCAAAATGTCCTATACTTTCCACACTGTTACTATGTAACAACTTCAATCTACCTAGCATTCCAGATTGTTTTTTTACACATTTGAAGTGTCCCTCTTGTCATGATCCCCCAATTACAGAAATCGAATATTTACTAGATTCTGTCTACTAACTTTAAGGGTCTCACCGCCTTGTTGCTTCAATTTGTTCCAAAATTGAGTTTTTTATGTAATCCGTAGAAAATCTCAAGGCTTTAAGAAGGTTGAACCTTATGGCGTCAGGAATAAGTAACGCCCCGAGGCACTGAGACATTGGTCAACCACAGATACTTTCAATCTTGAAGTGAGCACTCTAGTAATGGTGCCTGAAGGTATTTTATCAAAACTATATGGACTTCGATACCTTGTACTTCACGAGTTCATGAGCTCTAGATCACAATTAAGAAGAGTGGAGATTGCAAGCTTGACAAAACTGGAAACTATGCAGGTGCATTTTTATGACATCAACGACATAAGTACATATGTGAGATCCTTGGAGGATCAAACCCCAGTTGCTTACTTACTTGTAGGGGGAAATGTTAGGAAGATGTACCATAATATGCTTTTCAATCGAAATGTGAATGTGATATAAATGCCCATGCGCAATATAATTAAAAAAAGTGATATTGGAGATTACTCACTTGTGCTCCCTATAGGCACCCATTTCCAAGTGATTGAAGGGAGCTATAGTGTAATAGGAACAAGTTTATGTGAAGTTGTCTCATTAAAGAACACAACGGACTTGTAAAGACTTCGGATTGGTGAGTGCAATGGGATGAAGCACTTGCTTTGTTCTTCCTGTTGCAATATTCCTGCTTTCCAAGCTCTTAAATCGCTATATCTTATGGATATGTGCAGCTTAAAATGACATAATTTGATACGAATCTAGGATAATCTGCGTCAAAACCTGTATTATATTACCCTGGATCTAAGTATGTTCAAATTCTAATAGTGACCTTAACCTCTAACCAACCTATGATTAAAAACTTTGGTATATTAAAGACGCCACAGGTGATGGATATCCTATTTATAAGTTAAAACTAAAACACTCACTCTTTAATGATGTTTTAGGTGTTCAAAAGAGCAAAGAGAAATTCAATCTCATAAAATAAATTCTGAATATTATTAATGGTGTGTTCTTCCTAAAAAACAAACTTTTTTATAGCCTAAAAGAAAACAAAATAAAACCCTAAAAGCTAAAGGAAAAACCGGCCAATAGAATTGGGAAACTAAGCATAGCCGAATTTTCTCTCTCATTTCTTAAAATAATTTGGATTAATTAATTCCTTTATTTTGAATTAGAAATTAATTAATTTACAATAAAAATAATAAATAATAACTTTTCTAAACTTATTTGTCCAACAAATAAATACATAAAAAACCAAAAAATAAAGGTAATTTTCTAAAACAAAAAGTTGAAACCAAATTAGAAAATTAAAATACTATTTTTTTGACTAAGTTGACTTTGACAAATTTAAGTTCTAAATCAGCTTCCACATGCTTTGTAGGATGCCAAATAGATTGATCATGAAGTCCCACACGTCGCCCTTGCTTGGAGGAAAAAGAAAAAGCCAACTCAGCAAAATACAGTAAAATTGGCCAAATTGTCATGTTATGCGCACAACCCCTTTTTGGATGCCTTTGAAGCTGCCTTAACTTGATTCCATGACCTCTTAGATATATGTATTGAATCCATGAAGCATTAGAACCATTTCATGCTGTCCGGACTCCATAAATGCCCCAAAACCTTTAGCCGGGTTCATATCGACTTCCACCACTTGTATGTTCAAAACAGGTCTTGGATCTTCGGATATGGATAAGCCCTCTTGAGAATGAATTACTCCCTGGATAAAGGCAGCAATGTTGTCCCTAAACCTCCTAGCTTGAACCCTAATGATCGGTCTGATTTTTATTCATATTGGATCAGCACCCCAGTAGGTTGTCAGTTGTGCGGGTTTGGACGGATTCGTATCATGACTGGTAGTGGCAGAGGTGTATCATCATCAACATTTCCTACTTCAAATTTTTTATCCTTCTCAAAGAATTTCATATAGAAGGGTGTACAAACATGAGTAAGGTTATTCCAGCCTGCATTGGTTCTTAATCTCCAAAACCTGGAATCCTTACACGTTGAATCATGTGATTGGATGGTGGAAATAATAGCAGAAGAAGAAACATTAGCATCCTTTGACAGTGAAGGCCAAGAAGCAACAACTACTGCTTATGCTACCACCATAACCATTCTTCCCAAATGAACTAATTTGTGTTTTTGTGCAGATTATCAGAATTGAAGAGCATTTGCAACAACAATGAAAAGTGGTGCTTCATAGTCATATTTTGAACTTGTAACTATATTGTTTTGTCCTAAGATGAAGATGATTCCTCCACTTTATCCAACCGGTCATTTTCGTTTTTAGATGTGTGGACTTAAATTTTGGGTTTAGCTTGTTGGCTCATGTTATTTGCTTTGGGATTTGCAAAAGACAATTAGAGAGTTTGGATCTTATTTTATAGGGTAAGAAAAAAAGAGAAAGCTAAGACTACAAGAGAGGAGTTCTTCCTTGTGAGATCTTACTTGTAATTTGCATTTTGAGATACTTGTGGAGCTTTTTGTTGAGTGATTTGTTTTTAGAAAAATTATTATCCGAAGTAATATCTGTATTTTAATAAAATACGAATGCCTAAATAAAAAAATATATATAAAAATGTTCAAAAATTAATGTGCTTGGTGGTTTTATTATAATTATACATATATATAATTAAAATGATTAATATTAACACAAAATTACACCTCAATGTTTAGAAATCAAGAACCCGAACCAGCGAAGACAAATATTTTGAAGTAGTAAATTTGTGATCAATTAAGATGGCTTGACTTTTTTTTTTTTTTTTTGGGGGGGTGTTATGGCTTGACTTTTAAAACATTAAAAAAAATATAATCAAATTATTCTTAATGAAATTAACATGAAGAAAACTGTTGTTCGAATAACTAAATGTTGAGAAACTGACAGTAATTAAAGAAACTAATTTATCAACAAATCAAAAGGACATAAATATTAAAATTTTTAGTATAAAGGTGTGGCAGGATCAGCATTAATATGATAGTTTTGCTATTTTAATAAGTCATATTACACCTAATATCTTAAATAGTCCTAGACAAGTCCAAATGATATTATGACCTGAAATCATCAAGATTTCAATTAATCATTATGATACAGGGGATTGAAGATTACATGATTCATGACAGTTCAATTCGTGAAAACAAACAAGAACAAAGTTGCAGACAGTTGGATATGTCCCTTCCACTTTATCCAACCTCCCTTCTTTCTTTTTTTTTTTTTTTTTTTTTTTTTTAACTATTATTATTATTATTTTTTCATATAAAAAACGAAAGGTACCTATCAAATAGTTTTAGGATAACACAGTAGTTGTATAGCTTTATAATTGAAAAGGACCAAATCAAAAGCCAAACCCAAAAGGGTATCGATGAAACGCATTTTTGTACAGCGCAGTGCTGAAACATGCCCATGTGCAAGTGTATAAATAAAGAAATATATATATATATATATATATATATATATATAGTCTGTTTATGATGCGAACGGTTCTCATACGAACCATAATATTGGTAACGATTTTTTATAGTATTGGTGACAATTTTCTAAGAAACTGTCATTAATATTATAAAAAACCGTCACTAATACTGCGGTCTTCATGCGGACGGTCCTCGCCATAGAATTTTCGTATATATATATATAGATATAGATATGTATATATGTATATATTTTATCATGAAAAGTATGAATGTCCATATTTAAGTGGGATTGCTATCTAATTACATGTAGTTTAAAGATAAACTACTTGCAATATGTTAATGGGTATGGACATTTACACCTAATTATATCCAAATTATGATATCTGATTAAAAATAATTAAAATAATATATTTATGAATTACATATAATTGAATACAAATATCAAATATAAAATATAAACTAGATAATATCCAAATTATGATATCTGATTAAAAATAATTAAAATAATATATTTATGAATTACATATAATTGAATACAAATATCAAATATAAAATATAAACTAGATAGCTCATAGCTTAAAAGAAAAAGGGATTATGTATGAAGTAATATTTTGCAAACATTGAGATAATATATTTATAGAACTATATATAATTGGATATAAATGTCCAATGTAAAAAGCATAAACTTGATAACTCAACAGAAAAGGACTGTATGAACTATTCTGTTACGAATATGTCCTAGTGTACTCAACAAACAAACTTCTTTTCTAGTTTTCTGTTATTTTGCAAATTAATTTCTAGGGTTACATGGTAGCATGAAGGTCGAGTAGGTTATATAGGATTTTTATAGATTTTTTAATCCTTACATCAACTTCTAATTTGAAAAGAAAGAGACGTGTTTTAAATCATGACTTTATAGATTTAGATAGAGGTGTAGTAGTTATACCAATCCTCGGCAGACCTAGGTAAGGTGCCTCTTTGAGACACCTTTTTCTATTGTTTAGTTAATAATTTGTTGTAATGATATTTGTAGTTGTTCCTATTTTTTATTTTTTTTTTTGGCTGGTGGTAGTTTTTCCTATTAAAAATCTGTTTCAGCCTTCTCATTTTTTTTTTCCTTTTTTTTAATTTTTTTTTTGGGTTTTCCTTTTGTTTTAGTTTTTTTTTTTTTTGAAAAAAAAAAAAAGGCTTCTTGTCCAATTTAATGATTCATACTTTTATTTTAAAAAATAAATAAATTCAATGGGCCCACTCCTTTAGTGATATCTCCACCTTTTAACAATATTATTGTTGCATTCATCAATATATATATATATATATATATATATATATATATATATATTATGTATTACCATTTCTACTCTTTTTTTTTTTTTATATATTTTATTAAGTTCATCATTTTATTTAAATTTTGTATTTTAATTTCTATTAAAATTTAGCTAACAACACCCAATCCAATGAAGGTTAACATTTTTATTTTATTTAATTGAAATTATTAATTTTAAGTATCTAATAGTAACATATCTAATAAATAGTCTATCATTCAATTTTTTTTAATATTTTTTGCCAATTACCTTTGTTTCCAATTTTAATACCATGATTTAATTAATTGCTAAAAAAATTATAAATTTCATTTATTTTGTCTCAAGAAATACGTTTATTATATATAAATTTTTAGAGATATTGAATTAAAACAATCATTAATGATTTTTTATGTATTTCAATTTTTTAAAGGGAAAAAGAAAAAGAAACAAATTACTTTTATGTATTTGCATGGATAGTTAAATTTATACTCTTTCATTAATGGTTATGATTTTCGTTTTTGGCTGAAGAAAAATTTCCTAATGGTGCCCTTCTTATAATGGTCCCCTTCTTAGAATATTTTCTAAATGTGCCATTCATACCAATTAAATCAATCTCACTTTATTATAAAATTTCTATAAATAAAATTTTAAATAATAATTTAAAACAAAAAAATTAATTGACGCTGTATGTGCCTAGGAGAGCTTATACTAAGCACATCATGCTTATTAATGATAATAGAATCTTAGACCTCCAGTATAAACTACCTGACTAACCGAATTCAGAAAAGTATTATATTATATTTATATACATATATATATATATATATTATATATAATTCTTTTATGGTGCAAATGCAATTAAAGTTGATGTTTTTTATGATGAAAATCGATAATGCATGCAAAAATATCTACTTTGAAACTGATCTGCATACATATAATCGGTACCTTAGAATTTGTTTTATATATATATATATATATATATATATAAATTTGAATTGAGGTGGACTAATCCCGCATTCTGCATCTTACCATGTGCCAATTCCCTGCAATAGAAGACACAATGCATGATATATACTCTGTATTTTGACTGTACATATGTACCTATATATAATATTATAATAAAAGTTATACAAAAATACAAATGCCAAGTTGGCCCCATTTGCAGTGGTAGGAATCCCAGCCCACTCTAACACACACACACACACACACCTCCAAGAATCAGGATCCATCCAGCCTTTTCTTTCTTACAACATAATTTATCTTTATAAAAAAATTTGAATGGCTTTATGAGTTTTATGACAGCCTTTGCTTTCAAGGAGCTCTGTGGTTCCCACTCCCCCATGTGCATGTCCTCAATTACTGCGCCACCTCCAACCTCCCTAGCTTAGCTCCTTTCTCATCTTCTTTCTTCTTTCTTCTTTATTCTTCTTGTTCTCTCTTTTTCTCTGTTCCTGCTCTTGCGCTTGTAGCTTCTTGAATGATTAAGCTTTCCATGTTCATCATCAACCACTTCCATATGTGATATCAGACAAGTTCTTGAAATTTTTCTCTCACATACATTTTCTGTATTTGTATTTATACTGTATTAGCTGAAGAAAAAGAAAACAAGATGAGGAAGAAAACCCATGTTTGGTTCAAGCTTTTAATCATCTTTCTTGCTTTGCTCTTCGTCTCTGTTACCTCCCAAGCAACCCCAGGTGGTAGTGATGGCGATGCTTCGGTGATGTTAGCTCTCAAGAAGAGCTTAAACCCTTCCGAGTCTCTCGGATGGTCCGACCCGGACCCTTGCAATTGGAAACATGTAGGTTGCTCGGAGGACAAAAGGGTAACTCGGATCCAAATCGGCCATCAAGATCTTGAAGGTACGCTTCCTCTGAATCTTCAAAACCTTACCGGGCTACAACGCTTAGAGCTTCAGTGGAATAAGATTTCTGGTCCTCTTCCTAGCTTAAGTGGGTTGAGTTCGTTGCAAGTTTTGATGCTTAGTAACAACCAGTTTAGCTCCATTCCCAGTGATTTTTTCGCTGGGATGACTTCGCTTCAGTCTCTAGAGATTGATAATAACCCTTTTGAGGCTTGGCAAATCCCCGAGACTCTAAGCAATGCTTCGGTGCTTCAGAATTTCTCGGCTAATTCGGCCAACATTACTGGGAAAATACCTGATTTTTTCGGTGCTGATGTGTTTCCAAGTCTGAGCATCTTGCATTTGGCTTTCAACAACCTTGAGGGTGAGTTTCCCAAGAGCTTTTCAGGGTCTCAGATTCAGTCACTTTGGGTAAATGGACAAGGAGGTGATAACAAGCTTGGGGGAACCATTGACGTCATTCAGAATATGACTCTTTTGAAAGAGGTTTGGTTGCATTCAAATGGGTTTTCAGGGCCATTACCAGATTTTTCTGGTTTGGTAGATTTGGAAAGCTTGAGTTTGAGGGATAATATGTTTACTGGTCCAGTTCCAGTGTCATTGACGAACCTTAAATCATTGAAAGTTGTGAACTTGACTAATAATCTGCTTCAAGGACCAGTTCCTGCGTTTGGGAGTGGGGTTTCTGTAGACTTGTCCAAGGATTCCAATAGCTTTTGTTTGCCAACTCCAGGACATTGTGATCCTAGAGTAAATACTTTGCTTTTGATTGTGAAATCGATGGGTTACCCTCAAAGGTTTGCAGAGAATTGGAAGGGGAATGATCCTTGTGCTGATTGGATTGGGATTACTTGCAATGAAGGCAACATTACTGTTGTCAATTTTCAGAAGATGGGTCTCACCGGGACCATTTCGCCGGAGTTTGCTTCCCTCAAGTCTCTGCAGAGACTAGTTCTTGCCGATAACAATCTCACTGGGGTCATTCCTAAGGAGCTTTCAACTCTCCCTGCTCTTGCACTACTAGATGTATCAAACAATCATATTTTTGGGAAAGTACCTTCTTTTAGGAGTAATGTGATTGTGAATACAAAGGGTAACCTTGACATAGGGAAGGAGACAAGCAGCTTTCCATCTAATGGAGTGCCATCTCAGAATTCCCCGACTCCTACAAGTACTACTGGTTCCAAAACTAATGGTAGTTCTGGACATCCTGGAAAGAAATCTTCAGCTTTAATAGGAGTGATTGTGTTTTCTGTAATTGGGGGTCTCTTTGTGATTGTGTTGATTGTGTTGTTAATCTTCTGTGTGTATAAAACGAAACAGAAGCGCTTAAGCAGGGTGCAGAGCCCGAATGCAATGGTGATTCATCCTCGCCATTCCGGTTCTGATAATGAGAGTGTGAAGATTACTGTTGCAGGTTCAAGTGTGAGTGTCGGCGCAATTAGTGAAACTAATACACTTCCTAGCAGTGATGCTGGTCATGATATTCAAATGGTTGAAGCAGGAAACATGGTGATTTCTATTCAAGTGCTGAAGAATGTGACAAACAATTTCAGTGAAGAGAATATATTGGGGCAAGGAGGTTTCGGGACAGTTTATAAAGGGGAACTGCACGATGGAACAAAGATTGCTGTAAAGAGAATGGAATCAGGTGTAATAACTGGGAAGGGGCTAGCAGAATTTAAGTCTGAGATTGCAGTTTTGACCAAGGTCCGTCACCGGCATTTAGTTGCGCTTCTTGGGTATTGTTTGGATGGAAATGAGAGGCTTCTTGTTTATGAATACATGCCTCAAGGCACATTGAGTAGACATTTGTTTAACTGGCCAGAGGAAGGACTAAAGCCATTGGAATGGAAGAAAAGGCTGACTCTTGCTCTGGATGTGGCAAGGGGTGTGGAATATCTCCATGGTTTGGCACATCAGAGTTTTATTCACAGGGACTTGAAGCCTTCAAACATTCTTCTTGGAGATGATATGAGGGCTAAGGTTGCAGATTTTGGCCTTGTTCGCCTTGCTCCGGAGGGTAAAGGTTCAATTGAGACTAGAATTGCTGGAACTTTTGGATACTTGGCGCCAGAGTATGCAGGTACTTGTTTTTATTGTTATTCATGACTTTATTTTCTCTTGGATAATTTAAATTCCTTAATTAGAAGTCCACTTTCCAAGGGAAATCAATTATAAAAATATGAGAGAGGTAGAAAGTTGATTTGGATACCGGCCATTATAAACTAGCATGGAACATTTTTATAAAAAATCCATATAAGATTGGAAATTTGGTCCTGAATATTCAACTTCTATTAAATACAGTTATAATTTACAAGCAAAATTGTCTTAGAAATTGATGAACTCATATATCTATCAAGTTTAAGTCCTAGAGTTGCAAGTTGATACTTCTTTGTTCTCTCTTTTCTCCCTTAATGGAACATTCTGGGCCTTTTGAAGTTAACTTGAGTAAACTAACAAAATCAATTGTTATATTTCAGTTGTATTCTTATATTGGTATGGTTGCCCCCTCTTAATGCCTTTGCATCATTTGGAATATTGTAAATGTATCCTAACAGTGAAAATTTCCATTGTTTGTTCACTGCATATTTTAGTTGTCAATGCTTGACTTCCTATATAAACAAACAATTCTAACATCCAAATACTTATTCGTCTTCTTATGTGAATGCAGTTACTGGCCGTGTGACTACCAAAGTTGATGTATACAGTTTCGGGGTCATTTTGATGGAGCTAATCACGGGAAGAAAGGCTCTTGATGAGAGCCAGCCTGAGGAAAGCATGCACCTTGTAACATGGTTCAAGAGAATGTACATTAACAAGGACACATTCCGAAAGGCCATTGATCCCACAATCGACCTCAACGAGGAAACACTCGCAAGTATTAGCACAGTCGCCGAGTTGGCAGGTCATTGCTGTGCAAGGGAACCATATCAAAGACCCGACATGGGACATGCTGTCAATGTTCTATCTTCTCTAGTGGAGCTCTGGAAACCAAGTGACCAGAATTCAGATGACATATATGGCATTGATCTGGAAATGTCCTTGCCTCAAGCACTTAAGAAGTGGCAAGCTTATGAAGGTAGAAGCAATATGGAATCGTCTTCGTCATCACTCCTTCCAAGCTTAGACAATACTCAAACCAGCATTCCAACACGCCCGTTTGGATTCGCAGACTCTTTCAGTTCAGCAGATGGGAGATGATGATGAAGAAGTAGTTGTAAATGATGTTTAGTGGTGGTTTGGTATGTTCATTCTATTTAATTGCTTCTCTTTTTTTTTTTTTTTTTAATTTCTTTTTCTCTCTCTCTTTCTATTTTGGTGTACAATTTCTCAAACACTTTCTATTTTGGTGTACAATTTCTCCAACTTATCCATGTTTTGTCCTTCTCAACCAATACTCTTGTTGGCACTTTTGTTGTAATGTAGTTGGGATACTTTTTCACTTGTTTATGAGGTTTTCTCAAATGAATTGAGAACAGGATTCTCAAGAAATTAAGCCCTTTTGTCTTTTGGCTTTCAGAAATTCCTCTCAATTTATGCATACAAAAGAGAATGGTGCCAGAATAACTGCAAAAGATAATGGCAAGGACTTAAGACTGATCAACTTAAATCAGCATTTTTATTATTATTATTATTTAAACAAATCCAATACGCGGTAATCTCAATTATCATGATTGTGTGGTTGGTTTGGATACTTTTTGAGACTCATATATCATAATATTTTGTCCATTACCGATATCCTTTAAGGTAGGGTGGTCTTTATACTTTCTGCTAGGCCTGCAGTTACCTTTTTAGACTTTCCAGTGAATAGTGATGTGTCATTAGCAGAGAAATGTTTTTTTTTTTTAATGTATGTACAGTATAGATCATGTGTGTGGGGCCCGTGGCCCAGAGGCAGAGGGGCAGATAGGGAAAGGAGAGATCAGAGTGATGGTGTTATGAGCTGTAGCTGTTGACTGACACATGGCAATTCTTTTTCCCAAGATTATGGTTTCACTCTCTCTCTCTCTCTCTCTCTCTCTCTCTCTCACAGAGAGCTGTCCATGAACTGTTTCTCTCAAACTTGAAGCATTTCATGTGGCCAACCGCGGGCCCACACGTAGCCTTGTTTAGCAGCTCTTTTACACGATTTTAGGCAGCTCAATGCCTTTTGTTTGTATTGCTCGCTACCCTTTCAAGGCAAAAATCCATTTTAAGTTTTTGTGGTCGCATCAAAATCGATTAGTTCCATTTACCCAATTTACAAAATAATACAATCATAATAATAACAATAGAGAAAAAACCGTCGTGGTCCAGTTTTTATCATAAGGAACAAAAAATATATATATATATCTATATATGGATATGAGGAAATGGTTTAAAATATATATATATATATATATATATATATATATGGATATGAGGAAATGGTTTACGTGGCTAAAAAAAAATCTATATATAATTTAAGGTCCGTATTTGCTATGATTTTAATGGTTTTTAGAAGTAGAATCTACGTGGTTGAGTGGTATGGTTTTATTATGGGTAGTATTAAATTGGATATCTTCTAGGTTCAATGCAAAGAAAAAATATAAAAAAACACATAATAACCAAAGAAAGAAAAAAGAATAAGGATAATTTCACCAACTTATTCAATAGTTTAAACATATTCAATTAATGGTTTACTTTGTATTTTCGTATTTGTACATAAATTTTACTTTGAATTCTATTCTTTTATATTTAATTTCCACTTTTTTTTTTTTTAATTCATGTCCTTTATTTTGTTTTTAAATAAAAGTGGACTTTATGCTTACAATAAAAACTCTCAATTTTAACTTTGGCTTCTATGTAGCTTTATATATTATTAATTTTCATTCAACTGACATCCTCAATTTTTTTTTTTTTAAATTTTGATGTGGTCCTATTCTTTATTTAATTTTTTTTTTAAAATAATTTATTCTTCATTAAAATAGCAAATTTGACTCTTTGAATGTAAAGAATCAAAATCACCAGCTTTTTGATGCTGTTACAATAAATACAGTTTTTATTCATAATCATTTAAGAATTATGTTACCAAATAAAGAATTATGTTGATCTTATCTAAAAATTTAAATCTTTCCTACTTATAAAAAAAAAAGAAAAAGAATCCTCTTTTTTTAACTTTTGGAAATAAAATTTTTCAAACAAACAAAGTTCACCAACTTCAAACCTCAAACCAAAATTCACCAAAGCATATCTACCCATTTTATTAAATTAAATTACCAAATATTAAAAATTCAATCCAAATCTCCTATTCAGAAAGCAAGTAAACCCTGTAAAAATGAAATAAAATCAAACGGCGAGGAACACGGCACTTTAATACGTGTGACGGAAAACACGGAGACCATGATTAGCAGTCGGTCGGTCAGACACTCTGACCACGCTCTCACACACACACACAAAAAAGACCAAGTCAGCTGGTCAAACCCCTGCCGACTTCAATCAATCGGCGAAGGTTTTGATGTGAATCAAATTACTACTAATAATCTGAGCTGGAATTTTTTATTTTTTATTTTATTTTTTTGTGGATTCAAATGTTCAACGGTCAACATTCAAATCCTACAGCGTTCTAAACCTTCCACCTTTGATTTTGAACGTTTCCTAAATCTTCTTCTAACTTTACCAGCTTTGACCACCCGTGTATCATATTAAATTCATAGCTCACCGGCATTCACATATATATACATATGCCTCTCAGATTCTCCTCTAACATTCCATAGAAACAATCAGAAAAAAATATTCCTTCTTTCTGCTTTCAACTCTGTCTTTTCTCTGAAAAATTCACTTTCTAATACAAAACAAAAAACAATGATTCTTTCTTGGAGGAGAAGAAGAGCCGGCCGGAGAGCCAACAAGAACAGCGTTAACGACGACATCGACGGCACCGAAATGGAGATTACCATTCCCACTCATTTCCGGTGTCCGATTTCCCTCGATTTGATGAAAGACCCGGTCACCTTGTCTACTGGAATTACGTATGACAGGGATAGCATCGAGAAGTGGATCGAGTCCGGGAACCAGACATGTCCAGTGACGAACCAGGTTTTGAGCAGCTTCGATGAGATTCCAAACCACACAATTCGGAGGATGATTCAGGACTGGTGCGTCGAGAATGGGTCTCGAGGCGTGGAACGAATTCCAACGCCGAGAATCCCAGTAGCTCCGAGACAGGTCTTGGAGGTGTGCGAGAGAATAGGAATGGCGACGAGGCGGGGTGATGGCGTCAAATGTCAAGAATTGGTGGGAAAGATTAAAGCTTGGGGGAAAGATAGCGAGAGAAACAAACGTTGCATGGCAGAGAATGGAACAGGGTATTCCTTGTGTGCCACGTTTGAAGCTTTTTCAAGCTCATCATCAACGGAGAAACATGTTAGCTTGTTGGAGCAGATTGTTTCCGTATTGCCATGGATGTTCCCACTAGGTGTTGAGGGACAAGCCCTTTTGGGTTCTTCATCTTCTTTGAATTGCATTGTAGGGCTTTTGAGGGGAAAAGATCTTTCAGCGAGACAAAACTCTGTTTTGGTGCTCAAAGAGCTTCTTTCTCTGGATCAAAGATTCGTAAATAGCTTGGCAGAGATTGAAGGAGGTCTTGAAGCATTGGTTGGAATAATCAAGGAACCCATTTGCCCTTCAGCTACAAAAGCTGCTCTAACATCGATTTTCTACATGATTTCTCAATCCAAAACCTGTGAGAAAACTAGGTTGAGATTGGTGGAAATGGGTTTGGTTTCTTTGCTGTTGGACAATATTGTTGATGGAGAAAAAGGTGTTTGTGAAAGGGCTTTGGGGGTTTTCGATGAGATTTGCAATTGCAAAGAAGGAAGAGAGAAAGCTTATGAGAATGCTTTAACGATGCCTCTTTTGGTCAAGAAGATTCTGAGGATCTCACAGACGTCCTCAGAGTTCTTGGTCTCTGTACTTTGGAAACTATGCAAGAACGAGAAGAGAAATGATGAAGGAAGCGTTTTGGTTGAGGCTCTTCAGTTGGGGGCTTTTCAGAAGCTTTTGGTTCTCTTGCAAGTTGGTTGCGATGAGAGAATTAAAGAGAAAGTCACTGAGTTGTTGAAATTGTTCAATCTTCATAGAGGTCGATTGGATTGCAGTGATTCCTCCATGGATTTCAAGTACCTCAAAAGGCCTTTTTGATTTTTGTACCAAAAAAAAAAAAACAATACATTAGGATATTTTTGTTTTCTTTGTGTTAGAGAAGAAAAAAATGTACAAAAATGTATACACACAGAAATCTTTATACATATACCATTCAATTTTTCAGTAATTTGTAGTACAGTCTTCAGAATTCGTTCTCATGGACCATCATAGTTTGATCAGTCCAAGAGTTTACCATATTAAAATTTCTGAGAAGATTAATATATTTCAGTTAAAGAACCTTAATTCATAAGATAATTAAATTGCAAAAATTAGTAAATTTCCTTAAGATTTAAAAAAAAAAAAAAAAAAGAATCTGGGGAAGCAATGAAGACTGAGACAGTGACTCGGAAAAAAACGAAAAAAATGGGAGACTGATGGCATGCTTTAATACGCATAGAAATTAGAAAGCAGGTGTAATTGCTCTCAACTTTTCGTTGAACCAACCACATAATTTGGGCAACTATACCAAGGGAGTGGAGCAAGTGGTAAGTGGTAGGTGGTAGGAGCTGACTTTCCTATCGCATCTATTTGTAGGAGTTATATGTTCGAGTTTTAATAGTGCCACTTTGTATTTTGGAATGGACGTCGTCCATAGACTAATTGTTACATGGTTTCCATAAAAATTGTGAACAGTCATAGATATTAATGGTCCATAGTCTCCTTATCTCCTGGATCGAAAATACCCACACCAGGAGACTCATGTATTGTTCACCGAAAAAACTACTTGGGCAACTGACCTAAAAGAGGCAACTATAGAACTGGGATGGGTTTGGACCGTTTAGGGCATCAGCCCACCAAGCTAATTCTGGGTTATTCTTCATGAGGTGTGTATGAAGTCCAAATGATGGCCCAAATAGCATTCCCCATCCAGGTAATTCTGTACTTTATTGCTTATTTAGCTTGTGATATTATTTTCTTCTTAGACCCACCAAGTAAATTACAATTGTTCTTTTTTTTTTTTTTTCTTTTCTTTTTTTGTTATCTTCATTAGGGTTATGATGTTGGAGTTGATTAATAACGCAAAGCTTTGAATTATTAAGATGGAAGTGTGGAGAACTTGGATTTTTTAATCTGACATGTTACATTTTGAAAACATCTAATTATTTCCTTGGTCATGTATAGCACCACATGAGTCATCAGACAAACATAATGTCTGTGTGTTCATCAATCAAGTGGAGTAGACTAATAAATGCAGAGTTGACTAATAGTTAAAAGACTTAAAAGAAAGCTTTTTTTGGTTCAAACTGGGTGGTATAGCTATCATGAAATCAATAAAAATGGTTCAAATTTCGTGGTATAGCTATCATGAAATCAATAAAAATGGAATGTTGACTTGACGCATAAATTAAGGATCTGGACATGCATATCCATTTAATTAAGCTGCTCGTCCGAGCAAACTCAAGATTTGTACATTAGACTGTATATGTACCTCCATATGCTACTATCTTAGATTTTACCTGCCTAGTTGTTCACATTTTGAGGGCCGATAATTAAAATCAAGTGTGCTCCTCAGTTGTTTAATAATAATTAAGTTGCAAATGGCCTTAGGCAAATGGAGTCCAACATTGAGCAATTGGTTAACTTTCAATACAAATTAAATGGGTATATGAATAATTAGTTTGAAGCCTAACAAGATTCAGTACACATTTCGTAGTTTATGTACTCAAAAAGTCTTGATCTCTAAGCGATCTTCATCAAACATATACAGGCCCCCACTATGGACTCCACACATAAACCCAAGTCTTTCTATACCTATCTCTTCTTTGTTTTCATCCTCTTTTCCACAAATCTATTCACTCTGTTTCTCTCCTCCACCTGCTATTCCTCTTGTTCTTTTCAACCTTTCTTTGCCACCACCACCGCCGCGGAATCATCGTCGGACGACGTCTCCAAAATCACATTGAACCTCCCACCGGAATTCAATACCTTCACATCCGGACAAAAACCACCACTCGGATACAAAGCCGACATTGGTTCCGACACCATCTACCCTCCGGTAGGCGGTCCATGCACCCATTTTCCCGACGAACTTCGCCGCTACATGTCTTACAAAGTTAACGGCTCGTGCCCGGACGACGAGCTCCTAGCACAGAAGCTCCTCCTCAAGGCTGCGAGCCGCTACCAAGCCGGCGATGCCGTCCGGCTGCTTCACCCAATTACTTGGAGCCCAAGCCACTTCCAACCAGCTTATGGTCTATACCTTCTGATTCATCTGTGGTATGGACGGCTTACAAATGCAAGAACTATGATTGCCTCGTCAACCGGAAGCGAAACCAGAAGGGTTTCGACGACTGCATAGACTGTTTCGATCTTCAAGGAATTGAGTAAACCCGCTGGATTCGATGGAGAAGCAATAACAGTTTGGATTTCAGTATCGACGGAGTTTTAGCGACGAAGAAGCCCGGAACGATTCGTATCGGGCTAGATATTGGCGGCGGAGTCGCGAGCTTCGCGGTGAGAATGATGGAGAGGAATATAACCATTGTCACAACTTCCATGAACTTTAATGGTCCCTTCAACAGCTTCATAGCTTCGATAACACTTTGGATATAGTTCACTTCATGCACATGCTGAGTAATTGGATTCCCAGTACGCTTTTGCACTTCTTGATGTTTGATATATATCGAGTTTTAAGGCCTGGAGGGCTATTCTGGCTTGATCATTTTTTCTGTGTGGCTGATCAGTTCGAGGATGTTTATTGGCTGATGATTGAGAGCATTGGATTCAATAAGTTGAAATGGGTTGTTGGAAGGAAACTTGATCGGGGACCACAACTAAGGCAGATGTACCTTTCGGCTTTGATGGAGAAGCCATTGAACAACTCTTGGTGATCATTTTTATTATTATTATTTTTCTTGATAATTTTTTCCCCCTTGTGCTCACCAATTTATTAATAAATTTTAGATAAACTCATTTTTCTGCATTTTACTCTTTTTTTTCTTTCTGTTTTATTTTTATTTTTTTAAAAATTAATTGTAATTTGATACTTTTCTAATTTACAGGGTTTTTAATTTAAATTTTTAACTTTTTAAAAGTAGCAATTTAAATCTTTGATTTTTTTTAATTTATTGTAGATTAGCTCAGTATATTCAATTTGGCCAAACAAATTAGTAATCTTTCTATTTAGAAACCTGTTTCTACAATGAAATTGAAAGCAGTAGAGCATGTAAGAAAAAGAGATGAAAATAGTGTAAACCATATTGTTATCAATTTGTCTAAATTGAAAACTGAATCAATATACTAAAAAGTAAAAATATCAAAGGTATCAAAGTGCAATTAATTTTTAAATTTTATTTATGTGAAGCTTTAATTAATTTCACTTAGTTTTTTTTTTCAAAAATAATCAAAACTTCATTAAGAGACAACAAAATTACATAAATTAGATTGAATAGAATGAAGAAGCTACTTCGGCCCCCCTCTATCCAAGATTCAAACAAAGCCAAAGACAAATTAAGCATATGTAGCCAACCTATGAGCCACTTTACTTGCCTCCCTACCTATATATGTTAAAAAAAAAAAAAAGGAAAAAAAAATGAAAAAAAAATTCCATCCAAAACCAGAAATAATTGTCTGTATGTAAGAATAAAAAAAATATTTTAATCTAGTGTAGACCATTTATTTATCAAGAGCTGAAATATTATTTCCTTAAAAAAAAAAAAATCTGAAACATTATTATGTCATTTTATATTGAAAATTCAACAAATTTAACCCTAAGCAAACTCTTGTCTCAAAAAATATTCTTAATAATTGTACTAGTGAGTAAGAATAGAAGTAATTTTAAACTTATCAAATTTATCAATCAAAATTTTGGTATGGTAACAAAGAATGACGATATTATTTTATTGGATTTACATTTAATTCCACTATTTTATGATATTATTAATTTATCGATAATTAATAATCTGTACATTATGAATATAAAACGTTTGGTACATATAGTATTACACAAAGAATAATTAATCTTAATCACACAATTAGAAAAAAGTGCCACATGTCATGAGATGACTATGCGAGTTTAGTTCGGTTTTTTTTTTTTTTCGAGACAAGAGTTTGCTTATGTTTTTTTTTTTTTTTTTTTTTTTTTTTTTTTTTTTTCCCTTGTTTTTTTGTTTTTCTGTTTTTTTTTTGTTTTTTGTTTTTTGTTTTTTTCTTTTCTGAACAAAGAGTTTACTTAGGTTAAAAGATCAAAAAGTAAGGTAGTTTAGAAAATAACCTTTGACGGCCAATAGATCGACCATCGATTATCGATCTCCATGGCTAACACCGAAAGAATCAAAAAGAAGAAGCACAAGAGTCCCGTTTTCCATCAATTGCCATGGCTATCAAAACAAACAAAAAAATCAAAAAAAGGAAAGAAACAGAAGCAAAAACGAGAAGAAGAAGGAGAGGACAGATTCACAGGTTTACCAGATTCCATAATCAATCACATATTTTCTTTTCTTCCAACCTTCATTACTGCTCGTATGAGTGTTCTTTGCAAGCGTTTGAGAGACCTAGCGATTTCCAATAATTCAGTATTATACATAACAAGTCGACCCAGATTCTCAAAGTTCCTAGACAACTATTTGAAATTCCACTACAACAACTTAGAGATTATTCAAAGATTTAAGCTTCACATCAAATACTATGGAGCTGTTGGTGAGACGGATAGGATAAACGGCTGGCTAAGAACTATTCTCAATCGGTGCAAGTTTATCAAGGAGATGGATATCTGCATCAAACATAATTACTGCTTGAACGGCCGTGATTTGCTTAATTCGAAATCCTTAACTGTTTTGAAGCTTGAATATGTGAAATTGAAAGCTCTTTGCCCTGTTTCTCTTCCATCCTTAAAAGCTGCCTTTTTCACGAATGTCCATATGTATGATAATCATACGCTTCAAAATCTACTTCTGGGTTGTCGTTTAATCGAAGATTTGATTCTTGATCGTTGTTTGGTTCCCAATAATATTGATATGGTTTCGGATTCCAATCTCAAGTCCTTTGAAATCCGTAACCAATTCTTGCTTTTTAAGGATTTGAAGGAGGGGTTTCTTTTGAGAAATTCCCATATTGAGAATTTGAGATTGGACTCTTGTAGATTATTACAAAGTTTGAACATTCAGTGTCAGATGCTAAAAGTCTTGGTTTTGTGTGGTTGCGGGGATGAATACAAGGATGAGGCCATTAACATTGACACTCCAAATTTGGTTTCCTTCACTATTGAAGGTTGGAAAACTTTGCCCTCCAACTTTTCGATAACAGCTCCCAATCTGTCTGAAGCCAGTATCAAACTTGTTGAATCCAATAACTATGACATCAACTGGTTTGTAGGTCTGTTATATTTTCTTCGAAATTTCAAGGACTTTAAGGGTAGATTAAACCTGGAAGCTCAAGAACGGGTACATGTTTTTCTTTTTTAATTATATATATATATATATTTATTTACAGAGGTTCATTTAATTCAATTTGATAATCAAGTACTCTGATTTGTGGAATGTGGGTATATGAGAAATTATTCTTAGTGGTGTTTTTCGGAGACGAATTCACTAGTTTTAAATTAAGTATAAATACCCCTTTTTAAAGTTAGATGAAAGATTATTAAGTAATTGCAAGTTAATTTTATGTGATGTTATTAATCTGGTTTGTTTGATTTTTATTTTTGTATGCAAATTATAGGAGGCTCTATTAATCCCAAGACAGTTGAGAAGTATAATTGATGTCTGTCCTTTGCCAAATCTAAAGCATCTAAACATACGAGCGCCTTGTTGGACAAGTAATCCAGAGTGGAGGGAAGTACTGCTTTTCTTGTCGTCACCATCTCTAGAGACTTTATCAGTAGATGGAAACTTAGTTTCATACTTGGATTTTGCAATGACTAGCTAGTTCAGAAATTATTATTATTATTTTATATATATATTTATATATATATATATATATAACTCTAAAATTCTATTGTTTTGTTTCTTTTTTAATATAATACTAATTTTATTGTTTTGTTTTTGGTTCTATGTATATTCGGATTTGTTTAATATAACACTAAATTTTTATTGTTTTGTTTTTGGTTTTATGTATATTGTGGTTTGTTTTCTTTTATATATACACTTTAGATCTGTGGATTAATTGCATTTTGATACAATTAACTTGTAGATTTTGCAATTTAGGCTCTCCATTTTTAAAGTAGCTATTTAGATTATTAAGTTTTTTAAATTTATTACAAATTAATCTAATTTCTAATTTTGACCCAAAAAAATTAATAATAGTTCTATACAGACACTTGTTAAAAAAAAAAAAAAAAATCTTCTTATCATGTCAATAGACCCTAAAAAGATTAAAGTGGTTAATGAGAAGAAAGCAAAACTGTTACTGTTAACAAGGAACAATGATAATATTATGTTTATGCTTTTATTGTTTGCAACAAACAATGATAATATCATGGATTGATGTTGCGATATCATAGAAAAGACTAAATATATATATATATATATATAATATTTTGCTAGATCTACTTTACTACCCTCAAATGATCAAAAAAAACTTTACTACACTTAAATGAAACCAAACTAAGAGTAACAAAATGCATTTAGCCCTACAATTATTAATTAATTTGTAAAGAAATAATATTTTTTTGGATGAAAGAGTAAATCTCAACCACACACTTAGAAAAAAGTGCCACATGTCATGAGTTGATTGGAAGTTAAATTAGGTTTAGTAAAGAAACCTTCACCCAAATAGATCGGCCATCGCTCATCAATCTCCATGGCTACCAAAAGAATCAAAACAAAGAACAAAACAAAGAAGAAGAAGAAGAAGAAGAAGAAGAAGTCGCTCAGCAATCCCATCGACCATCGATCGCCATGGCTACCCAAAGAAACACAAAAAGAAATAAACATAATGGAGAAAAGGAAGAAGAAGAAGAGCAAGACCAATTCACAGATTCCATAATCCATCACATTTTTCTCATTTTTCCAACCTTCATTCCTGCTCACAAGCATGAGTATTCTTTGCAAGCGTTTGAGAGACGTCTTGGTTTCGAACAATCCCGTATTGAACATCTCAAGTCGACCCAGATCCTCCAATTTCCTAGACAACCATTTGAAATTCAACAACTTGGAGATTCTTCAGAGATTTAAGCTTTGAAATGGATTACCATGAAGCTAAAGGTGATAGTGATAGGATAATCCGTTGGTTAAGTAGTAGTCTTAACTAGAGTAAGTTTATCGTAGAGATGGATACTGTATAAAATCTAATAATAATTAGTGCCTGAACTATAGGTTGCTCAAATCAACATCTTATACTATTTTGAAGCTTGAGAGATTGAAGTTGGAACCGCTTTGCCTTGAAAACTGCCTATTTCAAGAAAGTCGCTATGACTGGTAAAAAAAAAAACACTTCCAAATCTATTTATGGGTTGCCCTTCAATTGAGGATTTGAGGATTTGATTCTTGATTCTTGTTTTGTCTCCAATAATGTTGTTATGGTTTCCAATTCGACTCTCAAATCCTTTGAAATCTGTAGTCCTATTTGTATTCGTCGCTTAATTAGCATTATTAGAATCTACTGAAGCTGTGAATTTGGAGTCTTTTGTAATTGATTCTGCAGCACAATTGGAAATAATGTATGCTTGTGAAAGAGTGAGACAGATGTGGATAAGCAACGCAATGATTGGTAAGGATTGGTAGGAAAGCTTGCTTTTGAGGAATTCCCAGATTGAGAATTTGAGATTGGATTATTATGGATTCAAATGTTCGAATATTAAGAGTCAGCTGCTAAAGGTTTTGGTTTTATGTGAAAGAATTTATCTTTATTATGCATATCGAAAATATATATATATATATAATAAATTCAATTAAAATATAAAATGCTAACCTTCAAATGTTGCCATTAATAAATTAGATTTTTAATTCTGTAAAATAGAAAATAACCTAATAATAGTGTCTATGGACACACTACTCTCAAACCACTCTCAAACTGATTTCTGAAAACCCTAATCACATAACAAAATATGGTATGTATCTGCTTAGTAGCTCTAGACCTTTTATAGCTTATGCAAGTCAGACTTACCCATTAATTTTAATATACACAAAATTAATAATAATTTAACAATATAATAATAATAAAAATATGAGTAAGTTAAAAATGGACTTTAAAGAGAGTTGATCCTCCAGTTCAATAGGCTAACCAGAATATTACAGAGAGTGCATGACCAAGGGTCCTACTACGAAATAATAAACAAATCAATCCTATTAATGACATAAATGGACCCTGTAAGTGAATAATCGATTATACTAAGTCCACAAATATTTATCTAACATTGTGTTGTCGTAAAAAGGAAGATGAGATTGAGGAAATTAACATTGATACACCAAGTTTGGTTTCCTTTATTACTGAAGGTTGGAAATATTTGCTCACCAAGTGTATGATAAAAGCTCCCAATCTGTATGAAATCAGTATCAAATTTGTTAAATCCACTTACTCTAATACCAACTGGTTTATGGGGCTGATATATTTTTCTTCAACATTTCAAGGACTTTAAGGGTCGATTAAACCTGGAGGCTCAAGAACAGGTAAGTATATTACATCTATACCGGCTCAATTAGTTCAATTTGTTAATTTTTCTGATGTGTTTTTGTGCTTGTGAAAAAATCCTCACTGTCACAATTGGTCTGACTTGTAGAATGTGGATCTGTGAGAAATCTGATTCTTAATAATGTTTGGTGAAAAGGAATTTGTGGGGAACTAATTCCCAAAACACAAATTTGGAACCAGAGTATACCAATACTCTTTATATTTAGATGAATGATTTTTAAGTTAATTGTATTATTGATTTTGTGATGTGTATTATTGATTTTGTGATGTTATTAATTGGTTTTTGTTATTGTATGCAAATATAGGAGGCTCTATTAATTCCGAAAGAACTGAGAAGCATAAATACTTACTGTCCTTTGCCAAATCTAAAGCATCTAAGCGTAGGAGGGCCTTGTTGGACAAGGAACCCAGTGAGGATCGAAGTCTTGCTTTTGTTGTCATCATCATATCTTTAGGGACCTTATCACTGATGGAAACTTAGTTCCATATTCGGATTTTGCATTGACTTAGCTAGTTCATAAATTATTATTATTATATAAATAATTGTATAATACTAAATTTTCTCAACAACACAATAAGAAAAAAAAAAAAAAAACAAAAACCAAAAGTAAAAGCAGCCACGTAATTAGAAATCAGGATGTCCATGTGCAAATTTTTTCTGAAATCTATTTAGACGGAAAAAAATAAAGGAACTGAACTGATTTAAAAAAATTAGAGCTTTAAATACAATAAAAAAGGCCCTTAATCACTGAGTTATTATTTTTTCTCGTTTTCACAAAAAATAATAATAATCATAATAACCTAGTTAATTAAGACGGTTAATGGCTCTACCTGCATATTATATACATACCCATTTTAAAAGTCATTTAATTTTTTTCTCCACTTTTAAAATTTTTCTTTTTCCCTTGAAACTTATGAGGTCATTAAGGCCATTGTACATAAAAACCCATTTTAGTAATAATAAAATTATAAAACACATATATAAAAAAATCAATGTAAAACTCATTGATCAGTGCTAATCGCTATTCGAATTCCGATTAATTCTTGATCCAAAATAAAATTATAATTTTATTTAAAGTTGAAATTTGTCTGATAATGAACACTGATATTTTATATTATATATATATATACACACACATATATTATATTTTAAAAAGATATTGAAAAAGGATAGTCCACGGTACAAGATAGAGGACTCGGAGAAGTAAGCAAATGCAAATTTGTTTTGTTTTGTTTTACAAAATATTAAAACCCAATTTCCTTATTTAAACAAATTGATTACCTTTATATATATAACAAATATTAATCACAATAAACCTAGGAAAAAGACCCTAAACACAATTACATTGTCGATCAATTACTGATGTCGTTGGATTCTAGCAGAAATAAAGATAGATCAGAAAACTTTCCGTAGAGAAAAAGAACCTATATATATATATATCATCCTTCTAGCTCAAGAAATCCCATTGATCTCCATGGCTACCAAAAGAATCAAATACTACCACCAAGAAGAAGAAGACCGATTATCAGAATTACCAGATTCTATAATCTATCAAATATTCTCGTTACTTCCCACATACATTCTTGTCCGAATGAGTGTTCTTTCCAAGCGCTGGAGACACCTCTGGCTTTCAGATTCCACATTATATGTCGACGACTCTGTACCTCTGTGTATTCGATTTCGACGGAGACACAAATTACTGAACTTCGTAGACAAGTATCTGAAGCACCACAACAATCACATGCTACAAAGATTTAAGCTTGTCATGCATTACTATGGATCAGATCAACGGATAGATTCTTGGCTTGAAAAAATTATAAAACAGAACAAGTCCATCAAAGAGATCGATGTCTGTCTCACATCGGGTTATAGAAACAAAGACTACTGCTTAACAGAAAACATTCTCAATTCGAGATCATTAACAGTTTTGAAGCTCGAAAATATGATATTGGTAGCCCTATTCCCTGTGGAACTTCCTTCATTGAAAGCTGCCTTTTTTAACAATGTCTCAATATTAGATGATAAGACACTAGCTAATCTACTTTTGGGTTGCTCTTCCATTGAGAAATTGCTTCTTTCTCATTGTCGTTTCACAAAGGGAATTGTGTTTTCGAATTCGAATATAAAGTCCTTGGAAATCTATCAATGTAATGGTTTACGTGCAGGAAGAATTCAAGTTGAAGCTGTGAATCTCGAGTCTTTTGTATATAAGGGAAGTTTAATGTCTATATATTCCGAAGCTCATAAGTATAGAGACCAAGGTATTGATATCTCTGCTTGTGGAAGACTAAGAAATTTGTGTGTATCGAACACAGTGCTCGATGATCAATGGTTGATAAGCTTGTTCTCGAAACATGTTGAGCTTGAGAGATTGAAGTTGGACAACTGCTCTGGTTTGAAACATATAAATATCAAAAGTGAGAAGCTGAAAGTGTTTATTTTGTGTGGTTATGGAAAAGAAACTAACAAGGTTGAGTCCACAACTATAAATGCACCAAATTTAGTTTCCTTCATGTTTGAAGGTTATCGTACTATTTCCAACTTTTCAATGAAGGCTCCGAATCTGATTGAACCAAGAATCAAACTTGTTAGGAATTCTACATTCTATGATACAGATTGGTATGTAAATCTGATCAAGTTTCTTCAATATTTTGATGGATCCAACAGTCGACTAAGCCTGGAAGTTATGGCAGAGGTATGTATGCACATATATAGGCTCAATTTGTTAAACTGATTTTCGATTTCTTATAAATTTCACTCAAAATGTTTTTTATTTCATATATTGAATTGAAGATTATAATTGGTTTTGCATAATATAGGAGGCTCTATTAATTCCAGAGATATTGAAAGAAGTTTGTCATCAACCCCTGCCTACTCTGAAGCTTCTAAAGGTAAAGGCACCCCCTAAATTGACCAAGAGAAGTCCAGTGTTGAAAGATGCATTGCATTGGTTGTCACCATCTCTAGAGACTCTATCGATACAACCATAGTGTTATATATAATTGTTTCTCTTATCCAAAATATTGGACAAATTTTTGTCTTGGATTCATCTTAGTGTTATATACAGTGGTTACTCTCAACAAAAATTTGTTCAGAATTCTAGCATAAAGAATAATCAATGTACAGTACAGATTATATTCCTATGTATATATAAATTTGATTTAATGGGAATATTATTTAAATGTATGAATAGCAACTATGTATACTATTTATATATCAATATGACAAATGCAAAAGGTTTTCAGTTTTCAGCATCTAGATTTTTAGTCAAGATTTTCTTTATTTTTGTTTTCGGTTTGGTATTTATTAATGACCATTTGAGTGAGGTGGAGAGAGAAAGAAATTTATAGCTTCAGTATGTAAACTTGGTTAGGTATGAAAATCATATGGCATCTACAGTCCTCCAAGTATGTTAAATTGTAAATATTAATAAAGAATAATGGTGAGGTTTTAGTTAAGAGAATTTTTGGTTATATAATTTTCAAATCTTTGTTTTATTTATTTCTTCTTTAAGCCTATAACTGTGTGAGAGTGTCTAACTATCATAAGCTAGTTCTATACAAGAAAAAGTGGAAAATTTATTACGAGAAATTTTGAAAAGTGAAAACCAGAAGCTGAAAAGTTACAAACATTAGTTCATTGTTACACATGACGAATATCAGTGTCAAACATTAGTCCTAAAATCTAGTCCGGTGGTTCAACTATTTAATTTTTCGATAATAAGTTTTTGTAATCTTGATCCATAAAAAAGGTAGTTAAACGTGTAATTAATTAATTAATGTGTATATATATGTGATAGAAAACTCTGTACAGTTGATATACTCTGTTTTGAAAACTCTGCTTTGCAAAAACTTTAATGAACTTGGGTCTGAAATCCAATATTCATATTCTTGTGCATGTATATCATTAATGTACAGGTATTCCCAAAGACCCTTTCCTGGTCCTAGCTACTATATAGAACATGTATATAAAAAGATAGTATGTATATGTATACATATAAAACTTCATCAACTTCACATCAACACCATGGCCATGTACAGGATATCAGAATTTCCAGATCCTATCATCCACTTTTGATGTCATTTCGACGAGACTCCTTTCCAAACATTGCAGAAGAATTTCAGCTCATATTGAGGTCTTATATTTTGTGAAGGGCCAACGAAACAGGTTCTTAAACTTTGTACACAATTGTTTGATCTTTCTCAAGGTGAGTCTGTTATGTAGCTAGATTTAAGCTTGAAATGGATTATAATTTCAGACACGAAGATGATGATTGCATAAATAGATGGTTAAATTTTGCACTTCAGAGAATTGATCTGAAGGAGTTGGATATCTCTTTCAAACCAAATTGCGACGAATACTATTGCTTACCTCAGTCTGTCTATAAAGCAATATCCTTAACTCACCTTAAGTTGGAAAGTTTGAAGTTGCATGCAACGAGATTCCACATCGAGTTTCCCTCTTTAAGAGCACTCTTTGAATAAAATTCTTGTTGATGATGTGTACACTTGAAAATATAATTTCTGCACACCCTATTATTGAGAATTTGCATTTAAATATTTTTCATGCCGCTCTAAGCCAAATTGATATTGCTACAGCTTGTGTAACAAAGAAGAATGTCTCATTATCTTATGTTGAATTAACCCATACATGGTTGGATAATCTTGTTTTTCGACTTCCTCAACTCAATATTTTGTTTTTGCGTGGCTCTGTTATGGTTTGAAACACATCAGGATCTATAGTTATAGACTGAAAATCTTTATTTTAGATCTCAATAATAGCATTGAGGCCCCATGTAGTACACCAAATTTAGCTTATTTTAGATATGAAGTTGATGAACGTTCGAAGTGTTCGTTGAACTCTCCCAATATTTCGGAAGCAAAGATGAATCTTTGGAACCACATGTTTATCTGTGATGCATATTGGTATTCTGATCCAGTACTGTTTCTTTTTCACCTGTATTTCTTGAAGAAATTGAGCCTGATTGTCTTCTTGGAAGAGGTAATAATACATCTATCTCAATTAGTTAAGTCAATGTTGAATTGGCTAAAGTAACCATTTTTTTTTTTTCCCCCTTGATTTTGTGTTTAACTCTATGTAGGCTTTCATTATACCAAAAAATGTGAGGAATTGGATCCGAAGTTCGACTTTGCCTGGTTTGAAGCATCTGGAGGTAGATATAAATGATTCAATGGGAAGCAATTATTCAGAATTGATTGAAACTGTGTTTTGGTGTGCACCTACTCTGGAGACCTTTGCATTAATAAAGTAACAGCAGATTATAATTTCTACAAAGTTGCAAAGTTTGAATTCAATTGGATTTTGCAATCAGAGCAATTTAGAATTCTCACACATTTAATCCAATTACTCTGTGAATTATCAAAACAGTTTGTATTATATATATATATATATAATATAACATATGGTTTCATTTTTATGGCAAAACATTTTCTTTGGATTTGAAGGACAACAGGCCTCCTGCCTTAGAAGACAGAAAAAAATTACATAGTAATTCCCAAAACTACACTATTAAATGTAAAAAAACCTATTTCAAAGAAGAACAAATAGATAGTGTAAACAATGTAAATAAAATCTATGCTTTCTTTTCCTATAGAATATGAAACTCAACAGAGTAAATGGTAGCATAAAATTTGAATTTAAAGTTTGGAAAGTAACGAAGAACAGGGGAAAAAAATATGGCAAATTAATAAGCAATGTGTCATTGCTGTTACACGTGGCAAATTTTTTTATTTATCAATAGATGTAAAATTGTTTATTAAATGAAGTAGATAACTCTATTCTTATTGTATATAAATTTTTAAAATTTGCCCGAACAGAAAATAGATGTGAACAATCTCCACCAAAAAAAAGAAGTATAATTTGGCTTTTGTTTACCAAAAAAAAAAAAAAAAAATCTAATATGATTTTTTTGTACTTCTAAATTCAACAGTAAGGGCCCCCAAATAAAAATTCCATATTAAAATTAATTTATATATTTTTAAAACTTTTCATCTAATATTCCTCAAAAAAAAAAAAAATCATCAAATAATAAAATAGGTATAATTTTTGTTTGGGAAACATAAAATTTTTGACTTTTATAGAATTATGTATCAACTTCAGTTCAATATTTATATCTATATAATTGCTTTTTTTTTTTTTAATATTTGTTAATTATTAAATTATATATTTCCATATTTGCATTAATTTTTTGGGAAGTTTGTTTGCATTAAGTCTTTAAACAGTAAAAAATAAAAATAAAACAAAAACTTCCCTTTTCATGAATTTTTTTCCCATCTTTTTCTCACTCTGTTATCTGTTTGCTAGGCCCTAGAAAAATCTCATAGGTAAACCATTTTGTGATTTCTAGCATTATTTATTGAAGGATTTCTAAACCAAGAATGTCTTCCTTCCTTGTTTTATCCATTGGAATTTTTTGGTGTGCACCAAATCTTGAGAGTAATGAAATAGAACGAATTCAACAGAGAAAGATTGATTATTAAGTATAGATAATCTCAATAAGTGCTCCAAATGTTTTATCTGTTTTTATATGCACTATGTTAACTTGTATTCCAAGAAACCTTTATGTTAGCTTTCTAACTTAGTTTCAAAAGTATATTTATCATAACAACCATCTTTTTTTTTGTTGAAGGAAATAATAGTGTTTATATGCAATCATATAATAGGAAAGTTACCAAAATTGCAAGATTTGATGTCATTCATCAAGCTAAAAGTAATTCATTGATCAAAATAAATACACTCTACCAAAAAACAAAAAACACAAAAAAAAAAAACCCCCTTGGTTTATCTATTATCTATGTCAGCTTTTCTCTCCCCATTTCAAACCTTTCTAATTCCTCTCCTCTCTTCTCTCTTTCTTTTCCTTCACTCTCTTCCTTCTCTACGTTTCTCCTTCTTGCACAAACTCTCCCCTTCTTTTTCTCTCATTGTAAAAAAGTTTCTCTCTTAGTTTCTATATTTACATTTTTCTCTCCACCTCATCTCCTTCATTCTCTCTTCACTTTCTCTCTCTCTTATTCCTTTTTAGTTCTTCTCTCTGTATACTCCTTCCCACACCTTTTCACTACTTTCTTTCTACACTTCCACTACATTCTTTTCCACCCTCCCTACTTTCTCCCCACTTTCTTCGGTTTATCAAAAGACTTTTTTGTGAAGTCTAGCCTCACCACCACTGCACCGACAGTGTGAAGACTGCTCAGCCACCATTGTTGACAATGGATGCTGCAATTAACACCGAAAATGGTTTGCCCAACAATTGTGGGCACCTGTCAGAAGAAGTTGAAAATGGAGGACATGCACCAAATTTGTAAGCCTATCAATAGGCTCCATCCCGTTGCATGCAAGCCAAGCTCCCAAGTGAGGAGTAGTGAGAGTAAACTCCGAGAGAGAGAGTGTTTAAGTTCCAGAGAGAGCTTGAAAGAAGAGTGAGTAATTCCAGAGAGAATTTGACAGTGTAGAGAGAGGTTCCACGTGAGAATCCTCCACGAGAGAAGTTTTTATTTTTGTATTATATTTCCAAGAGAGTAATAGAATCCTTTTTATTTTTCTTCTCATATTTCTTCTCTAAAGTGGTCAGAGAACCACAACATTTTTCTCTATTTCTCTACCAACTTCCTTCTCTATCTATAGTCACCCTCCATTCTCTCTAATTTCTCTAGCATTTCTTCCTAGCTTATTTCTATGGTCACGGCCACAGGAAAATTCATTTGTTTCACAGGCTAGAAATGCCAAATTTTAGAAAATTCCATTTATGTCCTTTACTACATTAATTACAATAAGCTTATAAGTATTTTCATATTAGTATTTTGTTACATCTATAGTACTTGCTAATACAAAATTTTGGATTCTTAATATTTACTTGTTCAAAATTTTTTAGTATTTTTTTCTCTAATAAAATAAATTCTTATTAAATTTTATAATTTTAATTTTAGCTTTTTTAGAATTTTTTAGTTATACGCATTTTAGTTTTTTTCATAGTTAAATTTTACATTAATTTGGAATTCTTAAAAAAATAGTTTTTTGGGGCAATTTTTACAAAAATATAATCGATTTTGATAAAGGTATATATAGCTTGAATAATATAAAAATAGTTTACTTTTATATTCATAGTGTTCTTTTATTTTTTCAATTACCTTTTATATTCATAGTATCAATTTTGTCTGTTTAAAATACATCAGCTTTTTTCTCCTCCTTCTTTTTTTTTTTTTTTTTTTTTAAATTATTTTAACAAAATTAGTAGATTCCAATAGTATTTTTTTTATTTATAATTTTATTTATTTTTAACCTACCAAGGACATAAATGGAATATAATAAAATTAGGCACTATAACATGTGAAACAAACAATTTACCCATAGGCAATAATAAGAAAGAAACAAGAGAGTAAAGAGAAATCAAAGAGAAAGTATAGAGAAATCAAAAGATAAACTGAGAAAATAAAGTATGAAATTAGAGAGAAAAAGAAAAAGAATGTCGTGAAAAAGTGAAGAAAAAAAAAAGAGTGAGAAAGTAAGGACAGGAAGTAAAGAGATAAAACAAAAAGAAAGTAGAGAGATAAATCAAAGAGAGAAATTAGAAAGACAAAGAAGATAGATAAGTGAAATAGAGAAACAGAGAAAGAGAATAGAGAGAAAAAAATGGAGAAAGTAAAGCAGAAAGAAAAAATAGATAGGAATTGTGGAGATGGGAAAGTAAAAGAAAGATTGAAGAGGCAGTGTTGAGAGGAAAAGAAATGAGAGAAAGAAAGCAACCCACCACACACACACAACACACACAGGAGAAAGAGCCCTGTGGCAAACCCCCAGTGGTCTCTTCTCTTAAACAAAAATAGTATCCATTTTTACATTCACTTCATCCTTATACATGCTATACAACCAGATCCAAAAACATTACAGTCAAAGAATTTACGTTAATTTGCACAGCAAATCACAAATCCCTCCCCTCCTTGTACAAGTAACTGAAGAAGCTTTTTCTATTAACATTCATAACCAAAGCAAAGGACCGACTCTACTCTACATGATCAGAGAAATGAGAGTTAATGTTTAATTTCCATGCTCAACAGCTTCTCATTTCATAATTTCCATATAATATCTACTGAAAATGCATATGATATTTCAAAAGGTTAAAAACCTAATAGCATCTGCTGAATTTACTCATACTGATTTTGTTATATTTATTTTTGTTTTCTAATATTACTTCATACTATATCTATACTCTTTCAAGAAGTCACCAATAGTCATCAACTGAGGAATAAAGATCATATGGGTGTTGGGGCTTGGCAATATCATATGTCTATAAATGTAGATGCATTGTTGTTGGCATATTTTAGGTATTTATGTATGTGTGAATGCATATCAATTAATTACCAGGCATCATTCTATTCCACACACACACACACACACACACACACACACACACACATTACACACACAAACGCACACAATAAAGCAATACTCATTTAAATTTTCTTCACTGAATGTTTTTGGGCATTCATCATTATAGGAAACTAAACTACCATAGAAAAGAGTAAGAGTTGAAATGAACACAAGAACTTCATAGTTGAAATGAACACGAAGCAGATCATAACAAATCAACATTCAGAATCATATTATATTTAGAGCATACGACATTCAATTCTACTTGCAAACAGGTCAAAACTCGCTAATGAAGATCAGTATAACTCAACTAACACATTTTCACTTAAAAGTAACACTCTATTATAACAAAACAGTAAGAGACTTAAGATTGTGTGAGAGACAAGCATTGAAAGAGAAGATAAAGAAGACAAGAAGGAATCAGGGGAAGAAACCCATCCTTTTGGTGAGTAAATTGAAAATTAAAGAGCATTCCATTTGAAGAAACTAGAAAGAAAGTAGGAATTGTGCATATATAAATGGAAAATGGAAATGTAGACTATTGGAAAAACACCATGTACAGTGCCGTAGGATAAAGCAATACCTTTCCTTCAGACTTGCCACACACGCACACCCAAAGATTGTTAACCATAGTTTAAAGATGATGCCCAAAAATTGTGAAGAAGATTCTTAGCACGCTTAGAAGCTACCCTGGAAATTAATGGTTAAAATTATATTTGTAAAAATCCCTACAAACCCTACAGTAATCCAGTGCACCAATTAAGACATACAATAGAAGAATAACAAGACCAAAAGCAGAACAGGAATAGAACATTGTTAACCCATTTCCAGTTATTTGTTCACAATTCCTGTTGTTTCTCTATCAAAAATAGTGCAAATAAATAAATAAATAAATAAAAGAAAAAAAGAAAGAGGAAAAAAAATAATAAGAATGCCATACCAACAATATTGGTCCACCTCCATAAGATGCAAACTTCAATACTATCAATCATATCTTTGCTCTTTTTCCAACCCGAACTGTTAATAATAAAAAAGAAAAAGAAACAAAAAAATGTAAAAAGTTTCAGACGAATACTTTAGAAAAGATAGGTTTTCAAATTTCAAGACAAGATTTTCACGATAAAACTCCTGTTTTTTTACATTTCCAACCGATTTGATTTCATCCATAAAAAAAGCCTTACAAATCTCAATTTTATTTGTTCTATAAAAAAAAACCCTAAAAACTCCGATTTGACTTCATCCATAAAAACCCCAATTTGATTTCTTCCATAAAAAAACCCCAAAAACCCTGATTTGACTTCATCCATAAAAACCCCAATTTGATTTCTCCCCAAAAAAAAAAAAAAAAAAAAAAAATCCGATTTGATTTCATCCATAACAAAATAAAATAAAATAAAAAATACAAAACCAATCTAAATAGGTGTTTCGGCATCTTACCGGATCTGATAATTTTGATTTGAGAAAGGTTGAAGACGAAGACGAAACGAAGAGAAACCGGAAGAGAAGAAGAGAAAGAGTGGGAGTTGGACAGACAGAAAAGGAGGGGAGAGAGTGTTTATTGCAGCTTTATAATTCGCAACGGTTACTTTTTTTCGAAAATAAGAACGACGTCGTCTCATAAGAAGAGCAGCTATTTTTCAAAAATTACTTTTTACAATAAGTTTTTTTTCCAATACTTAAAAAATAAATAGATAAATAAAGTATAAGGCCAATCTTGGTCTTTACTTTTTACAATAAGTTTCTTAATCGACTAGCTAATTAATCAACTATAAGGCCAATCTTGATATAATTCACTAAAATCCTAGACTTTTAAAACATAAATTATAAAATGAAAAACACAGAATGAATTTCTAGATTTATAAAAATAATATGCTGTGAATTTAATTAGTCGTCGCACATAGTTTTATCCTCGTTTTCAAGCCGGATGGATGTTTTTTTTTTTTTTTGGTTATTTTTTATTTTTATTTTTTTTTTTGTTTGGTTAAGAATCTATTGGGCGTGTTTGTTACGCAGGACTGGGTAGGTCAGGACAGGACCCAATCCCAATCCGGTGTTTGGAAAGCAAAAATGAGAGGGGGATATATTTGTCCCGTTGATCATTTTATCCCAAATGAAGAGGATAAATCTGACCCATCTGGAGGCTGGGTCACTTTTGTCCGACTGAGCTCTCTTCTACCGCATCAAGTCCTTTTATTTCCCGCCACTGATAGGAATCTTTGTCTGGTTCTTGGCGGTTGAGTCTAAACCACTTTCTGTTTGATTCGGAACCCTAGGAGGAGAAGAAGCAGAACTCGGCCTCAGCCATGAACGATCATATCTCCGGCGTGTTTCACCGTCCCATGGCAGGCGTCGTTAAAAGAATCCGGCTAGAGAACTTCATGTGCCACAGTCACCTGGAAATCGAGCTCGGCGACTCCGTCAATTTCATCACCGGTCAAAATGGAAGTAAGGCTCCTCTTTCTATCTTCTCTATGCCTAGGGTTTATGACATCCAGAATTTGTTGATTTTGCCTATGGTTTCAATTTTCTCAGGTTTTTGTTTTTTATTTTTTGAGTGTATTTCTCTGTTTCAACCATACGCACGGTTACCTTTGTTCTCTCTGGTTTTTTAACCTTCGGATCAATCTATATAAATTACCCATTTTTCTCCTAAACGACAATGCAACACAAAATATAATCTATGGCCCATTGTCGTTTAGTTTATTTGTTAAATATTTAATGATTTTGTGTATTGCCCAATGATGTATAAACTCAATGTAATGAGGGGCTTAGCGTGGTTTTGTTCCTCAGGAGCCTTTTGTCATCACCGCCTCTTCTTCTTCTTCTTTTTCTTTCTTCATACATATATATGTATATACACACGCACACACACACACACACACGCAACCATACACATAATACACACATTGAGTTTATACATATGTTGGGTATAAACTATGATTCTTTGAACTTTAAAGTAGTGAAGAATATATATGTTGGGTATTTAACGAGAAAATAAAGGTTTCAGTTTTATGTTGGTTATTTGTGCTAAGAAATGAAAACAACAACGATATGGGAAAGAGATACTTATTCGGTTACTGGAGTTTGTCTTTTTTGTTGAAAAAGTTGCTATTTTTGTTTGTCTGGTTAAAGAAATCCAGACGTTTGGTTTTGAGCAATCTAACTAATATAGTCAATGAAAGATGTGTATCCTGCCTGTCAAGTTTTTTTTCTTTTTTTTTTTTTCTTTCTCTGTGGAAAATTATGTCAGAAAGACAAGAGTGGAAGTTTGGAAAATGCAATTTTGAGCTGTTTTACCAAATTATGAGTTTTTCCCCCTAATTTTTTACTATATTTCATTGTTGTTAATTGATGATTCAGTGATTGTGAGGCTCTCTTCTGCTTCTGGATCTATAGTGAGGATTATAGTGTTTTACGTTTTCGGAGCTATGAAGTGCTTTTCATTCTCCATTGGAGACAAAAAGGATGAACAGAAGACGAATCAATCAACACTTACAGATGGTGAAATGAAGAGATCTGGTTCCGAATTAAATTCCCAAAATATTTCTGATGCCAGCACTGAGTCTTTGAGGCGGAACTCATACCCTAGTTTCTCTCAAAGACCCAGCAATCTGAAAATATTTACAGTTCCTGAGCTGAAGTCAGCCACAAAGAACTTTAGCCGCTCTGCGATGTTAGGAGAGGGTGGTTTTGGGTGTGTCTATAAGGGATTGATAAAGAGCTCAGAAGATCCTTCAGGAAAACTTGAAGTTGTAGTGAAGAAGCTCAGTAAAAGAGGATTGCAGGCAAGATTTCTACCTCTTAATAAAAATTTTGAAATATTGTATTGTCACAGATAAAATTATACAAGCCAATTTGTTTTACTGATTACTAATTAATGCTGTGCAAATACCCTGTTAACCCCTAATATTTCAATTAACACATATTTCTAGGCATTATTATAATTCAAATTTCTCTTCTTCTACTTTAGAAGAAGGAAAGAGATCTTTCTCTTCCAATCTTATGTATCACTGTTTTGCAGTCTGTCATTACAGGTTTCCTTCATTCTTGGCAATTTATTAGCATATAAGTGATCTTTGAGGCTGTCTAAATATCTTATAAGGACTCTAAATGTTGTTTCTTTGGCTGGAAACAAAATTGAATTGCTGGAAAATTCCTTTAAAATTTCTCTTAAAATAAGATGATCATTTCCAAGCTATACGTTTCTTTTATTTTATTAAAAAACTCAACAAAGATATGATATGGTTAAACTGAACTCATGCCAGGCCACTGTAATTCTTTCTTTTGTACTATGAGTCCATGACCATTTGCATATAGTTTTTTTCTTCAATCTTTTATAAATTTTGCTGTTTTCCCTGGTTGATTGTTAGGATAACTTTGTGCTTGATGGTTAAAAGTAATGTAGTCTCATGAGGAGATAGTTGCTCTGGTTAATCTTGTCACTTAAGATGTTTCTTTACATTTCCAGGTCACTAGATAAGAATATTCAATTGCATGATTTACCGAGGATACACTTCTTTTCTATGACAGGGGCACAAGGAATGGGTTACCGAAGTAAATGTCCTTGGGGTGGTTGAGCATCCTAACCTTGTTAAATTGGTGGGCTACTGTGCTGAAGATGATGAAAGGGGAATCCAAAGGCTTCTTATATATGAATATATGCCTAATGGAAGTGTAGAGGACCATATATCCTCTCAATGTGAGATACCTCTTCCATGGAACATGAGATTGAAAATAGCTCAAGATGCTGCTCGTGGCTTAGCATATCTACATGAAGGGATGGACTTCCAGGTATTTTAGTTTTATTTTCCATGCCAGTATGTTTTATTTTTATTCGATGTATTTCATATTTCGTCTCAAGCAAAAAGTTTGTAATGAAAGTGTTTTACATATTTGTGGCCCTGTGGGAGTTCGGTTCTATACAGCTCTTAACATATTTCATAACATATGATGTAGATCATCTTCCGGGATTTCAAATCTTCAAATATCCTTCTAGATGACCAGTGGAATGTGAAGCTATCAGACTTTGGAATGGCTAGGTTGGGCCCAACAGAAGGATTAACTCACGTCTCCACTGCGGTATGCTCATACATTTCAATCATAAAATGGTCACCATTCACCAACTATATATTGTGAGAAGCTGAATAAAGAATATTCTTGTAACTTCTTCTTCAATGCTGTTTTAACACCACCCCAATACACTGTGCCCCTGTTTGCGTGCATAAAAGAGCAATACATAAGCGTTTGGTAATTTTATAGTATACCAGCACTTACATGACTTGTGATTCTCATCAGGTTGTTGGGACAATGGGATATGCAGCACCTGAATATCTCCAAACCGGACGTCTTACTTACAAGAATGATGTGTGGAGCTATGGAGTCTTTCTCTATGAACTTATAACAGGTAGGCGTCCTATAGATAAAAGCCGGCCTAAGAGTGAGCAGAAGCTTTTAGATTGGGTGAGGCCACACTTATCAGACTCAAAGAAGTTCAGACTAATAATAGACCCTAGGCTCGAAGGGAAATACCCTCTCAAGTCAGTCCAAAAGCTTCCTATGCTTGCAAAATAGTGTTTTAAAACTTACTTCTTAGTTCAATTTGGTTTGTTTATTTATTTATTTTATTTTTTGTTGCAGTTATGCAAATGTTCATGTAGAAATTAAAAATGAAGGGGAGGATGCTTTGAAGCCAGAAATATATGGCGATGTCATAATTATAGAGCGTAGGATTTCTGAAATAAAACTATAATTATAAAATAGTCCAATCCAGTCCGATCCTGCACCAAACATGGGACAACTAGTCTAACATTCAGTCCAGAACTATACCAAACACAGTACTGCACTATTCGATCCTGTCCGATCCGAACCTATCCTATCCCATCCCATCCGATCCGAACCTATCCTGCGTACCAAACGCCCCCTTAATGTCTTCTTTAGAAAAAAAAAAAAAAAAAAAAAAAAAACAGAAAGGTAAAAGCGGAGATCATATAGAGAGAGGTCAATTGTGGGCCTCGGAGTTGAGCCCAAGTTTGGAAATATGAGCGCACTGTTTGATCCACAATCCACTATCTATACGGACAGTTGCGGTCTAGCCCATGAACCATACCAACTTTTGCCAACCCGACATTCACGCACTCTTGTCCCACCCCTATTTACTGATGTCCCTTCCGTTATACGATTTTGTTGGCGTTCATTTCAACTCCCCACTCTAGCACCTGGCTGTCGCAAATAATGGAGAGTGAGAAGGCGAACGCACTCGAAGACAACTTGGCAAAGGGAAAACGCCCACTCGGAGACGACGGTGGTGGTGGTGACATACCGGAATCGGGGGAACGGCCAAAAGGCGAAAAAACAAAGCTACCAAAATTTTCTACGGTAGAGGATCCACCCAAAAAAAAAAAAAAAAAGAATCAAGATCATGTTTCTATAATATTGCGTACTATTTACATTCTTGTTCTTTGTTTAAACTGCTCTTTTAACGTTTGTAATTTTGATAATCCCAAAAAAAAGAAAAAAAAAAACCCCTTTTTTTTTTTTAATTTTTATTGAAAGAAACAATTCCAGTTAATGTATATTGTCTAATCTACTTGTTGATGGGTTTGTTTGCAACAGTTTGCCATTGCTGAATGTTTTCAATTGCATCTCTAATATATATATATATATATACACACACACACACACACACACACACATATATATTGTATTTTGCAGCTTTCTTCTTTGGAGAAGCTTTATTATCAGGAATATATTGACCACCAAGATTCAATTACTTCTGACAATGCGTTGGCTACATCGACTCGCCAACTAGTGTCCAAGGCTTCAGATGATGATCATGTTAGTATAATATTATTTTTTGTCTCTTTATATTTGATTTTCATACTATTTAATTTTATTAAACTTTATTTTTTTTGGCTGCAAGGTCAAATCTCTTCTTAATTCAATCATATATAGGATGAGGTTGAAATGGTTCAAGACTGAGCACTTAATACTAAGGAAGAGAATTATGGATGACAATATTCCTCTGGATAGTCCCCTGGTGAGCAGCTGCCCTCTGGCATTGCTAGCTATGTATTTCACACTTTGGTTATTTGTGCTTTTTTCCTTCTCTGATGATATTTAACACACTTTGAGTGCTTGTGTATTTTGTATTCTCTTTATGTGTTATATTACTCGCTATTGTGGTCATGATTTTCTGTTTTTCCCTCTGTAATAACCAGAGATCATCCATTGTTCCTTCAATTTCAATTCCAGCAGCATGCCGGTATGTTCTTTTTCTTTTGTTGGATCTTTCTTATCATTTGCCTAGTCTCTCATGCTTTGTGCAGTGGCCCTACTTTTCATGTTTATCATGCTCATGCGGCATCTTATTATTCCCATTGTTAAGCTGTTTTTTTTTTTTTTTTTTTTTTGTTCCTTCCTTTTCCTTTGAATATTGTGGAGAATCCATTGGCTTAGAAAGAAGCTTTTACATTTCACTGTTGTTGCATCTGTTTTTGATATTGTAACTTCTTTTACTCATTAATTTTCTTCCGACTTTCTGACTTTAAGCCTCTTTTTTTTTCTTTTTTTTTTTCTTCCTTCTCTCAAATAACCCATAAATCAATTATCTTGGTGGGCTTTGGAGTTTAGCAAAATTGATGTATGTTCTCTTTCTTTTGTATGATTATATGCTCTTACATTTACTTATTTATTTATGTATTTCGCATTATCTAACTTTTTTTCTTCATTCTTGGTGTCTTTGTTTTTATTGTTTTTGTGAAGATGAATCTTCTCAAAGAGGGGGTGTCCGATGAAGAGCTTTGTCAAGAGTTACAATTTGCTGTAGAACCGAAGTCATCTGTGTTGGTGAGTATATATATATATATATATATATATATGCTATTTCTTATTATATAAAATCTTTCTTTATTTTCTGATTGTGTTTTCTGTTCGTTTTACAAGGGTGAGAGTTGTGTGAATTCAGTAGCTGCACTATTGAGTCGCTTCCAGGATAATTGTAGGAGGCTGAAGGAATTAGAAGCCACCACTAAGAGCCAAAAAGAGAGGAAGTCAGAGGATTTTGTTAGAGCCGCATCAGCAAACACGAATTTGAACCCTATTTTGCGAAACCTGAAATTGACCCCCAGATTAGTAATCCTGAGATCGATCCCTGGAACAGCGTACTTGGAGGTGACACCCATGTGACCTGATAGCAAAAGATGTCGTTGATCATCGAACCTCATATATGTTTTTATGTTTTTATATTTTGAAATATTTAGGTAGCTGTAGTTGATCACAAAGGGCCTTCTATAGGTATTTCCAAACATTCGGATTATAACTGTTAACGATATGAACGTACTGCAACTATCATGGACCTCTCTCTATTGCATCTCTATAGGAATTTGCGTATTATTATTGTTTGTCTTTTGAAATTCAGTATGATGTTTCGTTTGCCAAGGTTTCTAAGTGAATATGATTCTTGCTGATTGAGAATCATTCATTTAAAAATTTGGTTCGATCATTCTCGGCAATATATGCGTATTAGGTAATTGTTCTTTGAGATTATTTTTGAATACTAAGGGACTTCTCGGAAAAGGATTTTGGATTTTTTTTTTCTTTAAATTTATTTTGGTGAATAGGATTTTTCAGTTTTGGATTGTTTACTGCTCATTTGATTTATTTTGATTATATCTTTTTTACTACCTTGAGAGAGAGAGAGAGAGAGAGTAGCAGTTACCTCTAAGTGCCATTGCAGTGAATATGATTGGATTTGTAATTTTGACTGATGACGATATTGAAGTATAAAAAATGCAAGGCCTTTTCATTTATATGTTCTATAGTGGCAGGGCATCATCTCACAGGCAGGTTTTGGTCCTTCCACGACCTTACATTTTTTTTTCCCCCCCTTTTTCTTTTGGGAATGAAATACCTTGCATTGTACTTTAAAGAAAAGAGGAGAATCTATGCATTTGAGAAATAAAGCATTATTCCAGAAAAGCCTGTTTATGTATTTCTTACAAGCCTGTTTTATTCCACAACCTCATAGTCATTATTTGCATGTGTTGTATTTGATTAGATGGCTTCTTCAATTTGAGAATTATTTATTTATTTATTTTTTCCCCCAAAAAATGATCCAACATGCCTGGTATTTAAAAATATTACATGACATTTACTTTGTATTCAGCTTTATATATATATATATATATATATTTATCCAGTCCGTCTATGGTGCAGACGGTCCTCATGTCGACCATAGTATTGGTGATAATTTTTCATAGTATTGGTGACGATTTTCTAAGAAACCGTCGTTAATACTATGAAAAACCGTCATTAATATTACGGTCCTCATACGGACCGTCCTCACCATAGAATTTCCATATATTTATCTATATATATATATATATATATAATTAAATTCAAATCAAATCTTTAACGTCAGAACTAATATGAGAACTTCTTTATTCAGCATTTGGATCGTATCCAGGGATGAAATTTAAAATTATATTTATTTAATTCTTAGATTGTATTAAAAATTGAGATTTAAAATTATATTTATTAATTATTAGATTTTAATAGGATTTAGTTTTCTCAAATAAAATTATAGTATATGATTAAATTCATATTTTATCACTTATTAAATTTTAAATTGTAGTCCTTGATGTAATTGAACAGCTAATAGAGAAATATTTGATATTAAAACTATCAAGTCGTCCTAATTTGAACCTGATTAATATATATAAAATTTTACTTATACTTTTATTAGCCGTTCAATCATGGCAGAGGTTTAAAATTTAAAAATAGATCAAATATGGATTTAATGATATATTAGAATCTTATTTGAGGAAAATAAATTATGCTGGAATCTGATGATTAATAAATATAATTTTAAATTTCAAATCTTGATGCGATTTAAGGGTAAATGGAAGTCCTGATGTGAATTTTAATATTAAAAAATTAATTTGAGCCTGATCTTATGTGTGTGTGTGTGTATGTATATATATATATATGTATGTTTTTTTTTTTTTTTTTATGCGGACATCTATAAATTTTTAACTTAGAAATGTATATAAAAACAACGATTTTTTAAAAACTATCATCAATATTTCATTTATAGATGACAATTTATGAAAAAAAAAGCTTTTTTTGTATTCATTTGCAAATTAGAAAGTAACATATATCCCCACTCTAAATCCATATATATATATATATATATATATGTTTGTTTGTTTGTTTTCTATGTGTACGTATAATAAGAGAGCGGTTGAAATATGTTAAAGTCCGACAAATAAATGATCATTCTAAATTGTAGAGATTAGAAAACTATGTAGTCCATTGCTTAATGTAGGATCCTATTTTGTACACGAGTAGCCTTTCTCTCTTGTACACTATCTCATCTACCAATTGTCTATTTTAACTGAGACCTTTACTTCAACTTTGCTTATTGTTTTTGTTTTTTTTTACTGGTTTAGTTTGTTGTTTTCTGCCTTTTTTTTGGGTTAAAATTGCTTATTGGATTTTGACTAAATAGTAATTGTCTTTCCAAGTTACCCAAACAAAAATAGTATCAGAATTTACTTATATATATATATATATATATATATATCTGTTACTAGTTTTATTTTAACCATGATTGAATACAAACAAACAATAAATTAATTCCCATCCTCTCATGAAATTCACGGCCGGGGTGGTAGAAAATGTTAATTTTCATCATTTAAAAGTATGATGAATTAATTATGTGAATCATAAAATTAATGTGTCAATTATTTTTAGGGTCATCATAAATCTTGGTAGGATATCATAAAAATGCACGGCATAGAAATGTTTTCTAAGTGTAAAATGGTTAAATTTTTTCCCGACTCTTTTTTGGTATCCAAACCTATTAAATAATTAGAGAATCTTCAATGATTTTTTCTATTATCACATTTCTTTTTTTTAGCACATGACAAAAACAACAGACATTCAAGCAAAACCTCTCCAATGGCTTTGTCTAAACACTCTATCAAGCTAATTTGGTACAAAAAGAAAGAAGCACTATGAAAATGATCCTTTACGTCTAGAAGCTCTATAACACATTGTAAAGTTTCCTTAAAAACAAAATTTTTCTAATAAAAAAGTATTGGTTGAGTTGGTAGCAGACTACAATCCTAAAAATTTTACTTGATGATATAAATTTTTTTGCCATCTTTGTCTTTTTCCTTTGCAGTTTCAGTTTTATCTGTTTTATTTTTAAAAATTATGTATAAATAAAAAACAATTTTGCATATCCTTTTAGCGATGACAATTTAGGTGATAATACGATAACACGATTTGAAAATGATATCGAATTAGTGGATTTGGATTTACTCTAAATGAGTTCAAGTCAAGTTCGTATCAACCTGTTTAACACGATTATTAAACGTGTCAATTTTGGGTTAACCCGTTTAATATAAAATTGATCTGAATTGAATCATTTAACTAAACGTATCAATTAATGTGTCAATACAATGAAATACGATTATAATCTGTTTAAATTATAACATTAATATATTAAATTTACCATTATTAACATTTCAATTACTACTTTTTTATTATTAAATTACAAATTTATTTAAAGTCGTATTATTAATTTTCCTTTATTAATTAAAAAATAAAGAATAAAAATTATTAAAATAATATTTATTTACTTAGATATAATATGTTTAATACATGTATTAATTTATAGATACCAAAAAAATAAACATTAATATGGCTAAGAGTTTTGAAGATGTAGAAAGTTAAAAATATGAATATAAATAAAGTTTTTTCTATATTAATTTTAGAAAAATATTGTTAGGTTTATTATGTATATACATATATATATATATATATATATCTCCTAACTGTTATATAAGATTGCTATATTATCATATCATTTGTCATATTAGTATAAATTTGAAACTATAATTATATGAATTTACATATATATTTTAATTTAAGGTTAATTAATTACTAAATTTATTTTTATTTCATATGAATTAATTAATTTAAACAAATTAATTTATTTAATTGGGTAAATTTTGTGTAAACGGATTAATTTTGTATAAATGAATGTTGACTCATTTAATAAATGGATTTCATGAATCGTGTCAGATTATTTGTTTATTAAACGAGTCATACTTGGGTTGAATACTTTTGATATGATTAATAAGCGGATATAACCTACCAACATGAATTGCCTTCGCTAATCCTTGTCCATCAAATTATTTTAGAGAAAAGATGCATTACGATCATTAATGGTAGAAAGACCAATTACTCAAAGATACATATAAAATTTTTGCTACTTGTGAGTATGTCATAACTAAAAGACCTTACACACGCACCAAATTATTTAGATATAACCTTAAAATCTTCATAGTGAGATTAGGATAGATGTGAAGATTTCCACATTTGGATTGGAAATTAATTTTGCTACTGAAGGGGTATCGCCTTTTGCAAATAGAGCCATTAGTCACATAAGAAAAATGCCGTATACAATGACAGCTAACTATTGTTTTTGCTACCAAAAATTATAAAAAAAACACTGGTCCATGCCACCAATAAAGGAAAAATAATAACAGTGATCTGACCATTCTTTTTTTGGTTCCCATGGTTTTCTAGTTTTTTTTATTTGTGTGTCAAGTGTTTGATAACACCTCTTTTTTTATTATTTTTCTCAAATTTACCAACAATTCGACAATGTTTTCACAAAATATTGAAATTGGATTTTGCAATATGTGTAACAGCCTCGCTAGTTGTTGATTTTGTAATCAACGATTATGTTTTTGATAGCACCCAAATTATGTTTATCTATTTTTTTGTGTAACAAAATTATGTTTTTCTGTTAAATGTATAAACAAATGCCTAATCCATAGAAGATGAAAGATCATTGCGAACATTGGATAGTACAAGTACTATAGGTCCCCCACAAAGAAAGCTCGTGAATTGATTGCATATTAGAGATCAAATCAAGGTGGGTCCCACATGAGACCCAAGGCTGTGTTTGTTATATAATATTTGCCAGGTTAGGATAGGACTCAGTCCTAATATGGTGTTTGTTGATGCTTTTTGTAAATGGGATACATTAGTCTGGGATTTTAAACAGTGAAGCTGGGGTGGGACAGTGATGGCATTGAAAGTTCAGTAATTCTGTAAAGAAAATGATGGCAGTTTAGTTATTTCAGTAGATCTTGCATGTAATGCATAACGTAATTGGTACTAATCGGTAACTTTCCATCCATTGACAACGTTACCCGGTCACCCCAACTCCATTTTTCATGCATTCCACACACGTCCATTAAAATACCAGCTTCGCGTACGTGTCCTCACCTCCTCCTCTCATCCTTTACCATTTTTCTTTCTAATGCTTTGAAAGAGAAAACTGCCTCCTGGTCGGAAGGACATGGTTATCAATAAATATATATATATATATATATATAGATATATATATATATACCCACAGCTATAACTATAATTATAAATATTGTGAGAGAGAAACTGTTAAAAGTTATAGAGAAAGAAAGTGGAAGTGATAATCTCGAAGATTTGTCTGCTTGCATTGTCTAAAAGCTGAGCAAGAAAAAGCTTTTATAAGTTGGGCATTTAATCTATCTTTGTGTTTTGGCTGTCATTTGCACCCTTTTACCACTCATTGTTTATTTTCTTTTTGATTGTGACAATGAAGAACTTCATCTTGAAAATTGACAATACGAAAAGCTTTTTCATTTTTAATTTTTTCTTTAATTTTGTTATCATTTGTGATGGAATTACTCTGATCTGGAGTTTGTTCATGGATCGCCATTGGATTTTGGTCGGTTAGTTTTACAATTTGGCTTATGTTAAATATTTTGTGTGAACTAACCATAATCATATAACTCATTGATAGAGCTTATTTGTATTAGTAATGGGACTGACTTATTTATTAACTTTTTCAATAGAGTCTTTAGGCATACACTCTCTGTAATAATTCAATTGACCAATTGGATTGAAGGACCTATTCTCTCTAAAAGCTCAATAGACTAATTCCTTATTTTATTATTGTATTATATGATATTATTATTATTACTATTATTATTTAATTAATTATTTTGTGTGTATATATATATATATATATATAACACCCCGTCCCGAACTATGTCGGAAATTTTTGCACGTTGACCGAGGTTGACCGAAGGGGTCAAAAGTTGACTTTTTGACCCGGTTGGAATTCTAGGTTGACTGAGGTACCGTTACGAAGTACACATTGGCACGAGTTCATAGACTGGTAGCACGTTGAAAACGGAACTACGGTTTGAAAGTTATGAGCAAAACAAGTTGAGGTCCAAACTGTCCAAGGGGTGCCGGAGTTAACTTTTTATTCATGCAAGGTTGAGCTTTGACTCATGCATGGTTGTGAAGTGCTCGTCGGTACGAGTCCGTAGACTAGCGGCACGACCTATTTGGACATGTGGTTTAAAAGTTATGGACTTGTAAAGTTTTTCAAATACCGTATTATTTTAATATTATTTTTACACGCATAACGATGTGCCACGTGTGACTTACTGAACGTGACCATGTGTCACCATGTTGAGAAGCCACATGTCAACCATGTTTAAAATCAAATTATTTTTATTATTATTTTAAATAATAATATTATTATTTAATTATTTTTATATATTTTATTTTATTTTCTTTTCTTTTTCTTTTCTTTTTCTTCTTTTCCCCACGTGGGAAAACACCTGTTTTTTTTTTCTTTTTTTTCTTTTCCTTTTCTTTTCTTTTTTCCCTTCTTCTTCCCCGAGCCCGTCAAAACAAAAATGCAGAAAATTTTTTCTCCCTTTCTCTCTCCTTTGACTCTCTCCCTCTCCCTGTTTGACCGGTGTTTCGCCGGATTTCAATCCCCAGAATGCTACACGCGCCAGCCACCAAGGAAGCCCGCCACCTCGCGACCTCGGCCACCAAATTTCCCGGCCAGCCGCCGCCGGACGCGCCCAGATCGGGCCGGCGAAGTCGCGGCGGTGAGGTGAAATTTTTCCGGCGATTCTCGCCGTTTCTGACCAACCCAGCCCGTCCCATACCTCTATGCCACTATTTTCGACCCCTCTGCGTCCATTTCCGGGGTTAGTTTGCCCAAAATCCCCACCGTTTAAAAGATCCCTCAAGATCAAAACCGGCCGAAGCTTCCCGACCAAATTCCGGCCACCTCCGGCGGAATTGGGGTAGATGGAGACCGGATTGGTGATCCTCGTCCCACGAGCTTCGATTCGGTATATCATTCGCCTATTTTGGTTAAAGTTTGTGTTTGACCCCCCGGGTACCGGGTATTATTTACCCGAATAAAATATTAATTTATTTGACTGTCTGTGAATTTTGTTCTAGGAGCACCGGTGAGTCGTAGAATTGATCCCGTGGTGGATCATGGGTTAATTGCGTGCTCCAGGTGAGTGACTCACCTTTAAAAATATTTTTGGGGTAATTAATTGTATTTATGTGGTATTAATTTGGTATCTGAAATTGTGCTCATGTGGCGTATTTTAAATATAATCGGGAAAAATATTATTTTATATATATATTTATCCAATGGTGCTAAATGAAATTTTGGGGTCATTAGAAATTCCCGATTATTATTTTATTGTGGTTTAATTTATTATTTATGCATGAGCAAAGTGTATTTCGGTAGTATTTGTACGTGGTTTTCAGTATTGATTTTTCAGGCATAATTGGGTTAAATATTTTGCGAAAATATTGGTTTAAATTTTATAAATTATGCCCATGGTATTTTTATGGTTGCATCTCGTACTTCGAGAAAATTGTGGTTTGTTGGTTATCAATGTTTCGTACCGGGTTATTAAATAAAAATATGTGGGATGGTGTTTTGTGAAAATTTGGTATACTTCCCACGGTAATTTTGGAAAACGGTACGGTTGGTTATTAATGTTTATTTTTAGACGCACTCATACAGTATTGGTGTTCTGGTTTATGGTGTATGGACACGTGGTAGTGCGCGGTTATTATGTGGTTTAGCGCACGGTTATTACTTCACCCGTGAGTTGCCATTGGACCGTGGGCAGGCAAGGTTATTGTTGTGCACAGCCGCCCCCCTCCTTGGCCGGGTTGATGGTTTTAGCAGCGGTACTGTCGGGACGCCGAAGTGACCGTTGCAGGTTTCTCTCTTTAACCCCCCGCCAGTCGGTGCTCAGGACGCTGGGTATCGGAGGGCATCACCGGTATATGGTGTGGTGCGTCGGTGTAAATTGCAAATAAAGTTTAAAAACCCAAAGGTGTTCAAAAATTATTTATTATAATTTATTACATTTTATTTATATTTGGGGTATTTATTTATTTGTTTGTTGTTATTAAATTATTTGATGTCTTGGTTTTCGGGGAGTACGTACATCGGGTTTTGTGAAAATGTTTTAAAAGGGGAACTTTTCCAACTGAGAGACTTGTAAGAGTTTTGAGAGAAATTATTATTTTCCAGTTAATTATTATCTATCTACTGTATTACCGTGGTATTATATTGTATAGTAGATAGGGTCACTCACTGAGATGATTAGCATCTCACACTCTTAAATTCCGTTCCCCTAGGTCCAGGTTGGAGACGTTGATTGTTCGGGGTGAGCCCAACGTCTCAGTTCGTTGCCGAAGGTTCAAGAAGTTTTTCTTCCCTTTTTCCTCTCCATCTTGTATTGTTTCCTTATCTGTCATTTTATAAATTCCACAGTTAATTGTATAATGCTCTGTATACTGTATTGGACGTGTAGTTGTTGTTTATGCACTGGGTTGCTGCTGTTGTTGTTTTTGAAGTACTGCAATTTGTGAAATCAATTTGTAGTATCGTGGGAGGAATAAGGGGATGTTTTTAGAAGTGTGTTCTCAGTGCAGGTAATTTGTGGTAAGTAAATCCCTTAGGGGAGGCTCTGCCGGATTTTCCGTTGGAGGGTTCGGTAGGGTTTCCCTGGGATCAGGGCTTGTCTAGGATTTCGGGGAAGGAATTCTGGACGGGTCCTGACATATATATATTGGGAATAAATTATCGGTGAGAATGATACGATTTATACAATTGAGATTAGAATTTTGAAGCGTCTACGATGCTTGTTAGGTGAAAATCTAAAGGAGAAAGATTAGAGAGCAGTTCGTCCATTAGGCACCGCTTCTGTCACCTTGTTTTTTGTTTTGTAGATTAAAGAATTTATTTTATTCATGATTCAATTGCTACGTATAAAATGTTAGTAATTAAATTAATTATAGTTTTGTAATTATGTATCTATCCTGGGTTTATAATACTGCAACTAATATATGTTTAATTGTTTATATTGGGTAGCACTAACAATTGATATCAGAATTTTGATATACAAATTCATTAACTGTATCTTTATGTGTATTTTTGTGTTTTGTATTGTGGAAGTATTGAGATTCTATTTCTGCATAGTAATCGATAATGGTTTGATCGAAATTAAATTTTGAATTTTATTGATTGATTTCTTTCAATCTTTCTGGAGTCCTTTAATTAAAAGAAATATATACATATTATTTATTTGCGCAAAAATTGTGAAATTTTTGCAACACTTATGCAATATCGGGCTCCAGTGTAATATAGTTTATATCGTATTATTGCAAAATTTTGGAAAAAGTTTTTTGTGCACAATTTGACTTTAATTTATAACCTACACTAAGTTGGAAATTGTATTTTGACTTGAATGTAGTGTTTGAGAGACTTTAATTTGCCTTAAAACCTTTAAAAAAAAAAAAAAAAGGCAACACAACTAAATTCTTGGTTGACGAATTAATCTGTTTGGGCATTGGCTTATTGGCAGTTACAGGTCGGTTTGACATCGGAGTTACGTCATTGATGTCTATACAAATTGGAAGACATAAGAATCACTGAAAACGGTGGCTAGAATGTGGAGTATTTGGCTGGTCAACCATATGGGTCCACGACATGCATGCCTGGAAAATGAGTCAAAACCGACCTGATTGAAGAAAGGGAAAGACCCGAATGATAGGTCGTTTGATGCTATCTACTAATGTCAGCATCAACAACGATGTGTCGTGTGCTGATATCAAAAGCCGAATTAAAAAAAAAACCTTATTTATTTTTCTTATTTATCTTATATATGGTTTTATGTACTTCTTTATTTTTTTTTATTTTGTGGAAATTTATCTTAAAAAATTTATTTATTTATTTAATTCAATCTTAAACTTTATGTTATTTATTTGTTTATGGAAAGTTTCCTTCAGTCTCAATTTTTCTATTTAATTTAGTTAAAAGCCCAAGGTCCAAAATTAAATAATTTTCAGTTAAATTGCCCAGTGAAAAAGTTTGTGCTATGTTTGACATAGTGGTGAGGATTGACTAAATGCTTGTCTGTTGCAAGATTTTGTATATCTACACCATGAATGGTCATAAGGTTTAGTGCCTAGTTGGTATAGTGGTATGAAATTTTAAGTATTCATCTATCGTGATATTTAATTTGTCCATAACATAAAATTGCCAATGTAATAGAAGTTGACATAGTAAATTTAATTTTATGTACTCACCTATAGTGAGGTTTAATTTTGTTTAATTTATGGGTGTCAACTTGTTGTTGGCATAGTAGATAGGATACTAAGTATATACCTGTCGTAAATCTTCTCTTGCCTATTTCATGAAATTTCTAATGTAATTCATATTCTCTCCCACTTTTGAATTAAAGCTCATACAGGTGATCAGGCTACCTTGTGGTTTAATTACTTGGTAGATGCTTGGAATTAGCAGTGAAAGTTGATAAAATACCATAACTCATAGTCTCTAAGTTACTCTGTCGGCGATTTAGTTCAATACATTTGATTGTGGTAATTTAATTGACTGTCCCTGGCCCGTGTATGGGTATACATTGTGCTACGAGGACCCTAGCGGTATTATATATTTTGATATGATTAAAGGGGATTACAAAGATAGCATTTGCATAGTCCTTGTGATGTATTGCATTTTTTGTTATTTGCTATTTCATTGTTGGAAGCATCCCTAATACTCTGTCTATGAATGCCATGATAGAATTAAGCAGACTAATTATCATAAATGGCAAAAGATTCTAATAATATTTGATTCTCATAAAGCTAGATATGACTTGAGAAATTGGAGCACCGGAGATACCATATATTTATAATAATACCGAGATTAAATGTTGCATAAGGGCCTCAAGCACTTATATAAGTGCTATGTAATGGCCATGGATAATCATATGCATGATTCTATATTTTATATATTATGTTCTATAAATATTGTTCGTAAGCTCTTTGAGATTAGTAGAAAATTGATTAATTTTGATAAATTGAAAAACACCACTATTTGGATTTGTTCAACTCTATTATATATGATGAAGTTAGTGATGTAAATGAGCTGATTGTGAAACTTTCCACTTATGATATTGATCTCTTGGACCGTGATAAGGATTTTGATAAGGAGTATCTATTACCATTGTGAGGAGCTTTATGTCCTTTTTGACAATATTGGATCAAACCTCATTACATGAAGAAGTTTATATGTATTTTGAAGGAGTTAACTACTATTCTTTAAAATAAGAAGGATGACATCAAGTTGAACAAGTTTAAGCCTTTTGTTATGGTGACCAGAGAAAAAGACGAATACAAGAAGATTTATATAATAGTGGCAAATATCTAAGGCCCATTGAGAATAAGGGTTTTGTTACCAAGTTTTTATTGGTACAAAAGGTGGTTTGTCATCAATAGGGAAAGAAAGAATCATTTCTTGAATGGTGCAACTTTTGACTACCATTTGGTCAACTGTTAGAATCTGATGGCTTAATGGAGATGATAAGAAATGGTAAGTTGTTTGAGACTTTACAGATTGCAGTATTCTAAAAATAGAAATTCTCTTGTGCTTGAAGTTCTGTGAAAACCTATTAACCAAGATAAAATTATCTATGGTTAGAAATTTAGCATATACTTTATAACCCTCTCAAAACCAATATTTTTCCTCTCTATGTGTATGTGTTAGATGAATGCAATTCTTTCCAATGAAAGACCAATGCGAAACATATAACAGATTTTTGTATTTATAGAAATAATGTGCTGTGAATTTAATTTCTTTGGAGACTTGGCTTGAGGATAGCCTTGTGTGGCTTAGTCCTATTTTTCAAGCCGATGGATGTATTTTCTTTTCTTTGGTTATGAATCTATTAATGTCTTCTTTAGAAGAAAAAAAAAAGGGGGGGAATTTGGCGGCCCAGTACCCCTGATTTAAAGGTTGTAATAAAAACTACTCTTCTCCTTTTAATTTTTTTTTGTCTACCCATCATTTTTTGATTATTCCATCAATACCCTTTAACCTACAAGTTCCCCTCCAACATAAAGCCTAACAGAGGCCATATATACACCCCATTGTCATTTTTGGTTTGAAGAAGAACACGGTCGATAGTTTAAAGGTTGAAGAGCTTTCACATTTTCTCTCTCCCTCTCTCACATTCCAAAAAAAGAAAAGAATGGTGAGTTTGAGATGGGTCATCTGAGAAGGGCATTGATTGATACGAATCTAGGATAACCTGCTCTTAAACCCGTATTATATTAGTCGAGATCACGATTAAGTTCAGATTTTAATGGTGAAACCTCAACCCCTAATCAACTTATGACTAGAAACCTTGGTATAATTGAATACGCCACAACCCGTATTATCTCTTCCATTCTTTTGCATTTTCTTATTGTTAATGAACTAAGTTGTGGCATGTTTTTGGCTATTTGGGAAGATAGTAAATATAGCATTTCATGGCAACTTGTCAATATCAAAGAGTTCAAATTTTGGAAGCATATGGATTGTTGGTGTAAAAAATTAACATAAAAAATTACCGAATGGACTGTTGGCAAAACCGATGGGCTTCGTCAGTAGTTTTTCCAACAAGTATGTTAATTTTTGGAAAAATTACTGATAGGTGCCATCGGTATTACCAATGAACCGTTGGTAATTTTGAAAATAAAAATATTCTTTCTTGTTTGTTAACAGATTAATTTATTTCCTTTTTTTCTTATGTTTTTTATGATTACCTAAGTTGCACTTAATAATGTATTAGCACAATTTCTTTGGTGTCATGCAAAATATAAAAATAATTGTAATAAAATATGGAGTGTTACATAAAAAAAAAAAAAAAAAAGAATTGGCATGAAAAATTATCGAAGGGCATATCGGTAATATCGATGAATGCTGTCAGTAATTTTTCCAGCAACCATGTTAATCTCTGGAAAAATTACCGACAGGTGCCATTGGTATTATCGATGGGCCATTGATAGTTTTGAAAATACAAATATTCTTTTTTGTTTGTTAATGGATTTTTTTTTTTTTTTTTTTTATGATTACTTAAGTTGCACTCTATAATGTATTAATACAATTTATTTGGTATCATGTAGAATATAAAAATAATTGTAGTAAATTATAAAGTGTTATAAAAAAATTGACATGCAAAATTACCCAAGGGGTTATCGGTAACACCGATGGGTGCCGTTAGTAATTTTTCTAGCAAGCATGTTGTTCTCTAGAAAAATTACCAATAGGTGCCATCGGTATTATCATGTTGTTCTCTGGAAAAATTACCGATAGGTGCCATCGGTATTACCGATGGGCCTTTGGTAATTTTGAAAGTACAAGTATATATTTTTGTTGTTTGTTAACAGTTTAATTTGTTTTTATTTTTTATTTTTTATATCATTACTTAAATTGCACATAAAATGATTTTATGTGCATATATTATAAATAGGGATAATCTAGTTATATCCGAATATAATTGGGTAAAATTTTCCACACTACATGCATACGTAGGTAAGTTACAACAAAATTATGTCAATAAAATTGTCTCTAATAATTGTCACTTAAATTATAATTATTAAAAATCTAACTGGAATTTGACAACCTGTAGCATAATTATGATCTTATGTCTCTCATTGTACTTTGCAAGAAGTTTTCAATATACATAGAACTCCCATATCATCCCATATCATATAACTAAAATGTTATGTTATTTCTTCATCTTTTTCTTAATAATTTATGTTTATCATATACTATATATACTTTTTAGGTTTTTTTGTAAATCTCATACTTCAACTGTAAATTTAAAAAAAAAAAAAAAAAATCTCAAATCAAAAACTTTCACAACGACAAGGGCCACCGCCACTACCACATACCAATTTCATGTACCCAAATGGGATCCCTCTAACGGCACCATTCTCGACATAAAGCCCACCACTACCACTATCACCCCAGCGTAACCAGGCCTATCCAACACAGAGGGCCCATTACCCTATTCCACCACCACCACTACAATATCATAATTATGGTGCTCAAAATGTATCACTTTTCACCAGCTTACCCTTCCCATACTCGGCCTCCTCCTGCTTATGACCAAAATGCTCACGTTCACAATCCACAGTTTTATCCACATAAAAATGGTGATCAAGCAGGTTATGCAGCACAGGTATTCCTGTTCTATTGCAGATCAAGTTCCAACCGAGAGGTGGGGTTCTGAGCTATTTGATTGCATGGATAATCCTATGAATGGTGATTTATTTATTTTTTTTTATTTTTTTGAAATACTATAAATGGTGATTTATATTATTCTCTATTTATTCCCAATAAATTAATTATATGTTACATATTTTCTTAAACTATTTTCTCTGCTTGATAACCTTTTTTTTTTTTTTTTTTGTGTTTCCTTACAATATAGTAATTTAAAATTATGATATTGTTTATATAGTGGCATCTTTTTTAGGATATGAATGAATCATCTCCTTAACCATATGGAAAATAGTTTTTTTGTTTCGTTTTTCATTTTTTTATTTTTTATTTTTTTGAGAATCTATGCGTAAGATGCTTGGCAGATTATTTATTTTTTTAAACGAAATATATAATAGGTATTACATGAGTTATATATATTGATTTATACATATATACATATATATATATATATATATTAATGCATGTGTTAGGACAATTTAATGACAAATTTGTTGTTTTTTCATGCAATAATTTCAAGTTTGAATTTTGACCTCCCCCACACGGTGTTTGCTTCAATTAGAGGTATTTATATATCTAAGCTGTGTATATATATATATGGATGAAATAAACTTTTATTGTTTGCTAAGACTAATAAAACGAAATATAGTTGTAATCAAGGGTGTTAATTAGGTATTAAAGGGTCATTTTCTATTGGATTAACATTTTTTCTAAAAATTTCGTCAATATTTTTTTTTTTCAAACTTTAAAGAAGTTCACAAGTTAGCATAGAGATTTTTTTTTAATTTATTTTAATTACTGATTTTATTTGTATTTGCCACCTAACCGGTGTAATAACTACTTGCTTCCTCTGCTTAACGTTTGGCCAAATTGTAGAGACTGTACACAACCAAAACACTTGTAAGTAAATTAACAAATATTCCTTTTTTTTTTGTGATGTAATATGTAAAATTTTATTTCAACCACAAAAAAAAAAAAAAAAAAAAATTGTTTTGGTGTACTTGTGAGGCAGCCTGTGGGAACAATGGACCGTTGTACTACTTGATTGCGTTCCCGATTGGGGTGCCTCGCATAATAGCGCAAAAAGCTAAGGAGTAGGTATGGGCTGGTAGAGAGCCCTGCACCTAATTGGTCATCCATTTTATCTGCTAAACACAGAAGCCTTGACCCTTTTATTGGTCTCGAGCATTATTTTGAATTTTATAAATATATTTTTTATAATTGTTTTCCTTTTAATTTCAAATATAAGAGATTCAAACACAAAATTATTAATTGGTGGCTTTGTCTTTTCACATTAAACAATCAAAAATCGTTTTAGGACAAATGCTCATTGAAAATTACCATCAAATTATTCATTACTTTCTCCGAAAAATGTCAAGAGTTTGAATCTCTCACATCCTAATGCTTCCAGTCTTCATTTGAAAAGAAACGAATTATCTTGACCTATATATATAATGTCAAGCATCCCTATTTTTCTTTTGAATGTATATGTAATGGACTTGCTGCAAGAATTTCAAGTTGTTAACTTTTTCATTAATTGTTTACTCTCAATAAAAGAGGGGAAACAAAAAAAAACTGTCTTGATCAAGAATAAATATCACAGTGATGCTAGAGAAATAATTTTAAAACGCTTCAGTTTAGATTTCTTTGAGTTTTAATTCATTGCATTTTGGTCCCATAAATTTTTCTTTTACACAATTGGTGATTAACGATTTCATCCATTGCCCGTGATTGGCATTAAAGGGCAAATAAACAAATTAGAAGGTTTTAAAATTTGAATCGTTGAAGCAAAATTGCAATAAATTAAAATTAAACAATCCAAAATGCAAAATTAGATCCATGTGGGACGAAGTCATTAACATTAACCATCATTGGCTTAAAAATCTTGATTAATTGGACCAAAACAAATGCAACAAATGGCTCATCTGTCCCCATTCCTATTTAACCAAGATAGTATTAAAATCTTTTAAAAAAAAAAAGTTATTAATATTATTTTTTTTTTACTTTGGATTGTTTATTTCCTATTAATGTCTTTTAGAAAATTTATACATTTTTTTTTAACCCCTTTTTAGTTTTGTGCCTCAATAATATCACTATAAGGTGAGCCGGACAGCCCTCTATATATACATATATATATATATATATATATAGTAATGATTTAGTGGACTGCCGAGTTCACCTTTATTAGCAGTCATTTTTTATTTTTGTTTTTTAATTCTAAAAATCTTATAAGGAAAAGTAAAACCTTTAATTAAAGCCAATTAAATTCTCACATGATATATACATATGACTAGATTTTTCTTTAAAAAAATTGAAAATGTAATGTATTTATTTATTTGAATAATACTAGAGATACCAAATAACTGTATCAAAATATGTATCCTTATTTAGTTTTATGTTACATCAATATCTAATATTATAAAGTAAGTTGGTTTTATGATGTTAGATATTGATGTAACATAAAACTAAATAAGTTAGTTTTTTTTAGCCAAAAAAAAAAAAAAAAAAGTAAGTTAGTTTTATATACTAAAATATTTGTCAAATTATTTTGCTCCTTAAATAGTCACACCTGAATTCAATGGAGCATAAATAAGAAGTTATAAATAGGTAAATCCATAATTTATATAATGTTATCTGTTTAATGGCCAAAACAAAATGATTTTATCAAAAAATTTTGTCAAATACTATACATGGAACCAGCCTATGCTATAATTCTAGGTCAAATGCTCTATAGTTTCCTATAATTTAGAGAAGTTGCATTTTCAACATTTAAATTTAAAACATTCAAAGTTAAGCCTTTAATTTTCAATTAGTTTCATTTTGGTCCAATTGGATTTTTAATTTTTAATTTTTTTTATGAATATTAAAAGGTAATATTTTTTAAAATAAAGGGTTTAAATTGCAATAAATTAAAATTAGATGGTCTAAAGTACAACAAATGTATTTAATATTGACTAAATAAGATAAATATTTTAATCACATTTAATAAAAAAAAAATCTAATAGGACGAAAATGCTATAAATTGAAACACGAAAGTTGAATTAGAACATTTTAAGCCAAAATGCAACTTTTCCAATTTAGAGAATACTAAAATATAGTTAACCCTTTAATTTTTTCGTTGCTTTCCAACTAAGATTATATTAGCACGGAATAAACTTTTCATAACAATTTCTTGGAATAATTAATTCTAAAAAGGATATGTGACCAACGCACTGTTGTACATGTTAATCACGTGGTTCTTCTGGTTTCTGTGCTTAATATCATTCATATATCGGACAAAGCTCAAAAGAATGTTTGAGCTGCCTGAATACCCAGAGCCAGACTGCTTGACTCACTTCTTTTTTGAGTGCTGTTCGCTCACTCAAGGACATAGGGAGCTTTGACTTAGAGGTCTTAACCCTTCTATAGGTAATTGTTCTATTACATGTATACAGAAACTGTAGTGGTTTATATCAGTAATAAACTACTATTTATTACATGCAACTGAATATTAAATGCCCAACATATGTTGTTTTAAGGAATTCCATAACTAATTTGTATATATATATATATATAGAAGCAATGTTAGTCGATTTATGTTGTCTAATTGGTATCTAATAATATATAATCCAAGATGAATAGCTCATTAACTATGTATAATTAGAGGTTAGACGGGCAACATAAGATACATAACAATCAATATATATATATATATATACTTATATTCTACTGCTCATCAATTTATTTTTCGTTTTTCTTTTTTCGAGACAAAGGATATTGTTTTTCCATGTGTAGGGTGGAAAAAGAATGTGGTATGGAATCAGAGGATGTAGCAAAACCAAAAGGTTGTGATGCAGTCTCCTCCCAACCAAATTATGATCTTCATCTATTTAAAAGAAAGGTGAATTATTATTATTATTATTATTATTTTGCTTGAAGGTTAAATATTATTCGGTACCATGCATGTGGTATCCGAGTATATAAATCATGAAAATTTAATGTTCAAACCAACAACACTTTACATTGGATCGACAGTAACAGTGTGATAATTATTTTTTTTTTTTTCCTTGGCTACCCTTTAGTTTGGGCAAAGTTTAATTTTGGGGCTTCTACTTTTTGTTTTGTTTTTATTCTTTTATTCTTTATTTTATTTTTGCATTTTATACCCATTACATTTCAAAAAGTTGTATTTTAGTGACAAACTGTTAAATGTTAACCATACATGGGAAGCACATCAACACCCAAGAAAAAGTTAAAGAGTGCTGAGATCCTTGATAAAAACTTGGTCAAAGAGTTTGTCAACAAATTTGAACATCAGTGCATTGAGGTTTCCCATAAGAATTAGATTATTAACATAGATTAATACATGGTTAGTCCACAATGAAAGTAAATGAACAAGGATGGATCGGCTTAAGAGTTGTGAAATCCAAGGGCAAGCAAAAATATTTTAAGCTTTGTATACCAAGCACGAGGGGATTGTTTCAAGATATAGAGTGCTTTTAGAAGTTTGGAAATATGCTGTTGAAGAGATGGATTAATAAAATCGATAGGTTGAGCCATGAACAAATCATTACACAAGGTGCCATGTAAGAATGCATTATTGACATCGAGTTGATGTATGAACCACTTATTTAAGATAACAAGGCATAAAACCACCAAATAATAGCATGCTTGATTACAAGATTGAATTATTGACATCGAGTTGTTGATGAAATCCTTACATAACCAATTATGCTTTGTAGTGAGTAATAGAGCCATCTAAACTTCATTTAGTTAGGTAAATCTACTTGCAATCGATCAGGTTTGATTAGCATTTAGCTGCACAAAATCCCAAGTTCCAATTTGCATCAGGGCATCAAATTCTTCAGACATAGTAGTATGCCAAGTAGGTACTTTGAGAGCTTGTGTGAAAGTAAAGGGCTCAATTGAGTCAATAGAGGAATAATTTGTGGCTAAGAACATTTTTCTGTTTTTGTTTGTTTTGTGATGTTATTTTATAGAGAGTGATCATAGAATGAATGGGGCGTGCTGGGGAAAGCAAGGTTTATTAACTAAAAAAGTGGTAAGAGATGGTGAGGTATCATGCATAGAGCTTAGTTCGTGCAAGACAAGAGAAGAATAAGTAAATGAATGAGAGTCCCTACTAAAGACTGAAGTAGGCATAGAGGAACGAATTTTTGCTGAGTTAGGACACCGTTGGGTGTGGAAGATGCAGATTGTAGGGAGGATGACAATGAGACTTATGGTGCTTGTACAGGTGAGGCTCAAATGCAGAAAAGGTAGAATAGGAGAGTTGGAATATGATAGGTAGATACGGGTAGAGAAATTTCAGGAGGTGGTGGTAAAGTGTGACTAAGAAACCATTGATGAGTATCATTGGTTGGAGGTGTGGGTGAGTGGGGTGAAGAGATAGAGAATGGAACGGAGTATTCCACATTTAACATGATGAGAGACATAGAGCCAATTACTAGAGATGAGAAAGCAGAGATATGCACTTTAACTTGATGAGTAGCCAAGGAAGACATGACTTTGATTTATGTTCAAAGTTGTTGTGCGAATAAGGTTTGAGTTATGGATAACAAAGCCAGCCAAAAACATGTAGCTCGTTATAGTTGGGTGATTTGCCAAATAACTTTTGAAAGGGAGAGTCAAAGCTAAGTATGGAAGTGGGCATGCGATTTATTAAGTATACAGTAGTGTGAAATGCATAGGTCCAGAACTTGGAAGGGATGGAGGCATGAGACATAAAGGATAAGTTGATCTTAACAATGTTGTTGGTGATGTCTTTTAGTGACATCGTTGTGTTTTGGTATTAGTTGATTCAACAAAAGATTTTAAACCAATGTATTTTCCACCACAATTAGAGTAAATGGAGATAATTGGGCATTGAAAAGATTTTCCAATAAGAAGCTTAAATTTAAAATTGTGCATACTTTAGACTTGAAGTTAATAGGGAAAAGCCGTACATATTAGTAAAATGATAAACTAGGACTAGCATAGTATTTGAAATCATCATGATAGACAACTTCATATCAATGCATAATAACAAAATAGGAGCATCGCTTTGCTAAGTAGAAGAGGAAAAATGAATTTCATTTGATTTATGACATTGGAATGCATTACAAGAAGTTTTAACATGGTTATTGTTCCTAAACAATAGTAAATTAAGGAATAAATAAAATGGAAGAATCTTAGATGAAAGGTGACCAAGGTGTAAATGCCCATCAATAAAAAAGGAGCAGTAAAACAAGAGAAAGCAAGTTTTCGAGGTGTTGGAGTAGATAGAGGGGATGAATAAGATGTTAGAACTCAGTCAAAATTTCTTATCGGATATTTCTACAGAAAGTTTGACAGTATCACCCCTAAAGGGGACATGCTACAAAATTACTTGCACAAGAAAAACACTCTAATATAGTACTACCTTATTTCTCCTACTTACTGCAAACATTTCCATAACGGCAGAACTTCAAAAAAATATAGGGAACAGTCACAATATTAAATAAATAATAATCATCTAACACAATATTTAGAGCATATTAGAGTTTATAACAAGTAGAGAATTTAATACAAATACAAAGAGAAATATAGAAGAAAAATTATAGGAAAGAAAGGAAAAGGAATGCATTTCTTGGAACATGGCAACGGAAAGAAAATGTTGAGTTCGCCCCGATAGTCAACGCTTACTAATATCTGGGCCTAGGGGAATAGATTTAAAAACAAAAAATAATGAAATACTAATTACCCCAATGAGTGACATCCAACTACTACATAAAATATAATATTACAAAATAAAAATAAATAATGATAAATAAAAATATAATTAAATAAATAATTGAATAAATTAATAAGTAAATAAATAACTAAATTAAATACTTATTATTTTCTCTCAAAACCCGTACTATTTCACTCAGTTTGAAAAGTTTCTCTTTCTAAAACTATTTTCACAAAACCCATCATTTTTATATCAACAAAAATCAAGAAAAAATAACTTAATAAAATATAAATAATTTAAAATTAAAATTAACATTGAAAATAATTTGGTAACCATTTATTAAATCTAGAATAATTTATCTAAGGAAAAATAAAACAACAAATAAATTTTGTATTAGAAAAATTGAGTATAAAAACAAAATTAACATTAATATATAGAATTTTGACTAAATAAATTACTTAGATAATAAAAGTAATATTTTAATTAACTTAAAACACCAATTTGAAATAAATAATAAAAATAAAATAAAATACATTTTAAAATATTTTGTTTTGGAAAATGTATCAGGAAAATAACCAGAAGCACGAATCTACCCAGTAGTTCAGACAGTATTCGGCATCCTAAGTACCATTCTGACAGGGAGGTTAAAGGGAGAAATCTGCAAATGATCACCTTAGCATCCTAAGGCATCTATGCTAACAACCAGTCATTCTGCAATCATGGGGTGACTGATGCTTATTGTGTAAAATACTTACCAACCTTCTTGTCTATAACTCCCACAAGATGGCTATACATATATGCATGCTAATAATGTATAGAACACCAATACTGTATAGTGCATCTAAAATTATAAAAATTTACAATATTATAAATATAAAAATTTGATAAAATACCATCGGGTTTAGTACACTTTTCTAAACCCATAAAATTCCATACTTCCTTTTAAACAACCATAATAAATCCATCAATTTTATAAATTCAATTTTTATCACAATAAATCCAATCTCATAATTATTCAAATACACAAATATATTTTATGCACAATAAATTAACATGACTATTTTTTTCTTAAATCATTATAAAATTGGCTTATGGACAAATTAATTTAAATCACATAATATTCACATATAATTAAATACACATAAATATATTTTAGTATGCATAATAGATTTAGCAATAAATTCAACAACAATTTTAACACAAATAATTTCTTTAAAACCATAAAACCAATAAACCAATTTTATACATCAATTATATTTAAATCTACATAAATTGGCACAATAATATTAAATAATAATTTTTCTTAAATTTTAAACACAATATTTTTCAGAAATTTAAATAATATAGTATATATTTTTAACAGTCCAAAAATAATTTTTGAAAAAGGACCACTTACTTGAAATGCATGGATCACTTGAGATCTTCTACAAGATTGTTCCCACAGTTCACATGGGTGCCTAAAAGATTATCAAAATATAATACTGATTAAAATAATATTTTAATAAAATATAACATACATGATTTGCCAGAGGGAGACATAAAATTTGTCCAAAATACACAAAGTATATACCAAAATGAAGCTTATAACACGAAGATTACAGATCAAATTTTAGCCCTCGTAGATTGGACCGGTGATGGCTAGAATCTGATTGGAAAGCTCGAAAACTCGTTGAAATCAAGGAATCGAGTGAGCCACTGTCATTGGAAAATGCTACTGGCGCTAGCGCATCAGGTGGCCATTAGCCATCAAAATTGGTGGGGAGGTCAGGTTGGAGGGTAGGTTACATGGTGGTGTGGGAGGTGAGATAAGGGGGTGGTTGGTTTGAGAGAAAATGGTTGGCAAAGCAAGGGGCAATACCATCAGAAAACTCATCGATCTCGATGCGTTGTTGACTTGCTGGTCGTGAAACTTGGCCACCCAATCGATCTCAAGGTGGCTGACAAGACGACCCGGTGCATACACATCGACGATGGTTGGAGCACAGCGAATGGAGTAAGGTTGATTTCTCTCTCCTCTCTTTCCTCTGCACCAAGAAAACCACCTATGAGTGACACTTTGCATTCACAAGATTGGTTAAGGACTTGACATGTGGCATAGTATCAATAGGCACTGTGCACATGTTTCTCACACAGACAAAGATTGGTACCTGATAAATGCAGTCTCAAAAAATTTATCTAACTTTAAAGTTCCATAACTTTATAACTAAATATCCCAATTAGAGTGCTACTAGTCCACGAACTCGGAACGATGCGTACTTCGCTACGTTGCCTCAGTCAATGTGAAAATCTATCCCAGTAAAAAGTCAATCGTGGATCCAAGTTGGTCAACCTCAGTTAAACTTGGTCAACGCACGAAAAGTTTTTGTGTACTTTGGGACGAAGTGTTATAATATAGCCCTTACAAAAATTTCATCCAACAAATTTCATGGATAATTGGAACAAGTAGGGGTATTGATCTCGTGTCTATGCCTTAGGCTCCCATATAGCTTCCTTAACCAAGTGGTTCTGCTGAAAAACTTTAACTAGTGGGATGATCTTATTGAGCAACACTCGCACCTTGTGATCTAGATCGAGATTGGCTACTCCACATATGAAAAGTCTTCTCCTAGTTTGAATTCAAGCATGTATGATGGATCTACAGTGTACTTTCATAGCATTGAAACATGAAACACAATGTGCACTAGCATTAACTCCTTTAATAGCCCCACTAGGCCAAAATTTTCAATTATCTCATAGGGATCGATGTATCGAGGACCTAGCTTTCTTCGTAGGCTAAAGTGCACAACTCCTTTATATAGGGATTGCTTCAAGAAAACCCAATCATCGACTTTGAATTCAATATCATTTCTACACACATTGGCGTAACTCTTTTGTCGATCTTAAGCAGCCTTTAATCTTTCTTAGATTACTCTCACCTTGTCCATGATCATCCACAGGTAATCAGACCCAACTACATTGTCTGTTGTAGGGAGCTTCTTCTCACCCATTTCACTCTAGCACAATGGCTTCTGACATTGTTTCCCATATAGAGCCTTATACGGGGATATCTAGATACTCACTTAATAACTATTATTATACCTAAACTCTACCGGTGGTAATTGCTCGTTCTAACTTCCTCGGAATTACATGATGCATGATCTCAGCATATCCTCCAAGGTTTGTATGGTCTACTCTGCTTGTTAGCCAGTCTGTAGGAGGAAAGTGGTATTGAAATTGAGCCTCGCTTCAAGGGCATCTGGTAACTTCTACCACGGTTTTGAAGTAAAGCATGGATCTCAATCAGATGTGATGGTAATATAGACTCCATATAGACTCACTTCACATTTCATGAATAACTTGACTAACTTCTCTGGGGAGAAGCACTCTTGCACAGTAAAGTAGTGCATTGACTTGATGACTCGATCGATGATCACCCAAATACCAATGTACCTCTCGTTATGGGAGAAAGTTCAAACACAAAGTCCATATTGAGGTGCTCCCACTTCCACATAGAGATAGGCCACGTTGGAGTTATCCTAAAGGTCTCTGCCCTTTTGCCTTTACTTGTTGGCAAATTAAATACTTTGACATAAACTCTGCGACTTTCCTTTTCATGCCAATCCACCAGTAGTACTTTATCAGTGTTTGGTACATCTTGATGCTCCTTGGATGCATCACATACATGAAACTGTATGCCTTCTTCAGGATCTCTCACTTTAGCTCGAGAATTTTATGAACACAGTACCTACCTCTGTACACAAAGGCTTCATCCTTCTTGATAGAGAACCCTGGATCAAGACCCTTTTGTACCTCATTTTTTAATGGTCCTCAGCTTAATATCTTTCATTTTGGTTTTCAATATGCAATCCACTAGCACCAATTGAATCTGAAAGTTGGCCAGGAGGATTCCAGAAGGATGTATGTGCATCACCACTCCCATCTTCTTCAACTCAACCATGAGAGGAAGTTGGACCGATTATATATGGGTAAAGGACCTAGTAGCTTTTATACTCAAAGCATCAGCTACTGCATTAGCCTTGCTAGGGTAATAGCCAATCACACCATCATAGTCCTTTAGTAGCTCCATCCACCTCCTCTACTTTATGTTTAACTCTCTTTGAGTGAAGATGTGCTTGAGGCTTCTATAGTCAGTATAGACCTGGCACGTGGCCCTGTACAAGTAGGGCCTCTAGGTTTACAGAGCAAAGACTACTGCTGCAAGCTCTAAATCATGCATGGGTAGTTTCGTTCGTGCAACTTCGATCACCGTTAGGAATAGGCAACTATCCTTCTTTTTTTACAAAATAATTTTAAGTCAATAATTTTAAAAAATATGTAAATAGGAATTATCTTTCTTTTTTTCATTTTCTATTCTCATTAGTAGCTATTACTATTTTTAGAAGAATGGTTATTCCATATACCAAACGTCGCATTAGATTGTTGAAAATTGTTGGTTTCTTTCTCATTTCTATTTTGAGATATGAATGTAAAAAGTAATTATTGAAAGGTATATTTTCTTGATAATTTTTCATATAATTGTTAATATGATATTTATAAGGATTTTGTATTAAATGTGGTTGTTTATGATATTTAGTATTAATATATTCCATCATTTTTTTTCATTTGGTTAATGTTATCTATCAACACCACTCTTTAGTATTATTTGATGTTATTATTTTTTATTCTTATATAGTCAACTACTAACTTGTAAATATGATATTCTAATGAATACATTCCATACAAAATGTATAGCAAAGTATATATAAATATATATTATCAATGAAAAGAATCTATCAACGTTATTCAATTTATCCTGTTTCACTTATATCACTAAATATTTAAAAGACAATTAAAAGGTAAAAAAAAATATCACTAAAGTTAATTTGATAAAAATTTTACTAAACATCAGTAATATTTATTAATTTTTTTATAAGAAATTTCTTGGCAAATTTCGATTTTCTTCTTTCTCTTCTCCCTTCTCCATATTCAACTTGTAATCAAATATTTGAGTGCTTAGTTTTGAGTGCTTTGTAATCAACCGAGATACCAATTTGTGGTACTCCTCTATAATCAAGTAAGCATTTGCATTTCATTATTATTGCTTGGCTGGTTCTACTGCCTTCAATATATTTTATATCATTTAATTAATTGTTCTTGGTTGGCTTTGCTGCCTCTTCTATTTACTTTCATTTTATACACTCTGCTCTTACTTCTTTATACTTCTTCATTTCTTCTTAACACTCTCCCCCTGTTGGTATCAGAGCCATAAGTGTTTCGATCTGTATCCTGCTACTTCTTTTAGCACCCATAGAGTGTTATATCTGCTTAATTTATTCATTTCCCTACTTTAATTTCCAAATCTTTATTTCTTCAATTTACTCTTGCCTTATTGTTTCTTTTATTCCTTGCTGAACTGTAAATTTGAGTTTGAACTATAAATCCCAGGAGAGGTCTGAGAGGATGTTGGTCTGAGAGGTTTAGGAAAAAGAAGAAATGATATGTGCAATAGTAGATTTAAGTGTATAAAGCTTTAAAAATTAAATTTTTGAAAATGGATAGATTATTTAGATCTAATTCTTCTACTAGTTCTAGATTAAGTACTAGTTCTAGATCATCACTTAATGGAAATCAAATACCAGACATAATCAATGAAGAACATTATAGTTTTCCTTCTAATGAATCAATCAATCCCGAATGGAAAATTCCTCCAGTTTCACCTAGTGAAATTTATCATCATAAAACTTGGTCTTTATCTTCATTTAAAAGTGAATCACATATTAAAACAGTTGAACAAGTTTACACAATCAACAAAGATCACGAAACCTGCCAACTACTCAATAAAAATAATATTAAAAAACATATACAAGATGGTCACCATTTTCTACACATAGGATTAGTTCAAATTGGAATCAAATCTCTTACAAAATTAGGAACAAATTCATCTATACTACTATGTCTTAGAGATGCTAATTTTAAAAACTTTAATGAAGGTGTCATTGAAGTCATAGAAACCAGTTTATGTATTGGTCCTATTCATTTTGACTGTTACCCAGATTTCCCAGTCAGTTTAACAGATCCATGCATATTAAAAGTATTAACTTTAAATATAAAAACCTCAGGTTATAGGTTTGATGAAGGTCGCCAACCCTTAGCCCTAATTTATAGAATCCATTATAAAGTCTCAGGAACTAACATGAACTTTAAAGCAAAAAAACATAATGCTAAAGGTCATACCATGTTAATCCAGAGTCAATACCAAGATTTAAATATCAAAATCTCTAAAATGATCAAATAGTCCGATGTCCATTTACCCTCTGATTAGGTATTAACTGATGTCCGAAGTCTAAGCCCTATTCAAAATATTTTAACCAACACTGAATTTATCTCACAGTTTGAAGATGGGTCAGTAAGAATCACCTTTGATAGACAACCTAGATCTAATCAACTCTTAGGAGAAACCTCCTTAAGACGATCTTTTAATAAACTAATCATAGAATCAATATGATGCGAATCCACCCGAGACTGCTCGACCGACAACCCGCTGGGGTGCTGACCCAATACAAATGAAGGTGGGACCGATCACTAGGGCCCAAGCCAAGAAGTTCAAGGACAATCTTGCTGTCTTCATACAGGGAATAAGTCATAGTCAAGAGGGGTTGGCCACATCTAAAGAACCAAGGCCTGTTTTACTCATACAAGCAATAGAAGCCAAAACAGGGTCGGGTGACGTTTTTGGTGATAATAAGGAGGCCGGGTTGTATGAATTGGAACCCCATCCTTATGGGTTCAATTCATATGGAGGATGAGTTATAGAAACCAGCCAAAGCAGCTTCAAAGCTGACCAACAAGGTGGTTTGCGCACAAGGAGAAGGAAAGGCCGGATTTGCTGTATTCCTTGCTGGCTTTACTGTATTTTACTGTATTAGCCTTTTCTCATACTTCCAAGCAAGGGCAACGTGAGGAACTTCACAATAAGCTTATTTGGCATCCTACAAAGCATATTGAAGCTGATTTGGAGCTCAATTTGGTCAAAGATTGGTCAAAGTCAATTTAGTCAAAAAGCTAGTATTATAGTTTCCTAATTTTATTCTACTTTTTGTTTTAGGAAACTACCATTATTTTTTAGTTTTTATTTATTTATTTTCTGGACAAATAAGTTTAGGAAAGTTATTATTTTATTATTTTCATTGTAAATTAATTAATTCCTAATTCCAAAATAAAGGAATTAATTAATCCAATTTAGTTTAGGAAAAGGAAAGTTTCGGCCAAGGTAGACTTCTTCATTGTGTGGCCGACTTTTTCCTAGGGTTTTTAGGGTTTATTTTGTTTCTTTCAAAAGCCTATTTAAAGGCTTATTTTTCAATAATAATACAACTTTGATTTGATTAAGAAAATACATGTGAGATTAATTATCTCTTTGTTCTTTGAGAACACTTAAAACACCATTAGAGAATTGGCTGTTTTAGCTTGACTTATCAATAGGTTTTCCATCCCCTATTGTGGCGTCTACATTATACCAAGGTTTCTAACCACAGGTTGGTTAGGGGTTGAGGTCCATTCCATTAGAACTTGAACTTAATTAAAGATCCGGGCTAATATAATACTGGTTTAGGAGCAGGTCATCCTAGGTTCGTATCACAATATCTTCTGATAATGTGTCTAAAAGAGATCAAGAAATTGAAAAAGATTTACAAAGAATTAAAATACAAGAATTAGAACAACAATTACACAAATTAAGGTTAGAAAATGAAATAAAAAATCTCAAATTAAAATCGATTCATAACACTGGACAGGTTAGTCAACCCCGTTACAGTGATGAAGAAATTCAATCAATCCAATCACCCACAGCCTTAGATTTCATAGATCACCAATTAAATACACTTAGTAAACCCTTTAAACCAAATTGGAAACAATTAAATCAAGAAATGATGTCCGATAAAAATCATGAAAAATTAATAACATACAGACAATCACACACTAGAGAACAGAAAGAACATATTTGGCAAAGTTGGAAACAATTAATGTTACAACTTAAATTTGATAAACGATTTTTTGATTATCTTGAAAAATATTGTTATCAATTAAAAGATTTAAAAACTCTAACAAAAGAAAAATGGATTAAATCCGATCAATCAACAGTTCTGTCTAGTCGCCCTCCAGTTGAAAAAATAATCATTCCCCACTTAAATAATCAAGTAATAGCCTCACCATTTAAAGTTTTAACTCACGAAAGTAAAGATTTAATTAATGAAATTAGAAAAGTTATTGAACAAAATAATTATACAAATCAAAGTATTATTACAGTAGGTAAATAACTAGATAAAATAGAAACCAAAATTGATAATTCATCTAAAGAAGAAACTATACCACAATCCCTTATAAAATTTCCAGATATTACAAAACTACCAACTCTTCCCAATAAAACAAATCAACTCAGTCAACTCTTAAAAGAATTACAACTAAAAACTTCCACAACCAAAAATGAAGCCTCCTCTTCCAATCTTGCTACCATTAAAAATCAAAATTCATCTGATACAGAATAAAATCAATCTTCATTAGATAATCATCTTTATAGGCTTAAAAATCAAAAACCAAGATTTAACACCTTTAAACAATGGAATAATAAACCCTTACCCCCAGAATTCCAAGAATCTAATCAAAGAAATCAATTCTCTGTCAGTTCCGACAAATTATACGAATGGAATATAGATGGCTTAAAAGAACAAGAAATATTAAACAAATTACATCACATGTCAATGGTTTCTAATAGTTATTTTACTAATCAAAACCGTCCTCAACCTGAAATTGTTAAATTATTAGTCATAGGTTTTACTGGTACGTTACGCTACTGGTAGGAAAAACATTTAACCGAACAATCTAAATCAGAAATCATTTATGCTAATAAATTAGATGAAGAAGGATTCCCAATATTTAATGAATCAATAGGTCAAGGTTTCCCATATGGTGTCAATACCTTGTTAGCCACAATAATAAGACATTTTATAGGAATCCCTACAACTGTCACAGAAAGAATCCATAGTCAATTAACAAATTTACATTGTCCAACCCTTAGTGATTTCGAATGTTATAGGAATCCCCACAGCTATCACAGATTAAATAATAGTGTTACATAAATTACGATTCATTAACATATGGAGATATAGTTTCAATAATAAAAAAAGAAGGATTAAAAATGTGTACTGATATGAAAATAGCAAATCAACTAAATAATGAAAAAAGAAAAATTAAATACGAATTAGGAAACTTTTGTCAACAATACGGTCTATCCACGATAGTACCCTCTAGGAGAAATATAATCAAAGAAAATCAAATAGGAAAACTTTCTGAAACAATAAATACTCCAATCATAAAACTTATTATGAAACCAATAAATTCAATAAACCAAATTCTAAAAAATTCTATAAATCAAATAAACATAAAAAAGAGTCAAAAGATAAAACAAAAATCAAATGTTTTAAATGTAATAAATTTGGTCACTTTGCTAATGAATGTAAAGTTAAGCAAACAATCAAACGATTAGAAATTTTAGAAGATCAAAAACAAAACTTAATCAATGTCCCAGGCATTCACAGTACAGATAGTGAACACAGTGAAAACAATATTTATACTAAATTAAGTTCTGATGAATCAACTAATTATTTTGAATTATCTAGCGACACAGATAACACTAATATTACTTTAGGATGTTTAGATGCCTGTTGTCTAGATACTTGTTGTAATAAATCAATTAATGCCTTAACTGATTCTACTGAAGATGAAGATATAATACTAGAATTACTTAGCAAACTAGATAATCCTGATAAACAGATAGAATACATGAAAAAATACAAAAAGATCATAATTGATAATAACAAGGAAACAAATCAACTTAATAAAAATACTCAAAAAATCTGTTTAACAGAAGCCTTACAAACGTTTAATAAATAAAAAACTAAACAAATAACTGTCCAAGATTTACAATTGGAAATTATAACAATCAAGTCTGAGATTAAAGAATTAAAATTAGAAAATCACTTAATCAAACACCAATTACAATTTATTCAAGAACAACCTCAAAAACTTATTCCTAATCAAATTGACGAACAGGAAGAAGGATCTTCCCATGACAATTGTTTAGCTTCAATTCAAAAAATCAAACTTAGAAAATGGCATATAAAGATCACAATAATCATTAAAGATTTTCAATTCACAACGATCGCACTTTAAAACTAAAGAAAGATTAAATTCTGCTAATGGAACTAAAATGGATTTACAATACAAAATCAATCACGCACATATTTGTCATAATAAAATATGTTTCAAAACATCGTTTGTCCTTGTCAGAAACATGACAGATCAAGTAATCTTAGGTATTCCGTTTCTCTCTTTGTTATACCCATTCACCATAGAAAATGATGGCATAATCAGTTATCCCTTAGGAGAAAAGGTTACATTCAATTTCTTACAACAATCAAATAATATTCACCTCTTCCAAGACCAATCAATTTCAAAAATAATTAATCAAATCCGAGCCAATTCTATTTTTTGTCTCTTTCCATCTACCTCTGATTCCCTTCCACTATTCTTTTCTCTCCATTCCTCATTATTTCCTATTTTCAAACAATTAAAATTTTATTTCTTATATGTATGTTTTTTCACGTTTTCAAAATATCTTTTCTCTAATCATTTTCATTACAGAATATCTCGACCACTTGGTTACATGATAATCAACAATAGTTCCATTCCAATTTGGAGTGGCAAAGTTGAGGAAAGAAATTTCCCAACTCAATTTGAGTTAGATACTCCACAAAGAGCTTTAATCAACACACATTTCAACAGTATTGAAGAACAGTTTGAATTTTCAACTGGCTTAGATAACCTTTGTTTTTATTTACAATCAATTCCCCAAAAACCTGATAGTAAGTATTTTTCCCATTATATCTTATTCAATGGTCAAAACCCTGGCCTTTATAAAACTTGGTTCGAAGTGGCCCATGAAATTGCTAGTCAAATCCATGTCCATATAAAGGTTGTTACAGTCTAAGCGAAGCCTTAGAATTCACCTTCCGTGAATTAGGCCCACAAGCTTTTATTCACCCCTGGGTACGAATGGATCCAGATTTCTCAAAAACACTTCGTTTTGTCCAGAGAAATTATCCTAATCAACCTTCCACTTCTAGATCAACTCATAGGATGCAACAACCTAACATTCCTCCAATCACTATTCTTGTTGATCCACATAATCAATATGCTCATGTTGCCCCACAACAGAGCCCATTTGACCTTCTTCACAATCCATATTTAGACCACCCCTTAAAGGCCCAAGTCAATCAACTTCAGCATGAAAAACGATGTCTAAAACACCAAGTCCAAATCCCAATGCAAAGGAATGATGTCTTAGGTGTCCAATCTAATCACCTCTAAAAGGAATTTGATTATTGGACTCGTCTAGCCAGAAAACAACAAAAACCTACACTATATCTAGGCCGAACCCTAACAAAGGATCTAGTAGTTCCCAAAACAGTAGTGCCCTTTGTCATGCAATAGTCCAAACCAAATCTCACACCTTACCCTGGTGTCATGCCCATATATTTTTCTATCCTAATTAATGGTTACAACAAGTTGGCTTGCCCAGTGAAATAATTTCAAAAATTTGGCAAATAAAAAAGATCTAGTTTTATGAGGAGTATAGTTTTCTCCAAAGAATGCTCATCTCCTTTATAGAAAAACTAGACACTTGTCCTCGAGGAGTGTATGTACATGCTGAGGCCGCTCTCGTACCTTCTCACAAAAATGTGGCAAATGTGACCCTGCCACACTTTCACTTTATCACGTGGGATGTCCACATGAGATTGGCTTTGCAGTCCATAGAGTTGGATTATGTTCTGAGTCCTTTCAAACTTTTGTCTTTCAAGATCAACTAATCACATGGGAAAAGCTATTTGACTGGGGCCTAATTAGTACCATCATCTTTACCCACATAGATCAAGCCCAAGCTTACCCTGAAACATTAAAAATGGGTGTCACTTGCCTTTTCATACCCCATCATTACAACCCTTTCAAGCAAGGGACTATTACTGTGCACATCACCTCCACTCCCCCTAAATGGATTCACGGTTGGGAACCAGCATGGCATGTCATTACCTTTGAAAAATCAAAACATGCCAACAATCACCTCTGAATGGATGATGAAGTCCACAGATGTTCTGCCTCCTTCATTAAACAATTACAACATTGGAGATCAACTATTTATGGAGATAACCTTGGTCTTGAAGGAATTTCTAAAAAATACTTCTTGGCTAAAGAAAATCAATATACTAAGATTTACATCCACAGCAGTTTCTCTCATGTCTGGAATAATATTTATACCTCATTTCACTATAAAACATTATATCTAGCCCTTGTAGATGCATACCAAAAGATGCTTGCACGACACAAGACTGTTAGTCATGAAGACAATCAAGAATCAGAAGAAGATTTTGATTTTGATCACGACGAAGATGATGCCTACCAGTTTGGAGATGAAGAAGCACTCAATCTCACCAACATGATGGAAGGTTGAGTCACAATCGAGTTCGGAATCTCTGATAGTGTAGAATTACTTTTGGTGGTCCACTGATAAAAGTAGATCATGAGAATCACTGTTCACAATAACTGTTCCTGAACAGTAAAAAGCACCGAAAACAGATACTGTTCACAGACACTGTTCAACACTGTTTACTGACATAATCACAACATTAATAGGAACCGCAATCATTCGACCACGCCTTCCTTTGTCTATATAAAGGAGCCTCACCACCACATTGAAGGGGGAGTAAGTAAGGGGTTAGCAAAGAGCTAGTAAGAGCTTAGAAGAATTTCTTTCTTGGCAGATTTCGATTTCCTTCTTTCTCTTCTCCGTTCTCCATATTCAACTTGTAATCAAATATTTGAGTGCTTAGTTTTGAGTGCTATGTAATTAACTGAGCTACCAATTTGTGGTACTCCTCTATAATCAAGTAAGCATTTGCATTTCATTATTATTGCTTGACTGGTTCTACAGCCTTCAATATATTTTATAATCATTTATATTATTGCCTTAAATATCTTTTATAGCCATTTAATTAATTGTTCTTGGCTGGCTTTGTCCCCTCTTCTATTTACTTTCATTTACTTCCGCTCATATACACTTTGCTCTTACTTCCGCTCATATTCCTTGCTGAACTATAAATCCGAGTCTGAACTATAAATCCCATGAGAGGTCTGAGAGGTTTAGGAAGAAGAAGAAATGATATGTGCAATAGTAGATTTAAGTTTATAAAGCTTTAAAAATTAAATTTTGAAAATGGATAGATTATTTAGATCTAATTCTTCTACGAGTTCCAGATTAAGTACTAGTTCTAGATCATCACTTAATGGAAATCAAATACCAGACCTAATCAAGGAAGAACATTATAGTTTTCCTTCTAATGAATTAATCAATCCCGACTGGAATATTCCTCCAGTTTCACCTAGTGAAATTTATCATCATAAAACTTGGTCTTTATCTTCATTTAAAAGTGAATCACATATTAAAACAATTGAACAAGTTTACACAATCAACAAAGATCACGAAACCTGCCAACTACTCAGTAAAGATAATATTAAAAAACATATACAAGATGGTCACCATTTCCTACACATAGGATTAGTTCAAATTGGAATCAAACCTCTTACAAAATTAGGAACCAATTCATCTATACTACTATGTGTTAGAGATGCTAGTTTTAAAAACTTTAATGAAGGTGTCATTGGAGTCAGAGAAACCAGTTTATGTAATGGTCCTGTTCATTTTGACTGTTATCTAGATTTCCCTGTCAGTTTAATAGATCCATGCATATTAAAAGTTTTAACTTTAAATATAAAAACCTCAAGTTATAGGTTTGACGAAGGTCGCCAACCCTTAGCCCTAATTTACAGAATCCATTATAAAGTCTCAGGAACTAACATGAACTTTAGAACAAAAAAACATATGCTTGCTAATTTTTCCAGAGAATAACATGCTTGCTAGAAAAATTACCGACGGCACCCATCGGTATTACCGATAAGCCCTTCAGTAATTTTTCATGTCAATTTTTTTATAACACTTTATAATTTATTACAATTATTTTTATATTCTACATGACACCAAAGAAATTGTAGTAATACATTATAGAGTGCAACTTAAGTAATCATAAAAAACATTCAAAAAAAAAATATTAGTCCGTTAATAAACAAAAAAGAATATTTGCATTTTTAAAACGACCAACAGCCCATCGTTAATACCAATGGCACCTATTGGTAATTTTTTCAGAGATTAACATGGTTGTTGGAAAAATTACCGACGGCATCCATTGATATTACCGATATGCCCTTCGATAATTTTTCATGCCAATTCTTTTTTTGTTTTTTTTGTTTTTATTTTTTTATGTAACACTCCATAATTTATTACAATTATTTTTATATTCTGCAAGACACCAAAGAAATTGTGCTAATACATTATTAAGTGCAACTTAGGTAATCATAAAAAATATAAGAAAAAAAGAAAATAAATTAATCTGTTAACAAACAAGAAAGAATATGTGTATTTTCAAAATTACCAACGGCTCATCAATAATACCGATGGCACCTGTTGGTAATTTTTTCAAAAATTAACATGCTTGCTGGAAAAATTACTGACGAAGCCCATCGGTATTGCCAATAGTCAATTCGGTAAATTTTTATGTTAATTTTGATACCAACAGTCCATATGCTTCCAAAATTTAAACTCTTTGATACTGACAAGTACATTTACTATCTTCCCAAACAGCCAAAAACATGACACAACTTAGTTCATTAACAATAAGAAAATGCAAAAGAATGGAAGAGATAATTTCTGATGCAGGAGTTGACCATTCGAAAGGTGATGAATTTGCTTTGAGGCGCTTACACCATTATGAAAAACCCATAAATTGCAAACCCACCTAAGAAATTTAGGATTTTATTTTTATTTTGATTGCTGTTTTATAATTTTTTTTTTATCCATGCATAAGAAAAAAGGAAAAAAAAAAAAGTGAAGAAAGGGCATGAATACCCATCGAAGCAGAGTCTCCATGGGAACAAAAGAGGAAGCTTCAGCTGCTGTTGCTACAATGGAGGTGTGGTGGATCGTAGTCGTCGATTTTAGAAGTCAATCAAAGGTCATTAACACCCTTCTTAGATGATCCATCTCAAACTCACCATTCTTTTCTTTTTTCGGAATGTGAGAAAGGAAGAGAGAAAATGTGAAAGCTCTTCAATCTTTAAACCGTCGTCTGTGTTCTTCTTCAAACCAAAAATGATAATGGGGTGTATATATGGCCTCTATTAGGCTTTATGTTCAGGGGGAACTTTTAGGTTAAAGGTATTTATGGAATAATCAAAAAATGATGGGTAGACAGAAAAAAAATTTAAAAGGAGAAGGTTAGTTTTTATTACAGCCTTTAAATCAAGGGTATTGGGCCAAATTCCCTTTTTTTTTTTTCCTTTTAAAGAAGACATTAATAGATTCATAACCAAACAAAAGGCTATACATCCACTGACTTGAAAAATAGGACTAAGCCACATAGGACTATCCCCAAGCCAAGTCTCCAAAGAAATTAAGTTCACAGCACATTATTTCTATAAATGCATAAATCTATTCTGTGTTTTGCATTGGTCTTTCATTGAAAAGAATTGTATTCATCTAACACATACACATAGAGAGGAAAAATATTGGTTTTGAGAGAGTTATAAAGTATGTGCTAAATTTCTAACCATTGATAACTTTATCCAAGTTAATAGGTTTTCATAGAAATTCAAGCACAAGAGAAATACTATTTTTAGAATATTGCAATCTGTAAAGTCTCAAGCAACTTACCATTTCTTATCATCTCCATTAAGCCATCAGATTCTAACGGTTGACCAAATTGTAGTCAAAAGTTGCACCATTCAAGAAATGATTTTGTCTTTCCCTATTGATGACAAACCACCTTTTGTACCAATAAAAACTTGGCAACAAAACCCTTATTCTCAATGGGCTTTAGATATTTTCCACTATTACATAAATCTTCTTGTATTTGTCCTTTTATTTGGTCACCATAACAAAAGGCTTGAACTTGTTCAACTTGATGTCATCCTTCTCATTTTAAAAAATAGTAGTTAACTCCTTCAAAATACATATAAACTTCTCCATGTAATGAGGTTTGATCCAATATTGTCAAAAAGGACATAAAGCTCCTCACAATGGTAAGAGATACTCCTTATCAAAATCCTTATCACGGTCCATGAGATCGATATAATAAGTGGAAAATTTCACGATAAGCTCATTCACACCACTAACTTCCTCATTTATAATAGAGTTGAACAGATCCAAATAATGGTGTTTTTCAATTTATCAAAACTGATAAATTTTCTACTAATCTCAAAGAGTTCAACTTGAAATCCGGATGGTCACCCCAAGAATGGATAGCTTATACTCCAAATATTACTTCCACAGCTGAAGGTTTTGCCGTGGCCAAAGAAGATGATGGGTCATGGATTGATAAGATTGCAATAACAATCAAAATTAACAAGGAGACCTTTTTTGGAAGGATGGGGTTGCATTTAGTGAGACCAAAAAAAAAAAAAAACCTCCAAACTGTAAAGCCCATTGCATTGCATACACTTTTTATCCGCTTGAAATGTCATTTCTCCCAAACTTTTTCTATAATGTACTAAAAGTCAGCACAACATTTATAAATTTTGCGTTAAATTATAAGTAATTATTCTACTTTTCCAACAACGATGTTTCAAATTCCGTTGAGTTTTCAACAAATTAAACTTAATATAATTTGTTCACTTAAACGACTTGGTTGACTTGAAAGAATTCATAATAGCACGTGCAGTACTCTGTTTTTTTTTTTTTCTTTTCCCTTTATTTTTCTTTATTTTATTTTTTTCAACTTCTTTTTCTAATCTGATTCAGCGATAATTTTATCTAAGATTGTAAAGATAGCTGTACATTAGCCTTTATATGAATTTGCTTACTAATTGATATTATTTTGCAGCAAAACTCCTGAATTACAACATTATCCTAAAACTAGAAGGTACTTAAATTATATTAAACCCAAAATCTTAGAACAAACATACAAACACTGTCTAAATCATCATTATTAAATGTCAACATCAAAAAAATTTATAATCAAATCTACATAAATTCATTACTAATTTCGTTTTTCTAGGGGAAGTTGCCATGTAACTTACATCATATTTCTTTTGAATGTTTCCTACTCTTCGGATGTATTTGCTACGAGTCTTCAAGCCACACCTAACAATCGCACCTATATGCAACCAAACCAAGGATATTGCTGGTCCCACCCCTAAAAATAAAAAAAATCAGCAATACTTATGGAAATTTCCAATTTGCCAATGGTCCGTACAAAAAAATTTAGATGTTCAGTTTATAGGGGGATATAGCCCCCAAAGCTACATCAACCGGGATTAGCATACAAATACATTTGCCATCTCTGGGATATGGAACTGAAAGAAACCAAACATAAGGCTAAACCTAAAGCATGATAAATCTATTACAAAAGAAAGAAAATGGATTATTATGATGATCCTGTGGATTGTTGAGGGGATCTTGCTGGAGAAAACAAGAATGGCTTTGGTGGAATTTGGACATGTTGAAGTTCTCCTTCTAGCATATCTACAACCTTAGTCATTGGTGGTCGATCTGATGGATTTGTCTGAATGCACCAAAAGCTCACTAATAGCATCTTCCTTGCTATTTCTTTTCTTCCTCTGTTGTGACTCCCAAGACTCTTAAATCTTTACCCAATTCCACATCTTCATAAATCCAATAAGGAAAGTAAATTTCACTAGTATGAGAAACTCTAGGATCAATATTCCTTCTTCCTCCAACCATTTCAAGAACCAACATTCCATAACTATAAACATCAGATTTATGAGACACTCCACCAAATTCCGACTGAATACTTCCGGTGCTATATACCCTGCAGTTCCTCTGGCACCCATCATTGACACAATACTCTCCTTGTTTAACCATAATTTGGCTAGACCAAAATCTGATATTTTTGGACAAAAATCTTTATCCAAAAGAATGTTTTGAGGCTTTATGTCGAAATGCAAAATCCTTGTATTACAGCCAGGATGCAAGTATTCTAGTCTTCGTGCAACACCAAGAGCAATTTCATACAATATTTTCCATTCTAGGGATCTGGTTGTACTCCCATCTTCTTGATTAAATATGAATTTATCAAGTGAACCATTAGACATAAACTCATAAATCAAGGCTTTCTTGTTCCTCTCATAATAAAATCCAAGAAGATTGACTATGTTAATATGAGAAGTTCTACCAATGCTAGCAACTTCATTTATAAAATCTTCTCCATTGCTTTTGGAATCTTTTAGAAGTTTCACTGCAACAAGGCAACCATCAGGTAGTGTTCCTTTGTATACACAACCATATCCTCCTTTCCCTATTATTTCTGCAAATGAGTTTGTCATTTTCTTGACCTGTGAATAACTGTATTGCTTTGGTGCAAATGAAGTAAAATTCCTCATAAACGCCTCCACATCAAAATCCTCTCTACTGTCTTTCTTCCAAAAGATCATTGCTTCTCTCTTATAGCTATATAGAATTATAGCAAAAACTATCAAAAGTCCAACAGCAGCTGCTGAAATGCCTAGATTCAAAAAAGATATAAATTTAAGTTATACAATATATTTCATTTTACCGTTGAAAAATATGAAAAAGAGGATGGTGTTATTTTACCTATGACCAAACTGCGCTTTGAAGATGATTCAGCTCCTGCATGAAAAAGGTAAAATTAAAATTTAGTAAATTAGAATAATAGAAAATGAATTTGAGGTACCATTGGAAATCCCTTAGTCATTATGTTCCATTTGTTTATATATCTCTATCTTTCTAAACAAATGAAATATCGTGTTATATAATGAAGTACGCGTCTATGTTAGTTTAATCATGTAATGTTAGTTCCATATTTCCATGGAGCTTTAAATCCTTTGCTATGTTATTGCTTAACTTTTCAATTAAGCCACTCATTCATATTTTCATTTTAATCCAAGGGACAAAAATAATGGCATATAATCATTATGTAATTGACACTTATTAATTAAACTAAAAAATGTTTAGGTGGTAAACTCTCTTGGCATAGTGCTAGGGACCTAAAGATCAAATCTTGTCACATAAATATCCGCCCTGTGTTTGGATAGCAGACGAATACATCTGAGAAAATATATAAACACTAAAAGACGTTTGAAACCAAGGAGTTCTAATCAAAGAAAAAGGAATGTGGTAACCTAGACGAAATCAACAAAGATTAGGGTTTGAAGTCAAATCCAATGTAAAGGTCTGTTGGTAAAATTCCCCCTAAAGTTAACAAAAAAGATCGGACTAAATTCCTATTTTGATCCAAATCACTCCCTCTCCAATCGATGAGAGTCTTTCATCAATCATAAATCGCAATAGTCCAGTTCTATGTCTCTTAATTAGCACCTTAAAATTAACTAACAAAAGTAATAAAATTAAAAATTAAAAAAAAAAAACAGCACAGAGGAATAACAGATCATCTCTATGAAAAGTCATTTTAACATATATATGTATATATATATATATATATATACACGGAAATTCTATGATGAGGACGATCCGCATGAGGATCGCAGTATTAGTGACGGTTTTTCATAGTATTAACGACGGTTTTTTAGAAAATCATCACCAATACTATAAAAAATCATCACTAATACTGTGGTCCGCATGAGGACCTTCCGCATTATAGACGGACTGTATATATATATATATATATATATTTACCCTTTATTATTATTTCAAGCAAAATTGTCTACACATGGGGACCGAATTTTTCCTAAAAAAAATGTAAATATTTTAATAGTATTGAACCAACAGCCGCCTAGTTTGCTTAATTGAATAAAGATCGCATATGGATTCGCCAAAAAAAAAAAATGTTTTTCTTAAAACTACTAGCTAAAAAGTTAATTATTGGTATTAATGGAGACAAAGAAAAAGCAGAAGTGATTTTAAAATTCTGATTTTATATGTTAAAAGCAGCCAGACAAACAGGAATCGTAACTCGGAATTAGAACAAGTTGAATGATGGAATAAACAGACTAATAAAAGGCAGAAATGTGGGACCCAAATGATAATAATAGGTGGAATGGAAGAGGAGAAAATATAATATAGACTAAAAGAGGTGTCTAAAACCGAGGAATTGAATATGGCAAGGTAGACTAAATCAAAAAAAGCTTGGGGGTTTAAAGTCAAGGCAAGGTAAAGGTCGGTTTGGCAAAATTCCTCCTAAAAACTTAACTAGGAGTCGTATTGAATTCCCATTTCGATCTAAAATCACTTCCTCTAATCAGCAAGAGTCTTTCGTTCACCATCGATCGCAATGTTCCAGCTCTATCTTTTAACTAACAACTTAAAATTAAAAGAATAAAAATAAAAATTAAAAAACAAATTTGCAGGCATATGTACCTGTGTTTTGATTTTGATAGCAGACAAATTCTTCAGAGCCCCGGTTGTAGCCACACCGGTTACCATTGCTTTCACAGCCATCGTACAAAGAATCGTTGGCATTCCATACCAAACTAAACCCAGCATCCACCACCGCTTTTATGAGAGTCTCATTCGACGCACTCTCAGCGTTTCGTAAAGTGGTGGCTTGTGTTTGGGAAATATTGAGTACCACACTTCCCTCGCACGTTCCAAGTCCACTAGGGAGGTTGCCCGCTGTCTCACTGAGGTTTTCGACAGAGTAGAAATGAACAGTATTTGATCCTCCGGACTCGCTGCAATTGAAATGGGGTAGTAAACTGGCACCAATTGGGAAATCACATGTATAGAAAAGAGTCAGCGGTTGGGTATCTGCGGTGTAATTAAACACGGTGGTATCTAATAAGGTGGCGTTACGGAGCTCAGTTTTACGAACATCTCCAAAGTAATCCGCTCTAACAGCCAAAAGAGTACGCGTATCCTGATTGATTTCAAGCACTCGATAAGCTTCGGTATTTATTGAGATCTCTGTGACTCCGTCGACGCAGCTTAATTCGAACTTTGGGTGGCCACACCGTTCTGGCCTATCGGAGCCCCAAAATGGATAGCTTATATTCTGGATATTACTTCCACAGTTGAAGGGTTTGCCACAGTCGGCGTAATTGTCAGCGAACGAAGACGATGGACCATGGATTAATAAGATTACTAAATGTATCAAAATTAACAAAGAGATGTTTTTCGAAGGATTGGGATGCATTTTGTGAGGTCAAAAGAAAATCCTCTCAAATGTAAAGCCCATTGCATTGCATACGCTTTAATCCAGTTGAAATGTCATTTGTTCCACACTGTTTTTCTAATGCACTAAAAGCCGGCAAACTATTTATAAATTTTTGTGTTAAATAATATTTAGTCTATCTTTAATTTTCAACAAATTCAGCTCAATAATTTCGATTCATAACCGTGTCTCCAGTACTCTGTTTTCTACTTTTCTTTTTCTTTTTCTTTTTCTTTCTTTTCTTCCTCCTCTCTCCATACTTTGGCCTCTGTATCAACTTGCTATTTAATTTAAATTTTCTCTTCTTTTTTATAGCTGTATTACAACGTAATGTTAAATTAGTTGGTCTCAATTGAAGGGAAAAAGTTTAATTTTCTGTGCTACGGTAAAATATGGTTAAAACTAAAGGGACTAAGATTGTATTATACCAAAATCTTATCATCATGACATATGAACATAATACACTGTGTAAATATCAAAACTAACTAAAAATTATTAATTAATTATTTAAATTTTCCAAAGGAATCTGCCAGGCAACTTAAATAAAATTAAGGAAGCTGCCGGACAACTTAAATAAATTTTTTAAGTTTTCAAGTCTTCGGATGTTTTGCTAGAAAGTCAGCAAGGTTCACCTACCCGGATCTTGCAAAAACCAACTTTTGGTATGTTTCACTAGTATGAGACACTCTACGATCAATATTCGTTCCTCCAACCATCTTAAAAAATTAACATTCTATAACTATATACATCAGATTTATGAGACACTCCATCAAAATTCTTACTGAATTCTTCCGATGCTATATATCCTGCAGTTCCTCTAGCCACAATCATCGACACAACACTCTCCTTTTTTAACAACTTGGTTGACTTAATTTTCAACTAATTAAGCTCACTACTCTGTTTTTTCTTTTTCTTTTTTTTTTGGGTTAATTTTCCCTCTGTTTTCCTTTGTTAATTTTCTTTTCTTTTCTTTTTTCTTTTTTTCTTTTGTTTTTACCTCTGATGCAGCAATAATTTCAGCATAAATTATAAAGATAAACTTACTTTAGCCTCTATGAATATTGCCACATTAATTTCCTATGTTTTTGACAATGACCATTGAAGATAACCCCTAGATCTTAGATTGAAAATTTGGTGATGAAATCCCTTTTCTTCGATTTATCAAAAAGTATAAGGCACTTTATTTCAAAGAATATATATATATATATATATATATGCTAGCAGCTACTATTTTATTTTCCCATACAAATGATGTCAAGATTGAATATTCCATCTTCAATATTAGAATATAAAGGCACCTTTTTATATTTTTTTACTTATAACTAATTTTTATCAAAATAAAATAAAACAATAAAAAAAACAGCATAATTACTTATGTTAGGAATCATAATATATATATATATATATATATATATTAGATTAAAATTTGGAGATGATGAAGATGAAAGCCTGGAATTTATTTTTACGTAGATATGATTAGGGTGGAGAAATGAAGTATTCATCAATAAAATGAATTACAACAATATGTTGAATGAAATCTTTAATTTTTTTTTTTTAATTTTTAATTTTTCAAAAGATGAATTACAGCATAATATAGAATTCATTGGTTCAACTAGTAAAAACTACCTTGGTTCGGAAGAAGATATTTTTTAGTGCCACAATTAACATTGTTTACCCTCACCCACAATATCAAAAAAGTCAACCATATTGCTAAAATGTCAATATCCAAAAAGTTGACAATCAAAACCAACTAAATTAAATATTTATTTGATTTTTACTAGGGAAGCTGCCAAGTAACTTAAATAAAATATTTTGAAAATTTCCAAGTCTTAGGTTAAATAAATATTTTGACAGCTGCCAAGTCTAAAGGAAATTTTGCTACAAAGTTTACAAGCTACGCTGACCCATCGTACCTTGTCTATCTACATGCAAGCAAAAAGTAATTTCCACATGTTGACTTCTGGAAGGTCAGCACCCAACTCAAATGTATTTGAAGTTCCATAGTCGAATGGCTTGCTCTGATTATGAATATTCTACATAATTTCAATTTGCCAAGAGTAAGTGCAAGTTTCTCTAAATGTTCAATGTATAATAAAGCTCAGTTTGTAGTGTCCCTCCCCACTAAGATCTTACATTTTTGCTGCTAACATAGAATCGACGCTCAACTTCATTTGCCATCCCCGGACATGGAACCAAAAGAAACCAAACAGAAGACCAAACCTAAGCATCACATTTATATACAAAGGAAAATATGCAAATCGTTGGAAAATAAAAAATCTGTTAAGAGGGAACTAGATACTAAGAATACCTACTTCTATTATGATGATTTTGTAGATTGTCGAGGAGACCTTGCAGGAGAAAACAAGAATGGCTTTGGTGGAATCTGGATTGATTGAAGGTCTCCTTCTAGCATATCTACTACTTTACTCATTTGTGTCTGATCTGATGGATTTGTCTGAATGCACCAAAAGCCCACGACTACCATCTTCATTGCTATTTCTTTTTCTTCCTCTGTTGTGACTCCCAAGAGTCTTAAATCATTACCCAATTCCACATCTTCATAAATCAAATAAAGAAAGTAAATTTCACTAGTATGAGAAACTCTAGGATCAATATTCCTTCTTCCTCCAACCATTTCAAGAACCAACATTCCATAACTATAAACATCAGACTTATGAGACACCCCACCAAAATTCCTACTGAATACTTCTTGTGCTATATACCCTGCAGTTCCTCTGGCACCCATCATGGACACAATACTCTCCTTGTTTAACCATAGTTTGGCTAAGCCAAAATCAAAGATTGTTGGACAAAAATCTTTATCCAAAAGAATGTTTTGAGGCTTTTTGTCAAAATGCAAAATCCTTGTGCTACAACCACGGTGCAAGTATTCTAGTCCTCTAGCAATGCCAATAGCAATATCATATAAGGTTTTCCATTCAAGGCAACGGGATGCATTCTCATATTCTTTATTAAATATGAATTTACCAAGTGAACCATTGTGCATGAAATCATAAATCAAGGCTTTCTTGTTCCTCTCGCAACAAAATCCAAGAAGAGTGACTATGTTGACATGAGAAGTTCTACCCATACTAACAACTTCATTTATAAAATCTTCTCCATTGCTTTTGGAATCTTTTAGGAGTTTCACTGCAACAAGACGACCATCAGATAGTGTTCCTTTGTATACACAACCATATCCTCCTTTCCCTATAACTTCTGCAAATGAGTTTGTCATTTTCTTGAGCTGTGAAGAACAATATTGCTTTGGTGCAAACGAAGTATAATTCCTCATAAATGCCTCCACATCAAAATCCTCTGTATTTTCTTTCTTCCAAAAAATCATCGCTTCTCTCTTATAGATACATAGAATTATTGCAAAAAGTATCAAAAGTCCAACCGCAGCTGCTGAAATGCCTACATTCAAAGAAAACAAATATTTAAGTTACACATTATATTTCATCTCACTATTGCAAAATAAGAAAAAGAGCACGGTGTAATTTTACCTATGACCAAATTCCGCTTTGACAAAGATTCTGCTACTGCAAGAAAAGGTAAAACTAAAATTTGGCGAGTTGATAAATAGTAAATGAATTTGAGGTACCTTTGGAATTGGAACTCCCTTAGTCATTAGTTTCCATCTCTATCTTTCTAAACGGAGGAGATGTCATTTTATATAATTGAAGTAAGTGCTTATGTTGGTTTAGTCTGTATTGTTGGTTCCATATTTCCAAGGGGATTAAATCCTCTGCTTGTTCTTCCTCAACTTTTCACTAAATAAAGTAAACGATTTTTTTCTTTCTTTTCCCCCTAAAACTATGAAAAATAAAATTTACGTATGTATCAAAGTTCCCAACCTGTGTTTGCATAGCAGACCAATTCATCAGAACTCAGGTCGTGGCCACAGTGGCTACCATTTCTTTGGCAATAAAGGCATAAAGCATCGTTGGCTTTCCATATCAAACCAAACCCAGTATCCACTGCGTTTGTCAGAATATCATTTGACGCAACCGTATTGGATTCCAAAGTGGCAGCTTCTGTTTGGGAAATATTGAGTACCACAATTCCCCTGCACGTTGCAAGTGCTTCTTGGAGTGCGGGGTTGCTGATACTTGGTGGGAAGTTGCCCTCAGAGCTCATGTCTGCTACTGAGTAGAAATTGATGGTATTTGATCCGGACACGCTGCAATTGAAACGGTTTGAAATATTGGGCCAAAGATTGGAACCACAAACATAGAACAGCGTCAGTGGTTGAGTATCTGGACTGTATTCAAAAGAGGGGTTACCCAAGGTGGCGTTATAGAGCTCTCTATGACAAACAACGCCCCAGTTATCTGATCTAACAGCTTTCAAAGTACGTGTTCCCTGATTGATTTCCAGCACTCTGTATTCCTGCGAAGAGATATTGATATACGCAACGTTTTCTGTGCAGTTCAACTTGAAATCTGGATGGCCACAATGTTTTGGCCGATCGGAACCCCAGAATGGATAGCCTATATTCTGGATATTACTTTCACAATTGAAGGTTTTGCCGCAGTCGGTGTCAATGTCCGCCGACAGAGACGATGACCCATGGATTACTAAGAATACAGCAAGTATCAAAATTAACAAAGGAGCGTTTTTGGAAGGAGGGGATTCATTTTGTGAGACCAAGAGAAAATGGTCCGAATGTAAAACGCATTAATGCATGGCACAAAATTTTATCCAGTTGAAATGTTATTTGTCTCAAACTGTTTTCTGATGTGCTAAAAAGTCAGCAAAATATTTATAAATTTTGTGTTAGATTATAATTAGTCTACTTTTCCAGTAAAGATGTTTCTATGATCCGTTGAATGTTCAACAAATCAAGCTTGATAATTTCTTAAAACGACTTGGTTGACTTCAAACGAATTCATATGGCGTGTCCAGTACTCTGTTATTTCTTTTCCCTTTATTTTCTTTTATTATTATTGTTACTATTATTATAATTATTATTATTTTCCTCTGATGCAACAAATATTATAAAGAGAATCGTACTTTAGTCTTTGTAAGAATTGCTTGCTAATTACTATTATTTTGCAGCAAAACTCCTGGACTACAACACGGTGTCAAAACCAAAAGGTACTAAAATTGCAGGGATATTTGCAGTTTTGCACTCTGAATTATATCGTATTTTACGCATTATATCCTAAATAATTTTTGCATTTTGCAACTTAAACTTACTAAAACCTTGTGCCTTGGTCCTTTTTAATTTTCTGTCAAAATCTTTAACAGACTTACAGTGTCCACATGAATAAAATATAAGGTTATAAAGGTCTTTTTACCCATTAACCCACCTTTTCCCATTTCTCTTCTCATACTTCCAGCGTATCATGATTTCCTCTACTACGGTTTTGCTCTCTCTCTCTCTCTCTCTCTCTCTCTCTCACTGAATATATATGCTCTGCTCATTAGTACACAAAGCACGCCTGTTGCTCTGCTTAATTTCATGGGAATATGAACTTTGAGTACATCTTAATAAATATAATGACAAATAAAATTATACCCAAATGAAAATTAGCTCTGCCCAGGATAGCTATAAATTGTCCAGTAGCTTTTAGTTTAATAGAGATTTTTTTTTTTTTTTTTTTTTTTTTTAAGGCTACCTTTACCACCATTGAACTTGAATCTGTTTTCAATTACTACCATCTCTTTGGAATTTTTCTTCAGCAAAAGCAGTAATTATCTTGTCAAACTTGTTAAACCAAGGCAACTAATCTTAAAATATTGGCCTAGTTCGTATATATATATATATATACATACACCCATAATCATATAAGAAAAATTCTTAATATATACAAGGATTTATCAAGTAATCTTACGTGTTCAAAATGTGATCTCCTGCCTCAAGAATTACGATTTTTGCATAGTCTTTGATTGTAAGATGTAACTTGGCTAAATCCTCGGAATATTAACTTGTATTTCCAAATTTCAATGTAATCTCTTACGACTTTTCTAAGTTCAGGTTTTCTTCGAAAACCCACTTGAAAGAACAAAACCCACTTGCTCCAAGCAAGTTCACAAGATTTGAGCTTGATTTTCCACGAAAGATGGTGGCAAAACAGGGCAGTCCGGATCCATTTGCACCGGCCGCCCAGTTGAGGAGCTGCTGCTCGTTTTCGGCGTGTCCGATCTGGTCTATTAAGGGCCTGTATGGAGGACCGTCTGAATCGGACTTGGAAAAGATGGTTCTTGGGTATCAAATGTGGCGTTCTTTCTCGAGCTTGGTAAAGATGGGGGAAGAGGGTTAATGAGTCTAAAAAGACTTTTATACCCTTATATTGTACTCGTTCTGTTTACATGCTACCTCTGTTAAAATTTGGACAGAAAATTAAAAAAAAGGACCAACAGCGCAAAGTTTCGGTAAATTCAAGGTGTAAAATGACAAAAAAAAATATTGTTTTCAGGTGCAATATATAAGACTCGTTATCGTTCAAAGTGCAAGAGTGCCAACTTTGTAAAATTGTATTAAACCCAAAATATTATAACAAACACATATGCACCGTCTAAATGACCATATAACATCCAAAAAATCTATAATAAAAACTAACTAAATTGATTTTTCTAGGGGAAGTTGCCATTTAACTTACATCAAATCTCTTTTGAATGTTTACAAGTCTTGGGATATCTTTGCTTAGACTTTTCAAGCTTCCCCTACCACTTGCACCTATACGCAAGCAAACCAAGGAGATTGTTGTCCCCATCCCCCCCACACCCCAAAAAAAAAAAAAAATAAATAAAAATAAAAATAAAAAACAATACAAAAAAATAAAAAGAAAGAAAAATCAACATTACTTTTGGATATTTCCAATTTGCCAACGACCGGCGCAAAATTTTTTAGATGTTCAGCTAGTACAGGATATAGCTTCCAAACCTACATCAACTGGTACCAACATTAGACTTCACTCGCCATCTCCACGATATGGAACTGAAAGAAACCAAAGAGAAGGCTGAACCTATAGAACAATAAATCTATTACAAAAGTAGAAATGTCAATTTGTCCTCCATACACCGAAAACTACTATGCACAGTCCCTTATGCGGTGGTTTTTCCCCTAAAAAATGAGACCGCAGGACGGGCTCCGGATAAATCCTTAAGCATAGAATTGGGGAGGGGCTGGGATCAAAAAATAAAAAAAACCGGCCCGAACCCAGCCCGAATATATTTATTTATTATTAATTTTTATATTTTATATATTTTGACTATTGTATTTTTTAAGAATGTATTTTATTATAATTATAAATTTGAACTTTCATATATTTTATTGTATTTTTATTACATTTTAGTCACTTTATTTATATTTTATTCATAAAAAAAATTATATAAATTTTTTTTAAAAAATTATATCAATTATAAAAAAAAAAAAATGGGAAAAACCACTCTATCCCGTCCCCGATTGGGAAATCCCCATTCCCGCGTCACATCTAAAGAAATAGAGAAACCGTGGAGATGAGATGAAAAATTTCCTATAGGAACGGGAATGGGATTTAGAAAACCAATCCGCCGTGCCCCATTAACATTCCTATACAAAAGAAAGAAAATGGGCACAAGGCCGGCTAAAGGCATAGGCCACTATGGCTCATGCCTAGGGCCCTACAAAAAAAAGAAAATGAAAGAAACCAAACATGGGGCTGAACCTATAGAATGATAAATCTATTACAAAAGAAAGAAAACAGGCACAAGGCCGACTCCAACCATAGGCCACTAAGGCTCACACCTAAGGGCCTACAAAAAAAGAAAAAAAAATATGAAACAAACCAAACATAAAGGCTAAACCTATAGAATGATAAACGGGAATTTAGTCCAATACCTTTTTTTAAAGGGCTATAAGGATATTTACCCTTCTCATCTCAAATGTTTTTGTTTTGCCCTTTAATTTTTCAATATTCCTAGATTACCCTTTTCAAATATAAAAGAAAAGGAAAAACTTAATGAGACATATTCCATTTTTTCTCTAACCTGGACGGCGCACGAAGAAAAGAGGAAGAGAAAGTGAGAGAGAATCAGGTCGTTGCTAGCGATCGGAGGCAGAGAGGTTAGCACCATTTGAATCAAAGATGGAAAGAAGCCACCTCAAGTTGCCGATTGAGGATTCGAGAAGGTTCGCGCTTTTCGAAAATCAACAGTGGTTGTATGGCGAAAACTTGATGGAGAACACCGTTGTGCTTTCACTTACGGACCAAAGTAAGGTCACGATCGAAATTCCAACACAAAAGAAGCATTTCGGGTGAGTTTTCATTTCGTAAGAAAAAAAAAATACACATTATAATTTTTCATTTCCCTCCCCATTTTTTGTCTTTCCTGTTCTTCTTTTCTCTTTTGTTTCTGACATTTTGTCTGAACCATGGTAATTTCAAGCTACATTGTCCCCGGGTATCTCCTATAATTTCTCATCAGTTTCTCACTTGAATCGGGTATTGCTTCAAAAAAATTTCAAAACCCATGCAATTTTTTTTTTTTTTTGGTTAGGGCATGGAAATAGGAGAAACTGTGATTTGAAGCTCAGTCCAATGGGATTCCTTATAAAAGGAGGTTTGGTGAGCCTTCAAACACTAACCTACAATTCTGCTTCCACTACAAAAAAAATGGGAATTAGTGACTATGCTGTCAGTGAAGAAAAAGTAATGGTCACTGAATGAATAAAACAACGACCGATATTTAGTCGCAGAAACAATAGTAAAAGAAACGTGTAGAATTTTGGTTGACCTGTTATGGTGACCAGAAATTTGGTCACAAATATAAATTTTCACTGACCAAAAACTATTTGGTAGTTAAAAAGGCAGGGCGGGAAGCTTTCCCACCTCTTTTTTTGGCGGGAACATGAAGTTTCAACGACCAACCACTGTTAGTCACTAAAAGTATTTATAAAGGACCAATATATTAACCACTAATAATATAAGTTAAAATTTTTTTTTAAGGAAAAATAGCAAATAATGTTAGCATAAGGCATTCCACGACCAAATTATTTTGGGTGGTCAAATGTTATATTTGTGACGAAAATATTGGTCACTAAATAGAATTTAAAATAATAAAATATAAAAAAAAAAAGTTTATAATAGGTTTAGTTTAATGCCGTCAGTGGCCAACTATGTTTGGTCAGTAAATGCAAGGGCGGGAAACCATCCACATGCTTTTCCATTTTGGCGGGAAGTGAGAACCTTGACTAAATGTAAGAAAAAGAAATATGAAATTCGTAATTTAATGGTTTGAGCTACCATGTCAGTGGCTATTAAATAGATACAAACGGTGTTAATAATAATATTAATAAAATAATCCACAATGAAGCTGCATTTTGTAAAGAAATATTTACTCAAAAAAAAAAACAAATTTTATAATTATTTTAGATTTGATTACATATATAGTCCCTAACCTATATGAAGCTGCATTTTGCTCCCTTCTAGTTTGTACTTACTTGACAATGTTTTCAACATTTTTGGATGAAATTCATTATGCACTAATGATAGTAGGCAATAGAGTTTAGGGTAAAATGATAAGAAAAAAAATTTAAAATCAAAGTGTGAATCATGGTATACTCAACCACCTTATTTAAATAGATGTTTCCTAATAATTGTATACTTGATTAAATTTGTGTGAAGTAGTTATATTAACCACTGTCCACACATATAATTTTAGTTAACAATTGATACTTTATATATAACTATTAACATTATTATATGAATATTTTATATTGAATCATTTATCATACAAAATATCAAAATTGACATTTCTAAAAAAAAAAAAATTAAATGTTTACAACCAAATTGCAAATATATCCTTTTTAGGTGAAAAGCTAAAACCAGTGGATGGTTTGATAACGCTCCATATAGACCCATAGATCAATTTATTTATTTTTTGTATTTTTGGTTACAATCCCCATAAAACCATTTTTGGATGGACGATCCCCATAAAACCCTTTAGATGATAAAATTGCACGGGCCCTATTTCCTTTCTAAAACTCTCTCCAAGAGTTGTGCTGCCCCCTTTGGATTGCCTCACCTCTCTGACCTTTCGTTGCTTCTGATTGCTTGGATTGGCATCTCTCTGAAGCTCCATCTCAGGTGTGTTTCCTCTCCCATTTTCTCTCTGTGCTTTTTCTTTTCTATGTTTCTTCATTTTTCCCTAAGTTGCTCATTCCATGAAATGTAGGTGAAAGATGAGTTAGTTCTTTGTTACGTATGAAAAAGAGTCAACCGGATTTAATGAGCTGATAAAGGAAGGATTGAAGGATTTATTAGGGACGTGAGAGGAAGCAAATTTATTCTTGGTAAGAGACATCTATAACTTCTTCTTTTTTTCCCTCTATGTTTGTTGCGGTATTTTGTGAGAGATAGGTATATTAAGTGAGAGGAGTCTCTGGCCCTATATGTTATTGGTTTTTGGCAATGTGGTTGATATTTTCAAACAATAAAGTTCTAAAAATTTTTCCCACATGTTGATACATAATTGCATTTTTATATTTTTTCCTATGTTCTTAACATAATGTAATGAGTTTTCATGGATTGGAATTTTCTTGAACTGCTCTGTTGCTTTTGAAAAAAACACAAGCATCGTAATTTGATTGCTTGAGATTTTTTTGTTTTTGAGAGATACTGAATCAAAATGTAAAAAAAGAAAAAGAAAAGAAAAAAGAAAGAAAAAAAAAGGGTAACCGAAAACGGGAAAAAAACTTGAGGTAAAGAAGTAAATATGGTTTTCCAACCTATAAACAAATAAGGCAGTTTCTAGATTTTTACTATATTTTGGTTTTTTTGGATTGGGACTTTTAAGAACTTCTAAATTGTTGAATGTTGAATAATGGACTCTGTAACTTGTCTAATAATAAACACCCATAACATAGCAAAATGTAATTGAATATCAATATATAATATTATTGCATATTGGGAATTGAATGGAGAAATCAAATTAGAATAACTCCTGTTGAATATATATAACTAATTGTCTAATTATTATTTATGATCACCTTGTGTAGGCATGGTGCATAATTTATGGAGATTGGAATACTGATGGCATCCTCCATCTATATAGATGTATATACATATATCAATATGTGGGTTTGAGAAATATAATAAGAAGGGACTATAACATTTCCACAGGATCAGTGGTGATTGCTTCATTTATGCATATATACATGTATATATATATATATATATATATACGTATAACAAAAGGATTGAATGATTAAGATTATTGACAATATCAATCCCTTAGATATAGTATTGATATTATTTTTTATGCTTGCAGGATGGTAATATAGGGGAAACAAATATTGCCAAAATATTCCTTTAAATATGCCACCTAAGAAATCAAGATATGTACCGGGAAGAGAGACTTTGGTTCCTAGGATATCTCCTAGGACTACCCCAGCACAAAGAGAGACTTTGGTCCCTAGAAGGTCTCCTAGGACGACCCCAGCAGAAAGAGAGACTTTGGTCCCTAGGAGGACACCATCACAAAGAGAGAATTTGGTTCCTAGGAGGTCTCCTAGGACGACAGCATCATTTAGAAGGACTGCATCGCCTATGGAGACATCATCCCCTAGAGGTCGACAACCTATGCAAACACCATATCGTTCCACAACACCAACGCCTAGTGAGACATCAATACCTAGTGGTGCTGAGTATGTGGAAACACCAATTCCAAACATTACATCTTCTAAAGGTCATTCTCCTATAGATCCTGTAGATGAGAGTACTGAAGATACACCTGTATCCACTGGTATGTTGGTAATCTATCATATATGTTATGTAAATTGAGAATCTATATTACATAGTATTATTAATTAACATTATTTCACTTTGTAGGTTTAATGAAGAAAAATACACGTGGCATTACGCGAGGATTGGAAATTCTTAAAACAATGGCATCCAATACTAAACTTCACGTCCAAGTAAGTGATGGGGATATGCATGCATATGGTGACCATTGTTCTCCCTTTACCAATCAGATTAGCATTGTTGTGCGTAACTTGGTATCACCAAAATTGAAGAGATGGAAATATGCTTCTGATGATGAAAGGAAAATTGTCTACAAACATATTGTTGTGAGTAAAACTTAGACTCATATCATTAATATACCATATCAGTATTATAATAACTAACAAGGTTTTATTTTCCTTTTGTGTATAAGGATCGGTTTGACATTGATCTGAATGATCCTCAATGGATAGAGATTGTTGAGAGGCATTGTCGTGATAGGAACAAAAACAATAGGAGTTATTGCAACAATCATTTCAAGCTGTGTAAGATGCAAGGCAAAGACCCGTTGCAATTTAGACCAAAAAGACTACGATGTCAAGAAGATTGGGAGTGGTTGTGTGCTCATTTTGAGAGTCCAGAATTTTTGGTGAGTTAGAACTATTTAAACTATTTCAAACTTTTTTTAAATTCATGTGTATATTTTATCATATTCTAAACCATTTATTTTATATATATAGAAACGTTCTAAAGCAGGGCCATGTAATATGGCTAAAAGGCTATATAATCATTATGTTGGATCAAGATCGTTTATTGCAACAAGGGCAGCACTGGTTTGACATTCTTCAACAATTACTTTAGTTATATTTGAGAATGGATTATTTTTTCTTTATTATTTTTCCATATTATGGTAAATAGTCGGTTCATAAAGTGCTTGGTAAGTGAAATTTCCAATTGCATTAATATCTTTGATATCTTAGTGTTTACTTAGCAATTTTAAGGATAAACCTCTTGCTCATGCATCTTATGTCTATTGAAATTTGGTTGTCATTGGATGCTAATGGATTTTTACTAGTTTTGGTCCTTTGACAGTTTATAATATATGTCATGTATCTATAGCAGAATTGGGTTTGAGCTTAGAATTCCATAGCTTTAATGACTATTTAGTTTCATTGCCATGATAAAAAGGCAAAAATGTCAACAGTATCAGCTAAAAAGGACATTTACTATTACTACCTTTGTTATTCCGACAAACCTTTTATGCTTCAACTTTGTTGATATTGGATTTCTACGGCCTTGTAGCTATAGTTCTATGTGATTCTGTTGATTTGTTGTTACCTTTGTTTGTGAGCTATTTCTAAGCTATGAATCTTGGTGATTCATTGGGATGTTGAATTGAAGTTGGAGATTATGATTATAATGTTATATAAGTGTCTATATATACATATATATATATATATACATATAGAAGGTTTAGTCCCAAATGTGAAGGTGACTTTCCCTTTGTTTAAGCATGCAAGTAAAATTATCTTTCTTTTTATTTTGTAGTCATCTCCAAATGAACCAATTGGTGAGATTGAGTTTTTCAAGAGAACACACTAAACACAAAAAAAAAGATGGAATAATGTTATAGCTGAATCAAGATATGTAAGTTTTACATATCACTCCTTAATTGGTTTGACATACTTGTAATATCTTATAATGACATTTTTATACCTTTCATGTTGTTAGAATGAGATGGTTCAGCTACAAGAAGCACAAACGCAGCAGACACAAGATGATGCTTCTCCTAATGATATTGGTGCACCGGTTTTTTTGACAGAAGCTGACATTCGTGCACAAGTCCTAGGTAGAAATGCTGGATTCATTTCTGGTGTTGGACCAGCTCCAAGAAAAAGCTATATGTCAGGACCCGCCCAGAATTCCTTCCCCGGAACCCTAGACAAGCCCTGATTCCAAGAAAATACCACCGAACCTTCCAATGGAAAATCCGGCAGCACCTCCCCTAAGGGTAGGACTTACCAAAAATTACCTGCACTGAAAACACAATTCTATACTCATTCCCTTATTCCTCCCGCAAAACTACAAATTGATTCCATAAATTTACAACACTTCACAAAAATAATGGTAAACCAGTGCATAAATAAAACATAAGTGTCCAAATAGTATACAGAGCTTCATGAAGTGCTAATCAACAGAAAATACAACAAGATGAAAGAAATAATACAACTGAAAGGAATGAGTACAAAAGTACTTCTCGAAACACGATAGTGGCGGAGAACTGGTTCACCCCGGAAGAACGTCTACCACCCCTTGCACCTAAGGGAACGGAACTTAAAAACATGAGATGCCAATCATCTCAATGAGTGACCCTAGCTACTGAACACTTTTAATAATGATAATAATAATAATAATATAACAAATAAGGGAATTGAATTAATATCAACAATTAATAAATAAATAATAATAACAGTTGGAAATAATAATTTTCTCTCAAAACTTTCACTAATCACTCCGTTGGAAATGTTCCCTTTTTAAAACAATTTCACAAAACCCAATATTCGTACTTCCCGAAAACCAAGGGATCAAACCACTTGATAAACAATAAATAAATAAATACCCCAATATATAATTAACATGTAGTAAATCATAATAAATAACTTTGAACACTTTTGGGGTTTGGAACTTTATCTGAAAATTTACACTTGATGCACCAGACTATATACCGGTGATGCCCTCCGATACCCAGCATCCTGAGCATTGATTGGCGGGGAGATTAAAGAGAGAAACTTGCAAACAGCACTTCGACATCCCGACAGTACCGCTGCTGAAACCGTCATCCCGGCCAAGGAGGGGGGCGGCTGTGGCCAATAACAACTTGCCTACCCACGGTCCAAATGGCAACTCACGGGAGACATAATACTTGCGCGCTAAACCACATATACATATACCAGAACACCAATACTGTATGAATGCGTCTAAAATAATTATTTAATCAACCGTACCGTTCTTTCCAAAATTACCGTGGGAAATATACCAAAAATTTCACATTTACCATCCCACATATTTTTATTTAACGAACCGGTACGAAAACATCGATAACAAATAAAACCATAATTTTTCTCGTAATACGAGGTTCAACAAATAAAATACCGTGGGCATAATTATAAAATTAAACCACCAATTTAACAAATATTTTCATAAAATATTTAAACCAATTATGCCCAAGTTAATTTTTAAAACCACATACGATTATTATCGAAATATACTTTGCTCATGCATAATAAATAAATTAAATCACAATAAAATCATAATTAAATTGTACCACATGAGCATAATTTAAATACCAATTAAACACCAATTAAACATAATTAATTGCCCAAAATATTTTTAAAGGTGGGCCACTCACCTTAAGCGCGTATATCAGCTAAGATCCTCCGCAGGATCAACTCCACTACTCGTACGCGCACCTAAAACATCCACAGTATACCAACCAAATATATTAATATTTTACTCGGGTAACTCCCAAATGGATACCCGGGGAGCGACACAAATGACAACTAAAAGTTACGAGTTATATACCGAATCAAAGCTTGAGTGATGAGGATCACGGATTCGGTCTTACTTTCCAGTGATTGGACCCAAGGTGGCCGGAATCTCTCCCAAACCATTGTGAATTGGCAGAAAATGATGCCGGATTTGGATTCAGGAGGTCGGAATCAGTGGACAGGGACCGGCGGTGCAACTGGGTACTCGCCGGAACAGTAACTTCCGACGAGCTGCCGCGGTCACAGGCAACCGTCACCGGCGGCGGCGCGTGCGGTGGCCGTTGGCTGAGATTTCTGGCCGTTTTGTAGATCGAGGGGAGAGGATTCCAACGGGACCGGCGATGAGGCAAACGGAGGCCGGACAGCGGAGAAATCGGGGTTTGAAGATTTTCGGCTCCTCGTCGGAAAACGCTCCGATCCCGGCGCGTCGGAGGTCCGATGGCTATGAAATTTGGTGGGTAGGCCGGACTTGAGGAGGTGGTGAGGGGTGGCTAGCGCGTGTGGCCAGAAATAGGGCAAACGGCAGTGGCCGGCGGTGGAAGGAAAAATCGCCGCCGAGCTTCGCCGCCTCGATCCGGGCTCGTCCGGTGACCAACTGCCGTGAGATTTTAGGGTTTGGCTGGAAATGGGAAGCCGCTCCCGTCTGGCCAGCGCATGTAGCAAAAATCGGTAGAAAAATTTGATGATTCCGGCGGCCGATCGGTTTCTCTCTCTCTCTCTCTCCCCTCTCTCTCTTTCTCTCTCTTGACGGCGTTTTTGCCAAATAAAAGCCACTGTGGTGACACTGTTCATCCATGTGGACCAATCAGGTAATGACACATGGCGTTACTGTGCACTTAAGCCAGATATAATAAAATATTACGGTATCCGACGAATTTCAAACGTCCATAACTTTTGAACCAAATGTCCGATTTAAGCGTGCCACTAGTCTATGAACTCGTATTGACGAGTACTTTACAACCATACAAGAGTCAAAGCAAAATTACACAACAAAAAAAAGTCAACTCGGGGCACCTTTGGGATTGTTTGCACCTCGACTTGTTTTGTCCATAACTTTCAAACCGTAGCTCTGTTTTCGACGTGCTACTAGTCTACAAACTCGGGGCATCATGCACTTCGCCACGGTATCCTGGTCAACTAGAAATTCCAACTGGGATAAAAAGTCAACTTTTAACCCCCTCGGTCAACGTGCACGGATTCCGGTGTGATTTGGGACGAGGTGTTACATATAGCAGGCTACTTAACCAACCTACCCCTCAGTTGGCTACAAAGTTTGAAGATTACAAGGTTGAGGTAAAAAGACTTGCACAAGTTGTGGATAAACAGGCAGAACTCATTGCTAGACTTTCTGCATTCTTGGATGTGAGTCAACATCCTTCAAGTCCCAGCCAGTCGCCGCCACCACCACCACCTACTGCAACAATGACTTGATGTTATGGTTTCTGCTTGTGATATGCATAGCATTAAAATTCACCTATACATAGTTTTTTGATAGTGTACATAGTTAGAATGCAAAATATTTGCATTCACAGGTGAATTTTTAGCACTATGCATGGTTATAGACATTTGCAATCACAAATCTTTTTGCAAAGCATGTACAGGCACAAGTGCTCAGCTTACAGTCCTTTTAATACACTACTTTATGTTTGTAGTGTAAGTATATAAATGTATGCAATGACAATTATGTGTAGGCAAGGACACTACTTTATAATCCTATAATTATGACATGGATTTTGACTGAATTCAATACTTTGCCCTCTCCATGGTAGAACAACATTTAACTGCAATGTTTTAAAGGTTTAGGAGGTTAAACGAACTTGAGGACAAAAATGCAAACTTAAATAATTAAATTAAGGATAAAAAATGCAAAATGAAAAATAGTTTGTGGGATTCCATGTCTCCCCTACATGATTTTAATTTTGTTTTTCTTTTTCTTTTTTTTTTTTTTTTTTTTTTTTACATTTTATTGTTCTCAATAACAAGAATAAACATAATGAGACAAAAAAAAAAGCTTGTTTATATTAATGTTGTTTAAACACGAGAGGAGGCAAGCTGCATTTTCTTTATTTTGCACTAGTTCGAATTTCTTTTTGTTTTTTTCACTAACTTTAATGTTATACTCATTTTTAAAGTAACTTATTTTTAATTTTTAATGTATTTTTAACTGTTCACAGGCAAAATTATATGTATACACATATATATATATATATATATATATGTATATATATTTTGTGCCTCAATGAATGCTTAACTTTTGACTATGAATTTATAATAAACATGTTGTGAATTAATAATTGGTTCTATGCCAGCAAAAACACTTTTAATGTAATTGATTATTATTTGTCAAATCTTTTTGTTTTACTTAATATTCTTATCATTTTTTTGTTTTCGCAAATTAGTGCCACGATTATTACCGACATAACGCAATAATTATTTATGATTATATATTTTTTATTTTAATAATTAATTATAAAATTTACAAATTCTTACTCCCTTAATGATTAATTGTGAAATTTATATTTACAAGTTGTTGGAAGATATTTTGATTGTACAAATAGTTTGATGGAAAACGTCTAACATTCACGGTCTTAGTGTATTTTTCTAACATCAAATTATAACAAACCTTATTACAAATCTTAAGGGCTTAGATGTATTATAGCATAGTTTTTATAAGTAACTATATGTATATAGGGGAATGTACTGTGTACAAATTAGGGGTTTGACGCATATTAGTGATCCTTAACTGTTATTAGCTAATGGTAAATAATCGCTTATTTTTATTAAAATAGATAGTAAAAATAATTCTTTTTCAAAATTATAATATATTTAAAATATATCAATTTTCAACTATTGAATGATCCTGCAATTGCTAGTGCGATTTGTCAAACATATTTGTCAAATATTTTTGATAGAACACGACCCCATATATATATAAAGTCCGCAATTTATTTGAGATACTATATGTCGCCGTATAATTATATATAAAATATGTGTTTAATTATTATGATTTTGATCCTTCTTTGTTTTCTCAAGGAACATTTGTTATATTATTATAGTTTTTATCATTAGTGTTTAAATTCAAACTCATGATCATGATATAAAATAATTGCAAATGCACATAAACTTTTTTGATACTTAACCACATTATAAACATGTTTCCTAATAATTTACACTTGATTAATTAAGATGGACAAAATACATTTTTCACTTTCCATACATATAGCTTTCATTGTTATTTAACATATATATATATATATGGACATTGTTTTATAGAAAATGTATATTACAATATTTGTCATATGAATATTAAATTTTTATATGGTTAATTCTTAGGTTCATATGATTTGGACAGAAGAAAAAAAGAGAAAAAGAAAGAAAAGAAAGCAAAATAGAGAAAGTAAACGAAAATTTATATTGGAAACTGAAACCCAAATATGAATTTCTACTTTGGTGGGAAGTTTTGCCGCCTTTTTCCATATTTCCCATTTATTTCATTTTGCTAAAATCCCAATCTCTCCCTTATGTTTACGTTTTAGCAAAAGAAAATCCCAATTTGAAACATTTTGTGTAATAGGAGTCCACCCCTCTATGTGTCCATTTCGACCGGTAACACTCTCAACCTCTCTCTCAGTTTTGTTTTCTTCTTTTCAAAATACAGCTCATTACCTCTGCTACCACCTATCAAATTTTGTCCAATTCCAGAATTTTGGTTGAATGAAGAAGTCATTCTTCATATGTATTTTTGCTCAGCTTGTAAGGTATTTCTGTACGTGAATGATTGGGTTTTATACATATCAAACGAAAGCAACTGGATTGAGGAGCTGGTTGGATTTTCAGCTGGATGTGATCAGCCGAGAGGGAAAAGGTTCTTCGTGACCTAAGGAAGGCATTCGTGGTAACCGACATTTTCTTTCTGAGTTTGTGGTGTCTTTATGTAAATGACAGAATTCTAGTACTATAAATATTGAAAAATATATCAGATTTTTGTTTTTGGGTTCATACCAAACTACATGATGAGTCAATAGGAAAACAAATATATGTAACCTGCATTCTTTGTTGGAACAACTTACAGCTTATTGCAGCATATATAGGATTAGGTGAATACTTTTAGTTACTATGACTTATACAAATTACATTTCTATATCCTATTTGGTTTTCATAATTTCTAAGCGTAATTATATGTCATTTCCTGGAATTATGGTTTGGTTGTTCGTGGATGAGGTGGTTTTTTCCATTTGACTTACCCTCCAATAAGATTGAAAAAACTAATTTATTATTTTGGCAAAAACAATAAAAGTAATGCATCTACACGAACATGAGCCCAAAAATCATGTGGCAGAGCAATTGAAATAACCAAATGTAGGGATACTTGCCAAACTCCAAATCAGCTTGCAAACCAAGTCATCATAGAAACATAATAACATTGTCCACATTCTATTTAAAATATTATGTTACAAGATAACTCTATATCACACGGTTTAGCCATAACTTAATGCCGAGTAAGTTGGAAATTTCTATTCTTATTTTTTTCAAGAAAGTATATCTACATACATATAATTTTTATTTGATACATAAATATATATTAGCAGCTCCTGACATTGTGCTTCCACTACCTTGCTCTCACCTTTAAAAAGGATCATGCTATAAGAAAACACACTGGACATAAGGTCATTGAAGTTTTATCTTTATTATGATAAAGTGAAGTTGATTATCAATGTTAATTCTAGATGGCTATGAATATATTCCAAAAACAAATATTAGTGGAATGAATAATGCTTAGTATACCTATCATTGTTCTTTTTGTTGTTTTTTTTAAATAGACCATTTCATGTCTTTGAGTATATGAATATTGCAATATCTGTTCTCCTTTTACTATTTAACTAGCTTATTATTCTTTTAATTTCCTATCCTTTAATGCTATCTTGCTGTGTATTGAGACACTTAAACCCATTTTAGCTTCAATATTGTACAAGTTAAGTTATTTCAAGTGCTTGATATGTTATATCCTTATAACTATACTATTGGTTTCTTCTAGGAAGTTATGGAAAAAAAATGGATATGGTGTCATGATAAGCTGTCAGATGAATACACAAATGGTGTTAAATCATTTATTGAATTGGCTAAACATCATTTAGATGAAGATAATAGGACTAGATATCCTTGTTGATATTGTCGGAATGTGTATTTCCAAGATATAAGTGTAGTTGAACGACATTTATGGGTGAAAGGATTTTCACCAGATTATCACAATTGGATTTATCATGGAAAGGCATTGAATTTTCAAGGTATTGAAATGGGTTTTGAGGAAGATGATGAAGCTGTTGAACATGATACGGAAGAAGATGATAATGATGATATGATGGTAGCATTGCAAGATGCTGCAGGTGACATGGATATTGATGTAGATGCATATGAAGGTCACATTGGAGATCAAGATCATAGAAATAAAGAATTTTCAGGATTATTTGCTGAAGTTGAAAGCGAGTTATATCCAGGGTGTACAAAGTTCTCTGTATTGACTTTTTTGGTCAGGTTAATGCATATAAAAGCTTTAAACCATTGGAGTAACAAGTCATTTAATATGTTGCTTAAACTTCTCAAAGAAGCACTTCCAGAGGGTACTAAATTGCCAAACTCTTACTACAAGGCAAAATGTTCACTTCATGCACTTGGATTAGGATATGAAACGATTCATGCTTGTAAATGGGATTGTGCATTGTTTTGGAAAGAATCAGCTGAATTGGATAAATGTCCAATATGTGCTGAACCTAGATACAAATTTCAAGGTACTGAGGGGAAAAAGATCCCTCAAAAGGTGCTTTGATATTTTCTTATCACTCCAAGATTGCAAAGATTATTTACATCTCGCCATACTACTATTGATATGAGATGGCACAAAGAGAAGCATCCTAACACAAATAGAGTATTGAGGCATCCAGCAGATGGAGAAGCATGGAAGCACTTTGATGAACAATATCCGGTATTTGCTATGGATCCTCGTAATGTCCGGCTAGGTGCTGCCACTGATGGATTTAATCCTTTTAGTAACATGAGTACTTCGTATAGCATGTTGCCAGTAATGTTAGTGCCTTATAACCTGCCACCATGGAAGTGCATGAAAGAGACTTTTTCGATGATGTCACTATTAATACCAGGCCCAACAGCACCTGGAAAAAACATTGATGTGTACTTACGGCCTATGATTGATGAATTGAAAGATCTATGGACAAATGGTGTAACCACTTATGACATCTCTAAAAAGGAGAGGTTTACAATGCATGCAGTAGTGTTGTGGACAATACATGACTTTCCAGCATATGGAACACTTTCTGGACGGAGTACCAAAGGATACAAAGTATGTCAGACTTGTAATGAACATACTTCTTCCCAAGCTTTAAGAAGTAAGATTTGTTACATGGGACATCGTCGATATTTATCCATAAATCATGCATGGAGAAATAATCGACAATATGATGGAAAGCCTGAACGAAGGTTAGCTCCAAGGCAGTTTCAGGAGCTAAAATATTACAACAGTTATATAGGACAATTGAGAGCAGACAGGGAAAACATCCTAACAATGTGGATAAAAAGAGAAAACGTGCTGCCTGTGAATTAAATTGGACAAGGAAAAGCATATTTTTTGAACTAGAATATTGGTCTAAATTAAAATTTTGACACAATTTGGATGTGATGCATATTGAGAAAAACATTTGTGATAATATAGTTGGAACAATGTTGGACATCAAAGGTAAGTCAAAGGATACTGACAAGGCACGTATGGATTTAAAGGATCTGAAAATTCGAAAAGAATTGCATTTACAAGAAGCTGGCGGTAAAGTTTTGAAACCTTTGGCATGTTTTTCATTAACAAGGGATGACAAATATGAGTTTTGTAAGTTTCTGAAGTCTATCAAATTTCCAGATGGCTATGCTGCTAATATTTCAAAGAATGTGAACATTAAGGATGGTAAGATATCAGGTTTAAAAATTCATAATAGTCATGTTCTTTTGCAACAACTTTTTCCCGTGGGTATAAGACCTTACATTAAGAAAGAGGTTTGTGGAACAATTATTGAAATGTGCATGTTCTTCCAAAAACTTTGTGCATGAACTCTATCTGTTTCAGAATTGGATATGTTACAAGAGGGGATAATACTTACATTGTGTAAATTGGAAAGAATATTCCCTCCGGCCTTTTTTGATATCATGGTTCATCTAGCAGTTCACCTACCATATGAGGCAAAAATGGCAGGACCAGTACATACTCGTTGGATGTATCCTTTTGAAAGGTAAAACCTTTGGTTATTAAAGTTGATCAATCAATTTACATTCTTTTAATTTTTTTTATTTTTTTACTTTTTTTTTATTTTTATGATATTTTTCATTCATTATTAGAGCTTTGGGAACATTGAAAAAATATGTAAGAAATAAAGCTCATCCAGAAGGTTCAATAGCAGAGGGTTATGTTGTCGATGAGGCATTAACTTATTGTTCAATGTACCTTCATGGTATTGAAACTCAATTCAATCGGCCAGAACATAATAAAGATGGTGAGAATCAGATTGCTTCGACTTTGTCAGTATTCACTCAACCTGTGAACTTGTTGGGGAAACCTCAATTTGTTGAACTGAAAGATGATAATTATAAAAAAGCTCATTGGTACATCCTTTACAATTGCTGTGAGTTGCAGTCATATTTTGAGTAAGAACCTAAACTTATATATTATTAGTTGAAGTTCAAAATAAGTAAATTATAAATCCATACTTCTAATTAAATTACATTTTTTTAGTGAGTACACTAAACTATTGCAAAACAGGGGTGTCACAAGTATTCTGCAGGTACAAGAAAAGGAATTTCCACAATGGTTTGAACAACGGGTATGTATTTTTTAGTTATGAAAGGTAAAATTCCAGCTTGATATGTAAGTATTGTTAATTAATTAAAATTACATTTTCACAGATAAAATATTTTAGTAGATGTAAATATCCAATGGTAACTGATGAGTTGTACTCACTAGCATGTGGTCCTGATTATGGAATAAGATCATAGAGTGGATGTGTAGTAAATGGAGTTCGATATCGCACAAAAGTTCGTGATGATAGGCTTGTCACTCAAAATTGTGGAATTTGGGTTGTAGGTGATCATGATGGTGAATCTTGTGACTTTTATGGGGTAATAGAAGACATTATTGTGTTAGATTATAGGTCCAAACACTCTGTTGTACTTTTTAGATGTGCATGGTTTGACACAAATGTGAAAAAGAAAAAGATGATCACAGAGTTTCAAATCACAAACATTAATGTCACTTCATATTGGTATAAGAATGACCCTTTTGTCCTTGCCTCACAAGCTAAACAAGTGTTTTATGTGGATGATTACAAGATGGGTCAACATTGGAAAGTGGTTCGAAAGGTGCATCACCGTCATCTATGGGATTTTCCAGACCGATTAGATGAAGGTGATGATCATGGTGATTCATTTGAAGTTTATGAGTTGGATGCTTATCAAGAAAATGATTCAATGGACATTCAAATTTTATTTGAATCAATTGATATTGAACGTCTTAATCGTGAAGATATTGACCCAATAGAAATTAATTTGAAGAGTGCAACAAACTATGAAGATGCAAATAGTGAGGCAGAGAGTGGAGATTTTGATGATGCAGATAGTGGTGCAGAGAGTGAAGATTATGAAGATACAGATAGTGGCACAGAGAATGAAGATAATGGGGAGTACAATGAGGAAACCGACAATGATAGTGAAGATAAGTTGTTAAGTAATGGTGAAACCGGTGAGGATACTAACTCATTTGCATAAATAACTATATATTTTTTTTTCCTTTTTTCAGTTTCCTATGTAATGATTTCTGTTCATGTTAAAGATGATTATGCTCCATTTCAAGCAAATTTAATATAACTATATGTTGCTTTTTTAATATAGCTTACTAGCATATATATATATATATATATATTAAGTCCAGGATGTTCATATTGTCAGCAAATAATTCATTTTTGTTTTTATTGTCATCACTTTACATATACTCTTATTTTTTAAAATTTTATCACAATATGATTATAATGCACCATGTTATCACCTTGGACATATTAGAAAGTTTCTTCACTTTGCATATACTAATTACTTGTACTGTTGTATTTATGTAATAATTTCTCTTCATCATACTGTTGTATTTGTGTAATGATTTCTATTCATGTTTATGCTGATCATGCTCCATTTTAACTATAGGTTAATATAACCTATGCTGTCGTTTGAATGTGGTTTATTTGCATGTATTAATTACTTATATTTATATTCTCACTTAATAATTTCCTTATGTTTATGTCATCATCAATTCCAATATACTTTTTTTTTTTAAAACAGGGGTGTCATCATAATAAAATATATTGCACCATCTTACCACCTTGGATAAGCACCTAATGACAAAAAAGAGTACTTTTTTTTTTTTTTTGTTGCAATTGATTACATCTACAGTGCCGAACATGATCCTAATAGGATATTTCTTAAAGTGAATTAGGAGGATTAGATATATAAATATATATATATATATATATATATACATATGTATATTTGTTTTTATTCCAATTCATGATAGTATTTAGAGTAACAGTGATTCTATTTCCTTCAATGTTTTAACTTGTGCAAATTATTTTTAGATTGAGAATTACTTGGATATTTGTGTAGAGTTTGTTTTGATTGAAAATTAATTATGTATTTTCATTTGTGAATTTATGCTCAATCATGAATGTTATTGGCTTAATAAAAAATGTTTTATTGGTGAAATTATTATTGCATTTTTTAGAGTTTGTCTTTTTTGTCCTAAATTTTATTATTGCCTCTATTTGTCAAATATTCACAAATGCATTTAGTGTTCTTGGAGAATTTCAATGGAAGTGAGGGATATTTATTATAGAATACTATTGGAGCTAAATCAGTTATGCACATTTTTTTCCCCAATATATCAATCAATTAGTAATCTGTTTCTAATTTGTTTCATTTGTATTTTGTCTTCAATTTTTTTTAATGTTTTTTTATATTAAGAATGAGATGGTATGATTACAACAAACATGCATTGATACAGTTTATGGTACAATTACAATAACCATGGATATTGGTGCGTGCTTTTCAAATTACATTGTAGCATCTCACAAGTATAAATTATATTGTTTGCTTTATTCATGTTATATACAGATGCTTTTTCTTCTTTAATATTTTGTGTTTGCAATGTAAATATAGTGTGATATCAATTTCATGTATGTAATGAAATTTATAATAATATAATCGGTTTTATACTTTTTGGTTAAACATATAATTGAAATTATATAATATTATTAATATTTATTAACATTCATAAGCATAATTTACTACCAATCTATTGGTCACTCAAATTATATTTCACCAACCAATTAAATGGATACCAAAATAAAGGTTTAGAGAAACCCAATATTGGTAATTGCTAATGCCCTTTATTTTGGTATACAGTGAAAAAGGGATACAGTGACTAATATTTTTGTCATTAAAATGCATTTCAAATTGGCAATGATTATTATTAACCACAACATTCATTAGTGAAAGGTTTCTCGACGACCAAATAATAGTTACAGAGTAATAAAATTTGCCACCAATTGTAACTAGCCACTATACCCACAATTTTAGTGACTACAAAAATGTGTCACTCAAACACTATTTAAGGATCAAATAATAAGTCGTTGAAACTAAATTCTTTGACCAAATCACATTGCTGCTAAAACCATATTTTTGCAACCAACTACATGGTCGTTCAAAACCTCTTTTGATGACTGGAACGTTTTGTCATTGAATACGGTTTTTAGTGACCATAATTTTGGCCATGAATATTTTAATAATTGGTCCCATAACATTTTTTGGTTACGAAGTTATAAGTTTTTATGACTAAAATATATGCTTAAAGTGACCATAAATAGTCACCAACACAGCATTGAGTGTAAAATATTGGTTGCTCATATTTAATAATTGGTCGGTAAAAGCTTAAAATTGGTGTCCTTTTTAAAATTCAAGGAGTTTTAAAGACTAATTTATGGTCACAAAATCCTTAAAAACTAGCCACTAAATCCTCAATTGATTTAGCAACCAACATATATTAGTTACTAAATAGAATCTGTTACGACGTTTAAGCGACCACATGGTGACCATGGTTTTTTGGTCTCTAAAAGCCACTGGCGACCAAAATAGGATGTTTTACAACCAAATTAATGGTTGTTAAAAGGAATTTTTTTAGTAGTGTTCAAACAAATTTCATACTAGGAGCATTTTGGCTAGTTTTATATAAATCATTTGTATTTAAAAGCTAGACAAAATGTGGTATGCATATTTCATCTTAAACATAAATGCATATATCGCACTCAAGCATTACTATACATAATTTGAAAAGGAAAATTGATGACATTATTATGGTATGTGCTGCAGTGACAATAAAAAGGATAGCTTTATAAATTTTGGAGAGAGCAATAGGAGTTATTGTGAGAGAAAAGGAAGTTCATGCTTATTTTTATGATATTAAGACCAGTAATTATTTTCACCTAAAGATGACTACCTCAGCCAAAATAGTGTAGAATATATAGCTAGCAATAGCTGAATTTAGCGTAATCCTCTATAGAAAGTAGCCTTGTAAGTCCTGGATTCTGAGGGAGGAAAGGAGGAAGAACAAATGGTACCTAGGTTTAATCTATCTTGTATACTTCCTTTAACAGACTCTGGACATTCAAAACCTCATGCATACATACTGAATATTCTTCATCTTTTTGGTGTCAGGTCAGTCATCATCCAATGATTGTTGCTTGCCACTGTGAGGGTAAAGGATGGAAATTTTGGGGTGATAACAATTTGAAGACTAAATTTTAGGGTCATTCAATTCAACTTGATCGTGTTGTTCTTTTAACGGTGGAATTTGACGACAAAGAAATTTTTCAATGGAGTAAGGTAATGACTAATGATTCGACTAATATTCCCTTTTTTTTTTTGTTAAAAAGAAATATTTTTTATATTATTTATTCTTTGTTGTGTTTCTGTTCTTTTTTCTGCTAGGTTACAACATCAATTAACAACCTTATATTGGGAAAGCTCTATTGTGACCACTGTGGTACAATGCGTATACAGGGGAATCATAACTATTCTTGCAAGCTGAAATTCAAGGAGCAATCTATCATTGACCAAAATCCTCACCAGGTATTCTTTCTTTATCTTTTAATTTTCAAATGCTTTACTTGCATATAGTTTTATATGGATATTTGGAGGTCTTCTTGGATGACTGAAAAAAAGCATGGCAATTTTTTTCTCTAGGAACATAATTTGGCATAACTTCTTCAATTGTTTGGTTTGTTTCTTTGTGGAATGAGATATAATTATGTTGTTTAATAACTTTAATTAATTTGACTGAAATTATACTAGGTGGAGGCTATCAAATTATTGAAATCTCTCTCCATATTTGTTGACAAAGGATTTATTTTATTTTATTTTATTTTTTTTGAAAGCCTAATATATAATAAATTCTGGACAGCCTATAATCCCATTATATTGGATATATAATTCCTTTAGTTTTTGAATATGATGACACCAACTTCGAATCCTCCAAAGGGGTTGGAGTTGACAGCAACGGAAATTTTTATTAGTTAATCCTTTATGGGAGTTGAAGTTGTCTGCAAGAACAATATGTATGGATTATGAGAGGCAGAGTATGAATCATTTTCTTACCCCTTTGGTTTTATTTTGCTTCTAGAAGAAAGCCGTGTTTTTTTTTTTTTTTAAATAAATACATCAAACCAAAGGATTCTATTTTTGGGTGAACAGAATGGATTGAAGGTATAGATTCTGTTAATAAGTACTACAATATTGTTAACAAGCTTAAGGATTGCTCTTTTAAAATTAGTGCTGTTTTTTTTTTTTTTTTTTTTGGTCAGGTACATGGTTTAGTTCAAGATAGAAATGGAAAAACGATAGTAATACTATTTGGAAAATGGGGTGACAGCATGCATTGTGTGGATGGAAATTGTTCTGGGAAGGGAAAAAGATTGGAGTCTTGACCTGATGCCCAGTTGCTTTGGAAGAGGAGCAAGCCACCTCAGTTTCCTACAATATATAACTTACCACGCTTTGCCATCACCATGAATGAACTCACCCTTGGATTAAAGGTAGTTTCGATGACTTCATTGCTATTACTTAATGCCCTGGTTTGAAACACTGCACTGGAACATTTTTTCTTTCTTTTTTTCTTTTTCCCAATTTCATTTTTAGCATGGACATGAATTAATGACAAGAGATTTTAGAACATGCAAACAAAATAAAATCACTCAAGTGCTTTTAATTTTACTATTGTGTGAGTGGATGAGGACTTCTTAATCTTGATTTTAGTTGCAGGAAAAGTTATCCCCTCTAGATTTAATGCTTAGGCCTAATCAAAGGTATCTAGACATTGATTGCTACAACTTTTTATCCCTCGCCACAGGTAACATGCATTTAAGTAACCGTTGTTGTTAAATTATTCATTTAAGTTATAATTTAAGTTATAATTTCCTGAAGCTTGTATCCCGAGGTACATAACAACATGTTGATTATTATGTTTTCTTTGCAGCTTGAGAGTCAGTTGGCTTCTAGGAAACCAGAAATACTACTTCGGCTGGGGAAACCAAAAAAGCATATGTGGAAAGCGCCATCGTTTGATACTGACTAAAACCATTAAGTGGACCTTAAATTGGTGCATACTACAGAACATGTTTGATAAGTATGTTAAACTTGACCGTGCATTTCTTGTCATGGATTTCTGTTCATATTTAAGATACATATTTTGATTGGTGCGTACAGTTGGACATATGTCAAGATGTAATATGTAAAATGTCCATTTCATATTTCTTCGACAATATGTAGAAGACAAGAAGTTATTTTTAAATTTGGCAGTTCTTACAAGTTTGTTCTTTTCAAGGGATGGTTACTTCTTATCCTAGATGCTTTATTGAACTTTATACCTCGCCTTTTAAAAGACAAGGTGGCAACGCAAATTAGAGATAGCCCTCAAATAGTCAGACAACACTTTATAACGAGGAAATTTAAAATGTTTAAAAACTTGATAAAATTAATACTATGATTTTATCCAAGGATTTGACTTTTGTTCATTTTCCAATAAAAACATGTCTCGTTTAATTTTCTGTTTGCAATTTGATATCTTAGAATGAATAAATTTTTTGCAATCAATTTATTTGGTTTGAATTCTGATTTTTCCTTATTTTATTTACAACTAATAATTTAAAAACTTAGAACCCAGTGGAGTTAGAAAGTTTGAAAAAAGCACGCATTCAAGATGGCGTTGCAGTGGTGCAATATCTTGTCTGGTTGGATAAGCAGGTAGTCCGTGAAACTTGTGCATCTATTTATTTCTTGGACAAGTAGTCAATATACACTTTTTGGAGGAAAAGATTTTTATGAAAACAATAAAACTAAAAAATAAATAAATAAATAAAAAGATGTCTAAGCTTTTAGTGCATATACAGATGCAGGAGATGTATGGGGTTTCTGGTTACTTCTTGGAAGGAGACAAAGTGACTAAGAAAAAGCAATTGTAAGTTCATTTTTTGGTTTTTGTTTTTTTGTTTTTTTAGGTTGTTATGCAACATCTAACATTTGATTGAAATACTAGTTGAGATGTATTATGGCCTAAATATTGCCTGAAAGAGGAATGTAAAAGGACATAAACCGTATCAGACAACTTGTCAGTACACAACTTGTGTATATTTCTATGTGTCTGCATGCAATGCTCTGCTTGTGCAGTTTCAATACACACTAATCAAATAATGATGCAATGATTGCAGGCAAACACTTAAACTGACAGAGATGACTGCAAGCGATAAGCTGGAGAGTTTTCGTGCAGTAAAAAGGTATTGTGAACTTCAAATGAAAATTCTATATGATAATAAGTGGTAATGGTTGAAAATTCTATCTGATATCTGTGAGCTTCAAAAGAGGTATATCTAACATTGTCATTTATGCACATGAGTGGTAATGGTTCTTAAGTTGTATTGTATGGGCACAACCTGCTTCTGAAGCAAGCATGGCAAATTTCACCATATAAAGATAAATAAAGTGTTTTCCAATTTCAAATGAACTTTGACATGGATATGCTAATTCCTACTTTAGCAACCACTTTCAAAAGCTAGCATGACATTCTATGCATAACAAATTCCAATGTATCAAGAGAAATAAAGGGTTTTCCACTTTTAAAATGAACTTTGACATGGATATGTTAATTCCTACTTTATCAACTACGTTCAAATGTTCTTGTTAAAAAGTGATATAGTTGAAAACGCTATACTACAGTAAGTGCTAATCTATTTAAAGCATGCTATACTGCGCAAGTGCTAATCTATTTTATTTTTCCTTTTTATTATCATTATTATTATTATATTTTTTTTAAGTCTTGCAAAGTAATTTTGTTTGCTTCATTTTGCAGATCCTCGAGGGTCATATTGCACTTGGGAATGCTCAATTTCCTAATGGAACCAACGGTATTTTATTTTATTTTTTAAATTATGTATTTCATTTTAAGTGAAATGTATTGACTATATTCTTGTAAGATTGTGTGATAGGAAGGTACATGTTCATTTTCCTACAGGTAATGCCCTAGACATTCTTGCTTGAGTTCCACTATAGAAAAATGGTCTTGATTATCGGCATGGTACAAGCCACGGAATTGGGTCTTACCTTAATATTCATGAAGGCAAGTGTGTTTTACTACTTTCCTCTATTATTACTAGGTATGAGCTACTGCCTCAATTGTTAGATTTGAACCTTTATACTTCTTTATGGATACTCTAGGTATTTAATTATTTTCTTTGAAACTTGTATGCTAAATATTGTAACTAACCTCAGATATTTCGTTTGATTTCATCCAGGTATCAAATCGGTCTCCGTTATAGTGGAGATGCCCCTTATGCTTTTAATGCTATCACTAAAGTTTGGCATTAGACCAATTGTGGTGCTAGTTGATGTTCGAGATTTTTACATTGATGGGGAACTTTGGGTCAAATTAGGATTGATACCAACAGAGCCTTTTGTAGGAGATGTAATATTCTCTAGATTTTATTCATAAAACACTTGTACATTTTTCTCTTGCTAATTCAGATTTAGTTTTTAGTTTTTCTACATGATTCTCATGTCAAGATGAAGTGTAAGGACCCAATTTCATTATTAAATTCTCCATATTGTTTGAGATGTGGAAAAGCAAGAAATAAGAAGGATGAGAATTTAAATGGATGGTAATTGAGATCTTAAATATTGACTCTCTAGTTTGGGACTGTTTGAACTTGTTTGAATGGTATGCATTGAAATTTAGTTAGTTTTAAATTGGAGACTATTCCCAACTTGAAAGCTTCTTCCAATCTCTTTTAAAATGCGATTCCATTGTAGTATGTCCAAAAGAGAGTAGTCAGGAGGGAATTAATTGTGCAGTTGTGGAAAATATTTAAATAAATAGTTATGAAAGTGTCAAATAAATGGAACCATCTTCCATTTCTCATCTACCCTCATTTCTCATTAACTGTCGAATAAAGTGGAAAATATTTTGCATGTTGTTGCATTTAACACACATTAGGGGCTTGTGGGGGCCAAAACATTGGTAAAATGTAATAACCATTGGAGTTTCAGTAATTACCGATGAAACCTACAGTAATTTTTCCAGCAAGTACAAATTGATTACCATAGGTTTCATTGGTAATTACCGAAGGCCCTACGGGAATCAAATTTTTATGCTCATTTGAGAACTTTTTCAGAACTTTTGGGGTTTTTTCTCTTTAGAATCATTGAAGAAAGTATATTGTACATATTATTGCATTTAACACACATTAAGGGACTTGTGGGTGCCAAAAAATTGGTAAAATGTGATTACCACAGGGGTTTCGGTAATTACTGATGAAACCCACAGTAATTTTTCCAGTAAGGACAAATTGATTACCGTAGATTGCATCGGTAATTACCGAAGACCCTATGATAATAAATTTTTTTTGGCAATTTGAGAACTTTTTCAGAATTTTTGGGATTTTTTCTCCATAGGATCATTGAATAATGTATATTTTGCATGTTGTTGCATTTAACACACATTAGGGGACTCGTGGGGCCTAAAAAATTGGTAAAATGTGATAACCATAGGGGTCTCAGTAATTACTGATGAAACCTACGGTAATTTTTCCAGCAACTACAAATTGATTGTCGTAGGTTTCATCGGTAATTACCGAAGGCCCTACGGTAATCAAATTTTTGTGCCCATTCGAGAACTTTTTCAGAACTTTTGGGGTTTTTTTCTCTTTAGGATCATTGAAAAAAGTATATTTTGCATGTTATTGCATTTAACACACATTAAGGGGCTTGTGGGCGCTAAAAAATTGGTAAAATGTGATTACCATAGGGGTTTCAGTAATTACTGATAAAACCTATGGTAATTTTTCTAGCAAGGACAAATTGATTACCGTAGGTTGCATCGGTAATTACCGAAGACCCTACGGTAATAAATTTTTTTGGCAATTTGAGAACTTTTTCCTAACTTTTGGGATTTTTTTCTCCTAAGGATCATTGAAGAATGTATATTTTGCATGTTGTTGCATTTAACACACATTAGGGGACTTGTGGGGGCTAAAAATTGGTAAAATGTAATTACCACAGGCATTTCGGTAATTACTGATGAAACCTACGGTAATTTTTCCAGCAAGGACAAATTGATTACCGTAGGTTTCATCGGTAATTACTGAAGGCCCTATGGTAATCAAATTTTTTTGCCAATTTGATAACGTTTTCAGAATTTTTGGTGATTCTATTCACGACTTCTCCGGCCTCTTGGACGCTGATTTTTTAAAAGAAACCTTGGCGAGCATTGTCAGAAACTTAAAAGCACCCACAAATCCTAGTAGAACAGGAACAAAACCACCATTTGCTAAAGATCCAAATTCTTCCGATCCACCATTCAAGTATTTTTGAAGCAACAGAGAAGAAACAATCACAAGTGAGAAGGTAAAAGCATTTCGATACTCGTAGAAATAAAGGCGGGATTGAAGATGGGCATCGTCGAGCATTAGCCTGAAGATCTGAGCATTGCTTTCTTCGAACTCAAATTTGTTGTCTTTAGATTTGGTCCTCTTTCTAATCTCAGCATTGGTTTTTTTATGAGAACCTAGAAGCCAAATTAAAGGAGCCACAAAAGGTTTCCTTATATTAAATCTAAAATAAAGGACATACAGATCTTTTAATTTTTTTTGTTTTAAGAATGTAATGGATATTAAAGGACAAAAAAAAAATTTGATCAATGATAAGGTATACATCATCATAGCCCTTCTAAAAGGGACATTGGATCAAATTCTCCTATTTCAATATGCCCAAAAATAAAGGAAATTTAGCCCAACACCCCTTTTTTAAGCTGTCTAACGAAATCTACCCTTTTCTTTTTAATTTTTTTTTTATTTATCCATTATTTTTTCATAATTTCTATTATACCCTTATCCATAAATTCCCTCAAAAACGCAGAACACAAAGCCTAACAGAGGCCATATACACTTCGTTGAGGCAGAAACTTGAAAACTTGGAAAGTTATTGTGAAGAACTGAAGAGAGCTTTAAGAAAAGCCACACAAGCAAGGAATTCCACGTTAGATAAATAAATAATTTATGGACTTAGCATAATCAATTTCTCACTTACAGGGCTCATTTATGCCATTAATGGGACTAGCTTATTTTATTATTTGTAGTAGGACTCTTGGTCACACACTCTCTATAAGACTTCAGTTGGCCCATTGGACTGGAGGACCAACTCTCATTATAAGCCCATTGACTTGCACAGACTATAGAAGGTTCTAGGGCAAGCAAACAACATATATTGTATTTTATTATTGAGATTAGGGTTATCAGAGATCTGAAAGTGGTTTAAGAGTAGTATGTCCATAGGCACTACTTTACATTTTTTTCTGTTTTGCAGATAGTAGATTGATAGTTTATCAATGGCTGCCTTCGGAGGTTAGTATTTTATACTTGATTGGAATTTATTATGCGTATTAAGATCCTTAAAATTCTAACAATTGGTATCAGAGCATGGTTAATATGCATAATAAATTTCATGTGATTATTCGGATTATTACTGTATGTTCGGCCATTGAATAATCTATACATGTTTTTTTTTGTTTATTTTTCCTTCTTCTCCGATTCGAATACATGTGTAGATTAAGAGAATCAAAATTACATATCTTGTGAATATATAAGATTCATGCCCGATTGTGTTTGTGATGTATATATATTTGCTGGAATCTATGTGATAATACTTTCGATTATGTATGCATATCTATATATAACCCGATTGCTATTTCTTCATAAAAAAAATAAAAAAATAAAAAATCAAACCTTTAAAATCCGAATAATGGTTATTGATGCTATTTGAAAACTGGGCTATGTTTTATTGGTGTTTATGGAGTGCATGTAGTAGTTTAGACTAATCAATTTGGTTCAAAACCTTGTAAAAATCTGTTGATTTTGAACCTTCCATGGCCAAATATAAACCTTGCTTGGGTGTTTATTTTAGGTTGATTTTGAATCAAATTGATTTGTGGGAAACGTTGCCCAAGGGAAGACGAAACTATCGCCGTCGGTATTTCCGGAAATGGAGTTTGGAACGGCGAGATAGAACCGAGTAAGAAATCGGGTCATGGGACCCGTACAAGTTGGAATCGGGTCAGACCAGACCCGGCTAGTTGAGGAAGAAGGCGCGAATGACGTGCCTTTTTGGGATGACTGCTAATGTCATCTGATGACGTCAGCACGACACATCGTTTGCTGACATCAGCAGGCAAAAAAAAAAAACTTATTTATTTTTATTCTCATTTATTTTTTTTATTGATTTATTTGTTAATTATTTATTAATTAATTTAATGATTCAATTGTTAAATTTATTTATTTATTGTTTATTTATTTGTTTAATTGTCACATTCTAATTTTATCAAATTAAATTAAATATTTGTGATTGGAAAATTGGATTGTGTGAGCTTACCCAAAGAGGCTTTGTGCCTAGTTGGTATAGTAGTATGGGATTTTAGGTATTCACCTGTCATGAGACTTATTTTGTCTGCATTATGTGTACCAATATAATGTGTGTTGGCATAGTGGATGGGTTATCTTTTATTTACCTATATCATGAAATTGTCAATTTGTTAATTATCTCCCACTTATTAACCAGGGTCTATATAGGTAACTAGGCTACCCTGTCGGTGGTTTTAGTTGCTTTGTATGATGCCTGAAATGGCAGTGGAAGTTAATTAAATGCCATGTATTGCAGGTTCTGAGTTGCCCTGTCGGTGATTCAGTTCAATGGATTTGATTGTGGTTATTTGGTTGACTGTCCCTGGCCCGCGAAAGGGTATCTTTAGTGCTATAAAAACCCTAGTGATATTGATTTTTTATGTTTTGTGTTAAGAGGCTGGAAAATAGCTATTGTTTTATATATATTAAATGTTTTATTGTGCTTACTATTTTCACAGTTAGTAGCATCCCGAATATTCTGCCTATGACTGCCATGACGAAATTGGATGGGACAAATTATCAGAAAATGGAAAAACCTTAGTTATGAATTTGACCTTCATGAAATTGGATTTAGCTTTAGAGATAGATCCACCAGAGATACCAACTAATGATAGTAGTGCAGTAATTAGGAAACTTTATAAGGATTGGAGGCACTCTAATAAGTGCTGTATGATGATGATGGAGAATTACATGGATGAGGCCATATATGCTAGTATTCCTAAAATGGATACTGCAAAGGGACTGCTTGAGGAGATAGGAAAGAAATTTATCAAGTTTGATATGAATGAGAAGCATTATTATTTGGACCTTTTGAATAATACTGATGATGCTTATTAGATAGGAGAAAAGAAAGAGTACTTCAATGAAAGGTGTGGCTACTGCAATAAAATTGGACACAAGAAGATAGATTGTTGGCATTTGAAGGGAAAGCAAGAAAAGAAAGGGGATGATAAGGCAAATGGGGCTAACCAATCTAGGGCAGCATGTTTATATGGGAGATAACTCGAGAGTGAAGGTGAATATCATGGGAACAATCAAGTTAAGGCTTGCCACTGGATATGTTTTAGAATTACAAGAAGTTTCATATGTACCCTCAATTAGGAAGAATTTGTTATCTATTTCACTTTTGAATAATCAAGGTTTTAGTTTTTTGTTTGGGAATAATAAAGTTGAGATGTATAAGGATGATAAAGTTGTTGGTTTTAGAACTTTATGTGGCAATTTATATAGACTTGGTTTATTTAGTAATGGTCTCAATTCTTCTATTAATTCTATTGTTGACCCTGTTATTGCTTCTAAACGTTCAAGAGTTAATGATAATTCCTCAATGTTGTGGCATAACCATTTGGGACATATTTCTAGGCACAGAATGGAAAGGTTAGTGAAGGATGGAATACTTTCTAATCTTGATTTTTCCGACTTGTCGACTTGTGTTGAATGTGTGAAAGGAAAATTAACTTCTAAGGTTAGAAAAGATAAGATAGCTAGATGTGGAGATGTTTTGGAGTTAATTCATACTGATATATATGGATCTTTCACTTCAACTGCTTTGGGTGGTTATAAGTATTTTATTACCTTTATTGATGATTTTTCTCATTATGGACATGTTGAGCTTATCCGTGAGAAGTCGGATTCTTTAGTTGCTTTTAAGGAGTTTAAATTAAAGATAGAGCTTCAGAAGAATAAGAAAATAAAAGCTATGAGGTCTGATAGCGGTGGTGAATTTTATGGTAGATATGATGAGACTGGACGGAATCCAGGACCTTTTGCAATATTTTTATGTGAATGTGATATTGATGCGCAATATACAATGCCTGGTACACCTCAGCAGAATGGTATAACTGAGAGGAGAAATCGCACTTTGTTGGATATGGTGTGATCTATGTTGGCAAATTCTAGCTTGCCAGATTACTTGTGGGGAGAGGCTTTATGGACGGCGGCATATATTTTGAATCAAGTTCCAAGTAAATCCATTCCTAAGACTCTTTTTGAGTTGTGGTCAGGAGGAAAGCCTAATTTGCACCATTTTCGAATATGGGGTTGCAAAGCTGAAGTAAGGATTTATAATCCCCAAATTAAGAAGTTGGATCCTAAAACCATTAGTGGATATTTTGTTGGCTATTGTATAGGATCTAGGGGTTCAAGATTCTTTTCTCCTTCTCACACCACCAAGATCGTGGAATCAGACAGGGCCATTTATTTTGAAGATGATTTTGGATTTGATGATAATAATGGAACAAGGGTACCTCAATTTAGAAAAAAAAAAGTGTTTTCATTCCTAGTATAGTTGTTCCTGATAGAGATATTGTTGATCCAGTAGTTGATGAACCAGTAGTTGGTCAAAATGAACTCATTGTTGAAGAACAAGATATTCCAGCTATTGCAGATGCTGATGTACCTCTGAGGAGGTCACAAAGGACTAGGAGATCAGCTATTCCTAATGACTATGAGGTTTACTTGCAGGAGCATAAGTTTGACATAAGTGATGATTCAGATCCAGTCATTTATGAGGAAGCCATAAGCAGTTCAAACTCAAATTTTTGGTTGGATGCAATGAAAGATGAAATGAAATCCATGGCATCAAATGAAGTTTGGGATTTGGTTAAGTTACCAGAGGGTAGTAAGCCTATTAAGTGCAAATGGATCTTTAAGACTAAAAAGGACTCCAATGGTCAAGTGGAGAAGTATAAGGCTAGACTTATAGCTAAAGGGTTTAGCCAGAAGGAAGGAATTGATTATACAGAGACTTTCTCTCCTATATCCACAAAGGATTCTTTTAGAATCATTATGGAGATAGTGACACATTATGACTTGGAGTTGCACCAAATGGATGTCAGAACTGTTTTTCTGAATGGTGATTTGTATGAGGATGTGTATATGGTTCAACCAGTTGGCTTCCAACAAACAGGGAATGGTAATTTGGTTTGTAAGCTTAAGAAGTCAATTTTTGGTCTTAAGCAAGCTTCGAGACAATGGTATCTCAAGTTTGATGAGGTTGTCATCGGAAATGGCTTTAAGGAGAATGTGGTTGATAGGTGCATATATATGAAGGTTAGTGGGAATAATTTTATATTTCTGGTGTTGTATGTTGCTGACATACTTTTGGCTACCATATGTTGTGCAACCGTTTTGATGTGAAAAATCTTGGTGAAGCTTCTTTTGTTTTGGACATTAAGATTGTGCGAGATAGGACTAATTATGTGTTGCAATCGTCTCAGAGAGCCTATATTGATAGAATCCTTAAGAGGTTTGATATGCATAATAGTTCTCCTGGAAGTGTGCCAGCCACAAAGGGTGAAAGGTTTTCTAAGGATCAATGTCCCAAGAATGATAAAGAGAGAATGGCGATGAGAAATGTTCACTATTCTTCAGCAGTGGGTAGGTTAATATATGCTCAAGTATGTACACGATCTGATATAGCTTTTGCTGTGGATGTACTTGGTAGATTTATAAGCAATCTTGGTCCTATTCATTACCAAGTAGTTAATAAGGTCTTTAGGTATCTTCAGAGTACTAAATATCATATGATGACATATCGTCGCACCAACTCTCTTGAAGTAGTTGGTTATAGTGATGCAGACTATAAAGGTTGTATGGATGATAAGAAATCTACCACTGGTTATATATTTATCATGGCAGGAGGTGCTGTGTCTTAATGGAGTGCCAAGCAGTCAGTGACAGCATTCTCGACTATGGAGGCAGAATATGTGGCGTGTTATGAGGCTACCCGTCATGCAGTTTGGCTATGGAATTTTATCCGTGATTTAGGAGTAGTTGACTCCATTGAGAGGCCTATTATGATGTATTGTGATAATACTGCAGCGGTGTCTTTCTCCAATAATTCAAAAGGTACTCCTGGTGCGAAGTACATTGATGTGAAATATTTTGTGGTAAAGGAGAAAGTTGAAAAGGGCCTCATTACTGTTGTTCACACGCCGACTTATAGCATGGTGGCAGATCCACTGACCAAAGCTTTACCGGTGGGCATATTTAAGGAGCATGTATCCCGTATGGGATTCTTAGACAGTTGAGACTGCTGTGGGTCAGTGGGAGTTTATTATGTATTCTGCAAGAATATCCATGTTGAGCATTTTTTTTATTTCTTTGAGTATTTTTAACACATTGACGTATGTTGATCATTATTTATTCATGAGATGATTTATTACACATATTAGTGCTCCTAATATTTACAAGCCTGTTTGAGACTTTTAGTCCATGTATATATGTGTATGTTGATCCACAGGTGCCATGGTGAGTCCCTACTACCTAGTTTGGGTATATTGATGTATCCTGTCGATACATAATGTACTCGAATGAAATGGTATTATGTGTTGGGGGGATTGCACGTGATTAGGTAAATCTCTACTACCTAGACTGAGTTTATGGCATGTAAAGTGCTCAGTTGAAATGGTATCATGTTTTGGGAGATTTACTGAGAGAATCTCTACTGCCTAGTCTAGTATATTGTTGTGTACTGTCGGCATGCTATATATTTAGATGAAATGGTATTATGGTTCGGGAGATTCTGTAGTAAGTGAGTTTGGATTATATATGATGATGATTATGCAGTCCAAGTGGGAGAATGTTAGATAAATAAATAATTTGTGAACTTAGCATAATCAATTTCTCACTTACAGGGCTCATTTATGCTATTAATGGGACTGGCTTATTTTATTATTTGTAGTATGCCCTTCCTCACACACTCTCTATAAGACTTCAGTTGGCCCATTGGACTAGAGGACCAACTCTCATTATAAGCCCATTGACTTGCACAGACTATAGAAGGGTCTAGGGCAAGCAAACAACATATACTGTATTTTATTATTGAGATTAGGGTTATCAGATATTTGAAAGTGATTTGAGAGTAGTGTGTCCATAGGCACTACTTTACATTGTTTTCTGTTTTGCAGATAGTCGATTGATAGTTTATCAATGGCTGCCTTCGGAGGTTAGTATTTTATACTTGATTGGAATTTATTATGCGTATTAAGATCCTTAAAATTCTAACATTCCCAGGTTACTAAAAAGCTTGGATCCTTAAAATTCTAACATTCCCAGGTTACTAAAAAGCTTGGAAATTTTTCAAAGAGAGGGAAATCCGTTGGTGGTCATGCTGAGAATTCGATGCCTGTCAGCGAAGAAGTAATGGTTGAAGGTTTCTTGCAGATAGTATCAGAAGCAAGGCTATCAGTAAAACAATTCTGCAAGATCTTAGTCAGCCAGATTGAAGAAACTGATAATATGCTGATGGACAACTTCAATTCCCTTCTTTTACCATATAAACTTTCTCTAAATTCAAAGTATTCCAAGGCAGTTTTATACCATTTAGAAGCCATCATGAATATGTCTCTTTACCAAGACTTTGATAACTGTGTGTTTTAGAAGAATGGATCGCCAAAACTCCTAGACCCCCAACAAGATCTGATTCTAAACTTGAAGATGAACACAAATGACGGCTTTCATATTTTCTCTCTCCCTCTCTCTCTCTCTCTCTCTCTCTCTCTCTCACATTCTGAAAAAAGAAAAATGGCAAGTTTGAGAAAAAATCAAAAAGACATAAATTTGATTTTTCACGAGGGATGCTTTTTCACGGAGGGAGGAATTTTTTTTTTTTTTAAAGGGATTGTATGTGGCGGCTATCTCAGGCAAAAAGAAAGAAAAAGAAAGCACAGGTGTAGAGACTCGGAGTTATCGGCTTATCAGGGGAAAAGGAAAAAACAAAGTAGTTTTTTATTTCATTAAGGGTAAAATAGGAAATAGAGGGTAGATAAAAAATCTTGACAGAGAAAGGGTATATGTCGTTAGGCTTTTACTTTGGTGGGTAATGGGCTATATTCCCCAATGATAAATCTATTGCGAAAGAGAGAAAATGGGCACAGGGCCGGCTCAAGGCATAGGCCACTAAGGCTCACGCCTAGGGCCCTACAAAGAAAAGAGGGCATTCAAAAAATTTTTCAATTGATGCGAAATTGTTATCCCTACAGTCTCATCGAATTTTTCGTTTTAATAGAATATTTTATTTTTTGTATTCGAAATCTCAATCACATGCCTCTCTTGCTTTTAAAAAAAAAGAAAAAAATCATATTAAAATTGCTATATATGACTTTATACATATATATATATATATATTAACATTTTTCATTTACTAAATAAGATAGAATAATTTACATTGTAGATATAAACTTTTGACATTTTAAAATTCAACATTCATTTTAACTTAATTGTTACTAATATTTTTTTATCTTTGAAAAACAGAATCAGTCAACTGTTACATTGTATTTATAAAAATAAAAATAAAAAAAGAATTAAATAATTTATTTTCTATGTTTGTCTTAAGCTATAAAATAATAATAAAAAGTTAAAAACCTCCATATTAATAAGTTTTTCCGCCTCCTATCACTCTTTTTTTCTTTTTATTTTACTCAAATTTCACATCTAAAAATTGTTCAATTTTATTATAAGTTTACATACTTTGATCCAAAGCACCACAAAGGAACATGATCTTATTTGTTATTATTTACTTAATAAATTTATATTCATTACTCATTCTCACAATAATTTTTATTTTATTATTATTATTATTATTATTTTTTTTTTTTTTGCATGAATTCATATTTGCAGTTATTTTATAAGTTTTTTATTATAGTTCATGGCATTGAACTTTTTTTTTTTAATGGAAGTTCATGGTATAGAGCTAATTCAATTCTTTTTAGCACTCTTACATGGTTTTCTATTTTTATAAGTTAAAAAAAGATTTTATCATCAAAACTTGAATACAAATATTTGATTGATAATTTTATATCTTAAAATAAAAAAATATAGATAGATAGACCAAAAAAAAAAAATTAAAATTAATTTTAAAAATTTATTGTTATTTTTGCCTAGTGTCTCAGTAAGGGATAAAACGGTTTTGAATGGGAAACACATATGGGGGGAAAAAACTGATTACCTTGATGATTCTATAGATTGCTGAGGAGATCTTGCAGGACAAAACAAAAATGACTTCGGTGGAACTTGGATATGTTGAAGTCTACTTCCAGCATGTCTACAACCTTGCTCATTGGTGGTCGATCTAATGGATTTGTCTGGATGCACCAAAAGCTCACTAATAGCATCTTCCTTGCTATTTCTTTTTTTCCTTTCCTGTGACTCCCAAGACTCTTAAATCCTTACCCAATTCCATATCTTCATAAATCCAATTTGGAAAGTAAATTTCACTAGTTAAAACTAGAAATACAAACACTGTCTAAATCATCATTATTAAATGTCAACATCGAAAAAATCTACTATCAAAACTGGATAAATTCATTACTTATTTCGTTTTTCTAGGGGAAGTTGCCATGTAACTTACATCAAATTTCTTTTGAATGTTTCCTAGTCTTTGGATGTCTTTGCAAGCCACACCTAACAATCGCACCTATATGCAAGCAAACCAAGGATGTTGCTGGCCCCACCCCAAAAATAAAGAAAAATCTGAAGAAGGAAAAATCTGAAGAAGAAATTTTGGTCCGTTTAATGTCTTAATTAGTTCGCGAGAAACATAACCCTAAATGCACATAAATTATAGCTTACTTCTGTCGACCAACTATGTATTTTTTTTTTTTTTTTTGGGTGAATATACTTAATTAGTTTCTATCCAGCTAGAAGAAGACACAAATATATATATATATATATATAATATATATATAATATAAGAAAAGAGAAAGATATATGTTTATATGGGAATCATTAGGGCATTTTAATCAACAATTAAACTATTACTTCTTATGATAAGGTGGGGTAATTTTTGCGATAGGAGAGAGAGGAATCGAGTGCAATGCAGAAGAGAAGGGAAGGGCAATCGCGGGAAAAGAGTAGTGTATGGTTCTCTATTTGACAGAGTCGTACTGATTTTTGTTTGATTTTTCATTACATTATGGAACGAATAACTATGGTCCACTGGGACAGGCGTAGCAGGTTAGCCACAATTTGAAATTTTCCAGAGTCGTCGGTGATCGTCTTGTTTGAGGTCTTGAAAAGTGCTTTCAGCGAAACCACTTACCAAGGAAATTGCCACCCTATTCACATAATATAAAATTATTTTCATCCAACATTGCCATGAATTACATAAATTATTCCCAGTAAAATATATATATATATATATACATATATTGATATTTATATTTATATTGTACAAACGATAACATGACTATCACCATACCGAGTTTTTTTTTATATACAGTGCAGTACATTAATAAATAGTCAACATGCAAGATTCAGCATAAATAATTACATGAGTCCCACCATATTGGTCTTTTTATATGCAAAGAAATATATTAACAAATAGTCAACATGCAAGATTCAGCTATGGGCTTCTCACAAAGTCTAGCCTCTTTTGCCACATAAACACTGACTATTAGAGAAGGGTTAGAGCTAATACGTTTGAAAAAAAAAAAAAAAAAAAAAAACACTTTAGCAGCATAGCTATTGTGCCACTAAATGTAAAAATTTCTTTGCTAAACTCATTTAATGCCAAAAAAGCGTTCGTCAAAAGTTCGTAACATCTTCATAACTGATCATAACATTTTAATGACAAAGCGTATATTAATCACAGAGTGGCATTCATTTGGTGACACAAATATTTATCACAGAACCTATTATCTTATCACTCAATTTGAAATTTCGTGGCTGATTAGGGTGTAGTCTCCCGTCAAACCATTGGAATTAGTTACATATACCTATTCTTTTGCTCAAAAAATTCAGTGACAAAATTAAGGCTCTAGCAGCACGCTTGATGGCGCTTTTAAGTGCAAAATATAACCAGTAACAAATTTAAAATAACACTTCAAGAATTGCAATTTAAAATGAACAATATTTTATTACCACCAAAACATTAAAATTCCAATATCAAATGCACTGCACAGTATCAAATACAATAGCCTCACACTAAAAATGGGGGGTGGGGGGTGGGGAACGCATTTTTTAGTGGGAAAAAAATTGCATTACAGTTGCCTAGTCTCAACCATCTTTAGAGAATTAAAGTTATGCTCAACGTGCAAAGTGTTCAAAATCCAGTGCTCCTAGTGTAGCAGCTGGAACACAAATGACCTGGCAAGTAATAGGTAAAAGAGAACGGAGAAGCTATCAGAGAATTCTCCACTTGCAATGGGGAAAAAAAAAAAAATGTAATGCTACATGCAGTTTATTATTGGAAAGTTCAATGAAAAAAGAACCATGCAACTTCAGATGTCATGAGATGTACGTCATTCGCAAGCCTAAGCAAGAACTTGTAAAATCACAAGAAAAGAACTATATATGGAATATATGGGGACCTTTTTGAATTAGATATAGCACCAGAATATTTCCTCCTCCCCACATATAGTCAATTTTACAAACCATGTGTACGTGGAATGGAGGTTTTCAGTGCTCTAGCAGCAACTAATGTGGGAGCAAGGGATGTGGAGCATAAAAAACATGATTGTCTAATTTCATAGACAACATAATTGTAAACAACGATATGATTGTACATTTCTCTAATTCTATTGATGGAAAACTTTTACCAGGTAGAGCAATACATAATCATAATTTTATCAATTTAGCTTCCATTAGATGAAAAGCTTACCTTCATTAGATGCTCTAGTTTACTAGATTAGTAGCTGAAACAGTGCATGTTCCTGCAAATAATCAAATTATATCAAATAACTAATGATGACACTATAATTATTTATTGCTTGTTGCTATTGACATTGTTGTGGGAAATGGATCGGGTATCCGGTTGCTTATGGTATAGGTTGTGCATATAAATACACAAATAGATAAAAGATATGTTTGTCTCAATAATGTACATATATGTGCATATAAATACACAAATAGACAAAAGATATGTTTGTCTCAATCTAGGATACAAAGAGATTTCTATCCCAGATGTCCTTGAAGAGTCATAATATAGATGGATGTTATTGCATACAACGATGTGATCGGTATTCTTTGGGAAAAGATAAACAGATTTTAAGAAGCATCACCTCCCTGTAGTCCAGAATGGAAACGGCACCAAAACAATACATGATAGTCCATAGTGGAAAAGGCACCAAAATACCAGAAATGTATTCAAAAGGAAACTACACCAGCTGGGTTGGTATCTTTAATTTGGGCTGTGGGTGGTGATGGAAGAAGAAGAAGAAATGGAGGCGATGATGAGGAAAGCCTGGAATTCATTTCCAGTTGTAAAGGTTAAGGTGGAGAAAATGAATTCTTTTCGTGAATTAAAAATGAGTGGTGAATCGTAGAAAGATTTGACATTTAGTTGACTCGAACGAATTCATAATGGCGCGTCTGCTACTCTGTTTTTCACTTTTACTTATTTGTTTTGCTTTCTCTCTCCAACGTGGTTAATAATTACAGCAAAAACTATAAAGATCACCGTACTTTGGTCTTCATATCGATATGCTCTTTAATTTTTATTTTTATAGCCGAATTGCAACATAAAAGTCAAATCGGTTCCTCCTTTAAAATATCATGGTCTCAATTAAAAGGAAAAAAGTTTAATTTCCGTTGCCGTAGTTAAATTAAATTGGTTCAAACTAAAGGTACTAAGATTGTAGTGCTAGATCCAAAATCTTATCTCGACATGTGACCACAGTAACATCCTGTCTAAATCAACAGTATTATTGAATGTCAATATCTAAGTGCTTATTTGATTTTTCCAATGGAAGCTGCCAAGTAAATTAAATCAAGTCTTTAATATGAAGTTTCTAAGTCTTGGATATTTTGCTACAAGTCTCCAGCTAGTTTCACCAGCCCGTTGCATCCTATTCTATCTACATGCAAGTAAAAATGATTTCCACGCACCCAACTCAAATTTAACTTTCCTTTGTATACAAGGAAAAACAAAACACAAAAATAAAATAAAATAAAATAAAAAGTTGCGTTGATTTGTTTTCAAAAACTCTAAAATGAAATGGAAAAACAATTTCTTTAATATATAGACTTTTGCTTATCTACGGGAGCCCCTGACTTCACACATGTCAAATACCAGATATTCAAACACAATTCCAACAAAGATGTTTCAAATTCCATTGAGTTTTCAACAAATTAAACTCAATATAATTTGCTCACTTAAATGACTTGGTTGACCTTGAACGAATTCATAACAGCCCGTCCAGTACTCTGTTTTTTCTTTTCCTTTTATTTTTTTTTAATTTTGTTTTCCTACTCTGATGCAGCAATAATTTTATCTAAAATTGTAAGGATAACTATACATTAGCCTTTGCATGAATTTGCTTACCAATTGATATTATTATGCAGCAAAACTGCTGAATTACAACACTATGTTAAAACTAGAAGGTACTAAAATTGTATTAAACTTAAAATCTTAAAACAAACATACAAACACTGTCTAAATCATCATTATTAAATGTAACATCGTAAAAATTTATCGTCAAAACTAGATAAATTCATTACTTATTTCTTTTTTCTAGGGGAAGTTGCCATGTAACTTACATCAAATTTCTTTTGAATGTTTCATAGTCTTTGGATGTCTTTGCAAGCCACACCTAACAATCGCACCTATATGCAAGCAAACCAAGGATATTGCTGGCCCCACCCCAAAAATAAAATAAAAAATAATAAAGTACTAAAAAAAAATAAATAAAGAAAATCAACAGTACCTGTGGAAATTTCCAATTTGCCAAGGGTCTGTTTTTAGATGTTCAACTTATAAGAGATATAGCCACGAAAGCTACATCAACCGGGATCGACATTCAAATTCATTTGTCATCCCCGCGATATGGAAGTGAAAGAAACCAAACATAAGGTTGAACCTAAAGCATCATAAATCTATTACAAAAGAATGAAAATGGTTATTATGATGATTCTGTGGATTGTTGAGGGGATCTTTCTGGAGAAAACAAGAACGGCTTTGGTGGAATCTGGACATGTTGAAGGTCTCCTTCCAGCATATCTACAACCTTACTCATTGGTGGTCGATCTGATGGATTTGTCTGAATGCACCAAAAGCTCACTAACAGCATCTTCCTTGCTATTTCTTTTTCTTCCTCTGTTGTGACTCCCAAGACTCTTAAATCTTTACCCAAATCCACATCTTCATAAATCCAAAAAGGAAAGTAAATTTCGCTAGTATGAGAAACTCTAGGATCATTATTCCTTCTTCCTCCAACCATTTCAAGAACCAACATTCCATAACTATAAACATCAGATTTATGAGACACTCCACCAAAATTCCGACTGAATACCTCCGGTGCTATATACCCTGCAGTTCCTCTGGCACCCATCATTGACACATTACTCTCCTTGTTTAACCATAATTTGGCCAGACCAAAATCTGATATTTTTGGACAAAAATCTTTATCCAAAAGAATGTTTTGAGGCTTTATGTCAAAATGCAAAATCCTTGTGTTACAACCACGATGCAAATATTCTAGTCCTCGTGCAACGCCAAGAGCAATTTCATACAATGTTTTCCAATTTAAGCATCGGGTTGTATTCCCATCTTCTTGATTAAATATGAATTTATCAAGTGAACCATTGGACATAAAATCATAAATCAAGGCTCTCTTGTTCCTCTCATAACTGAATCCAACAAGAGTAACTATATTAACATGAGAAGTTCTACCCATACTAGCAACTTCATTAATAAAATCTTCTCCATTATGTTTGGACTCTTTTAGGACTTTCACTGCAACAAGGCGACCATCAGGTAGTGTTCCTTTGTACACACAACCAAATCCTCCTTTCCCAATCACGTTCGTAAATGAGTTTGTCATTTTCTTGACATGTGAATGAGTGTATCGCTTTGGAGCAAATGAAGTATAATTCCTTATAAATGCCTCCACATCAAACTCCTCTGTTTTTTCTTTATTCCAAAAGATAATTGCTTCTCTCTTGTAGATAGACAGAAATATAGCAAAAATTATCAGAAGCCCTACCACAGCTGCTGAAATGCCTATATTCAAAACAGTATTTTAAGTTGTATATTTAGTTTGTTAAACTGTGGCCAAAAAAAAAAAAAAAAAAAAAAAAAAGGAAACAGAGTATGGCGACATTTTACCTACGATCAAATTACGGTTAGGAGACGATTCTGCAACAGCAAGAGAAGGTCAGACTAAAAACAAGCTCATAATTCGAAAACAAATTTTAGCTAAAGTACTTAAACTAATGATTAGTCATTAGTTTCCATCTTCTTGCAAACCTGCCATCATAAGCAGGTATATCATGTAGTAAAATTGATTGAGTTATTGCTTTTTAATACCCTCTATTTTGAAGAAATATTTTCGAACATCAAGTTTAAAATGTTGAAATTTAAAGCTCTTGAGTTTCAATTTCTTGTATTTTTGTTTTCTTTCCTAAATGCAGGCAATGGTCAAAAAGTGCTAAAATGCAAAATTTTGAAACTCGAGAGTTTTAGTTGCAACAAATTGAACTTAAAAGGCCTAAATAATGGCAACAAATTAGATGAAATTGCAGATTAATATTGATCACCTGAGAATTAAGAATTACATGAAATAGGGTTGTCAACCACCTTTTGCTAAGGCTCCAATTGGACCAAAAATGCAACGGAGTAAAAACTTAAGTTCAAATTAATGTTTTAAATTTGAGACCTGAAATTGCATCCTTCTCAATTTTTTAATTTTTTTTTTTTATCATATCCTTCTCAAAACTAAAGTATACTAAAATGAAATAAACCTTCAGATTGAATCTTAAATTAAAATAAATTAAAAGCTTGTGAAAATTTTCAATTTCGTATATGTTCATTATTTCTTACCATAATAATGGTAAGAGCAAAACAAAAATAATAATACTAATAAAATCCTTTGCGATGATGAGGGGATATTCGATCTTTCCACAATGAGGCCACTTGGCTATTTTAAATTAACAACTTGCAATCATAAAGAATTCACCCAAAACAAAAAAACAAAAAAAAAAAAACAAAAAAAAAAAAAACAGAAACCGTAAAGAGTTACCCAAGATATCATAATGGGATTCCTTCAAAAATTAAATAAATAAAGCCATTACAGCTGGAATAGAATGAAAAACACATAGGATTAGAATTAGAAAAGTAAAATATGGAATAGTGGAAAACCCGGGACCGGACCAAGTCAACTAGGCAAGGACATTAAGGAAGGTCGAAAGTGGGTGCGGTCAACCTTACGTAGTAAGGTCTGTTTGGGGATTAATTCCGCTTATAGGCCCATCTCCAAATCAGCTGCAAACCATTGAATCGGTGATGGTATCTTGCTTGCTTGCTTATATTCCAAATAGTATCAATACGATTCAATCCAGCAGCAGTAATTAATTTGGTTTATAAGACAGATAATTTAAAGTAGTCCCTCATCTAATTTTAATTTGTTATCTTTAGTATCTCTACTTGAGAAAAAAAAAAAAAAAAAAATTCATCCATCACAATTTGCTCTCTCTTTTTTATATGTTAAATATATATATTTTTTAATAACAAATAACCACAAAAAAATTTTATAAAATCTAATTCCCTCAAATCGATTACTGTTTGATTAATTTCTAAATAATCCTTTTTTTTTCAACCAAAAAAAAAAAAAAAAAGGAGAATGATAAGACAAAGCATACCTCGGCTGCCGCCTAGAGCTTGATAGCAGGTGAATTCATTTGAAGTAGTATTGAAGGCGCAGCGATTAGTACTGTTTTGGGTTAGGCATCTATCACACTGAGCTTTAATAGTGGCATTCCACGACGACCGAAACCCAGTACTCACCACCGTTATCACATCTGTTATTGGTAGAGCAGTCATAGTCACCGATTGTAAAATGGTGGCTTGTGCTTTGAAAATAGGGACCAAAACATTTTGTGCACAACTTCCAAGGAGGATCTCAATTACATTAGATCCAGTTGGAAGGCTACCCTGTGAGGCTATTTGGGCTTGTGTGAAATAGTAATTAATAGATGAACTGCAATTGAAATGGTTTGGCAAAGTTGCACCCAATTGGGAATTGCAGGAATAGAACAGCCTCAGGTCTTCAGTATCTGAGTTGTTGGTGAATAAACCGCTCTGTTGTAGGGTGGTGTTTTTGGGCTGTGTTTGACCATCAAGACAAACATCGGTCCGGTATTCATTCCTCACAGCGTCCATGGTACCCGCATCTTCATCGATTTTAAGAACTCGATAATCCTCAGAAGAGATTGAGAGCAGTGTCACATTGGCAGCGGGGCAGGTCAACTGGAAATCAGGGTGGTCACAGTGTTTCGGTCGCATGGCTCCCCAGAAGGGATAACCTACCCGGATACTTCCGCATTCAAAGAGATTGCCACAGTCGTTGTATTCGTTGGCGGACGAAGATGATGAACCATGCATTGACAACATCATTGTAACAACCAGAAGAAGCAGGATATGGCTTTTGGTGGGAATTAAGGGATGCATTTTGTGTTATGAGAGAAAAGAGAAAAGATATGTAACAACCAAATAATAAAAATACCACTTTTTCAACTAAAATCATCAAATTATTATTAATTTTGTATTAAATTTCGGTCTATTTTTCAACATATGTACACTGTATGTAACTCTCTATCTATTTCCGTTGAATTTAAAAAAAATAATAATAATTTCTTCATATAACCTTTTAACTTTTTTAAATATTTAGTAGAAAGTTTATATATAAATTTTGGATTATCATATATATTTTTTTACATTTGCTTGTATCAATTCTGGTCAAATATACTGATTTGTCTAACAAAACTTACATATCCACAGGATTAAGACATGGAACCATTTTTTTCTTTTTTTCCTTCGAAATGCATCATTTTGGTTTCAGGGTCTCAAACATGGTCAAATATGGACGCCGTTCATATATTAATCAGACAAAGGAACATGCTAAAAGTCTTATTGCATATATTTTATGATTATCAAAATTAACAAGGAGACTTTTTTGGAAGGATGGGGATGCATCTTGTGAGACCAGAAGAAAGTCCTCCAAATGTAAAGGCCATTGTATTGCATACACTTTTATGATTATCCAGTTGAAATGTCATTTCTCCCAAACTGTTTTCTATAATGTACCAAAAGTCAGCAAAATATTTATAAATTTTGGGTTAAATTATAATTAATTGGTCTGCTTTTCCAACGAAGATGTTTCAAATTCCGTTGAGTTTTCAACAAATTAAGCTCAATGTAATTTGTTAGCTTAAACGACTTGGTTGACTTGAACGAATTCATAATAGCGAGTCCAGTACTCTGTTTTTTTCTTTTCCCTTTATTTATTTATTTATTTATTTTTATCATTTTCTAGTCTGATGCGGCAATGATTTTATCTAAAATTGTAAAGATAACTGTACATTAGCCTTTGTATGAATTTGCTTACTAATTGATATTATTTTGCAGCAAAACTCCTGAATTACAACACGATGTTAAAACTAGAAGGTACTAAAATTGTATTAAACCCAAAATCTTAAGACAAGCATACAAACACTGTCTAAATCATCATTATTAAATGTCAACATCCTAAAATTTTATAATCAAAACTAGATAAATTTATTAATTATTTTGTTTTTCTAGGGGAAGTTGCCATGTAACTTACATCAAATTTCTTTTGAATATTTCCTAGGCTTTGGATGTCTTTGCAACGAGTCTTCGAGCCACACTTAACAATCGCACCTATATGCAAGGCCCCACACCCCCCCAAAAAAAAAAAAAAAAAAAAAAATCAAAAATGCTTAAGGAAATTTCCAATTTGCCAAGGTTCTGTACAAAAAATTTTAGATGTCAAGCTTATACGAGATGTAGCCCCCAAAGCTACATCAACCGGGATCAACATTCAAATTCATTTGCCATCTCCGGGATATGGAACTGAAAGAAACCAAACATAACGCTGAACCTAAAGCATGATAAATCTATTACAAAAGAAAGAAAATGGGCAACACATAGGAAAAGAAAAATAACTAATAAATTATTATGATGATTCTGTGGATTGTTGAGGGGACCTTGGTGGAGAAAACAAGAATGGCTTTGGTGGAATCTGGACATGTTGAAGATCTCCTTCTAGCATATCTACAACCTTATTCATTGGTGGTCGATCTGATGGATTTGTCAGAATGCACCAAAAGCTCACCAATAGCATATTCCTTGCCTTTTCTTTTTCTTCCTCTGTTGTGACTCCCAAGACTCTTAAATCTTTACCCAATTCAACATCTTCATAAATCCAATAAGGAAAGTAAATTTCACTAGTATGAGAAACTCTAGGATCAATATTCCTTCTTCCTCCAACCATCTCAAGAACCAACATTCCATAACTATAAACATCAGATTTTATGAGACACTCCACCAAAATTCCAACCAAATACTTCCGGTGCTATACCCTGCAGTTCCCCTGGCACCCATCATTGATACATTACTCTCCTTGTTCAACCATAATTTGGCTAGACCAAAATCTGATATTTTTGGACAAAAATCTTTATCCAAAAGAATGTTTTGAGGCTTTATGTCGGAATGCAAAATCCTTGTGTTACAGCCACGATGCAAGTATTCTAGTCCTCGTGCAACACCAAGAGCAATTTCATACAATGTTTTCCATTCTAAGCACCTGGTTGTACTTCCATCTTCTTGGGTAAATATGAATTTATCAAGTGAACCATTAGGCACAAAATCATAAATTAAGGCTATCTTGTTCCTCTCATAATAAAATCCAAGGAGAGTGACTATGTTCATATGGGAAGTTCTACCAATGCTAGCAACTTCATTTATAAAATCTTCTCCATTGCTTTTGGAATTTTTAAAAGTTTCACTGCAACAAGACGACCATCAGGTAGTGTTCCTTTGTATACACAACCATATCCTCCTTTCCCTATTATTTCTGCAAATGAGTTTGTCATTTTCTTGACCTGTGAATAACTGTATTGCTTTGGTGCAAATGAACTATAATTCCTCATAAACGCCTCCACATCAAAATCCTCTCTACTGTCTTTCTTCCAAAAGATCATTGCTTCTCTCTTATAGCTATATAGAATTATAGCAAAAACTATCAAAAGTCCAACAGCAGCTGCTGAAATGCCTAGATTCAAAAAAGATATAAATTTAAGTTATACAATATATTTCATTTTACCGTTGAAAAATAAGAAAAAGAGGATGGTGTTATTTTACCTATGACCAACTGCGCTTTGAAGATGATTCAGCTCCTGCAAGAAAAAGGTAAAATTAAAATTTAGCAAATTAGATAAATAGAAAATGAATTTGAGGTACCGTTGGAAATCCCTTAGTCATTATGTTCATTTGTTTATATATCTCTGTCTTTCTAAACAAATGAAATATCGTGTTATATAATGAAGTACGCGTCTATGTTAGTTTAATCATGTAATGTTAGTTCCATATTTCCATGGAGCTTTAAATCCTCTGCTATGTTTTTGCTTAACTTTTCAATTAAGCCACTCATTCATATTTTCATTTTAATCCAAGGGACAAAAATAATGGCATATAATCATTATGTAATTGACACTTATTAATATAAACTCAAAAATGTTTAGGTGGTAAACTCTCTTGGCATAGTGCTAGGGACCTAAAGATCAAATCTTGTCAGATGAGTAACCAACCCGTGTTTGGATAGCAGATGAATACATCTGAGAAAATATATAGATACTAAAAGAGGATTGAAACCAAGTACTAATCAAAGAAAAAAGAATATGGCAACGTAGACGAAATCAACAAAGCTTGGGGTTTGAAGTCAACCCCAATGTAAAGGTCTGTTGGCAAAATTCCCCCTAAAGTTTACACAAAAGGTCGGATTAAATTCCTATTTTGATCCAAATCACTCCCTCTCCAATCGACGAGAGTCTTTCAAAAATCATAAATTGAAACAGTCCAGTTCTATGTCTTTTAATTAACACCTTAAAATTAACTAACAGAAGTAATAAAATTAAAAAAAGAAAAAAAAAATTGCAGGCATATGTACCTGTGCTTTGAGAGCAGGCAAATTCTTGAGAGCTCCGGTCGTAGCCACAGCGTCTACCAAGGTTTTGGCAGTCATGGCACGAAGTATCGTTGGCATCCCATACCAAACTAAACCCAGCATCCACCGCGTTCATTACAGTCTCATTAGTCGCAGTCGCAGTCGCAGTGTTTACTAAATTGGTGGCTTGTGTTCCGGAAATATTGAGTACCGCACTTCCCTTGCACGTTTCAATGATGTTTCTCGAGGCCACGCTGAGGTCTCCGACAGTGTAAAAATTAACAGTATTTGATCCTCCGGACACGCTGCAATTGAAATGGTGTTGAAGAGTGGTAGCAATTGGGGAATCACATGCATAGAAAAGAGTCAGTGGTTGAGTATCTGCGCTGTAACTAAACACGGTGGTATCTAATAAGGTGGAGTTAGGGAGCTCTGTTTTACAAACATCTCCCCAGTAATCCGCTCTAACAGCCACCAGAGTATGCGTTTCCTGATTGATATCAAGCACTCAATAAGCTTCGGAATTTATTGAGATCTCTGTGACTCCGTCGACGCAGCTTAATTCGAACTTTGGGTGACCACACTGTTCTGGCCTCTCGGAGCCCCCAAATGGATAGCTTATATCCCGGATATTATTTCCACAGTTGAAGGTTTTGCCGCAGTCGGTGTAGTTGTCAGCGAACGAAGACAATGGACCGTGGATTAATAAGATTACTATATGTATCAAAATTAACAAAGAGACGTTTTTTGAAGGATTGGGATGCATTTTGTGAGGCCAAAAGAAAATCCTCCAAATGTAAAGCCCATTGCATTGCATATGCTTTTATCCAGTTGAAATGTCATTTGTTCCACACTGTTTTTCTAATGCACTAAAAGTCAGCAAACTATTTATAAATTTTGTGTTGAATAATATTTAGTCTACTTTTCCAAACAGAGATGTATCATCTATCTTTAATTTTTAACAAATTCAGCTCAATAATTTCGATTCATAACCGTGTCTCCAGTACTCTGTTTTTTACTTTTCTTTCTTTTCTTTTTCTTTTTTTTTTTTTTTTTTTTTTTTTTTTTTTTTGGTCCTTCCTTCTCCCTCCATACTTTGGCCTCTGTATCAACTTGCTATTTAATTTAATTTTTCTCTTCTTTTTTATGGCTGCATTACAACGTCATGTTAAATTATTTGGTCTCAATTGAAGGGGAAAAGTTTAATTTTCTGTGCCACAGTAAAAATTGGTTAAAACTAAAGGGAATAAGATTGTATTAGACGAAAGTCTTATCATCATGACATATGAACATAATACACTGTCTAAATCAACAGTGTTATTGACTCTCAATATATATGCAAAATTTAATAATCAAAACTAACTAAAACATATTAATTAATTATTTCAATTTTCCAAAGGAATCTGCCAGGCAACTTAAATAAAATTAAATTAAGGAAGCTGCCAGGCAGCTTAAATAAGATTTTTAAGTTTTCAAGTCCTTGGATGCTTTGCTAGAAAGTCTACAAGGTTCACATACCCGGATCTTGCAAAAGGCAACTTCTGGTATGTTTCACTAGTATGAGATACTCTACGATCAATATTTTTTCCTCCTCCAACCATCTTAAAAAATCAACATTCCATAACTATATACATCAGATTTATGAGACACTCCATCAAAATTCCTACTGAATTCTTCCGATGCTATATATCCTACAGTTCCTCTAGCCCCAATCATCGACACAACACTCTCCTTTTTTAACAACTTGGTTGACTTAATTTTCAACAAATTAAGCTCACTACTCTGTCTTTTTTTTTTTTTTTTTTTTTTTAATTTTATAACCTCTGATGCAGCAATAATTTCAGCATAAATTATAAAGATAAACCTACTGTAGCCTCTATGAAATTGCCACATTAATTTCCTATGTTTTTGACAATGACCATTGAAGATAACTCCTAGATCTTAGATTTAAAATTTGATAATGAAATCCCTTTTCTTCCATTTATCAAAGATTATAAGGAACTTTATTTGAAAGAATATATAGATATATATATATATATATATATATATATATATATATATATGTATATATATGCTAGCAGCTACTATTTTATTTTCTCATACAATGATGTCAAGATTGAATGTTCGGTCTTCAATATTAAAATATAAAGGCACCTTTTTATATTTTTTTACCTTACAACTACTTTTTATCAAAATAAAATAAAATAATAAAAAATCTAGTTTTACTTTTGTATGATCCCCACCATAAAATTTTTCTATATATATATATATATATTAAAAATAAAAAATAAATATAAAGTCAAGCTACTTGAGACCCATCGAACAGAGGGGATACGACTTACGTGTATAACCAGAACAGGACAGCTCACCATACAGATTTTGTCAATGTAATAACGTTTATCGAAAGTTGCATGTACAGTAGAAGCTTCAGATTTTACAGGGTATAAATTAAGATGTTTATACTTCCGTTGAATTTTCAACAAATTAAGCTCAATGATTTATTCACTTAAACGACTTAGTTGACTTAAACGAATTCATAATGGCGCCTCCAGTACTCCCTTTTTTTCTTTTCCCTTTATTTTTTATTTTATTTTTTTTTTTCCCCCCTCTGATCCTGCCATAATTGCAGCAAAAATTATAAAGATAAACCTACTTTAGTCTCTGTATGAATTTGCTTTACAGCACGATATTAAAATTAAAAGGGACTAAAATTGTATTAATCCAAAAATATTAACAAACATATATATACACTGTCTAAATCATCATTATTGAACGACAACATCCAAAAATTTTATAATAGTAAAACTAACTAAATTCATTACTTATCTAGTTTTTCAAGGAGAAGTTGCCAGGTAACTTACATCAAATCTATTTTTAAATGTTTTGAAGTCTTCGGGTATCTTTGCTACAAGTCTACAAGCTACTCCTATCCATCGCACCTATATGCAAGCAAAATTTATTTTCCATGAGCCAAGGAAATTGTTGTCCCCAAAAAAACAAAAGATCAACAATACTTTTGGATATTTCCAATTTGCCAAGGGTTATTCCAAATTTCTTTAGATGTTCAGTTTATACATGACATAGCTCCCAAAGGTACATCCACTAGGATCAACGTCCAACTTCATTTGCCATCCCAGAGATATGGAACCGAAAGAAACCAAACATAAGGCAAAACCTAAAGCACGCTAGAAATATCACATTGGAAAATGGGAAACACATTGGAAAAAGAGAAAGAATTGATGATTTACTATGATGAATTTGTGGATTGTTGGGGCGATCTTGCGGGAGAAAACAAGAATGGCTTTGGTGGAATCTGGATATGTTGAAGGTCGCCTACCAGCATATCTACTACATTACTCATTGGTGGTCGATCTGATGGATTTGTCTGAATGCACCAAAAACTCACTAGTAGCATCTTCCTTGCTATTTCTTTTTGTTCCTCCTTTGTGACTCCCAAAACAGTTCAATCTTCCCCTAATTCCAAATCCCTATAAATCCAATATGGAAAGTATATTTCACTAGAATGAGAAACTAGAGGATTGATATTCTTTCTTCCTCCAACCATTTCAAGAACTAACATTCCATAACTATAAACATCAGATTTATGAGACACTCCCCAAAATTCCGACTGAATACTTCCGGTGCTATATACCCTGCAGTTCCTCTGGCACCCATCATTGACACAATACTCTCCTTGTTTAACCATAATTTGGCTAGACCAAAATCTGATATTTCTGGACAAAAATCTTTATCCAAAAGAATGTTTTGAGGCTTTATGTCAAAGTGTAGAATCCTTGTGTTACAACCACGATGCAAGTATTCTAGTCCTCGTGCAATGCCAAGAGCAATTTCGTACAATGTTTTCCATTCTAGGCACCTGCTTGTACTTCCATTTTCTTGATTAAATATGAATTTGTCAAGTGAACCATTAGGCATAAAATCGTAAATCAAGGCTCTCTTGTTCATGTCGAAACAGAATCCAACAAGGGCAACTATATTAACATGAGAAGTTCTACCCATACTAGCAACTTCATTACTAAACTCTTCTCCATTACTTTTGGACTCTTTGAGGACTTTTACTTCGACAAGGCGACCATGAGGTAGTGTTCCTTTGTACACACAACCAAATCCTCCTTTCCCAATCACGTTTGTAAATGAGTTTGTCATTTTCTTTACATGTGAATAAGTCTACCGCTTCGGAGCAAATGAGCTATAATTGCTTATAAATGCCTCCACATCAAACTCCTCTGTTTTTTCTTTATTCCAAAAGATAATCGCTTCTCTCTTGTAGATAGATAGAAATATAGCAAAAATTATCAGAACCCCAACCACAGCTGCTGAAATGCCTATATTCAAAAAAGTATTTAAGTTGTATATTTAGTTTGTTAAACTGTGGCCAAAATAAATAAAGGAAACAGAGTATGGCGACATTTTACCTATGATCAAATTACGGTTAGGAGAAGATTCTGCAACAGTAAGAGAAGGTCAGACTAAAAATAAGTTCATAATTAGAAAACGAATTTTAGCTAATGTACTTAAACTAATGATTAGTCATTAGTTTCCATCTTCTTGTAAACCTGCCATCATAAGCAGAGTATATCATGTTATATAATTGATTGAGTTATTGCTTTTTAATACCCTCTATTTTGGAGAAATACTTTTTAGCATCAAGTTTAAAATGTTGCAATTTAAAGCTCTTGAGTTTCAATTTATTGTATTTTTGTTAATTTTTTTCTTTCCTAATTGGAGGCAATAGTCAAAAAGTACTAAATGTAAATTTTTGACTCTGAGAGTCTTAGTTGCAACAAATTGAACCTATTCGATCTTTCTACATTGAGGCCACTTAGCTATTTTAAAGTAACAACTTGAAACCATAAAGAATTCACCCAAAAAATAAATAAATAAATAAAACTAGAAACCATAAAGAGTTACCTAAGACATTATAGTGGGATTCCTTCAAAAATTAAAAAATAAATAAATAAATAATAAAGTCATTATGCTGGGAAAAGAAAGAAAAACACACAGCATTAGAATTAGAAAAGTAAAATCTGGAATAAAGGAAAACCCAGGACAGTACCAAGTCAACTAGTCATAGACATCAAGGAAGGTCGAAGGTTGGTACAGTCAACCTCACTTAGTAAGGTCTGTTTGGGGATTAATTCCGCTTATAGGTGTATCTTGAAATCAGCTGCAAACCATTGAATCTTTGATGTTATCTTGCTTGCATGCTTATATTCCAAATAGTATCAATATGATTCAATCCAGCAGGAGTAATTAATTTGGTTTATAAGACATAGAACTTAAAGTAGTCTTTCATCTCATTTTAATTTATTCTCTTTAGTATCTCTACTTGAGAAAAAAATTCATCCATCACAATTTGCGCTCTCTTTATGATATGTTAAATCTTTTCTTTTAGTTAACAAATAACCACAAAAAAAATTCTAAAATCTAATTCCCTCAAATCGATTAATCTTCAATTAATTCTAAATAAATCTTTTTCTTCCTAAAAAAGCATGCCTCGGCTGCCGCCTAGAGGTTGATAGCATGTGAATTCATTTGAAGTAAGATTATTATTGATTTGGTTTAGGCAATCATCACACTGAGCTTTAATAGTGGCATTCCACGATGACCAGTACTCACCGCCACTATCACACCCGCTATTGGAAGAGCAATCATAGTTGCCGATTGTAAAATGTTGGCTTGGCATTTAAAAAAAAGGACCCAAACATTTTGTGCACACCTTCCAAGGAGAATCTCAATTACATTAGTTGTTGGAAAGGTTACTTTATGCATTCTGTGAGGCTATTCGGGCTTGTATGAAGTAGTAATTAATAGATGAACTACAATTGAAATGGTTTGGAAAAGTCGCACCCAATTGGGAATTGTACAAAAAGAAGGTTCTCAGGTCTCAGTATCTGAATTATAGGTAAATAAATTGCTCTGTTCTAAGGTGGTGTTTTTTGGTTGTGTTTGACTATCAAGACAAACATCGCTCTGGTATTCAACCCTTATGGCCACTAGAGTACGAGCTTCTATATCGATTTTAAGCACTCTATTATCCTCATAAGAGATTGAGATCAGTACCACGTTGTTAGCGCTGCAGTCCCACCGGAAATCAGGTTGGCCACAATGTTCTGGGCGATTGAATACCCAAAATGGATAACTGACCCGGATACTTCCACATTCAAAGAGATTGCCACAGTCCTCGTATTCATCGGCGAACGAAGATGATGGACCATGCATTAAAATTACAGTGACACCATGAAGATGAAAAGGTTTTGGTAGAGATGATGGGGTTCCATTTTTTGTGAAAAACACAGAGAGAGAGAGAGAGAGAGATGTGAAGTCTAGCCGCACCACCACTGCACCGACAATGTGAAGACTGCTCAGCCACCATTGTTGACAATGGTTGCTTCAATTAACACCGAAAAATAATTTCCTTAACAATTGTGGGCACCTGTCAAAAGAAGTTGAAAATGGTGGCCATGCAACCGACTTAATAAGGTTATAAATAGGCCCGTTGCATGCATATTCAAGCCAAGTCGAGCAAGCTCAATATCATCCCAAGTGAGGAGTATTGAGAGTAAACTCCAAGAGAGAGAGTGTTTAAGTTCCAGAGAGAGCTTGAGAGAAGAGTGAGCAATTCCAGAGAGAATTTGACAGTGTAGAGAAAGGTTCCACGTTAGAATCCTCCACGAGAGAAGTTTTTATTTTTGTATTCTATTTCCAAGAGAGTAATAGTATTCTTTTTATTTTTCTTCTTATATTTCTTCTCTAAAGTGGTCAGAAAACCACAACAAGTGGTATCAAAGCTCCAGGTCGAGAGCTTGGGTTCAAAATTTGAAGAAACAGAGCCTCTGTTCTTCAAGTTGGTGTTTCAAAACGTTACTCAAATCAATAATTTGACAATACTAGGTGAAATTAATCGACGAGACGAGAACAACCAAGTTCGTCGGAGAGAAACAACGAGCCTAACGCGCCCACATGCGCCGTCTGAAATTTTCTGCAGCTGATCACGCGCCGTCCGGAGGTTGAAGACGACCACGTCAGCAGACACGTCATCACACTCAACCACGTCATCTGCCACGCGACCAAACACGTCGTTAGCCACGCAATTACCACATCATCTGCCATGTGTTGACAAGTCAACACAATCTGCCACATCATCAGAAGTTTCAAAAATTACAGAACAGCCCCTGAATTGTTGGAAATTACATATTAACCCCTGTAGTTTCTGTATTTACAGGTTGACCTAGAATTTTTAGGAAATTATATTTTTGCCCCAAAAATTCTGGTAATTATAGTTTGACCCCGGAAAAGTCAAGTCCACCATTTTTGGCCATTCCAGACGCAACGGTTAACTCCGTTTTGCCAAATTCGGCTCCATTTATGGTCAAGTCATAATGTCAATGGAAGAATCATCTTCAGGAGTTATGGTTAAGCTCACTGCCACAAATTATACACTTTGGAGACCTCGAATGGAAGATCTCCTCAATTGTAAGGATCTGTTTGATCCTATAGAAGCTAAAGGAGAAAACCTCGATCCCAGCAAAGAAGCAGAATGGAAGAAATTAAACAAGAAAATGATCAGTCAGATCAGGCAATGGATCGACCACAGTGTCTTCCATCATGTAGGGAAGGAAACAGATGCATATGCCCTCTGGAAAAAATTGGAGGACACGTACCAGGCCAAGACTACTCGGAACAAAGCCCTGTTGCTTAAGCGATTGGTAAATCTAAAATTACAGAGTGAAACTTCTGTCGCTGAGCATACCAGTGAGTTCCAGAGCTTGGTAAATCAACTATCTGCTGTGGATTACCAGCTAAGGGATGAGGATCAGGCCCTCCTACTTCTAAGCTCTCTTCTAGACAGTTGCGAGACATTGGTAGTCTCTCTCGGCAATATAGTCCCGAATGGAAAACTTACTATGTCTATGATTAAGGATGCCCTATTTAATGAAGAGGTTAGGAGAAAGGACATTGGCATGGATCAGTCACATGCCCTCGTCACAGAGAGAGGAAGACAGCAAAGAGGTGGTCAAGATAGGGGGAGAGGCAAGAGCAAGAGCAGAGGCAGATCTACAGATGGTAGGAAATCATCATATAAGTGCTATCATTGTGGTCTGAAGGGTCACATGAAGAAGAACTACAGAAAGTTGTTGAGAGAGCAGAGACTTCAAGGTAATCAGCCGAAGAAGGATGGAGAGACACTAGTCACTGTTACAGGAGAAGTGGTGCTCTGCTCCACTGAAGAAGAGACATGCCTTCATATATCAACCCAAGATGTTGAGTGCGTAGTCGATACTATAGCATCCTACCATATCACTCCACATAGAGATTTCTTCAAAACGTACAAAGCAGGAGACTTTGGTATGGTAAAGATGGAAAATTCTAGTTTCGCAAAGATTATGGAAACTGGTGATATTCATGTAAATATGAATGTTAGTTATACAATCACTTTGAAGGATGTCCGTCATGTTCCAGATCTTCGACTTAATCTACTTTCGGGAGCAGCCTTAGACAAGCAAGGCTATGACAACTACTTCAGCAAAGGCACATGGAAAATGATGAAAGGTGCCATAGTTATCGCCCGAGGACATATTTGTGGAACGTTGTACAAAACTTATATGAAGATATGTGTAGATAGCCTCAATATTGCAGAAGGAGAGACATTTCAAAATCTGTGGCACTAGAGACTTGGTCACATGAGTGAAAAAGAATTGTCTACTTTGGCCAAGAAGAAGCTTATCACTGTTTGCAAGGATGCTAAGCTAGATCCTTGTAGTCACTGCTTATTTGGTAAGCAACATAGAGTCTCCTTCAGTTCCTCTGCATCAAGAAGATCAGAGTTACTTAGTCTGGTGCACTCTGATGTTTGTGGTCCCATGGAGGTGGAATCATTAGGTGGCAATAGGTATTTCCTGACCTTCATTGATGATGCTTCTCGAAAGGTGTGGGTATATTTCTTAAAGACAAAGGATCAAGTATTGGATTACTTTAAACTGTTTCATACCATGGTAGAGCGTGAAACAAAAAAGAAGCTGAAATGTCTCCACTCATATAATGGAGGCGAGTATACTTCTAAGGAGTTCGAAGCCTACTATAGAAGACATGGCATTCGACATGAGAAGACGATCCCTCGTACACCACAACATAATGGAATAGCCGAAAGAATGAACCGAACCATTATGGAAAAGGTCAAAAGTATGATCAGTATGGCTAAGCTGCCAAAGCCATTCTGGGGAGAAGCTGTTCGTGTCGCCTGCTATTTAATTAAAAGATCGCCATCAGTACCGTTGAATTTTGAAATTTTAGAGAAAGTGAGGTCGGGTAAGATTCCCTCCTAATCTCATTTAAGAGTGTTCGGTTGTTTAGCTTATGTACATGTATCCAAGGAGTTCAGACAGAAGCTCGATGCAAGATCTACTCCATGCGTCTTTATAGGATATGGAGATGAAGAATTCGAATACAGGTTATAGGACCCGAAAACAAAGAAGGTTATTAGAAGCAGGGATGTAGTATTCCATGAAAACCAGATAATGGAAGACATTGAAAAGCCCAGAATGTCTCCTAATTGTAGTTCTAGTGCCGAGAATTTTGGTCCTGATCCAGCACCAGCACAAATAGCCATAGAGGATAATGAGGTGCATGAAGATATACCAAAAGCAGACCAGGAGGAAGAAGGGGATATTGAGTAGGGGGAGACTCAATCCTCTCAAGCAGCTACAGGGCCATCACAGTAGTCAGATGATGGTATACCTCCTGACACTAGTGGTTTACAAGTTTAGAGATCTGAGCGAGGCCAAATTCCATCAAAGAGATTTCCAGAATCTGAGTATACTCTACTTACTAAAGAAGGGGAGCTAGAGAGTTTCCAAGAAGCCGTTTCTCACCAGGAGAAGGAAAAGTGGCTGTAAGCAATGCAAGATGAGATGGAATCCTTGCAAAAAAATCATACTTATGAGTTGGTTGAGCTTTCAACAGGAAAGAAGGCACTAAGAATAAATGGGTATTCAAGCTCAAGAAAGATGGCAGCAGAAAGGTGGTGAAACACAAAGCCCAATTGGTGGTCAAAGGATTTCTTCAGAAGAAAGGAATTGACTTTGATGAGATTTTTTCACTAGTGGTAAAAGTGACTTCAATTCGAATCATTTTTGGCTTAGTAGCAAGTCTAAACCTAAAGCTTGAATAGATGGATGTGAAGACAGCATTTCTTCACAGTGATTTACATGAGGAAATCTACATGGAGCAGTCAAAAGGATTTGAGGTTTCAGGGAAAGAAAACCTCATATGCAAGCTGAAAAAGAGCTTGTATGGCCTAAAGCAAGCACCAAGACAATGGTATAAGAAGTTTGACTCATTTATGGTTAGTCAAGGCTATAAAAGGACTGCAGCAGACCAGTGTGTTTATATTCAAAAATTTTCAGGTGGAAACTTCATTGCACTTTTGCTATATGTGGATGATATGTTGATCGTTGGACAAGATACAATGAAGATTAGTCAGCTGAAGAAAGAATTGTCTAAGTCCTTTGATATGAAAGATTTAGGATCAGCTCAACAAATTTTAGGAATGCAAATAATCCGAGACAGGAAGAATAGAAGGTTATGGCTATCTCAAAAGAAGTATGTTGAACGGGTGATAAAGATATTCAACATGGATAAAGCCAAATCGTTCAGCATTCCACTTGCAAATCATTTTAAGTTGAGCAAGAGATTGTGCCCCTCATCCAAAGAAGAGATAAAGGAGATGGCTTCAGTACCATATTCTTCAGCGGTAGGAAGTCTGATGTATGCAATGGTGTGTACCAGACCAGACATTGCTCACGCAGTAGGTGTTGTGAGCAGATTTCTTTCAAATACTGGAAAGAAACACTGGGAAGCAGTCAAATAGATTCTCAGCTATCTTAAAGGTACATCGAAGCTGTGTTTGTGCTACAGGGGAGGTGATCCAGTCTTAGAAGGCTATACAGATGCAGATATGGCCGGAGACCCTGATAATAGAAAGTCTACATCAGGTTATCTCTACACTTTTGCGGGGGTAGCTGTGTCATGGCAGTCAAGATTGCAGAAGTGTGTTGCTTTATCTACTACTGAAGTAGAGTACAATGCCGCAGTGGAAGCGGGTAAGGAAATGTTGTGGTTAAAGCATTTTCTCACAGAATTGGGCATCAAGCAAGAAGACTACAAGATACATTGTGATAACCAAAGTGCCATGGATTTGAACAGAAACCCAATGTATCATTCCTGTACAAAGCACATTGACATCCGCTATCATTGGATAAGCGAAGTAATAGATCAATAGTTGCTGAAACTGATGAAGATCCACACAAAGGAGAATCCAGCAGACATGTTAACAAAAGTTGTTGCTCAAGAGAAGCTGAAGCTATGCAGAGACATAGCTGGAATGGATGGCAGATGACCATCAGCTTTTAAATGCGGCTAGAGAGGGAGAATTGTGAAGTCCAGCTGCACCACCACTGCATCGACAATGTGAAGACTGCTCAGTCACCATTGTTGACAATGGTTGCTGTAATTAACACCGAAAAATAATTTGCTCAACAATTGTGGGCACCTATCAGAAGAAGTTTAAAATGGTGGCCATGCAACCAACTTAGTAAGGTTATAAATAGGCCCGTTGGATGCATATTCAAGCCAAGTCGAGCAAGCTCAATAGCATCCCAAGTGAGAAGTGTTGAGAGTAAACTCCGAGAGAGAGAGTGTTTAAGTTCCAGAGAGAGCTTGAGAGAGGAGTGAGCAATTCCAGAGAGAATTTGACAGTGTAGAGAGAGGTTCCACGTGAGAATCCTCCATGAGAGAAGTTTTTTATTTTTGTATTCTATTTCCAAGAAAGTAATAAAATTCTTTTTACTTTTCTTCTCACATTTCTTCTCTAAAGTGGTCAGAGAACCACAACAAGAGACAGAGACAGAGAGCAGAGAGATGGTGAAAAGCAAGGGACGAAGATAGGAGATGAATGAAAATAATGGCATGGATTGACAAGATGACTACAACAATCAGAAAAACCAACAAGACCTTTTGGTAGGGAATTCTTTTTTTTTTTTTTTTTTGAAACAAATACCTATTAACCTGCTCTCATGGACATAGATAAGATGTTTAACCACTTAAATTATTAGCTTCGTCATTTTGGAAAGGAATTAGGGGATGTAGTTTTGTGTTATAAGAGACAAAAACAAATAGCATATATGTAGCGACCAAATAATAAAAATACCACTTCTACTGTAATGTATTAAAATCATCAAAATATAATATTTATCTTGCGTTAAATATGTCTATATTTCAACACTACTGTACGTACGATGTCCCATAAGTCCTCCCTAGCAACTTTGAGAGTTTGGACATGTTGGTTAATTTCAAGAACTCTGAATGTATTCGAAGAAATTGAGATTCGTGGGATTTTGTCCAGGAAGATGAGTTCGGACTCGGGACGACCACAATGCTTTGGTTGGTTTGATCCCCAAAAGGGGTAGTTGATGTTTTTGAAGTTTCCACAGTTAAAAGGGTACACTACAGTTTGTGTAACTTGGATCGTCAAACACAAGAAGATGTAGGAACTTTGATTAAAGTCAAAGTAATAAAGAGAAAGAGAATGGAAAAGAAATAAGGCGAACTAATGTCCTCAAGTTTTTGAAGGAAATCAAAAGAACCTCTATGTAGTTCTTTTTTCTTTTTTTTTTAATCTTTTTTTCTCTGATCCTTTCCGTTTTTGAAATGTTACTATTTTAATTAAAGGCTATTAGTAAAGATAACTAAGTTTTCTGTATTCGAGACATAGTCCAAAAATTCAAATTTTTGGCAAATTATGTCGATTGCACCTAGACATAGAATATATAATGCCAAATGTAATTGCACAGATTTAAAGTACAAATATAGTCAAGGGCAAATAAGGAATACAGGAAGAAAGTACAAGACAAGGAAAAAAAATAAACACAAGAAGCCTAATCTAATTGAAGTATATAAAAATATTGTTTTATAAGTCCAGAATATAGTCAAAATAGAAGGGGAATAACTCGAAATTAATGTTGAAGCTTATAATTAAATAGTCCAATAAATATTTGTATTGGTAGTAGGAAACCCAATAAATATTTATATTATAAATTTGCAATTAATAAATAAATAAATAATGTCTTTATCAGTATCTAAAATGATTGGCTTGCTAAGATGTGTAGTTCATAAATCAAAATGTAGACTTGCATTTTGCTACCTACAAATCTGAAAGGGATCCTATTGCACAATTGCAGCAACCAACCTATCATTTGTTTTTTAGAAGAATTCAGGTTCACAAATATTTATTTTATTCTATTTATTTGTTTGTTATATTGAAATAGAAAAATCCCAAATTTGAAATCATTATCTGTCAGGACCCGTCCAGAATTCCTCCCCGGAACCCTAGACAAGCCCTGATCCCAGGGAAATACCACCGAACCTTCCAACGGAAAATCCGGCAGCACCTCCCCTAAGGGATTTACTTACCATAAATTTACCTGCACTGAAAACACACTTCAAAAATATCCCCTTATTCCTCCTACAATACTACAAATTGGTTCCACAATTTTCAGCACTTCGAAATAAATACAGTAATCCAGTGCATAATAAATACAACAAGAATGAAAGAAATAGTACAACTGCAATAAAGACGAACAGGGTACTTCACGAAGTAAAACAGCGATGAAGATCAAGTCCGCTCCGAGTGAACACCGACAACCTGGTACCTAGAGGAACGGAATTTAAGAGTGTGAGATGCTAATCATCTCAGTGAGCGACCCTACTACTATACCATATAATATCACAGTAATAAGTATAAATAATAATTATTTGGAAATAATATTTTCTCTCAAAACCCTTACAATTCTCTCAGTTGGAAAGGTTCCCCTTTTAAAACAATTTCACAAAACCCTTTATCCATATTCCCCGAAACCAAGAGAAACCAAGACATCAATTAAATACCAGAAGCGGTAACAATTATATCTTTAATTCCAATTCAGTTTCCAAACATTTTATTTTTAAAACACAGTTCTGAAAATCATTTGATGCACCCACTATATACCAGTGGCGCCAACAGTACCCAGCGTCCCAAGGTACCGCCAGACAGGAGGTTATAGAAAGAAACCGGCATACGGTCGCGTGGCGTCCCACAGCGCCGCTGCTAACCTGGTGTCCCGGCCAAAGGGGGGTGGCCGCCCTCTCCGATGGCATCCACAGGACACCCTCATAATATCAACCGCGCGCTACTCACACCCACCTGCGCGCTAATCACATCACCTGCGCGCTAATCACAACCGTGTGCACACTAACCATATCACATATACCATATCACATAATCAGAACACCAGTACGTGCACGGTGCATCTAAAAATTATAAAATCCATAAATTTAAATCATAAAACAAATTTCACATTTTTCATAAGCATAGCGGGCATAATCCATCCGCTTGAACCGGGAAATTCTCCACAATTTCCTTATAATCCATACCATAAATTCCATGATTTTCAAATCCACCAACTTCCAAATCCATCAATTCAAATATCCACATTTTCCCAATAGCATAAATAATTTCTCGAAATATCATAATCAAATCTCATAATATTCCATGGGCATATTTTATAAAAATTGAAATCACCAATATAACCAAATATTTTCTTTGAAATATTTGAAAATCAAATCATGCCCAATTTACCATTAAAACCACACCAATTTCAAAATCCTCAAAACCATAAAATAATTCCACACGGCATAATTTTGTAGAATTCGCATTTTCTTAAATCCAATAAATTCATAAATAATTCTACAATAAATCCAATAAATATTTTGCACATAGAAATTAAATTCCAAATATTTAATTCACACATAATATATTCATCAATTAAATTCCCCAAAATTAATTTGAAGGTGGGTCACTCACCTGGAGCACGCAATTAACCCATGATCCACTACGGGATCAATTCTACGACTCACCGGTGCTCCTAATCGAAGCTCGAGTGATGCTAATCACAGATCCGGTCTTAATTTCCGATGATCGTACCCGACGGGATCGGAATTTTATCGGGAAGCTTTTCGGGTTTCAGCTCTGCAATTCTCCCAAACCGTCGCGAATTGGTGGAAACGGAAGTCGGATTTGGGTTCAGGAGGTCGAACACTGCGGACTGGAGCTGGCCGGAATTTTCGGGGTACTCGCCGGAACAGTGATTTCCGGCGGGCCGCCACGTCACCGGCAACCGTCGCCGGAACAGTAATTTCCGACGGTGGCCGTTTGCTGTGAAATTTTGCAGATTTGTAGATCGTGAGGAGAGCAATCCAACGGGACCGACGGTGAGCAAAACGGAGGTCGGACGGCGGAGAAATCACCGTTTGAAGATTTTCGACCCCTCGCCGGAAAACGCTCCGATCCCGGCGCGTCGGTGGTCCGATGGCCGTGATTTTTGGTGGGTAGGCCGGACTTGAGGAGAGGATGCTGGGTGTATGGCGCGTGTACTGTACATCGGCCGGAATAGTGCCGATTCGCGGTGGCCGGCGGTGGAGGGGAAAAATCGCCGCCAAACTTCGGACGTCCGATCCGGGCGCGTCCGGCGGCCGTTCGCCGTGAAATTTGGAGGTTTTGCCGGAAATGAGGTGGGCAATCTGGCTGGCCGGCGCGTGTACAGTAACTAGGCCGGAAAACGTGAAAATGGCCGGCGGCCGGCGGGTCCTCTCTCTCTCTTTCTCTCTCCTCTCTCTCTTTCTCTCTCTTCTCTCTCTTTCTCTCTCTTCCCCGAGAGTTTTTCAAAATTAAAACCCTGTGTGAAACTGTTCATGCCACGTGGACCACTCAGAAGCTGACACGTGGCATTTCACTGTTCACGACCCAAAAACATTAAAATAATACGGTATCCGGTAAACTTCAAACGTCCATAACTTTTTAACCACATGTCCGATTTAAGCGTGCCGCTAGTCTATGAACTCGTATCGACGAGTACTTTACAACCATACAAGAGTCAACTCACAATTACATCACAAGAAAAAGTCAACTCCCGGCACCTTTTAGACAGTTTACACTTCAACTTGTTTTGCCCATAACTTTCAAACCGTAGCTCCGTTTTCGACGTGCTACTAGTCTACGCACTCAGGGCATCATGCACTTCGCCACGGTACCCTAGTCAACTCAAAATTCCCACCGAGTCAAAAAGTCAACTTTTGACCCCTTCGGTCAACGGTCAACAGTCAACCTCGGTCAACGTGCACGGATTCCGGTGCGATTTGGGACGGGGTGTTACATTATCCGATTAAAGAACAACTTTTATCAATGAGTTATCCCACATATATAGGTTTACAAATAAAACAGGAAAACTTTAAAGGTAGAATAGTGATGGTGACCAGCCATCTAACCCCTAGAAGAAAATGCTAGCAGTTGTTTGACCCAAAAAATGCCGCCCCAATATATGATGGAAGGTTAATATTGATTAGGGATAATTTTGTATTTTGATAAATTTATAAAGCTTGTTAGCCATCTCAGTACTCCATTTCCCATTATTAATCTTTTTTTCTTCTCCTAAATATTAATTCTTATTGCAATGTCAATGACTAAATTCTTCATTCCATGCGGTGGTCCTAGTACTGTTTAATTACATATAATAATAAAAAATTCAATAGAGCATCATTAGTAAATTTTATTCTATGGAATTGATACCTACGGCAAAAAACCTTAAAAAATAAATACTTATCATGATTTACTGTAGAAGGACTAAAATATTGTTTGCTCTTCTAATATACCCCTTTGATGAAGGAAAAAAATATATTTCTTTTTAGAAAAAAATATAATATATTTTGAATAATAAGTAGGCTAACAAGTATAAAAATAAAGAGAAAACGTTGATAATCTATTTCTACAATTTAATTACTATGTTAGTGTATATGGTAGATATACGTAATAGATTAGCGCCTTTTTTTTTTTAAGTCAAAGTCCTAACTGCAGCTTTTTGGGTTCGTCGTATTTCCTAGTCAATCTTAATTTCCCTAGTCTGTGTCCTAGCAAACATAAGACTCTAGGTAATAAAGCTGATCATGTGAGATAGAGAAAAACTGTACAGCTAGATGGTGAAAAAATAAAAATAAAGAAATAAAAAACAAAAATTCCTTCAATAAATTTACTTTAATTCATTAAAAACAATATGTTCGTTATTATTATCATTTTTTTATGAAAATCATGAATAGCTCATCCAGTACTCTGTTTTTTCTTTACCTTTTATTTTTATTTTATTTTATTACCTTTTATTTTTTTTATTTAACTCTGATGCAGCAATCATTTCAGCTAAAATTATAAAGATAACCGTACTTTAGTCTCCGTATGGATTTGCTTACCAATTGATATTATTTTGCAGCAAAACTCCTCAATTACAACACTATGTGAAAACTAGAAGGTACTAAAATTGTATTAAACCCAAAATCTTATAACAAACATACATACTCTGTAACACCCCGTCCCAAAGTATAACGGAAGTTTTCCAACTTCGACCGTTGACGGTTGATTGTTGATTTTGACTTTGACCGTTGACCAAAGAGGTCAAAAGTTGACTTTTTGTTCCGGTTGGAATTCTAGGTTGACTGAGGTACCGTTACGAAGTACACGTTGGCACGAATTCGTAGACTAGTAGCACATTAAAAACGGAGCTACGGTTTGAAAGTTATGAGCAAAACAAGTTGAGGTCCAAACTGTCCGGGGGATGCCGGAGTTGACTTTTTATTCATGCAAAGTTGAGCTTTGACTCATGCATGGTTGTGAAGTACTAGTCGATACGAGTCCGTAGACTAGCAGCACGTCCAATTTGGACATGTGGTTTGAAAGTTATGGACCTAAAGAGTTTTTCAAATACTGTATTATTTAATATTATTTTTAAACGTGTAACGATGTGCCACGTGTGACTTGATAAATGTGACCATGTGTCACCATGGTGAAATGCCACATGTCAACCATGTTTAATACCAAATTATTTTATTGTTATTTTATATAATAATATTATTCTTAATATTATTTAATTATTTTTATTTTATTTTATTTTCTTTTTTCTTTTTCTTTTCTTCTCCCCACGTGGGAAAAAAGGCCACGAGGCCGTTCCTTCTTCTTCCTCCTTCTTCTTCCTTCTCCTTCATTTTCTCTCCTTCCGGCCGTCTCTCTCTCTCTCCCGTGTTCATCTTTTCCGGCCACCACCTTGCCACACGCGCCGGCCACCGTCTAGGACCACACGCCGGCGAGCTCATCAACCAAATTTGGCAACCGGCCGGCTGGCGATGCGCCCAGATCGGGCCGGTGAAGTCGCGGTGGGGGGTTGAATTTTTTCCAGCGATTCTCGCCGTTTCCGGCCAGCCCAGTCCAAATTGCCACCTTTTTTCCCCTATTTTGGGTCCTCTAAGTCCAAATATGGCCTCCAATTTCCAAAATTCGAAGTGGTTTGTGAGATGCGAAGGAATCAAAACCGGCCAAAGCTTTCCGGCCAAATTCCGGCCACCTCCGGCGGAATTGGGGTCGATGGAGACCGGTAATGCGATCCTCGTTCCATGAGCTTCGATTCAGTATATTATTCGACCATTTTGGTATTATTTATCCGAATAAAATATTAATTTATTTGACTGTGTGTGAATTGTGTTCTAGGAGCACGAGTGAATCGTGGAATTGATCCCATAGTGGATCATGGTTTAATTGCGTGCTTCAAGTGAGTGACCCACCTTTAATAAATATTTTGGGTAATTAATTATATTTATTTGGTGTTTAATTGATATCTGCAATTATGTTCATGTGGTGGAATTTAAATATAATCGGGAAAAATATTATTTTATATATATATTTACCCATTGATACTAAACGGAATTTTGGGTTACTAAGAATTTCCCGATTATTATTTTATTGTGATTTAATTGTATTTATTACACATGAGCAAGTATTATCAATAATTAATTGTGTCTGGATTTTATATTATTTTTGGGCATAATTGGTTTGATTATTTTAAGAAAATTATTTGTTTAATTTGGTGGTTTAATTTTCATAATTATGCCCGTGGAATATTATTTGTTGAATCTCGTATTACGAGAAAAATTATTGTTTTATTGGTTATCGATGTTTTCGTACCGGGTTTGTTAAATGGAAATATGTGGGATGGTAAAAGTGAAAATTGGTATATTTCCCATGGTAATTTTGGAAAATGGTACGGTTATAATTAATTTAGTAATTATTTTAGACGCACTCGTACAGTATTGGTGTTCCGGTATATATATGTGGTTAGCGCGCAAGTATTATGTCTCCCGTGAGTTGCCATTGGACCGAGGGCAGGCAAGTCTTATATATTGCGCATCAGCCGCCCCCCTTCTTGGCCGGGATGACGGTTTCAGCAGCGGTACTATCGGGACGCCGAAGTGCCGTTTGCAAGTTTCTCTCTTTAACCTCCCCGCTAGTCGGTGCTCAGGATGCTGGGTATCGGAGAGCATCACTGGTATATGGTGTGGTGCGTCAAGTACAAATTTTTCGAATAGAAACTTTAAACCCCAAAATGTTCAAAAATTATTTATTATAATTTATTACATTTTATTTATACTTGGGGTATTTATTTATTTATTTGTTGTTTATTAAATTATTTGATCCCTTGGTTTTCGGGAAGTACGAATATCAGGTTTTGTGAAAATGTTTTAAAAGGGGAACATTTCCAACAAAGTGAATAGTGAGGGTTTTGAGAGAAAATATTACTTCAATTGTTTATTATTTATTTATTTATTTAATTGTTGGTATTAATTAAATTCCTTTCTTTGTTATAATATAAATATTAAAGGTGTTCAGTAGATAGGGTCACTCACTGAGATGATTAGCATCTCACGTTTTTAAATTCCGTTCCCCTAGGTCCAGGTCGGGAGACATTGATCGTTCGGGACGAGCCCAACGTCTCAGTTCGTTGCCGAAAGTCCAAGAAGTATTTCTTCCCTTTTTCCTCTCTATCTTGTATTGCTTTTTATCTGTCATTGTATTAATTCCACATTTAATTGTATAATGCTCTGTATACTATATTGGACATGTAGTTGTTATTTATGCACTGAGTTGCTGTTATTCTTTGAAGTGCTGTAAATTTGTGGAATCAATTTGTAGTAATGTGGGAGGAATAAGGGGACGATTATAGAAGTGTGTTTTCAGTGCAGGAAATTTGTGGTAAGTCCTACCCCTAGGGGAGGTGCTGCCGGATTTTCCGTTGGAAGGTTCGGTGGTATTTCCCTGGGATCAGGGCTTGTCTAGGGTTCCGGGGAGGAATTTTGGACGGGTCCTGACAGTTGGTATCAGAGCTCTAGGTTCTAGTATTCCTAAGGGACTGTTCATTGTTGTGCATCCCATCCGCGTCTATTCTCTCGTTTTACCTGTCTTAAAGCGTTCTTTCCGTTTGTCTCGAAGCAAATTCGTGGTCCGAGTTGAAATAACTCTAATCTTCGAGGGTGTCAATTAGAATCACCTATCCTAACGGGGAATTTCTATGGCCTAGTCGATGGTCGAGGATTGCCTTTCCTTTTTGAAGGTCAAGTAATGGGGGCAGATCCAATTCTGTGAATCTTTTTGGGAATCGAAGTGGTCCTAGATATGGATCGAGTGGTTATGCATCTTATGTTTATGGGCCGCTAGCATAAAGGAGTAAAGTTAAGGTGATTCAGCTTACCTGAAGTGGTGCTTTGTGGAGGAGTTAGGAGGCCTTTGCTGTGGTTAATTTCTATCCTCGTCTCCAAGGAGCTATCGGAGAAGGGTTGTCAAAGGTATTTGGCCCAGGTGGTTGATACCAAAGAAGATGTACCATCATGCCATGCGACTCCATTAAAGTTAAAGGACTTAAAGGCTTAGCTGCAAGATTTGGAGAATAAAGGTTTCACTAAAGCAAGTTTATCATCGTGAATGACATTTGTTTCATTCATGGAGAAGAAAGATGATTGCCTAAGGCTGTGTATCGGCTATCAACGGTTTAGCAAGGTCACCACCCATAATCGATATTGTTGTCGAGTGTGGATGTGTGTCGATCAATTTCAAGGTGTCCAGATATTTTTCCGATCAATTATTAAAAATTAAATACTTTTCAAAGTGATATTTGAAATTAAGGGTGTTTTATTCAAGTATTTTTTGTTTATGTTCGTACATGTATTTGTATGTTATATTGTTTGATATTGTACTGCACCATACGGAGGCGGCGAACCAATGTGGTCCATGTAGAGCTAGCCCCATAATCATGTTGCCTACGAGTCTAGGGGATCGGACGGCCAATATAGGCAACCACCCTGGTTTGTATTGGTAGCAGAGCATCGACGACAGTTGGAATCATGGATCACGTAGCATGTCAGAAGGTGTCGTACGTACCTCCATTACAAGCGTGCATATTTTATTTTATGCTATGGATTTTAAGATATGATTTTATGTATTTATTCATGTTTTATTATTGTTCCAATGTGGAGTTTTAACAATTGCCTATGCAAGTTAAGGTATATTAAAATAAATTTTGTATTATTTATTATTCCATTGATCTAATTAGTAAATTTCATAAATTATATTTTGATTTTGAAGAAGTTTGGAAATTTAATTTGGGTTGATAAGTTGTGTATATTTTATGTTGGTGGTATATTTGAAAAATATATTTTATTATTTGTTTTATGTTATGGTTTTTCCCAGAGTGACTTAAGGGTTAAGTATCGCCAATTGAGAATCCAAAGTAGGATATCGTTGAGTTCGAAAAGGAGAACCTAAAGGAAGCACGTGATTCAATGTATGTGATATACCCCAAGGGTACAAAGATGTATGGAATGCTTACTAGATGACGTTATGGTTTGGCACGATAAAGGAAGTTGCAAGATTCGAATAAAGGTACTTAAGTCACCGACAAGTAAAAGTGGGGAGTAGAAACGTTGAGGTAGTTTCAATCCTTGCCCATTTCCGTGTCGGGTGGGGAGATGTAAACGTGGATTTTGTGCTTAAACTATCGTTCACAAAGAGAAGGTACGACAATGTTTAGAGAATCAAACAAGATCCGGATAGCGATTAAAGTTCTACTTGGTTGTTGATTTAAGGATGCATGCTTCAGAAACACTTTATGGTTAGCGTTCGACTGTGACCAAGACTTGTAGATCGTGTTTTCGTGGCTTAGTTTGAATATCCTTAATTAGTGGGCATGAAAAGGAAAGTTGTACAAGAGGAAAGATAAAATCCACTATTAGGCGTGATGGTAGTGTAGTGATAGTGGATGAAGTCTCTATTATACTTGCTAAGTTAAGCTGCCGACAAGTAGAAGCGGGAAGTAGAAATGTTAGCGCACTTTTTCCTGGTACGGGAGTGGTTCTTACTGAGACAAGTTGGCCAAGCTGTTCGTAAAGCGTATTATGAGTCTGCATAGAGCATCAATCGCCATCATGACTGTTTGAGATTCGAGCTTTATTTCAAGACTATGACGAAGGGTAATAGATACACTTGGAGCGAGACTTATCTACTGCATCGCCTTTCACCACAGGCCAATGGATAAGCAAAGTGCAGAATTCACACTTGGAAGTTATGCTGAGACCATGCATTATGCAATGTCGAAAGAAGCTGGTTTGAGCAATTGGCATCGATAGAATTCATTATGATATTACCTACCAAGCGAGCATCTAGGTGTCTTCATGTGAGATTCTATATGGAAGGCAGCGCTGAACTCCACAGTGTTGAAGTGAAGTACGTGAGGAGAAACATCGCACGACGACCAACGTGATTTGGATGCGAACACCTACAGATGACTATGAATAAGGTGGAGGTCATCCAAGAGAGTTTAGACTGCTCAGGAATCGACAAATGAGTTAAGCCGACGTGCATGGAAAAGATGTTGAATTCAAAGTCCGAGATTGAGTTTTTTTAAATTATCTCCGTAGAAGAGAGTCGTACTCTTTGGTTGACAAAGAAAGCCAAGTTCGTTACTTATTTCGTTTTTCTAGGGGAAGTTTCCATGTAACTTACATCAAATTTATTTTAAATGTTTACAAGTCTTTGGATGTCTTTGCAACGAGTCTTCAAGCTACACCTAAAAATCGCATCTATATGCAAGCAAACCAAGGAAATTACTTGCCCCACCACCACCAAAAAAAATAAAGTCAACAATACTTATGGAATTTTCCATTTGCCAAGGGTCGGTACAAAAGATTTTAGATGTTCAGTTTAAACAAGATATAGCCCCCAAAGCTACATCAACCGGGATCGACATTCAATTCATTTGCCATCCCTGGGATATCGAACTGAAAGAAACCAAACATAAGGCTGTACCTAAAGCATGATAAATCTATTACAAAAGAAAGAATATGGGTAACACATAGGAAAAGAAAATAACTGATAAATTATAATGATGATCGTGTGGAATTGTTGAGGAGATATTGCTGAAGAAAACAAGAATGGCTTTCGTGGAATCTGGACATGTTGAAGGTCTCCTTCCAGCATATCTACAACCTTACTCATTGGTGGTCGATCTAATGGATTTGTCTGAATGCACCAGTAGCTCACTAATAGCAACTTCCTTGCTATTTCTTTTTCTTCCTCTGTTGTGACTCCCAAGAGTCCTAAATCTTTACCCAATTCCATATCTTCATAAATCCAATAATGAATGTATGTTTCACCAGCGTGAGACACTCTAGGAACAACATTCTTTCCTCCTCCTCCCATTTCGAGAACCAACATTCCATAACTATAGACATTAGATTTATGAGACACTCTACCAAAATTCCTACTGAATACTTCAGGCACGATATACCCTGCAGTTCCTCTGGCACGCATCATGGACACAATACTCTCCTTATTGAACATAGTTTAGCCAGGACAAAGTTTGATATTTTTGGTAAAAAGTCTTTATCCAAAAGAATGTTTTGAGGCTTTATGTCAAAATGCAAAATCCTTGGATTACAACCACGATGCAAGTATTCCAGTCCTCGTGCAACTCCGAGAGCAATTTCGTACAATCTATTCCAATCTAGGCAATTGGTTTGCATTCTCATATTCTTATGGAATGTGGGCTTTCATTTGATTTATATTTTTCTCTATCAAATCCAACAAGAATGACAATATTCACATGAGAAGTTCTACCTATACTAGCAACTTCACTAATAAAATCTTCTCCATTGCTTTTGAACTCTTTAAGACTTTCACTGCAACAAAATGAACATTAGGTAGTGTTCCTTTGCATACAGAACCAAATCCTCCTTTTCCTATTACATTTGCCAACAAGTTTGTCATTTTCTTGACATGTGAATAACTGTATCGCTTTGGGGCAAATGAAGTATAATTCCTTATAAATGCCTCCACATAAAAATCCTCTCTATTGTCTTCCTCCCAAAAGAACGTTGCTTTAATTGATGAACATTTTCTCTTAAAGATATATTGTGAGATCCCACATCAGTTGGAAAGGGGAATGAAGCATGCCTTAAAAGAGGGAGTGGATACCTTTCCCTTGCGACGCGTTTTGACAAAACCGTGCGAGCTGGACCCAAAGCGGACAATACCGCATGCAGGTGGACTGGGCTGTTACAGATGGTATCAGAACCAGTACCTGGATCGGTGTGCCAGCGAGGACGCTGGGCCCCAAGGGGAGAGGATTGTGAGATCCCACATCGATTGAAAAGGGGAACGAAGCATGCTTTAAAAGAGGATGTGGATACATTTCCCTTGCTACGCGTTTTGACAAAACCGTGCGGGCTGGACCCAAAGCGGACAATATCGCATGCGGGTGGACTAGGCTGTTACATATATGGAATTATAGCAAAAAATAACAAAAGTTCAACCACAGCCACTGAAATTCCTATATTCAAGAAAAAAGGTGTTTAAGCTTTATATATATTTTATTTCATTGTCACAAAGAAAAAGAGCATGGGAAATTTTACCTATGACCAAATTATGCTTCGAAGAGGATTCTGCTACAGCAAGAGAAGATGAAACAAAAAATAAGTAAGTTCATAAATAGAATATGAATTTTAGGTAACTTTTGATACCTACCATTTTGAATATTTTTAAACAAAGGAGACCATCTTGCAACTTTTAATTATATTTAATTGTTTGGAAGATCATAATTACCTTATATAATCCTTCACAACCTTTATTTATGTCCTCATTTATTTAAAAGATACTTGTTAAAAAGAAAGAAACATAGTTTTTCTTTTTTGAAGTTTTCAAGTCTTCGGATATTTTGCTAGAAATATTCTACAAGCATCACCTGCCCATCTTACCAATTCTACCTACATGCAAGAAAAAGTCATTTCCCTAACTTTCTTGATTGTCAGTACCACAACTCAAAATGTATTTGAAGTTCCTGAACCCGATAAGTGAAAAAAAATATCCAGTAATCTAGGAGTTTGATGGCAATTCATGATTGAGATTAAAAGAACAAGTACAATCAAGGATGAATATATATATATATATATATATATATATAATTAGACTTTGGTACTCCCAAAAGACAAGCATATGGGCTAGCTTTGGGGGAAAGGCGACCAAGTCAGCTGCCTTAGGCCTCCCAAATTAACCGTTAATAAATTATGAATAAAGTTTAATTATTAATAAGGTTATTTTAAAAAAAAAAACAGATAAAAGATAGAATAATTGTATACTATTGAAATAGATTTATATATAGGTCATTAATTGTGCATCCGTTTCGACAGGTTTTGAAAAAGTAAAATTGCAATAAATACAATATATAATGGCTTGACAGTCTAATTTCTAGGCACTTGTCACTATTTACCTATTTTCTTTGATTTTACATATGTGTTTTTACTTTTCTTACTTTTCAACTCCTTCAAAACCTTTTCCTACAAATTGAAGTATTTTCAAACTTAGCCTCCGCTTGGTAGGAGAGATCGAAAATAAGAAGGATAGAAGAGGAAGAAGGGAAGGAGGAATGGAAGGTTAGGAAGATTTCAACCTATCCCTCCTCTTGTTTGATATACAAGAAGAATGGAAGGTATATTTCCATTCTTCGTTTGATAGAGTAGGAAAAAATTGAAGGAAAAAATATTTTAGATATCAAATGACCATATTAATCAAATCTGTGTGAAGGAAATTCTTATCAAATTTGTGGTCAAGCCATTCCAACTTACACAATGAGTTGCTTTAAACTTCCAAAAAAGCTTGTTACAGATTTAACAAGTATTATTTCCAGATTCTGATGGGGTTCATATGGTGGAAGGAATGGTGTTTCTTGGACTAGTTGGAAGTGATGAAAATGGTTAAAAAATATATTTAAGAATATTTTTTGTCTTTTGTTACAGATACTTTTCACTTGCTGTACCATATTTCACATGATGCTATTTATATAGTACTTGTGAAACACTATAAATGTAACAACCCATACCAAAATACACAAATTTGACCAAGAGAACAATATGTGGTCCAAGTTAACTTTTTCAATGGTCAATATTTTTTATTTAACTGAGATACTATTGCGTAGATCTCATCGATACTAGTTCATAAACTGGGGGCATGCCAAATTCCGAGTTACGGATAAAATGTTATGGTTCTGAGAAATTTTAAGTATAAGCTTTATATGAGTGCCCAAACCAATATTCAGTTTTTGTTTGTTAGTGACCCAAGGCTCTATATAAGCCTCGATGAGCATGCCAAATAGGAAATCAATTTCCAAAATACCCATTTCATCCCCAAAACCCAAGAAATTCTCCTCCAAACCTGTGGGTCCGAACTGGATCGTTTCGACCAGTTTAACGGTGAACCCGGTCATTATCGTTTTTGCCCATTCCGGCCACCAAGCTGTTACACGTGCCAGCCAAAGAGGAAGATCACATTGAGGTGAGCTTGGCCATGAAATTTCATGGCGAACGGCGGTTGGACGGGGCAGGATTTGCCCCGCGAAGGCAACGGCAACCGATGAGGTGGGTCGTAAAATTTTCCCATTTTTTAGCCATTTCAGGCCAACCCATAGACCTTTCTTATCATTTTTGGACCCTCTGAACTCATTTTCATGGTGCTTTTGCCTAGACTCCTCACCGTTTGGGAGATATGACTACGGGAAGTTCGGCCGATGCTTCAACTGTGTTTTTCGGCCACCGAAGGAATCTTTGGACTGAGGTGAGCATACTACAGGGTTCTTTGTCTCTTGGGCTTTCTGCGGATATAAATTTTGTAAATTTTGGAGGTCGTTTGATAATTTTCCATTTTTGGATCAATTAGTTAATTTTTGGATAAATTGGGACTGTGTTTAAACAACATTGGTTAAATTGGTTGAAATTGGAGTTGGATTAGTGAAATTGGATATTATTATCACCCATTTTAGGCTTCGGGTGAAAATCCCTAATTTGGGATATCGAGTCCTAAGGACACACGGTATAATTGGACTGTCCAGTGTCCAATTTATGTAATTTTATAGTACTAAAAGTTAATGTAAGACATTTGGATCATACAAGTAACTTTGGTTTAGTTATTTGGAGCCTGAAGAATATTTTATTATATTAAAAACACTCAAGTTGAGTCTGGAGGCGATCCTGCAGGGGAGCAGGAGTGAGCATTTGAAGTTTTGTGAGTGGTTATTATTTTTAAAATATTTTGGGTATATAGAATAATATATATGTGTGGTTGGATATTTTACGTGTATACAAATTGATTGAAAGGATTGCTTTATGTATATATAATATCTGCTTTCACTTATATAAGTTATCATTTTATGTGGATTTTAATAAGGTTTTTATTGATTTTAATTTTGATGAGTTCGTAGTGAACTTGTGAATTATGTTAATTAAATATCCTAGTATTTGAATTGAGATTTCAAATTATTTTGGAAAATAATTGATTTGAGAAACATATTGAGAATTTATATGATTTTAAGCATGTTCAAAAATTTTGTAAGTTTTTAGGTGCTTAAAATCAGTTTATGGTGAATATATTTCACTATGATATTTCTGGTTTTTGCATGAAATGATGATTTGAAAATTTTGAAATATTTAAATAAGTGGTAGAATTTAAATATTAAATCATGATTTATGATACAATATCGTTTGGGAAAAATATATGTGATTTTACAAGAATGTTTTAAGGATACTTGGATTAGTGCCAATATAGTGCCAATATATTTTAAATTGATGTACCATGTAGTGCCAATATCTTGGATTAGTATTATATTATATTATATTACAGCGTGCTGGGTTTTGCCACAGTACCGTGAGGTTGGGTTCAACCCACAGGATATTATTGCCACGGACTATGAGGTTGGGATGATCTCATAGGTTATTATTGCCATGGTACCATGAGGTTGGATTCAGCCCACAGGATATTATTGCCACGGAATTTAAGGTTAGGATGATCTCACAGGTTATTATTGCCATGGTATCATGAGGTTGGGTTCAGCCCATAAAATATTATTGCCATAGACCGTGAGGTTGGGTTTATCCCATAGGATATTATTGCCATGGTACCATGAGGTTGGGCACAACCCACAGGATATTTATTGTCACGGACCATGAGGTTTGGTACATCCCAACGGTTAATTGTTATTTCCAAGACACCTTTCGTATATTAAGGGTCGTGATGTGGGTGTATCCCACGATTTACAGATTGATACATCGTATGTTACATTGTGTACATTTAACGATATTGATGATTTGCAAATATTGTGGTTATTTCTGTATTTTCATACTTATCTTGTGGAACTATGTTTACAAGATTTTATGATCAAAATTTATATCTTGATTAAAGCATTTATAGTATTGTATTGATCGTTTATTTTATAGCTCTTTAGCATCCATTTCATGATATTAAATTGGGATACAAATTTGGATTTTGTAAAATGATTTTTAAACGGGGAACTTTTCAAAAGAGCGAAATGAGAGATCTTGAGAGAGATTTTTTACGAAAATAAATTATTATTTTTTTATATTATACTATGCCACTCACTGAGATTCCCTTATCTCACATTTTATTGTTTTAAATTTGTTCCCATAGGCCCAGCAGCTAGTAGCAGTCTACCTCACGCACAACTTATCGCTTAGTTCCTTCCACGACAGCAACCGTATTTATCCTTTCTTTATTTATCATTATCTTCTGGGCTTATTTATTTCTTATTTATACTTTTAGAATTCGTTGACACTCTTAGAATGCTCTGATTTTAATTATGGAACTTAGTAGAGACCATGGTACTTATGTGTATAGTTATGGCCTGTAGTATAGTAGATCGGTTGTGGACTTTATGCTGTTTTGGATTTATTTTTATATTTATATTTTAAGGTATTATTGTTAATGCTTGTGTTCGGTTGTCCACGTTTCAAGGTGAGATTCTATTGGATATTCTTTAGGAATTGTCCGATGGGACTACACTAGGTCGGACCACCCAGGAGATCTTGGGATTCCCAGGGCGAGTCTTGTCAATGAATACATGTTGGTTACAAGAAGAATATCTGATAACTATAACAGCTTTACCAAAGCTTTAACACTGGATAATGCCTATCCTTCACCAGTTTGTATATCATGAGGATACTTCTTATCACATTGGAGTTACAGACGTGGAGAAGTAATCCTCTGTTGCATTTGACATTATGAAACTCTGATGACATGGCTACTTTAGGATAGGCTTCAGCACTAGCTAACTTATCAGGAAGAGGCTTACTCAAACTAAAGCTATGGGTGGTTTGGGTTTTTGGTCCCAAGGAATTCAATAGGGCACTATTGGCGAATCAATGCTGGAAGGTACTATGATTTCCAAATTCCCTACTTGCAAGAGTTTTGAAGACTAAATATTATCCAAGATGTTCTTTTTAGGAAGCTAAATTTGGTCAAAATCCATCCCATTCTTGACGTAGTCTTGTATGGAATCAAAGAGTTCTGGAAAGTGGGGTAATTTGGAGGGTTGATGATGGTAATACCATTCGGATCTATAAGGATTCATGGTTACCATCCTTAGGATGCTCACGGATTTTGTCCCCTAGGATTTTAGATGAAAATGCCGAGGTGGAGTGTCTACTCACGGAATCTGGTGCTTGGAATGTTAATTTTCTGAATGCAATTTTCTCTGCAGCAGAGGCAGCTCTTATTTAAACTATACCTATTGGTAGTGCAGGGAAAGACGATTGTTTTGCATGGGAATTTAGTGCAATTGAGGTGTACACAGTTAAAACTAGCTACTGGGAAGCTGAAAAGCTTGGCATTGGAAGCAATGTTAGTAGAACAAGTGTGTAACACCCCGTCCCAAAGTACATCAGAATTTTCTTAAGTCAATTGAAGTTGACAGGATTTGACCGTCATTGACCGAGAGGGGGTCAAACTTTGACTTTTTGATTTAGATGGAATTCTAAATTAACCGAGGCACCTTTATGAAGTATGCATCATCCCGAGTTCATAGACTAGTAGCACATAAAAAACAAAGCTACGGTTTGAAAGTTATGAGTAAAACAAGTTAAGGTCCGAACTGTCTGAAGGTACCCGAGTTGACTTTATATTCTTGTAAAAATGAGATTTGACCTATGCATGATTGTGAAGTACTCGTCGATACAAGTTCATAAACTAGTGGCATGCCTAATTTGGACATTTGCTTGAAAAATTATGGACCTACAAAATTTTCCGAATACCATAATATTTTAATATATTTTTTAATTGAGTGAACAGTGTGTGCCACGTGTCGTGTTCTCAGGCAATCCATGAGCGAACAGTGTCACCTAGGGTGGTTTTATGTGGCCTGAGACGCTTGCGTGAAAGAGGGGAGAAAAGAGAGAAAGAGGGGAGGAGAGAGAGAGGGAGAGAACCCACCACCGTAGACCACCACCGTTGACCATTGTTTGGTCATTTCTAAGCCACACGCACCAATCACCATCTCCGACCTTCCATTTCCAACTAACCCCTAAAATTTCATGGCCACCTGGCCACAGACACATCGTGAGCGAAGCCTTTTCCGAAAACCTTTTTGTGAAGTCTCACATCAGTTGAAAAGGGGAACGAAGCATGGCTTATAAGTGTGTGGATACCTTTCCCTTGTGAATGCATTACCATCTCCTAGAGACACACAGAAAACGGTGAGGGGAAGGTTTAGGCTCACCACCTTCCTTCCATAGCGAACAGTATCTTGAGTAGGCCTGGAGGCCCGGGGCAGTGGGACTGGCAGGTGACAGGGTGAGACCCCTAACCCTTAGGACTCATTTTGACAAAACCGTGCGGGCGGACGCAAAGAGGACAATATCCATATGCAGATGGTCTGGACTATTACAGTTGGTATTAGAGCCAGTACCCAAATCGGTGTGCTAGCGAGGACGCTGAGTCCCAAGGGAGGAGGATTGTGAAGTCCCACATTGGTTGGAAAGGGGAACAAAGCATAGTTTATAAGCGTGTGGATACGTTTTCCTTGTGGACGCGTTACCGTCTCCTAAAGACACGTAGAAAACCGTGAGGGGAAGGTTTGGGCTCACCACCTTGCTTTTAAAGCAGACAGTATCTTGAGTGAGCCTGGAGGCCCAGGCTAGTAGGACTGGCAGGTGAAAAGGTGGGACCCCTAACCCTTAGGATGTGTTTTGACAAAACTGTGCAGGCTGATCCTAACCTTTAGGATGCGTTTTGACAAAACCCTGTGGGCTGGGCCTAAACGGACAATATCCACATGCGGGTGGTCTGAGCTATTACACTTTCAACCTCAATTTCTCCCAAATCCAACCTCTGTTTGCCTCATTACCAGTCCCGTTGAGTCACCTGTCCTTCAATCTACCTCCCCACCAAAAATCACAGCCATTGGCCACCAGCAGTGGCTTTTCTGGTGGGCCACGGTGGCTCGCCGGAAAACACCATTTTGGTGGGTTTCTGATGATCCCACCTACCCTTCCCCACTAATTTGACTTCCCTAAACACAAATCCGAGGTTGGTTTCCTCCAATTTGCAATGGTTTGAGAGAATCGAGGACACTAAATTCGAAAGCTTTCTGACGAGATTCCGTCTACCATGGATCTGATCTCTAGGAGGTGAGACTTGATTCTTAATCTTCGCATTGTAAGCTTCATTTTGGTATATTATTTGTAAATTTTGGATATTGTTTATGTTAGCTCCCTCTGGTACCATGTATGAATTAATCGAATATAATATTAATTTATTTGTTGTTGTGTAATGTTGATATTTTAGGAGCACATGTGAATTGTGGAATTGATCCCGTTGAGGATCTTGATTGAATTGCGTGCTCGAGGTGAGTGATCCACCAAATTTATTTTTGGGTGTTAATTATATATATTTTGTGATAATTAAATATTTGGATTTGATATTTTATGTGTTGAAAAATTTGTGAATTTCTATTTGAAAGTTTTGATGTCAATTTGGGGTGAAGTGGAATATGTATGCATAAAAAATCATATTTTGATTTTTGAAAAATTATTAATTTAATTCTTATTAAATTATTGTTGAGTAAATGTTGAAATTATGACGCATGATAAATGTATTTAAATGATTTAAGAATATATGAATTTCATAAGGTTTAAATATTATTTTTGGTATGGATTGAAGGAAATTAATTATTTAAACTTATTATGCATTGAAATAATTGTGGAATTTATTTTATGGTATTGAAAGATTTCGGAATTTATTTATGTTTGATAAAAATATATTTATATGAATTTATGCATATATGGATTTTTATGCGAATTTCAATGCAATTTCAATTGTATTGAATTTGGAGAATGGATTTTAACGTAATGGATTTACAATGATGGTTTAAAGAAATATGAATTATATAGATTTGAAAAGAAGTATTTAATCCAGCGGTAATTATAAGATTTTGAGATTTGAAAAATATATAATTTTACTAATTTTATGATTTTTAAACGCACTCATACAATACTAGTGTTTCGTACTATATTTACATGGATATGATTAGCGCGCATGATTAGCACGCATAGTGAGCATTAGCCGTCCCCCTTTATGGTCAGGATGACTATTGATAACATCAGCCTGGTGGGACGCCACGGTGACTGAATGCAAATTCTCTCTTAACCTCCCCATCAGGCAGTGTTTTGGGACACTGGGCACTGTCGAGCATCACTGTTATATAGTATAGTGCGTCAGGATATTCTCAACATGATTTTCGAAATGAAATATTTTAAAATCATATTGAAAATGTATTTAATGGAGTTTTTACATTTATTCCAATTGATATTTTAAAAATACATTTTACTATGATTTTATCATTTAAATTGATTTAATGATTTAATATCGATTTTATTATATTTTACCACTTATTTCAATTAGATGTTTAAATTAATCTCAATATTTCTTTGATTATTTCATTGATTTAATTAGTAAATTTTATAATTTATATAATGAGTTTATTTTTATTTTTATGCCAAATTTCCTTAATGTAAGTTTAATTATGATTTTATTTTATTTCATCTTATTCTAGATTTAATAAGTGGTTTTTAGAATGCTTTCAATGTAAACTTGATGTCTAAATTATTATTTGCATTTTGTGTGCATCTTAATTTATTGCATTTTATTTATTTAACATTTCCTTTATTATTTTTGATATAAATTTTATTGTGATTTGTTTTATTCTATTTATGACAATGTGTTACAATTTAATAATTGTTATTGAAATTATTTTTTTAGTTTTCATTGTGAGTTTAGATCTTTAAATGATTGTATTTTATTTGCAATTTATTTAATTAATTAATTCTTGATTTTTGGGATATATAAATATTAGGTTTTGTGAAAACGTTTAAAAGGGGAACATTTCCAACTGATTAAACTATGAAGGTTTTGACAGAAAATATTATTTCTAGTGCTTAGTATTTATTTATTCACTTATTTATTATTAATGGATTAAGTTTATTGTATTATTATGCTAGTATTAGTATTGTATATTAGATTGGGTCACTCACGGAGATGATTAGCATCTCACATTTTTAAATTCATTCCCCTAGATCAAAGTTAGTAGATGTGATTGACTGGAGCGAGCTCGAGATTTAAATTGCCGCCGAATTCCAAGGAGTTCTTTCTTTCCTTTCCTTCCTACCTTGTACTATTTCTTTTTATACCTTGTTGTATTAAATTCCATAATTATTTGTAAACCCTTGATGCTCTATATACTATGTGGATGCATTTATATAATATTGCACTGGTTCCCTATCAATTTCGAAGTGTTGCAAAAATTGTGGAAACTAAATTGTAGTAAGGTGGGAGAAATAAATAAGGTGGTGCATATAGAAGTGTGTTTTTTGTGCAAGAAAATTTTCAGGTAAGTCCAACCCTTAGGGGAGATTCTACCAGATTTTTCATTGAAGGATTCGGTAGGATTTCCCTGGGATTAGGGCTTGTCTAGAGTTTCAGTAAGGAATCTTGGACGGGTCCTGACAAAGTGACTCACGAAATTGTGTCTGGTGGCTATCCTTATGGCACCTATACATTCCCAGCAAAGTCAAAATGTTGCTATGGCATGCTTGTAATGATGCATTACCATGTTTCTCCCTATTAGTTTCAAGACATATTGATGTGAACAAAGAATGTTTGCTTTGTTCCCCAAGGGGAGGAAAGTACACTGCACATATTTTGGAGATGTGTGAATGTGATTCGTATCTGTAAATAGCTTGATTTTTATCAAGAATGCAAGAGGGAGGTGTATGACTCATTCGCAGCGCTATGCTGTTCTGTCTTCACAAATCTACCAGATTTCCAACAGGAAAGGTTTGCATGGACATGTTGTAGTTTATGGGACAACCGGAATGCTATTATTCATGGGCATTTTGTAAAGTCAGATTCTCAAATGTTGGACTCTATTTCATGCTTACATATCGAATTTAAGGAAGCTGTGAAACCACCAACTTTCCAATGGGCCTGTAGTTGTGCCTAATGTTGGCTACCACCCCAAGAGGCTAACTTGAAAATTAATGTAGATGCATCTGTTAAACTGGGTACTCCTACGATTGGAATTGATGTTGTTGTACGTAATGCTTCAGGTGAGCTTATGGGAGCTTTGGCAAAACTTTTTGAAGCTTCATGGATTCGTGAAGCAATAAGCTTTTGTGTAGATGCTGGCTTCTTACAAGGTGAAATTGTTAGTGATTGCATAGAAGCTGATTAACCTGTCAACTCCGCAACCAAGTGTAACCAGCTAGATCAGAACCGCTTCTTGGTAGAAACATTGCAGGAGATGTTATTGGTCAATCCAGGTATAAGTTTTTCTTGTGCTTCTAGATAGGCAAACAATGTGGCTCATTGTATTGCAGAATATGCAGCAAGTATAGTTCAGTTTGAGTCATGGCTTGAAGATGGCCTGCAATGGCTAACAAATTTACTTCAGGCTGATGGTTGTAACTCTTCTGGTTAATGAAATTTGATGACTTCTTTTTAAGAAGACCATATTAATCTTTATTACATGATTACATTATAATTTTGTATGAATAAAAATATTATTAAAAAGAATATTATTGATATAAAAATAACCAAATAAAAAAATTATTCCCCTTTTTTTTTCTGTGCTATATATATGTTGATTGAGACTCACGTTTCTTTTTTTCCTTTTTTAGCTATAATTTTTTTCTTGTTATTGATAGAGGACACAAGTGGTGTATACTATACTATATGATTGACAATAAATATTTATTCAAAGTTCCCGCAAAATCAAGAAAAAAACTTGATTCAAACCCAAGAAAGGAAGAAAAAAATATAGTAATATATATTTACTATTTACTTTATATTCATTTAATCAACAAAGAAGAGAAGAAAGAAAATTGAATATGCATGTATATATATATATATATATCATCAATTTTGTTTCCATCGAGAAGGAAAAATTAAGGACCCATTTGATAAAGAGTTCATCTTTTTGTTTTTCATTTATTGTTTTTTATGTTTTTTTTAATGTAATGTATGAAAATTATATTAGTTTAAATGATATTATTAATATGAAAATAACCAGATAAATAAATATTTGCTTTTTTCCGTTTATATATATATATATATATATATGTTTGGTTGGGCATTGTAAAATTTTGATTTTCATAACTTACTACTTAATAAGTTAAAACAAGATCCAACAGACCCAAGCATGTTATAGAAAAAATTGCAGAAATATGAATTTTAAAGGGGGAAAAAAAAAAGAACTAATTTTTTTTTAACATAATTTTCATATTTTTTTTATTCCAGCTTTTTTTTACTCGAATTATTTTTTTTGCAAGTAATTGTCATAAATTTTCATGTGTTAACTTGCTAAAAGACACTAGAACTTCCATGTACTATTCCCAAAAAAAAACAAAAAACAAAAAAAGGTAACTGAAATAAAAAAGAGCAAAACAAAAATTAAGATAAAAGATAATAATAATTTCAAAAACTTATCTGATAGATAATAATAGTTTCAATAAGCGGATGGTAAAAAATTAATTTTAATTAATTATTTATTCATGGCACAGTTTATCCTCTTACTAATCCTTCCACTTATAAAGGAATTGTTTTGGATGGAAAGGTATCCCTCCTCCTTTCCATCCTTCCTCTTTTTCTTTTTAAGCAAACAGTGAATTTGCTCCCCCTCTTTTCATTTTTGCATCCCTCCTTTTCTTTCCTTCCACTCTTCCACCGAACCAAAGAAAGCCTTAAACTCTTCAACAAGATTTGTATTAAAAAAGCAATAAAATAATAACCAACCAAAAAACACTCTTCAGCAAATTAATTACTTGAATGCACTTTTCAATTTTTCCTTTAATGAGAATATAGATTTTCATTTAAGAAAACAAGTTAGCATCTCTTCCTTCTTTGAAATAACATGTAGAAATCCTTCTAAATATTCATTACATCTAAATTAAGCGAATTAAGAAATCTAGTGCGTATGGCACCAGCTTCTTTTATTTCTTCTCTCAATTCGTGGACTAGAATTTAAATTTTTATTTGCACATTATGTAGTATTTACTGTATGATTGCTTTCCGATAAGTAGTTTAGTTTTTAATCATTATTAATCTTTAATATAAAATATATAAATTATTGAGTATAAAAATTAACTTTATATAAAACAAATCCCTATAGGGCCAATCTTTCTTCGCTTAAAGCTTCATGTAACATTGAGCCCACCCTGGACAAGGGATCCACATGTACTCCCAATAGACAAGCAGTGGGACACATATGCGTGGGGACCGTTTGTGTGGGTCCCACCTCCATATGCTTGTCTCTTTAGTGTATCAAAGATTTCCTCCATGCTTTGATTGTGATTCTACCCAATTTAAATTTGTCAGTGAGTGCAAATTTCTCTAGATGTTCAATGTTAAGAGCTCCCTTTTGTCTTTGCACTCGAAGGCCAAAGCTTTGTATGCCTCTGTTAGTTTTTAAGAGGCCTATGCCCCATAGAAATTATCTATCTGAGACTGTCCCTTAGCCCGTAGGTCTTGACACAAGGTTAGAATTCTAGCTCTTACAGAATGATATCTCACTGATGGCTTAGACACCCCTCCCCCCCTCCCCCCTCTCTCTCCAGGAAGGAGGCCTTCTTCGCCCTCCACCTAAGCTGCGCAGGAAAAGCCGAAAACCAATCCCAAGGAATAGTGAAGCTTCATAAGGTTTTTCTATCCAGGTGCAGGTCGTCCACATCTTCATAAACATGTCTATTTCACTGAGCCTTTCTCCGAGATAGCGCCCAAATCGTTACGCCTTTCGTGTAGGTCGGAACTTATCCGAGAAGGAATTCGCTACCTTAGGACCGTTATAGTTACGGCTGCCGTTCATCGGGGCTTCAGTCACTGGGTCCCCTATCATCAGGTCACCAACTTCCTTGATCTACCAGCACTAGACAAGCATCAAGCCCTATATATGGTCTTATAACTTTACGGAGCCTGTGTTTTTGGTTAACAGTCACCCGAGCAAGAAAACAAGTATGTTTCACTTGTATGAGAAACTCTAGGATTGATATTCTTTCTTCCTCCTACCATTTCAAGAACCAACATTCCATAATGAAACATCATATTTATGAGATACTCCATCAAAGATTCAAATTCCTATTGAATGCTTCTGGTGTTATATATCGTGCAGTTACTCTGGCACCCATTATTGACACAATACTCTTCTTGTTTGACCATAATTTGGCTAGGCCAAAATCAAAGACTTTAGGACAAAAATCTTTATTCAAAAGAATGTTTTAGGCTGTATATCAAAATGCAAAATCCTTATGTTACAGTCACGGTGCCACCAATAGCAATAACGTACAAGGTTTTTCATTCGGGTCAACAATATGGTTTCTCATATTTTATAATAAATATAAATATGTCAAGTGAACCATTGGGCATGAAATCATAAAGCAAGGCTTTTTTGTTCCTTTCGTAACAAATCCAAGAAGAGTAACTATTGTTACATACGAGACATTCTACCCATACTAGCAATTTCATTTATAAAATCTTCTCCATTGCTTTCGGAATCTTTTAGTAGTTTCACAGTAACAAGGCAACCATCAGGTTGTGTTCCTTTGTATGCACAACCATATTCTCTTTCCCTATTACTTCAGCCAGTGAGTTTGCCATTTTCTTGACCTGTGAATAACTATAGTGCTTTGGATTCCTCGTAAATGCCACCACATCAAAATCCTGTCTACTATCTTTCTTCCAAAAGACCATTGCTTCTGTCTCATAGATGCATAGGATTATAGCAAAAAGTATCTAAAGTCCAACCACAGCCTCTGAAATGCCTACATTCAAAAAAATATTTTAAGTTGTACATTATATTCCATTTCTGTTGTAAAATAATAAAATTAATAACAAAAGAGCACGATATTATTTTACTGATTACCAAATTGTGCTTTGAAGAAGATTCTGCAAGAGAAGGTAAAACTAAAATTTAGCAAGTTAGATAAATAGAAAATCATGTTATATAATTGAAGTATGGTGTTATATTAGTATGTACTTTTCAAGTATTCATAGGCTTGCCAAGTGAAGAAATCACTTAGAATGCACCTTCAATCCTTAGATTCAATGAAAAAATTTTCAAAAGCTCTTGAGAGCACTTATCTCCCTTCTTACAAACATACGGGCCTTAGATGTGCGGGTCTCACACGGACCCCATATATTTGTGAGAGGGAGTAGTAATGCTTCCAGGAGTATCGAAAATTTCCTTAGGTCAACCAAAGCTAGGTGAAATCACCTCTTAAAATATATTGTAATTCCTTACCAAAAAATGTCTATTGTTGGTTCCATGTTTCCAAAGAAGATTAATCCTTGCCTTGTTTTTCCTCACATTTCAATTAAATCCACTATATATATATATATATATTTTTTTAAAAATTTTAGTATAATGGACAAAAATGATGGCATATTGTCATAGTGTCTAATTGAATGTTATTAATATGAACTCACAAAAGGTTCCAAGATCCAATAAAACAAAACCTAAACCAGGTCAAAGAATAGTAATAAAGTAAACTGTGTGTAGTCTGGTCTGTTATTTTATTTCGTTTCTAAAAACAATGAAACGTAAAATTTATCGCATGAACCGAATTAACCAACCTGTGTTTGTAAAGTAGACGAATTCATCAGAACTCAGGTCGTAGCCATGGCGGCCACCGCTTTGACATTGATCATCACAAAGATTGTCAGATTGTCATTGCATACCGACCCAAACCCGGCATCCACCATCTTTATCAGATTCTCATTTGACTTTGGCATACTGGCTTGTAAATCGGTGGCATCTGTTTGGGAAATATGAAGTTCCACACTTACATTGCACATACGTTCCCAGAGTGAGGCTTTGCTGGTGAAGCCAGGCAAGTTGCCTGCTCTACTCATGTCTCCTGCTGAGTAGAAATTATCAGTATTTGATCCTCCAGACACGCTGCATTTGAAGTGGTTTGGAATACAGGCAGTTTCAGTTACTGGGTATCTGAAGTGTAAGTAAACAAGGTGGTATCTAATAAGGTGGCGTTACGAGCTCTTTTTGACAAACATCTCCCCAGTAATATGCTCTAACAGCTTTTAGAGTACGTGTTCCCTCATTGATTTCCAGCACTCCGTATTCCTGCGAATATCTTTTCATACAAGCTACGTACATTGTCGTCTGTGCAGTTCAACTTGAAATCTGGATGGTCACCCCAAGAATGGATAGCTTATTGTGAAGTCCAGCCGCACCACCACTGCACCGACAGTGTGAAGACTGCACAGCCACCATCTTTGACAATGGCCATTGCTGCATTTAACACCGAAAATGGATTGCTCAACAATTGTAGGCTACTGTCAGAAGCTGTTGAAGATTGTGGCCATGCAACCGACCTTGTAAGCCTATAAATAGGCTCCATCCCGTTGCATGCAAGCCAAGCCAAGAGAGCAAGCTCAATATTATCCCAAGTGAGGAATATTGAGAGAAAACTCCGAGAGAGAGAGTGTTTAAGTTCCAGAGAGAGCTTGAGATAAGAGTGAGCAATTCCAGAGAGAATTAGATAGTGTAGAGAGAGGTTCCACGTAAGAATCTCCACGAGAGAAGTTTTTATTTTTGTATTCTATTTCTAAGAGAGTAATAGAATTCTTTTTATTTTTCTTATCGTATTTCTTCTCTAAAGTTGTCAGAGAACCACAACACTTATACTCCAAATATTACTTCCACAGCTGAAGGTTTTGCCGCGGCCAAAGAAGATGATGGGTCATGGATTGATAAGACTGCAATAACAATCAAAATTAACAAGGAGACCTATTTGGAAGGATGGGGTTGCATTTAGTCAGACCCAAAAAAAAAAAAAAAAAAAAAAAAAAGCCCTCCAAACTGTAAAGCCCATTGCATTGCATACACTTTTTATCCGCTTGAAATGTCATTTCTCCCAAACTTTTTCTATAATGTACTAAAAGTCAGCACAACATTTATAAATTTTGCGTTAAATTATAACTAATTATTCTACTTGTCCAACAACGATGTTTCAAATTCCGTTGAGTTTTCAACAAATAGCGCATGCAGTACTCTATTTTTTTTTTCTTTTCCCTTTATTTTTCTTTATTTTATTTTTTTCAACTTCTTTTTCTACTCTGATGCAGCGATAATTTTATCGAAGATTGTAAAGATAACTGTACATTAGCCTTTATATGAATTTGCTTACTAATTGATATTATTTTGCAGCAAAACTCCTGAATTACAACACTATCCTAAAACTAGAAGGTACTAAAATTATATTAAACCCAAAATCTTAGAACAAACATACAAACACTGTATAAATCATCATTATTACATGTCAACATCAAAAAAATTTATAATCAAATCTAGATAAATTCATTACTAATTTCGTTTTTCTAGGGGAAGTTGCCATGTAACTTACATCAAATTTCTTTTGAATGTTTCCTAGTCTTCGGATGTATTTGCTACGAGTCTTCAAGCCACACCTAACAATCGCACCTATATGCAACCAAACCAAGGATATTGCTGGCCCCATCCCCCCAAAAAAAAAATATATATATATCAACAATAATTATGGAAATTTCCAATTTGCCAATGGTCCGTACAAAAAAATTTAGATGTTCAGCTTATACGGGGAAATAGCCCCCAAAGCTACATCAACCGGGATTAGCATACAAATACATTTGCCATCTCCGGGATATGGAACTGAAAGAAACCAAAGATAAGGCTGAACCTAAAGCATGATAAATCTATTACAAAAGAAAGAAAATGGATTATTATGATGATTCTGTGGATTGTTGAGGGGATCTTGCTGGAGAAAACAAGAATGGCTTTGGTGGAATCTGGACATGTTGAAGTTCTCCTTCTAGCATATCCACAACCTTAGTCATTGGTGGTCGATCTGACGGATTTGTCTGAATGCACCAAAAGCTCACTAATAGCATCTTCCTTGCTATTTCTTTTTCTTCCTCTGTTGTGACTCCCAAGACTCTTAAATCTTTACCCAATTCCACATCTTCATAAATCCAATAAGGAAAGTAAATTTCACTATTATGAGAAACTCTAGGATCAATATTCCTTCTTCCTCCAACCATTTCAAGAACCAACATTCCATAACTATAAACATCAGATTTATGAGACACTCCACCAAAATTCCGACTGAATACTTCCGGTGCTATATACCCTACAGTTCCTCTGGCACCCATCATTGACACAATACTCTCCTTGTTTAACCATAATTTGGCTAGACCAAAGTCCGATATTTTTGGACAAAAATCTTTATCCAAAAGAATGTTTTGAGGCTTTATGTCGAAATGCAAAATCCTTGTGTTACAACCACGATGCAAGTATTCTAGTCCTCGTGCAACACCAAGAGCAATTTCATGCAATGTTTTCCATTCTAGGCACCTGGTTGTACTCCCATCTTCTTGATTAAATATGAATTTATCAAGTGAACCATTAGGCATAAAATCATAAATCAAGGCTCTCTTGTTCCTATCATAATAAAATCCAAGAAGAGTGACTATGTTAATATGAGAAGTTCTACCAATGCTAGCAACTTCATTTATAAAATCTTCTCCATTGCTCTTAGAATCTTTTAGAAGTTTCACTGCAACAAGGCGACCATTAGGTAGTGTTCCTTTGTATACACAACCAAATCCTCCTTTCCCTATTATCTCTGCAAATGAGTTTGTCATTTTCTTGACCTGTGAATAACTGTATTGCTTTGGTGCAAATGAACTATAATTCCTCATAAACGCCTCCACATCAAAATCCTCTCTACTGTCTTTCTTCCAAAAGATCATTGCTTCTCTCTTATAGCTATATAGAATTATAGCAAACACTATCAAAAGTCCAACAACAGCTGCTGAAATGCCTAGATTCAAAAAAGATATAAATTTAAGTTATACAATATATTTCATTTTACCATTGAAAAATAAGAAAAAGAGGATGGTGTTATTTTACCTATGACCAAACTGCGCTTTGAAGATGATTCAGCTCCTGCAAGAAAAAGGTAAAATTAAAATTTAGCAAATTAGATAAATAGAAAAGGAATTTGAGGTACCGTTGGAAATCCCTTAGTCATTATGTTCCATTTGTTTATATATATCTGTCTTTCTAAACAAATGAAATATCGTGTTATATAATGAAGTACGCGTCTATGTTAGTTTAATCATGTAATGTTAGTTCCATATTTCCATGGAGCTTTAAATCCTCTGCTATGTTTTTGCTTAACTTTTCAATTAAGCCACTCATTCATATTTTCATTTTAATCCAAGGGACAAAAATAATGGCATATAATCATTATGTAATTGAAACTTATTAATATAAACTCAAAAATGTTTAGGTGGTAAACTCTCTTGGCATAGTGCTAGGGACCTAAAGATCAAATCTTGTCACATAAGTATCCGCCCTGTGTTTGGATAGCAGACGAATACATCTGAGAAAATATATAAACACTAAAAGACGTAAACCAAGCAGTTCTAATCAAAGAAAAAGGAATATGGCAACCTAGACGAAATCAACAAAGCTTGGGGTTTGAAGTCAAATCCAATGTAAAGGTCTGTTGGCAAAATTCCCCCTAAAGTTAACACAAAAGATCGGACTAAATTCCTATTTTGATCCAAATCACTTCCTCTCCAATCGACGAGAGTCTTTCATCAATCATAAATCGCAATAGTCCAGTTCTATGTCTCTTAATTAGCACCTTGAAATTAACTAACAAAAGTAATAAAATTAAAAATTAAAAAAAAAAAAAAAAAAAAAACAGAACAGAGGAATAACAGGTCATCTCTATGAAAAGTCATTTTAAAATATATATGTATATATATATATATATATATTTACCCTTTATTATTATTTCAAGCAAAATTGTCTACACATGGGGACCGAATTTTTCCTTAAAAAAATGTAAATATTTTAATAGTATTGACCCAACAGCCGCCTAGTTTGCTTAATTGAATAAAGATCGCACATGGATTCCCCAAAAAAAAAAAAAAAAATAGTTTTTCTTAAAACTACTAGCTAAAAAGTTAATTATTGGTATTAATGGAGACAAAGAAAAAGTAGAAGTGATTTTAAAATTCTGATTTTATATGTTAAAAGCAGCCAGACAAACAGCAATCGTAACTCTGAATTAGAACAAGTTGAATGATGGAATAAACAGACAAATAAAAGGCAGAAATGTGGGACCCAAATGATAATAATAGGTGGAATGGAAGAGGAGAAAATATAATATAGACTAAAAGAGGTGTCTGAAACCGAGGAATTGAATATGGCAAGGTAGACTAAATCAAAAAAAGCTTGGGGTTTAAAGTCAAGGCAAGGTAAAGGTCGGTTTGGCAAAATTCCTCCTAAAAACTTAACAAAGAGTCGTATTGAATTCCCATTTCGATCTAAAATCACTCCCTCTAATCGACAAGAGTCTTTCGTTCACCATCGATCGCAATGTTCCAGCTCTATCTTTTAACTAACAACTTAAAATTAAAAAAATAAAAATAAAAATCAAAAAATCAAAAATTGCAGGCATATGTACCTGTACTGTTTTGATTTTGATAGCAGACGAATTCTTCAGAGCCCCGGTTGTAGCCACAGCGGCTACCATTGCTTACACAGCCATCGCACAAAGAATCGTTGGCATTCCATACCAAACTAAACCCAGCATCCACCACCGCTTTTATGAGAGTCTCATTCGACGCAGTCGCAAGGTTTCGTAAAGTGGTGGCTTGTGTTTGGGAAACATTGAGTACCACACTTCCCTCGCACCTTCCAAGTTCGCTAGGGATGTTGCCCGGTGTCCCGCTGAGGTTTTCGACAGAGTAGAAATTAACTGTATTTGATCCTCCGGACTCGCTGCAATTGAAATGGGGTAGTATACTGGTACCATTTGGGGAATCACATGTATAGAAAAGAGTCAATGGTTGAGTATCTGCGGTGTAATTAAACACGGTGGTATCTAATAAGGTGGCGTTACGGAGCTCTGTTTTACAAACATCTCCAAAGTAATCCGCTCTAACAGCCAAAAGAGTACGCGTATCCTGATTCATTTCAAGCACTCGATAAGCTTCGGTATTTATTGAGATCTCTGTGACTCCGTCGACGCAGCTTAATTCGAACTTTGGGTGGCCACACTGTTCTGGCCGATCGGAGCCCCAAAATGGATAGCTTATATTCTGGATATTACTTCCACAGTTGAAGGGTTTGCCGCAGTCGGCGTAATTGTCAGCGAACGAAGACGATGGACCATGGATTAATAAGATTACTAAATGTATCAAAATTAACAAAGAGATGTTTTTCGAAGGATTGGGATGCATTTTGTGAGGCCAAAAGAAAATCCTCTCAAATGTAAAGCCCATTGCATTGCATACGCTTTTATCCAGTTGAAATGTCATTTGTTCCGCACTGTTTTTCTAATGCACTAAAAGCCAGCAAACTATTTATAAATTTTTGTGTTAAATAATATTTAGTCTACTTTTCCAAACAAAGATGTATCATCTATCTTTAATTTTCAACAAATTCAGCTCAATAATTTCGATTCATAACCGTGTCTTCAGTACTCTGTTTTCTACTTTTCTTTTTCTTTTTCTTTTTCTTTTTTTGTCTTCCTCCTCTCTCCATACTTTGGCCTCTGTATCAACTTGCTATTTAATTTAAATTTTCTCTTCTTTCTTATAGCTGTATTACAACGTAATGTTAAATTAGTTGGTCTCAATTGAAGGGAAAAAGTTTAATTTTCTGTGCCACAGTAAAATATGGTTAAAACTAAAGGGACTAAGATTGTATTAGACCAAAATCTTATCATCATGACATATGAACATAATACACTGTAAATATCAAAACTAACTAAAAATTATTAATTAATTATTTAAATTTTCCAAAGGAATCTGCCAGGCAACTTAAATAAAATTAAGGAAGCTGCCCGACAACTTAAATAAATTTTTTAAGTTTTCAAGTCTTCGGATGTTTTGCTAGAAAGTCCGCAAGGTTCACCTACCCGGATCTTGCAAAAACCAACTTCTGGTATGTTTCACTAGTATGAGACACTCTAGGATCAATATTCGTTCCTCCAACCATCTTAAAAAATTAACATTCCATAACTATATAAGCAGATTTATGAGACACTCCATCAAAATTCTTACTGAATTCTTCCGATGCTATATATCCTGCAGTTCCTCTAGCCACAATCATCGACACAACACTCTCCTTTTTTAGCAACTTGGTTGACTTAATTTTCAACAAATTAAGCTCACTACTCTGTTTTTTTTTTTTTTTTTTTTTTTTTGGGGTTAATTTTCCCTCTGTTTTCCTTTGTTAAGTTTCTTTTCTTTTTTTCTTTTGTTTTTACCTCTGATGCAGCAATAATTTCAGCATAAATTATAAAGATAAACTTACTTTAGCCTCTATGAATATTGCCACATTAATTTCCTATGTTTTTGACAATGACCATTGAAGATAACCCCTAGATCTTAGATTGAAAATTTGGTGATGAAATCCCTTTTCTTCAATTTATCAAAAAGTATAAGGCACTTTATTTCAAAGAATATATATATATATATATATATGCTAGCAGCTACTATTTTATTTTCCCATACAAATGATGTCAAGATTGAATATTCCATCTTCAATATTAGAATATAGAGGCACCTTTTTATATTTTTTTACTTATAACTAATTTTTATCAAAATAAAATAAAACAATAAAAAAAACAGCATAATTACTTATGTTAGGAATCATATATATATATATATATATATTAGATTAAAATTTGGAGATGATGAAGATGAAAGCCTGGAATTCATTTTTACGTAGATATGATTAGGGTGGAGAAATGAAGTATTCATCAATAAAATGAATTACAACAATATGTTGAATGAAATCTTTAATTTTTTCTTTTTTTTAATTTTTCAAAAGATGAATTACAGCATAATATAGAATTCATGGGTTCAACTAGTAAAAACTACCTTGGTTCGGAAGAAGATATTTTTTAGTGCCACAATTAACATTGTTTACCCTCACCCACAATATCAAAAAAGTCAACCATATTGCTAAAATGTCAATATCCAAAAAGTTGATAATCAAAACCAACTAAATTAAATATTTATTTGATTTTTACTAGGGAAGCTGCCAAGTAAGTTAAATAAAATATTTTGAAAGTTTCCAAGTCTAAAGGAAATTTTGCTACAAAGTTTACAAGCTACGCCGACCCATCGTACCTAGTCTATCTACATGCAAACAAAAAGTAATTTCCACATGCTGACTTCTGGGAGGTCAGCACCCAACTCAAATGTATTTGAAGTTCCATAGTCGAATGGCTTGCTCTGATTATGAATATTCTACATAATACAATTTGCCAAGAGTAAGTGCAAGTTTCTCTAAATGTTCAATGTATAATAAAGCTCAGTTTGCAGTGTCCCTCCCCACTAAGATCTTACTTTTTTGCTGCTAACACAGAATCGACGCTCAACTTCATTTTCCATCCCCCGCACATGGAACCAAAAGAAACCAAACAGAAGACCAAACCTAAGCATCACATTTATATACAAAGGAAAATAAGCAAATCGTTGGAAAATAAAAAATCTGTTAAGAGGGAATTAGATACTAAGAATACCTACTTCTATTATGATGATTTTGCAGATTGTCGAGGAGACCTTGCAGGAGAAAACAAGAATGGCTTTGGTGGAATCTGGATTGATTGAAGGTCTCCTTCTAGCATATCTACTACTTTACTCATTTGTGGCCGATCTGATGGATTTGTCTGAATGCACCAAAAGCTCACGACTACCATCTTCATTTCTATTTCTTTTTCTTCCTCTGTTGTGACTCCCAAGAGTCTTAAATCATTACCCAATGTCACATCTTCATAAATCAAATAAAGAAAGTAAATTTCACTAGTATGAGAAACTCTAGGATCAATATTCCTTCTTCCTCCAACCATTTCAAGAACCAACATTCCATAACTATAAACATCAGACTTATGAGACACCCCACCAAAATTCCTACTGAATACTTCTGGTGCTATATACCCTGCAGTTCCTCTGGCACCCATCATGGACACAATACTCTCCTTGTTTAACCATAGTTTGGCTAAGCCAAAATCAAAGATTGTTGGACAAAAATCTTTATCCAAAAGAATGTTTTGAGGCTTTATGTCAAAATGCAAAATCCTTATGCTACAACGACGGTGTAAGTATTCTAGTCCTCTTGCAATGCCAATAGCAATATCATATAAGGTTTTCCATTCAAGGCAACGGGATGCATTCTCATATTCTTTATTAAATATGAATTTATCAAGTGAACCATTGTGCATGAAATCATAAATCAAGGCTTTCTTGTTCCTCTCGCAACAAAATCCAAGAAGAGTGACTATGTTGACATGAGAAGTTCTACCCATACTAACAACTTCATTTATAAAATCTTCTCCATTGCTTTTGGAATCTTTTAGGAGTTTCACTGCAACAAGACGACCATCAGATAGTGTTCCTTTGTATACACAACCATATCTTGAGCTGTGAAGAACAATATTGATTTGTTGCAAACGAAGTATAATTCCTCATAAATGCCTCCACATCAAAATCCTCTGTATTTTCTTTCTTCCAAAAAATCATCGCTTCTCTCTTATGTATAGATACATAGAATTATTGCAAAAAGTATCAAAAGTCCAACCGCAGCTGCTGAAATGCCTACATTCAAAGAAAACAAATATTTAAGTTATACATTATAGTTCATCTCACTATTGCAAAATAAGAAAAAGAGCACGGTGTAATTTTACCTATGACCAAATTCCGCTTTGACAAAGATTCTGCTACTGCAAGAAAAGGTAAAACTAAAATTTAGCGAGTTGATAAATAGAAAATGAATTTGAGGTACCTTTGGAATTGGAACTCCCTTAGTCGTTCGTTTCCATCTCTATCTTTCTAAACGGAGGAGATGTCATTTTATATAATTGAAGTAAGTGCGTATGTTGATTTTATTTCCAAGGGGATTAAATCCTCTGCTTGTTCTTCCTCAACTTTTCACTAAATAAAGTAAACGATTTTTTTCTTTTTTTTCCCCCCTAAAAATATGAAAAATAAAATTTGCGTCTGTATCAAAGTTACCAACCTGTGTTTGCATAGCAGACGAATTCATCAGAACTCAGGTCGTGGCCACAGCGGCAATAAAGGCATAAAGCATCGTTGGCTTTCCATATCAAACCAAACGCAGTATCCACTGCGTTTGTCAGAATATCATTTGACGCAACCGTATTGGATTCCAAAGTGGCAGCTTCTCTTTGGGAAATATTGAGTACCACAATTCCCCTGCACATTGCAAGTGCTTCTGGGAGTGCGGGGTTGCTGATACTTGGTGGGAAGTTGCCCTCAGAGCTCATGTCTGCTACTGAGTAGAAATTGATGGTATTTGATCCGGACACGCTGCAATTGAAACGGTTTGAAATATTGGGCCAAAGATTGGAACCACAAACATAGAACAGCGTCAGTGGTTGAGTATCTGGACTGTATTCAAAAGAGGGGTTATCCAAGGTGGCGTTATAGAGCTCTCTATGACAAACAACGCCCCAGTTATCTGATCTAACAGCTTTCAATATAGAGCTCTCTATGACAAACAACGCCCCAGTTATCTGATCTAACAGCTTTCAAAGTACGTGTTCCCTGATTGATTTCCAGCACTCTGTATTCCTGCGAAGAGATATTGATACACGCAACGTTTTCTGTGCAGTTCAACTTGAAATCTGGATGGCACAATGTTTTGGCCGATCGGAACCCCAGAATGGATAGCCTATATTCTGGATATTACTTCCACAATTGAAGGTTTTGCCGCAGTCGGTGTAACTGTCCGCCGACAGAGACGATGACCCATGGATTACTAAGATTACAGCAAGTATCAAAATTAACAACAGAGACGTTTTTGGAAGGAGGGGATTCATTTTGTGAGACCAAGAGAAAATCGTCCGAATGTAAAACGCATTAATGCATGGCACAAAATTTTATCCAGTTGAAATGTTATTTGTCTCCAACTGTTTTCTGATGTGCTAAAAAGTCAGCAAAATATTTATAAATTTTGTGTTAGATTATAATTAGTCTACTTTTCCAGTAAAGATGTTTCTATGATCCGTTGAATGTTCAACAAATCAAGCTTGATAATTTCTTAAAACGACTTGGTTGATTCAAACGAATTCATATGGCGTGTCCAGTACTCTGTTATTTCTTTTCCCTTTATTTTCTTTTATTATTATTGTTATTATTATTATTATTATTATTATTTTCCTCTGATGCAACAAATATTATAAAGAGAATCGTACTTTAGTCTGTGTAAGAATTGCTTACTAATTACTATTATTTTGCAGCAAAACTCCTGGACTACAACACGGTGTCAAAACCAAAAGGTAGTAAAATTGCAGGGATATTTGCAGTTTTGCACTCTGAATTATATCGTATTTTACGCATTATATCCTAAATAATTTTTGCATTTTGCAACTTAAACTTACTAAAACCTTGTGCCTTGGTCTTTTTAATTTTCTGTCAAAATCTTTAACAGACTTACAGTGTCCACATGAATAAATATAAGGTTATAAAGGTCTTTTTACCCATTAACCCACCTTTTCCCATTTCTCTTCTCATACTTCCAGCTTATCTTGATTTCCTCAACTATGGTTTCGCTCTCTCTCTCTCTCTCTCTCTCTCTCTCTCTCTCTCTCACTCTCTCTCTTTCTCTCACTGAATATATATGCTCTGCTCATTAGTACACAAAGCACGCCTGTCGCTCTGCTTAATTTCATGGGAATATGAACTTTGAGTACATCTCAATAAATATAATGACAAATAAAATTTTACCCAAATGAAAATTAGCTCTGCCCAGGATAGCTATAAATTGTCCAGTAGCTTTTAGTTTAATAGAGATTTTTTTTTTTTTTGTTTTTAATTTTAGTTTAATAGAGATTTTTTTTTTTTTGTTTTTAATTTTAGTTTAATAGAGATTTTTTTTTTTTTTTTTTTTTTTTTGTTTTTAAGGCTACCTTTACCACCATTGAACTTGAATCTGTTTTCAATTACTACCATCTTTTTGGAAATTTTCTTCAGCAAAAGCAGTAATTATCTTGTCAAACTTGTTAAACCAAGGCAACTAATCTTAAAATATTGGCCTAGTTCGTATATATATGTATATATACACCCATAATCATATAAGAAACATTCTTAATATATAGAAGTATTTATCAAGTAATCTTACGTGTTCAAAATGTGATCTCCTGCCTTAAGAATTATGAATTTTGCATAGTCTTTGATTGTAAGATGTAACTTGGCTAAATCCTCGGACTATTAACTTGTATTTCCAAATTTCAATGTAATCTCTTACGACTTTTCTAAGTTCAGGTTTTCTTCGAAAACCCACTTGCTCCAAGCAAGTTCACAAGATTTGAGCTTGATTTTCCAGCAGAGATGGTGGCAAAATAGGGCAGTCCGGATCCATTTACACCGGCTGCCCAGTTGAGGAGCTGCTGCTCGTTTTCGGCGTGTCCGACCTGGTCTATTAAGGGCCTGTATGGAGGACCGTCTGAATCGGACTTGGAAAAGATGGTTCTTGGGTTTCAAAGGTGGCGTTCTTTCTCGAGCTTGGTAAAGATGAGGGAAGAGGGTTAATGAGTCTAAAAAGACTTTTATACCCTTATATTGTACTCGTTCTGTTTACATGTTACCTCTGTTAAAATTTGGACAGAAAATAAAAAAAAAAAGGACCAACAGCGCAAAGTTTCGGTAAATTCAAGATGTAAAATGGAAAGGAAAAAAAAAAAAAATTGTTTTCAGGTGCATTATATAAGACTCGTTATCGTTCAAAGTGCAAGAGTGCCAACTTTGTAAAATTGTATTAAACCCAAAATATTATAACCCATATGCACCGTCTAAATGACCATATTACATCCAAAGTTTTTTTAATAAAAACTAACTAAATTGATTTTTCTAGGGGAAGTTGCCATGTAACTGACATCAAATCTCTTTTGAATGTTTACAAGTCTTGGGATATATTTGCTTAGACTTTTCAAGCTTCCCCTACCAATTGCACCTATACGCAAGCAAACCAAGGAGATTGTTGTCCCCATCCCCCCCACACCCCAAAAAAATAAATAAATAAATAAAAATAAAAAATAAAAAACAATACAGAAAATCAAAAGAAAGAAAAATCAACATTACTTTTGGATATTTCCAATTTGCCAACGGTCGGTGCAAAATTTTTTAGATGTTCAGCTAGTACAGGATATAGCTTCCAAAGCTACATAAACCGGTATCAACATTAGACTTCACTCGCCATCTCCGCGATATGGAACTGAAAGAAACCAAACAGAAGGCTGATCCTATAGAACGATAAATCTATTACAAAAGTAGAAATGTCAATTTGCCCTTCATATACCGAAAATCACTATGCACAGTCCCTAATGGGGTGGTTTTTCCCCTAAAAAATGAGACCGTAGGACGGGCTCGGGATAAATCTTTAAGCCCCGAATTAGGGATGGGCTGGGATCGAAAAATAAAGAAATCGGCCCGAACGCAGCCCAAATATATTTATTTATTATTAATTTTTATATTTTATATATTTTGACTATTGTATTTTTTAAGAATGTATTTTATCATAATTGTAAATTTGATCCTTCATGTATTTTCTTGTATTTTTATTACATTTTAGTCACTTTATTTATATTTTATTTATAAAAAAAAATTATATAAATTTTTTTAAAAAAATTATATCAATTATAAAAAAAATAAATGGGGAAAACCACTCCGTCCCATCCCCCATTGGGAAATTCCCATTCCCGCTTCGCATATAAAGAAACAGAGAAACCGTGGAGATGAGATGAAAAATTCCCTATAGGAACGGGAATGGGATTTAAAAAACCAGTCCGCTGTGCCCCATTAACATTCCTATACAAAAGAAAGAAAATGGGCACCAGGCCGGCTAAAGGCATAGGCCACTATGGCTCATGCCTAGGGCCCTACAAAAAAAAAAAAAATGAAAGAAACCAAACATGGGGCTGAACCTATAGAATGATACATCTATTACAAAAGAAAGAAAACGGGCACAGGGCCGAGTCTAGGCATAGGCCATTAAGGCTCACACCAAGGGGCCTACAAAAAAAAAAAAGAAAAAGAAAAAGAAAGAAACCAAACATAAATGCTAAACCTATAGAATGATAAAGGGGAATTTGGTCCAATACCTTTTTTTAAAGGGCTATAAGTACATTTGCCCTTCTCATCTCAAATGTTTTTGTTTTGCCCTTTAATTTTTCAATATTTCTAGATTACCCTTTTCAAATATAAAAGAAAAGGAAAAAACTAATGAGACATATTCCATTTTTTCTCTAACCTGGACGGAGCATGAAGAAAAGAAGAAGAGAAACTGAGAGAGAATCAGGTCGTTGCTAGCGATTGGAGGCAGAGAGAGGTTAGCACCATTTGAATCGAAGATGGAGAGAAGCCACCTCAAGTCGCCGATTGAGGATTCGAGAAGGTTCGCACTTTTCGGAAATCGACAGTGGTTATGTGGCGAAAACTTGATGGAGAACACCATTGTGCTTTCGCTTACGGACCAAAGTGAGGGCACGATCGAAATTCCAACACAAAAGAAACATTTGGGGTGAGTTTTCATTTCATAAGAAAAAAAAAAATACACATTATAACTTTTCATTTCCCTCCCCATTTTTTGTCTTTCCTGCTCTTCTTTTCTCTTTTGTTTCTGACATTTTGTCTAAACCATGGTAATTTCAAGCTACATTGTCCCCGAGTATCTCCTATAATTTCTCATCAATTTCTCACTTGAATCGGGTATTGCTTCAAAAAATTTTCAAAACCCATGCAATTTTTTTTTTTTTTGTTAGGTCATGGAAATAGGAGAAACTATGATTTGAAGCTCAGTCCAATGGGATTCCTTATAAAAGGAGGTTTGGTGAGCTTTCAAACGCTAACTTACAATTCTGCTTCAAACAAATTTCATACTACGAGCACTTTGGCTAATTTTATATAAATCATTTGTATTTAAAAGCTAGACAAAATGTGGTATGCATATTTCATCTTAAACATAAATGCATATATCGCACTCAAGCATTACTATACATAATTTGAAAAGGAAAATTGATGACATTATTATGGTATGTGCTACAGTGACAATAAAAAGGATAACTTTATAAATCTTGGAGAGAGCAATAGGAGTTATTGTGAGAGAAAAGGAAGCCCACGCTTATTTGTATGATATTAAGACCAGTAATTATTTTCACCTAAAGATGACTACCTCAACCAAAATAGTGTAGAATATATAGCTGGCAATAGCTGAATTTAGCGTAATCCTCTATGGAAAGTAGCCCTATAAGTACTGGATTCTGAGGGAGGAAAGGAGGAAGAACAAATGGTACCTAGGGTTAATCTATCTTGTATACTTCCTTTAATAGACTCTGGACATTCAAAACCTCGTGCATACATACTGAATATTCTTCATCATTTTGGTGTCAGGTCAGTCATCATCCAATGATTGTTGCTTGCCACTGTGAGGGTAAAGGATGGAAATTTTGGGGTGATAGCAATTTGAAGACTAAATTTTAGGGTCACTCAATTCAGCTCGATCATGTTGTTCTTTTAACGATGGAATTTGACGACAGTGAAATTTTTCAATGGAGTAAGGTAATGACTAACGATTCGACTAATATTCCCCTTTTTTTTGTTTTTGTTAAAAAGAAATATTTTTTATATTATTTATTCTTTGTTGTGTTTCTGTTCTTTTTTCTGCCTGGTTACAATATCAATTAACAACCTTATATTAGGAAAGCTCTATTGTGACCACTATGGTACAATGCGTATACAGGGGAATCATAACTATTCATGCAAGCTGAAATTCAAGGAGCAATCTATCATTGACCAAAATCCTCACCAGGTATTCTTTTTTTATCTTTTAATTTTCAAATGCTTTACTTGCATATAGTTTTATATGGATATTTGGAAGTCTTCTTGGATGACTGAAAAAAAGCATGGCAATTTTTTTCTCTAGGAACGTAATTTGGCATAACTTCTTCAATTGTTTGGTTTGTTTCTTTGTGGAATGAGATATAATTATGTTGTTTAATAACTTTAATTTAATTTGGCTGAAATTATACTTGGTTGAGGCTATCAAATTATTGAAATCTCTCTCCATATTTGTTGACAAAGGATTTATTTTATTTTATTTTATTTTATTTTATTTTATTTTATTGAAAGCCTAATATATAATAAAGTCTGGACAGCTTATAATCCCATTATATTGGATATATAATTCCATTAGTTTCTGAATATGATGATACCAACTTCGAATCCTCCAAAGGGGTTGGAGTTGACAGCAACAGAAATTTTTATTAGTTAATCCTTTATGGGAGTTGAAGTTGTCTGCAAGAACAATATGTATGGATTATGAGAGGCGAAGCATGAATCATTTTCTTACCCCTTTGGTTTTATTTTGCTTCTAGAAGAAAGCCTTTTTTTTTTTTTAAATAAATACATCAAACCAAAGGATTCTATTTTTGGGTGAACAGAATGGATTGAGGGTATAGATTCTATTAATAAGTACTATAATATTGTTAACAAGCTTAAGGATTGTTCTTTTAAAATTATTGCTGTTTTTTTTTTTTTGGGTCAAGTACATGGTTTAGTTCAAGATAGAAATGAAAAAACGATAGTAATACTATTTGGAAAATGGGATGAGAGCATGCATTATGTGGATGGAAATTGTTCTGGGAAGGGAAAAAGATTGGAGTCTTGACCTGATGGCCAGTTGCTTTGGAAGAGGAGCAAGCCACCCCAGTTTCCTATATAACTTACCACACTTTGCCATCACCATGAATGAACTCACCCTTGGATTAAAGGTAGTTTCGGTGACTTCATTACTATTACTTAATGCCCTGGTTTGAAACACTGCACTGGAACATTTTTTCTTTCTTTTTTTCTTTTTCCCAGTTGCATTTTTAGCATGGACATGAATTGATGACAAGAGATTTTAGAACATGCAAACAAAATAAAATCATTCAAGTGCTTTTAATTTTACTATTGTGTGAGTGGATGAGGACTTCTTAATCTTGATTTTAGTTGCAGGAAAAGTTGTCCCCTATAGATTTAAGGCTCAAGCCTGATCAAAAGTATCTAGACATTGATTGCTACAACTTTTTATCCCTGGCCACATGTAACATACATTTAAGTAACCGTTGTTGTTAAATTATTCATTTAAGTTATAATTTAAGTTATAATTTCCTGAAGCTTGTATCTCAAGGTACATAACAACATGTTGATTATTATGTTTTCTTTGTAACTTGAGAGTCAATTGGCTTCTAGGAAACCAGAAATACTACTTCGGTTGGGGAAACCAGAAAAGCATATATGGAAAGCACCATCGTTTGATACTGACTAAAACCCTTGAGTGGACCTTAAATTGGTGCATACTATAGAGCATGTTTGACAGGTATGTTAAACTTTATCGTGCATTTCTTGTCATGGATTTCTGTTCATATTTAATATACATATTTTGATTGGTTCGTACAATTGGACATATGTCAAGATGTAATATGTAAAATGTCCATTTCATATTTCTTAGACAATATGTAGAAGACAAGAAGTTATTTTTAAATTTAGCAGTTCTTACAAGTTTGTTCTTTTCAAGGGATGGTTACTTCTTATCCTAGATGCTTTATTGAACTTTATACCTTGCCTTTTAAAAGACAAGGTGGCAACGCAAATTAGAGATAGCCCTCAAATAGTCAGACAACCCTTTATAACTAGGAAATTTAAAATGTTTAAAAACTTGATATAATTAAACCTATGATTTTATCCAAGGATTTGACTTTTGTTCATTTTCTAGTAAAAACATGTCACATTTAATTGTCTGTTTGCAATTTGATATCTTAGAATGAATAAATTTTTTGCAATCAATTTATTTGGTTTGAATTTTAATTTTTCCTTATTTTATTTACAACTGATAATTTAAAAACTTAGAACCTAGTGGAGTTGGAAGGTTTGAAAAAAGCACACATTCAAGATGGCGTTGCAGTGGTGCATTATCTTGTCTGGTTGGACAAGCAGGTAGTCCGTGAAACTTATGCATCTGTTTATTTCTTGGACAAGTAGTTAATATACACTTTTTGGAGGAAAAGCTTTTTATGAAAACAATAAAACTAAAAAATAAATAAATAAACAAAAAGATGTCTAAGCTTTTAGTGCGTATACAAATGCAGGAGATATATGGGGTTTCTGGTTACCTTTTGGAGGGAGACAAAGTGACTAAGAAAAAGCAATTGAAAGTTTATTTTTTGCTTTTTGTTTTTTTGTTTTTTTAGGTTGTTATGCAACATCTAACATTTGATTGAAATACTAGTTGAGATGTATTATGGCCTAAATATTGCCTGAAAGAGGAATGTAAAAGGACATAAACCATATCAGGCAACTTGTCAGTACATAGCTAGTGTATATTTCTATGTGTCTGCACGCAATGCTCTGCTTGTGCAGTTTTAATACACACTAATCAAATAATGATGCAATATCTTGATGCGGGTGGACTGGGCCGTTACAGGACTGTAACGGCCCAGTCCACCCGTGTCAGGACCCGTCCAGAATTCCTCCCCGGAACCCTAGACAAGCCCTGATCCCAGGGAAATACCACCGAACCTTCCAACGGAAAATCCGGCAGCACCTCCCCTAAGGGATTTACTTACCATAAATTTACCTGCACTGAAAACACACTTCAAAAATATCCCCTTATTCCTTCCACAATACTACAAATTGGTTCCACAAATTTGAGCACTTCAAAATAAATACAGTAATCCAGTGCATAATAAATACAACAAGAATGAAAGAAATAATACAACTGCAATAAAGAAGAACAGGGTACTTCACGAAGTAAAACAGCGATGAAGATCAAGTCCGCTCCGAATGAACACCGACAACCTGGTACCTAGAGGAACGGAATTTAAGAGTGTGAGATGCTAATCATCTCAGTGAGCGACCCTATCTACTATACAATATAATATCACAGTAATAAGTATAAATAATAATTATTTGGAAATAATAATTTCTCTCAAAACCCTTACAATTCTCTCAGTTGGAAAGGTTCCCCTTTTAAAACATTTTCACAAAACCCTTTATTCATATTCCCCGAAAACCAAGACATCAAATAAATATCCGAACAGTAATAATTATATTTTTAATTCCAATACAGTTTCCAAACATTTTATTTTTAAAACACAGTTCTGAAAATCATTTGATGCACCCACTATATACCAGTGGCGCCAGAGTACCCAGCGTCCCGAGGTACTGCCAGACAGGAGGTTATAGAGAGAAACCGGCATACGGTCGCGTGGCGTCCCACTGCGCCGCTGCTAACCTGGTGTCCCGGCCAAAGGGGGGTGGCCGCCCTCTCCGATGGCATCCACAGGACACCCTCATAATATCAACCGCGCGCTACTCACACCCACCTGCACGCTAATCACATCACCTGCGCGCTAATCACACCCACCTGCGCGCTAATCACAACCGTGTGCACACTAACCATATCACATATACCATATCACATAATCAGAACACCAGTACGTGCACGGTGCATCTAAAAATCATAAAATCCATAAATTTCAATCATAAAACAAATTTCACATTTTTCATAAGCATAGCGGGCATAATCCATCCGCTTGAACCGGGAATTTTCCCACAATTTCTTTGTAATCAATGCCATAAATTCCATGATTTTCAAATCCACCAACTTTCAAATCCATCAATTCAAATATCCACATTTTTCCAAGCATAAATAATTCTCGAAATATCATAGTCAACTCTCATAATATTCCATGGGCATATTTTATAAAAATTGAAATCAGCAACATAACCAAATATTTTCTTTGAAATATTTGAAAATCAAATCGTGCCCAATTTACCATTAAAACCGTTAAAACCACACCAATTTCAAAATCCTCAAAACCATAAAATAATTCCACACGGCATAAATTTGTAGAATTCGCATTTTCTTAAATCCAATAAATTCATAAATAATTCTACAATAAATCCAATAAATATTTGGCACATAGAAATTAAATTCCAAATATTTAATTCACACATAATATATTCATCAATTAAATTCCCCAAAATTAATTTGAAGGTGGGTCACTCACCTGGAGCACGCAATTAACCCATGATCCACTACGGGATCAATTCTACGACTCACCGGTGCTCCGAATCGAAGCTCGAGTGATGCTAATCACAGATCCGGTCTTACTTCCCGGTGATCGGACCCGACGGGGTCGGAATCTCGCCGGAAAGCTTTTCGAGTTTCGGCTCTGCAATTCTCCCAAACCGTCGCGAATTGGCGGAAATGGAAGCCGGATTCGGATTCAGGAGGTCGAACACAGCGGACTGGAGCTGGCCGGAAATTTCGGGTACTCGCCGGAACAGTATTTTCCGACGGGCCGCCGCGGTCACCGGCAACCGTCGCCGGCGGCGCGTGCGTGCGGTGGCCGTTTGGCTGTGAAATTTTGCAGACTTGTAGATCGTGAGGAGAGCAATCCAACGGGACCAACGGTGAGCAAAACGGAGGTCGGACGGCGGAGAAATCACCGTTTGAAGATTTCCGACCCCTCGCCGGAAAACGCTCCGATCCCGGCGCGTCGGTGGTCCGATGGCCGTGATTTTTGGTGGGTAGGCCGGACTTGAGGAGAGGATGATGGGTGTACGGCGCGTGTACTGTATATCAGCCGGAATAGTGTCCGATTCGCAGTGGCCGGCGGTGGAGGGGGAAAAATCGCCGCCAAACTTCGGAGGTCCGATCCGGGTGCGTCCGGCGGCCGTTCGCCGTGAAATTTGGAGGTTTTGCCGGAAATGAGGTGGGCAATCTGGCTGGCCGGTGCGTGTACAGTAACTAGGCCGGAAAACGTGAAAATGATCGGCGGCCGGTGACTCTCTCTCTCTCTCTTTCTCTCTCCTCTCTCTCTTTCTCTCTCTTCCCCGAGTGTTTTAACAAATAAAACCCCTGTGTGACACTGTTCATGCCACGTGGACCAATCAAAAACTGACACATGGCATTTCACTGTTCACCGACCCAAAAAATATTAAAATAATACGGTATCCGGTAAACTTCAAATGTCCATAACTTTTTAACCGGATGTCCGTTTTGAGCGTGCCGCTAGTCTGTGAACTCGTATCGACGAGCACTTCACAACCATGCATGAGTCAAAGCTCAATTCCCCATAAACAAAAAGTCAACTCCGGCACCCCTTGGACAATTTGGACCGCAACTTGTTTCGCCCATAACTTTCAAACCGTAGCTCCGTTTTTGACGTGCTACTAGTCTACGAACTCAGGGCGTCATGCACTTCCCCACGGTACCCTGGTCAACTCGAAATTCTAACCGAGTCAAAAAGTCAACTTTTGACCCCCTTCGGTCAATGGTCAACGGTTAACCTCGGTCAACGTGCACGGATTCCGGTGCGATTCGGGACGGGGTGTTACAACCCGCATCAACATATTGTCTTCTTTGGCCTAGGGTTCACTCCCTCTCTCCCTCCTGGCCTCAAGGTTTTGTCAAAACGCGTCTTGAAGGGAGAGGTATCCACAGCCTTATAAAGACCGCTTCGTGCCCCTCTCCAACCGATGTGGGATGTTACAATCCTCCCCCCTTGGGGCCCAGGGTCCTTGCTGGCACACCAATCCGGGTACTGGCTCTAATACCACTGTAACAGCCCAGTCCACCCGCATCAAGATATTGTCCTCTTTGGCCCAGGGTTCACTCCCTCTCTCCCCCCTGGCCTCAAGGTTTTGTCAAAACACGTCTTGAAGGGAGAGGTATCCACGGCCTTATAAAGACCGCTTCGTGCCCCTCTCCAACCGATGTGGGATGTTACAATTGTAACGGCCCAGTCCACCCGCATCAAGATATTGTCCTCTTTGGCCAGGGTTCACTCCCTCTCTCCCCCTGGCCTCAAGTTTTTGTTAAAACGCGTCTTAATGGTTAGAGGTCCCACCTCTTTAACCTGCCAGTCCCACTGGCTCGGGCCTCCCAGGCCCAATCAAGATATTGTCTGCTTTGGAAGCTAGGTGGTGAGCCCAATCCTACCCCTCACGGTTTTACTTCCCTTATGGGACGTGTCTTGAAGGGAGAGGTATCCACAGTCTTATAAAGACTGTTTCGTGCCCTTCTCCAACCGATGTGGGATGTTACAATCCTCCCCCCTTGGGGCCCAGTGTCCTCGCTGGCACACTGATCCAGGTACTGGCTCTGATACCACTGTAACGGCCCAGTCCACCCGCATCCTCTTTGGCCCAGGGTTCACCTCCTCTCTCCCCCCTGGCCTCAAGGTTTTGTCGAAACGCGTCTTGAAGGGAGAGGTATCCACAGCCTTATAAAGACCGCTTCGTGCCCTTCTCCAACCGATGTGGGATGTTACCAAATGTGATTACCATAGGGGTTTCGGTAATTACCGATGAAACCTACGGTAATTTTTCCAGCAAGAACAAATTGATTACCGTAGGTTGTATCGGTAATTACCAAAGACCCTACGGTAATAAATTTTTTTTGGCAATTTAAGAACTTTTTCAGAATTTTTGGGATTTTTTCTCCTTAGGACCATTGAATAATATATATTTTGCATGTTGTTACATTTAACACACATTAGGGGACTTGTGGGGGCTAAAAAATTGGTAAAATGTGATAACCATAGGGGTTTCAGTAATTACCGATAAAACCAAGTGTAATTTTTCCAGCAACTACAAATTGATTGTCATAGGTTTCATCGATAATTACCAAATGCCCTACGGCAATCAAATTTTTGTGCCCATTTGAGAACGTTTTTAGAACTTTTGGGATTTTTTCTCTTTAGGATCATTGAAGAAAGTATATTTTGCATGTTGTTGCATTTAACATACATTAGGAGACCTGTGGGCGCTAAAAAATTGGTAAAATGTGATTACCACATGGGTTTCAGTAATTACAGATGAAACGTACGGTAATTGTTCCAGCAAGGACAGATTGATTACCCTAGGTTGCATGGGTAATTACCGAAGACCCTACAGTAATAAATTTTTTTTGGTGATTTGAGAATTTTTTCAGAATATTTGGGATTTTTTCTCCTTAGGATCGTTGAAGAATGTATATTTTTCATGTTGTTGCATTTAACACACTTTAGGAGACTTATGGGGGCTAAAAAATTGGTAAAATGTGATTACCACAAGGATTTCGGTAATTACCGATGAAACCTACAGTAATTTTTCCAGCAAGGACAAATTGATTACCGTAGGTTTCATCGGTAATTACCGAAGGTCCTGCGGTAATCAAATTTTTTTGCCAATTTGATAACGTTTCAGAATTTTTGGTGATTCTATTCATGCCTTCTCCAGCCTCCTTGATGCTGATTTTTAAAAAGAAACCTTGGCGAGCAATGTCAGAAACTTAAAAACACCCACAAATCCTAGTAGAACCGGAGCAAAAACACCATTTGCTAAAGACCCAGAATCTTCCAATCCACCATTCAAGTATTTCTGAAGCAACAGAGAAGAAACAACCACAAGTGAGAAGGTAAAAGCATTTCAATACTCGTAGAAATAAAGGCAAGATTGAATATGGGCATCGTCGAGCATTAACATGAAGATCTGAGCATCACTTTCTTCGAACTCAAACTTGTTGTCTTTAGATTTGGTTCTCTTTCTAATCTCAGCATTGGTTTTTGATGAGAACCCAAAAGCCAAATCGGAGGAGCCACAAAAGGTTTCCTTATATTAAATCTAAAATAAAGGACATACAACTTTTTTAAAATTTTTTTAAGGATGTAATGGATATTAAAGAACAAAAAAAAAAGTTAACCAATGAAAGGATATATATCATCATAACCCTTCTAAAAGGGACATTGGATCAAATTCTCCTATTTCAATATGCCCAAATAAAGGAAATTTGGCCTAACACCCCTTTTTTAAGCTGTCTAACGAATTCTACCCTTTTCTTTTTAATTTTTTTTTATTTACCCATTATTTTTTCATAATTCCAATTATACCCTTATCCATAAATTCCCTAAAAAACGCAGAACGCAAAGCCTAACAAAGGCCATATACACTCCGTTGAGGCAGAAACTTGAATACTTGGAAAGTTATTGTGAAGAGCTGAAGAGAGCTTTAAGAAAAGCCACACAAGCAAGGAATTCCCAGGTTACTAAATAGCTTGAAAATTTTTCAAAGAGAGGGAAATCCATTGATGGTCATACTGAGAATTCTATGCCTGTCAGCGAAGAAGTAATGGTTGAAGGTTTCTTGCAGATAGTATCAAAAGCAAGGCTATCAGTAAAACCATTCTGCAAGATCTTAGTCAGCTAGATTGAAGAAACTGATAATATGCTGATGGACAACTTCAATTCCCTTCTTTTACCATATAAACTTTCTCTAAATTCAAAGTATTCTAAGGCAGTTTTATAACATTTAGAAGCCATCATGAATCAGTCTCTTTACCAAGACTTTGAGAACTGTGTGTTTTAGAAAAATGGATCTCCAAAACTCCTAGACCCCCAACAAGATCTGATTCTAAACTTGAAGAAGAACACGGATGACGAATTTCATATTTTCTCTCTCCCTCTCTCCCTCTCTCTTTCACACATTCTGAAAAAAGAACAATGGCAAGTTTGAGAAAAAATCACGGAGAAAAAATCAAAAAGACATAAATTTGATTTTTCACGAGGGATGCTTTTTCACAGAGGGAGGAATTTTTTTTTTTTTAAGAGATTGTATGTGGGGGCTTTCTCTGGCAAAAAGAAAGAAAAAGAAAGCACAGGTGTAGAGACTCGGAGTTATCGGCTTATAAAGAGAAATTGTGAGATCCCACATCGGTTGGAAAGGAGAACGAAGCATGCCTTAAAAGAGGGTGTGGATACCTTTCCCTTGCGATGCGTTTTCATAAGGGAAAGTAAAACCGTGCAGGCTGGGCCCAAAGCGGACAATATCGTGATTGGACCTGGAAGCCCATGCCAGTGGGACTAGTAGGTAGGGGTTGTAAGAGGATTCCCCCTAACCATTGCAACACGTTTTGACAAAACCGTGCGGGCTAGGCCCAAAGTAGACAATATCGCATGCAGGTGGACTGGGCTGTTACAGATGGTATCAGAGCCAATACCCAGTCGGTGTGCTAGCGAGGACGCTGGGCCCCAAGGGGGGGATTGTGAGATCCCACATCGATTGGAAAAGGGAACGAAACATGCTTTAAAAGAGGGTGTGGATACCTTTCCCTTGCAACGCATTCCCATGAGGGAAAGTAAAACCGTGCGGGCTGGGCCTAAAGCGGACAATATAGTTATTGGGCCTGGAAGCCTGTGCCAGTGGGACTGGAAGGTAGGGGTTGTAAGAGGATTCCCCCTAACCATTGCGATGCGTTTTGACAAAACCATGCTGGCTAGGCCCAAAGCGGACAATATCGCATGCGGGTGGACTAGGCTGTTACAGAAAAGGAAAAAACAAAGTAGTTTTTTTATTTTATTAAGGGTAAAATAGGAAATAGAGGGTAGATAAAAATCTTGACAGAGAAAGGGTATATATCGTTAGCCTTTTACTTTGGTGGGTAATGGGCTATATTCCCCAATGATAAATCTATTGCGAAAGACAAAAAATGGGCACAGGGCCGGCTCAAGGTATAGGCCACTAAGGCTCACGCCTAGGGCCCTACAAAGAAAAAAGGGCATTCAAAAAATTTTTAAAGGGGGAATTTAGTCCAATACCCTTATTTTAGACACCTTAATGAAAAATACCCTCCCTCTTATAAATCTTTTTTATCTACCCACCCTTTTTTCATTATTCCAACCTTACCCTTACTCTATAAACCACGTACAATTTCTCTCTCTCTCTCTTATCAATATCCCACCTACCACATTTCATATCCAATTTCCCTCTTTCTTCTCATAGTTCTTTTTGATGTTGGATTCGAATGACGATCTTGACGCTGTGGAAGGAGGTTTTATGTTCAATTTCAGGCATCCAAATGGTGGACCATAACACACATGTCATTGATTCCGCAACAGTGGAGAGAGAGAGAGGAAGAGAGTTGTGGGGAGCTTTTGTGTGATTAGTTTGCTGATTTCTTTCTTCAACCACAAACTTGGAATCGAATTATGAAATCACTTGGACCACCAAGTTCATTAGCAGTGGCAGCTTCACCAAAGTCGCTTTACAGGTGATTACTCCTCTTTGATTCTCGTGTCTTTTTTTTTTCTTTGGAAAAATTAAAACATATGAAGTAGCAGAAATAGATTATTTTGCACCGCCTTTTTACTAAGTTTTTAGGGTGATTGTGTTTTGGTTTGTGAATAAAACTAAACTAACCAAGTTTGTAATTTTCATTTCCTAGATGAGCTCCTAAACGAGTCGGTGATAGTTGGGAGTGTTTTGCTGGACAAGCTTTAGTGTCTACGAGAATCTCAATCCAATAGTGATCGGAATGGCAATGTAAAAGATGTATCTTTGTTTGTGATGGCCGACACAGTGTACGGTAGCTGTTGCGTGGATGAGGTTGGAGCATCGCACATCAATGCTGATTATGTCGTGCACTACCGCCATGAGTGCTTCCGCCCATGAGTTCTCATTAATAATACCTTTGCTAAAGCCTTTTTTTTTAAAAAACAAACTATAATTATAGGATTGTTTGTTTCAAAGCCCAAAAAAAAAAAATAATGAGTTTTTGTACCAAACTCATAAGACATTAATTCAAGAAATTTTGTTTTAGTTGTAAATTGTTGTGTCTCAATCTGTTTGTGTTCTTTTCGGGCATAAAGATTAGGATTTGAAGCCAATGAAGCTTCTTTTTTTTTTTTTTTTTTTAACCTTTTGAACTTTTCTGTATATTATGCAACAATTAATTTTGGTTTCATAGTTTCAAAAGCCTCTTCTTTTTCATTATTGGCAGGACTACAACTCTTCCAACATTCTTTGTTTTTGGAAAAGCTTCAATTGGTGTGTCCAATTGTGTAAAACATTTATCAGATCATGCTGCGAGAAATGGCAAACCTATCTTGGTAAGATGGTTTACTAAAGACTTATAATTATGAACTTCTATGCTATACTAAATTTGCAATAAGCATGCTTTTTCTTTTTTTCTTTTTTTTTCACCTTTAGAAGGATTTGGTACTAAGATCATGTCGTTTCACATGCAGCCAAAACAAATTATCTCAGCTATCCAATCTCAACATAGTTCGTTCAATCTAAATGCAGGTTCCCTTTGGGCTAGAATATGCACATTTGATACAGCATATAAGAGATGAAGTGGTAGAAGCATGTATGAGTAGCTCTAGATTAGAAATACAATTTGCTGAAACTATGTCTTCTGACATGAATCCATCAGAATCTTGTAAGATCTCCAATGGGAACTTGGAAGTAGCTAGTGTCTTCTCTGATGATAAATGTATCAGGACTTAGCATTGGAGGCTTGGTTTGGGAATTATATGGGGAACACAAAATGGAGGACTACTTGTTTTTTTGGATTGGTTCTGAAAATGCTGCATTTGCAAGTGTTGTACTGACATTAAATGGTTGTGAAATAGGTATACATATAAATTACCAGGTTTTGTATGAAATTTATTGTGTATGCATGTAATATTGCTTGAGATATTTATTGTGTTATTTACTTTTCCTTTTGCCAAATTGCTTCTAGTATATGCAAGTCCTTGTGCTAGTTCTCTCTCTCTCTTTCTCTAAATTAATAAATCTTTCTTTAATTTTGGTATTATCGGTTTTAATCAGATATGATGCAAAGTCAAATTGCATGGTGACAGACTTATCTCAACAAAAAAGAATTCTTAAGCGTAGGCAAAGGATGTGAACATTGTTGGTATTCTGGTTGGAACTCTTGGTGTAGGTGTGTTCCTTTTGGCTCCTTTAATATTTCTCCTGTAGTAATTTACTCTGCATTTTTCATCTTTAGATAAGGCATGGCTTTTCACTGTCGTGGGATTCAAGTAAATTTTTAAGGATCTTATCATGCACAGCTTGCTAAAAGAAAACTTTGTTGAATGATTTATTTTTTCCCAATTCTGTAGTAATTTTTTTGGCATACATCATATATTTATTTATTTTTTTCTAATTTCCACCATCATAAGTTTAGCATATGTATGTATAATTCCACAACTATTGATGCAGCTGGCTACACATGATTAATCATATGAAAGAGCTTATCACAGCAGCACGTAAAAAAGCATATACCCTCGTCGTGAGAAGACCAATCCCTACAAAACTTGCCAACTCTCCTAAGGTAAACTTTGGTACATGCAAGTACTAAGACTATCATGTACCTTTTTGTTAGGGATTTAGAATATTTAAAAGTTTTAATAATAAATTTTCATTTGTTGTGTGACATTCTTAGCAGTTTAGCTACTTTTTTTCTTTCCACTTCTCATCCATGTATATATAATATACTTATCTCGAAGCCTCTTCTCTTGCAATATCCTTTGAATCTAAAGATTGTATTGTTCTTTATTGAATGAAGTTTAATGTTAACTGCTGATAGAGGAAGTGAATGGACTGGAGCTTATTGGAGTTGAGGTTCTCATATTAGAGTTGCTTTTGAAGTTTTTAAGCAATTTTATTTTCCATTTTTTGCATTGTGTATCTTGGGATTTCTTTTGGATGATAAAAATAAATTGTAGTCAATATAAGCAGGTAGTCCCTGAAACTTGTGCATCTGTTTATTTCTTAGACAAGTAGTCAATATACCCTTTTTGGAGGAAAAGCTTTTTATGAAAACAATAAAACTAAAAAATAAATAAATAAATAAAAAGATGTCTAAGCTTTTAGTGCACATACAGATGCAGGAGATATATCGGGTTTCTGGTTACTTCTTGGAGGGAGACGAAGTGACTAAGAAAAAGCAATTGTAAGTTCATTTTTTGCTTTTTGTTTTTTTTGTTTTTTTAGGTTGTTATGCAACATCTAACATTTGATTGAAATACTAGTTGAGATGTATTATGGCCTAAATATTGCCTGAAAGAGGAATGTAAAAGGACATAAACCGTATCAGACAACTTGTCAGTACACAGCTTGTGTATAATTCTATGTGTCTGCATGCAATGCTCTGCTTGTGCAGTTTCAAATACACACTAATCAAATAATGATGCAATGATTGCAGGCAAACACTTAAAATGACAGAGGTGACTGCAACCGATAAGCTGGAGAGTTTTCGTGCAGTAAAAAAGGTACTGTGAACTTCCAATGAAAATTCTATATGATAATAAGTGGTAATGGTTGAAAATTCTATATGATATCTATGAACTTCAAAAGAGGTATATTTGACATTGTCATTTATGCACATGAGTGGTAATGGTTCTTAAGTTGTATTGCATGGGCAAAACCTGCTTCTGAAGCAAGCATGGCAAATTTCACCATATAAAGATAAATAAAGTGTTTTCCAATTTAAAATGAACTTTGACATGGATATGCTAATTCCTACTTTAGCAACCACTTTCAAAAGCTAGCATGACATTCTATGCATAACGAATTCCAATATATCAAGAGAAATAAAGGGTTTTCCACTTTTAAAATGAACTTTGACATGGATATGTTAATTCCTACTTTATCAACTACTTTCAAATGTTCTTGTTAAAAAGTTATATAGTTGAAAACGCTATATTGCAACAAGTTCTAATCTATTTAAACCATGCTATACTGCATTAAGTGCTAATCTATTTTATTTTTCCTTTTTATTATCATTATTATTATTATATTTTTTCAAGTCTTGCAAAGTAATTTTGTTTGCTTCATTTTGCAAGTCCTCAAGGGTCATATTGCATTTGGGAATGCTCAATTTCCTAATGGAACCAATGGTATTTTATTTTATTTTTTAAATTATGTATTTCATTTTAAGTGAAATGTATTGACTATATTCTTGTAAGATTGTGTGATAGGAAAGTATATGTTCATTTTCCTATAGGCAATGCCCTAGATATTCTTGCTTGAGTTCCACTATAAAAAAATGGTCTTGATTATTGGCATGGTACAGGCCATGGAATTGGGTCTTACCTTCATGTTCATGAAGGCAAGTGTGTTTTACTACTTTCCTTTATTATTACTGGGTATGAGCTATTGCCTCAATTGTTAGATTTGAACTTTTATACTTCTTTATGGATACTCTAGGTATTTAATTATTTTCCTTGAAACTTGTAAGCTAAATATTGTAACTAACCGCAAATATTTCGTTTGATTTCATCCAGATATCAAATCGATCTCCATTATAGTAGAGGTGTCCCGTATGCTTTTAATGCTGTCACTAAAGTTTGGCATTATACCAATTGTGGTGCCAATTGGTGTTCGAGATTTTGACATTAATGGGGAACTTTGGGTCAAATTAGGATTGATACCAACAAAGCCTTTTGTAGGAGTTTTAATATTCTCTAGATTTGATCATAAAACACTTCTACATTTTTCTCTTGCTAATTCAGATTTAGTTTTTAGTTTTTCTACATGATTCTCATGTCAAGATGAAGTGTAAGGATCCAATTTCATTATTAACTTCTCTATATTGTTTGAGATGTGGAAAAGCAAGAAATAAGAATTATGAGAATTTAAATGGATGGTAATTGAGTTCTCAATATTGGCTCTCTAGTTTGGGTCCATTTGAACTTGTTTGAATGATATGCATTGAAATTTAGTTAGTTTTAAATTGGAGACTATTTCCAGCTTGAAAGCTCCTTCCAATCTCTTTTAAAATGTGGCTCCATGGTAGTATGTCCAAAAGAGAGTAGTTATCAGGGAATTAATTGTGCAGTTGTGGAAAATATTTAAATAAATGGATATAAAAGTGTTGAATAACTAGAACCATCTTCCATTTCTCATCCACCCTCATTTCTCATTAACTGGTGAATAAAGTGAAAAATATTTTGCATGTTGTTGCATTTAACACACATTAGGGAATTTGTGGGGGCAAAAAATTAATAAAATATGACAACCATTGGGGTTTCGGTAATTACCGATGAAACCTACAGTAATTTTTCCAGCAACTACAAATTGATTACCATAGGTTTCATTGGTAATTACCGAAGACCCTATGGTAATCAAATTTTTGTGCAAATTTGAGAACTTTTTCAGAACTTTTGGGATTTTTTCTCTTTAGGATCATTGAAGAATGTATATTTTGCATATTGTTGCATTTAACACACAATAGGGGACTTGTGGGGGCCAAAAAATTGGTAAAATGTGATTACCATAGGGGTTTTAGTAATTACTGATGAAACCTACGGTAATTTTTCAAGCAAGGACAAATTGATTACCGTAGGTTTCATCTGTAATTACCGAAGGCCCTATGGTAATCAAATTTTTGTGCCAATTTGAGAACTTTTTCAAAACTTTTGGGATTTTTTCTCTTTAGGATCATTGAAGAAAGTATATTTTGCATGTTGTTGCATTTAACACACAATAGGGGACTTGTGGGGGCCAAAAAATTGGTAAAATGTGATTACCATAGGGGTGTTAGTAATTACTGATGAAACCTACGGTAATGTTTCAAGCAAGGACAAATTGATTACCGTAGGTTTCATCGGTAATTACCGAAGGCCCTATGGTAATCAAATTTTTGTGCCAATTTGAGAACTTTTTCAAAACCTTTGGGATTTTTTCTCTTTAGGATCATTGAAGAAACTATATTTTGCATGTTGTTGCATTTAACACACATTAGGGGACTCGTGGGGGCCAAAAAATTCGTAAAATGTGATAACCATAGGGGTTTCGGTAATTTCCGATGAAACCTACGGTAATTTTTCCAGCAACCACAAATTGATTATCGTAGGTTTCATCGGTAATTACCGAAGGCTCTATGGTAATCAAATTTTTGTGCCTATTTAAGAACTTTTTCAGAACTTTTGGGGTTTTTTCTCTTTAGGATCATTGAAGAAAGTATATTTTGCATGTTGTTGCATTTAACACACATTAGGAGACTTGTGGGTGCCAAAAAATTGGTAAAATGTGATTACCACAGGGGTTTCGGTAATTACCGATGAAACCTACGGTAATTTTTCCAACAAGTACAAATTGATTACCGTAGGTTGCATCGGTAATTACCGAAGACCATATGGTAATAAATTGTTTTTGGCAATTTGAGAACTTTTTCAGAATTTTTGGATTTTTTCTCCTTAGGATCATTAAGGAATGTATATTTTGCATGTTGAATTTAGCACACATTAGGGGACTTGTGGCGGCCAAAAAATTCGTAAAATGTGATAACCATAGGGGTTTCGGTAATTATCGATAAAGCCTACAGTAATTGTTCCAGCAACTACAATTTGATTGTAATAGGTTTCATCGGTAATTAGCGAACGCCCTATGGTAATCAAATTTTTGTGCTCATTTGAGAACTTTTTTAGAACTTTTAGGATTTTTTCTCTTTAGGATCATTGGAAAAAGTATATTTTGCATGTTATTGCATTTAACACACATTAGGAGACTTGTGGGCGCTAAAAAATTGGTAAAATGTGATTGCCACAGAGGTTTCGGTAATTACCAACAAAACCTACGGTAATTTTTCCAGCAAGGACAAATTGATTACCGTAGGTTGCATCAGTAATTACCGAAAACCCTACGGTAATTAATGTTTTTGGCAATTTGAGAACTTTTTCTGAACTTTTGGATTTTTTTCTCCTTAGGATCATTGAAGAATGTATATTTTGCATGTTGTTGCATTGCACACACATTAGGGGACTTGTGGAGGCAAAAAAATTGGTAAACTGTGATTACCATAGGGGTTTCGATAATTACGGATGAAACCTATGGTAATTTTTCTAGTAAGGACAAATTGATTACCGTAGGTTTCATAGGTAATTATCGAATGTCCTACAATAATCAAATTTTTTTGCCAATTTGATAACGTTTTCAAAATTTTTAGTGATTCTATTCACAGCTTCTCCAGCCTCCTTGACACTGATTTTTCAAAAGAAACCTTGATGAGCAACGTTAGAAACTTAAAAACACCCACAAATTCTAGTAGAACCACCATAAAACCACCATTTGCTAAAGACCCAGATTCTTCCAATCCACCATTCAAGTATTTCTGAAGCAGCAGAGAAGAAACAACCACAAGTGAGAAGGTAAAAGCATTCCGATACTCGTAGAAATAAAGGCGGGATTGAAGATGGGCATCGTTGAGCATTAGCCTAAAGATCTGAGTATTGCTTTCTTCGAACTCAAACTTATTGTCTTTAGATTTGGTCCTCTTTCTAATCTCAGTATTGGTTTTTTATGAGAAACCAGAAGCCAAATCGGAGGAGCCACAAAATGTTTCCTTATATTATCTAAAATAAAGGACATACAGGTCTTTTAAAATTTTTGTAAGGATGTAATGGATATTAAAGGACAAAAAAAAAAAAAAAGTTGACCGATGAAGGGGTATATATCATCATAGCCCTTCTAAAAGGGACATTGGGCCAAATTCCCCTTTTTGAAATGATGCGAAACTGTTATCCCTATAGTCTCATCGAATTTTTCTTTTTGATAGAATATTTTATTTTTTGTGTTCGAAATCTCAATCACATGCCTTTCTTGCTTTAAAAAAAAAAAAAAAACATATTAAAATTGCTATATATGACTTTAAACATATATATATATATATATATATTAACATTTTTCATTTACTAAATAAGAGAGAATACTTTACATTGTAGATATAAACTTTTGACATTTTAAAATTCAACATTCATTTTAACTTATTATTTTTAACTTAGTTGTTACTAATACTTTTTTATCTTTGAGAAACAGAATCAATCAACTGTTACATTGTATTTATTAAAAAAAAAGAATTAAATAATTTATTTTCTATGTTTATTTCTTAAGCTATAAAATAATAATAAGTTAAAAACCTCCATATTAATAAGTTTTTCCACCTCCTATCACTCTTTTTTTCTTTTTATTTTACTCAAATTTCACATTTAAAAATTGTTAAATTTTATTATAAGTTTACATACTTGGATCCAAAGCACCACAAAGGAACATGATCTTATTTGTTATTATTTACTTAATAAATTTATATTCATTACTCATTCTCACAATAGTTTTTATTTTATTATTATTTTTTGCATGAATTCATATTTGCAGTTATTTTATAAGTTTTTTATTATAGTTCATGGCATTGAACTTTTGTTTTTTTAATGGAAGTTCATGGTATAGAGCTAATCAATTCTTTTTAGCACTCTTACATGGTTTTCTATTTTTATAAATTAAAAAAGATTTTATCATCGAAATTTGAATACAATATTTAATTGATAATTTTACATCTTAAAATAAAAAAATATAGATAGATAGACAAAAAAATTAAAATTAGTTTTAAAAATTTATTGTTATTTTTGCCTAGTGTCTCAGTAAGGGATAAAACGATTTTGAATGGGCAACACATATGGGGGGAAAAAACTGATTACCTTGATGGTTCTATAGATTGCTGAGGAGATCTTGCAGGACAAAACAAAAATGACTTCGGTGGAACTTGGATATGTTGAAGTCTACCTCCAGCATGTCTACAACCTTGCTCATTGGTGGTCGATCTAATGGATTTGTCTGGATGCACCAAAAGCTCACTAATAGCATCTTCCTTGCTATTTCTTTTTTTCCTTTCCTGTGACTCCCAAGACTCTTAAATCCTTACCCAATTCCATATCTTCATAAATCCAATTTGGAAAGTAAATTTCACTAGTTAAAACTAGAAATACAAACACTGTCTAAATCATCATTATTAAATGTCAACATCGAAAAAATCTACTATCAAAACTGGATAAATTCATTACTTATTTCGTTTTTCTAGGGGAAGTTGCCATGTAACTTACATCAAATTTCTTTTGAATGTTTCCTAGTCTTTGGATGTCTTTGCAAGCCACACCTAACAATCGCACCTATATGCAAGCAAACCAAGGATATTGCTAGCCCCACCCCAAAAATAAAGAAAAATCTGAAGAAGAAATTTTGGTCCGTTTAATGTCTTAATTAGTTCGCGAGAAACATAACCCTAAATGCACATAAATTATAGCTTACTTCTGTCGACCAACTATGTATTTTTTTTTTTTTTTTGGTGAATATACTTAATTAGTTTCTATCCAGCTAGAAGAAGACACAAATATATATATATATATATATATATAATATAAGAAAAGAGAAAGATTATATGTTTATATGGGAATCATTAGGGCATTTTAATCAACAATTAAACTATTACTTCTTATGATAAGGTGGGGTAATTTTTGCGGTAGGAGAGAGAGGAATCGAGTGCAATGCGGAAGAGAAGGGAAGGGCAATCGCGGGAAAAGAGTAGTGTATGGTTCTCTATTTGACAGAGTCGTACTGATTTTTGTTTGATTTTTCATTACATTATGGAACGAATAACTATGGTCCACTGGGACAGGCGTAGCAGGTTAGCCACAATTTGAAATTTTCCAGAGTCGTCGGTGATCGTCTTGTTTGAGGTCTTGAAAAGTGCTTTCAGCGAAACCACTTACCAAGGAAATTGCCACCCTGTTCACATAATATAAAATTATTTTCATCCAACATTGCCATGAATTATATAAATTATTCCCAGTAAAATATATATATATATATAAATATAAATATACATATATTTATATTTATATTTATATTGTACAAATGATAACATGACTATCACCATACCGAGTTTTTTTTATATACAGTGCAGTACATTAATAAATAGTCAACATGCAAGATTCAGCATAAATAATTACATGAGTCCCACCATATTGGTCTTTTTATATGCAGAGAAATATATTAACAAATAGTCAACATGCAAGATTCAGCTATGGGCTTCTCACAAAGTCTAGCCTCTTTTGCCACATAAACACATACTATTATAGAAGGGGTTAAAGCTAATACGTTTGAAAAAAAAAAAAAAAAAAAAAGCACTTTAGCAGCATAGCTATTGTGCCACTAAATGTAAAAATTTCTTTGCTAAACTCATTTAATGCCAAAAAAACGTTCGTCAAAAGTTCGTAGCATCTTCATAACTGATCATAACATTTTAATGACAAAGCGTATATTAATCACAGAGTGGCATTCATTTGGTGACACAAATATTTATCACAGAACCTATTATCTTATCACTCAATTTGAAATTTCGTGGCTGATTAGGGTGTAGTCTCCCGTCAAACCATTGGAATTAGTTACATATACCTATTTTTTTGCTCAAAAAATTCAGTGACAAAAGTAAGGCTCTAGCAGCACGCTTGATGCCACTTTTAAGTGCAAAATATAACCAGTAACAAATTTAAAATAACACTTCAAGAATTGCAATTTAAAATGAACAATATTTTATTACCACCAAAACATTAAAATTCCAATATCAAATGCACTGCACAGTATCAAAGACAATAGCCGCACACTAAAAATGGGGGGTGGGGGGTGGGGAGTGGGGGACGCATTGTTTAGTGGGAAAAAAATTGCATTACAGTTGCCTAGTCTCAACCATCTTTAGAGAATTAAAGTTATGCTCAACGTGCAAAGTGTCCAAAATCCAATGCTCCTACTGTAGTAGCTGGAACACAAATGACCTGGCAAGTAATAGGCAAAAGAGAACGGAGAAGCTATCAGAGAATTCTCCACTTGCAATGGGGAAAAAAAAAAAAAAAGTAATGCTACATGCAGTTTATTATTGGAAAGTTCAATGAAAAAAGAACCATGCAACTTCAGATGTCATGAGATGCACGTCATTCGCAAGCCTAAGCAAGAACTTGTAAAATCACAAGAAAAGAACTATATATGCAATATATGGGGACCTTTTTGAATTAGATATAGCACCAGAATATTTCTTCCTCCCCATATATAGTCAATTTTACAAACCACGTGTACGTGGAATGGAGGTTTTCAGTGCTTTAGCAGCAACTAATCTGGGAGCAAGGGATGTGGAACATAAAAAACATGACTGTCTAATTTCATAGACAACATAATTGTAAACAACGACATGATTGTACAATTCTCTAATTCTATTGATGGAAAACTTTTACCAGGTAGAGCAATACACAATCATAATTTTATCAATTTAGCTTCCATTAGATGAAAAGCTTACCTTCATTAGATGCTATAGTTTACTCGATTAGTAGCTGAAAGAGTGCATGTTCCTGCAAATAATCAAATTATATCAAATAACTAATGATGACACTAATTATTTATTGCTTGTTGCTATTGACATTGTTGTGGGAAATGGATCGGGTATCTGGTTGCTTATGGTATAGGTTGTGCATATAAATACACAAATAGATAAAAGATATGTTTGTCTCAATAATGTATATATATGTGCATATAAATACACAAATAGACAAAAGATATGTTTGTCTCAATCTAGGATACAAATAGATATCTATCCCAGATGTCCTTGAAGAGTCATAATATAGATGGATGTTATTGCATACAACGATGTGATCGGTATTCTTTGGGAAAAGATAAACAGATTTTAAGAAGCATCACTTCCCTGGTAGTCCAGAATGGAAAAGGCACCAAAACAATACTTGATAGTCCATAGTGGAAAAGGCACCAAAATACCAGAAATGTATTCAAAAGGAAACTAAACCAGCTGGGCCGGTATCTTTAATTTGGGCTGTGGGTGGTGATGGAAGAAGAAGAAGAAATGGAGGCGATGATGAGGAAAGGCTGGAATTCATTTCCAGTTGTAAAGGTTAAGGTGGAGAAAATGAATTCTTTTCGTGAATTAAAAATGAGTGGTGGATCGTAGAAAGATTTGACATTTAGTTGACTCGAACGAATTCATAATGGCGCCTCCGCTACTCTGTTTTTCACTTTTACTTATTTGTTTTGCTTTCTCTCTCCAACGTGGTTTATAATTACAGCAAAAACTATAAAGATCACCGTACTTTGGTCTTCATATCAATATGCTCTTTAATTTTTATTTTTATAGCTGAATTGCAACATAAAAGTCAAATCGGTTCCTCCTTTAAAATATCATGGTCTCAATTAAAAGGAAAAAAGTTTAATTTCCGTTGCCGTAGTTAAATTAAATTGGTTCAAACTAAAGGTACTAAGATTGTAGTGCTAGATCCAAAATCTTATCACGACATGTGACCACAGTAACATACTGTCTAAATCAACAGTATTATTGAATGTCAATATCTAAGTGCTTATTTGATTTTTCCAATGGAAGCTGCCAAGTAAATTAAATCAAGTCTTTAATATGAAGTTTCTAAGTCTTCGGATATTTTGCTACAAGTCTCCAGCTAGTTTCACCAGCCCGTTGCATCCTATTCTATCTACATGCAAGTAAAAATGATTTTCCACGCACCCAACTCGAGTGTAACTTTCCTTTGTATACAAGAAAAAACAAAACACAAAAATAAAATAAAATAAAATAAAATAAAAAGTTGCGTTGATTTGTTTTCAAAAACTCTAAAAAGTAATGGAAAAACAATTTCTTTAATATATAGACTTTTGCTTATCTACGGGAGCCCCTGACTTCACACATGTCGAATACCAGATATTCAAACACAATTCCAACAAAGATGTTTCAAATTCCGTTGAGTTTTCAACAAATTAAACTCAATATAATTTGCTCACTTAAATGACTTGGTTGACTTTGAACGAATTCATAATAGCTCGTCCAGTACTCTGTTTTTTCTTTTCCCTTTCTTTTTTTTTTTTTATTTTTTTTTTTTCCCTACTCTGATGCAGCAATAATTTTATCTAAAATTGTAAGGATAACTATACATTAGCCTTTGCATGAATTTGCTTACCAATTGATATTATTATGCAGCAAAACTGCTGAATTACAACACTATGTTAAAACTAGAAGGTACTAAAATTGTATTAAACTTAAAATCTTAAAACAAACATACAAACACTGTCTAAATCATCATTATTAAATGTAACATCGTAAAAATTTATAGTCAAAACTAGATAAATTCATTACTTATTTCTTTTTTCTTGGGGAAGTTGCCATGTAACTTACATCAAATTTCTTTTGAATGTTTCCTAGTCTTTGGATGTCTTTGCAAGCCACACCTAACAATCGCACCTATATGCAAGCAAACCAAGGATATTGCTGGCCCCACCCCAAAAATAAAATAAAAAAATAATAAAGTAATAAAAAAAATAAATAAAGAAAATCAACAGTACCTGTGGAAATTTCCAATTTGCCAAGGGTCTGTTTTTAGATGTTCAACTTATACGAGATATAGCCACGAAAGCTACATCAACCGGGATCGACATTCAAATTCATTTGTCATCCCCGCGATATGGAAGTGAAAGAAACCAAACATAAGGTTGAACCTAAAGCATCATAAATCTATTACAAAAGAATGAAAATGGTTATTATGATGATTCTGTGGATTGTTGAGGGGATCTTTCCGGAGAAAACAAGAACGGCTTTGGTGGAATCTGGACATGTTGAAGGTCTCCTTCCAGCATATCTACAACCTTACTCATTGGTGGTCGATCTGATGGATTTGTCTGAATGCACCAAAAGCTCACTAACAGCATCTTCCTTGCTATTTCTTTTTCTTCCTCTGTTGTGACTCCCAAGACTCTTAAATCTTTACCCAAATCCACATCTTCACAAATCCAAAAAGGAAAGTAAATTTCGCTAGTATGAGAAACTCTAGGATCAATATTCCTTCTTCCTCCAACCATTTCAAGAACCAACATTCCATAACTATAAACATCAGATTTATGAGACACTCCACCAAAATTCCGACTGAAGACCTCCGGTGATATATACCCTGCAGTTCCTCTGGCACCCATCATTGACACAATACTCTCCTTGTTTAACCATAATTTGGCCAGACCAAAATCTGATATTTTTGGACAAAAATCTTTATCCAAAAGAATGTTTTGAGGCTTTATGTCAAAATGCAAAATCCTTGTGTTACAACCACGATGCAAATATTCTAGTCCTCGTGCAACGCCAAGAGCAATTTCATACAATGTTTTCCAATTTAAGCATCGGGTTGTATTCCCATCTTCTTGATTAAATATGAATTTATCAAGTGAACCATTGGACATAAAATCATAAATCAAGGCTCTCTTGTTCCTCTCATAACAGAATCCAACAAGAGTAACTATATTAACATGAGAAGTTCTACCCATACTAGCAACTTCATTAATAAAATCTTCTCCATTATGCTTGGACTCTTTTAGGACTTTCACTGCAACAAGGCGACCATCAGGTAGTGTTCCTTTGTACACACAACCAAATCCTCCTTTCCCAATCACGTTCGTAAATGAGTTTGTCATTTTCTTGACGTGTGAATGAGTGTATCGCTTTGGAGCAAATGAAGTATAATTCCTTATAAATGCCTCCACATCAAACTCCTCTGTTTTTTCTTTATTCCAAAAGATAATTGCTTCTCTCTTGTAGATAGACAGAAATATTACAAAAATTATCAGAAGCCCTACCACAGCTGCTGAAATGCCTATATTCAAAACAGTATTTAAGTTGTATATTTAGTTTGTTAAGCTGTGGCAAAAAAAAAGAAACAGAGTATGGCGACATTTTACCTATGATCAAATTACGGTTAGGAGAAGATTCTGCAACAGCAAGAGAAGGTCAGACTAAAAACAAGCTCATAATTAGAAAACAAATTTGAGCTAAAGTACATAAACTAATGCTTAGTCATTAGTTTCCATCTTCTTGTAAACCTGCCATCATAAGCAGAGTATATCATGTTATATAATCGAGTGAGTTATTGCTTTTTAATACCCTCTAATTTGGAGAAATATTTTCTAACATCAAGTTTAAAATGTTGCAATTTAAAGCTCTTGAGTTTCAATTTATTGTATTTTTGTTAATTTTTTTTTTTTCCCCCTAATTGCAGGCAATGGTCAAAAAGTACTAAAATGCAAAATTTTGAAACTCGAGAGTTTTAGTTGCAACAAATTGAACCGAAAAGGCCTAAATAATTGCAACAAATTCGATGAAATTGCATATTAATATTGATCACCTGAGAATTTAGAATTACATGAAATAGAGTTGTCAACCACCTTTTGCTAAGGCTCCAACTGGACCAAAAATGCAACAGAGTAAAAACTTTAAGTTCAAATTAATGTTTTAAATTTGAGACCTGAAATTGCATCCTTCTCAATTTTTTTTTTTTTTTTTTTGATCATATCCTTCTCAAAATTAAAGTATACCAAAATGAAATAAACCTACAGATTGAATCTTAAATTAAAATAAATTAAAATCTTTTGATAATTTTCAATTTTGTATATGTTCATTATTTCTTACCATAATAATGATAAGAGCAAAACAAAAATAATAATAACTAATAAAATCCTTTGAGATGATGAGGGGATATTCGATCTTTCCACAATGAGGCCACTTGGCTACTTTAAAGTAACAACTTGCAATCATAAAGAACTCATCAAAAAAATAAAAATAAATAAAAAACTAGAAACAGTTAAGAGTTACCTAAGATATTATAATGGGATTCCTTCAAAAATTAAATAAATAAAGCCATTACAGCGGGAATAGAAAGAAAAACACATAGCAGTAGAATTAGAAAAGTAAAATATGGAATAGTGGAAAACCCAGGACCGGACCAAGTCAACTAGTCAAGGACATTAAGGAAGGTCGAAAGTGGGTGCGGTAAACCTTACGTAGTAAGGTCTGTTTGGGGATTAATTCCGCTTATAGGCCTATCTCCAAATCAGCTGCAAACCATTGAATCGTTGATGTTATCTTGCTTGCTTGCTTATATTCCAAAATAGTATCAATACGATTCAATCCAGCAGCAGTAATTAATTTCGTCTATAAGACAGAGAATTTAAAGTAGTCTCTCATCTAATTTTAATTTTTTATCTTTAGTAAAAAAATATATATTCATCCAACACAATTTGCTCTCTCTTTTTTATATGTTAAATATATATATATATATTTTTTTTTAATAACAAATAACCACCAAAAAAAAAAAAACTCTAAAATCTAATTCCCTCAAATCGATTACTCTTTGATTAATTTCTAAATAATCCTTTTTTTTTTTCAACCAAAAAAAAAAAAAAAAAAGGGGGGGGGGGGGGGGGGGGGGGGGGGGGAAAGATAAGAAAAAGCATACCTGGGCTGCCGCCTAGAGATTGATAGCAGGTGAATTCATTTGAAGTAGTACTGAAGCCGCAGCGATTAGTACTGTTTTGGGTTAGGCATCTATCGCACTGAGCTTTAATAGTGGCATTCCACGACGACCGAAACCCAGTACTCACCGCCGTTATCACATTCGCTATTGGTAGAGCAGTCATAGTCGCCGATTGTAAAAGGATGGCTTGTGTTTTGAAAACAGGGACCAAAACATTTTGTGCACAACTTCCAAGGAGAATCTCAATTACATTAGCTCCAGGTGGAAGGTTACGATATGAAGCTATTTGGGCTTGTGTGAAATAGTAATTAATAGATGGACTGCAATTGAAATGGTTTGGCAAAGTGGCACCCAATTGGGAATTGCAGGAATAGAACAGCCTCAGGTCTTCAGTATCTGAGGTATTGGTGAATAAACCGCTCTGTTGTATGGTAGTGTTTTTGGGCTGTGTTTGACCATCAAGACAAACATCGGTCCGGTATTCATTCCTCACAGCGTCCATGGTACCCGCATCTTCATCGATTTTAAGAACTCGATAATCCTCAGAAAAGATTGAGAGCAGTGTCACGTTGGCAGCGGGGCAGGTCAACCGGAAATCAGGGTAGCCACAGTGTTTCGGTCGATTGGATCTCCAGAAGGGATAACCTACCCGGATACTTCCGCATTCAAAGAGTCTGCCACAGTCGTCGTATTCGTTCGCGGACGAAGATGGTGGACCATGTATTGACAAGATCACTGCAACAACCAGAAGAAGCAGGAGGTGGCTTCTGGTGGGAATTAAGGGATGCATTTTGTGTTATGAGAGATAAGAGAAAAAGATATGTAGCAACCAAATAATAAAAATACAACTTTTTCTACTAAAATTATCAAACTATTAGTAATTTTGTATTAAATTTTAGTCCATTTTTCAACATATGTACACTGTATCTAACTCTAACTATTTCCGTTGAATTTTAAAAAAAATAATAATAATTTCTTCATATCACCTTTTAACTTTTTAATTATTTAGTAGAAAGTTTATATATAAATTTTGGATTATCACATATATTTTTTTACATTTTCTTGTATAAATTCTGGTCAAATATACTGATTTGTCTAACAAAACTTACATATCCACAGGATTAAGACATGGAACTTTCCCCCCCCCCCCCCCCCCCCCCCCCCTTCGAAATGCATAATTTTGGTTTCAGGGTCTCAAACATGGTCAAATATGGACGCCGTTCATATATTAATCAGAAAAAGGAACATGCTAAAAGTCTTATTGCATACGCTTTTATGATTATAAAAATTAACAAGGAGACATTTTTGGAAGGATGGGGATGCATCTTGTGAGACCAAAAGAAAGTCCTCCCAACGTAAAGGCCATTGCATTGGATACACTTTTATGATTATCCAGTTGAAATGTCATTTCTCCCAAACTGTTTTCTATAATGTACCAAAAGTCGGCAAAATATTTATAAATTTTGGGTTAAATTATAATTAATTGGTCTGCTTTTCCAACGAAGATGTTTCAAATTCCGTTGAGTTTTCAACAAATTAAACTCAATATAATTTTTTCGCTTAAACGACATGGTTGACTTGAACGAATTCATAATAGCGAGTCCAGTACTCTGTTTGTTTCTTTTCCCTTTATTGATTTTTTTTTTTTTTCTAGTCTGATGCGGCAATAATTTTATCTAAAATTGGAAAGATAACTGTACATTAGCCTTTGTATGAATTTGCTTACTAATTGATATTATTTTGCAGCAAAACTCCTGAACTACAACACGATGTTAAAACTAGAAGGTACTAAAATTGTACTAAATCCAAAATCTTAAGATAAACATACAAACACTGTCTAAATCATCATTATTAAATGTCAACATCCTAAAATTTATAATCAAAACTAGATAAATTCATTAATTATTTCGTTTTTCTAGGGGAAGTTACCATGTAACTTACATCAAATTTCTTTTGAATGTTTCCTAGTCTTTGGATGTCTTTGCAACGAGTCTTCGAGCCACACATAACAATCGCACCTATATGCAAGGCCCCACCCCCCAAAAAAAATCAAAAATACTATTTGAAATTTCCAATTTGCCAAGGGTCTGTACAAAAAATTTTAGATGTCCAGCTTATACGAGATGTAGCCCTCAAAGCTAGATCAAGCGGGATCAACATTCAAATTCATTTGCCATCTCCGGGATATGGAACTGAAAGAAACCAAACATAAGGCTGACCCTAAAGCATGATAAATCTATTACAAAAGAAAGAAAATGGGCAACACATAGGAAAAGAAAATAACTAATAAATTATTATGATGATTCTGTGGATTGTTGAGGGGATCTTGCTGGAGAAAACAAGAATGGCTTTGGTAGAATCTGGACATGTTGAAGGTCTCCTTCTAGCATATCTACAACCTTACTCATTGGTGGTCGATCTGATGGATTTGTCTGAATGCACCAAAAGCTCACTAATAGCATCTTCCTTGCTATTTCTTTTTCTTCCTCTGTTGTGACTCCCAAGACTCTTAAATCTTTACCCAATTCCACATCTTCATAAATCCAATAAGGAAAGTAAATTTCACTAGTATGAGAAGGTCTAGGATCAATATTCCTTCTTCCTCCAACCATTTCAAGAACCAACATTCCATAACTATAAACATCAGATTTATGAGACACACCACCAAAATTCCGACTGAATACTTCCGGTGCTATATACCCTGCAGTTCCTCTGGCACCCATCATTGATACAATACTCTCCTTGTTTAACCATAATTTGGCTAGACCAAAATCTGATATTTTTGGACAAAAATTTTCATCCAAAAGAATGTTTTGAGGCTTTATGTCGACATGCAAAATCCTTGTGTTACAGCCACGATGCAAGCATTCTAGTCCTCGTGCAACACCAAGAGCAATTTCATACAATGTATTCCATTCTAGGCTCCTGGTTGTACTCCCATCTTCTTGATTAAATATGAATTTATCAAGTGAACCATTAGGCATTAACTCATAAATCAAGGCTTTCTTATTCCTCTCATAATAAAACCCAAGAAGATTGACCATGTTAATATGAGAAGTTCTACCAATGCTAGCAACTTCACTTATAAAATCTTCTCCATTGCTTTTGGAATATTTTAGAAGTTTCACTGCAACAAGGCGACCATCAGGTAGTGTTCCTTTGTATACACAACCATGTCCTCCTTTCCCTATTATTTCTGCAAATGAGTTTGTCATTTTCTTGACCTATGAATATCTGTATTGCTTTGGTGCAAATGAACTATAATTCCTCATAAATGGCTCCACATCAAAATCCTCTCTATTGTCTCTCTTCCAAAATATCATTGCTTCTCTCTTATAGCTATATAGAATTATAGCAAAAACTATCAAAACTCCAACCGCAGACGCTGAAATGCCTAGATTCAAAAAAGATATATTTTTAAGTTATACAATATATTTCCTTTTACCGTTGAAAAATAAGAAAAAGAGCATGGTGTTACTTAACCTATGACCAAATTGCGCTTTGAAGATGATTCAGCTGCTGCTGCAAGAAAAAGATAAAATTAAAATTTAGCAAATTAGATAAATAGAAAATGAATTTGAGGTACCGTTGTAACTCCCTTAGTCATTAGGTTCCATTTTTTTATATATCTCTGTCTTTCTAAACAGAGGAGATATCGTGTTATATAATTGAAGTATGCGTCTATGTTAGTTTAATCATGTAATGTTGGTTCCATATTTCCAAGAGGCTTTAAATCCTCTTCTATGTTTTTGCTCAACTTTTCAATTAAGCCACTCATTCATATTTTCATTTTAATCCAAGGGACAAAAATAATGGCATATAATCATTATGTAATTGACACTTACTAATATAAACTCAAAAATGTTTAGGTGGTAAACTCTCTTGGCATAGTGCTAGGGACCTACAGATCAAATCTTTTCACATAAATAACCAACCTGTGTTCGGATGGCAGACGAATACATCTGAGAAAATAGATAAACAACTAAACCTTTATAAACGTCATTTTATTGACATGAATAAGTGTATCGACATTGGGGCAAATGAAGTACTAGTATAATTCCTTATAAATGCCTCCACATCAAAATCCTCTCTATTTTTTTCTTCCAAAAGATCATTGTTTTTCTCTTATAGATAAACAGAATTATAGCAAAAATTAGCACAGCTCCAACCACAGCCGCTGGAATGCCTACATTCAAAAAAGTGTTTAAGTTGTATATATATATATATATTATATATATTGTTAAACTATCACAAAATAAGAAAAAGAGTGGCGACATTTTAACTATGATTAAATCATGGTTAGGAGAAGATTCTGCAACAGCAAGAGAAGGTCAGACTAAAAATAAGTTCATAATTAGAAAATGAATTTTAGCTAAAGTACTTAAACTAATGATTAGTCATTAGTTTTCATCTTCTTGTAAACCTATCTTTATAAGCATAGTATATATCATGTTGTATAATTGATTGAGTTATTGCACTTTAATACTCTCTAGTTCAAAGAAGCAAAATGTAATTTGTCATCAATGGTAAATAATCATTGGTGAGACCTACATGCCAAATGGCTACCATTAAAAGGTTTACTCTTAGAATTTTAATATTAAAAATAATAAAATTAAATATTTCAATTGAAATTTGTCACACGTAATTATCATCAATGATAACAAATAGTAAAACTTTTTGGAAAAGTATTTTTGAGCATCAAGTTTAAAATGTTGCTATTTAAAGTTTTGAATTTCAATTTATTGCATTTTCGTTAATTAAGATTTTTCTTTCCTAATTGCAGGCAATGATAAGAAAATATTAAAATGTAAATTTCCAAAACTCTGGAGAATCTTAATTTGCAACAAATTGACCCTAAAAGGTTTAAATAATGACAACAAATCATATAAGATTGCATTTTAATATTTATCATTTGAGAATTTAGAATTACATGAAATAGAGTTGTCAACCACCTTTTGCGAAGGCTCAAATTGGACCAAAATGCAACATGTTAAAAACTTAGGCTACGTTTAATATACAGATTACATATTTCTTTAAAAATAAAAATAGTTATTCATAGGAATAGAATATGGGAAAAAGATTCATAATTCCTATTTATATATTTGATAAAAATATCGACTTGAAATTAAGGTTTAGAAATTATAAATATTTTTTTTCAAAAAATTTAAATTTGCTACTTATTTATATATTTTTAGTATGTGATAATCAATTTAAATTTAAATATAATAAGGATATTTTAAAATTTATCCAAATTAAAATATAAAAATAAAAATTCTGAGATTTTAATAAGGAATTATTATTCCTTTAAATGAAAGCATATCAATTTTTATGAAATAGTTATTGCTAAATTCAAAAACTTACCAAAATATAGAAAAAATAAAATCTATGGAATAGAAATTCTATTTCTATGTTTATTTTATAAACTAAACATGCCCTTAACGTTTAAATTATAGAGTGTTTGAAAGAGATCTTTGAGCCAAATTTAAATGTGTTTTATATCCAAACATTTTACTGCTTATTTATTAAATATTTATTTACAAAAATACTATATAAAATAAGTGCTATAAAAAAATAAGTGTTTATGACAAAAACACATCCAAATACACCCGTAAAGTTTAAAATTTGAGACCTGAAATTGCATCCTTCTCAAAATTAAAATATACAAAATGAAATAAACCTTTAGATTGAGTTTTAAATTAAAATAAATTAAAAGCTTGAGATAATTTTCAATTTTGTAGGTTTATTATTTCTTACCATAATAATGATGCGCCCAAAAAAGAGATGATATGAAATAATAAAATCCTTTGAGATGGTGAAGGGAATCCTATCATTCCATAAGGAAGCCACTTGGCTATTTTAGGTAACAACTAGAAAGTATAAAGAATTCAACAAAAAAATAAAGAAAGAAAGAAAAGATAAGAAAACTAGAAACTTTAAAGAGTTAGATAAGACATTATGGTGGGATTCCTTCAAAAATTAAAAATAATAATAAATAAATAAATAAATAAAAGCCATTATAGTGGGAAGAGAAGGAAAAAATACACAGCATTAGAAATTAGAAAAGTGAAAGCTGGAATAAAATAAAACCCAGGACAGGACCAAGTCAACTAGTCAAGTCAAGGACATTAATGAAGGTCGGTGCAGTCGACCTTACGCAATAAGGTCTTTTTGGGGATTAACTCCGTTTCTAGGTATATCTCCAAATCAGCTGCAGACCATTGAAGTTATCTTAGCTTAGCTCATAATCCGAATAGTGTCAATGTGATTCAATCCAGCAGGAGTAATACTAATTTGGTTTATAAGACATGAAACTTACAGTAGTTTCTCATCTAATTTTATTATCTTTTATTATATGTGAAATCTTTTTCTTTTTCTTTTTAATAACAAATAAGAATAACTACCACCTGATCTCTCACATCTCTCACATTCAACCTGATCACCACCATTTTACCACCTCAATTCAAAACCTTCATCAAAAGCATCGCTGATAGTCTTATTCCTAGCTTCAACACCCTGAGCCGCCTATTCAAACACCGGAACAAAAACACTGCTATTACAACTCCCACCTTCCGGATCAATCCTAATCTCTCTTTTGGCTACATACACCCCCTATTCCCACCCTGTCCACTATTGATGTAATGTAATTTCATTTAAAAATATTAACAAATAAATAAATAAATAATTAACAGAAAATGAAAATACAAGTTTTCTAACATAAAGTGGAAATTGATCTATGATTGAATGGTAATGGAGATCAAGAAATAATAATAAAAAAATAAAAGGGAATAGAAGATATGCATCCTAATATATTAATGCGTATATTTTTAACCCCATACCCATTTTGCCCGAAAAAATAAATAAATAATATTACCCTCCTACTTAAGTTAGGAATAATATAACTAATATTAAAAATATATATAAAGCCAACTTTAGACCCAACCATGGAGAAGCTCCTTCTTACTGATTTGGCAAGCCAATCTGCAGCTGTGCTCGGTTCTTTTGAGATACAGAACCTCCTGGGAATTTCTTAACCTAGACCAAAATTCCTTGATATCCTCAATAATGTCCCACAGAGGTTTCCTTGGATGGCAAACCAACCTCAGCATCAAAGAAATCGACTCTACAACAGATAAAAAGAACGTGACTTGAAGATTTGCTGGCTTTGCCAGAATTTGTCCTCATAAGTAGAGTTGCAGCCCAGTAAACTCAAGCACAGAGTGAAATTCAACTTAAACGACCAAAAGACAAGGACTTTTTAACTGCAAGTGGTTCATGAGGCTGAATTTTACATAAGAATATAAATGCAAGATTTCCCCTGGTCTCTAAATATACATTGAAATGGAAAAATAAAATTTTTATGTGAAGAAACACACTCTGAGATGATCTATTCCATTTAGAAATGATACATCATTAAATATGAGGCAGAGAAATAGAATAGATTACCTCCTCAATTATAAGCGTGGATAATTTATTTTTAAATGTTCCGTGTAATAACAAATCACCAAACTAAACCCTTTCTTCTCCTAAACCTGTCAACTCGGTCAGTGCTCATCCGGGACTTTTCAGGCTTGTTTGACTTTTTAGTCTTCTCAAGTCGACTATCTAAACTGTTTCTAGAAACTTCTGGAAGGTCAGTACCCAACTCGAATGTATCTGAGGTTCCAGACTCCGACTGCTTGCTCTGATTGTCAGATTCTACCGTACTCTTTTTCAGACCATTTGTGCCACCCGGTTTTGATTTGCCAAGGGTCTGTACAAATTTCTTTAGTTGTTTAAGGAATTCTGGGTAAAGCTCAAGATTACAGTGTCCACCCCCGCTAATCCATAAAGGTTCGTACTTTTCATTGCAAAGCTCCCAAAGCTGCTTTCCGTGAGACCAATCTACAACTTCATCAGATGTCCCCTGATATGGAACCAAAAGAAATCTATTACACATTTCCATTGGTAATGTTATCAAAACAAATACAATATCTGAAAATTTCAAGATTGCAATGAGGTCGGGGTAAATGAGCGAACTGGCAGTAACAATATCATAAATTAAAGCTAACTACTGTACCTTATTCTAGTGCTTTTGCTTATACATAAAACTTGATTGATCTAAGTCACCAGATAATTGCTAATTAAGTACAGATTATCCATACATTTAGAATAGCTTGCAGAATCCCTTAGACAAATCACCACCATATGTGGTTTTAGGTAAGATTAGTATGAAATCCCGCTTAAGATTGTTATCTCACTCAAAATTCTAGGAAACTGTTCTGTGATGTCCTTTTTTGATCGATTATACTTTCTTATCAGTGATTTATTTTCCAAAATATCGGATCTGTGCTTTCCTAAAATTCATGTGGATATTTCCTCTGAGGCTGCAAAATTTCTCTCAGATCATAGAAGGAGAGAGAGAGAGAGAGAGAGAGATGATGGGGACGAAAACTGAAAAATCGTAACAAAGGAGACATTACTTACATGTATAACCAGAACAGGACAGCTCACCATACTGATTTTGTCAATGTTCTGGAATAGTTAAGAAAAGAAATATAATTAGATCATCCATGTTTATCAAAAGTTGCATGTAGAGTAGAAACTTCAGAATATACTACCTTGTAAATGTCAAACCAGAATGTCCGCTTGACGGGGTACAACACCCTAAGGCCAGACAAAATTGGACTATGTAAAACAACGCCTCTCAAGGTGGTTAAACGTGATGCAAGATCAACTGTTGGACCACTACCAACAGACTGACCATATAATATTAATTGTTCATCTTTAACCCCATACTGCTCCTTGAGGCATTTATATGCTGCATCAATGTCTGCATATGTATTGCATTCTGTTGGCTATTTCAGAGAGAAAAAAAATTGATTGTTAGTTCTAAGCAATGTTAATTAAAGGAAAACAGTTCTTGAATAATTTCTACAAGAAATCTCCCAAATAAAAAATTTGATGCTTAAATAAGCCTAATCAAGGACATTCCATTTTGTCTTGAAATACATCTAAAATTCACTTGGAATTGGAAACTTAAACAGTGATATAGTCAATATGCCACAGATAGTGACACTGGTCATACACCTAATGACATCTGTTAAAACTCAAAATTTGATTTATGACATCCACGCATTGAAATGACGGCCATATTTACCTAATATAGATAATTTCCATCTGTCTAAGAAAAAGATATCTAAAATAAAAATCCAAATAAATAAACTTGTTAAACATATAATATTATTTTTTATTTTATTATAAATGTTGGAGCCAGGCATCTAACCTTTCCAGTAGATTGTCCATAGCCAGAGTAGTCATACCTACAAATGAATATAAATAAACACAATGAAACCAATTCGACAAAGGTAATAAACTATGAAACATTAAAGAACGAGAGTAATATATAAATACTAGACATGTTTTTATGCATGCAAGAATGAAAATAAATAAATAAATCCAAGTTCATGAAAACATTATTTTTGTGTTTCAACATGTCAGAACTTATTAATAAATTCAGCTTTCCTCATCAAACAAGAACTGAAGTGATACATTTTTAAGCTTCATATAATACTAATAGAGAACTCTTATTTACTGCTTAGAAAGTGATTAATAAGGATGACATGGAATCATAAAGAAAGATACTAACAAGAAGAATAGAGAACAAGCAGGTCAGGAAAGTACATCCAGCAGTATGGGTGAAGGGATGATGTAAAGTACTCCAAGAAGATAATTCAACAAATTGTATGCTACTTCGATGGACGGGAAACGAACAAAAGGTTACTAGAATATGAAAAGATCTAATTGACAATCTACATTGACATTGAAAGGAAATATTACAAACTTATTAAATGCTGAATCTCACTTCAGCATAAACGAGTCCTCTGGTGTTACACCTACATTATAAAAACCTAGATATGTCTTAGCATTTTGCATTGCTTCCATGTAAAAGATTAGAATCTGCATTCACTGTCCAAAGTAAACTACAAATCTATAGATATAACAGAGAGATTTATATATTACTCAGCTCTGCAAAATTTTAAACTTATTTGTTACATGCATAATTAAAATTGGTTTGCAGAAGAGCAAGTTCCTTGAGGGTGATATTCTCAGGGTACTGTAAGTATTAGACACCTAAAATGAGGAAGGAATGCAGCACATTTCTGTGCGTTTGGTCCACCATATTAGGTATCAAGTTGAAATGGGTACATAAGGAAAAATGTGCAGAAAAACCTTGATACAAGTTAACTAATTGATGGGCAGAGTATTTTGGATAAATCTTCTCACATTATGGGGTCAAAAGGGCAGTCATGGTCACAGTTGATGGTTGGGAGAGGGGCTGCACAATAATGCTTTGCTTAAAGGTAGTAGGGCGGATTTGACCCAAACTGACCTCACCAAACCCATGAGAGTGGACGTTTGCAAAATCAATTTCATCATTTTCTTATCATTGCAGTTTTTGAACTTATTAATAATATGTTTTTCACTGAAAAACAGCATTGGCAGCATATCTATATAAGGAATTATTCAAAGGATATTGACTTAAGGGAAACAACTAATTACTATAACACTTCAACCACCTTGCCTCAAATTGTGTATCCTTTTGAGACCTGATTATATCGACTGGAAAACTTGTCACCTAACCCTGTAACATATGCCCAAATAGAGGTATTATAATTTTTAATACCAAAGTGCCCATATCAAATGTCATGGTAGCAGGACAAGAGTCAGCAAGTAAAGATTGATGCCTTATGATATTACAGCTATTCCCATCATACAGTAAATTCATGGAGAATTATTTTCTCATTACTGATGTCTTTTAGGCTGCTAGAGGTTTTCTACTTTCCTGATGTAATAATTCCTCTTTCAGTTTTGATATGACAAAAACTTTTGCGAGCCTAAGCCACAGTCAGTCTAGCTTAGGATTATCACCAATAGAGGATCACAGGATTCATTGAAGGGGAAGCATTTATTTATCTCTCATTTTAAACTCTAAGAATAGTGTGCATGCTAGGTTTGTTGAGATTGGTTTGCAAAACCCACTAGGCATAAAATTGTTTGGAAAAGGATCATAACAAATATAAGACACTAGCAGATGAGTATGATGACTGACAAATATAGGAACAGTATTAGCCTAAATGCAGAAATATGTGCTAGCAAATGCATCAAAGGATTTCATTTTCTTTGCCGTAAACATAAATACACAAATAATAGAAATATAAAACCATCCCCACCTCCAAACTATGGACCACGTATAACCAATCATCATGATAAGTCATAAAATATCAGACATGTTAAAATTGTGTTCAAGTAAATATCGTTTTCAAATTTTCTACCATATTATAAACGTGGTTAGAGAGGGAGAAGAAGAAACAGAAATAAAAGCAATAACTATAATTTGACATTTGCCTAATTCTTTAGGGAACTAAGGCTAGACTTTCTACTCCTACAACTCTTTTTGAAACCAAGGCTGGGAAAAAAAAATAGCGTAAATGAAGTTTAATAGTTTATGACAAACATAAATCAAAAGATTTATATAAATCGAGAAAAAGAAAAAGTTCACTTCTTGCAATATAGCACGTAGCTGCTTTTCAGTTCTTGCTATATAGCACCTAGTTTGTTACAGTTGGAGGATGGAAAAGTAATCGAACAAATAAAAGATAATATAATGTGGTCCTTAAAGGGGGGGAATTTGTGGAGAAATATTCATTGTTCATCCATTGATCAGATATTTTTTCAATATCTTAACCTATTGTAGTTAGAAATTCTAAGATCTTGCAAGTTTGCTCATCCAACAGTGAACCGATTTAAAAGAAACTGAAAAACTTATGTTCAAGATATCTGAACATGATGTGTCCTTGATTTATTAGAATTAAGCAATGCCACCAGTAAAATGTAAATGTCACTGGATAAGTATTATAGCTTAAGATTTTTAATTAACACTATCGATGGACTCAGAGTTCGTATACAATCTCTTGTTTTCTGACTAATTACTAATAAATAAAACTCTAGCTCTTTGATAAAATCTAAAATGCTTCGTCTAAACCTCGCTTAAACTCAAGCAGTCGACATGAAGCCACTTTAATTACACAAACTCAATTTGAGCTAATTGCAACAGTTTTGTAGCTCAATCAGGTTTTTTCAATGCGCAGCTATGCTCAGCAGCTGAAGCCAAGCTAAAGATTTTTCCTTTTTCTTTTTCCTTTCTTTTTTTTTTTTTTTTTTTTCCCCCTCTCTCTCTATCTCACTAGATTGACCAGCTTTGAGCTTTGGATTAGTTCAGATCGTTTACACCAAAGGCACCCAATAGAACAAAAATATGAAAATAAGAAGCAGAGGCAATTACCAAGTTATGAAAAATCTCAACAAACTAACTAATACCCAAAATAATTTAGGATTCCCAATCACTAGAACATGTCCAAACCCAATAAATCAATCGTTTTTAACACAAATTTAAAAACCCAGAAAGCAAATCAAGCGTTAGATGTCAAAACTCTAACTTTTGATTTCGTTCCAGTAAAACACAGACAAATTTTTTACTTCTACAAAAAAGATAAATAAATTAAAAAAAAAAGCGTTTACCCCATCAAGTTAACGCGAAGACGAGCACTCAATTCGACAAAGAGCTCGAACATCTGGCCCAAATCAGCAGCATTTCCATGGGAGTAGAGCAGAGTAGCAGAAGCCTTGGGATGCTTGACGTGAATGGCCACAATTTCATTACCACGACGAGTCTTGAGCTTGAGAACATCAACATCGTCTCTCCTGGGGACATCTGGAATTACAAGTTTGCCACCAGACGACTCGTCGGAGATCACTTTGTACGACGGCGGATTAGGCGGAAAGAAGGCGAATTTGGCGGCGATTGACGATGTAACTCCGCCCATGATCTTCTTCTCATCAGAAGCTCTGAATTCATAAAGCCAATCAATCCCACCCACCACCCACCACCCTCTCTAAAACCTTCTTTCTTCTCCTTAGCCTTCTTTATTATTATTTTTTTTTTTTTCCTTCTACTCCTTTTAGATCTTAGCTTGGAGAGAATAAAGTGAGAGAAATGAAAGATTTTTTTTTGTTTGGATTTCAGGAAAAATGAAAGTAAGTGTTTGAAGAGAGAGAGAGAGAGAGAGAGAGAGAGAGAGTAGAAAGGGAGGAAAAGAAGAGAGGAAGTAGAAAGAAAGAGGACAAAAGATACAGGAGAGAGAGAGAGAGAGAGAGAGAGAGAGAGAGAGTAGAGAAGGGTGGGCTAGAAGGTAGTGGTGCGTGGAACGGTGAGGATGGCGGTGGCGCGTGGAAGGAAAGAAGGCAACGTGCGTGTCAAACTTTGGAGAGAGATCAGATCATCATCTTTTAAACGTTGGAAGTCTAAAATTTCTTTTTTTTTTTTTTTTTTTTTTTTGTTTAGAGGGAGAGAGAGAGAGAGAGAGAGAGACCGTTCAATAGAGAGCATTGTTCCCTGACGGCGACTTTATATGATTGCCTACTTCTGTATATAGCAGGAAGACGTTATTTCTGTACATACCATGCCTAATGGGCAGTGGGACCCTTTTAGAGCTCTGATAATTTTGGTAAGTGGGTCCCATCATTATATTTTGGATAATCTAGGTTGGATCTGCTTATATTAGCATGCTCATATCTCTTTTACATATTTTTCAGTTGGATTTTGATTTTATTTGTTGCATCGATAAAAAATACGCAGAATCTATTTGTATTTAAAAAAAAAAAAAATTAATGATAATAGACCGAATTGGTGATTATAACGTTGCATTTAATCTATTTTAATCAGGATAAGGGTGTCCACCATGGTTGCTGACTTGTCAAATGGAAGGTGACGTGTCATGGGGTTACATTTCTCTCATATGTCTCATTTGTAGGGTAGGAGTGTAGGAGGGAAATATACGTAGGTTAGGCACAATTTGATATGAGAGGTTGCTTTTTTTGAGTGTTGTGCAAAGGGGACAAAAGCATGTTATATGGGGTTTGGTTTGGTTTGGTTTTTTGGTTTTATTCTTTCCAAAAGCTCCATCAAGCTTATTATCCCACTCGCCAAGATATGGGAGGCCTTGCCTAGGTGTCCTCCAAATGGAGGATCCTAAAGATTAGCTTCAAGATCCAACTGAAGTGCTGTGGGTGTGGGGTAACATTTTCAAAGCACTCTTTAACTTGCTTATAATTGAAGTTTTGAGCAAATGGAGGGCTTATGTGGACCTTTTGGCTTTGGCTACTTTCCAATGGTATATGTTTTTGGATTCCTTTTCATTTTGATTGGCGAAATATGAATCATTATATTAGTTGAAGATATATATCATACGAATCTGTGTAATCAATGTTTAAACCCTAATTAACCCCAACAAAATATTGTACAAAGCAAGGAATATATCCTTGTCTTTATTCTAATGAGTTTAATGTATTTTAGTTTAGACTATCTTTCTTGCTTATTGCAGGTTGTTATTCTCCTTAACAGTCTCTAAGATTCTTTAAAAGGTCTATATATTGCATGTTGTGATTAAATATTGTTCTTTAACATTGTTTTAGACTTTAGTGTTTTTATATATTTAAAGGTACGCATTGTTTTCCAACTGTCAAGTATGGCATTGTTATGCTTTCAATTCAGAGAAAAGAATAAAATTCAAATTAAAACTCAGTCTACAAATAACATTTCCTTTAAATACTTCACAAACACAGATAAACATAACTTACTTTTTAAGAATATTGCATCAAACTAGTTTACAAGGTCCAAAATTTTTAAAATATTTGGTCTAAATTGTTTATATAAAATAATTTTGACATTTTGAGATTTAAAAGTTCAAAATTAAGTATTCTAAATGTTTAAGGTCTAAATTTCTTAAATGTTTTATTATTTTCCAAAACCCTTTGTAGTTCCCCAAAATGTTTGTAATTGTCCAAATTATTTCTTTTTGGTTACACTTAATATGTTACTGTTCCTTGTTTTCATTTAAATGCTTAAAAATTTTACATGTACGTTGTTCCAAAGCGATGGTTTACAAGGGTAACTTATGCAAACTTCATTTTTAGTTTTAAATTTGTTTATATATGCTTTTGATTTTTTTTAATGTATATGTGAATAACTTATCAATTAAGTCAACTTCAATATATATATATATATTAAATTACACATATATTCTTTTTATAGTTACAATTTTTTTTATATTATATTATTTTTTTATGTCAAACTTTGAAATCTTGACAAAAAAATAATATTTAAATTTATTTATTTCTAAAATATGATTTAAGAGCAAATTACACAAATTCCCCTTGTATTATTATTTTAATATCTTATACTAAGGGTACTTCTATCATTATAAAAATGGTTAGAGTATATAACTCAATTTTGATCTACCTTTCATGAGATTTTGAGGTCAATGGTGCTTTGTGGGATCATGTTGGAAAAAAACCAAAAAAAAAAAAAAAAAAAAAGCCTATAAAAAAAAAATGAAATTAGAAGGGGAATTTATGTATGACATGGTAGCTGTTGTTTAGGTAATTGAAGAAACTTGAATATGGGCCTGGCACAAGGGAAAGAAGCATGTTCATACCAGTACATGGCCTCAATATTGTTATAAGAGGCAAGCTCCGGAAACTATTCAAATGAACTTTCAATATCATTATTATATAATATAATGTTCCTTTCTTTTTCTTTTTCTTTTTTTTCTCCTTCCCTTTTCAATTTATATTAAATTTTTATTAATTTCCTCGTAATTTTCTTTTAAGAAGACAATTGAAAGTATATATAATGTTTTTCTTTCTTGTTTTTCTTTACCCTTAAAGATTCCGAACGCCAAATCAAATGTAAGAAATATCTTACATGAAGATTCAAGCATTATCAATATGATGTTTACAGGTGAATTTTATATATGAATTCTATTTTTTTTTTTCTTTCCTTTTTCTGGCCATTGTCCAAGATGAAATTAAAAGGTTGCTCATAACAAGGTAAATCATGTCCTAGATTGCAACATATAGCACTTTAGTGATAGGTCTAATCCAACCATGCTAAAGTCATATATGGAGAGAAAGAGGAAAAACGAAAAAAAAAAAAAAAATTGGTACACAGCTATAGGGCTTCTATTTTGTCCAATATAAATGTCTCAACATATATGTCTTTTTAAAGTTGGACACTTTATACAAAAAGCAGTTTTATACTCTTGTTTCCTTTTGATGCTGAAGTTTTATATTATGGCTTTAGCTTTCATCGCAAAACCCTTTTCTTTTTCCAGACTTTTCCTTGAGAATCATTCAATGACTTCAATAAGACAAACTTTATACAACAAAGTTTGAGATTTATGATTTTTTGAACCATAAAATTTCCATCTTCCTTTCTTTTCATGTTATTAAATTATACATATATTATTTATCAGCTTTGGTTTTGGACCGTTTTGCGATATACATGTCTCTCATCAAAGGAATTTCATTCAAACAAGGAAAAAAAAAAAATTAAATTAGGAGTGGGGCATTAATTAGCAAAAGTGATCCTCATAAAGGCTGTCCAACACTTTCACATCCGATGAAGACTGCTCTAATTGTCCACTCTCTTATTAATTAATTTGTTTTTTTTTTTTAAATAATAACTTCGGTGATTATCATTGGTTAAGAAACTATTTGAATAAGCATATCGTTGGTTTGTCTTTTGCAAACGTATGAAATTTTATACCAACAATATGTTAGATTTTATAGATCTAAATATACATAATAAATTCTATAAATTATAAATTACTAATTTTCAAACACAGCCATTGATAAATTAAATTTTTAATCCTACAAAATTAAAAACAATGTAAAGTAGTGCCTATGGACACACTAATCTCAAACCACTCTCAGATCTCTGAAAACCCTAATATCAAAATACCGTATATACTCTCTCTGTCTGCTTGCCCTAGATCTTTTATATAGTCTCTGCAAATCACACTTACCCATGAATTTTAACACATACAAAATACTATAATTTAATAATATAACAATAGAAAAATATGGGTAAGTCATTGGGTTTATGAAGAGAGTTGGTCCTCCAGTCCAATGGACCAACTGGAGTCTTATAGAGAGTGTGTGACCAAGGACCCTAATACAAAATATTAAAATAAATCAGTCTCGTTAATGGCATAAATAGGCCCTGTAAGTGAATAATTGATTATGCTAAGTCCACAAATTATTTATTTATTTAACATTCTCCCACTTGGACTGCATAATCATCATCATATATATAATCAAAACTCACTTACTACAGAATCTCTCGAATCATAATACCATTTCATTTGAATATATAGCATACCGACAGAGCACAACAATATGCTAGACTAGGCAGTAGAGATTCTCTCAGTAAATCTCCCAAAACATGATACCGTTTCTACTGAGCACTATGTATGCCATAAAATGAGTCTAGGTAGTAGAGATTTACTTAACTACGTGCAATCCCCCCAACACACAATACTATTTCATTTGAGCGTATTGTGTATCGACAGGATACATCAATATACCCAAACTAGGTAGGAGGGATTCACCATGGCACCTGTGGATCAACATACACATATAAATAGACTAATAGTCTCAACAGGCCTATAAACATAGGAGTAATAATATATGTAATAAATCATCTCATAAATATATAATGATTCACATACATCAATGTATCAAAATACTCAAATAAATAAATAATACTCAATATGGATATTACTGTAGAAATTATAACAAACTCCCACTAACCCACAGCAGTCTCAGCTGTCTAACAATCTCATACGGGACACATGCTCCTTAAATATGCCTACAGGTAAAGCCTTAGTCAGTGGATCTGCCACCATGCTGTAAGTAGGTATGTGAATTACAGTAATGAGGCATTCTTCAACTTTCTCCTTAACCACAAAATACTTAACATCAATGTACCTCGCACCAGGGGTACCTTTTAAATTATTGGAGAAACATACTGCTGCAGTATTGTCACAATACATCATAATAGGCCTCTCAATGGAGTCAACCACTCCCAAATCATGAATAAAATTCCGAAGTCAAACTGCATGACGAGTAGCCTCATAACGCGCCACATACTCTGCCTCCATAGTTGAGGATGCTGTTACTGACTGTTTGGCACTGCGCCAAAATACAGCACCTCATGCCATGATAAATATATACCCAGTGGTAGATTTCTTATCATCCACACAGCCTTTATAATCTGCATCACTATAACCAACTACATCTAGGGAGTTGGTACGTCGATATGTCAACATATGATCTTTAGTACTCTGAAGATACCTAAAGACCTTCTTAACTGCTTGGTAATGAATAGGACCAGGATTGCTCATAAATCTACCAAGCACACCCATAGCAGAAGCTATATCAGGCCATATACATACTTAAGCATACATCAAATTATCCACTGCTGAAGAATAGCGAGCATTTTTCATCGCCATCCTCTCTTTATCATTCTTGGGACATTAATCCTTAGAAAATCTTTCACCCTTTGTGATCGGTACACTTCCAGGAGAACAATTATGCATATCAAATCTTTTAAGGATTCTATCAATATAGGCTCTTTGAGACAATTGTAACACACAATTAGTCCTATCTCGAACAATTTTGATGCCCAAAACAAAAAAAGCATCTCCAAGATCTTTCATATTAAAATGGTTGCACAACATCTGCTTTGTCTCAGCCAACAGGTCAGTGTCATTAGTAGCCAAAAGTATGTCATCAACATACAACACCAGAAATATAAAACTGCTCCCATTGACCTTTATATATATGCATCTATCAACAACATTCTCCTTAAAGCCATTTTGGATGATAACCTCATCAAACTTAAGATACCATTTCCTCGAAGCTTGCTTAAGACCATAAATTGACTTTTTAAGCTTACAAACCAAATTACAATTCCCTGTTTGCTGGAAGCCAACTGGTTGATCCATATACACATATTCAAATAAATCACCATTTAGAAAAGCAGTTATGACATCCATCTGATGCAACTCTAGGTCATAATGTGCCACAATTGCCATAATGATTCTAAAATAATCCTTTGTGGATACAGGAGAAAATATCTGTGTGTAATCAATTCCTTCCTTCTAGCTAAACCCTTTGGCTACAAGTCTAGCCTTATACCTCTCTACTTGACCATTAGAGTCTCTTTTAGTCTTAAAAATCCATTTGCACCTTATAGGCTTGCTACCCAATGGTAACTCAAACAAATCTCAAACACCATTTGATGCCATGGATTTCATTTCATCTTCCATTGCATCCAACCAAAAATTTGAGTGCGAACTGCTTATGACTTCCTCATAAGTGACTGGATCTGAATCATCACTTATGTCAAAATCATGCTCCTGCAAGTAAACCTCATAGTCATCAGGAATAGCTGACCTTCTAGTCTTTTGTGACATTCTCAAAGACACATCATCATCTACAATAGCTGGGATATTCTGCTCCTCAATGATGGGTTCATCCTGATCACCTACTAGTTTATCAACTACTGGATTAATAATATCTCTATCAGGAACTACAACACTGGAATGAATACATTTTCTTCTCTAAATTGAGGCTCCCTTGGACCATTACTATCATCAAATCCAAAATCATCTTCAAAATAAACAGCCCTGTCTGATTCAACAATTCTCGTGGTGTGAGCTGAACAAAAGAATCTTGAACCCCTAGATCCTATACAATAGCCAACAAGATACCCACTTATAGTTTTAGGATCCAACTTCGTAACTTGGGGATTATAAATCCTTATTTCAGCTTTGCAACCCCACACTCGAAAATGATACAAATTTAGGCTTTCTCCCTGACCACAACTCAAAAGGAGTCTTAGAAACAGATTTACTTGGAACTTGATTCAAAATATAAGCAGCCGTCCTTAAAGCCTCTCCCCACAAGTAATCTGGCAAGCTAGAATTTGCCAACATAGATTGACCATGTCCAACAAAGTGTGATTTTTCCTCTCAGTTATGCCATTCTGTTGAGGTGTACCAGATATTGTATATTATGCATCAATGCCACACTCACGTAAATAAATTGCGAATGGCCCTGGGTTCCGTCCAGTCTCATCATATCTGCCATAAAATTCATCATCTCTATCAAACCTCACAGCCTTTATCTTCTTATTCTTTTAAAGCTCCATCTTTACCTTAAACTCCTTAAAAGTAACTAAAGAATCTGACTTCTCACGGATAAATTCAACATGTCCATAACAAAAAAAAAATCATTAATAAAGGTAATAAAATACCTATAACCACCCAAAGCAGTTGGAGTGAAAGGTCCACATACATCAGTATAGATTAATTTCAAAACATCTCCACACCTTACTATCTTATCCTTTCTAACCTTGGAAGTTAGTATCCCTTTCACACATTCTACACAAGTCGACAGATCGGAGAAATCAAGGTTAGCAAGTATTCCATCCTTCACTAACCTTTCCATCCTGTGCCTAGAAATATGACCCAAACGCTTATGCCACAACATTGAGGAATTATCATTAATTCTTGAATGTTTAGAAGCAATAACAGGGGCAACAATATAATTAATAGAAGAATTGAGACAATTACTAAATAAATCAAGTCTATATAAATTGCCACATAAAGTTCCAAAACCAACAACTTTATCATCCTTATACATCTCAACTTTATTATTCCCAAACAAAAAACTAGAACCTTGACTATCCAAAAGTGAAATATATAACAAATTCCTCCTAATTGAGGGTACATATGAAACTTCTTGTAATTCTAAAATATATCCAGTGGCAACCTTCAACTTGATTGTTCCCATGATATCTACCTTCACTTTTGAGTTATCTCCCATATAAACATGCTGCTCAAGATTGGTTGGCCCCCTTTGCCTTATCATCCCCAACAATAAATTGGTAACATGAATTGTTACTCAAGTATCAAACCACCAAGTATTCATAGGCACATTAATAATATTGGTCTCAATCATTAAAATATTATCTTTCTTCTCTTGCTTTCCCTTTAAATTCCAACATTCTATCTTCTTGTGTCCAACCTTATTGTAGTAGTCACACCTTTTATTGAAGTACTCTTTCCTCTCTCCTATCTAATAAGCATCATCATACTTGGTATTATTCAAATGGTCCAAATAATAATGCTTCTCATTCATATCAAACTTGATAAATTTCTTTCCTATCTCCTCAAGAAGTTCCTTTGCTATATCAACCTTAGGAATACTAGCATATATAACTTCGTCCATGTAATTCTCCATCATCATTATGCAGCACTTATTAGAATGCTTCCAATCCTCATAAAGTTTCCTAATTACTATACTACTATCATTAGTTGGTATCTTGGGTGAATCTATCTCCAAAGGCAAATCCAATTTCATAAATGTCAAATTCATAACCAAGGTCTTTTTTCACTTCTGATAATTTATCACATCCAATTTCATCATAGAAATCATGGGCAGAACATTCGAGGTGCTACTAATTGTGAAAATAGTAAACACAATAAAACATTTAATATATATAAAACAATAACTATTTTCCAGCCCCTTAACAAAAAACATAAAATATCAATATCGCTAGGATCTTTGTAACACTAAAGATACCTTTTCACGGGCCAGGGACAGTCAACCAAATAACCACAATCAAATGCATTGAACTGAATCACCAACAGGGTAACTCAGAACCTGCGATACATGGCATTTGATTAACTTTCACTGCCATTCCAGGCGTCATACAAAGCAACTAACACTACCGACAGGGTAGCCTAATTACCAGTATAGACCCTGGTTAACAAGTGGGAGAAAATAACAAATTGACAATTTCATGAAATAGGCAAATATAAAATATCCCATCCACTATGCCAACAAACATTACATTGGTACACATAATGTAGATAAAATAAATCTCATGATATGTAAGTATCCAAAATTCCACACTACTATACCAACTAGGCACAAAGCCTCTTTAGAAAAAGCTAACACAATCAATTTACCAAGCATAGATATGTAATTTAATTCAATAAAATTGGAATGAAATAAATAAACAAATAAATAAATGAATAACATCCCTTGTTTTTTCTTTTTTTCTTTTTTTTTTTTTTTTTTTTTTTTGTTAATAAGAGGGAACAATAGATAAATAAACAAATAACCAAATAAATAAATAAACAAAATAAAAATAAAAAGGAAAAAAAGTTTTTTTGTTTGGCTGCTGATGTCAGCACCAAGCCTCCAAACGGCATGCCGTTTCTCTTCTCTTCTTCACCCAACCGGGTCACGGGTGACCCGATTCCAGTCTAAACTGGTCACGCGACCCGCTATTTTCACCCGACTTTATCTTGCCATTCCGGCCATCATTTTCAATGATTTCGGCGGCTTTAGGTTCTTCCGGTTACGGGAAATTGTTTCCCCAATTCAATTTGAATAAAAAAACCTCCAAAGTTTAACACCCAAACAAGATGAATTCGACCTTTAAACAAGAATTTTCAGATCCAATTTCGAAGTTTTCAATCCAAATTAACTCAAAAAACTAATTCCATTCGACTTAGAGAACAAGAACCACAATACCCAGATAAAAAATTCATACAAAACACAATTTTGTCAATATTTTGCAAAAGCAATATACGGCCGAAAATTTTACAATTTTTTATTTATTTATTTTATTATTATTATTATTATTATTGAGTATATAACAGTCAGATTATATTTCACAGACAATCAACATATAATATTTGATTAATAAAGGAAGAGCAAATAATAATAAAAATAAATATCGTGTAATCAATGTACAAATCATCAATGGCCGAATATATGCTGTTCAACCCGATCATCATAGATACAACAAAGACTAATCATAAAGAAATTTATTATGCATATTAAACATGCTCTGATACCAATTGTTAGATTTTATGGATTTAAATATACATAATAAATTCTATAAATCATAAATTACTAATCTCCAAACACAGCCATTGATAAATTAAATTTTTAATCCTGTAAAATAGAAAACAATGTAAAGTAGTGCCTATATACATACTACTCTCAGATCTCTGAAAACCCTAATATCAAAATATCGTATATACTCTCTCTGTCTGCTTGCCCTAGACCTTTTATATAGTTTCTGCAAGTCACACTTATCCATGAATTTTAACATACACAAAATACTAATAATTTAATAATATAATAATAGAAAAATATGGGTAAGTCATTGGGCTTATGAAAAGAGTTGGTCCTCCAGTCCAATGGGCCAACTGGAGTCTTATAGAAAATGTGTGACCAAGGGCCCTATTACAAAATATTAAAATAAACCAGTCCCATTAATGGCATAAATAAGCCTTATAAGTGAATAATTGATTATGTTAAGTCCATAAATTATTTATTTATTTAACACAATATACATCTTCATAATCCCCTCCACTAGGTGCGATTTAAGCATGCTGACCTGCACACACAAAGTGTTCATGGAGCTTGTCAAGGATTAAACTGGCAACCTCGAACTCAAACCAGCAAAGTAATTTAGTCATCGGGTTTCCTTCCATTTGCTTCAATTCTCCGTGTGTTAATTAATTTGTTTTTTATTTAATCAATTAGAGTTCCAAGAAACTAGATTGTATCCTCAAATTATATGATCTTTTGATAAAATGTGTCTTATAATGCTCCAAAATAATATAATACCTCATAATTTATTTTAACTGACTCTTGAAGATCTACTAAGGAGTAAATAATATAATTTTTTGGTCATGATGAATAAAAAAAAAATTTTATTTTATTTAAAAAATGATTAAGCATTGGAATTGTGTAAGAAATTGGTTTTACAAAAATTATAATGTGGAGACTAAGATAACGAATAAAGTTGCTTACTGGGTTTCTAAGGCAAGAGGAAGAAGAAGCTTTGCCTAGGATGGAAAAATAATTTACCAACGAATAGATTAAGGGGCTACCTTGTTATAAAGTATCTCCCGAAGACCAAAACAAAAAAAAAAAAAAACAAAAAAAAAAACAAAAAAAAAAAAAAAAACAAAAACAAAAACAAAAACAAAAACAAAAAAATAATTGATTAAGAATAAAATAAGAGTGAGTTTATCTTAAAATGGGAGAGGTTCGATTGGCACAAGCCACCTGTAATGCTTTTCTTTGAGGTCAAACATCACTCTCTTATCATTGCATTTAGACATTAACCTCAGCGCCGTGGCTGTAAAAGTAATTTTGAAAATGAAAATTATCCTTCTAACAATATAGGTATTCTTTTGAGTAATAGCACAATGTAGGTGCATTGTGGGATACTCAGATAGGTTTATGTTAGGTTCTAAATTGGTTTTTCCTTTTTTTTTTTTTTCCAAAAGAAAATCAATTGAAATTTATAAAATTTGCTCATCATCTAATGAGATCTATCACAAAAAAACATAGATTTAACTAAATATATAGAATTTAAATAATGCATTTTTGAACCTGACCTTAGATAGTTGATAAAAATTAATTGTGCCAATTCCAAGTTCCAACCAATACAACCTTAGTCCTACTTTGCATACCATAAAAGTCCCATTTGCAAAATATCAAAACTTGTGGTGGGAAACGTTTACGATTAAATTGGTTTTGGAATCCATTATATATATCCTTTTAAAAATACTTTGGACCTGAAAACGGAAAACTTTCTAGTTTGGATGTGTAACTTATAGGACAGAATTAAAGCAAATTCTGAGAAATGGATGTCTTCGGTTAAAAATTAGTTGACTTTATATGCCGACTAAACACATTAAATTATTATTTTATTTTTTGATGAGACACGTTAAATTAATTAATTACTGCATTTTTCTCTCCCTATTTTTCTCTCCCTAATAATACGCAGCTACAATTATTCAAATGTGGCGACGAAAGTTCTTACGTGTTCATACTTTATCATCTTTGAAATCACAATGTATAACAAAACATCATTAACAAAAAATATATATAAATACCATTCGCCCACAGAGAAAACAACAGCTTATTTCATCGTGTCACATATAAAATAATAGAAAGTTTCAGGATATATATGAAGAATGCTGACATTGTTGCAGCCACTTTGATCATTTTCTTGGGTATATGCAAAACTTTATGTTTTAGAGTAAAATGTATAAATTACTTCCTAAGTCCACCCCTGATCATTATTCTGATTTTCCCATCTCCCAAAAAACCTCATTAGCCGCAGTTCCAGCAGAATCCCTATGTGAAGCAGTCTTTGCAGGAGGTCTCTCTCTCTCTTTCTCTGTTTTCTTGCATGAGCTTTTGGGTGTTATATAATAAATTTATAAAATATATATTATATTTACATAAGTTAATTAATTAACTGCAAACTGCAGATAGCTTCTCGGGTTTGGAAGCTGCATTTGGGAGAGTAGATGGAGTTTCCAAAACGGCCGCAGGATATTGTGGAGGGACTCTAAGAAAACCTACATATAGAGAGGTTCATAAACATTATATATATATATATATATATATACACATATATATGTTTAAAAACCAAATATAATATCAAACTTTTGAAAAATAACATTGTTTTTTAAATTTGCCATATATGTTCATGATCTACAGGTCTGTGAAGGAAGAACCGGCCACACTGAAGCAGTCAAAGTCACCTACGACAAGAGAATTATCTCATACAAATCTCTCTGTGATATCTTCTGGGAAACCCATGATCCAACCAACAAAATTTACCTTGTAATGTTGTTTATAAATTTCTCATTGACTTTAATGCATATTAAGCTCATACATATCTATATATATATGGTCCAGTTATAATTATATGTCTATAATTAATATTGTTTCGCAGGAATTTGGAGTAGGGACGCACCATAGATCTGCAATATTTTACAGCAACGAAGAAGAGAGGAAGCAAGCTCAGGAATCAAAGATCAGGAGGCAAATGAAGCTGAACAAGAGGATTGTAACCAAAATCATACCCTTTGACTCTGAGTTGTTCTTCATGGCAGAGAACCATCATCAGAAATACCATTTGCAGGCCAAGTTTAGGCTTTGTGACAGCTTGGGTCTGAGAAGCACAGAGCAATTTGTTGAGTCAAACTTAGCTTGCAAACTCAACGGGTACGGTTTTACCAAAATAATAGTGCCAACTTTATGATATCAGAATGATAAGGTCAAAAGGAGCTAGAAACAATGTACATCTGCATCCTCAACGTGGGACCACCATTATTTTGGTCAAAAGTCTAATGTTCATATGGATTTTGTCCTTTTTTTTTTTTTTTAAATTTTCCATTTTTCAAATGGTTTTCAGTACTTTCCCATTTGAACATATTGAAAAACACAGCAGAAATTTTTGATGATTTGATTTTTCTGATATGGTTTATTATTTTCTGCTTCACATATTTGGCAGGATTTTAGGTGTGGAAGAAAAACTTATTGTTGATAAACTGACGAAATTCCTGAAAACCCATCAGGAGCTCACAAAGCAGACCAAGTCAGCCTGTGAAGAAATCATTTTAGAACTCCTAAAAGATGAAGATGATGAATATTTTGAAAATCCAAGAGTTATAGAAGGAAAGCAGAACAAGTCAGCTCCAGCTTAATATGTTAATTACTTATAGAAGATAATGAAGCTGCACAAAACGTTTGCAAAATTAGTAAGTAAACCAAATTATCTCCAATTCTTATATTAAAAAAATTCAAAGGCAGCAAAATGACAGCTTAGAACAAGGAGCATCTTGATTGTATTTATATAATGGAATGGAATGCATGCATTTTTTTCCTGGCAGACAGCTTCCCGGATCATATGATGAGGTGTTGGTCCTGATCTTTTTTTCTTTTTTTTTCAATTTTTATTTTGTCAACGCATAAATTAGTGGGTCCCAATGTTCTAGTTACTCTATCCACGTCAGATTTTACCTCACTAAAGGGATCCAAAACTGCAAGTGGGTCGGTTATAACCCTGAAACTGAAGCAACCCATTAATGACCCTTTTGGTTTTGGGTTATGAAAATCTTTTTAGGGGAACCAATTTCGACAAGACCTCTCAACTCACTCACCCAACATTGTAGCACTAGCATTTGTATTGGTCTTTAAAGCTTTTCATCAAACAGCTGATGTACAATACCTAAAAGAGAGTAAAGTTCTTAGGAGAATGAACTAGGAACGAACTAGTACATCAAACAGCCGATGTGCAATGCGCAAACAGCTAATTAGAATATAAAATAGCAACGAGACGGTGGTGCATAATAATTAGTGACAAAATGGGTCTCAAAGACCTATGTTAAAGGGCTTTGACAGGCTACCTACTCTTAAAGGACCATTTTAGATCGATTAAACCATTACATAATGTTTGATTATTCAAGTTCGATGTGTATATATATATATATATATATACACACACATATAATTACAAATACACATTCAAAAAAGAAAAAAAAAAAAAGAAAAAAAAAATTGCATATACGCATAGACAGTGATTAGTTGTTGCAGTGATCACTTAGCAGCACGCGAATCAATGCTGCATGGCATGGCAGATAACTGTCCATCTCAGATCATGAAACTTCATAGCACGAATTGGGAATCATTTTTTGTACACTTATATTTTGATATGACATCAAGTAATTGACAAGAAATAGAAATAGAATTCGCGAATTAATGAGACGGAACAAAATTTCCTCTCATTTCATTTTTACTTCATTTTCTTGTAAAAAAAAAAAAACCAATGATTTTCTTACCACAATAACATGGCCATGGAATGCAAAAAACTTTTTGGGTTTGGTCAAATATAGTTCCAATTTACAGCTGTTGTCATTCTTTTGCCTTTTAAAAGCACGTGGATATGTTGTTTGTTTCTTGGTCTTTCATTGCTTTATTTTTGTGAAATGGCATTGTAGAGAAGGCAAAAATAGATTCTCTTTTACTTAGCTTGTTACAGAAAATAGGGATCCGAATAAGCTTAAGTCCAATACTGGAAGCCAAAAGAAGTGAAGCTGTGTATGTATGTGTTTGTTGTCTAGCCGTGTAGGTACTGAGTTTGAGAGCAAGAAGGAATCTAGCTAAAGTTAGGCCGTCTATGGAAGTATCCAATACACACATACCCTGGGTTGTTACCCAAAAACTGTCTCTATTGCAGGGTTGCATACAAAAGGTTCTTGTCAATTTGAGACCACCATAATGTGCGCATGTTGGGCCACTTTCTTCCTATATATATATATATATATATGTATATATATAAAATGCTAATTTTGATGGGTGTTACAAAGTCTATATCACTTATGTATATGGAGCAGAGCTGCAAATGGGAATAATTTCAAGTGAAATTTTAAGTTATTGGGACTTGGGTTGAGAGTGCAACTAATTATCACACTTAATAATTAATCAAACGTTGTCAATTTACCACCAAAATTGTGTCCATTATATTAAATATCACTCGGTAATTTGTTAGATCTTATTAATTAACCAAGATTCATTATTATTTATCAGCATGCTGAAAATATTGTACCTTTTTTTTTTTTTTTTCTTTCCAAATATGTGTATATGCACTGTCTTTACTCTGTACATTATTATTGTTCAAAACTAATGTTAATAGACCAAAAATGCTTGTTTTCATTGTCTAGTCCTCATATGAGTACTATGAAAAATAGCACACTTGACTCATCCACCCAAATGTCTGAAAAAACTCATTCTACCAATTGTGTTACTCATCTTACATAATAATAATAATAATAATAATAATAGATAATAATTAGCAAGTTGTACCAAACATATGAAATTCAGTAAAAAAATTCACATTGACCAATAGTTATTAAATAAAAGAGTAAATTATGCAACAAAACAAATTCCGGAATCAACATGGATCTCTAGTTATTAACTAATTCCAAAAAAAAAGGGGGGACCAAATTGAGATAAAATTATCTGAAAAATATGCTCCACTCAAACCTTACAGACAACTAGAACAATTAATTAAATACATAAAAAGACAAAAAAAAATAAAAAAAATAAAAAAAAAAGGATTGTCTTTTCAAATTCTCAGTAAGGATAATAAATAAATAAACAAGGCAAAGTTCCTTCTCATTTCTTGAATGTTATTTAAATAACAAAATGATTTAGAATGATTAAATTTTGTATCTTGGTGCTTCCCATCATGGTTTAAATCCCCAAATCCTGCGAGTTTAAAGCTAACAAACCCAATAATCTAAGTATAAAATAGCAAAGAAAAATAATAAGTAATTTTAATTGGGTCCCAATGTATTAGGATTTAGGAAGTACAAGTACACCAATTTTTTTTGTACCTATACAAACTCTTTAAAGAAAACATAATAATGTAACGCTCTCTGAGCATGAACACATGGACGCTGCAATAGAGACAGACTTTTTATTAAAAATTATAAGCTTCTTCATATCTTTGTCCTAACTTTGTCCTCATGATCTATAGCACTTTTATTGCTCCAACCCCACCTACCTTATAATAACATTTAATTACTCATTTATTTTCTTTTTCATCGCCAACAAAATTCTCAAAGATCAAAACGGTGTCGTATATGCCAAATAAAAAAGGCCGAATTTAATATATTAAACAGTGTCGTACTATCTATTATTGTTTTTTATAAAATGCGCCGACGATATAACGGGGTGCACAATACCCCATGCTATTGTGTTTGTGTACCGACTACACCCCGCACGTTCTGTGGCCGTTTATGTCGCAGAGACCGTTACGTCCTGATAAGATGGCTTATGTTATCAACAGGCGGTATACGTTAGCAAAATACGGCGGCAAAATGTATAATATTTATTATTTTTAAAAAAATAATTTTATTTTCGCACCCGTTGAAATTCGTATTTGCCATTAGAAGAAATTGAGAAAATACAAGAAATTGATATTTTTCAATAAAAGAAAATAGAGAAATCTTTATATATATATATATAACAAATAAAAATAAAAACAAAAAAAAATTCGAATTTTCCGTACATTTCTTTCCTGTTTTTTTTTCACAAGGATTTTTTTTATTCAGGGATAGTAACGAGCACAGGTCGCCAAGCTCTTCTTAGAAATCTATACCGAAACGTCGCCGTCACCGGTCGGAGAGACCTAACTCCACCTCGTCGAGTCGAAAACCCACCGCCACTACCACCGAATCCGCCACCAACACCCCCGTTCTGCGGCAACAACAACCCGCGCTGTTCCTCTTCTTGCCGGCCCCTTTTATCATCAATCGGCGGCGGAGACGACACGAACAGATCCTTCAATTTGTGGCGAACCCTAACCTCCTTCCTTTTCTCCGGCGGATCCTCATCGTCATCATCACCGTCACCTCCCTCGCCATCGAAATCCCGAATCTCCGATGCGGTATCACGGCGAGACAAACGGCGTCGTTCTGGACGGCTGAGTAGCATGCGTAAGGTCTTGCGGCGGCGAAGGTGGATTACCGGACTGGCTGATGGGCTTCTTGTGGGGCTTCCGGCCACGGCGCATTGAGTGGCTAGGAGCTTAAATTTCTGCAAGGTCGCCATTAAATTGGGAGTTTTCAAGAAGATGAAGAAGTTTTAATTTTTTTTTTTTTTTTTTTTTTTAAGAGTGAAACGGTTGCTTGATAGAGAGAGAAAGTGAGATCTGATCTGAAGCCATTGGGATTCGGTTTTTTTGAAGCCCTTTTTTAGTGTTTGGAGTGAGAGAAAATGGCTGTGAATTGCATTTTTTGGAGTAGAGAAAGAGAGGAATTGGAGTGGGCTTTTAGATAAAAATAAATAAATATTAAAAAAGAAAAGAAAAAGAGAGTATGGAATACGGACAGTTTAATTTATTATTTTATTTTAATTTTGTTTTTATTGTTTTATTCAATTATGGGATATGAAATGAATTGGGTGTGCTGGCACTGAGAGCTTTCCATCTACAAAAAGCTATATGCTTACACGTGGCAGCCTCTGAGGATATTTGCATCCTTTCCTTGATCCATTAGGAGGCCAGCTTCCAACAACCCATGGGTTTAGAAATTAATTTCATTTGTTTAAAATTTTTCTTTTCTTATTTTAAAACAATATAAGACTTTAAGATTGTTGAACTTGAATTTGGAGTTATTTTGGAGATTTAAATGAACTAAATGATATAGCTAATGGTTGACTCTGTTTAAGCATTTGTCTAAATTTGCATCCAAAAAAATAAAAAGAAGTTAAAAATAGAAAAGAACATTAATGTTTGAACATTTCTAAAGGTATGAATTCTAGATTGCAATGCATGATAATATTTTAGAATATTAGCTTGCTATTTATAATAAATTGAAGAGGAACTTTTAACATCAGAAATAAAAGGATTAGATATTTTTAGTTTTCGTTAGAAAAAAAAGAGAGATTAAATAAAAGTGAGATTTAGTGGCAGATGCAATCAATGGCATTAGTGTTTTTGGTTATGTAGTAAAGCAATTTTAAAGATGTTTGCCATTTGATAAAAGTTGACAGCATAACAAATGTGAGAACATGGCTATATGTAACAATCTAATAAATATGTGAAGCACCCAATGTAGTAACAATATAATAATAAAACCAATGGTACTAGAAGATAAAACAGAACTATATTTTTTGAAAAATATTTTGCCACATCAGTTAAACATTAAAAATTTTGATAAATGAGTTTGAGTGCTGTAGCCATCAACCATAAGTCATTAAAACAAGTTTTTTGATAGTCATAAATGCATTGAGAGGAACTTTACTTTGTCCTTTTGAGAGTTTATTTATTAAGTCGTTCAATAATTTTCATTTTTCTCTTTTATTTATTAGGTTGATCGTTTAACAGTTTTCCCTTTTTTTTTTTTTTTTTTTCATTCAATATCACTGTTTCAACCATTCCTGTCAAATCACTTTAAAATTTAGATCTTTAAAGTTCAAAATAAAATATTCTAAAAGTTTTCTTGAACAAGTAGGTTATTAGAATTGTTTAAAAAGAAAAAAGGCAGGTGATTAGACTTCTTAACTTTTCCCTCTACTGGCATTGGACTTATTTTCTCAAACAGAGGATTGACAAAAAAAAAAAAAAAAAAAAGGGGCTAAGACTGAAAACTAGCATCCCATTTGGTGAGGATAGCCTTTTTTTTAAAAAAGAAAAAAAAAATTATTGAATGTTTTGTTGTTTTTAGAATTCAAACAATTTTCTTCTTGTTTTGGTATATTTTAATCGAGTAAGCTTGAATATAAACATTCGTAGGCCGCAAAAATCCATTAACTGCCTACTGGAAGTTTATAGGGCCAAGAAACGGGTCAAGGATTTCTCTGCTAGTCCAATTTGGGATGAAATTGGTTTGTATTTTTGAGATTTTTATTTTTTATTTTTGGTTTCCAGAAAAATAAATGAACTTCCCAATTTAAAAAAAAAAAAAAAATTATTTATTGGAAACAGTTTTCCGAAAGAATAATAGCTAAAAGCTTTTACATTTCCTTTTTTATTTTTCCTCACAGGTCCGTATTCCAAAATCTATAAAGAAAGAGAAGGAAAAACAAATTAAAAAAAAAAAAAAAGAGAAAAAGGGGAAAAAAAAAAAAAAAACTAAAACAAATACAAATACGAAATAAAAATTAAAAAAAAAAAAATTTGAAGAAAATTTAATTTACTGTAAAGTGGATGATACTACATTGTCCACCTATTCTATACGTTATGGTTCGTATATCCTAAATTCTCAAGAAACTCCTATGCGAAACCATTCGGATTCTCTTTGATTCTTGAGTCTCGATGAAAGTGCTGTTTCTTGAATTATGACCACCATATACCATTACTTCACTTATAATGTTAGACAAAAGCTAGATCGTTCTTCAATTTGCTGCCATTTACTCAATCTTCTCCTTACCAACATGAGTTGGGTCACAGTGTTCTGTTCCACATCTTCACCTGCTGAAAAAATACAAAACACAAAAAAAATTTAGGATGAATGATCACCACTGCATTTCATCAAACTTTTTCCAAGTTACGTATCCGATTACCATATATCAATAAGAAATTATCCAAGAGAAGATACTAAATAATGACTATAGAAAAAAAATATATCAAAAGTCTCCAAAAGGTATATGTCTGTCAATCACCGAAGCTTTACAGGCCAAATATGAATATAAGTGTAGACAGCTGCATTGATTATATACATGGCCTAACCTGAATAAAATAGTAAAGTCAACAAAAACAAGCACATGGCAAGGCTGAGAAGGTTGGAACAACTTATTGACATCCTAAAGATTTAGTATGTATTTGAGTGTAACATACAATACTTATACCACCTGGTATAGAAATTGGAGCCCAAAGAAAAGAGGAAAAGGTAAAAGAAGGATCCCATGTGCTAAAAGGAACTAGGTGTAGTAGAGCTGCTAACCCATTTATCAGCCACAACAGAATCTGGTGAAAGTGGTGGAGGCAAATTCTTCAAAAGCCCAATTTCATCTGCCACAATATCCACGACTTCTACTTTCTCCAATTCGAACCCTTCATTCTTTATTGCTTTCAAAACCTTAACCACTTCATCCATGGAAGGCCTCATGTCTCTCTCCTGTTGCAAACAACGGAAAGCAAGTTCTGATACAGCTGTCGTCATTCTCCTTATGGCATCATCCATTTCGAATCCAAGGGCAGGATCAACCAACTCACCGAATGAGTGATTTTGAATTTTGCTAACAACCATGTTGGCCAAATTAATATCATGTCGGTGCCTATTGGTGTCCACAGCTTGTAACGATGATACAAGCTCAGCCAAGACCACCCCAAAGCTATAGACGTCACTCTTATCAGTAAGTTGGTAGCACTGGTAATACTCAGGATCAACATAGCCGGGTGTTCCTTGTGGAGCAGTTGAGACATGAGTGACATCATTGGGGAACAATCGTGACAGACCAAAATCGGCCACTTTGACACAGAAGTTGTTATCTAGGAGAATGTTGTTGGATTTGACATCACGGTGTATAATATCCTTTTTATGGAGGTAAGCCAAAGCCTCAGCTGTCTCAATGGCGATGTTCATTCTAACAGGCCAACTGAGCAAACCAGTGCTTGATCGTTTCCCATGAATATGATCAGCCACTGTTCCATTAGGAATATATTCGTATACTAGGAGGAGTTCTCGGCTACGCTTTGAGGTGCATCCATACAGCTTCACAAGGTTTTTGTGATTTAAAAGGGTTAGAATCTCAACTTCATTCATGAACTGCTCAACGCGTTTGAAATTGTTTTCATAAAGACGCTTAACTGCAACTACACGGCCATCACTGAGGTTGCCTGATAAAACGAGCACGAGGAGTAAATTAATCAATGAGACATATAATGGTTATTGATAGAGATGCCAGAAGGATGATTTTCTCACCATAATAAACAGTGCCAAAGCCTCCTTCTCCAAGTTCCCTAGAAGGGTTGAAATTGTCAGTGGCTTCCTCTAATTCAGCGTAGGTGAAGACCTGAACTCCAAAGTAGGTGCTTCCTTTCTCAAGGTTTCCTTTCTCAAAGTTTCCTTTCTCAAGGTCAGACTTAGAGGAGGGATACGATGGGATGCTTTGGGAGAAATTCATTGAGGTAACAGGAAGGCTTTTGCTAGAAGGGGGTGTTGGAAGGTCTTTGCTCTTAGCTAGCATTGCACGCTTCTTCCTTCTGTGTAAGAAAAAGCAAATATAGAATCCTATGAAAATGACTGCAAGGCCACCAGCTCCTACTGCAATGCCTGTAGATGAAACAGAAGATTGCTCAAAATTTTCTTTTTCTTTCTGTGATATGATCTCATTGAAAACAATACATGTAACTTTCAAAATTAAAATTTTACCTTCTCCAACTGAAAGCTTGTTGCTACTCCCTGAAATAATGATGAGATGAAAAAATGTCAGGCAAAACATGAATAACTATGTTTGATGAGATATTTCGTCGGAATTATTTTTCGGAATAAGTTGCCAAAGATGTAGCAAAAATGCAGCTCCAAAATGTTCAGCAAAGTTGGAGCAATAAGACAATCGAAACCTCAAAGATGAGCCATCCAGGACAAGAAAGATAGATTATGATAACGATGCAATATCTATTACATATACAAAAGAAGTACAAACAACAACAATATTAATGAAGTAAACGTTTCCAATAAGTAAGATAAACACTTTAAAAACTTCAATGTGATTAAACATTTTCTTGTTCAACAATAATTTTATTGAGAGATCAAAGAATGTTCTGATTAAAACTGAACATAGTACTTACAGTAGACAAGCACAGAGGCATAATTAACTTCCTATGTTTAACGTCAAACATGAAGATGGACAATACGAGACCAAATTGAAAGAAGTCAAGCGAAAAATAAAAGAAAGGGAAGCAAGATTCTGACCATCGAGAGTTCGCAGACTACCTTTAAAAAATACAAATAAAAATAAAAAAAAGCAGAAAACCATGAAGGGTGAACTGAACTTAGCACGAAGTAAACCAGGCCAGCAACAAAGTTACCCAAAAAAAAAAGAAAAAAAAAAAAACATAGTTACCCATTAAAGTAGCAAATTTGATAATTCCGCATTTTCAACTACTGAGATTTTTTTCCTATCCTTATTACAGTTCCCAGGTAAAAGACCCCAATTCAGGTTCTGTAAAATCCTAATGGAAAAAAAAGCAAAAAATACCTGGAACGGAACAAAGCAGAGTGCCACAAACGCAACCGGTTTTATTGGAACCGGAGTCAAACGCACACATCTGACCCAATTCCATGCACTTAACGCACCGATCGAATTGGGGAATACTATAATTCAGCTCGAAACCATTCATCAATGCCTCACCAAGCAAAGACCGATTATTTGTAAGATTGGCAACCATGGATTGCAGAATAGGAACCCTAAGACTATCACTACAGTTCACTATATTGAGAATCGGGTCGTTCGGAACCGGACCCAACAAGTAATAAGAGTCGGCCAGAATACCCCTGTTTTCACAACGAAACCAATTACCGGCCTTTCTAGTGGTATCCGTTGCATTGCACGAGTAGAACATGCTCAAATCGGTGTTGTTCGGGCCGTACCGGAAAATGGCGGGATCGAAGGTTGAATTTACCACTTTGACAGGACAGGTCTCGTTCCAGAGGTCTAATCGGGAAAGGGTCATGGATCGCTGAACCGGGTCTAGTTGGAGGACACGGTAAGTTAACGACATGATGGTAATCTCCGGCGAGTCGTCGACGCAGGTGAGTCGGAATTCAGGTAGGCCGCAGTAGGACGGCCGGTCGCCGCCGGTGAAAGGGTAGGAGACATTTTTAAGAGTGCCGCAGTTGAATGGGCGGTTGCAGTTGGAGAAATCTTCAGCATCGGAAGGAAACGACGCCTTAACGTCGATGGAGAAGTAGAAGAAGAAGAAGAAGAAGTGGAGGAGGAAGACAGTGGAGGTGGTAGGAGAGAGAGGGATCGAGTGCATTGCGGAAAGAGATGGGAAGGTGAAGGAAGAGTATGAGATGGCATTTGGTAATAGGGTGGCGGGCGGAGGAAGAGAGTCAGAGAAGCTGGCTTTGGTTGACTTGGAATGTCGTCATAAAAAGTAGATGGATATAGATTTTGAATATCTGTATTCGGAGGCTGCATGCATGTGTGTGAAAAATGACAAAAGTCCCTATTACTGTGTGCTGGTCTTATGGATTTTATCTCCTTTTTTTATTATTATTATTCTTAAATAATTTAATGTGGGGTTTTAATAAATTTGTGGTCTTATTTTGACCTTTTTGATCATTCCATGTGGGCCATTTGAAAAGTCGTTGGATAGTTTGGGCAGGTTAGGAAGGTCAACAAGGACTTGCCCAGAGTTGTTTGGACAAGTTGTTTTGAATGGTAAATTTAAGGTAAATACCATCTAAACAAATAATTATTAGGCAAGCTGTACTACAATTTATACATATTTATTTTAAAATTTAATATTTTTTTAATTAATAATTTATATCTATTTTATTTTTAATGATTTAAAATTAAACTTAAATAATGTTGAAAAGAGAAGGAAAAAAAGTTTAGAGGAAAAGTGAGGGAAAAAATATGAAAGAAAAAAAAATTAGATTTTTTTTTTTTAAATGTTTGGTTAAAACATATAAGAAAGAATAATATTTAATACATATAACGAAAAATCTGAAGAAGAAATTTTGGTCCCTTTAATATCTTAATTAGTTCGCGAGAAACATAATCCAAAATGCACATAAATTATAGCTTACTTCTGTCGACCAACTATGTATTTTTTTTTAGGTGAATATAATTAATTATCGAGAAGGAGACACAATAAAAATATAATTAAGAAAAAAGAATGATATATGGTAATAATCTTCAAGTCATAGGTTGGGTGGGGCTTAGGTAGATCTTTCTAGGTAATTAGACAAAAGAAAAGAAAAACTACAATCTTTATATGATTTTTCGTTGAAAAACTATTCAGAGTTCACAAAGTTTCTAGACTATTGACTTTCTCAAATTTCATAGAATTTTTTCACAGCCTTACAAAAAAGAAAATTTAACTAGATTTCTGCAGACCTGTCAATTTGACTAGATAAAATATCAAATTTGTTTTAATAGTCTTTAAGATGAAAGGTTGACTAGTTTACAATTTAATGGACTTAAAAAAAAATTATAAATTATAAATTCACATACAAATTTATAAAATTTTAAATGAAAATTTTGAATAAAATAATATTTCATAATAATTTTTTTTTCACAATTTTATTTATTCAAATCCAATAAAATTTATTTTTTTTAATTTTTAAAGTTTAGCTACCTATAAATTTTAAAAAACTTCTACAAAATTCTAATTAAATACAATTAAATTTTAATAAAATATATTAAAATCTAAATAAGATTATTTAATTTGTATAAATTTTTTTAAAATTTAAATTAAATACCTATATACTTTTAAATTCTTTTAAAATCATTTAGCTTTTAAATTAAATACACTTTCTTAATTTCTAGCAACTTTTACGAAGAAGAATTTTTTTCCTTATTTATTTATTTATTATTATTATTATTATTTTAATTCTTAAGTTTGTACTATAGCTAAAAGCATTTCATGCTAATTTAAAACCAACTCTATAAACTCATTTATGTTTATTTTCATAATTTTTAAAATAATTTTTTTCAACATTTATTAGCTCCTAATAATACCCTTAACTTTGTTCTGTTATGTGTATTCCTTCAAGAAATTCTCTGCACATGGGGACAGAATTTTTCCTAAGAAAAAACATGTAAATATTTTAATCGTATTGACCCACCAGCCGCCTAGTTTGCTGAATGAATAAAGATAGCATATGGATTCAGAAAGAAAAAAAAAAAATGTTTTTCTTAAAACTACCAGCTAAAAATTTAATTATTGCTATTAATGGAGACAGAGAAAAAATAGAAGTGATTTTAAAATTCTGATTAAATATGTTAAAAGCAGCCAGACAGACTTAACAGGAAATGTAATTTGGAATTAGAACAAGTTGAATGATGGAATAAACAGACAAATAAAAGGCAGAAATGTGGGACCCAAATGATAATAAGAGGTGGAATGACTAAAAGAGGTGTCTGAAACCGAGGAATTGAATATGGCAAGGTGGACTAAATCAAAAAAAGCTTGGGGGTTTAAAGTCAAGGCAAGGAAAAGGTCGGTTTGGCAAAATTCCTCCTAAAAACTTAACAAAGAGTCGTATTGAATTCCCATTTCGATCTAAAATCACTCCCTCTAATCGACAAGAGTCTTTCGTTCACCATCGATCGCAATGTTCCAGCTCTATCTTTTAACTAACAACTTAAAATTAAAAAAATAAAAATAAAAATAAAAAAATCAAAAATTGCAGGCATATGTACCTGTACTGTTTTGATTTTGATAGCAGACGAATTCTTCAGAGCCCCGGTTGTAGCCACAGCGGCTACCATTGCTTACACAGCCATCGCACAAAGAATCGTTGGCATTCCATACCAAACTAAACCCAGCATCCACCACCGCTTTTATGAGAGTCTCATTCGAAGCAGTCTCAAGGTTTCCTAAAGTGGCGGCTTGTGTTTGGGAAATATTGAGTACCACACTTCCCTCGCACCTTCCAAGTTCGCTAGGGATGTTGCCCGGTGTCCCGCTGAGGTTTGCGACAGAGTAGAAATTAACAGTATTTGATCCTCCGGACTCGCTGCAATTGAAATGGGGTAGAATACTGGTAGCAACGGAATCACATATATAGAACAGCGTCAGTGGTTGAGTATCTGAGGCGTAATTAAACACGGTGGTATCTAATAAGGTGGCGTTACGGAGCTCTGTTTTACAAACATCTCCAAAGTAATCCGCTCTAACAGCCGAAAGAGTACGCGTATCCTCATTGATTTCAAGCACTCGATAAGCTTCGGTATTTATTGAGATCTCTGTGACTCCGTCGGTGCAGCGTAATTCGAACTTTGGGTGGCCACACTGTTCTGGCCGATCGGAGCCCCAAAATGGATAGCTTATATTCTGGATACTACTTCCACAGTTGAAGAGTTTGCCACAGTCGGCGTAATTGTCAGCGAACGAAGACGATGGAACATGGATTAATAAGACAAAAGTGACAATCAACAGGAAGGCCAGATTTTGGTACAGATTATTGGGATCCATTTTTTTTTTTTTTTTTTTTCTTGAGGGGGGTTGAAGAGGGTGTGAGACGGTGATGTAAAAGGGATAAGAAAGTGGAGATGCATATGATATTTTGTGATAGGATTAAAACATTGGTGGGGGGTTGGAAAAATAGAAATAGAAAGCGTGGGTTGAGTAGGTTGTTTTTCGTTTTTTTTTCAAAAAGAAGGTTCTAATGGAGAGCGTGGCGGTCAAAACGAAAATTAATTAGGTGACCCAGTCTAGCATACATATATACATATATTATAATTTACCAAAAACTAAACATTTATATTATTATATATATCATTCTATGTTTCCACGAAATCCCGTTTTGTCATTTTCCTAAACCTTTCTTCTACGTTTTCCTATTTTTTCCAAAACTCGATAGGAACACGTATATTCTAACTTGGACTAATACAGGCGATCCCAACTCAGTCAAACAAATAAGCCTAACTCTCCATAGGACAAGGACTTTAATAAATGGTGTATATATATATATATATATATAAAGGGCTATTACTGTGCATGAATTTGAATAATATGGTTGTTTATCTACACAATCTCCATAATTTAACGACTAAAAATTTTAACGGTTAAAAATGATTGTTGTCCACCTAATAATTTAGAACTTCCCCACCACTATAGTATTTTCATCTATATATATATATATATATATATCTTAGACTAAAACCATATTGTAGTTAATTATTGTAAGTTCAAATCCCTGACATGTCCAACAACACCATTATAAAATATATAAACAAAGCTGAGCAATGTGAATTTGAAAAAATAGTGGTTTTGAGCATTTAAAATGTACAAGTAATATTAGAGGCCACTTGGAAAACTCTAAGCATAAATAATTCAATAGCTCAAAAAATATTTCACCAAATAAGAATATCGGCACGTAGTAGGAAAGCGTGCAAACAAATTAATTTATATTTACATTTTGCAAATTAAGATTGTGGAACTGTACAAGCAAATTATAAATAATTGAATGTCTATATTAATGTGTAAATTGTAAATTAAAATGATTGGTTTATTCAAATGTGTGTTGCACAAATGCAGACTTTAGACTTCCTACTACCTACTGATCTGATGGTACCTAAATTACCCCCAGTTAGTTCTGTTGCAGCGACCAAAATAATTAAATTTTTACAAGTCATTTAGATTTACACATAAGACAGAAAAATTTTATTAGCAGTAGAATTGTGAGACGAAAAAGAACCATATGCATCTTTACGAGTAAACGTAGATGAAAAAACAATATTTATTTTTTGAAATTGATGAAGAAACAGATTAAAACAGCCAAAATAAAAAAAATAATCTTAAAGAATAACAAGACCAGTTCCATGAAAATAAGTTCTAGAAATAAATATAATTTTGTCAGGATTTATTAATTTGTGCTACGATACTAGTTTGATTCTTCTTTGTTGTCTTTTTTGGGGAAATTTCGTTAGAGTTGTGTTCTAGAGAGATTCTCTACACCAAGAAACCAACTACTTCCTTAAAAAAAAAAAAGCATGTAAATTAATATTTTATTATATATGTTAACCCACTGGCCGCCAAGCTAGTACTAACTAGAGAACAAGATATGGCTTCTCATAAGAATCCTAGCTACCAAAGTTAATAATTGTTACAGACAAAGACAAGGAGTATAAAAGAAAAAAACGAAAAAGAAACAAACAGGCAGTAGCTTGAACTGACTTTAAAAATCAGGTTTTAATCAGATTTTAAACAAGAGACTAAGAGGAGTTGTAATTTGGAATTAGTACCAAAAAAAGAACAGCTATTCAATTTCAAGCGCACAAAGTTAGTCATGAAGAGAAAGAAGTAGAGGAAGGGGATCCACGATAGGAGGAATAAGGAGAGCAGAAATTTCATAAATATGGGCATGAAAACTGAGAAGTTTTAATTGTCGAAAAGGATTATCTAATATGGACCAATTCAAAGAAAGTGAGAGCTGGGTTTCGGAGTCAAATGAAGGTAAAGGTGTGTTTCGCAATTCCCGGCCGGATTTCGCCTAATACCAAAGTTAGAATCAAATTCCTATTCCGAACCTAAGAGATCTGATCTCACTCGCTAGCGTTCAAAGTTGTACAAACAATCTAATTCCCTCAAATCGATTACTCTTCGATTAATTTCTAAATAATACCCCTTTTTTTCCAACAGAAAAACAAGAAAGATAAGAAAAAGCATACCTGTGCTGCCGCCTAGAGCTTGATAGCAGGTGAATTCATTTGAAGTAGTACTGAAGCCGCAGCGATTAGTACTGTTTTGGGTTCTGCATCCATCACACTGAGTTTTGATAGTGGCATTCCACGACGACCGAAACCCAGTACTCACCGCCGTTATCACATTCCCTATTGGTAGAGCAGTCATAGTCGCCGATTGTAAAATGATGGCTTGTGTTTTGAAAACAGGGACCAAAACATTTTGTGCACAACTTCCAAGGAGACTCTCAATTACAGTAGGTCCAGTTGGAAGGTTACCCTGTGCGTTCTGTGTGGCTATCTGGGCTTGTGTGAAATAGTAATTAATAGATGAACTGCAATTGAAATGGTTTGGCAAACTGGCACCCAATTGGGAATTGCAGGAATAGAACAGCCTCAGCTCTTCAGTATCTGAGGTATAGGTGAATAAACCGCTCTGTTGTATGGTGGTGTTTTTGGGCTGTGTTTGACAAACATCGGTTCGGTATTCATTCCTCACAGCGTCCATGGTACCCGCATCTTCATCGATTTTAAGAACTCGATAATCCTCAGAAAAGATTGAGAGCAGTGTCACGTTGGCAGTGGGGCAGGTCAACTGGAAATCAGGGTAGCCACAGTGTTTCGGTCGATTGGCTCCCCAGAAGGGATAACCTACCCGGATACTTCCGCATTCAAATTGATTGCCACAGTCGTCGTATTCGTTGGCGGAAGAAGATGATGGACCGTGGATTAAAATTACAGCGACCATGAAGATGAAGAGGCTTTGGTAGAGATGCTGGGGATCCATTTTTTTTTTTGTTTTTTGGGTGAAACAGAGAGAGCGAGAGAGCAGAGATGGTGAAAAGCAGGGGACGAAGATAGGAGATGAATGGAAGTAAATAGTATTGGTTTTTTGTTGACTAATAAAATCCGTGGAGAGGTTGAAGAAAAAGATAGAAAGCGTAGTAATGAGTAGTTTTTTCCAAAGAGAAGGTTCTAGTGGAGAGAGTAGCGGTCAAAACTTGATTTGAAGTGAAGTGGGCTGAATGGTAAGCCACTCACACTTGAACAAACACCAAGATGGAGGAATTTATTATATTATGAGGGATATTCTAAACTTGATTAGATGACCCAGTCTAATATATACTATTATATATACCATTGTCAGTTTCCACCAATTCGCATTTTTTTGACCGTTCTTCTGTGTTACAACTTTATGATCGGAACATAAACTAGGCTAATTCCCAATTAAGTCAAACAAATCAGCCCCACTCTCCAGAAAAATATTAGCCAAAGACTTTATTAAAATGGTATAAATATTGCTGAACCACGTTCTAGTTAGTTTTTTACAACTTCGAATCCCAGATGCCAAATCAACATGATCAAAATAAATAAATAAAGTTGAGCCTTGAGGGTTTGAAAACCAGAATATTTTTTTTGAGCTTTTAGAATATAAATCAATTTAATTTAATAGGACGAATGCAATAAAAAAGATATATAAAATTACTAATATGTGGAGAGACCAACAGGAAACTCTAAGCACAAAAGCACAAAAAATGAGAAATTGGAAATATTGACTTCTAGACTGAAACTATTTGAAGAACCAATCAAAATTTAAGAAACATTGACTATTTGACAAAAAATCGCATAGAATTCAAGTTCAAGAAGAATACACGGAGAGTTTTATTGTTTATTACAAGTTGTGAATTTCACTGACCAATTAAATAGTTTCTATATTCTATGCATAGCCTAGGGGTTATATCACATATAGATGTTATCACATTGTTGAAGGATCGGTTGAGTACATCTACAGCTATGAAAGCACCCAAAAAAAAAAAAAAAAAAAAGGAAAAGAAAGAAGAAGGTATACATCTACAGCTAAACCTTGTACCAAGGAAGTACATTTTGTCTCGTGAACATCCACCGCATTTGTAGGTCCTATTCTATTAGACTTATGAGTACTAAAATGAGTTACATGTATATATAGTGGCATCTTTTGCTATTTTTAAATGCATTTCATATAATTACTTCAAAATGTTACATATTATGATTTTTTATTTTAAACTTTGCTACCATTTACCCAACTATCAATGAATTGTTCATTAAATAAGACCATCTAGAAATAAAATTACTATTTTCTCATATAATAATAAATTTATAGTCATAGTTAATAAGTGTCAACCTATAAATTTCAAACTAAATAATACTCAAATATTTAAATTTAATATGTAGTATTACTTTATAAAATAGATATGGAATTTTAGGAGGTTGAGATTTTAAGTCCTTCATAAAGATTAGGCTCCAAAAGTTACTTTCAATTATAGAAAGATTAAAAAGAATGGTTAATTGTACTGTAACCAAGTACCTGGTCTGGTTGAACATGTAGCATTTGGTTGATCAAAACAAAAGCAAACGAAGCGGCTCTCACTCGAATTAAACCCACAACGTCCACCTGATCTCTCACATCTCTCACATTCAACCTGATCACCACCAATTTGCCACCTCAATTCAAAACCTTCATCCAAAGCATCACTGATAGTCTTATTCCAAACTCCAACACCCTGAGCCGCCGATTCAAACACCGGAACGAAAACACTGCTATTACAACTCCCAACTCCCGGATCAATCCTAATCTCTCTCGTGGCCACATACACATTGCTCGTAGTGTTTATATCGCAAGCAATTGGACCAAATAACTCCGGAAGCACTACAGAGAAACTGCATCCGTAGAATAGACTCAAGTTTGTGAGGCCGGAACCGAAAGTGAACAAAGAGAAGTCAAGAGTTGTGTTGGCTAGATGTGAAGGACAAATGGTGTCCCAGAAGTCCTCCCTAGCAACTTTGAGAGTTCGGACATCTTGGTTCATTTCAAGAACTCTGTATGTGTTCGATGAAATCGAGATTCGTGGGATTTTGTCTAGGCAAGTGAGTTCGAACTCGGGACGACCGCAATGATTGGGTCGGTTTGATCCCCAAAATGGGTAGCTGATATCTTTGAGGTTTCCACAGTTAAAGGGTAGACCACAGCTTATGTACTGTGGATCGTCAGCACATGAAAATATCGGAATTTTGATTGAGATTAAAGCAAGGAAGAGAAAGAGAAATGAAGAGCAATGGCAAAGAAATGGATACATTTTTGTTGGTTTTGGAAAAAAGTTAAGGTGAATTTGCATTGAGTAAGAGGAAATTAAAAGAACCCAGGGCTCTATGTATTTGTTTTCTTCTCTTCAATCAGAGGCTATTTTTTGATTAATTTGACCAGCTAATAAAGATATCTAAGGTGTCTGTATTAGAGAGATATTCCAAAAAATCGAATTCTTCACCAACATCTAGAAACCTTATGTCAATTGACTCCTAGACATGGAACATATAATATTGCCAAAAGCTATAGCAAAGTAGCAGCGACAAAAATTAAGATAATAAATCAATAAGAATCGAGGAAGGGAAGAACACGACGAAAGGAAAAATACACAAAAGTTTATTCACATTTTTAGTACTCCAGGAAGGCTAATCCAATTGAAGTATATGAAAATATTGTTTTATAACTCCATAAATATACCAATAAAAAAGAATAATAATAATAGTAATAAATAACTCCAGGAGTATAATCAAAATTGAAGAGATGTACGTAATTCCAAATTAACATACAACGTGAGATGAATTTATGATCCTAACCTCAATTCCACATGCAAACAAATCATGTTGTATATAAAACACATATATATAACCACACAAATCAAACTCTGACTTAGAATGGAAAAGTGTGTGTATATATATATATATAAAGCATTGTGTAATTTTGGATAAGTTCAATAGCTCATAAATATCTCACCAAATAAGAATATCGGGAAATAGTAGGAAAGGGAGCAAACAAATTAATTTATATTTTAAATTTGCAAATTAAGATTGCAGTGGAAGCAATACAGGCAAATTATAAATAATTGAATGTCTTTATTAATGTGTAAATTGTAAATTAAAATGATTAGCTTATTTAATGTGTGTTTCATAAATGTAGACTTCGCACTTCCTCCTAGTCCTCTGAAGGTACCCAATTCACCCCCAATTAGTTCTGTTGCAGCGACCAAAATATATAATTAATTTTTTACAAGTCAGTTAGATTTATGAGTAAGACAGAAAAATGTTTATTAGCAGTAGAATTCTAAGACAAAAAAGAACCATGCATCTTTATGAGTAAAGGCCCCGAAGCAACAATTTTATCTTTTGAAATTGATGAAGAAACAGATTAAAACAACCAAAATAAAAAATTTCAAGGAATAACAAGACCAGTAACATGACAATAAGTTCTGGAATATACATAATTTTGTCAGGATTTATTAACTCGTGGTATGATACCATTTTGATTCTTGTTTTTTTTGTCTTTTTTTGGGAAATTTTGCTACAGTTGTGTTTTGGAGAAATTCTCTACACAAAGCAACCAAATTCTTCCTAAGAAAAAAGCATGTAAGTTAATATTTTATCATGTTTACACATTGGCCGCCAAGATAGTACTAACTAGACAACGAGATATGGCTTCTCATAAGAAGACTAGCTACCAAAGTTAATAATTATTACAAGCAAAGACACAGAGTGCAAAAGAAAAAAGAAAAAGAAACAAACAGGCAGTAGTTAGAAGTGATTTAAAAAGTCTGGTTTTAATCAGATTTTAAAAAAGAGACTAAGAGGAGTTGTAATTTGGAATTAGTACCCAAAAAACCACCTACTCAATTTCAAGCGCACAAGTTAGTCATGAAGAGAAAGAAGTAGAGTCAGAGGATCCACGATCGAAGGAATGATGAGAGCAGAAATTTCATAAATAGGTTTGAAAACTGAGAAGTTTTGATTGTCAAAAAGAATTATCTAAGATGGACCAATTCAAAGAAAGGGAAAGCTGGGTTTGCAGTCAAAGGAAGGTAAAAGGTGTGTTTGGCAATTCCCGGCTGGATTTCACCTCAAACCAAGTTAGGATTAAAATCCTGTTCCGAACCTTAGGGACCTGATCTCACTAGCAAGCTTTCAAAGTTGTACGTACAATCTAATTCCCTCAGATCGATTACTCTTTGATTAATTTCTAAACAATCCCTCTTATGTTTTTCTTTTTCCAACATAAAAAACAAGAAAGGTAAGAAAAAGCATACCTCGGCTATCACCTAGAGCTCGATAGCAGGCGAATTTTTTCGAAGAAGGATTGAAGCCGCAGCGATTAGTATTGTTTTGGGCTAGGCATTCGTCACACTCAGTTTTAATACTGGCATTCCACGAAGACCCAAACCCAGTACTCACTGCCTTTTTCACATCATCTATTGGTAGAGCAGTTACAGCCGAATGTAAAATGGTGGCTTGTGATTTGAAAATAGGGACCCAAACATTTTGTGAGCAACTTTCTAGGAGACTCTCTATTACACCATTAGTTGTCAAGACATTCTGTTCGGCTATGTGGGCTTGTGTAAAGTAGAAATTTACAGATGAACTGCAATTGAATTGGTTTGGAATTGGAATAGTTATACTCAATAGGGTCCAAGTGCAGGAATAGAAGAGCCTCAGGTCTTCAGTATCTGAATTATAGGCAAATAAATTGCTCTGTTGTAAGGTGGTGTTCTTGGGCTGTGTGTGACTATCAAGACAAACATCGCTCTGGTATTCAACTCTTACAGCCTCCAGAGTACGAGCTTCTACATCTACTTTAAGCACTCGATAATCCTCAGAAGAGATTGAGATCAGTACCACGTTGTTAGCGCTGCAGTTCAACCGGAAATCAGGGTGGCCACAGTGTTCCGGGCGATTGGATCCCCAAAATGGATAACTGACCCGGATACCTCCACACTCAAAGAGATTGCCACAGTCGTCGTATTCGTCGGCGGATGAAGATGATGGACCGTGGATTAAAATTACGGTGACCATGAAGATGAAGAGGTTTTGGTAGAGATGATGGGGTTCCATTTTTTGTCAAACGGGGAGAGAGAGAGAGAGAGAGAGAGAGAGAGCAGAGGAGATGGTGAAAAGCAGGGGACGAAGATAGGAGATGAATGAAAATAATGGCATTGTAGAAAGAAGAATGATAATTAAAATTGGTTGGGGAGGTTGGAGTAAAAGAAAGAAGCCAGGGAGTGAGTAGTTTTTTTCAACGAGAAGATTCCAATGGGAATTGTAGCTGTCAAATCTAAACTTGACTAGGTGGCCCAGTCTAAACATAACATTATTTATCGATTGGAACATATGTATTTTAACTGGACTTATTTACGCGATCCCGACTAATCAGTCAAACAAGGCGGCCCCACTTTCCGGAAAAATATTAGCCAAAAAGACTTTATTAAAATGGCATAGATATATTGCTAGTGAAACTAGCTAAGAACCACGTTCTAGTTATTTCTTTTACAACTTCGAATCCCGGCATGCCAAAACAGCATCATTCAAAATAAATAAATAAAGTTGAGGCTTGAGAACTTGAAAACCAGAGATGGTTTTAATTTAATTTAATGGGACGGATGCAATAAAAAATATATATATAACATTACCATATAAAATGTATTAGAGAACAATAGGAAAGTCTAAACCACAAAAGGACAAAAAACGAGCAATTGGAAACATTGACTACCAGACAAACTATTTGAAGAACCAATCAAAATTTTAAGAAACACTGACTACCAGAACAAAACAATCGCAAAAAATTTCAAAATTTTAAGAATACACTGAGTTTTATTGTCTATTACAAGTTTTGAATTTCGCTTTCCATTTTAATGTATAGTTTCTATACTTAATGCACAACATATAGGTTATGCATAGATGTTATCACTATATTGAAGGATGCGGTTGAGTGCATCTACAGCTAAACCTTGTACCAAAGAAGTATATGTTCTCTCGTGAACATCCACCGCTTTTTTAGTTTCTAATCTACTTTACTTCCACACATTAAGACAACCTATATATATCTACATATAGTGGCATCTTTTGCTAATTTCAAATTTCATCTCATATAACATCAAGATGCTACAGACATATTATGATGTTGATGTTGACTTTAAACTTTGCTACCATCTACCTACCCATCTATATTGTTCATTAGGAGAGAGTCTTGTAGCAAGATTACTGTTTTTTTTCAAACAATAATGAGGTTATTGATAGTTACAAACTATCAATCTATAAATTTCACATTGGGACTCAATAATGCTACGTATTTAAGTACTGTTGAAATATTGCCCTATCAATTAAGCATGAAACTATAGGATATTGAGATTTTAATTCTACTTCCAATTATTGAAAGATTGAGAAGAATGGTTAATTGTATCGTAACTAAGTACCTGGTCTGGTTTAACATGCAGTATTTGGTTATCAAAACAAAAGCAAACGAAGCGGCTCTCACTCGAATTAACCTCACAACGTCCACCTGCAACAACCTGAGCCGCCGATTCAAACACCGGCTCGATAACACTGCTATTACAACTCTCAACTCCCGGATCAATCCTAATTTCACTCGTGGCCACATACACATTGCTCGTAGCGTTTATATCGCAAGCAATCGGACTGGATAACTCCGGGAGCACTACAGAGAAAACTGCATCCGTATAATAGACTCACGTTTCGAAGGCCCAAACCAAAAGTGAACAAAGAGAAGTCGACAGTTGTGTTAGCTAGATGTGAAGGACAAATGGTGTCCCAGAAGTCCTCCCTAGCAACCTTGAGAGTTCGGATATCTTGGTTCATTTCAACAACTCTGTATGTGGTCGATAAAATTGATTCGTGGAATTTTGTCTAGGCAAGTGAGTTCGAACTCGGGACGACGGCAATGTTTCGGCCGGCTTGATCCCCAAAATGGGCAGTTGATATCTTTGAGGTTTCCACAGTTAAAGGGTAAACCACAGCTTATGTACCGTGGATCGTGAGCACAAGAAGAGAAAGAGAAATGAAGAGTAATGGAAACGAAATGGATACATTTGTTGGTTTTGGGGAAACCAAAAAATATTAAGGTGAATTTGCATTGAGTAAGTGGAAATTAAAGGAACCTAGCTCTTATGTATTTGTTTTCTTCTCTTCAATTTAAGGCTATGTTTGATCGATTTGACCAGCGAGTGAAGATATCTAAGGTGTATGTATTAGAAAGATATTCCAAAAAATCGAAATCTTCACCAACATCTAGAAAAATTATGTCAATTGACTCCTAGACATGGAGTATATGATACCAAAAGCTATAACAAAGTAGTAGTGGTGACAAAAATAAGACAATAAATCAATAAGGATCAAGGGAATAGAATAAAACTCCTTTAGATAAGAGAGAAAAAATGTTTATTAGGAGTAGAATTGTGAGAGTGACTAGCGATCTCATAACCCCTAGAAGAAAATGCTAGTAGTTCTTTGACCCAAAATAGATGGCCCGAGACATGATTGAAGGCTAACATCGATCATATATAAATAAAGTTATTGAAGGCCAACATGGATCATAGATAAATAAAGTTTATCATCAGCTGTCTCTCTATTAGTTTATAGTTATAATGTTTTTTCTTCGACTAATTATTAATTCTTAATTTTCTCAGCAAAATTATTGATTCTTAATTTAGTCAATGAATAAATTATGAATGTTGAATGCGACGCGGGGTCCACATAATTATAACAAAAATTAATTTTTTATTTAACAAATAATAATAATAAAAAACTAATAGCAATGGTAATTTTTCTTTCTGAGATGATACCTTTGGAAAATAAATAAATAAATAAGCCTAGAAAAAGGTAATATGATTGCTGTAGATGAAAACTAATCTCTGCTTGGAATTTGACGTACAGTTTGTCGTGGACTAAAATATTACTTCATTATCTAATAGATACGTAATATTACAATTTATTTTGAATAATATATTGGATAATTAAATTGTTTATTTTAAAAAAAAAAATTATTAAAGTAGGATACATACTGTTTCTATGATGCATATATATCCGTAAAATTTTAATTGAAAACGAAAGATAGGTAGGGTATGTGTTTCTTGTTTTTCAAGTTAGATATTTAGTCCTGTTAGTCAATCTACTGGTCCAAGTTGTTAGGGGAAACCTTTCAGGTTCTGTTAAGAGTTTTCATATCAATACTCGATTTGGTCTAAGCCTATGGACTGGTAACACATACTAAGCAAATCTAGTAGGGGAAAAGTTATGAAATTGTTTAGTATGTGACTCTTAGATAATCATGAATACGAGCAAATTTATCCTAATTAAGCACTAGTAGAAAGTACACAAAAAAAGGGCCAAAAAAAAAAAAAAACGATAAAAAAAAAAAGGTGCGAATTAGAGTTAGAAAGTGTGAAAAGTCGTCGAGATGTGTATCCCAAAGTACCAAATTATACGCAATCTAAGTGAAATTAAAGCAGCTGGGTTGGGTTGGTACCTTTAAGTTGGGCTGAGGGTGGTCGTTGGGGAGGACATGGGCTCTCCCGAGAATTTCCATCTGGGCAGTGGCAAGTAGGCTTGTTGGAATCCACGTCATGAACACAAACTCCTCCGGATCCGGTGCAGCCCTCCTTACATAACAAAGTATCCACCTTATATTTCACTCCAAATCCTTCTCTGATCAGTGCCTCTTCCATACTCCAAAAATCTCCAAAATAATTCACACCAATCCCAACTTGGAGGTTCGAACTGCATCCCGGATGAGTTTCAGATGCAACTTGTATGAAGACATCCTTATAAGTGGACCAATCAGGGCACGAGAAATAACCTGGCACTCCTTTAAGGGCAGGACAATCATAGTTTATTGTAATTTCTGCAAACCCTGGAGCATATTCAAATAGCTGGGAATCGAAGGTGGTATTTGGGTATTTTGGTGAACATAATCCTTTACTCTCGAAGAAATCATCCCTTTTGATTTGGAGAATCTGGGTGTTTTGGTCTATTTTTAATACCTCGTACACCACATCTTTGATCTTAATGGTGGTAGTTTTGTTTTCGTCGCACTTGAGGTGTAGATCAGGATGCCCACAAGCTTCCACCCTATCATCTCCCCAGAAAGGGTAGTCAATGTTCGTGATATTCCCGCAATTGAATGGTTTGCTGCAGCTACTGAACGAATCCAAGCTCCAACATGGAGGAAACTTGATGCTAAATAACAGCAAAGAAAATTGAAGAAGAAGAAGAAAAGGAGTCGAGGAGGAAAGCCTGGAATTCATTTCCAGAAAGTAGAGGTTTTGGTGGAGAAGATGAAATTTTAGCTAGGAAATTGAACTACTGAGGTTAATATATATTTATATATATCATAGGAAAAATAAATATTGTTCAAAGGAAAGTGATAGATACTGAAACTAAACAAAGCCTGGAATTTCCTAGACGTTAAGTTGACTTAACAAAATGACTAATGACTCTCTATTTTTCACCTTTTTTTGTTTTATTTTTTAAATACTTTTAAACATGCAGTTTCCTTTTAATTTCTCTGAGTTATTTATAATCTATTACTTTCTATTGTTTAAAAGAAAAAAAAAAAAAAAAGTTCACCTGCACATGTTCTCCAACTCTACCAACCTAATTCTATAGACTCTTGCTAGCCATGTCACTATTTTACAAATAGATTACTATTAGGAAGTTATACTAATTCCAAGATTTTTTTTTAATTAATTTTTTTTTAGTCTAACTTGGATTGGAAAGGCCAATTCTTATGACAAAATACTGTTCCATTTACGATAGAATTTTCTCTCTCGTACGATATTTCTAAAACGCATTTTTAAGAATAGAAATTATAGGCACAAGAAATGTATATAAGACAGTGGGAATTAAAAAGAAAATTGTGACTTGCAGGCCGAAAGTGAGAGTGGCTTTTGGTGCGGCACTGTGCGTGGTCATGGTGGTTTAGACTTTCATATCACTTTTGATTCTTCTTTGTTGACGAAGTAATAAGTTGGAAAATTGATTCAATTGGACGCGTCAAATACGTGCGAGGACAGGTTTAATTTATTATAAATCAACGTAGTAAGTATGAAAGCATAAATGTGAATGCTAGGAAGATTATTAGAAATTGAGTTTGTGCGACTCTTTTATTCCAATTCTAATATGGATTGTTTTTTATTTTTATGTGGACAACGAAGAAAGTTTGTTTTCACACGTAGAGGGACACGCAGTAAACAGATTTGCTAATTGAAAGATATCTATGTGCTGAAAATTCCAAGTCCTTTTAATTTTTCTCACTGCAAGAAAATATCTAACTTGACTCGACTGTAATTATGACTATAGGAGGGTTTTGGTATGAATTTATTAAAAAAAAAACTCTTTTTTTTTTTTTTGAAAAAATCTGCATTTTTTAAGAGAAAGTTTAAAACATATATTAAACATATATTAAACGTATTACCTGTTATACAAGTGCAAAAAAAAAATATTTTTGAAAAAATAAATAATTTCAATTATATTTTCGTTTTTTCAACAATATAAAAAATGTTTATAAAAATTTTTTTATTTAACTATTTACTTATTGTTATTATTATTATTATTATTATATAAAAGTGGGAGATTGGAATTCAAGACCTTTCTAGACGGAAGCGTGTCCATTTAATTTTTAGTAGATTTATTCTTGATAATCTTTAAAATAAAAGTTCAGACGAGGAACCAATATATTATGTCACCATTCAAAGAAAGTTGCTTTAAAAATTTAAAAATAAATAAATATTACTAAGGGTAAAAACAAAACTTAATTAAAAATTTATTTTTTAATTTAAATTCTTTCAGTTTATTTTTATTTTTAATTTTTTTATGGAACCAAATTTATTATTAGAATTTTTTATTTGGATTGAACGATTTTGAGTTTAACCCAATCTAAGGGATACCTACACTATTAATTCCTAAATTATACTGTCATTTACATTTTAAGTTCCTAATTCTATTTTTTTTTTTAACAAAACATTTTTCAATTTTAAACTCATAAAGCAATGCGACATAGATCTCTTTTCTATATCTTTTCTAATTAAATGAGATTGATTTAATTAGAAATTAACTCATACCACATCAGCGAGATTGAGATTTAAGACATCGAAAAGGAAAGCGATTTTAAATTATAAAAACAAAAATCCCTTTTCCCCCTTATTATTTATTTGTTTATTTATTTATTGTCCATTTTCTAACAGAAGTAGCACCGTGAAACGTTTTTGACCCAGAAATGAAGGTGAACAAGGTCTTTTCACATACTATGTCCCATTGCCCTTCGTTTCTCTCTAGTGTGGCTCATCAGAGCCATCAAATCTAATCCCATAAAGCACAATTCGAGCAAAATAGCCATTTCTTCTTCCTCAACAAGCTTTGTTATTCAAAAACCTTTTTTAATAACCAGTTGAACATCAACAAGCTCATATCTCTTCAATGACAACAGAGCTTTGCCTAGAGTGGCTCAATCAGTCTTATGTGTATGTGTTTGGATTGATGAACACCATATGATCAATCTCACTATGATTGAGGCTGCGAAAATTTCCCCCCAAAAAAAAAAAAAAAGTTTACAAAAAATTTCATGGATCTTTGACACGTGGCTCTGCTGAAGATTCTTAAAAGTTAAAACAAATAAGTTTTTGTAAAAGATAGTGGCTTGGCTTTCATACTAGACTCAAAACACAATTAACAATCACACACCGAGTATTTGCTCTGTTTTTTTTAACTCCATTCAGGAGTAAAAATCTTCACCAAGTCTAATGTATCAATAACCACAAAATCATATCGTAAGCACTACCCAAAAAAAAAAAAAAAAAAAAAAAAAAAAAGAAACAAAAGTATGATGTTTGAAATTAAAGAAGGCCAACGGATTTGGTACCATTCATGAGGGATGCTTGCAATTGAAGAAGCCCAACAGATTTGGCACAATCATAAGGGATGTTAGAAATTTCCACGTATGAACCAAATTTGACCCCGGGGGGGGGGGGGGGGGGGGAGGAAAAAGTTACCAAACAATGTTAATTGTGACAACAACAAACGAACCTATTTATTTCCAGTTGAAAAAAAAAAAAAAAAAAAAAGAGCCCATATAGGCAAATACAACGCTCGTATAGATGATGTATGCATGATGTGGTGTAAAAAACAGAGTACCTCATAACGAATTCCATAAGCCTTTCTTAAGTTGTATCTTATCACTTTTACCATATAGTTAACTGCCATTCAAGTGAAATTACATAAAACCTTTATTATTACTTATTTCATTTGGTAATCTTTGTTTTTATTTTTATTTTAAATTTTTCATAAATTGTGAATTTTCATGGTGAAAAGTTGGAGTAGAAGCATAGTATCTGTCAACTTCCTATCCCCATGTGAATAAAATTTCTTTTCAACTATCTGTGGAGTTGAGTGAGCCATGAAACTACAACTTTCTTATTTCATGTTCAAGTTTACCAAACAGAAAAGTTTTACACCTTTCTCAATAACGACAAACTAAAGCAATAGATAAAAAATAAAATAAAATAAAATAACCAAACAAAAGGAAAGATAGAGACATAGGCCCCATCAACCAAGATTCATGTGAATCTTTTTCAACAACAAAAGCAAAATGCTATGCCCCAAAAAACCACATCATACACCAAAAATATGTTCAACAAGTTCAAGAACCAAGCTGCTCATGTACAATGCCATTTAGCTTTCTTTCCAAAACTTCAGAGCAAATCTGCTCCATCATGTGGTAGAAAGACATTAGATCAGACAACTGCTCCACTGACATTTTCCCCATCACATTCTTTGCTACTTTCTCTCTCTCCTCATTCATCTTCAATCTCTCTATGTATGAACCTCCATTTCTTACTGTTGCTCCCATTTGCTTCAATCTCTTCTCTTGCTGCAGACTCAATGCTGTATTTGACTGCAAATTACATGTCATACTATGGATGATTAGCTTAGACTAATTAAGATTACTATCAAACACTTGGTTATCTGAAGGTTAATATACCTGAAGGAAATCTGCTCCTATTTCAAGCTCAGATTCATTAACCAGATGTGTGCCTCGGCCAGTGGTGTAAATATTCTTAGCAAGTGAGAAACTTCGGATAATTTTGTTTCTCTTCTTATCCATTTCTTGATCAAGCTTCAAAGCTTTTGGTACTGATATGGCGCTGTTTAGCTTCTTCTGATATCCAATCACTGCCTTTGCAAATTCCTGTTCAAGAAAACCAATTTAACATCAATGGGGCCAGTTTTTACTATGCTTTTACATTAAATTTCTAATAAGAAAAAGAAAAAAAAAAAAAAAAAGAAACAATTAGATATAGGTTTATGCCTGATAAGCAGATGGGCAACCAGGATAATCAAATTCCTCAGAATCTGGCTTCCTCATTCTCTCAGGATGAAATTGTAAACCCATTATAGACCCATTATAGACTTCCCCTCTTCAGGATTATAAGCATCAGGATCATAAAAACCTTCAATTAGCCCATCAGGAGCAAAAGCCATTGGAACAAATCTCTCTGCCAATCTTTTAACTCCTTGATGATGATAACTATTAACCCAATTATCCATTTTTTCTTCTTCCAAAGAATCCTTAAACCAATGATGCAAAGGGGTATTTTCCACCACCTTCACAACATGTCTATGGCCATTATAATTATCATAATCAATGTGTTGAGATAACTATTTTGGAGTGTTTGGGTAGTAGTAAAATTAGTAGAAATCTAAAATTTTCAAGCAAAGTGAAATTTTTTTCTGTTTAAACAATTTTTAAGAAAAGAAATTTGTGGATTATAGTGGAAAATAAATTTCATAATGTGAAAAATTGACAGGGAAAGTGAATCTTATTAAAGATGTGTCATTCTAAAATTATCTGAGAAATAGATTTTACGTATTTTTTTAAATATAATTTTATCCTTTAATTTTCATATATAAATTCATTTAATTACTTATAAATCCTATTTTATTTTGTAACTAATCAAACACTATAAAAAGAATCTCAAAAAAACTCGTTCTCAGAAAACTAAATCCCAAGAAATTGATTCCCAAAAATCAGTTTCCTTCAGTACTTTTTATTTTACCAAATATCCCATTTGTGTCTGTATCTCTTTTTTTTAGGATAGTTCATTAGCAAAGCCATCCATTTCAAGTACCTAATCTAAATTTAAATTTGAATTCTCACATTTTAAATAAATAAAAATTAAAAAGGTATCATTTAGCAACCATTAATTTTGCACGTTTGATCATCCATCTTTTGCCTCTAGCCTCCTAATTTCTTGGACCATTATTCATTTTACGATTCGTATTCGTATATTCTTCATTTGGTGCATGCATGCATGAGTGGCTTATTGCACATATTACATAAATTATATCCAACCTTTTGTATGATAAATAGAATAGTTTTTCAACAATCTTTGATGATGACCTTTATTCGTTAGATGTTAATCGGATATTCCCCAAAATTTTTAATTCATTTCTATGGACGTCTCTAGTTGCTCGATTTTAGTTAGAAAATCTAACACATATTTTCTTTGTGACAAAGAAATGTCATGTTTTAATCTTGCAACTTAGATCCCTAAAAGATATTTTAATTAACCAAGATTATTCTTTTCAAATTTGGTGGCCAAATACTCTTGCATTTTCTTTATTTTATTTGGATCATTACCTATCAAAACCATATCATCCGCATACACAATTCAAGTTGCTACTTTTTTTATTTTATGTTTATAAACAAAATATGATCATAATTTATGTGTTTATAACTAAATGCCTTTATTGTCTTTGAGAATCTTCTAAACCAAACTTTTATAACCAAATGCTTTATTGTCTTTAAGAATCTTTTAAACCATACTTTTTTTTTTTTTTACTATTTCAACCCATACAAAAACTTCTTCAATGTATAAAGTTTACCATTATCTAAGGGTTCACATTTATTTTTGGATGACAAATCCATGTATACTTTTTTAAATCCCCATTTGAAAAAGTATTTTTAACGTCAAACTACTTCAATGGCCAATTTCAAATAACTGTTATGAACATAAGAATCCGGGTTGTATTGATTTTCACTACCGAGACAAATGTCTCTTGATAATTCACTCCATACTTTTGCATGTATCTTTTTGCAACTAACATTGCATTAAATCGAAGCCCAAGTTTAATACCCAAGCTTAAAGCCTAGTTCAATACTCTGACTCAGACAAAATTCTCTTACCCATTTGAAAAAAGTCTAACCAAAGCCTAAATTTGGGGTCTTAAGCCAGACTAGGCAATCCAAATTTACACCCTAACTATAATCTTATTCTTTAAAGTGTGCCATGCATACGTTGTGAATTTTCATGGTAACTGTTGGACAAGCATAGTCTTCTTATCCATGTGAAAAAGAAAAAAAAATTCTTTTCAACTTTGTGTGGAATTGCAGTGAGCCAAGAAACTACAACTTTTCATTTTCAAGTTTACCAAACTGAAAAATTTTACATCTATAGGTAAAAGACAAAATAAAGAAAAAAGAAAGATAGAGACAAAAGGCCCATAAACCAAGATTCATGTGAATCCTTTTCAACAACAAAAGCAAAATGGTTATGGTATCCCTAAAAAGTAGAGCATACACCACAAATATTTTCAACATTTTCAAGGACCAAGCTCATGTACAAAGCCATTCAGCTTTCTTTCCAAAACTTCAGAACAAATCTTCTCCATCATGTGGTAAAAAGACATTAGATCAGATAATTGCTCTACTGACATTTTCCCTATCACATTCTTTGCTACTTTCTCTCTCTCTCTCTCTCTCTCTCTCCCCCCTCTCATTCAATTTCAATATCTTTGTGTATGAACCTCCATTTCTTACCATTGCTCCCATTTGCTCAACCTCTTCTCTTGTTGCAAGTTCAATGCTGTATTTGACTGCAAAATTACATTTTGATTAATTCATATTCATTCATAATTTTTTTAGAACTAATTAAATTATTATTATTAGCAAACAATTGGGCTATCTATTTTCCTGAAGGAAATCTATGATACATTCCTTTTACCAAAAGGAAAACAATAGTTTAAGATAGAATAGAAGAAAAGAAATAGGTAGAAGAGAAAGAGATAAAGATAGAGTTTGATTATAAATAAACTTCTTTTATTCATAGGTTCTTCTATAGTCAACATAACACTTATAGGCTAAACCCACTTCACTATCTATAAGTAACTATTAGTACTGGCTAAACCCACTTCCTTATCTATAAGTAACTATTAATACTTGGAAGAAAATAAAGAGCACATAAAGAAACCATTATCTGCTACTATCAAATGCTTCTACAAAGAAACTGACATTGGACCCTTTTGCATGGAAAGTAATTAGAGATATGAAACATACACATAGAGACTAGGACCCATATGCCAAATTGGGTACATATATTCCCACTCCCCTCTGTTCATCCTTGTCCTCAAGGATGGTGGTAGGATCGGAAATCAAGGACAAGCTTATAGATACTACATGAATTGGACCTTTCTTGTTTCTTGAGTAAACTCATATGGAAAGCATTGTAAATCAATGAGCCCGTGCAAAACTCCTAAATCCTTATAATGGTGAGGTTGTGTTGTAAATCCTTTGCAAGTTGGCTTCGATTGCAAAGGAAGTCATCCCTCGCTTGGATGTTAGTCATGCCAGAGACATAGGATGTCGTGGAGGGTGGTGGAACCCCATAAACAACTTCAAATAATGAAATTTTATAGGCGAGATTTTTTAAATGAAGGTTTGAAGTCAAGGAGTTGCTATCCATTATAGAAGGTACAAAGGTGTACCCATAGCAAGGAACGAACTTGTGAAGAGTCCCTTTATGGAAGGAATTAGGGTCATGTTCCACTGGTTGTTGCATTAGACGGACATGCAAACCTTGTAAATCGATAAGAATCATTTGCAAAGTCGCATTGATTCGTTCAAATTTGGTTTCATGCCTTGCCAAAATGTCCAGAACTTTCACTTTCGAATTCAACACTTGTTTTCTCATAGGTATCCATGCAAAGATGCTAAAATTCCAAATGATATGTTCCTTTTTACCAAAAGGAAAACAACAGTTTAAGATAGAAAAGAAGAGAAGATATAGATAGAAGAGAAAGAGATAAAGATAGAGTTTGATTAGAAATAAACTTCATGCATTCAAAGATTCTTCTACAGTCAACATAATACTTATAAACTAAACTCACTTCCCTATCCATAAGTAACTACTAGTACTGATTAAACCAATTTCCCTATCCATAAGTAACTACTCATACTTGGAAGAAAATAAGGAGCACATAAAGAAACCTTTAACTACTACTGTTAACTGATTCTACAAAGAAACTGACACTGGACCTTTGTGCATGGAAAGTAACTAGAGATACAAAATACACATATACATATAGACTAGGACCCATATGCCAAATTGGGTACATATCAATCTGCTCCTACTTCGAGCTCAGATTCTTTAACTAGATGTGTGCCTCGACCAGTAGCGTAAATATTCTTAGCAAGTGAGAAACTTCTTATAATTTTCTTCCTCTTCTCCATTTCTTGATCAAGCTTCAAAGCTTTTGGTACTGATTTGGAGCTGTTTAGCTTCTTCTGATAAGCAATGGCTGCCTTCACAAATTCCTGTTTAACAAAGCCAACGTAACATCACTCGGGTCAGTTTTTTTTTTTTTTTTTTTTTTTTTTTTTTTTTTTTTCTGTATTTTCACACTGAATCTCTAATTAGACAAAAACAGAAAAAAAGAAAAAAAAAATAGAGATAGATATATTTATACCTGATAAGCAGATGGGCAACCAGGATAATCAAATTCCTCAGAATCAGGCTTCCTCATTCTCTCAGGATGAAACTGCAACCCCATCATAAACTTACCCTCTTCAGGATTATAAGCATCAGGATCATAAAAACCTTCAACTAAACCATCAGGAGCGAAAGCCATTGGAACAAATCTCTCTGCCAATCTTTTAACTCCTTGATGATGATAACTATTAACCCAAATCACCATTTTTCCTCCTTCCAAAAAATCCTTAAACCAAATATGCAAAGGAGTATTTTCCACCACCTTCACAACATGTCTATGACTATCATAATTATCGTAATCAATGTGTTTGACTTTTTGTCCAACTGAGCAACTCTTGGAGAGCTCTTTCTCAACGTCGAAATAAAGTGAACCACCACATGCAACATTCAAAATCTGAGAGCCTCTGCAAATTCCCAGATAGGGTATGTTCCTTTCGAGGCAGAGCTTTGCAAGCCTCAATTCGATCGAGTCCTTTTCTTTGTCGATTGCGGTATAGCTCGCGTGAAGTCTCCTGATTTCTTCTAGCTCTTCCGCTGAAAGACCTGAAACTTCGTTTTCGTAAAGAGAAGGATCGATATCTTCTCCTTCACAGAGAAAAACTCCATGAATGGGTTCGAAGCTGTCCAATAACCTATGGACACCTGAAACTCTGGGTATAATAACTGGTACTGCACCATAACCCACCATAAGATCGAGATGATATTCGCCTGCAGATCATATATAGATTAGACTAAGAAACACATAAATAAATGTAACAAATATCAAAAACTCTGTTTTGGTTTCATGGAAAAAAGAGAACGAACCCACGAAATCTACGAACTTGTTCTTGCGAACACTACGCCTAGAGACTATGAGAACGCGAGGAAGCATCACAGACAGATCGGAAGCCCTGGCTGAGATTGGTTAGTACATGTTTTGCTTCCAAGTTTTTCCATCTATATATAGAGGAAGAAGAAGAGGAAGTGTTTGTTTTTTAATTCTAGTTAGGAACTAGAACTCTCTGATTTTGTGTTTAAAGAAAGGGAAATAAAAATTGCACAGCCCCGGCGCCGCATAACTTCATATTTCCAACGTTCGGTGGAAAAAGCAGTCTAATAATTATTATTTATTTATTTGTTTATTATCATTATTATTATTATTAAAAATGTTTTCCTAAAAAAGCGATTTCAATTTCTTTTATTTTTTTGTTCCCAAAAAAGAAGCAAATTAACAACCTAATTACATTTTTTTTTTTAAACAAGGTTTCTTTTTAAAGCTGATTGGACATATCTTATCCTGTTTCTACAACTTATAATTAATCATAATAATATATAGTGTGCATATATATATATATAATGAATGCTTTATGTATCAAAAACTTTGATAATAAGTTATTCAATTTTGTTGTGATTAATTAATTTTTATCCTTAATTAAAGTTTTTGAAAGTTACAAACTTATTTTACGTGAAACAATTATGCACCATTGGATTAACTTCATCTAATAAATAAGATGATTTACCAAAAATGCCTGTTAATTAATTACCTGGTACATTGAATGATCCTTTTTTTTGGGGGGGGGGGGGGGGGGGGGGGGAGGCACCTCTTTTTTTTAAAATAATAAGGACGTATGTGAAATGTATTGTTGTATCATTCTATTTTAATTTTGACAATTTTTTCACTTATATAATAAAACAAATACAGCAGAATAATTAGGATTTAACAATTAATTAATTATAAAAGTCCTAAATTGACTCATAGTACGGATATAGAGTAGAGTTCAATTTTAATTTGTGAAATAATTTAACAGGAAACCAGGGAATCATCCACTTGGAAATGCATGCAAATTATACAGAGTACGTTGACAGAAAACTGGGGCGGTGGTGCTTATCTTGGACAAATTGATGATAAAGGAAGTGGTCAAAGCTTAGCGGGGCAAAAATGTGGGGTAGGTTCATTTTGGATTGACATAAGATGACGTGGGTGTTACAGGGACGGTGTTCGGTGGCAAACCTATCCAGCTCGGCAGAGTTTACCAGAAGAAACAAACGCTTATCAACAAAATCATGCATTTGCATTTAATACTTGGATACATATGCTTAGCAAATATACTAATTTATAATTAATGACCTACCTTGTACATATTTCTATAATTTTAGTTTTTTTGTTTTTTAGGGTCACTAATAATGATGAGCTTCAACGGATGATTACTCATATGACCAGAGCGAAACTGCCCATGGGCAACGGTGGGCTTGACTTAAATTAAAATTATATCTATATATATATTATTAATAGTTTTATTATATAATAATGCTACATTTGTCATCAATTGATACTATTAAATAATTTATTATTAATTAATACAGTAATTTTAAAAATGAAAAAGACATACGTACAATAGTGAATACTAACAATATTAATAATATCATTATCTAGTTTACATTTCTTAAATTGTTTACTTATTGATATTATATATATATATATGTATAGTATTATTATTGGTATAAATTATATTCTTATAGAACAGTTTAATAATTTAGCCACTGTTTTTTTTCAAATACTTATTCTCTTCATTTATTCATATATATATATATATATATGGACTCAGTACCACGTAGGATAGTAACAGCCACTACTGGTGACAAATAATATTATTCTATTTTAAAAGATAAGGTTTACTATTGTTACTTTTTTACTCCAAACCGAAATTAATGTATTGTAATTTATGTATATTTAAAATTGACCGTCTTCCTCTACTAAGGAGGTGTATTCTTACTTTTAATTGATAAAATTACCTTGTATTGTTAAAGTTGATTTAGAAGGAAAAAAAAATTATGAAGCCACCCCTTATATTAAACCTGGCTACATCACTACATATGACAATTGCCTTTTTAGGTTAAATATGTGTAACATAAGGCATTAAGAAAACTAGTCATGTAACTGTCTTTTCTTTTAATGTTAATCTAATAATAAAGTCATCTGTTTCTTATAAGGAATTTGAATTCAAATTCTCACATTTTAAATAAATAAAATAAAGTTTTATGCAAGTGTCATTACTTTTTCATCATTATCAAGTGGTATAGTCATCTTTTTCTCATAAGAAATTTCAAATCAAATTCCCACAAGGTAAATAAATAAAGTAAAATTCAGTTAATCATGCCGTTCAATTGAGCAATTTTTTTCCCTCACGGATTACAATCAAAAGGGACGAGGATTTTACATAAAATTGGTCAAACTCATACGTATTCTGAATAGTTTTAGTACTAAATTAAGTTTACGAGTACAATTGAGTATGTTTGATGATCTATCTCTTGCTCTAGTCTCTTTGAAAGTCGAAAGAGCTCGTTCTATTCAAGTATTTATGTTTGATGATCTATCTCTTGCTCTAGTCTCCTTGAAAGTCAAAAGAGCTCGTTCTATTCAAGTATTTATGTTTGGTGATCTATCTCTTGCTCTAGTCTCCTTGAAAGTCGAAAGAGCTCGTTCTATTCAATGATGATCTATCTCTTGCTCTAGTCTCCTTGAAAGTCGAAAGAGCTCGTTCTATTCAAGTATTTCTTTGTTTGTCTTCTTTATTAAAAATCTGACTTTGGTAACATAGAAACAAACAGAAATTTCATTAAAACATTTTTTTCCTTTTTTTTTTAAAAAAAAAAAAAGAAGAAAAAGAAACCTCTAAGGGTTGAGAAATATGTCTAAAGCAAATATTGCAATTAAAAGGAGGCTTATATATAAATTGGGCTGTTCATTTATCAAGATAGTTGATAAAATTATTTAACCAGTCTCATTTTGTCTATTAAATATTTAGATTTAATGGTGTGTAAATTATCTGGACAACTATCATAATTTTTCAATGCTTATTCATCTTTATATCTATTCAATCAAAAATTAAAATGATTTATATTTTGATAGATTTAATCATTCAACAAACAAAATGATATTCGTTAATATATATATATATATATATATAATTATCAAATATTTTAGTATATTAAACATTTTATCATACATATATATATATATATATGATAAAATTACGGTACAGACCGATCGCATATGCAAATCTACACCATAAAATTACTATACAACAGTACGAATGAGTCTCCTTAACGTTCCTTAAAGTCCTGATCCTCAAAAACCTTCAAAAAGTGGCATACCACTTTCATAAAAGATATCAGGGATCAACAGGCCTTTTTTTTATTATTTTTTTGGAAGTTGAGATTCTTTTATGAGCTACACAGGCACCAATGAACCAATGTAATTGGTCGGTGCAATTCGACACTACTTCTGTCTGAAAGATGAATGTTTGACCTTACTACAATTCTAAGACATATCAAGAGCTTTTACAACTTTGATTACTATAAAGAAGAAATAAGGAAATTATTGTAAGACAAAATTACATTTTAAATAAAAATGTTGGGTGAAAACGAAACAACTTTTCTGACAATCAATCAATAGATAATGAGAAGAAAATAAATTATCACATGTGATGTACGATATTGCTCACAACTTTGATGACAATAAAGACTCTCACAATCTTGACGTCACCTACAAAGAAAAAAATAAAATAAAATAAACAATCAAGAGGTTGACAGCTTTGATGACTATCAAGAGGTTCACGGCTTTTGTGATAGACAATTAAGAAAAAAAGTGGAAAATGATGTAGAAAATCCTAGAAGGAATTACCAAGGAGTAGGTCTCAGGCTCTCATTCCTGTCCAGATCTAACTCTGGTCCAATTCCACCCCAGTCACGGAGAATGAGAGAAAACAAACACTTTCAATATATTTCAAAAATAAGAATTCTATCCTTTACATTTTTTTGTAGGCTAACTTTTATATCTCTCTTTTGTCACCATGCAGGGTGAAGGATAAAAGGCATAAAGCCACCTCAGCAGATAAAGTAACAAAAACAAAGCCATATCAGCAAGGAAAAGTAAAAGGAAATTAAACGCTGCGTTTAGACAGAAAACAACAAGAGTTATGCAGGAAGTATATAAGGAGCAAATATATTGCAGCTGCATCATTCGCTCACACTTGAAGAGAGCTCGACCATGAGCGAGGAAGATAAAGAGCAATCAGCAACATCAGGGGGATGGTATTCAAAAAGATCAGCAACGTTGAAGGTGTTGGAAATCTTTAGATGTGAAGGGAGCTCAAGTTGGTAGGCATTATCTCCAAGTTTCTTTATTATGCAACAAGGACCGATCTTTTTAGCATGGAGTTTGTTGTAGGCACCGACAGGAAACCTTTCTTTCCGAAGATGAACCATGACAAGATCACCAACTTCAAACGACTTATGGCGACGATGGAGATCAGCTGTAGCCTTGTAACGAGCATTACTGGCATTCAGATTGTGTTGGACCCGGGTGTGAATATCTTGAATTCTATGGGCCAAAGTGTCAGTAGTTGTGTGAGGAGGGAAAGAGGTGGAGGCAAGGTCGACAATATGGTTGGGAGGTTTGGTATAGACAATAGCAAAGGGACTAAATCCTGTGGAACGATTGACCATGCTGTTATAGGCAAATTCAGCTTGGGGCAAGTATGAGTCCCACTGTTTTGGAGAGTCACCAGCAAGGCTACGCAGCATGGAACCAAGAGTTCGATTCACAACCTCGGTTTGACAGTCTGTTTGAGGGTGATAAGCACTGCTAAACTGAAGCACTGTATCAAACTTATGCATAAAGTTTTCCAAAAATGGCTAAGGAACTTTACATCTCTGTCAGAGGTGATCGATTTCGGTATGCCATGAAGTCTCACAATTTCACGGAAGAACAGGTTGGCCACATACGAAGCGTCGACAGCTTTCTTGCAAGGAAGAAAATGAGCCATCTTGGAGAACCGATCAACTACAACCAAAATGGACTCGACTTTGCGTTGTGAAAGTGGTAGACCAAGGACAAAATCAAGTGAAATGTCCTCCCAAATATGATTTGGGACAGGCAGGGGTGTGTAGAGGCCTGTGTTTTGTTGTTGGCCTTTAGCGGTTTGACAAACAACACAATGTTTGACAAATTTGGTGACATCACGTTTGAGGTGAGGCCAAAAGTAGCGCTCTTCAAGTAAGGAAATTGTTTTGTCTCGTCCAGTATGAGCAGCCAAACCACCTCCATGAAGGTCTCTTATAAGCTGAAAACGAAGAGAAGTTCGAGGAATACATAGTTGTAGCCCTTTAAAGAGATGGCCATCATAAATATGAAAATTGACGGTTGCCTCATGCAAACGACATTTTTGCCAAATGTGTCCTAGGTCGGGATCATCGGGGTATTGGTCTTGGAGAGCATCGAATCCCACAACCTCGATTTGCAACTTATTTAAGAGGCACACCTTGCGACTGAGAGCATCTGCCACTCGATTGTGTTTCCCAGCTTTATGGTGGAATGTATACGGAAATTTTTGAAGAAATTAGGACCATTGGATGTGCATCTTGTTGATGTGTTTTTGTGAGCTGAAATGTTGCAAAGCTTGGTGGTCACAATGAAGGACAAATTCCCGCTGAATCAGGTAATGTTCCCAATGCTTGAAAGCTCTCACTATAGCATATAATTCTTGTTCGTAGGCCGACCACAATTGACGGGCAGGGCACAATTTTTCACTGAAAAACTCAATAGCACGCTGTTCTTGCATAAGGACAGCTCCAATGCCCTTTGAAGACGCGTTCGTTTCGACTTCGAAGATCTTGTCGAAATCAGGAAGTGCTAATACCGGAGCTTCAGTAAGATGTTTTTTCAGAATTTCGAAGCTTTGCTGCTGAGCAGGCCCCCATTAGAATTTTCCTTTCTTGAGGTAGTCTGTTAGTGGACCTGCAATAGAACTGAAGCTGAGAACAAAACGCCTATAGAACGTTGCGAGTCCATGGAAGCTGCGAACTTCAGTGACTGTTGAGGGTGTTTTCCAATCACGGATTGCAGCTACCTTTGAGGGGTCGGCCTTGATTCCATGCTTGCCCACAATAAACCCGAGGAAAAGAAGCTCTGGGGTCATGAATACACATTTCTTGAGGTTAAGATACAAATGGTTTTCCTTGAGTATCACGAAAACCCGCTGCACATGCTCAATGTGGGCTTCGGTTGAGTGCCTGTACACAAGAATATCGTCGAAATATACCACCACACAGATGCCAATGAGAGGTTGTAGAACTTGGTTCATCAAACACATGAAGGTACTCGGTGCATTGCATAACACGAAGGGCATGACCTGCCACTCGTAGAGACCCGAAGGAGTTTTGAAGGCGGTCTTCCATTCATCTCCAGGCCTTATCCGAATTTGATGGTAGCCGCTGCGAAGATCCAACTTAGAGAACACTTGAGCCCCACTTAATTTGTCTAACATGTCTTCCAACCGGGGAATGGGAAACCGATATTTGGTAGTTATTTTGTTGATAGCACGGCTGTGAATACACATTCTCCATTCACCATTCTTTTTGGGGACTAGAAGAGCTGGTACTGCACAAGGACTTAGGCTTTCTCGGATAAGGTTCTTCTTCAACAAGTCCTTAACCATCTGCTGTAGGATTTGAACTTCTTTTGGTGGCATTCGGTAGTGAGGAAGATTAGGAAGTCTGGCCCCGGGTAGCAAGTCAATAGCATGTTGGATGTTTCTCATGGGTGGTAGAGAATCCGAAAGTTCACTTGGACATATTTCAGCAAATTCTTGAAGAAGTTGTTGAATGGGTTGTGGAAACTGAGAATCTGCAGGGGCTTGAATTGAAGCTACAATACCAAAACAAATCTGTGAGTGTTTAGCTTGAAGTTCAAAATGTTTTCCCGAGGTTGTTAAAAGTATAGGACCCTTTCCCGAAAGTTGTTCTGGTGGTACTCCAGATGTGGGCAGTAAAGTAGGATCATTTTGGGGCTTGGAAGGGAGTAGGACAATTTTCTTCCCATTCCATTGAAACGAATGTGTGTTTTGTCGACCATCATGCAATACGGAGCTGTCAAACTGCCAAGGTCGGCCTAAGAGAATGTGACATGCGTCCATCTCCACAACATCATAAACAACCTCATCGGCATAATGTTTTCCTATACTGAAATGAACTTTACACAGCTCAGTGACCTTAGTTTCGATACCTTTTTTTAATCCAACCCACCTTGTAAGGATTCGAGTGACTCATAGTAGGAAGCTTCAAGGCTTTAACCAAGGACTTGGACACTATGTTCTCGCTGCTCCCGCTGTCTATAATCACCTCACACACCTTCTTGTTGATAGTACATTTAGTTTTGAAGATTGAATGTCGTTGAGGCTCCATGGGGTGTTTAGGAGAGAACAATAGCTTCTGGATGATGCAAATGACTGGTTCTCCTTGGTCTTCATCCACCAACTCAGTTTCATCCCCCACGGTGGCAAACTCTTCTCCCGAATCGTCTTGAGTTTCCACTATATTAACCTGTTTACGCAGTGGACATTCATTAGATTTGTGGCTCTGCTGGCCACACTTGAAGCACTTGAGTGGAAAGTTTTGGGCATAAGGATTTGAAGGCCTGTTGGGTTGATTTTGGGGTTTACTGATATTTTTCATGGAATTATCAGCAAGGGTGGCCTTTTGGTAAGGTGCTTGTGGTGATAGGGATTTAACTTTTGGTGGGTACAATTCACTCATGGGTTTCCATTTAGTTGGTGTCTTAGTTATATGCCTCTCAATTTGCTTTTCAATCTTGAAAGCTAAATTGACAGCTTCACTAAGATTCCACACAGGACTAAGCTCTATTCTTTCTTGAATTGGAGTAAGTAACCCAGCCACATATCTAGCAAATAGTTGGCCTTCATTTTCATTCAAGTTCACCCGAGCACTCAGTCTATAAAATTCTTCAGTATACTCACTAATAGAATGGTTACCTTGGTGGCAATGGTGATATTGCTGGTAAAGGATTTGCTCAAAATCAACAGGGAGAAATCTGGCTCGTAACATTCGGCGTAATCGTGACCAAGATTGTATCGGACCTTTTCCTTGTTTTCGTCTATTACTCAGAACCTGTTCCCACCATGGCGAGGCTCTCCCACGGAATTTGTAAGCCACCAAACGAACCTGTTTATCCTCCGGTATGGACATATACTCAAAGAAAGACTCAACAGTTTGTACCCAATCAAGAAAATCCTCAATATTCAGAGACCCATCAAAATTTGGAATATCAACTTTAATTCGGTAGTCTGAAGGTTGGTGGTCTCGAGCATACCTGTTAGGAGCAGCTTGAGGGGCTCGATTCATGGCCATTGTCTCCATCTCATCTTCCGAGTCCGAGTCGATTGAGAGTGGAATACGTTGCTGAACATCAAGAAATTGACGGTGTTGAGTTCTGGGAATTCGAGGAGGAGGCGAGTCTTGGAGGTTTGGATCTGCTGGATGTGCCAATGGAATGGGCGTCTGTGGCATTTGTGTTGCTGTAGATCGGTCGCCGGAGTGCTCTGAGAGGTGAGAACCAGCAGCTCCAGATTTCAACGTAAGACCAGAATGTATTGCGGCACAAAGTTGCCGAATCTCATTAGAAAGGGTGTCGAATTTCTGATCTAATTTAGCAACAGCAGATAAAAGCATTTTCGAGCTTGGGTCCTCGCAGGAATTTTGTTGAGAGTTTTCACCGGAACTAGCCATGGAAATTTCAGAGAGGATAACCTTGCTCTGATACCAATTTGATGTAGAAAATCCTAGAAAGAATTACCAAGGAGTAGATCTCAGGCTCTCATTCCTGTCCAGATCTAACTCTGGTCCAATTCCACCCCAGTCATGGAGAATGAGAGAAAACAAACACTTTCAATATATTTCAAAAATAAGAATTCTGTCCTTTACATTTTTTTGTAGGCTAACTTTTATATCTCTCTTTTGTCACCACGCAGGGTGAAGGATAAAAGGCATAAAGCAACCTCAGCAGATAAAGTAACAAAAACAAAGCCATATCAGCAAGGAAAAGTAAAAGGAAATAAAACGCTGCGTTTAGATAGAAAACAACAAGAGTTATACAGGAAGTATATAAGGAGCAAATATATTACAGCTGCATCAGAAAATATTGAGATTTTTATGTTTAAAATGATACTAACACGTCAAGATACTATTTTACGATTTTGATGACAAATAAGAAAGTAGATGAAAAGTTTGACCTTATGACTTGTATGATGAGCCACGCTGCTCTCAACTTTTGTAACAATGAAGTAAAATAGATGTAGGTGGAAATTATATGTTAGAAGAGGGAAAATAAAAAATAAAAAATAAAAACTGAGAATTTGACCTTATAATATGTTATGCATCATGGAAAAAGATTAATTTCACAATTATAAAAATTTGGCATATGCGAAGGTAAGACCATGTGTTAGACAAATCGGATGAGTGAAGATCTTACAATATGTTATGCATCATGGAAAAAGATAAATTTCACAATTATAAAAATTTGGCATGTGCGCAGTGAAGATCTAGACCATGTGTTACACACACAAAAATAAATAAAAAATAAAAAACAAGAAGCATAAGCGGAGTGAATATCATGTGTTACACAAGTCGGACCTTTAGATAACTTGTTGTGCATCACACATTTCAGTGTCTGAGCCCGGGTTTGAATCGGGGACCTCTAGTGTGTGAGACTAGCGTGATAACCAGCTACACCACCCAGACATGTGTGAAAAATTTCGACCTTATCATTCTTGGCATTGATTATCTTACTTTAATGGGAGACTATATCGATATTTCTTTACACGATGTTGTCATAAAAAATAAAAATTCTATATTTCTAACATCTATGTGTGCATGTTTTTAAATTGAGATTAATTAAACTAAAAACTCTTGTACAAATGGACACACTCGAGTTATTCTTAATTTATTGTATGCTCAAAATTTTGTACAAATGACTTTGTAGAACAAAACGTTTGTCAAGGATGAATTTTGAGCAATTATCCAAAAAAAATAAACAAATAAAAGAAAAAGCATAAATTTGAGTAGAGTAATTGAAGAGACCAATTTATTTGGCTAAGTTGTTTGACTACAAATTGATGCCATAAAATATATATATATATATATTATTGTTATTATTATATTATTTAAAAAATTAATGTTTTTCATTTCCGATAATCTCAAAAATATAGATAGGCAATGCAAATACTTTTGGTTAAGGATAAACATGGGAAGTTTTATATTAGGATCACAATGTTAGTCTAGTTTAAAAGAGTTTTAACTTGTTGTTATATATGAAATGTCTTAATATACTTATTACTTATTGACTATATACTTAATTAAATAAATAATTAATGCTTTATTAATAAGAATAAATTCCTAAAAATTTTAATTTTTATATAGGCTTCCAATTATTTAAATTTATATGAAAAAGTAAACCATTCTATTAGATTAATAAGTAATTATTATATTTTACATATATATATATATATATATATCTGTTATTGTAGAAAAAATTATCTATCATGGTAAACGATAGCCGTTTATAGTAATTAAATCTGTACAATTTGACAACTGGCACTGGATTATACTCTTTCTTATGGTAGAGACTTCCTCCACAATAGCATTTTCTTCTTTTCTTTTCTTTTTTTTTTTTTTTGGGTAATATACATGTATATATATATATATATATATATAGTACATGAGTTGTTTTCACGATTTGAATGACTACCATGATTACAAGAAATGTTATACAACTTAGCATAATCAATATAAGAAGTGAAAAATAATTTGTCTTTAAGGAATAGACTCCAAATTATAAAAAGCTAATTAATTAATTAATTAAGGCAAGTAGCAATCAGGCAAGCGAATGCCACAGTTGGCAAAAAACCCTTCTAGCATTTTGAGAGGGCATGGAACGCCCAAGGTTTGGATCCTTAGAGAACTCACAATAGCATTGTCTTTGCTCTCTCACATTCCGGCAGCAATTGGTTGACGGTGACGTCCATGTTGTGATTGCCGTTATGCAGGGTTCCATATTCAGTAGGCTGCCAATATGATCATCTGCCGCCTCCGGTGCCACATGATAATGTGTGCTAGAAAATATTATCAATGTTGTCGCAGCTACCAAACACAATCTAACACAGCACATTATTGTATTCTTCTTCATCTCCACTAATGATATTGAGAGGCAGAGAAGACATAGATTAGGAGGATAGTTGGGCAGGAATTCCTGACTGAGCATTTATATAGACAGAGAGTTCATTGATAAACACTAGGGAGGCCATGGAAATTCTTTGTGACCCATCCAAATTAACGATAATATATATTTTTGCCTCTTCACTAGTGTGAAAAGGAGCTCCTAGCTAGCTCTGCTTGATACTGACATGTCAATTATCATTGGTTTATTTGTTTGTTTGTCTGTTTCGACCTTTTGATTCGCTTAAAACTTTATGATCAATGCAATTAATTAATATCACCCATTTCAACGTTATTAGTATTTATTGGATGCCTTAAACTGATAAGTTTTTAGCTGTGACTTCGATATATATATATATATATATATTTGGGTTTTTGCAATTGTGATTGTGAGAGAGCAGATACCATACTTTTAAATCTTTTTTTATGTATTATAATTTATATGATATACAATTTATTAATCATATATTTCTTGAATGATCAAAGCCATTTAATTATCTGCTCAAATGAGAGAAGAATTCAACGACTTTTATTATTTGCTTGGTGGACCTTAATGAATAATAAAATAGGAAAAGAAAAAAAGAAAATAAAAGATTGACAAGTATTATTATAAAGACAAAAAAGTATATTATTATTATTATTATTTTTGTAAATATAACTCTACAACAGAATCGAAAATAAAACTTAACTTATTAACTCAGTTGTTCCAATTATGAAATTAATATATCACACCCACCGACGGACCTATATTTTCCATTGTTGTGGCCCCTCGACCCGCCGCCCCACCACACCGGGCGCCGGCGCAACCCCCCCCCCCCAAAAAAAAAAAAAACAAAATCCATGTTTGCATTTTTAATCTTGCTAATTCCCCCACAACCAAGCCTGCTAACTGCTTTTGAATTTTTAATATCATTCTTTTTTTTTTTTAATAATTTGTTTCATTTATCGTTTTTTTCTAGGAATTTGTTTCATTTATCTAAACCATCGTTTTTGCATATATTTCTAGTATTTTTATTATTTATCTACTTTTTTATTTTTAATATCTCATTTATCTAAAATTATATTTGTAATAGTCATTGCCATTTTTTTTTAAGTTATATCATGCTTCATATGTTAACAAAAAATTATATCACGCTTATTTAATTATTATTATTAGTTATAGTTGAAACTAGAAAAATAAATTTATAATTGACACTAGAAATATACGTCTGAAAAATATAATATTTATTTAATTATTTTTTGATTTACTGCACATAGAAATTTATGAAAACTTTTGGTTATAATGAAAATTTCTTTCATTATTTTTTTAATTATTTTTGTGGTTAATCTTATAAATTTAAAATAAATTTAAAATATATATTAAATTTGGAACAATGATGAAGAAGCACTTGTAAATAAAATATTCATTTCATCATCGTTAGAGGCTAATGTTTTAAAAAGGTTTTGTTAGCCTTGCAATCCGTTTACGTTATTTTCGTTTCAAAGAACAAATTTGTTTTAGTAAATTTTCTAGTTAGTTAGACCATGTATAGCTAAACTTGTTGCATTTTTATCTATATTATTATTCCTTCAAAATACAATTGGAAAACATTTGATAATTAATTTTGTAATGGTGTCCCCTCTAAAATAAATTTATGGGTCTGTCACTTATCACACCAATATGATTTGTATTAACTAAACTATATATAGTATCTGAATTAATTATAAATTAAGTCAGTAGAAATGGATATATGGATCAATATCAAAACATGTAAAAGCATTTTCAAAGGGCTCTTTATCTATTATAGATTCGTTATTTTGAAGAGTCAATTTCTAAAAACAAACTCCAACCCATTCTGTATTTTGACTTTTTAAAATATAGAGTGGATTTGGCTCTCTAAATTTGGAGAGTCAAAAACACTCTTTATATTAATATTATTTAATGTTTATCAAATTCCAAAACCACTATATTATATTAATATATTTTAATTACTATTTATTGTTAAAAAACAAAAAACAAAAAGGAAGAAAATACACATAAAAATAAATGTTCATTGAAAAAATAAAAATAAAAAATGTGATACAAAGAATATTGTTGAAAAAGTTTTAAAAGTTCCACTCTTTATGTTCAAAAATATTCTTTATTATATGAAAAATACTCTTTATTTTTGAAGAGTTATTTGGGGATGCTCAAGTGGTTAATTGATTAGTATGAACTCTTCCATACTAGTGAGGAGGCAAGTATTATTCCCTATCAAAATAAAAAGACATTTTGTAATGCTTAGGATCCACTTTTTAATTTGTTATGGATATCAGTGTAACACCCCGTCCCAAATCGCACCGGAATCCGTGCACGTTGACCGAGGTTGACTGTTGACCGTTGACCAAAGGGGTCAAAAGTTGACTTTTAGACTCGGTGGGAATTTCGAGATGACTAGGGCACCGTGGCGAAGTGCACGATGCCACGAGTTCGTAGACTGGTAGCACGTCGAAAACGGAGCTACGGTTTGAAAGTTATGGACGAAACAAGTTGCGGTCCAAACTGTCCAAGGGGTGCCGGAGTTGACTTTTTGTTTATGGGAAATTGAGCTTTGACTCATGCATGGTTGTGAAGTGCTCGTCGATACGAGTTCACAGACTAGCGGCACGCTCAAAACGGACATCCGGTTAAAAAGTTATGGACGTTTGAAGTTTACCGGATACCGTATTATTTTAATGTTTTTGGGTCGGTGAACAGTGAAATGCCACGTGTCAGCTTCTGAGTGGTCCACGTGGCATGAACAGTGTCACGCAGGGTTTTAATTTTGAAAAACTCTCGGGGAAGAGAGAGAAAGAGAGAGAAGAGAGAGAAAGAGAGAGAGGAGAGAGAGAGAGGACCCGCCGGCCGCCGGTCATTTTCATGTTTTTCCGGCCTAGTTACTGTACACGCGCCGGCCAGCCAGATTGCCCACCTCATTTCCGGCAAAACCTCCAAATTTCACGGCGAACGGCCGCCGGACGCGCCCGGATCGGACGTCCGAAGTTTGGCGGCGATTTTTCCCCCTCCACCGCCGGCCACCGCGAATCGGCACTATTCCGGCCGATATACAGTACACGCGCCATACACCCAGCATCCTCTCCTCAAGTCCGGCCTACCCACCAAAAATCACGGCCATCGGACCACCGACGCGCCGGGATCGGAGCGTTTTCCGGCGAGGGGTCGAAAATCTTCAAACGGTGATTTCTCCGCCGTCCGACCTCCGTTTTGCTCACCGTCGGTCCCGTTGGATTGCTCTCCTCACGATCTACAAATCTGCAAAATTTCACAGCAAACGGCCACCGTCGGAAAATACTGTTCCGGTGACGGTTGCCGGTGACGTGGCGGCCCGCCGGAAAATACTGTTCCGGCGAGTACCCGAAAATTCCGGCCAGCTCCAGTCCGCAGTGTTCGACCTCCTGAATCCAAATCCGACTTCCGTTTCCACCAATTCGCGACGGTTTGGGAGAATTGCGGAGCCGAAACCCGAAAAGCTTCCCGATAAAATTCCGACCCCGTCGGGTACGATCATCGGAAATTAAGACCGGATCTGTGATTAGCATCACTCGAGCTTCGATTCGGTATATAATTCGTAAATTTTAGTTATCGTTTGGTGTTCGCTCCCCGGGTACCCATTTGGGGATTACCCGAATAAAATATTAATATTTGTGGTTTTGGTACTGTGGATGTTTTAGGTGCACGTGCAAGTAGCGGAGTCGATCCTGCGGAGGATCTTGATTGAGATACGTGCACAAGGTGAGTGACCCACCTTCAAATTAATTTTGGGGAATTTAATTGATGAATATATTATGTGTGAATTAAATATTTGGAATTTAATTTCTATGTGCCAAATATTTATTGGATTTATTGTAGAATTATTTATGAATTTATTGGATTTAAGAAAATGCGAATTCTACAAATTTATGCCGTGTGGAATTATTTTATGGTTTTGAGGATTTTGAAATTGGTGTGGTTTTAATGGTAAATTGGGCACGATTTGATTTTCAAATATTTCAAAGAAAATATTTGGTTATGTTGCTGATTTCAATTTTTATAAAATATGCCCATGGAATATTATGAGATTTGACTATGATATTTCGAGAATTATTTATGCTTGGAAAAATGTGGATATTTAAATTGATGGATTTGGAAGTTGGTGGATTTGAAAATCATGGAATTTATGGCATTAATTATAAAGAAATTGTGGAGAATTTCCCGGTTCAAGCGGATGGATTATGCCCGCTATGCTTATGAAAAATGTGAAATTTGTTTTATGATTTAAATTTATGGATTTTATGATTTTTAGATGCACCGTGCACGTACTGGTGTTCTGATTATGTGATATGGTTAGTGTGCACACGGTTGTGATTAGCGCGCAGGTGGGTGTGAGTAGCACGCGGTTGATATTATGAGGGTGTCCTGTGGATGCCATCGGAGAGGGCGGCCACCCCCCTTTGGCCGGGACACCAGGTTAGCAGCGGCGCTGTGGGACGCCACGCGACCGTATGCCGGTTTCTTTCTATAACCTCCTGTCTGGCGGTACCTTGGGACGCTGGGTACTGTTGGCGCCACTGGTATATAGTGGGTGCATCAAATGATTTTCAGAACTGTGTTTTAAAAATAAAATGTTAATGAAAAATATAATTGTTACCGCTTCTGGTATTTAATTGATGTCTTGGTTTTCGGGAAATATGAATAAAGGGTTTTGTGAAAATGTTTTAAAAGGGGAACCTTTCCAACTGAGAGAATTGTAAGGGTTTTGAGAGAAATTATTATTTCCAACTAATTATTATTTATATACCTATTATCGTGGTATGATAGTGTAGAGTAGTAGGGTCGCTCACTGAGATGATTAGCATCTCACACTCTTAAATTCCGTTCCTCTAGGTACCAGGTTGTTGGTGTTCACTCGGAGCGGACTTGATCTTCCTCGCTGTTTTAGTTCGGCAGTACCCTGTTTGTATTTATTTTGCACTGGATTACTGTATTTATTTTGAAGTGCTGAAATTTGTGGAATCAATTTGTAGTATTGTGGGAGGAATAAGGGGATATTTTTGAAGTGTATTTTCAGTGCAGGTAAGTTTGTGGTAAGTAAATCGCTTAGGGGAGGCTCTGCCGGATTTTCCGTTGGAGGGTTCGGTAGGGTTTCCCTAGGATCAGGGCTGTCTAGGGTTCTGGGGAAGGGATTCTGGACGGGTCCTGACAGTTGGTATCAGAGCTCTAGGTTCTAGTATTCCTAAGGGACTGTGCATTGTTGTGTGTCCCATCCGTGTCTAATCTCTCATTTTACCCGTGTGAAAGCGTTCTTTCTGTTTGTCTCGAAGTAAATTCGTTGCCCGAGTTTGAATAACTCTAATCTTCGAGGGTGTCAATTAGGATCATCTAGCCTAACGGGGAATTCCTATGGCCTAGTCGATGGTCGAGGATGCCTTTTCTTTTTGAAGGTCAAGCTTATCATCGTGAATGGTATCCGTTTCGTTCATGGAGAAGAATGATGATTGCCTAAGGATGTGTGTTGATCGATTTCAAGGCGTCAAAATATTTTCCCGATCGATTATCAAAATTTAAATGCTTTTCAAAGTGGTATTTGAAATTAAAGGTGTTTTATTCAAGTATTTTTGGTTTGTGTTCATACATGTATTTTTATGTATGTTGTTTGAATATTATACTGCACCATATGGAGGCGGCGAACCAATGTGGTCCATGTAGAGCTAGCCCCATGATCATGTTGCCTACGAGCCCGGGGAATTGGACGGCCAATATAGGCAACCACCCTGGTTTGTATTGGTAGCAGAGTGTCGGCGACAGTTGGAATCATGGATTACGTAACATGTAGAAGGTGTTGTACGTACCTCCATTACAAGCGTGCATATTTTATTTTATGCTATGAATTTTAAGATATGAATTTCAATGTGGAGTTTTAACAATTGCCTATGCAAGTTAGGTATAGTTGAAAAATATATTTTATTATTTGTTTTATGTTATGGTTTTTCCAAAAGCGACTTAAGGTTAAGTATCGCCAGTCGAGAATCCAAAGCAGGGTATCGTTGAGTTCAAAAAGGAGATCCTAAAGGAAGCACGCGATTCAAGGTATGCGATACACCCCAAGGGTACCAAGACGTATGGAATGCTCACTAGGTAACATTGTGGTTTGGCACGATAAAGGAAGTTGCAAGATCCGAATAAAGGTACTTAGGTCACCGATAAGTAAGAGTAGGGAGATGTAAACATGGATTTCGTGCTTAAACTATCGTTCACAAAGAGAAGGTACGACAGCGTTTAGAGAATCAAGCAAGCTCCGGATAGCGACTAAAGTTCTACTTGGTGGTTGATGAGGTTAATGAGATGAGGATGATTCCTTAGGCATGGTTGGATGTTTAAGCATGGTTATTTTTCATTCTAGAAGCTAAGATCTTGATATCTTATTTCCTTGGAGATTTAAGGTTCGTATTGGTGGTGCTTTATCGATTCAAGGTGGTTGATATTGTTGGTGATAATTTACAATGATAAGGAGTATGATTTTTGGGACGGAGTTAGAATTTAAGAAGTGTGGAATACTTTATTGGGTTAAGGATCTAGTGATTTGTTCATAGTATTGGTGGTGATGCTAGAATTAAGATTTAAATTTCTTATTGCTTGAGGTGTGGATTCATGGAATCTATTTGAAATGGGGGAAACTTAGGGTTTTCAAGAATGGTATTTGGATGTTGAGAATTTTATTCATGACCTTGATGAATTTAGTTAAAAGAAAGATTGATGTTTGTCGAGGTTAAGACTATTGGTTAATCAATGAGGAGCAAGGGTTTTATAATTGTAAGTACTAGGAGGGTAATCGAAGACAAGTGAATTAATCTCAACCTTAACTTGGTGATACCAGTATTTGGGGAAATTAGACTTAAGTTCTAATCTAACCTTTTAAAGTGCTGATCGAGTCACGAGAGTTGGTTGTTGGTTTAAGGATGCATGCTTTAGAAGCACCTTATGGTTAGCGTTCGACTATGACCAAGACTTGCAGATCGTGTTCTCGTGGACCAATTTTAATATCCTTAATTAGTGGGCATGAGAAGGAAAGTTGCACAAGAGGGAAGTTAAAGTCACTATTAGGCGAATGTAGTGGCAGATGCCTTGAGTAAGAAGGCTACTGGATCCCTTGCTCACATCCAAGTCATCCAACTACCTCTCATGGTGGAGTTGAAGAAGATGGGGGTGTTAATGCATATGCATCCTTCAGGAGTTCTCATGGCTAGCTTCCAGGTACGACCGGTGTTGGTGGATCGTATAGTAGAGACCCAAATGGAAGATCCTAAGTTGAGGACAATTAAGGGCAAGGTACAAGAAGGTCTTGATCTGGAATTTTCCATAAGGAGGGATGGAGCCCTCGTGTATAAAGGACGACTTTGCGTTCCGGATATCCCAGGACTCAAGAAGGAGATTTTAGAGGAGGCGCACAGCTCGATGTATGCGATGCATCCTGGGAGTACCAAGATGTACCGGACGCTTGTTAAGTATTATTGGTGGATTGGTATGAAGAGAGAAGTGGCAGACTTCGTATCAAAGTGTTTGATTTGTCAACAAGTGAAAGCAGAAAGACAGAAGCCTTCGGGACTACTCCAACCTTTACCGATTCCTGTGTGGAAGTGGGAAGAACTCAACATGGAAGTAGGGTCGCTCACTGAGATGATTAGCATCTCACACTCTTAAATTCCGTTCCTCTAGGTACCAGGTTGTTGGTGTTCACTCGGAGCGGACTTGATCTTCCTCGCTGTTTTAGTTCGGCAGTACCCTGTTTGTATTTATTTTGCACTGGATTACTGTATTTATTTTGAAGTGCTGAAATTTGTGGAATCAATTTGTAGTATTGTGGGAGGAATAAGGGGATATTTTTGAAGTGTATTTTCAGTGCAGGTAAGTTTGTGGTAAGTAAATCGCTTAGGGGAGGCTCTGCCGGATTTTCCGTTGGAGGGTTCGGTAGGGTTTCCCTGGGATCAGGGCTGTCTAGGGTTCTGGGGAAGGGATTCTGGACGGGTCCTGACAGTTGGTATCAGAGCTCTAGGTTCTAGTATTCCTAAGGGACTGTGCATTGTTGTGTGTCCCATCCGTGTCTAATCTCTCCTTTTACCCGTGTGAAAGCGTTCTTTCTGTTTGTCTCGAAGTAAATTCGTTGCCCGAGTTTGAATAACTCTAATCTTCGAGGGTGTCAATTAGGATCATCTAGCCTAACGGGGAATTCCTATGGCCTAGTCGATGGTCGAGGATGCCTTTTCTTTTTGAAGGTCAAGCTTATCATCGTGAATGGTATCCGTTTCGTTCATGGAGAAGAATGATGATTGCCTAAGGATGTGTGTTGATCGATTTCAAGGCGTCAAAATATTTTCCCGATCGATTATCAAAATTTAAATGCTTTTCAAAGTGGTATTTGAAATTAAAGGTGTTTTATTCAAGTATTTTTGGTTTGTGTTCATACATGTATTTTTATGTATGTTGTTTGAATATTATACTGCACCATATGGAGGCGGCGAACCAATGTGGTCCATGTAGAGCTAGCCCCATGATCATGTTGCCTACGAGCCCGGGGAATTGGACGGCCAATATAGGCAACCACCCTGGCTTGTATTGGTAGCAGAGTGTCGGCGACAGTTGGAATCATGGATTACGTAACATGTAGAAGGTGTTGTACGTACCTCCATTACAAGCGTGCATATTTTATTTTATGCTATGAATTTTAAGATATGAATTTCAATGTGGAGTTTTAACAATTGCCTATGCAAGTTAGGTATAGTTGAAAAATATATTTTATTATTTGTTTTATGTTATGGTTTTTCCAAAAGCGACTTAAGGTTAAGTATCGCCAGTCGAGAATCCAAAGCAGGGTATCGTTGAGTTCAAAAAGGAGATCCTAAAGGAAGCACGCGATTCAAGGTATGCGATACACCCCAAGGGTACCAAGACGTATGGAATGCTCACTAGGTAACATTGTGGTTTGGCACGATAAAGGAAGTTGCAAGATCCGAATAAAGGTACTTAGGTCACCGATAAGTAAGAGTAGGGAGATGTAAACATGGATTTCGTGCTTAAACTATCGTTCACAAAGAGAAGGTACGACAGCGTTTAGAGAATCAAGCAAGCTCCGGATAGCGACTAAAGTTCTACTTGGTGGTTGATGAGGTTAATGAGATGAGGATGATTCCTTAGGCATGGTTGGATGTTTAAGCATGGTTATTTTTCATTCTAGAAGCTAAGATCTTGATATCTTATTTCCTTGGAGATTTAAGGTTCGTATTGGTGGTGCTTTATCGATTCAAGGTGGTTGATATTGTTGGTGATAATTTACAATGATAAGGAGTATGATTTTTGGGACGGAGTTAGAATTTAAGAAGTGTGGAATACTTTATTGGGTTAAGGATCTAGTGATTTGTTCATAGTATTGGTGGTGATGCTAGAATTAAGATTTAAATTTCTTATTGCTTGAGGTGTGGATTCATGGAATCTATTTGAAATGGGGGAAACTTAGGGTTTTCAAGAATGGTATTTGGATGTTGAGAATTTTATTCATGACCTTGATGAATTTAGTTAAAAGAAAGATTGATGTTTGTCGAGGTTAAGACTATTGGTTAATCAATGAGGAGCAAGGGTTTTATAATTGTAAGTACTAGGAGGGTAATCGAAGACAAGTGAATTAATCTCAACCTTAACTTGGTGATACCAGTATTTGGGGAAATTAGACTTAAGTTCTAATCTAACCTTTTAAAGTGCTGATCGAGTCACGAGAGTTGGTTGTTGGTTTAAGGATGCATGCTTTAGAAGCACCTTATGGTTAGCGTTCGACTATGACCAAGACTTGCAGATCGTGTTCTCGTGGACCAATTTTAATATCCTTAATTAGTGGGCATGAGAAGGAAAGTTGCACAAGAGGGAAGTTAAAGTCACTATTAGGCGAATGTAGTGGCAGATGCCTTGAGTAAGAAGGCTACTGGATCCCTTGCTCACATCCAAGTCATCCAACTACCTCTCATGGTGGAGTTGAAGAAGATGGGGGTGTTAATGCATATGCATCCTTCAGGAGTTCTCATGGCTAGCTTCCAGGTACGACCGGTGTTGGTGGATCATATAGTAGAGACCCAAATGGAAGATCCTAAGTTGAGGACAATTAAGGGCAAGGTACAAGAAGGTCTTGATCTGGAATTTTCCATAAGGAGGGATGGAGCCCTCGTGTATAAAGGACGACTTTGCGTTCCGGATATCCCAGGACTCAAGAAGGAGATTTTAGAGGAGGCGCACAGCTCGATGTATGCGATGCATCCTGGGAGTACCAAGATGTACCGGACGCTTGTTAAGTATTATTGGTGGATTGGTATGAAGAGAGAAGTGGCAGACTTCGTATCAAAGTGTTTGATTTGTCAACAAGTGAAAGCAGAAAGACAGAAGCCTTCGGGACTACTCCAACCTTTACCGATTCCTGTGTGGAAGTGGGAAGAACTCAACATGGAAGTAGGGTCGCTCACTGAGATGATTAGCATCTCACACTCTTAAATTCCGTTCCTCTAGGTACCAGGTTGTTGGTGTTCACTCGGAGCGGACTTGATCTTCCTCGCTGTTTTAGTTCGGCAGTACCCTGTTTGTATTTATTTTGCACTGGATTACTGTATTTATTTTGAAGTGCTGAAATTTGTGGAATCAATTTGTAGTATTGTGGGAGGAATAAGGGGATATTTTTGAAGTGTATTTTCAGTGCAGGTAAGTTTGTGGTAAGTAAATCGCTTAGGGGAGGCTCTGCCGGATTTTCCGTTGGAGGGTTCGGTAGGGTTTCCCTGGGATCAGGGCTGTCTAGGGTTCTGGGGAAGGGATTCTGGACGGGTCCTGACAGTTGGTATCAGAGCTCTAGGTTCTAGTATTCCTAAGGGACTGTGCATTGTTGTGTGTCCCATCCGTGTCTAATCTCTCCTTTTACCCGTGTGAAAGCGTTCTTTCTGTTTGTCTCGAAGTAAATTCGTTGCCCGAGTTTGAATAACTCTAATCTTCGAGGGTGTCAATTAGGATCATCTAGCCTAACGGGGAATTCCTATGGCCTAGTCGATGGTCGAGGATGCCTTTTCTTTTTGAAGGTCAAGCTTATCATCGTGAATGGTATCCGTTTCGTTCATGGAGAAGAATGATGATTGCCTAAGGATGTGTGTTGATCGATTTCAAGGCGTCAAAATATTTTCCCGATCGATTATCAAAATTTAAATGCTTTTCAAAGTGGTATTTGAAATTAAAGGTGTTTTATTCAAGTATTTTTGGTTTGTGTTCATACATGTATTTTTATGTATGTTGTTTGAATATTATACTGCACCATATGGAGGCGGCGAACCAATGTGGTCCATGTAGAGCTAGCCCCATGATCATGTTGCCTACGAGCCCGGGGAATTGGACGGCCAATATAGGCAACCACCCTGGCTTGTATTGGTAGCAGAGTGTCGGCGACAGTTGGAATCATGGATTACGTAACATGTAGAAGGTGTTGTACGTACCTCCATTACAAGCGTGCATATTTTATTTTATGCTATGAATTTTAAGATATGAATTTCAATGTGGAGTTTTAACAATTGCCTATGCAAGTTAGGTATAGTTGAAAAATATATTTTATTATTTGTTTTATGTTATGGTTTTTCCAAAAGCGACTTAAGGTTAAGTATCGCCAGTCGAGAATCCAAAGCAGGGTATCGTTGAGTTCAAAAAGGAGATCCTAAAGGAAGCACGCGATTCAAGGTATGCGATACACCCCAAGGGTACCAAGACGTATGGAATGCTCACTAGGTAACATTGTGGTTTGGCACGATAAAGGAAGTTGCAAGATCCGAATAAAGGTACTTAGGTCACCGATAAGTAAGAGTAGGGAGATGTAAACATGGATTTCGTGCTTAAACTATCGTTCACAAAGAGAAGGTACGACAGCGTTTAGAGAATCAAGCAAGCTCCGGATAGCGACTAAAGTTCTACTTGGTGGTTGATGAGGTTAATGAGATGAGGATGATTCCTTAGGCATGGTTGGATGTTTAAGCATGGTTATTTTTCATTCTAGAAGCTAAGATCTTGATATCTTATTTCCTTGGAGATTTAAGGTTCGTATTGGTGGTGCTTTATCGATTCAAGGTGGTTGATATTGTTGGTGATAATTTACAATGATAAGGAGTATGATTTTTGGGACGGAGTTAGAATTTAAGAAGTGTGGAATACTTTATTGGGTTAAGGATCTAGTGATTTGTTCATAGTATTGGTGGTGATGCTAGAATTAAGATTTAAATTTCTTATTGCTTGAGGTGTGGATTCATGGAATCTATTTGAAATGGGGGAAACTTAGGGTTTTCAAGAATGGTATTTGGATGTTGAGAATTTTATTCATGACCTTGATGAATTTAGTTAAAAGAAAGATTGATGTTTGTCGAGGTTAAGACTATTGGTTAATCAATGAGGAGCAAGGGTTTTATAATTGTAAGTACTAGGAGGGTAATCGAAGACAAGTGAATTAATCTCAACCTTAACTTGGTGATACCAGTATTTGGGGAAATTAGACTTAAGTTCTAATCTAACCTTTTAAAGTGCTGATCGAGTCACGAGAGTTGGTTGTTGGTTTAAGGATGCATGCTTTAGAAGCACCTTATGGTTAGCGTTCGACTATGACCAAGACTTGCAGATCGTGTTCTCGTGGACCAATTTTAATATCCTTAATTAGTGGGCATGAGAAGGAAAGTTGCACAAGAGGGAAGTTAAAGTCACTATTAGGCGAATGTAGTGGCAGATGCCTTGAGTAAGAAGGCTACTGGATCCCTTGCTCACATCCAAGTCATCCAACTACCTCTCATGGTGGAGTTGAAGAAGATGGGGGTGTTAATGCATATGCATCCTTCAGGAGTTCTCATGGCTAGCTTCCAGGTACGACCGGTGTTGGTGGATCGTATAGTAGAGACCCAAATGGAAGATCCTAAGTTGAGGACAATTAAGGGCAAGGTACAAGAAGGTCTTGATCTGGAATTTTCCATAAGGAGGGATGGAGCCCTCGTGTATAAAGGACGACTTTGCGTTCCGGATATCCCAGGACTCAAGAAGGAGATTTTAGAGGAGGCGCACAGCTCGATGTATGCGATGCATCCTGGGAGTACCAAGATGTACCGGACGCTTGTTAAGTATTATTGGTGGATTGGTATGAAGAGAGAAGTGGCAGACTTCGTATCAAAGTGTTTGATTTGTCAACAAGTGAAAGCAGAAAGACAGAAGCCTTCGGGACTACTCCAACCTTTACCGATTCCTGTGTGGAAGTGGGAAGAACTCAACATGGACTTCGTATTCAAGCTTCCTTCCACACCTAGAAGGTACGACGGCATTTGGGTAATCATTGATCGTCTCACCAAGTCGGCACACTTCCTACCGGTACGAGAACGTTTTTCACCCGAGAAGTTAGCCCAGTTGTTCGTGCAAGGCATACGTGGGATCAGTTCAAGATGGCCTTCTCTACTGAGTTTTGTCCTCCTGCCTACCGTGAAGCAAGAAGGAGAGAGTTCGAAGAACTACGACAGGGGAACATGACAGTGACAGAGTACAAGAGGAGATTCCGAGAACTATCAGAATTCTACATGCACCTAATTCCCGACGATCACACGAAGAAGGTGAGATTCATAGACGGATTGAAAGAGAGCATCGGCTACACCCTTTCTGGATCAGTACATCCCACCTATCAGTCCGCCAGGGATGCAGCGCTCGAGCTAGAGAGACAGGAGGAGATACACAGACCCTCGAGGCGCAGATCATTCGAAGGTTCGTATAGCGGAGTACCTCAACAGGGGGCAACTAAAAGAAGCCATAGTTCAGGCTCAGACAATGATGGGTTAAGCCCACGAGGCAGATTCCAGAGGAGAGATAGTTATCGTATGCCCCAGCCAGCTCGCCATTCGATCAGTGTGGATACAAGCTCGTACCAGCAGTCACGCATTGGTTCTCCGCGGATTTGTCCACTTTGTAGGGGGAATCATTCTGGGCAGTGTCAGATGGATGGTTTATGCTTTCGGTGTGGGCAGCCAGGCCACATAAGGAGGGATTGCCCTTATGGTAGCGGCAGTGTGCTAGGAGCAGGTCGACGGACACAGCATACGGGAGTATTTCCAGGACAGAGTTCCTAGGGGAGTCAGCCAGTAGGAGTTTCTTCGGGATCAGTCCAGCCGTCTGCAGGATTTAGTCGAGGTAGAGGAAGGAGACCCCAGCAGACAAGTCAAGGCCGGGTGTTTGCTATGACGCAGCAGGGAGCCAGGACTACGCCCGATGATTTCACAGGTACTTTGACTATTTTTGGTAATGACACATGTGTACTTATAGACCCGGGAGCAACACATTCGTTCATCTCAAGAGAGTCTGTCGTTCGGGTCGGTATGACCCCTACTCCTTTAGAATGTCTGCTAGAAATAGCCACTCCTGTAGGAGAATCCTTGTGGCCTAGCCAGTTAATCAAGGAATGTTTCTTCTGCATCGAAGATCAAGTGATGGAAGCGGATCTGATCCTGTTGGATCTATTCGGACTTGAAGTAAGTTTGGGCATGGATTGGTTGGTAAGGAACTACTTAGTCGAGGAAGCGACATGGGAGCCCGAAGCGCAGGTGCGTGATCAGAACCCTTATCTGTTCTAGTGACGTGCGGAAATTTCGAGGACGAAATTTTTGTAAGGGGGGAAGGCTGTAACACCCCGTCCCAAATCGCACCGGAATCCGTGCACGTTGACCGAGGTTGACTGTTGACCGTTGACCAAAGGGGTCAAAAGTTGACTTTTAGACTCGGTGGGAATTTCGAGATGACTAGGGCACCGTGGCGAAGTGCACGATGCCACGAGTTCGTAGACTGGTAGCACGTCGAAAACGGAGCTACGGTTTGAAAGTTATGGACGAAACAAGTTGCGGTCCAAACTGTCCAAGGGGTGCCGGAGTTGACTTTTTGTTTATGGGGAATTGAGCTTTGACTCATGCATGGTTGTGAAGTGCTCGTCGATACGAGTTCACAGACTAGCGGCACGCTCAAAACGGACATCCGGTTAAAAAGTTATGGACGTTTGAAGTTTACCGGATACCGTATTATTTTAATGTTTTTGGGTCGGTGAACAGTGAAATGCCACGTGTCAGCTTCTGAGTGGTCCACGTGGCATGAACAGTGTCACGCAGGGTTTTAATTTTGAAAAACTCTCGGGGAAGAGAGAGAAAGAGAGAGAAGAGAGAGAAAGAGAGAGAGGAGAGAGAGAGAGGACCCGCCGGCCGCCGGTCATTTTCATGTTTTTCCGGCCTAGTTACTGTACACGCGCCGGCCAGCCAGATTGCCCACCTCATTTCCGGCAAAACCTCCAAATTTCACGGCGAACGGCCGCCGGACGCGCCCGGATCGGACGTCCGAAGTTTGGCGGCGATTTTTCCCCCTCCACCGCCGGCCACCGCGAATCGGCACTATTCCGGCCGATATACAGTACACGCGCCATACACCCAGCATCCTCTCCTCAAGTCCGGCCTACCCACCAAAAATCACGGCCATCGGACCACCGACGCGCCGGGATCGGAGCGTTTTCCGGCGAGGGGTCGAAAATCTTCAAACGGTGATTTCTCCGCCGTCCGACCTCCGTTTTGCTCACCGTCGGTCCCGTTGGATTGCTCTCCTCACGATCTACAAATCTACAAAATTTCACAGCAAACGGCCACCGTCGGAAAATACTGTTCCGGTGACGGTTGCCGGTGACGTGGCGGCCCGCCGGAAAATACTGTTCCGGCGAGTACCCGAAAATTCCGGCCAGCTCCAGTCCGCAGTGTTCGACCTCCTGAATCCAAATCCGACTTCCGTTTCCACCAATTCGCGACGGTTTGGGAGAATTGCGGAGCCGAAACCCGAAAAGCTTCCCGATAAAATTCCGACCCCGTCGGGTACGATCATCGGAAATTAAGACCGGATCTGTGATTAGCATCACTCGAGCTTCGATTCGGTATATAATTCGTAAATTTTAGTTATCGTTTGGTGTTCGCTCCCCGGGTACCCATTTGGGGATTACCCGAATAAAATATTAATATTTGTGGTTTTGGTACTGTGGATGTTTTAGGTGCACGTGCAAGTAGCGGAGTCGATCCTGCGGAGGATCTTGATTGAGATACGTGCACAAGGTGAGTGACCCACCTTCAAATTAATTTTGGGGAATTTAATTGATGAATATATTATGTGTGAATTAAATATTTGGAATTTAATTTCTATGTGCCAAATATTTATTGGATTTATTGTAGAATTATTTATGAATTTATTGGATTTAAGAAAATGCGAATTCTACAAATTTATGCCGTGTGGAATTATTTTATGGTTTTGAGGATTTTGAAATTGGTGTGGTTTTAATGGTAAATTGGGCACGATTTGATTTTCAAATATTTCAAAGAAAATATTTGGTTATGTTGCTGATTTCAATTTTTATAAAATATGCCCATGGAATATTATGAGATTTGACTATGATATTTCGAGAATTATTTATGCTTGGAAAAATGTGGATATTTAAATTGATGGATTTGGAAGTTGGTGGATTTGAAAATCATGGAATTTATGGCATTAATTATAAAGAAATTGTGGAGAATTTCCCGGTTCAAGCGGATGGATTATGCCCGCTATGCTTATGAAAAATGTGAAATTTGTTTTATGATTTAAATTTATGGATTTTATGATTTTTAGATGCACCGTGCACGTACTGGTGTTCTGATTATGTGATATGGTTAGTGTGCACACGGTTGTGATTAGCGCGCAGGTGGGTGTGAGTAGCACGCGGTTGATATTATGAGGGTGTCCTGTGGATGCCATCGGAGAGGGCGGCCACCCCCCTTTGGCCGGGACACCAGGTTAGCAGCGGCGCTGTGGGACGCCACGCGACCGTATGCCGGTTTCTTTCTATAACCTCCTGTCTGGCGGTACCTTGGGACGCTGGGTACTGTTGGCGCCACTGGTATATAGTGGGTGCATCAAATGATTTTCAGAACTGTGTTTTAAAAATAAAATGTTAATGAAAAATATAATTGTTACCGCTTCTGGTATTTAATTGATGTCTTGGTTTTCGGGAAATATGAATAAAGGGTTTTGTGAAAATGTTTTAAAAGGGGAACCTTTCCAACTGAGAGAATTGTAAGGGTTTTGAGAGAAATTATTATTTCCAACTAATTATTATTTATATACCTATTACCGTGGTATGATAGTGTAGAGTAGTAGGGTCGCTCACTGAGATGATTAGCATCTCACACTCTTAAATTCCGTTCCTCTAGGTACCAGGTTGTTGGTGTTCACTCGGAGCGGACTTGATCTTCCTCGCTGTTTTAGTTCGGCAGTACCCTGTTTGTATTTATTTTGCACTGGATTACTGTATTTATTTTGAAGTGCTGAAATTTGTGGAATCAATTTGTAGTATTGTGGGAGGAATAAGGGGATATTTTTGAAGTGTATTTTCAGTGCAGGTAAGTTTGTGGTAAGTAAATCGCTTAGGGGAGGCTCTGCCGGATTTTCCGTTGGAGGGTTCGGTAGGGTTTCCCTGGGATCAGGGCTGTCTAGGGTTCTGGGGAAGGGATTCTGGACGGGTCCTGACAGTTGGTATCAGAGCTCTAGGTTCTAGTATTCCTAAGGGACTGTGCATTGTTGTGTGTCCCATCCGTGTCTAATCTCTCCTTTTACCCGTGTGAAAGCGTTCTTTCTGTTTGTCTCGAAGTAAATTCGTTGCCCGAGTTTGAATAACTCTAATCTTCGAGGGTGTCAATTAGGATCATCTAGCCTAACGGGGAATTCCTATGGCCTAGTCGATGGTCGAGGATGCCTTTTCTTTTTGAAGGTCAAGCTTATCATCGTGAATGGTATCCGTTTCGTTCATGGAGAAGAATGATGATTGCCTAAGGATGTGTGTTGATCGATTTCAAGGCGTCAAAATATTTTCCCGATCGATTATCAAAATTTAAATGCTTTTCAAAGTGGTATTTGAAATTAAAGGTGTTTTATTCAAGTATTTTTGGTTTGTGTTCATACATGTATTTTTATGTATGTTGTTTGAATATTATACTGCACCATATGGAGGCGGCGAACCAATGTGGTCCATGTAGAGCTAGCCCCATGATCATGTTGCCTACGAGCCCGGGGAATTGGACGGCCAATATAGGCAACCACCCTGGTTTGTATTGGTAGCAGAGTGTCGGCGACAGTTGGAATCATGGATTACGTAACATGTAGAAGGTGTTGTACGTACCTCCATTACAAGCGTGCATATTTTATTTTATGCTATGAATTTTAAGATATGAATTTCAATGTGGAGTTTTAACAATTGCCTATGCAAGTTAGGTATAGTTGAAAAATATATTTTATTATTTGTTTTATGTTATGGTTTTTCCAAAAGCGACTTAAGGTTAAGTATCGCCAGTCGAGAATCCAAAGCAGGGTATCGTTGAGTTCAAAAAGGAGATCCTAAAGGAAGCACGCGATTCAAGGTATGCGATACACCCCAAGGGTACCAAGACGTATGGAATGCTCACTAGGTAACATTGTGGTTTGGCACGATAAAGGAAGTTGCAAGATCCGAATAAAGGTACTTAGGTCACCGATAAGTAAGAGTAGGGAGATGTAAACATGGATTTCGTGCTTAAACTATCGTTCACAAAGAGAAGGTACGACAGCGTTTAGAGAATCAAGCAAGCTCCGGATAGCGACTAAAGTTCTACTTGGTGGTTGATGAGGTTAATGAGATGAGGATGATTCCTTAGGCATGGTTGGATGTTTAAGCATGGTTATTTTTCATTCTAGAAGCTAAGATCTTGATATCTTATTTCCTTGGAGATTTAAGGTTCGTATTGGTGGTGCTTTATCGATTCAAGGTGGTTGATATTGTTGGTGATAATTTACAATGATAAGGAGTATGATTTTTGGGACGGAGTTAGAATTTAAGAAGTGTGGAATACTTTATTGGGTTAAGGATCTAGTGATTTGTTCATAGTATTGGTGGTGATGCTAGAATTAAGATTTAAATTTCTTATTGCTTGAGGTGTGGATTCATGGAATCTATTTGAAATGGGGGAAACTTAGGGTTTTCAAGAATGGTATTTGGATGTTGAGAATTTTATTCATGACCTTGATGAATTTAGTTAAAAGAAAGATTGATGTTTGTCGAGGTTAAGACTATTGGTTAATCAATGAGGAGCAAGGGTTTTATAATTGTAAGTACTAGGAGGGTAATCGAAGACAAGTGAATTAATCTCAACCTTAACTTGGTGATACCAGTATTTGGGGAAATTAGACTTAAGTTCTAATCTAACCTTTTAAAGTGCTGATCGAGTCACGAGAGTTGGTTGTTGGTTTAAGGATGCATGCTTTAGAAGCACCTTATGGTTAGCGTTCGACTATGACCAAGACTTGCAGATCGTGTTCTCGTGGACCAATTTTAATATCCTTAATTAGTGGGCATGAGAAGGAAAGTTGCACAAGAGGGAAGTTAAAGTCACTATTAGGCGAATGTAGTGGCAGATGCCTTGAGTAAGAAGGCTACTGGATCCCTTGCTCACATCCAAGTCATCCAACTACCTCTCATGGTGGAGTTGAAGAAGATGGGGGTGTTAATGCATATGCATCCTTCAGGAGTTCTCATGGCTAGCTTCCAGGTACGACCGGTGTTGGTGGATCGTATAGTAGAGACCCAAATGGAAGATCCTAAGTTGAGGACAATTAAGGGCAAGGTACAAGAAGGTCTTGATCTGGAATTTTCCATAAGGAGGGATGGAGCCCTCGTGTATAAAGGACGACTTTGCGTTCCGGATATCCCAGGACTCAAGAAGGAGATTTTAGAGGAGGCGCACAGCTCGATGTATGCGATGCATCCTGGGAGTACCAAGATGTACCGGACGCTTGTTAAGTATTATTGGTGGATTGGTATGAAGAGAGAAGTGGCAGACTTCGTATCAAAGTGTTTGATTTGTCAACAAGTGAAAGCAGAAAGACAGAAGCCTTCGGGACTACTCCAACCTTTACCGATTCCTGTGTGGAAGTGGGAAGAACTCAACATGGACTTCGTATTCAAGCTTCCTTCCACACCTAGAAGGTACGACGGCATTTGGGTAATCATTGATCGTCTCACCAAGTCGGCACACTTCCTACCGGTACGAGAACGTTTTTCACCCGAGAAGTTAGCCCAGTTGTTCGTGCAAGGCATACGTGGGATCAGTTCAAGATGGCCTTCTCTACTGAGTTTTGTCCTCCTGCCTACCGTGAAGCAAGAAGGAGAGAGTTCGAAGAACTACGACAGGGGAACATGACAGTGACAGAGTACAAGAGGAGATTCCGAGAACTATCAGAATTCTACATGCACCTAATTCCCGACGATCACACGAAGAAGGTGAGATTCATAGACGGATTGAAAGAGAGCATCGGCTACACCCTTTCTGGATCAGTACATCCCACCTATCAGTCCGCCAGGGATGCAGCGCTCGAGCTAGAGAGACAGGAGGAGATACACAGACCCTCGAGGCGCAGATCATTCGAAGGTTCGTATAGCGGAGTACCTCAACAGGGGGCAACTAAAAGAAGCCATAGTTCAGGCTCAGACAATGATGGGTTAAGCCCACGAGGCAGATTCCAGAGGAGAGATAGTTATCGTATGCCCCAGCCAGCTCGCCATTCGATCAGTGTGGATACAAGCTCGTACCAGCAGTCACGCATTGGTTCTCCGCGGATTTGTCCACTTTGTAGGGGGAATCATTCTGGGCAGTGTCAGATGGATGGTTTATGCTTTCGGTGTGGGCAGCCAGGCCACATAAGGAGGGATTGCCCTTATGGTAGCGGCAGTGTGCTAGGAGCAGGTCGACGGACACAGCATACGGGAGTATTTCCAGGACAGAGTTCCTAGGGGAGTCAGCCAGTAGGAGTTTCTTCGGGATCAGTCCAGCCGTCTGCAGGATTTAGTCGAGGTAGAGGAAGGAGACCCCAGCAGACAAGTCAAGGCCGGGTGTTTGCTATGACGCAGCAGGGAGCCAGGACTACGCCCGATGATTTCACAGGTACTTTGACTATTTTTGGTAATGACACATGTGTACTTATAGACCCGGGAGCAACACATTCGTTCATCTCAAGAGAGTCTGTCGTTCGGGTCGGTATGACCCCTACTCCTTTAGAATGTCTGCTAGAAATAGCCACTCCTGTAGGAGAATCCTTGTGGCCTAGCCAGTTAATCAAGGAATGTTTCTTCTGCATCGAAGATCAAGTGATGGAAGCGGATCTGATCCTGTTGGATCTATTCGGACTTGAAGTAAGTTTGGGCATGGATTGGTTGGTAAGGAACTACTTAGTCGAGGAAGCGACATGGGAGCCCGAAGCGCAGGTGCGTGATCAGAACCCTTATCTGTTCTAGTGACGTGCGGAAATTTCGAGGACGAAATTTTTGTAAGGGGGGAAGGCTGTAACACCCCGTCCCAAATCGCACCGGAATCCGTGCACGTTGACCGAGGTTGACTGTTGACCGTTGACCAAAGGGGTCAAAAGTTGACTTTTAGACTCGGTGGGAATTTCGAGATGACTAGGGCACCGTGGCGAAGTGCACGATGCCACGAGTTCGTAGACTGGTAGCACGTCGAAAACGGAGCTACGGTTTGAAAGTTATGGACGAAACAAGTTGCGGTCCAAACTGTCCAAGGGGTGCCGGAGTTGACTTTTTGTTTATGGGGAATTGAGCTTTGACTCATGCATGGTTGTGAAGTGCTCGTCGATACGAGTTCACAGACTAGCGGCACGCTCAAAACGGACATCCGGTTAAAAAGTTATGGACGTTTGAAGTTTACCGGATACCGTATTATTTTAATGTTTTTGGGTCGGTGAACAGTGAAATGCCATGTGTCAGCTTCTGAGTGGTCCACGTGGCATGAACAGTGTCACGCAGGGTTTTAATTTTGAAAAACTCTCGGGGAAGAGAGAGAAAGAGAGAGAAGAGAGAGAAAGAGAGAGAGGAGAGAGAGAGAGGACCCGCCGGCCGCCGGTCATTTTCATGTTTTTCCGGCCTAGTTACTGTACACGCGCCGGCCAGCCAGATTGCCCACCTCATTTCCGGCAAAACCTCCAAATTTCACGGCGAACGGCCGCCGGACGCGCCCGGATCGGACGTCCGAAGTTTGGCGGCGATTTTTCCCCCTCCACCGCCGGCCACCGCGAATCGGCACTATTCCGGCCGATATACAGTACACGCGCCATACACCCAGCATCCTCTCCTCAAGTCCGGCCTACCCACCAAAAATCACGGCCATCGGACCACCGACGCGCCGGGATCGGAGCGTTTTCCGGCGAGGGGTCGAAAATCTTCAAACGGTGATTTCTCCGCCGTCCGACCTCCGTTTTGCTCACCGTCGGTCCCGTTGGATTGCTCTCCTCACGATCTACAAATCTGCAAAATTTCACAGCAAACGGCCACCGTCGGAAAATACTGTTCCGGTGACGGTTGCCGGTGACGTGGCGGCCCGCCGGAAAATACTGTTCCGGCGAGTACCCGAAAATTCCGGCCAGCTCCAGTCCGCAGTGTTCGACCTCCTGAATCCAAATCCGACTTCCGTTTCCACCAATTCGCGACGGTTTGGGAGAATTGCGGAGCCGAAACCCGAAAAGCTTCAAGATAAAATTCCGACCCCGTCGGGTACGATCATCGGAAATTAAGACCGGATCTGTGATTAGCATCACTCGAGCTTCGATTCGGTATATAATTCGTAAATTTTAGTTATCGTTTGGTGTTCGCTCCCCGGGTACCCATTTGGGGATTACCCGAATAAAATATTAATATTTGTGGTTTTGGTACTGTGGATGTTTTAGGTGCACGTGCAAGTAGCGGAGTCGATCCTGCGGAGGATCTTGATTGAGATACGTGCACAAGGTGAGTGACCCACCTTCAAATTAATTTTGGGGAATTTAATTGATGAATATATTATGTGTGAATTAAATATTTGGAATTTAATTTCTATGTGCCAAATATTTATTGGATTTATTGTAGAATTATTTATGAATTTATTGGATTTAAGAAAATGCGAATTCTACAAATTTATGCCGTGTGGAATTATTTTATGGTTTTGAGGATTTTGAAATTGGTGTGGTTTTAATGGTAAATTGGGCACGATTTGATTTTCAAATATTTCAAAGAAAATATTTGGTTATGTTGCTGATTTCAATTTTTATAAAATATGCCCATGGAATATTATGAGATTTGACTATGATATTTCGAGAATTATTTATGCTTGGAAAAATGTGGATATTTAAATTGATGGATTTGGAAGTTGGTGGATTTGAAAATCATGGAATTTATGGCATTAATTATAAAGAAATTGTGGAGAATTTCCCGGTTCAAGCGGATGGATTATGCCCGCTATGCTTATGAAAAATGTGAAATTTGTTTTATGATTTAAATTTATGGATTTTATGATTTTTAGATGCACCGTGCACGTACTGGTGTTCTGATTATGTGATATGGTTAGTGTGCACACGGTTGTGATTAGCGCGCAGGTGGGTGTGAGTAGCACGCGGTTGATATTATGAGGGTGTCCTGTGGATGCCATCGGAGAGGGCGGCCACCCCCCTTTGGCCGGGACACCAGGTTAGCAGCGGCGCTGTGGGACGCCACGCGACCGTATGCCGGTTTCTTTCTATAACCTCCTGTCTGGCGGTACCTTGGGACGCTGGGTACTGTTGGCGCCACTGGTATATAGTGGGTGCATCAAATGATTTTCAGAACTGTGTTTTAAAAATAAAATGTTAATGAAAAATATAATTGTTACCGCTTCTGGTATTTAATTGATGTCTTGGTTTTCGGGAAATATGAATAAAGGGTTTTGTGAAAATGTTTTAAAAGGGGAACCTTTCCAACTGAGAGAATTGTAAGGGTTTTGAGAGAAATTATTATTTCCAACTAATTATTATTTATATACCTATTATCGTGGTATGATAGTGTAGAGTAGTAGGGTCGCTCACTGAGATGATTAGCATCTCACACTCTTAAATTCCGTTCCTCTAGGTACCAGGTTGTTGGTGTTCACTCGGAGCGGACTTGATCTTCCTCGCTGTTTTAGTTCGGCAGTACCCTGTTTGTATTTATTTTGCACTGGATTACTGTATTTATTTTGAAGTGCTGAAATTTGTGGAATCAATTTGTAGTATTGTGGGAGGAATAAGGGGATATTTTTGAAGTGTATTTTCAGTGCAGGTAAGTTTGTGGTAAGTAAATCGCTTAGGGGAGGCTCTGCCGGATTTTCCGTTGGAGGGTTCGGTAGGGTTTCCCTGGGATCAGGGCTGTCTAGGGTTCTGGGGAAGGGATTCTGGACGGGTCCTGACAATCAGTATATGTATATAGCAACGAAGAAACAATTATACTAAAATCGTTTTCATTTTCAGTTTTGCAGATGTATTTTTGTATATATAGAAATTAAATATAGAAAAACCCATCTATATATTTCATTTATGTTTTTTTAAATAGGTATATATTACTTATGTTGCAATATCATGGCGTACCCACGGACAACAAAAAAGAAGAGACTTTACATAAATAGTTGGAGAGAAGTTATTGTTATTTGAATAAGGAGCCAGATTGACTTCCACCTTTTATCACTGCTATGCTTCATCTACTTAATCAATATATTGTCTTTCTTCTTCCCTTTTTTTTTTTTTTTTTTTTTTTTTTTTTTTTTTTGGTTCTTTCTCTTCCTGTCAACAAAAGAAAAAGAAAAAAATAGAAGAGAAAAAAGATATGTGGAGAGAAGTGTGATAGAAATTTTAATTAAAATTAAACTTTGGCTACGCTACTGCAAAGTTCAATATATCTTGTGTACGAGGTTTTGAAGCATCTTTGTTTTAGGCATATTCAAACATTAAATCCAAGGAATACACAAGGAAAGAATAGAATTGTATAATAATAATCAACCACCATTCAATTACAATCCAAATAAAAGTTCCATCAACACCCTAGATAGTAAATCTAGCAATCCATGTACAAAATATCAACCAAATCCAAAATAAAATATATATTGATCATTAAACCCATGTCAAACACAATATATATATATATATATATATACGTATATATAGAAATTCAATTTAGAGAGCAATAAAAGATAGAGAAAACTCAAAGGAGGAGGAATTTTGTAGTAGAATCTCTTCAATCTTCAATCTTCAATCTTCAATCTTCTTCCAAGCCCAAGCTTTCTCTCTCTAAATTGGGTGTGTTGCTCTCTAGTTCTTCTCCAAGCTATCTACAATGGTGGCTCCCCTTTTTTTTTTTCACCCTACCAAACCTCCTCAAATAAAACCCCCTTAAATCATCTCCAAAATCCTAGCCTTAAATCCAACCTTTAGATTAAGATCAAAGAGTCCTAGAAATGCACATGGCTTTCACATGCTTATTTAAATGAGTTACATGATTTGTATATGCAAATCTCTACATTAAAAGCACATGTCTTGAACATGCCCTCATTAAAGCTACATGTTGACCAAAATCAATAAAAATCAAAATTAGATATTAAAATACGGAAAGTCAACATTTTGAAAATATTGAATAATTAGTGGCATGTTTGACTTGGTTGAGATATGTTGAGCCTTCTTCCTCTCCAAATTGATCTCCAAAGCTTCAAAAATTATGAAAGTTACTCTTAATTTCACTTTAGAGTTTATCTACACAAATACACAAAAACATATCAAAATAACCATAAATGCTTGAGTTTTCCACAAATAATCAATTTATAGAAGACTAAATAAATGAGCTAAAACTCACTTATCAACATCGTTCTCAAATTTATTGTTTGGACGGAGAAACAACTAACTATGTTTTGCTATATCAAATTCTAATTAGTTAAAATATTAAATAATTTACCAAAAAGATTTGAAATCTTAACTAAACTAGGTAGGATTAAATATTCTTTTTATTTTATTTTAATTCAATTTTTGAGAGAAAGCTATAATTTCAATGATTTTGACAAATTTAATTTGCCTTTCACACCAAATTTATTGCAAATTTATAAAACAAAATAAACATTTATACCTTTGAAGATGAAAAATATAGTTGATTTTGACATTAATTAACTAAACTAAAGTAAATAAATATTTTTATTAAGAAAAAAGGCCAATTGGAAGAAATATGTATTAAATTCATAAGTTCTGCAACTCAATTTTTGTGTAATTAAAACAGAAAGTTAGTAGATAAATAAGTATTGTGATAATCATATCTTTGTTTGAATTGCATATTTCTTTCGTTATTAAATAATTATAATGTCCAACAATATATTTAATATAGTGGTCAAGTAACGATTATTTTGGGAAAAATCATATATTTTGATTATATTTACTTCAAAAACTATTTCAATTATATTAAATAGTTATTATCGTTAAAAATTTATTATTAAGATAAAAAATATTAAAATAGAAAATAAAAAGATAAAAAAGTTAATGTACGGAAGAGTTGACGAGGGGTACAATCAGATTTTGAAGGTTAAATTGGTCAACAACAAATAAAGAATTGAAAAAAAAAAATATTTGAGAGGGGCACTGTTCCCCAGGTCCGTCCATGTATGAAAATAGGGGCGTTCGACCGATTAAGAAGTTTTTATTAATAGTTATTTGAAATAACTATTGCCTACACTACTTAGAGAAAAAAACGATATGTTTATCAAAAGTAGAACTAAAAAATATTAAAAATTTTTAATTAGAAATATCATGTCTATGTAGTATTTCTTCGAGGAAAATAATATATCTATTCTAGAAATAAATAAACATTCAATATTTTTTTTTTTCTAATTTCCGTTAATTGTTTTAGATTTTACAATTATTTTTCTTTTCATTTATGTTTGATACTAAAATATTTTTTTTCAAAACCTTGGGATAATATTATATTGTAGCACAAAGCTTTGTAAAATAAAGCTATTTTAACATATATAATTAAAGTTATCGTTTGAAAAAATAATCATTAAGTCATCACTCATATTGAAGCCAAAAAAAAAAAAAAAAGCCATGACTCATACGTGTTTAACCTTTTAAAATATAGAAAAATAACACAGAAAGGTTTACTAAACTAGACTGAAACCGATAATGTAGAATAATTTTTTAAGCTTTCCATAAAATAAATAAAGTAATATTATTTTAGCTTCGAGAAATCTCTCTAATATTATTGCATCTCATATGTAGCAATCACAATAAATATTGATGTAAACAGCCATCCAAATCAGCTCTATTGACGATAAATTTACCCAAAAGAAAAGGAAAAAAGGAAAAAAATGCTCCATCAGCGATAAGCTTCATGTATTAGTTCACTAAAAGCTGTTGAATATTGTCGTTCTTGTTTCACTCAATGCAAACACATTGTATATACGTCAATCCTAAACCGACATTTATTACAATTACTAATCACTTACGCTAATTCACTACAGTCTAGCTCGTTCTTATTCCTAAATTATAATTAATTTAAGGCATGCATAATCATCCATCTTTTCAATCGGTTACAGTAAACATCTATACCTACTTCTCCACTCTACTTTTGACATCTGTTTTCATTAGGCAACAAAAAGCTATAATCATGGGAACCATATATATTGATAATAACCAGCTACTTCGTGCCAAATGGAAAGCCAACTAGTGCGTGGCTAATCAATGCCGTTGCATTGGTATGATTATAAGTTCCTTTCCTTCGTACGAGGGTCATGTATCCTTATAACTCAATTAATTTAATTAGAGGGGCCTCGTTATCGACTAATCACCGTAGGATATTTTTCTTTATTAAAGTCACTTTCAAGTTTTTATTGGGAAAATTATCAGCCTTTTTTAGGTCTTTCCATTTTCTAAGTTCTAATAATCGGTATGGTTGGTTGTCTTCATTCTTTCATTTAACACTTATCAATATGCTGTAGTTATATATGGCCACAATCTACACAACAAATTAGTGTCTCTTTCTCAAGAAACAGGTAGAAGCTGCTGTCTACTTTGTGTAGGAAGAGTTACATTAACCTTTCTTTATTTTGTAATTATATATATATGTATGTATGCGTGTGTATCAGGGAGATTGTCTCTAATTTTTTTTTTTTTTTCACTATATATATTCAATTGACTAGAGAATTTATGTATTTTTATAGAGTTTACATGTAAAATTTTTAAATCTTGTTTACACGAGGGAGAATTACCTAAACAAATTAAAGCAAGATCAAAACTAAGGTCTCTTCTTAGAAGTATAAAAATATATTCATAAAACTAGCAAGAATTTGTTTTGTTTTGTTTTTTTATTTTATTTTAAATTTGACCTCTAATTTTCTTTTGTGTATTTGTCCAAACAACTTATATAATATATATATTTTAAATGCTAACTGTAATTTTATTTTGTGTAATTGTAATAACTTATATTATATAAAATTGAACTTTTATACTTTTCAACATTTTGAGGTTCACGTTTCGCCTCAAAAAATACAAAATGTCTTCAATTACATTTTCTTAATTGTCTGAAAACGATGTTACCGGGAAAAAAAAAAAAATTTAATGGATTCCAACCAATGAAATCGCTTTTGTTGAAATTTTCAGGCATAATCATTAAGTTTTAGATTTGGCTTATAATATCATAATAAATTTATATCTATATATATGAATTGACAAACACAACTCAATTTTTACAGGTTCAATACCATTCAACCCTCTTTTTTGTTTCTTATATATATATATATATATGCGAAACCAAAGCCTAAATTTTCTTTTACCAAATTTTAGAAATGCTCCACAATTTTATAGTACGTGTGCAGTACATATATATATGTTTAACAAATTGACGTGAATTGGCCATAAGAGTTAAAGATGATTACAAAAAAATCATACTGAATTTCGTCTAATTTATTTATACATGCAACGGGTACGTCCGAAAATTGAAATATTCTCGAACTAGAAAAATATATCTTGTTGACCTTTTCGTCAACCAATAGACCAAAAAGTAATATTTGAAAAAAGAAAGAAAGAAAGAAAAGACTCCACTTAACAAGCCGTGCATCTAAAACTCTCTTAATGGCCATCCAATTCCCACTTACCACCCACCTTCGTCCACCACTTCAAGTATCTCACTAAGTCACACCCATTGACCCACCACCTAATTAAACCCACTGATTAATTTTGAGACTTAACTGTTGGGGTGAGAAGGTTATGACCAAGAGCAAGCTAGCTTGAAGTGTTAGCAACAAGCAAGTTTTTAATGATGCTCTTGGAAATGGTTGTGTATGAGTTGTGTTTTTAGGTTTTGGTTATGGTGTTTTCTGGTTTTTAGGGTTCCTAGAGTGTTCTAAGGTGTTGAAGAAGAGATAAGAAGAAGGGGACCACGTTGCTTTTGAAAAATGAGGCTTGGATCTAAGCCATTTCATTCATTTTGCAATATAAGCTTGAAATTACAACTAGTTCACACATGCCAAGCATGTGAGCTTACAAAATGAGTAAAGTATTTGAAATTTAAAAAGTAAAATGGTCAACACCTAACTTTTCATACACAAAAGAGTCAAAAACCAGCTGCAACATGTCTATTCCAAATATAGTAAAAAATGGTACATGGTTTGAACTAAGTTCCTATTGTTTAACTAGTTTGGGTAAACAACCAAACTAGCTTCACCTACTTAGTTTCCCTTTATATCTGCCTATGAAACTTGGTTTGAAGCATCCTTGGTCATCAATAAATATTGTTCCAAGAGCTAGGAATGTTCTGGAACCGGATTATGGGCCAAACAGCTCCAAAACTGACCCATACTCTGCATACTGGGCCCATCAGATACAGCAATCTGTTTGGAATAGAAAATGGACTTTCCCATGTCATTTGGACCTGAAATTTGAACCATAGTCTTCTATATATGTCTGTAGACATCCCTCAAAATTTCAGCCCAAAACTCCATTTGAAACCTGAGATATATATGTCTGTAGAACTATGTTGCTGGAAATTATGAATCCAGCACCATAGGCATTTCAAGCATAACATTCCTACTCTTTTGTGCATAATTTTGCCTATACTTTTGCATACATAACTTAGGCACAAAACATTATCAAAATATACCTTGCATAAATTAAAACATACAAAAAAAAAATATAAACTCATAAAAGGAAATGATTTGATACCAAGGTGTGCATGCTAGCCGGTAACATGCACCATCAAGTGGCAAAATTGCCACACTTCAACATTAACACCATCACAAAAAAATGAAATAAAAATATTAACAAAGAACATTTTTACATGTGTCTAATACAATGATTTATTGAGGTATAGTTTAGAAATATGGTTGGTTTTTTATTATTATTAATTTTTCATTTTATTGTGTATAATTTGTTTATCTAAAATATTTTGTATAGTTAGAGTTTATTAGGAATCACATTTAACTCTAATTATTATTAATTAACAACAAATATTTAACACTACGCGAAAATTAAGCTCTAGGGACACATTATTAGCGACGCTACGAGATAAATGCGTCTAAAAAAATAAAACCGTAACTTTGAGATTAATACGTCAGTAAAAATTCGACCAATCGACGACGCATAAGAAAAAAGTTGACGTCGAGAAGTCGCGAGAAACAAAAACACACGACGCATAAGACTGATAGTCGCTGAATATTCAGCCCAATAGAGTCACCTTTAATAGAGTGCGTATATTTTTTATCAATTGTATTGTTTAAATGCTACACTAAAGATAATTGTTAATCAATCTGATTTTCTATCAACTTTCCAAATAGGTGAAAATATTTAAGAAAACTTACAGTATCTTAATTTGTTTTTTCGTTCCACTTAATAAATATCCGGCGACGCATAACAAACTCTATGAGTCGCCTATTAAATTATTATTTTTTTTTTGGATTTTTGAAAATATTAATCAGTTGATTTTCTTTCAACTTTAAATAGCAAGTGAAAATGTTTAAGTAGCATCACAGTGCTTTTTTTTTTTTTTTTCTAAAAAATTTTTAGGAAGACATATTATTGATATCAGGCGACATAGAAGCATTATGAGTCTCCTATTAGTTAAATTTTTTTTTTTTTTGGGTTCTTTGTAAGTATTAAATAGTTGATTTTATTTCCACTTTAAATAACAAGTGAAAATGTTTAAATATTTGGGAAAATATTTTTTTGATATAAATGACGTATACACACTTTTATGCGTCGCCTATTAGGGTAATAAATTTTGTTTTTTTTGGTTTGTTTGTAAGTATTAAACAGTTGATTTTCTTGCAACTTTAAATAACAAGTGAAAATGTTTAAGCAGCATCACAGTGCTTTTTTTATTGTTTTTTCCAACAAAATTTTTGGACGACATATTAATGATATCAGGCGACACATAAGAATTATGCGTCGCCTATTAGTGTATTATTATATATTTTTTTATGATTTTTAGTAAGTATTAAACATTTGATTTCTTTCAAATTTAAATAACAAGTGAAAATGTTTAAGCTGCTTCAAAGTGCTTTTTTTTTTTGTTTTTCCAAAAAAGTTTTTGGAAAAAATTTTATTGATATAAGGTGACGCATAAACACTTTTATGCGTCGCCTATTAGTGTAACATTTTTTTTTTTTTGCATTTTTTGTAAGTATGTAATAGTTGATTTTCTTTCAACTTTAAATAACAAGTGAAAATGTTTAAATATTTGGGAAAATATTTTTTTGATATAAAGCGACGTATACACACTCTTATGCGTCGCCTATTAGGGTAATAATTTTTTTTTTTGTTTGTTTGTAAGTATTAAACAGTTGATTTTCTTTCAACTTTAAATAATAAGTGAAAATGTTTAAGCAGCATCACAGTGCTTTTTTTATTGTTTTTTCCAACAAAATTTTTGGACGACATATTAATGATATCACACGACACATAAGAATTATGCGTCGCCTATTAGTGTATTATTATATTTTTTTTTATGATTTTTCGTAAGTATTAAACAGTTGATTTCTTTCAAATTTAAATAACAAGTGAAAATGTTTAAGCTGCTTCAAAGTGTTTTTTTTTTTGTTTTTCCAAAAAATTTGTTGGAAAACATTTTATTGATATAAGGCGACCCATAAACACTGTTATGCGTCGCCTATTAGTATAAATTTTTTTTTTTGGCGTTTTTTGTAAGTATGTAACAGTTGATTTTCTTTCAACTTTAAATAACAAGTGAAAATGTTTAAGCAGCATCACAGTGCTTTTTTTTTTTGTTTTTTTGAAAAAAATTTTTTAGAAGACATATTAACGATATCAAGCGACATAGAAGCATTATTCGTCGCCTATTATTGTATTATTAATTTTTTTTTGGAATTTTTAGTAAGTATTAAACAGTTGAATTCTTTCAACTTTAAATAACAAGTGAAAACGTTTAAGCTGCTTCACAGTGCTTTTTTTTTTGTTTTTTTAAATAAATTTTTTGGAAAATATTTATTGATATACGGCGACGCATAAACAATATTATGTGTCGCCTATTAGTGTGAATTTTTTTTTTCCCTAAGTATTAGACAGTTGATTTTCTTTCAACTTTAAATAACAAGTGAAAATGTTTTAAACTGCTTCACAATGCTTTGTTTTTTGTTTTTTCAAAAAATTTTTTGGAAAACATTTTATTGATATAAGGCGACGCATAAACTCTATTATGCATCGCCTATTCGTGTAACAATTATTTTTTTTGGTTTTTTCCTAAGTATTAAACAGTTAATTTTCTTTCAACTTTAAATAACAAGTGAAAATGTTTTAAACTGCTTCACAATGCTTTTTTTTTTTTGTTTTTTCAAAAAATTTTTTGGAAAACATTTTATTGATATAAGGCGACGCATAAACACTTTTATGCGTCGCCTATTAGTGTAACAATTTTTTTTTTTGGTTTTTTTCTAAATATTAAATAGTTGATTTTCTTTCAACTTTAAATAACAAGTGAAAATGTATAAGCAGCATCACAGTGCATTTTTTTTTTTTTGTTTTTTCCAAAAAGTTTTTTGGAAGACATATTATTGATATCAGGTGACGCTGAATCATTAATGTATTGCCTATTAATGTATTATTATTATTTTGTTTTTGTGTTTTTAGTAAGTATTAAACAATTGATTTTCTTTCAACTTTAAATAACAAGTGAAAATGTTTAAGCAGATCACAGAGCTTTTTTTTTGTTTTTTTTTTCTTATTTGTATCAGGCGACCCTCAAGCATTTTGTGCATCGCCTGTTGACCTTTTATTTAAATATTTTTTTTTCCTTTGGTTTTGTGAAAATATTTATCAATCTGGTTTACTTTTGGCATCAAATAATCTGTTAAAATATTGAAGCACATAACTGTGATGGTTTTTGTTTTTTTTTTTTGCATTATTTGTATCAGGCGACTCTCAAGCATATTGTGCGTCGCCTGTTCATCGTTTATTTTAATTATTTTTAATATTGTTTGAAATTTTGTAAAATTGGTATGTTTAAAACCAAAGTTCATGCAAAACAAATACTACCTTATGAGCGATTTTCACAAATTTGTCTACGATATTTTATATGTACAAACAAAAGCTATTAACAAAAGCTAGCTATTTCACTACCATGCATATATATTCATTGGTTTGAGATACTTGTGATCATCGCTGTTGCCCATTCATCTCTAAATTCGTTGACATTTTCAGCTTGTAACCAAGTGACACCTTCGTACTGAACATGAGAAACTTATGTTAATACATATACAAATAATCATAAATATTAATTATTACATAATAAAATTATGATGAAATCATTAAATTAATAATCATTTACCATTCCTCTTAAGTCCCGGGAAGGAACTTTGCACCTAATGATATCTCGCATTATCATCATCATATAGTAACCGCATTCCGTATTCCCGGGCTGCATCGGTGTCTAAATTTGCAAACAGTAAATTATGTGTAATATTAGATATGAATATATACAAGTATTTAAATTAACTAACAACTAACAATGCTAAGTTTATATATAATAATTACCTTAGTATTTTGCCACCGAAGTTTCTTTTCAAATATCTTTCCTTGGTTCCATGCAACGAAGGAACTATATAGAAATATAAATATTGTATAAGATTATACAGTAGCTAGCTTCAAAAGTACATACAAATCCAATATAAGAACAATTAATTAAAAATATTAGAGTTATTAATTAACTTACTCGTCGATCAAAGATTTTAGATCCTTATCAATTATATTCTTATGAGTCTTCAAAGAATCAAAAAACCATGCTACTGCTTTGTATAAATCAACAACACATAGCATCCAATGATTCCTAAAAACACCAATAAATATTTTAGTTAATATGATGTTTCTCGAAATGAATATTTTCATAACATAATTCAATAAAACTAACACAATATTACCTTGCACAGTAGGGAAATAACCATAGTTGATTATTTCTTGCATCTTGCCATCTACTCAATATATTTAATATCCGTTCATGAGGGTTTTGATGACCAAAGCAATATTTCCCTTCGAAGGAGCCCGTCAATCCCTCACATAAATGCCTACATAATCCGATTACAAGTAATTATAGTGTTTAATTAATTAAATTATTGAATTAGTTATAAAGACATCCAAATTTAGTTTACCTTATGTAGAACAAGATGCATTCGGAAGATAATTCTTGCATATAACAAAAATCATTTATATCGCTACTCGCTATGCCCAACTGTTGTTCTTCCCCAAAGATCTCTTTTTTCATATTAAAAAACCATAAATGATCGCTATCGACATCCTTGATCCGACGTAGCAACTCTCGGATCGTTGGGTTAACGATTAAGGGATCAACATTATCATCTTGATCATTCTCAACATTTGACCTGTTCGAGCTTCCCTACAAAATATCAACAAACAACATTTAAAATAGAACAAAAATGAAATTATTTTAAACTTCATTAATATATAGCTGCATCGAACAATACCTCCTCAGATGGCAAGATAACAAGATCTCTTGGCCATGCAACAAATGCACCTTCAGCATCACCGACACGTATGATGTCAAATGACGGAATAGGCAAAGGTGAAAATCCATCAATAACGTCATCAACAGTGACCTTATAATTTGCTGCACCTAGCTTCACACCATGGCACATATCCGTTGGCAGCGAAGGTACCAAAGTGCCACGTGCTACTATATGGCCAACATTGCCTTGTGCAAGATTGCATTTTACACCCTGCAAAGTTTAAAAAAAAAAATAAAAAGATTAATATATGTTCACATGACAATATTCCTTCAACTTAAAGACTCGATCCCACGACTTCATGGCGCTAGGTAAGACTCTTCAACCATGGGAGCTATATAGATAGTAATAACCCACTTAAACATACATACATATATATATATATATGAAATAATTACCTCAGGATAGATCCGAGGAGCATCAATCCAAGATGTAGATTGGGTCCCATGAGCAGCAACATCATCGAATTGGGTGCCCGGAGCATCAACATCATCGGCTGGGGGGGTCCCATGAGCAGCAACATCATCAACTTGGGTCCCAAGAGCATTAACATCATCGGCTGGAGGGGTCCTTTGACCAGCAACATCATCGACTTGGGTCCCAGGAGCAGCAACAGTATCAGCTGGATGAGCGAGTGACGGAATCTGAATACCACATGCCGATATGAGCGCATCAACTTGGGCAGCGCTGCCGCTACTTGAATTTCTGACGATCGCCACCAGACCTTTGAGTAGCGTCTCATAGATTGAATTGTTTCCACTTCCCTCCAACTTGGTCTTTTTTTGTGAACTCGGCTTAGGAGTATGGAAAAAGTTATTCACCATGTATCCTTTGCCTCGACCCCTAAGCCTACCTCCATACTCCTCTTTTCCCAAAGCTTGTGTTAGGATATCCACAGGAGGTGAAGGCCGAATTTCTCCTTCTGTTGCCTTCTTCTTTAAGTCGTTCTACAATATATTGTTTAAATGATTGAATATATCAGTTTATATAATAATGAACTAAATAATAATATATGCAACAAATATTCATATAAAATACAATACTCACAATTTTTTCCGCTACATGTTCAGTTTCTTCATTTGCATATATTCCATCCTTCCCCATACGTGCCCGTATCCACAGGTCATCTCGGTCTACATAATCTTCAGTGCCTCTTTCAAGTTGCTTCAAAATTACAAATAAATTAATTTTAATAATGCATGCAAGTGATCAAGTAACAATGACAAAATTAATATGGTTAAATGTAAATAAAAATAAATTGCATACAATGGCTCTTTCTAATCTCGCGTAGCCCATTGCACCCATCCTATGCGGATACTTGTTTAATTGCCGTTTTTCCGAATAGTTTTTACTTAATGCCTACAAAAGTTATAAACAAACATATTAGAAAACCCAAATAACATAAGTCACCATAACAAATTTTAATTTTTATATAAATAATGGCAGCGCAATTTAATACAATAGTACCGTGCGTTAAATAAAACTATACCTGGAATTTATCCGACAACCTTTGTTGTACAAAATCATCCCACACCTCTTGGCTTATGAATTCATAAATTGAGGGTCGATGATTCAACTTTTCGGGTGTGTCAATATATGGTCGAACAAAAGATCTATATAAGTAATTCTTGAATTTTCTCCATTTGTCACAACAATCTTTTAAAGTTGCCTTCCTAAAACTATCATCTTTACCCGTATATTGCTGCAAAACTAAAATATATATATATATATATATTTAGTAACATTGATTGACAAGTAAATGCGGTAAGTTAGAAATGCAAGTAAAATGCATATATACAAGCTGCAAATGCAAAAAAAGAATTATAAAATCTCCATCAATTAAATATTATTCATAATAAACAATATCTAACAATAATGCACTCCGTACCTTTATTGATGCCCATAGGTTATCTTTTAACCTATCGGACACATCTCTCCAATTAGGTATATTAATTGGTATTGTGCTCCTAGCCAACGAGCCCTCCAAATTGTTTAGTCGAACGGCCTCAGAGTTAATAGCAACTCCAACCTCATTATATTGAGGTTCCAAGCTTTTGTTTCCTACCAAATGCTTCCTAAGGCCTTTCATTGTTGTGGCCCCTCGTTTTCTACGCCTTGGGGATGATGTATTCGGCCTTTCCATATCACTGGATGGTGATCCAGCGCCATCCCCATCCGAGAGGACATGTTCATTAAAAGGATCCATAATTCTACATACAAAAAACATAAACACAAATTAATATTACTAACAATATGAACATAGGGTGTAGTATAATGAATAAACCATTAATAACAATAATAAACGATAAATTCATGTAATTTATTTACCAAGTGATGCAGTAATAGTATCTTCTCTTAACATCTATCCTCTTTAACAGTCATTAACATTTTCAAACTTTGCATCCGGCGACTAAATCACTAATGGATTTTGAGTCGTACAAACGACGTCGTTTTAAGACCCACAATAGAGCACCACCTCTGACATTTCCCACGCAATTTATAAAGGCTAGATCTTGAATTTAACCATATAAAAACATAATACAAATAATAGCATATCATTTTGCTTTACATACAATCAAACCCCACTCAATAAATATAGCTATTTTTCCAAACAAAATTTAGCTAACCCATTGTCGACAACAAGCCATGATTTTGACAACATAAAACCCCACCAAAATTACAGTAATGAACAAATATTTAAAAAAAACAAAAAGACCAGCAAACAGAATTTTTTTTCCAGCAAACACATACACCACCGAACCCCAAAAGGGATGAAAAACAGCACACATACACCACCGAACCCCAAAAGGGATGAAAAACAGCACACAAAAACAGCACACCTTTACAACCCAATCCCGGCAACGAGACGGCAAAAATCCCAACCACCACAGCAGTGACGGCGACGGCACGGCAGAAACCCAGCAACCCAATCCCGGCGACGAGACGGCAAAAACCCCAGCCACCCAGTGCGACGGCGACGGCGATGACAAGAAGGTGAAGTTCTTCCAACCCAACCACCGGCAAGAAGGAAGAAGCAGAGGAAGAAGGAACTTTTAAATTTAGGAAAGAAACCCACAAAATCCTTCAAACCCTTGAAAGAAACAAGAATGCATAATGAGAGTGTGATCCTTCAAAATCTTCTCATACCCCCTAGATTGCTTCCAACTCTCAAGTTTCCGTACTTATGGTTAATTGTTGAAAAGAAAGCCCATAGATTAACGTGCCACCTTATTTCTAATATTTCATGAATATTGGGGAATAAAAAATGGTTATTAAAAACATTTTAGGGGCAAATAAAAATATTTAAAGACACTTACAAACGAAAAAATGGAAATACAAAAAAAAAAAAAAAAGAAATCAGAACGAGCGACGTATAAAGCATATAAATTTTAAGTGTTTTGAAATGTTAAATAAAAAATAAATATACTTGAAAGAAAATCAGACTGATTAAAAAATATAAAAAAAAAACTCATTCATGTTGTTTAAATATTTTCACTAGTTATTTGATGCTGAGAGAAAATCAGATTGATTAAAAAAATAAAAAAACAAAACTCATTTATGTTGTTTAAATATTTTCACTGGTTATTTCATGCTGAAAGAAAATCAAATTGATTAAACAGGAAGACAAAAAAAAAAAATATAACTTTGGATTATAGGCGACGCATAAGAGTGATTATATGTCGTCTATTACAATAATTTTAAAAAAAAAACTTTCTTTATCTTGTTTAAATATTTTCACTGGTTATTTTATGCTAAAATAAAATCAAATTGATTAAAAAGGAAGATAAAAAAAAAATAACTTTGGATTATAGGCGACTCATAAGGGTCATTATGCGTCGCCTATTACTATAATTTAAAAAAAAAAAATTTTCTTTATCTTATTTAAATATTTTCACTGGTTATTTAATGCTCAAAGAAAATCAAATTGTTAAAAATGAAAGTTTAAAAAAAAAAACTTTGGGCATTAGGCGACGCATAAACAGTCTTATGCGTCGCCTATTACTATAAATTAAAAAAAAAATGCTCTTGATCTTGTTTAAATATTTTCACTGGTTATTTGATGCTCCAAGAAAATCAAATAGTTAAAAAGGAAGGTTTTTTTTTAAAAAAAAACAAACTTTGGGTATTAGGCGACGCATAAGACTGTTTATGTGTCGCCTATTACTATAATTTAAAAAAAGAAAAAAAAACTCTCTTTATCTTGTTTAAATATTTTCACTGGTTATTTGATACTCCAAGAAAATCAAATAGTTAAAAGGAAAGGTTTTTTTCTTAAAAAAAAAAAAAACTTTGTGTATTAGGCAACGCATAAGACTTTTTATGCGTCGCCTATTATCATAATTTTAAAAAAAAAATGCTCTTGATCTTGTTTAAATATTTTCACTGGTTATTTGATGCTCCAAGAAAATCAAATAGTTAAAAAGGAAGGTTTTTGTAACAAAAAAAAAAAACTTTGGGTATTAGGCGACGCATAAGACTGTTTATGCATCGCCTATTACCATAATTAAAAAAAAAAAAAACTCTCTTTATCTTGTTTAAATATTTTCACTGGTTATTTGATGCTGGAAGAAAATTAAATTGTTAAACAGGAAGATTTAAAAAAAAAAAAAAAAACTTAGGTATTAGGCGACGCATAAGTCTGTTTATGCGTCGCATATTATCATAATTTAAAAAAAAAAAAACTCTATTTATCTTGTTTAAATATTTTCACTGGTTATTTGATGCTGGAAGAAAATGAAATCGTTAAACAGGAAGATTTAAAAAAAAAAAAAAAACTGTAGGTATTAGGCGATGCATAATACTGTGTATGCGTCGCCTATTATCATAATTTAAAAAAAAAAAAAAAACTCTCTTTATCTTGTTTAAATATTTTGATTGGTTATTTGGTGCTGGAAGAAAATCAAATTGTTAAACAGGAAGATTTAAAAAAAAAAAAAATTTAGGTATTAGGCGACGCATAAGTCTGTTTATGCGTCGCCTATTATCATAATTTAAAAAAAAAAAAAAAAACTCTCTTTATCTTCTTTCAATATTTTCACAGGTTATTTGATGCTGGAAGAAAATCAAATTGTTAAACAGGAAGATTTAAAAAAAAAAAAAACTGTAGGTATTAGGCGACGCATAATACTATGTATGCGTCGCCTATTATCATAATTTAAAAAAAAAAAAAAACTCTCTTTATCCTATTTAAATATTTTCACTGGTTATTTGATGCTGGAAAAAAATCAAATTGTTAAATAGGAAGATTTAAAAAAAAAAAATTTAGGTATTAGGCGACGCATAAGTCTGTTTATGCGTCGCCTATTATCATAATTTAAAAAAAAAAAAAAAACTCTCTTTATCTTGTTTAAATATTTTCACTGGTTATTTGATGCTGGAAGAAAATCAAATTGTTAAACAGGAAGATTTAAAAAAAAAAAAAAACTGTATGTATTAGGCGACGCATAATACTGTGTATGCGTCGCCTATTATCATAATTTAAAAAGAAAAAAAAACTCTCTTTATCTTGTTTAAATATTTTCACTGGTTATTTGATGCTGGAAGAAAATCAAATTGTTAAACAGGAAGATTTTTAAAAAAAAAAATTTAGGTATTAGGCGACGCATAATACTGTTTATGCGTCGCCTATTATCATAATTTTAAAAAAAAAAAACTCTCTTTATCTTGTTTAAATATTTTCACTGGTTATTTGATGTTGGAAGAAAATCAAATTGTTAAACAGGAAGATTTAAAAAAAAAAAAAAAAAACTTTAGGTATTAGGCGACGCATAAGACTGTTTATGCGTCGCCTATTATCATAATTTAAAAAAAAAAAAAACTCTCTTTATCTTGTTTAAATATTTTCACTGGTTATTTGATGCTGGAAGAAAATCAAATTGTTAAACAGGAAGATTTTTAAAAAAAAAAATTTAGGTATTAGGCGACGCATAATACTGTTTATGCGTCGCCTATTATCATAATTTAAAAAAAAAAAAAAACTCTCTTTATCTTGTTTAAATATTTTCACTGGTTATTTGATGTTGGAAGAAAATCAAATTGTTAAACAGGAAGATTTAAAAAAAAAAAAAAAAAACTTTAGGTATTAGGTGACGCATAAGACTGTTTATGCGTCGCCTATTATCATAATTTAAAAAAAAAAAAAAAACTCTCTTTATCTTGTTTAAATATTTTCACTGGTTATTTGATGCTGGAAGAAAATCAAATTGTTAAACAGGAAGATTTAAAAAAAAAAAAAAAAAACTGTAGGTATTAGGCGACGCATAATACTGTGTATGCGTCGCCTATTATCATAATTTTTTTTTAAAAAAAAAACTTTCTTTATCTTGTTTAACTATTTTCACTGGTTATTTGATGCTCCAAGAAAATCAAATAGTTAAAAAGGAAGGTTTTTTAACCAAAAAAAAAACTTTGGATATTAGGCGACGCATAAGACTGTTTATGCGTCTCCGATTACTGTAATTAAAAAAAAATAGCTTTCTTTATCTTATTTAAATATTTTCACTGGTTATTTGATGCTGAAATAATATCAGATTGATTGAACAGAAAGATCACAAACCCAAAAAACAAATTATTTGCTCATAAGCGACTCATAAATATTTTAATGCATCGCTTTTTATTTGAAATGTCCTTCCCAAATGTAATCTATTAGTTTATTTGGGTTCATATAAACTATCACTGATAGCCGAAAACATGAAAGTGCAACTCGTTGAACATACTTACTTCGAGCAATTGGACTATGGGTTCTTGCTTTAGACCAATTTACAATTGTTATATCCTATCTCAAATTATGTCGTGAGATGTGTTTTTGTGTTTGTGTATACTCATATATGAGAATAATTGAAAAGAGCATTGATAGAACTGTTTTATATTTTTAGATTAATTGACTTGGTGTTCATTGGAATGCTATGTGAAAATTTTTTTGGAATGTAATTTTATAAAAAGTAACACAAATTAAAAAATAAATTTTAATTACTATTGGATAAGGCGACCCTTTTATATGTAAATGCATCGCCTATTTATATCAATGAGTCGCTAGATCATCTACCTTTTTAAATGTAAAATTACAATTTTAGAGTTATTGCCAAAAGTTTAAGAAGGAAATAAACAGTACTTGGAGAAACTTATTTGTTTTAAAAGAATTAAAAAAAGAGCGTCTATGAAACTGTTTATCCTTTAGCGACACAGTTTATCTGAATACGTCGCCTGTTTATCCAATTTCTTAAAATTTTTGGCGCGTTTTCAAAATTTACGCGGGATTTTGAATACCATTTCTTTTCACAAAATATGTGTTAGTACACTTCATAATAGGTGTTAGAATTGGAAGCAATCTAAAAGAGACTTAAAGAGTGGGATATTTCATGTTTAATTTTCCATTTGCTTGCATTGCTATCTGGAAGTTGGATTTCTTTCTTTGTGGATTCTTCTTTCTTCGTCTCCCTCGTGGTTAGCTTGGATTCTTCTTTCTTCGTCTCCATGGTTTCAGTGAGTTTCTTTTCGCTTTATGATTGGCGGTGACATGTGGTGGATTGGGTTATTTTTTATTTATTTATTCATTATACCCGAAGGTTAGGTTCGCTGGGTTTTCTTAATCTTGTTTTTGTGGATAATTTGTTTCCGATGGGTTTTCTTAATCTTGCTTTTGTCGATAATTTGTTTGCAATGGGTTTTCTTAATCTTGCTTTTGTCGATAATTTGTTTGCGATGGGTTTTCTTAATCTTGCTTCGATGGGTTTCTTAATCTTGCTTTTGTCGATAATTTGTTTGAGATGGGTTTTCTTAATCTTGCTTTTGTCGATAATTTGTTTGCAATGGGTTTTCTTAACCTTGCTTCGATGGGTTTCTTAATCTTGCTTTTGTCGATAATTTGTTTGCGATGGGTTTTCTTAATCTTGCTTTTGTCTCAAATTTTTTTTTATGATATTGTTTGATATTGTTCTGTTTAGATTGGTAGGGAAATGGATAAATCGTGGATAACGAAGGATAGAACCTCAAGTGATTTTGCTAAGGGAGTGAGTGAATTTTTGAAATTTAGCATGGAGAATGCCAATGATTGTAATGCCATACGGTGTCCTCGCATGCAATGCGGGAATATGAAAATCCATACTATTTTGGATATTAAAGGCCATATATATTAGAATGGGTTTGATGTCAACTATCGGCGATGGATTTGGCATGGTGAGTCATGTGCTGATGGTATTAGACCATCTTCTCATTTTGGGAATATTAATGTAGAATATAATGAAAATGATAGTAGTAGTAAGGAAGACGTGGCTTTCAATAGCTTAGACATGACCCGTGCTGCATTAGAAACTTTTGATAATGATCCTAATGAATTTGCTACCTTATTGGAGGATGCGGAGAAACCTTTGTACCTAGGTTGTACCAAATTTACCAAGTTGTCGGCTTTGGTTAAATTGTACAACTTAAAGGTAAAATATGGATATTCTGATAAGAGCTTTGATGTACTGTTGCAATTGTTATCACAGATGTTGCCAAATGACAATGTGTTGCCAACCTCCATGTACAATGTTAAGAAGACTTTGAGTGCTTTGGGAATGGAGTACATCAAGATTCATGCATGTCCTAAAAGTTGTATTCTGTTTAGGAAGGAATATTTGGACCTTAATGAATGTCCTAAATGTGGATCTGCTAGATGGAAAATTGATAAGAATGGAGTTGCTAGCAATATTCCAAATAAAGTTTTATGGTACTTTCCTATTATTCTGCGTTTTAAACGAATGTTTCGTAGTGTTGAAACAGCTAAGAATTTGACATGGCATGCCAATGGGAGAAAGGTTAAGACAGGGGAAATGCAACACCCTGCGGATTCTCCATCTTGGAAGTTGGTTGATCGTTTATGGCCAAACTTTGCATCCGAAGATAGGAATTTGAGACTTGGGATCGCAACCGATGGAGTTAATCCACATAATATGTTGAGTAGTAGGTATAGTTGTTGGCCTGTGATGACGGTTGTGTATAATCTTCCTCCTTGGTTGTGTATGAAGCGGAAATTTATGATGTTAAGTCTTCTAATTTCTGGACCAAAGCAACCAGGAAATCAAATTGATGTATACATGGAGCCGTTAGTTGAAGACCTGCAGCGGTTGTGGAATGAGGGTGTTACGGTCTTCAATGCTTACCGTCAGGAGAAATTCACATTGAAGGCAGTGTTGCTATGGACAATAAATGATTTCCCAGCTTATGGTAACTTGTCCGGTCATGCGGTGAAGGGATATTATGCGTATCCAATTTGCAGTGAAAATACTTTTGCTACAAGGCTAAAGCATGGAAAAAAAAATGAGTTTTACCGGTCATAGAAGATTTCTTCCTCCAAATCATCAATATAGAAGGCAAAACAAGGCTTTCAATGGATTTCAAGAATTTGGAGTGCCTCCAAAACCGTTGACTGGAGAAGAAATCTTAGATAAGCTTAATGCAATGAGATTTGATAACTCACATAAGAGGAAAAGGACTGTTGATTCTGAAGAATGTTGGAAGAGGAAGTCCATTTTTTTTGAATTGGAATATTGGAAATTTCTCCATGTGCGACATAATTTAGATGTCATGCATATTGAGAAAAATGTTTGTGAGAGCATATATGGTACATTGCTCAATATTCCTGGTAAGACAAAGGACGGAGTTAATGCTCAGTTAGATTTACAAGAAATGGGTTTGCGGAAAGACTTGGCCCCTAAGCCTCAAGGAAATCAAACTTTCCTACCACCGGCCTACTATACATTATCAAAGTATGAGAAGAAATTGTTTTGTAAGTGTTTAGCGGACTTAAAGGTTCCAGATGGTTATTCTTCAAACTTTAGGAATCTTGTTTCAATGGAGGACTTAAAGATGGTAGGATTGAAATCTCATGATTGTCATACATTGATGCAACAACTCTTGCCTCTTGCAATTCGTGCAATCCTTCCTAAACATGTGAGACATGCAATTGCAAGACTTTGTTTTTTCTTCAAAGCAATTTGCAAGAAGTCTATCATTGTTGTTGAATTGGAAAATATTCAAAATGATCTTGTCACAACTTTGTGCCTTTTAGAGAAATTCTTTCCACCATCATTTTTTGATGTAATGGTTCATCTAACTGTACATTTGGTTCGAGAGGTAAGATTGTGTGGACCAATACATTTCAGGTGGATGTACCCGTTTGAGAGGTACATGAAAGTATTAAAAAGTTATGTTCGAAACAAAAATCGGCCAGAAGGTTGTATTGCCAAGGGTTACATATGTGAAGAAGTGATTGAGTTTTGTAGTGAATTTCAGAGAGGATTAGATGCAGTTGGAAACCCAATTGGTAGATATCAAAAGTTAAATGATAAGGATGATGTTGGCGCCCCATTTAAAGGTGGAAAAAATCAATCAGTTGATCAACAACTTTGGGAGCAAGTTCATAGATATATACTTTCGAATACACCAGAAGTGGAACCGTATGTCAGGTGCGTATAATATACATGTTAATGTATAAATTAGTTGATATTTTTAATATATATATATATATATATATCAACATGTATAATTTAATTGATATTTTGAATATATTAATAGCCATCGATTAGTTGATATGTTGGATATTTTTATTAATTACAACAACTTTTATTTGTTTTAGTATTCATTTTGAAGTCTTGAAGTCAAGCAAAAAAAATCGAGGAAAAAAAGCAAAATGGTTTCAAGACGAACACAAACGTACATTTACGTACTGGTTGCGTGATAAGGTATGGGAAAGTTAAATATTCAATATATAATATCATTGTTTTAGCTTTAATTTTTCATATTTTTCTATTGACTAGATTGCACAAGAGCGAAGTCAACCTAATCACACAGTGTCTGAAACATTACGATGGTTAGGCCATGGTCCGCAATGGGTGGTAACGAAACATGAAGGACATGTCATTAGAGGGGTTAGATTCAACACTATAAATATGGATAATAAGAGGGTCACCCAGAATAGTGGTGTCAAAGTTATTGCCAAAAGTGAGCATTTTGCTAGTGCTAAGGATAATAACCCAATTTTAGCCGAGATGACATACTATGGGATCATAAGAGAGATTTGGGACGTCGATTACACTATGTTTCAAATTCCAGTGTTCAAGTGTGATTGGGTTGACAGCAGTGGTGTGAAAGTTGATGAGATGGGGTTTACATGTGTTAACTTTAGTAAAATTGGATATAAATCTGACCCATTCATCATGGCTTCACAAGTTCAACAAATATTTTATGTTGAAGATCAACTTGACTCGAGATGGTCTGTTGTTTTAACTCCACCACGACATTGTACTTTTGTTGAAGAAGAATTGGTTGAAGAAGATGTTCTTGGCGATACTACAATGGCTCACAATCCATTTGCCATACAATTGCCAAGTGTTGATGAAAATGATCATGAGGATGAATGTGAGAGTGGCTATGTTCGTAATGACTGTGAGGGGATATGGATAAACAATATCTTCTAAATAAATTGGTACGTATATTTATTAACTTATATTTTAAGTAATATTTATTTATTCATTATGTGTTTTTTTCTTATGTGTTTTCCACTTTAATTAGGAGAAATGTGCCACGCCAAACCTTAAGAAGTAAATATTCATTAAATTTTCATTTGCCAAATTACAAATTAATTTATTAATTATGATTAAGTTTTTATTAATTTATTTTGCGTCAGTGCTAACAAATTTTTTCATTTTTCCATATGCAGTATGAGGGCGTAATATCGTCAACACGAGTACATCAACTTCCATCTCAATAAGTATGCATATGTAAAAATATGTCAATGATATGATATTTAATTATATTGATTATTGTTTTGTTATGAACAAGTATTTATTTTAAATTTTTATATTCTAATTATTTTGGACGAAGTTAGTTTGAGTTTTTTGGTATTATAATTAATTTTATATTTTAATAAATTTTTAAAAATTAAAAAAATAAATCTAAAAAAAATATAAAAGAAATGGCAATTTATGAAGATAACTAAAAGTCGCCTAAAATATATAACAACATATAATAAGATCAATTTGGCGACTCATAAATTTCGCGACTCTACACAAAATGTCGCTTAAAGAATTCTTCAATTTTTAGCGACATAAATATATTGCTGCATATGTCGCTAAATGGGTAAATGAGTCGCTAAAAATTAATAAATATGCGACTCTTATAATTTGTCGCTAAAACATGAACGTCGCTAATTTCGAGACACTAAAAACACCTCGCTAATTTATACGGGTCGTTAAAAAAGGGACATATAAAATTTGTCGCTAAAAAATAATGAGTCGCTAAATAGGCGACAAAAAAGCGTCGCTAAAAATTCATGAGACGCTAATTTGGAGACACTAAAAAATAGTCGCTAAAAATATATGGTCGTTAAAAGAGAGACTCACATAATTCGTTGCAAAAAATACTGCGTCGCTAAATAGGCGACAAACAAATGTGTCGCTAAACATGAATGAGTCGCTATTCAGGAAGTATTTTTAGCGACAGAATTATTTGGCAACGAATTATGTAAGTGTCGCTAAAAATTTATTAGCGACTTTATTATAAAGAGTCGCTATTTTATGAGTCGCTATAAGTACATTACTGTATGAGTCGCTAAAAATTAAATGTACGTCGCGAAAATTTTTTATTAGGCAACTGTTTTTATACGTCGCCTATTATCTTATATATTTCGCGACAGGATATTTGGCGACTCCGTCGCATGCGTCACTGTTTATTTAGTGCGATGCAGTACTTGTGTCGTGTATCAGCTCGATTCTAGTAGTGTAAGATAAATAAATTTCAAACAATTAGATTAAAAAAATAAAAATCAACTATGTTATCAAATGACATTAACTTTACAAATTGCCAAATGTCTTATGAAACTGATCTCCATATCTCTTACTTTCAATGAAACCAAAATCTTTTTTCCCAATTGAATGGAACTTGGGAAATAAATTTTATCATCTCAACTTTCCATCGGATGATCAGGCCAGGCGAGAAACTCTACATCGGGGTCAAATAGAGTAAAGACAAAAAAAATAAAAATAAAAATAATAATAATAATGAAAAAAAATCCCCTGCTACTTTAACCGTTACAACGGTGTTCAAACTATTTGATACTCCACCAAATTCATCAATATTGCTATTGCCAACTGCAATGCTGCTATTTGTTTCCATCTATCTTCCCCATATTTTGCATCAATATACACATTCACTCTTTTATTAACGGTAGCACAACCGCAAAATTGATTGTAGGATTAGGATGCTTCTTGGGCACAAGGAAATCCAAAATCATCTTAGAAGGAAGACTACTATTTGAATAAGACGATGACCTTAGAACGAAATAGAGAATCAGGTGTAGGACTCATATATACGTAGGCATATTATGTACCTTAAAGATAAACTTCTAGCCATCTTTAATCTACGTAATTTATAATTAATTAATAGATAAAGTTTTCATATGATTTTGTTGTACGAACTTCAGTTACTAAATTATTGCTCCTTGCTTAATTATTACTAGCTGAAACTATATTCCTTTTCTGAAATTAAACACACTAACTACTTTATGACTAATTTATATTCAAAGCATGCATACACTGTAAAAATTTTAAAAACAGAGTGAAAATAAAATTGATACAATAACATGTTGAACCATGAATATAAATTTAAGAAACAGAGTCAAAATAAAGTTGATACAAAAACATGTAGAGCCATGTTTTTTAATTATGAATCTTCTTCGAATCGATTGATGGATTACAACAATTGGAAAAAAAAATTAAAAAAAAAAGGTTCTTATACATCCCAACCCCATCCTTTGGAAAGAAGAAGGTAGCACCGAAGAAAGGAAAGAGCGAGATGGTGGTTAACATGTAGAAGTCGAACCATGAAAATGATCAGACATATGTTATATAATTTACCGTGGTTGGGATAGAACTGATGGCAACAATGAGGTTGCAACATCATCACGATTTTCTTCCCGGTGGCCAAATTGTGCTTCGGTGAAGTCATAGTCCATGTTATGTTCAATATCCATAACACCCTCCAACACCTTCACCACCATTGACATGGAAGGCCTTTTTACAAAATCACTTTGCAAACACCAAGCTGCAACTTTCATCATATTTACAACTTCTACTTCATGTGATCGCATATCCACACAACATTTATCAATCAGTCCCACCAGTTGGTTTTCTTCACATTTCTGCTTAAACAGAGCAAGTAAATGCATTGCTTCCTCAGGTTGAGAGCGATCCACATTTCTACGTCCACACACTATTTCCATTATCACAATTCCAAAGCTGTAGACATCTACTTTCTCTGTAATTGCTGAACCTAACCATTCAGGAGCCAAATAGCCCGGTGTGCCTCTCATGGTTGTCACAACTTGACTCTGGTCCCTTTCAATTAGCTTAGACAATCCGAAGTCAGAAAGTTTTCCGTTGAAATCTTCATCTAACAGAATGTTTTCCGGCTTGATATCTAAGTGAATTATCTTCTGCCTGCAATCTTCATGGAGATAGCTCAATCCCTTGGCTATGTCCAGAATGATTTTCTTCCTCTGCTGCCAACTTAATAAAAGTTCATAAGTTTTGTGGAAAATCCATTTATCCAAAGATCCATTACGCATGTATTGGTAAACAAGAAGCCTGTGTGATTTTTCAACACAAAATCCAATCATTCTCACCAAGTTAACATGGTGGATGCTGCCGATAGTTGCAACCTCGGCTAAAAATGACTTCTTGATTTGCCTTAAACCGTCGAGACGTTTCACCGCAACTTTCATGCCATTGCTCAGAGTCCCTTCAAACACTATTCCAAATCCACCCTCCCCCAACTTGTTATGGAAATTCTGAGTCATGGCTTTCAAATCCTCAAAGGAAAATCTCTCAGGCATCCCTGGTACATGATCTAAATAATCCTCCTCCTCCTCCTTAGCTACCATTGTACGCTTCTTCCTTCTTTGTAAGAAAAAGCAAATACATAATCCTATGATAATGACAGCAAGGCCTCCAGCTCCGACTGCAATGCCTGAAGATGAAACAGAAGATTGCTCAAAATTTTCTTTTCTTTCTGTGATATGATCTCATTGAAAACAATACACGTAACCATAAAAATTAAAATTTTACCTTCTCCAACTGAAAGTTTGTTGTTACTCCCTGAAACAATGATGAGATGAAAGAATGTTAGGGGAGTAAAAGTTTTCGATAAGTAAGATAAACACTTTAAAAACTTCCATATGATTAAACATTTTCTTGTTCAACAATAATTTTATTGAGAGATCAAAGAATGTTCTGATTAAAACTGAACATAGCACTTACAGTAGACAACAAGCACAGAGGCATAATTAACTTCTTATGTTTAACGTCAAACATGAAGTTGGACAATATGCGACCAAATTGAAAGAAGTCAAAACGAAAAAGAAAAGAAAGGGAAGCAAGATTCTGACCATCGAGTGTTTGCAGACTACCTTAAAAAAATAAAAAAATAAAAAGCAGAAAACCATGAAAGGTGAACTGTACGTAGTACGTGAGCAAACCAGGCCAGCAACAAAGTTACCCATTAATATTACCCAAAAAAAAAGAACAAGGTTACCCATTAGGGTAGCAAATTTGACAATTCCGCATTTTCAACTACTGAGATTTTTTCCAATCCCTATTACAGTTCCCAAGTAAAAAACCCCAATTCAGGTTCTCTAAAATCCTAATGGAAAAAAGCACAAAATACCAGGAACGGAACAAAGCAGAGTGCCACAAAGGCAACCGGTTTTATTGGAACCGGAGTCAAATGCACACCTGAGCCAATTCCATGCACTCAACGCACCGATCGAATTGGGGAATAATATAATCCACCTCGAAACCATTCATCAATGCCTCACATTGCTTGTAAGATTGGCAACCATGGATTGCAGAATTGGAACCCTAAGACTATCATTATAGTTCACTATATTGAGAATCGGGTCGTTCGAAACCGGACCCAGTAAGTAATAGCCCAAAGAACCCCTGTTTTCACAACGAAACCAATTATCGGCCTTTCTCGTGGTATCCGTAGCATTGCACGAGTAGAACATGGTCAAATCGGTGTTGTTCAGGCCGTACCGGAAAATTGCGGGATCAAATGTTGAATTTACCACTTTGTCCGGGCAGGTCTCGTTCTAGAGGTCTAAATCGGGCAAGGGTCATGGATTGCTGAACCGGGTCGAGTCGGAGGACCCGGTAAGTTAACAACATGATGGTAATCTCCGGCGATTCGTCGACGCAGGTGGGTCTGAATTCCGGTAGGCCGCAGTAGGACGGCCCGTCGCCGCCGGTGAAGGGGTAGGAGACATTCCGAAGAGCGCCGCAGTTGAAGGGACGGTTGCAGTTGGAGATATCTTAAGCATCGGAAGGAAACGACGCCGTAACGTCGATGGAGAAGTAGAAGTAGAAGAAGAAGAAGAAGAAGAAGAAGAAGAAGAAGAAGAGGAGGAGGAAGATAGTGTGAGAGAGAGGGATGGAGTGCATTGCGGAGGTGGTGGGAAGCTGAAGGAAGAGTATGACATGGCATTTGGCAACAGGATGGCGAGTGTAGGAAGAGAGTCAGAGAGGCTGGCTTTCGTTGACTTGGAATGTCATCATATAAATTGGATGGATATAGATTTTGAATATTTCTTTTCGGTGGATGCATGCATGTGTGTGAAAAATGACAACTTCTCAATGACTGTATGCTGGTCTTACGTTTTTTTTTTCTTTTTTTTTTTTTTTTTGGGGAAAAGAAGAGATTTCATATTTTACGACAAAATATTACACATATCAATATGAGGCAAATTAGTAAGCCATTGTGGGCCATCCTCAAGCCAAGACTCAAAACCAGAAAGATTTGTGGCATATTTTGCAAGACCATGGGCCACTTTATTTGATTCTCTGGACTCAAAAGCAACTATAAAACCTGGACAAGACGAGAACAGCTCTTGTAAGCTTTCTACTAAAAGCAGTGCTGGTCCAAATTAACACCTAGTGTTACATCATTTACAGCACGAACAGCCCTAATACAGTCACTTACAATTTCACCATGAGAGAAACCTGCCTCCATACAGAAATCTAGTGCCACATGAATGGCTGTGAGTTCCGAATATAGGACTGACCAGCAAGCTTCAAAAGGTTTTGCCAGGGCTCCCATTAACTCAGCAGAAGAATTCCGCACCATCACACCAATACCTACTCTGTTTGTACCATCCTTAACAGAGGCATCCACATTTATTTTAAAATTGCTTTCTTGAGGTGGATGCCAGTGTTCATTTACTCGGTTCGGACGTTGCATGCTCTCCCTCTGCATAGCTTCCTTAAACTCCACATGTAATCGTGAAATTGAATCCAGAATTTGAATATCAGATTTAACAAGATCACCATGTATGAAATCTTTTCTTCTACTCCAAAGACTCCAACACATCCATGAAAATTTCTCTCTTTGGAATTCAAAAAATTGTGTAAAAACATGAAAACACAAAGCAGTAAAAGAATCATAAATACCATTCTTAAGTTGCTTGTAGAATTCCAAGTGTTTCCATATTCGGCCTGCATGCACACGACTCAATAATGCATGTAATGTATTCTCCTCCCCTTGATGACACAATGGACACTCCTTATCATTGGTAATGTGACGTGAAGCCCGTAATGATAGACAAGGAATAGCATCATTACAAGCCCACCACAATAATAACTTCACTTTGTTTGGAATTGTTAACCGCCAGAGACCTCTCCACCAAGTATTAGAGTGAGAATCACTTGGTCCACTAATTTGGTTCCCAATTTTCCTAGCTTCCCAATAACCAGTCCTAACCGTATATACACCTGTTAGTGTAATGTCACTTTTGTTGCTGTCATAAGTTGTTTTGTAATGATTAATTACTGTACTTTTAGTTTTTGATAAAAACACTGTTGTATTAGGTAGCCAAAGTATGTTTTGTCTTTTGGAAATATGATTACTGCAGTAGTAGGTGAAAATTAGGTAGTTTACTGTTTCTGAAAACTTGTGGTTATATGCTATGTCCATAATGAACGAGGGTGTCGAAACCACACCAGTTTAAGCTTCTTTCTCTTTCATTTTTGCTGTGTTTTTTGTTCTAAAAATCTAACAAATGGTATCAGAGCTCTAATGATCTTAGAGGAGCTATTAGTGAAATAGCAAAAAATACAAGAAACCTTCATTCTGCCTTTTCTTCCTTTTAAATGGCTTCAATTCATTTTTCTGCTCCATCACCTCCTATATTTTCTGGAGAAAATTATGTCTATAAAAATGAAAACTTACCTTCAAGCTTTTGACTTGTGGAAAGTTGTAGAGACCAATAGAAATCGTCTCCCTTTGACAGCAAATCCCACTATCGCTCAAATAAAGCAACATAGTGAGGAGGTTGCAAAAAAGTTTAAGGCTTTATCTACTTTACATGCTGGTGTTTCAGAAGTGATGTTCACCAGAATTATGGCTTGCACTACAGCTAAAGAGGTCTGGGACAAGCTGAAAGAAGAATTCCAGGGAAGTGCAAGAACAAGACAGATGCAGGTATTGAACTTAAGGAGGGAGTTCGAAACTTTAAGAATGAAGGATTCTGAGTTGGTAAAAGACTTTATTGACAGACTTATGAAGGTTTTAAACCATATCAGAATTTTTGGAGAGAAGCTAGGAGATAAAAGAGTGGTGGAGAAAGTGCTGGTTAGCTTACCAAAAAAGTTCGAAGCAAAGATATCATCCTTGGAGGAGTCAAGAGACCTGAATCATATTTCTTTGTCAGAGCTTGTTAATGCTTTACAAGCAACTGAACAAAGAAGATCTATAAGACAAGAAGAAACCTCAGAAAGTGCTTTTTTAGCATTACAAAAAGGTAAGGCTCCAGCAAACAATAATCAAAGGAAGCAGCAAGGTGGAGGAAGTAATGTCAAAGGAAAATATGGTGCTGGTACAAGTAGAGAAGGTGAAAGAAAGAAGTTTACGAAGTGCTCTTATTGCAAAAAGGACCATCCTGAAAAATATTGTTGGTTTAGGCCAAATGTTCAATGTAGAGTTTGCAAACAACTGGGACATATTGAAAGAGTTTGCAAAAGAAAAGGAGGACCAGTGCAACAAGCACACCAAGTACAAGTTTTTGATGAAGCACGACAAAGTGAGGAAAGCCTGTTTGTTGTTACATGTTATATAGAAAATGGTAGCAAGGAAGCTTGGTTGGTGAATAGTGGCTGCACTCAACATATGACTCATGATGCTGATCTCTTCAAGACCTTGGATAGAAGCTTTGTTTCCAAAGTGCATATAGGAAATGGAGATTTTATTCAAGTTCAAGGCAAAGGAGAAGTGGCTGTGGAAACTTCAATAGGTACTAAACTCATTTCAAATGTGTTATATGTACCCGAAATTAATCAAAGCTTGTTAAGTGTGGGTCAAATGCTTGAAAATGGATATTCTTTGAATTTTCAAGATAAGTCTTGCATAATATATGATCAACATGGAAGTGAAATTCTAAATATTGGAATGAAAGATAAAAGCTATATGGTAGAGTGGAACAAGAAGGAAAATAATGTTTTTCATGCCAAAACTAGTGATGAATTTAAGTTGTGACATAAAAGACTTGGTCGTTTTAACTATGACTCCTTGAATCTAATACATGAAAAGAAATTGGCGGAGAATATGCCTATTGTTAGCAAAAACCTGGAAGTGTGTGAAGTGTGTCAGCTTGGTAAGCAACAAAGGCTGCCATTCCCTTCGCAAGGCACTTGGAGAGCCTCTGAAAAGCTTCAGTTAATTCATAGTGATGTATGTGGACCTATGAGTGAGAATTCTATCAACGGTAGTAGATATTTTCTCTCATAGACGATTTCTCCAGAATGTTTTGGGTGTATTTTCTAAAACAAAAATCTGAAGTTGCTAAGATTTTCACCAGCTTTAAAGCCATCGTAGAAAATCAAGCAAAATGTAGCATCAAGGTGATACGATCTGATAATGGGACTGAATATACAGCTCAAAAGTTTAAGTTGCAATGTACAGAAGCTGGAATTCAACATCAGCTGACCTCTTCCTATACTCCTCAGTAAAATGGGATTAGTGAGAGGAAGAACAGGACTATTATGGAGATGTGTAGATGCTTGTTGGTTGAGAAGCAATTACCAAAGAAGTTTTGGGGTGAAGCAGTAAATACCTCAGTATATTTGCTAAATAGATTACCAACTAAAGCATTGGAGTTTAAAACTCCATATGAGGTGTGGTATGGGGTTAAGCCTACTGTGGAGCATTTGAAGATATTTGGGAGCATTTGTTATATACATATTCCTGAAATTAAGAGAGACAAGTTGGATCAAAAAGCTGATATGGGAATTTTTGTTGATTACAGCAGCAACTCAAAAAGGTACAGAGGAATCATTTGAAAACTAACAAGCTAATTGTTAGTAGGAATATTAAAGTTGATGAAGCTGCTGTTTGGAATTGGGAAAAGAGTGAAGTTCAAGCCTTAGAAAAGAATTTTATCCAAGAACATGACGAGATTCAGGATGAGAATGATTCAAATGATGAAAATACTGTTGGAATCCGAGGTATAAGATTCTTGACTGATGTATATGAGATAAGCATCCGAGGTACAAGACCTCTAACTGATGCATCCGAGATAAGCATCCGAGGCACAAAACCCTTCACTGATGCATCTGAGAGAAGTGTCCGAGATACAAGACACCTATCTGATATTCGAGATACAAGATCCCTGTCTGATATCCGAGCTACAAGACCCCTGTCCGATGTCCGCGTTACAAGAATTCTGTCTGATGTCCGAGCTATAAGACCCCTGTCCGATATCCGAGATACAAGACCCCTGTCCGATGTCCGAGATACAAGATCCCTGTCCGATGTCCTAGATACAAGATCCATGTCTGATGTCCGAGGTACAAGATCCTTGACTGATGAATATGAAAGATGCAACCTAGCATTGTGTGATCCAATTACTTTCAATGATTCAAATCAGTTCGAGACATGGAGAGGGACCATGAAAGTGGAAATCAATATGATAAACAAAAACAAAACTTGGGAATTGGTGAACAAACCCCAAGACAAAAAGGCCGTTGGAGTGAAATGTGTCTTTAGCACCAAGGTCAATGTTGATGGTACAATAAATAAGAATAAAGCAAGATTGGTAGTTAAAGGTTATGTGTAGCAACCTGGTATTGATTATGGAGATACGTTTGCACCAGTTGCGAGACATAAAACAATCAGATTTTTACTAGCACTTGCCGCTCAAAAAGGCTGAAATGTTTACCATTTAGATGTGAAATCTGCATTTCTAAATGGTTACCTGCAGGAAGAAGTATATGTTGAACAACCTGAATGTCAGGACCCGTCCAAGATCCCTCATCGAAATCCTAGACAAGCCCTGATCCCAGGAAAACCCTACCGAACCTTCTAATGGAAAATCTGGCAGAACCTCCCCTAAGGGTTGGACTTACCACAAATTTACTGCACTGAAAACATACTTCTATAAACACCACCTTATTCCTCCCATCTTACTACAATTTGTTTCCACAAATTTACAGCACTCCAAAATGATAACAGGAAATTAATGCAGTATTTAATAAACTGTGTCCAATACAATATACATAGCATTATATAAATAAATATGAAATTAATACAATGTCAGATAAAGAAGCAATACAAGATGAAGAGGAAAAATGGAGGAAATGCTTCTTGGATTTTCGGCAATGAACGGAGACATCAAGCTCGTCTCGGACGATCAATGTTTCCCAATCCTTATATCTAGGGGAACGGAATTTAGAAATATGAGATGCTAGTCATCTCAGTGAGTGACCCTATCTACTGTACAATTATAATAGTAACGATAATTATAGCACATTTGATTAATTAAGAATAAATAAGTAAATAAATAATAATTAATTGAAAATAATATTTTCTCTCAAAACCCTCACCATTCACTCCATTGGAAAAGTTTCCCTTTTAAAACATTTTCGCAAAACCCAATCTTTTATGTCCCAAAAATCAAGGAATAATTAATCTAATAAATAATTAAATAATCCAAATACGAATAAAATGTAATGAAATATAATAAAATAAATTTAGAATACTTGCATGAAAGAAATATAACATAAAGGAAAAATTCAATATATAATTCATAAAATTTGATTTAATAAATCAAAATAAACAGTATCAAAAATATAATTTAAATAATTACAAACAATCATGTAAAATAAGTGGTAGAAAAATACTATAATATTCATTTTGAAATATTCAACCAATCTATATAATATTTTTATGGCAATATGCATTTTAAAAACATTAATTTAAAATAAGTGACATAAAATATGAATAAATACATTTTAGAAAATAGTAATTGGAAATAGATGATAAAACAAATTAAATACATTTAATTTAAATACGACTTTAAAACTTTAGGATTTAAAATTTATATCAGAAAAATAATACTTGACGCATCACACTATATACCAGTGATGCCCTATGATACCCAGCGTTCCGAGTACCATCTGGCGGAAGGTTAAAGAGAGAAACTTGCATACGGTGGCTTCGGCATCCCGACAGCGCCGTTGCTTAAACTGTCATCCCGGCCCATGGAGGGGGACGGCTTATGGCCAATATCAAACTTGCCTGTCCTTGGTCCGATGGCAACTCACGGGAGACATTATAACTTGCGCGCTTATCCACATATACAGTACAGAACACCAATACTGTATGAGAGCCTCTAAAACAAATAACCATATTATTTTTAAAAATATAATAATTTTTCCAAAACTCACCGTGGGAATCATACCATTTTTCAAATTCACAATCCCACATTTTTTCTTTAATATTTCCAGCATAAAACCATCAATAATAATATACAAATAACTTTTCCCAAATCATAAAATCAATCAAATAATATTTCAAGGGCATAATTATATAATTTGAAGGCACTAAACTTAAACCAATATTTTTCTTTAAATATTTAAAATTGAATCATGCCCAAAAATAATATTAAAAACCACATAAAATTCATATATACTTAAAATAATGTAAACGCATTTATTATGCATCATAAAATCAACATCAAACTCAACAATAATTAATTAAAAATCTTAAACCATAATTTCTTTAAAATCCCAAATACATTTTTCGCAACAACACATATATTAAAAACCATTATAAATTGGCATTGTAAAATTAAATGGAAATTCCTTCAAATATTAAACATCTATTAAAATTCACATGAAAACTTTCTAATTACACAATATTCCAACAATAAAATTTAACAATTATTAATAAAATTCCATATCCATAAAATTCTTAAAATCACAATATTTTTTGATGCACAAATAATTATAATTCATTCAAATTTGGCATTAAGATTCCAAATATAAACTTACTAAATATTCAACATATAAAACATATTCTTTAAATAACCAATTAACACAAAATATATATATTTTAACATCTCAAAATAATTTTGAAGGTGGATCACTCACCTTGAGCACGCAATTAACCCAAGATCCTCCATGAGATAAATTTCACGACGCACACGTGCTTCTAGAACAACAATATTACATAACTCAAATAAATTAATATTTTATTCGGGTAAATAATACCCGGTACCCGGGGGGACTAACACAAACGATAACAAAAATTTACGAGTAATATACCAAATCAAAGCTTGTGAAACGAGGATTACGAATCTAGTCTTACTTCCCGGAGATCGGACCCAAGGTGGCTGGAATCTCGCCGAAAAGCTTTCGGATTTCAAATCCTCGATTCTCTCAATCCGTCGCTAATTGAGGAAAACGACCTCGGATTTGGGTTCAAAGGTTTAGAATTAGTGGGAAAGGATGGGCGGTGCAACTGGAAACTCATCGGAAAGTCGATTTCCCGACGAGCTGCCATGGTCACCGGAATCCGCCACCGCCGGCAGCACGTCCGATGGCCACTGGCCGTGATTTTTGGTGGGAAGGTAGATCAGGGAATAGGTGACTCAACGGGATTGGCGGTGAGACAAACGAAGGTCGGAATAGGAAGAAATCTGGGTTTGAAGTAATCGGCACCGCCGCCGGAAAAAATCTCGATCGGGGCGCGTCGGCGGTCGATTGGCCGTGATTTTTGGCTGACCGAAAGGTTTTCAGGGGGACTTCAAGCTAGGGTGGTGCATTTACTGTTCTGGTGGCCGAAAATGGATGAACATCAGTTGGCCGGTTGGGTTTCTCTCTCTAGCTCTCTCTCTTTCTCTCTCTCTCTCTCTCTTTCTCTCTCTCTCCTCTTTCTCCTTCTCTCTCCTCCCTCCCCTTCTCAGCCAGTCAAAACGCCCGTGGGTGCCACTGTGCACTCACGGGTGGATCCATTTTTTTGACACATGGCACCACTGTTCACACACATACAGATCCATGAATAGTAAATGTTGTCTCGGAAAAACTTCACAGTTCCACAACTTTCAAACCACATGTACAAATCAGACATGCTACTAGTCTATAAACTCGTATCGATGAGTACTTCACAACCATGCATGAGTCAAAGCTCAACCTTGCATGAACAAAAAGTCAACTCGGGCACCCCTTAGACAGTTTGGACCTCAACTTGTTTTGCTCATAACTTTTAAACCGTAGCTTCGTTTTCGACGTGCTACTAGTCTATGAACTCGTGACAACGTGTACTTTTTAATGGTACCTCGATCAATGTGAAATTCCAGCAGGAACAAAAAGTCAATATTTGACCCATTCTCGGTCAATGATGGTCAAACCTGGTCAACCTTGGTCAAATTTTAGAAATTCCGATGTACTTCGGGATGGGATGTCACACTGAAGGCTTTGTTGTTCAAGAAAAGGAAGACAAGGTTTATAAATTGCATAAAGCTCTTTATGGCTTGAAACAAGCTCCTAGAGCTTGGTATAGCAGAATTGACTCGCACCTTATTGGAAAAGGATTTAAAAGGAGTGAGAATGAGCATATTTTGTACATGAAGTCAGGTTCAAATGATGAAAAATTGATTGTTTCTCTATATGTTGATGACTTGTTTGTTACAAGAGGAGATCCACAAAGTGTGTTGGAGTTTAAATCTGAAATGCAAAAAATGTTTGAAATGTCAGATTTAGGAGTGATAAACTACTTTCTTGGCATGGAGATATATCAATTTAGTCGTGGCATTTTTTTATCCCAAAAGAAGTATGCTGTGGAACTACTCAAAAAGTTTGATATGAAGAAGTGTAATCCAGTTGACACTCCAATGGTTTACAATAAAACATTTGAACTTGAAGATGGTGCTGCCAAGATTTAAGTTTCAACCTAGAGAAGCCTTATTGGAAGTTTGTTGTATTTATGTGCTTCTAGAACTGACATTATGTTTTCTGTGAGTCTGCTTTTCAGATTTATGCATGCTTCATCACATATGCATTATTCTGCAGCTAAAAGAGTGCTAAGGTACATTAAAAGCACCATAGACTATGGTGTTTTGTTTTTGAAGCAAGAAGAAGGCAAGTTGATGGGCTATGTTGATAGTGATGGGCTGGAAGTATGGAGGATTCAAAAAGTACTTCAGGGTACTTATTTTCTCTTAGTTCAGGTCCTTTTTCATGGAGCTCACAAAAACAGGGTTCAGTTGCTCAATCCACAGCTGAAGCTGAATATATTGCTGCTACAGCTGCTTCAAATCAAGCTTTATGGCTAAGGAAGTTGCTTGTTGATTTAAATGAGAGGCAAGAAGAAACTACCACAATATACTACGATAACAAGTCTGCAATTTCCATTGCTGAAAATCTAGGTCAACATAGACGAACAAAGCATATTCCAGTTAAATATCATGCTGTGAGAGAAGCTGAAAGAAATGGTGAAGTGAAGCTGGTTCATTGCAATTCTGAGGTCCAACGTGCTGATATTTTGACGAAAGCTTTGCCAAGAAACAGGTTTGAGACATTAAGAAATGATCTTAGTGTTTCCAGCAAAAACGCCAAGGAGGAGTGTTAATGTAATGTCACTTTTGTTGCTGTCATAAGTTGCTTTGTAATGATTAGTTATTGTACTTTCAGTTTTTGATAAAAATACTGTTGTATTAGGTAGCTAAAGTATGGCTTATCTTTTGGTAATATGATTACCGCAGTAGTAAGTGAAAATTAGGTGGTTTACTGTTTCTGAAAACTTGTGGTTATATGCTATGTCCATAATGAACGAGGGTGTCGAAACCACACCAGTTTAAGCTTCTTTCTCTTTCGTTTTTGCTGTGTTTTGTGTTCTACAAATCTAACAACACCACTGGGATTGAATTTCCATGCAAAATGATCCTCACGTCCTACTCCATCAACCGGAATATTTTTTATTATTTCAGCTTCATCAGCTGAAAAAACAGCATGTAAAACTCTTAAATTCCAAGTACCAGAAGCTGTAAGCAGACATTCAACTCGAGCATCTTCATCTAAGACTCTAGGAGACAAAATCCGAGAAGAACCCGAATCCTGTAGCCAAGAATCCTTGTAAATTTGAATTGATTTACCATCACCCACCCTCCAAATCCCACCCCTTTCCAGAACCCTTCTCCCCCATAAAAGACTACGCCAAGAATGTGACGGTCGTCTACCAACTCCTGCTTCCCATAAAGAACATCTTGGAAAATACGTTGCTTTCATAACTCTTGCAAGTAGGGAGTTTGGATATTGAATAATTCGCCAGCATTGTTTTGCACGTAGAGCACGGTTGAATTCATCTAGAGATCGAAAGCCCAGTCCACCTATTGAATTCATCAGGTCTTATGGATTTTATTTCCTTTTTTTATTATTATTTTAATTTTAATATTCTTAAATAATTTAATGTGGGTTTTAATAAATTAGTAGCTTTATTTTGACCTTTTTGGTCATTCCATGTGGGCAATTTGAAAAGTCGTTGGATAGTTTGGGCAGGTTAGGAAGGTCAATGTGGACTTGCCCGGAGTTTGAAGACTTATTAAAAAATAAAAAAAATAAAAAATAAAAAAGTAGAAAACCATGAAAGGTGAACTGTACTTGGTACGAAAGTAAACCAGGCCAGCAACAAAGTTACCCATTAATATTACCCAAAAAAAATTTTTGAAAAAAAGAACAAAGTTACCCATTAAAGTAGCAAATTTCATACTTCCGCATTTTCAACTACATGAGATTTTTTCCTATCCCTATTACAGTTCCCAGGTAAAAAACTCCAATTCAGGTTCTGTAAAATCCTGATGGAAAAAAAAGCACAAAAATACCTGGAACGGAAACGCACAAATCTGACCCAATTCTATGCACTTAACGCACCGATCGAATTGGGGAATACTATAATTCAGCTTGAAACCATTCATCAATGCCTCACCGAGCAAAGACCGATTATGTATTTTTTTTAGGTGAATATAATTAATTAGCTAGAAGGAGACACAATAAAAATATAATTAAGAAAAATGAATGACATATGGTAATATAGGAATCATTAGGGCATTTTAATCAACAATCAAATTGTTTTTAATGCCAGAATAGGATAGTTTTTGTGGTTGGGACTCACACCCGTATATATATATATATATATATATATCCTACATATGTTCGAGTCATATTGGGTGGGGCCTCAGGTAGATCTTTCTAGGTAATTAGACAAAAGAAAAGAAAAACTATTGTCTTTTATAAGATTTTTCGTTGAAAAACTATTCAGATTTCACAAAGTTTCTAGACTATTGACTTTCTCAAAATTCATGGCATTTTTTCACAGCCTTACAAAATAGAAAATTTAACTAGATTTCTGCAGACCTGTCAATTTGAGTAGATAAAATATCAAATTTGTTTTAATAGTCTTTAAGATGAAAGTTTGACTAGTTTACAATTTAATGGATTAAAAAAAATTATAAATTATAAATTCACAGACGAATTTATAAAAATTTAAATGAAAATTTTGAATAAAATAATATTCCATAATAAATTTTTTTTTCAGAATTTTATTTATTCAAAAACAATAAAATCTATTTTTTTTTATTTTTTTTAAGTTAATAACTTTTTAACTACCTATAAATTTTTAAAAACTTCTTCAAAATTCTAATTAAATACAACTAAATTTTGATAAAATCTATTAAAACCTAAATAAGATTATTTAATTTGTATGAACTTTTTTAAAATTTAAATTAAATATCTATATATTTTTAAATTCTTTTAAAATCATTTAACTTCTAAATTAAATACACCTTTTTAATTTCTAGCAACTTTTACAAAGAAGAATTTTTTTTCTTTATTTATTTATTTATTATTATTATTATTATTTTAATTCTTAAGTTTTTACTATAGCTAAAAGCATTTGATGCTAATTTAAAACCAACTCTATGCTTAATTTTTTACTCCTATAACTCATTTATGTTTATTTTCATAATTTTTAAAATAATTTTTTTCAACATTTATTAGCTCCTAATAATACCCTTAACTTTGTTCTGTTATGTGTATTCCTTCAAGAAATTCTCTGCACATGGGGACAGAATTTTTCCTAAGAAAAAACATGTAAATATTGTAATAGTATTGACCCAGCAGCCGCCTAGTTTGCTTAATGAATAAAGATAGCATATGGATTCGAAAAAAAAAAAAAATGTTTTTCTTAAAACTACTAGCTAAAAATTTAATTATTGCTATTAATGGAGACAAAGAAAAAGTAGAAGTGATTTTAAAATTCTGATTTTATATGTTAAAAGCAGCCAGACAAACAGGAATCGTAACTGTGAATTAGAATAAGTTGAATGATGGAATAAACAGACAAATAAAAGGCAGAAATGTGGGACCCAAATGATAATCATAGGTGGAATGGAAGAGGAGAAAATATAATATAGACTAAAAGAGGTGTCTGAAACCGAGGAATTGAATATGGCAAGGTAGACTAAATCAAAAAAAGCTTGGGGTTTAAAGTCAAGGCAAGGTAAAGGTCGGTTTGGCAAAATTCCTCCTAAAAACTTAACAATGAGTCGTATTGAATTCCTATTTTGATCTAAGTCACTCCCTCTAATCGGCAAGAGTCTTTAGTTCATCATCGATCGCAATGTTTCAGTTCTATCTTTCAATTAGCAACTTAAAATTTAAAAAAATAAAAAAATAAAAAAATAAATAATTGCAGGCATATGTACCTGTACTGTTTTGATTTTGATAGCAGACGAATTCTTCAGAGCCGCGGTTGTAGCCACACCGGTTACCATTGCTTTCACAGCCATCGCACAAAGAATCGTTGGCATTCCATACCAAACCAAACCCAGCATCCACCGCTTTTATGAGAGTCTCAGTCGACGCAGTCGCAGGGTTTCGTAAAGTGGTGGCTTGTGTTTGGGAAATATTGAGTACCACACTTCCCTCGCACGTTCCAAGTCCGCTAGGGATGTTGCCCGGTGTCTCGCTGAGGTTTTCGACAGAGCAGAAATTAACAGTATTTGATCCTCCGGACTCGCTGCAATTGAAATGGGGTAGAATACTGGTAGCAACGGAATCACATATATAGAACAGCGTCAGTGGTTGAGTATCTGAGGTGTAATTAAACACGGTGGTATCTAATAAGGTGGCGTTACGGAGCTCTGTTTTACAAACATCTCCAAAGTAATCAGCTCTAACAGCCAAAAGAGTACGCGTATCCTGATTGATTTCAAGCACTCGATAAGCTTCGGTATTTATTGAGATCTCTGTGACTCCGTCAGCGCAGCGTAATTCGAACTTTGGGTGGCCACACTGTTCTGGCCGATCGGAACCCCAAAATGGATAGCTTATATTCTGGATATTACTTCCACAGTTGAAGGGTTTGCCACAGTCGGCGTAATTGTCAGCGAACGAAGACGATGGACCATGGATTAATAAGACTAAAGTGACAATCAAGAGGAAGGCCAGATTTTGGTACAGATTATTGGGATCCATTTTTTTTTTTCTTTTTTCTTGAAGGTGGGGTTGAAGAGGGTGTGAGACGGTGATGAAAAAGGGACAAAAAAGTGGAGATGAAAATGCATATGATATTTTGTGATAGGATTAAAACATTGGTGGGGGGTTGGAAAACTGAGATAGAAAGCGTGGGTTGAGTAGGTTGTTTTTCTTTTCTAATGGAGGGCATGGCGGTCAAAACGAAACTTTATTGGGTCAAAACTAAACATTTATATTGTTATATATATATCATTCTATTTTTTTTTTTTTTTGGGTGAATATTATATATATCATTCTATGTTTCCACGAAATCCCCCGCCGTGGAGCTCAAGTGGCAGAGTTTCCGAAAGAAAAAGTCGCCGACTTTAGGGAAATGTCGGCGACAATATCGAATGTCGACGAGCTTCGACACCAATGGTGGGGGAAAAAATGTCGCCGATATCAGAGCCTCTCTCCTTTGTTTATTTGGGTTTTTTATTATGATTTTGTGGCCTTTAAATGGGTTTTGGAAGAAGAGGCTTCTAAAACTTACGGGTTTAGAAAATGCCAGCAAAAAACAAAGGAAACATCGAGAGAGAGAGAGAGAGAGAGAGAGGAAAAAAAAAAAAAAAGAGGATGAATGGGTGACCGGCGGTGACAATCTGAAGAAATGCCGCTGGTGTGACTCACAAACAGAAAACAAAGGAACCATAGAGAGAGAGAAAGAGAGAGAGAGAGGATGGACGAGTGGGTGACAGACGGTGCGCCAAAATGGTTTGCTTTGCATATTTTAATATCAAAATGTTATTATTTAAATTTTCAATTTTAAAATACATTATAATGAATATTTTATATTTTTAATTTAGTGCACATTATTAATTTAATGCATATTGATTTAGTTATTATCATAAAATTTTTCAATATTAATAAAAAAAATTATGATCTAGATGATTTCTATAATTTAATAAAGTACAGAACATTTAATTAAGTTTGGTGATAACTTATATTCTATTATTATATTAGAAATTAAAAATTATAACTATTACAATTATAAAAGGTTCAATTAATACCAAAATTAAAATTATAAAGCTTAATATGATGGAGTTATAAATTAAATATCTAAATTGCACAACTAAAAAAGGATATCAAAATATAATTAGCTTTTTAATCTAATAAAGTATAAGTGAAGCTTTCAATTATGTAAATCATCGTAATAATGTAACTAATAATTTATAATTAGATATGTATATAATACGGTTTAAAATATTTATTAGATGTATAATAAATATTGTATTTTTTTTATTTACAATCATTTTTAATATTTATAAATTATTTTATTTTTATTATATTTTAATTAATATATTTTTTTATATTAATTATCATATATGTAAAAATATATATTATAAATTAAATATTTATAATTTTTTTAATTTTATTGATATTTCCATTGATATCAATATTTTCATAAAATTATATATTCGATATTTCTATCTATATCAATATTTTTACCTTATATACATTGGAACTTGTGTGTGCTTGAGATCGAGTCTTTGGGAGGAGAGGAGTCTGGGCCAGCCACACTAGTACCAAAAAAAAAATAAAAATAAAAAATAAATAATCCCTCTTTTGTCATTTTCCTAAACCTTTCTTCTATGTTTTCCTATTGTTTCCATAACTCGACAGGAACACGTATCTTTTAACTTGGACTAATATTGGCGATCCCAACTCAGTCAAACAAATGAGCCTAAGCATAAATTTGAATAATATGGTTGTTGATCTACATAACCTCCATAATTTAACAATTAAAAATTTTACGGTTAAAATTGATTGTTGTCCACATAATAATTTAGAACTTCCTCACCACTATAATATTTTCATATATATATATATATATATATATATATATTAGACTAGAACCATATTCTAGTTGATTATTGTAATTTCAAATCACCGACATGCCCCGCAACACCATTATAAAATATATAAATAAAGCTGAGCAATGTGAATTTGAAAAAATAGTGGTTTTAAGCATTTAAAATGTACAATTAATATCAGAGGCCACTAGGAAACTCCAAGCATAAATAATTCAATAGCTCAAAATCTATTTCACCAAATAAGAATATCGGCACGTAGTAGGAAAGCGTGCAAACGAATTAATTTATATTTACATTTTGCAAATTAATTTATATTTACAATTTGCAAATTAAGATTGTGGAACTATACAAAAAAATTATAAATAATTGGATGTCTACATTAATGTGTAATTTGTAAATTAAAATGATTAGTTTATTCAAATGTGTGTTTCATAAATGCAGACTTTAGACTTCCTAGTACCTACTGATCTGATGGCACCTAATTACCCCCAGTTAGTTCTGTTGCAGCGACCAAAATAATTAAATTTTTACAAGTCATTTAGATTTACACATAAAACAGAAAAATGTTTATTAGCAGTAGAATTGTGAGACGAAAAAGAACCATATGCATCTTCATGAGTAAACCCAGATGAAAAAACAACTTTTATTTTTTGAAATTGATGAAGAAACAAATTAAAACAACCAAAATAAAAAATAAAAAAAAATCTTAAGGAATAACAAGAACAGTTCCGTGAAAATAAGTTCTCGAATATATATATATATATATATATGTATATATATAATTTTGTCAGGATTTATTAATTTGTGCTACGATACTATTTTAATTCTTCTTTGTTGTCCTTTTTGGGCAAATTTCGCTAGAGTTGTTCTAGAGAGATTCTCTATGCAAAGAAACCAATTACTTCCTTAAAAATAAAAATAAAAAAAGCATGTAAATTAATATTTTATTACGTTGACTCGTTGGCCGCCAAGCTAGTACTAACTAGATAGTAAGAGATGGCTTCTCATAAGAATACCATGTTAGGATCCGTCCAAAATTCTTCATCGGAACTCTAGACAAGCTCTGATCCCATAGAAACCCTATCAGACCCTCCAATGGAAAATCCGACAGAACCTCCCCTAAGGGTTGGACTTACACAAATTTCCTGCACTGAAAACACACTTCTATATTCATCCCCTTATTTCTCCCACAATACTACAATTTGATTCTACAAATTTACAGCATTCCAAATGAATAATAATAATCCAATACATAATTAATATATAAATGTCCGAGACCGTATACAGAGTTTCCTGAAATACTATTAAGTATAGAAATTACACAACAAGGATGAAAAGGAATATTACAATAAAATAAATGAAGACGAGGACTTCTCAATTTACGACAACGATGAAGATCAAGTTTGCTCCGGATGAACACTGACAAAACTTGGTACCTAGAGGAACGGAATTTAAAAAATATGAGATGCTAATCATCTCAGTGAGTGACTTTATCTATTGTACAATTATAATACCATGATAATTAAGTAGATAAATAATAATTACCTGGAAATAATATTTTATCTCAAAACCCTTACGATTCTCTCGGTTGGAAAAGTTCTCCTTTTAAAACATTTTCATAAAACCCTTTATTCGTATTCCCCGAAAACCAAGAAATCAATTTATTCAACTAAATATCAAATAAAATATAATAAATCAAGCATTCAAAATTCATAATTAAAAGAAATTAATTTATTGAATAATTAAGTAAAAGGAAAAATTAAATCAATTTAAAATCCCCATTCAAATAAATAATAAAAACAGCATTAATTATATTCTTAATTCCAATACAATTTCAAATATTTATTTTAAAATTCCAATTCTGAAAATCACTTGATGCACCCACTATATACCAGTGGCGCCAACAGTACCCAGCGTCCCAAGGTACCGCCAGACAGGAGGTTATAGAGAGAAACAGGCATACAGTCGCGTGGCGTCCCACCGCGCCATTGCAAACACGTGTCCCTGCCATGGAGGGGCGGCCTACCCTCATCCGATGGCAAACACAGGACAACCCCATAAATCATCTGCGCGCTACTCACACCCATCTGCGCGCTAATCACATCCATGTGCGCACTAATCACATCCATATACATAGAACACCAGTACGTGTATGGTGCATCTAAAAATCATAAATTAATACATCTCAAAATCTCAAATTTTCCATAAACATACCGGGTTTATTCCATCCAATTAAATCCGTAAATTTTCCACAATTCCTATATAATCATCTTCATAAATTCATCGCATAAATACCATGATTTTCAAATCCACTAGCTCTTAAATCCACCAATTTAAATATTCAAATTTTTCCAATGGCATAAATATTTTTGAAATATAATAAATTAGATCACATAATGTTCCATGGGCATAATTATAAAAATTGAAGCCACCAACTTAAACAAATATTTTCCTTGAAATATTTGAAAATCAAATCATGCCCAAAAATAATATTAAAATCCAAATATAATTAATTAATTGAAACCACCTTGCTCATACGTGATAAATACAATTAAATCACAATAAAAATCAGAAATTCATTTCTAACCCAAATTTTCATTTAGGAGCAATAAACAGATGTATACATATAAAATAATATTTTTTCCACAATTAAATTCAATTTCCATCACATGAGCATAATTCTGGATATCAAATTAATACAAAATAAATATAATTAATCACCCCAAAATAATTTAAAGGTGGGTCACTCACCTTAAGCACATATATCAATCAAGATCCTCCGCAGGATCGACTCCACTACCCACACGTGCACCTAAAACATCCACAATACACCAAACCAATTATATTAATATTTTAATCGGGTAACTCCCAAATGGGTACTCGGGGAGCGAACACAAACGACAACCAAAATTGACGAGTAATATACCGAATCGAAGCTTGAGCGACGAGGATTACAAATCCGGTCTTACTTCCTGGAGATCGGACCGGTGGTGGAGGGAATCTTGCCGGAAAGTTTTCGGGATTCAACTCTTTGATTCTCTTAAATAGTCGCGAATTGGAGGAAAAGGAGCCCGAATTTGGATTCAGGGGATCGGAATTAGTGGGAAGGGACCGGAGACGGGAATGGGTACTCGCCGGAATAGGGATTTCTCCGGTGAGCCGTCGCGGTCACAGGCAACCGTCGTCGCCGGCGGCGCGTGCGGTGGCTGATGGCTGAGATTTTTGGAGGTTTTGTAGCTTGAAGGGAGAGGGTCTCAATGGTACCGGCGGTGGCAAGAATGGAGGCCGGAATGTAGAGATCTCAGCAGTTGAAGGAATCGGCGCCGCCGTAGGAAAAAGCCCCGATTCGGGCGCGTCGCCGGTCGATTGGCCGTGAAATTTTGGGGTTTGGCCGGGAATGGGGAGGCGCTCCTGGTTGGCCGGCGCGTGTGGAAGAATCGGCCTGAAAATTTGACAACTCCGATGGCCGGCGATTTTCTCTCTCCCTCTCTCTCTCCTCCTTCTCTCTTTCTCTCTCCTCCCCCATCGTTTTACCAAATAAAAGCCACCGTGGGTGACACTGTTCACCCATGTGGACCACTCAGATGTCGACACATGGCGTCACAGTGCACTTAAGCCAGATATAATAAAATATTACGGTATTCGGAAAACTTCACATGTCCGTAACTTTTTAACCAGATGTCCAATTTAAGCGTGCCGCTAGTCTATGGACTCATAACAATGAGTACTTTACAACCATATGAGAGTCAAAACAAAATTTTACAACAATAAAAAGTCAACTTTTGGACAGTTTGCACCTCGACTTGTTTTGCCCATAACTTTCAAACCGTAACTCCGTTTTCGACGTGCTACTAGTCTACGAACTCGGGGCATCATGTATTTCGCCACGGCATCACGGTCAACTAGAAATTTCAATCGGAGCAAAAAGTCAACTTTTGACCCACTCGGTCAATGGTCAACCTCGGTCAATGTGCAAGAATTCCGATGTAGTTTGGAACGGGGTGTTACAACTAGCTGCCAAAGTTAATAATTGTTACAAACAAAGACAAGGAGTATAAAAGAAAAAAGAAAAAGAAACAAACAGGCAGTAGTTAGAACTGACTTTAAAAATAAGGTTTTAATCAGATTTTAAACAAGAGACTAAGAGGAGTTGTAATTTGGAATTAGTACCCAAAAAAAACAACTATTCAATTTCAAGCGCACAAAGGTAATCATAAAGAGAAAGAAGCAGCGGCGGGGGATCCACGATAGGAGGAATATAAGGAGAGCAGAAATTTCATAAATAGGTCTGAGAACATATATGTTTTAATTGTCAAAAAGAACTACTAATATGGACCAATTCAAAGAAAGTGAAAGCTGGCTTTTGCAGGCAAATGAAGGTAAAGGTGTGTTGGGCAATTCCCGGCCGGATTTCGCCTAATACCAAAGTTAGAATTAAAATCCTATTCCAAACCTAAGAGACCTGATCTCACTAGCTAGCGTTCAAAGTTGTACAAACAACCTAATTCCCTCTAATCGATTACTCTTGGATTAATTTCTAAATAATCCCCCTTTTTTTCCAACAGAAAAACAAGAAAGATAAGAAAAAGCATACCTGGGCTGCCGCCTAGAGCTTCATAGCAGGTGAGTTCATTTGAAGTAGTACTGAAGCCGCAGCGATTAGTACTGCTTTGGGTTAGGCAGCTATCACACTGAGCTCTAATAGTGGCATTCCACGACGACCGAAACCCAGTACTCACAGCCGTTATCACATCTGCTATTGGTAGAGCAGTCATATTCGCCGATTGTAAAATGGTGGCTTGTGTTTTGAAAATGGGGACTAAAACATTTTGTGCACAACTTCCAAGGAGACTCTCAATTACAGTAGGTCCAGTTCGAAGGTTACCCTGTGCGTTCTGTGTGGCTATCTGGGCTTGTGTGAAATAGTAATTAATAGATGAACTGCAATTGAAATGGTTTGGCCAAATTGCACCCAATTGGGAATTGCAGGAATAGAAAAGCCTCAGCTCTTCAGTATCTGAGTTATAGGTGAATAAACCGCTCTGTTGTATGGTGGTGTTTTTGGGCTGTGTTTGACCATCAAGACAAACATCGGTCCGGTATTCATTCCTCACAGCGTCCATGGTACCCGCATCTTCATCGATTTTAAGAACTCGATAATCCTCAGAAAAGATTGAGAGCAGTGTCACGTTGGCAGCGGGGCAGGTCAACTGGAAATCAGGGTAGCCACATTGTTTCGGTCGATTGGATCCCCAGAAGGGATAACCTACCCGGATACTTCCGCATTCAAAGAGATTGCCACAGTCGTCGTATTCGTTGGCGGACGAAGATGATGGACCGTGGATTAAAATTACAGCGACCATGAAGATTAAGAGGTTTTGGTAGAGATGGTGGAGATCCATTTTTTTTTTTTTTTTTTTTTTTTTTTTTTTTTTTTTTGTGAAACAGAGAGAGCGAGAGAGCAGAGATGGTGAAAAGCAGGGGACGAAGATAGGAGATGAATGGAAGTTAATAGTATTGGTTTTTTGTTGACTAATAAAATCCGTGGAGAGGTTGAAGAAAATGATAGAAAGCGTAGTAACTAGTAGTTTTCATGGAACATATTCAACTTTATATATCGAACTGGACTTATTTACGCGATCCCAACTAATCGGTCAGACAAGGCAGCCCCACTTTCCAGAAAAAAATTAGCCAAAAAGACTTTATTAAAATGGTATAGATATTGCTAGTGAAACTAGGGAAGAACCAGGTTCTTGATATTTCTTTTACAACTTCGAATCCTGGCATGCCAAAACAACATCATTTATAATAAATAAATAAAGTTGAGGCTTGAGAATTTGAAAACCAGATATGGTTTTAATTTAAATTTAATGGGACGGATGCAATAAAAAAAATATATATAACATTACTATATAAAATGTATTAGAGACCAATAGGAAACTCTAAACCACAAAAGGACAAAAAAAGAGCAATTGGAAACATTGACTACCAGACTAAAACTATTTGAAGAACCAATCAAAATTTTAAGAAACACTGACTACCAGATAAAAACAATCGTAAAAAATTCAAAATTTTAAGAATACACTGAGTTTTATTGTCTATTACAAGTTTTGAATTTTGCTTTCCATTTTAATATATAGTTTCTATATTTAATGCACAACATATAGGTTATGCATATAAAGCAAAAAATAAAAATAAAAATAAAAAAATAAAAAAAAACATATAGGTTATGCGTAAATGTTATCACAATATTGAAGGATTCGGTTGAGTGCATCTACAGCTAAACCTTGTACCAAAGAAGTACATGTTCTCTCGTGAACATCCACCGCTTTTTTAGTTTCTAATCTACTGTACTTCTACACATTAAGATAGCCTATATATATCTAGAATCTAGATATAGTGGCATCTTTTGCTAATTTTAAATGTGAACTCATATAACTTCAAGATGCTACAGACCTATTATAATGTTTACTGTAAACTTTGCTACCATCTACCTACCTATCTATACTGTTCATTAGGAGAGAGTCTTGTAACAAGATTACTGTTTTTTTTTTTTTTTTTTTTTTCAAACAATAATGAAATTATTGATAGTTACTAACTATCAATCTATAAATTTCACATTGGGACTCAATAATGCTAAATATTTAGGTATTGTAGACATATTGCCCTATCAAGTAAGCACGAAACCATAGGATATTGAGATTTTAATTCTACTTCCAATTACTGAAAGATTGAAAAGAATGGTTAATTGTATCGTAAATAAGTACCTTGTCTGGTTGAACATGGAGCATTTGGTTGATCAAAACAAAAGCAAACGAAGCGGCTCTCACTCGAATTAAACCCACAACCTCCACCTGATTTCTCACGTCCCTCACATTCAACCTGATAACCAGCAATTTGCCACCTCCATTCAAAACCTTCATCCAAGGCATCAGTGACAGTTTTATTCCTAACTTCAACACCCTGAGCCGCCGATTCGAACACGGGAACGAAAACGCTGCTATTACAACTCTCAACTCCCGGATCAATCCTAATCTCACTCGTGGCCACCAACACATTGCTCGTAGCGTTTATATCGCAAGCAATCAGACTAGATAACTCCGGAAGCACTACAGAGAAACTGCATCTGTTTAATAGACTCAAGTTTCGAAGGCCGGAACCAAAAGTGCAAAAAGAGAAGTCGACAGTTGTGTTGGCTAGATGCGAAGGACAAATGGTGTCCCAGAAGTCTTCCCTAGCAACTTTGAGAGTTCGGACATATTGGCTCATTTCTAGAACTCTGTATGTGTTCGACGAAATTGAGATTCGTGGAATTTTGTCTAGACAAGTGAGTTCGAACTCGGGACGACCGCAATGTTAAGCCTGCTTGATCCCTAAAATGGGTAGTTGAGATGTTTGAGGTTTCCACAGTTAAAAGGTAAACCACAGCTAATGTACCGTGGATCGTCAGCACAGGAAGAGAAAGAGAAATGAAGAGTGATGGAAAAGAAATGGAAACATTTCGTTGGTTTTGGGAAAAAAAATATTAAGGTGAATTTGCATTGTCTAAGTGGAAATTAAAGGAACCTAGCTCTTATGTATTTGTTTTCTTCTCTTCAATTTAAGGCTATTTTTGATCGATATGACCAGCAAGTGAAGATATCTAAGGAGTATGTATTAGAAAGACATTCCAAAAAATCGAAATCTTCACCAACATATAGAAAAATTATGTCAATTGACTCCTAGACATGGAATATATGATGCCAAAAGCTATAGCAAAGTAGTAGTAATGACAAAAAGACAATAAATCAATAAGGATCAAGGAAGAGAAGAACACGACGAGAGAAAAGGTACACAAAAGTTTATTCACATTTTTAGTACTCCAGGAAGGCTAATCTAATTGAAGTATATAAAAATTTTGTTTTGTAACTCCGGAAATATAGTCAAAATTCAAGAGACGTACGTAAGTCCAAATTAACACACGTACGAAAGATGAATTATGATCCTAACTTCAGTTCCAAATGCAAACAAATTTATGGTGTGTATAACACACACACACACACACACACACACACACAACACACACAGAGACAAATCAAACTCAAACTCAGGATGCAAAAGTAACAACTATTTATATATATGTATCGAATGCACTGTGCAATTTTGGATAATATAAAGGAAAAAAAAGAATTGTGTAATTAATTTTAAAGTTCATTAATATTTCACCAAATAAGAATATTTGGTACATTGTAGGAAAGCGCTAACAAATTAATTAATTTTTAATTTGCAAATTAAGATTGTAATGGATACTATACAGGCAAATTATAAATAATTGAATGTATTTATTAATAAGTAAATTGTAAATTAAAGCGATTAATAATTTAAATGTGTGGTTCATATATGTAGACTTGCATGCATTTCATACCTCGCTACTAATCTGAAGGGCCCAATTCACCCCCAATTAGTTCTGTTGCAGCGACCAAAATAACTAATTTTTTACAAGTCCTTTAGATTAACAAATAAGAGAGAAAAAATGTTTATTAGGAGTAGAATTGTGAGAGTGACTAGCGATCTCATAACCCCTAGAAGAAAATGGTAGTAGTTCTTTGACCCAAAATAGAAGGCCCGAGACATGATTGAAGGCTAACATCGATCATATATAGATACAAAGTTTATCATCGGCTGTCTCCCTATTAGTTTATAATTATAATGTTTTTTCTTCGACTAATTATTAATTCTTAATTTTCTCAGCAAAATTATTGATTCTCAATTTATGACAATGAATAAATTATGAATGTTGAAGGCGGCACGGGGTCCACATAATAATATCAAACATTAATTTTTTATTGAACAAATAATAAAAAATTAATAGCAATACTGTAAGTTGTAATTTTTTTCCTTCAGAGATGATACCTTTGGAAAATAAATAAATAAATAATACTAGAGAAAGGTTATCATGATTGCTCTAGACGAAAACTAATCTCTGCTTAGAATTTGACGTACAGTTTGACATGGACTAAATTATCGCTTGATTATCTAAGAACATTTATAGTTTTTTATTTATTTAAAAATTATTTATCACATTAAAAAAATAAATAAGATTTTATAAAAATTTTCTCTAATGATTTTATGTATTAATTCTGTTAAGCTGATATAATAGAAAAAAAAAATTATGAAGGATATTGTCTATTTGTTAGACATGCTGAATCAGCATTTTATTTATTTTTATTAATTTTTATTAAAAAAAAAAACTCCTGCATGAGTTTTTGATTTTTTTAATTATATATAATTTAAAAAAATTATACATTAGCATTTAGAATATTTTAAAAAGAATCTATTGAAGAAAAATTGTCTAAAATATTATCTATTAAATAAAAAAATATCATATCATTTTTAATTGAAAACGAAAGATAGGTAGGACGTATGCCGGTTTTTTTTTTTTTTTTTTTTTTGAGTTAGATATTTGGTCCTGTTAGTCAATCTACCGCTCCAAGTTGTTAGGGGAAACCTTTCTGGTTCTGTTAAGAGTTTTCATATCAATTCTCGATTTGGTGTAACCTATCGACTGGTGACATATGCTAAGTAAATAATCATGAATACGAGCATGTGACTGTTAGATAATCATGAATACGAGCAAATTCATCCTAATTAAGCTTTAGCAGTAAGCACACAAAAAAAGAAAAAGAAAAAAGAAAAAAGGTACGAATTGGAGTTAGAAAGTGTTAAAAAGTCGTCGTGATGTATCCCAAAGTACCAAATTATCCGCAATCTAAATGAAATTAAATCACTAATGGCGTGTCCATTTAATTTTTAGTAGATATATTCTTGATAATCTTTAAAAGAAAAGTTTAGACGAGGAACCAGCATAGTATGTCACCATTCAAAGAAAGTCGCTTCAAAAATTTAAAAATAAATAAATATTGTTAGGCGTAAAAACAAAACTTAATTAAAAATTTATTTTTTAATTCAAATTCTTTCAGAATTTATTTTATGTTTAGATTTTTTATGGAACAAAATTTATTATTAGAATGTTTTATTTGGATTGAACTAATTTGAGTTTTTTTATTATGTTTTATTTGGATTGAACTAATTTGAGTTTTTTTATCTAAAGGATATTTACACTATTAATTCCTAAATTATATTGTCATTTACATTTTAAATCCTTATTTATTATTTTTTTTTTTAACAAAACATTTCTCAATTTCAAACTCATAAAACAATGCAATGTAGATCTCTTTTCTAGTTGAGAGAGATCGAGTCAGTTAGAAAAATCTCTGACACAGGGCGAAAAGGAAAACTATTTTAAATTATAAAGAAAAAAAAAAAAAAAAACCCCTTTTCCTTCTTATTAATTAATTAATTATTTATTTATTTATCGTCTATTTTCTAACAGAAGTAGCACCGAAATGTTTTGGACCCAGAAATGAAGGTTAACAAGGTCTTTTCAGTTCTGTATCCCATTGCCCTTCGTTTCTCCCTTGTGTGGCTCATCAGAGTCATCAAATCTAATCCCATAAAGCACAATCTAGCAAAATAGCCATTTCTTCTTCCTCAACAAGCTTTGTTATTCAATAACCATTTTTAATAACCAGTTGAACATCAACAAGCTCATATCTTTTCAATGACAACAGAGCTTAGCCTAGAGTGGCTCAAATCAGTCTTATGTGTATGTATTTTGATTGATGAACACCATATGATCAATCTCACAAATGATGCAATTGACTGTGATTGAGGCTACGAAAATTTCCCCCAAAAAATAAAAGTTTACAAAAAATTTCATGGGCGGATCACGTGGCTCAGATTCTTAAAAGTTAAAACCAATAAGTGAGTTTTTGTAAAAGATAGTGGTTTGGCTTTCATACTAGACTCAAAACACAATTAACACGATTAACAATCACACACCGAGTATTTGCTCTTTTTTTTAACTCCATTGAGGAGTAAAAATCTTCACCAACTCTAATATATCAATAACGACAAGATCATATCGTTAGCATTACCAAAAATAAAATAAAATAAAATAAAAAATAGAAAACTATACTGTTTGCAATTGAAGAAGCCCAACAGATTTGGCCCTATTCATGAGGGATGTTTGCAACTAAAGAAGCCCAACAGATTTGGTACCTCATGAGGGATGTTAGAAATTTCCACTTATGAACCAAATTTGACCCAAGGAAAAAACGAAAAAGAGGCTATCAAACAATGTTAATTGTGACAACAACAAACGAACCTATTTATTTCTAGTTGAAAAAAAAAAAAAAAAAAGGGGCCCAACGCTAGTATAGATGATGTATGCATGATGTGGTGTAAAAAACAGAGTGCCACATAACGAATTCCATAAACCTTTCTTAAGTTTAACTTATCACTTTTACCATATAGTTAACTGCCATTCAACTGAAATTACATAAAACCTTTATTATTACTCATTTTATTTGGTAATTTTTATTTTTAGTTTTTTAATTTTTCATTAGTTGTGAATTTTCACGGTGAAAAGTTGGAGTAGAAGCATAGTATCTGTCAACTTCCTATCCCCATGTGAATAAAATTTCTTTTCAACTATCTGTGGAGTTGGAGTGAGCCATGAAACTACAACTTTCTTATTTCATGTTCAAGTTTACCAAACAGAAAAGTTTTACACCTTTTTCAATAACTACAAACTAAAGCAATAGATAAAATATAAAATAAAATAAAATAATCAAACAAAAGGAAAGATAGAGACATAGGTCCCATCAACCAAGATTCATGTGAATCTTTTTCAACAACAAAAGCAAAATGCTATGCCCCAAAAAACCAGATCATACACCAAAAATATGTTCAACAAGTTCAAGAACCAAGCTGCTCATGTACAATGCCATTTAGCTTTCTTTCCAAAACTTCAGAGCAAATCTGCTCCATCATGTGGTAGAAAGACATTAGATCAGACAACTGCTCCACTGACATTTTCCCCATCACATTCTTTGCTACTTTCTCTCTCTCCTCATTCATCTTCAATCTCTCTATGTATGAACCTCCATTTCTTACTGTTGCTCCCATTTGCTTCAACCTCTTCTCTTGCTGCAGACTCAATGCTGTATTTGACTGCAAATTACATTTCATACTATGGATGATTAACTTAGACTAATTAAGATAACTATCAAACACTTGGTTATCTGAAGGTTAATATACCTGAAGGAAATCTGCTCCTATTTCAAGCTCAGATTCATTAACCAGATGTGTGCCTCGGCCAGTGGTGTAAATATTCTTAGCAAGTGAGAAACTTCGGATAATTTTCTTTCTCTTCTTATCCATTTCTTGATCAAGCTTCAAAGCTTTTTGTACTGATATGGAGCTGTTTAGCTTCTTCTGATATCCAATCACTGCCTTTACAAATTCCTGTTCAAGAAAACCAATTTAACATCAATGGGGCCAATTTTTACTATGTTTTTACATTAAATTTCTAATAAAGGGAAAAAAAAAAAACAATTAGACATAGATTTATACCTGATAAGCAGATGGGCAACCAGGATAATCAAATTCCTCAGAATCTGGCTTCCTCATTCTCTCAGGATGAAATTGTAAACCCATTATAAACTTCCCCTCTTCAGGATTATAAGCATCAGGATCATAAAAACCTTCAATTAGCCCATCAGGAGCAAAAGCCATTGGAACAAATCTCTCTGCCAATCTTTTAACTCCTTGATGATGATAACTATTAACCCAAATATCCATTTTTTCTTCTTGCAAAGAATCCTTAAACCAATGATGCAAAGGGGTATTTTCCACCACCTTCACAACATGTCTATGACCATCATAATTATCATAATCAATGTGTTCAACTTTTTGTCCAACTAAGCAATTCTTGGAGAGCTCTTTCTCTACGTCCAAATAGAGTGAACCTCCGCATGCAACATTCAAAACCTGAGAGCCTCTGCAAATTCCCAAATAGGGTATGTTCCTTTCGAGGCAGAGCTTTGCAAGCCTCAATTCGATCGAGTCCTTTTCTTTGTCGATTGCGGTATCGCTCGCGTGAAGTCTCCTGATTTCTTCCAACTCTTCCGGTGAAAGACCTGAAACTTCGGCTTCGTAAAGAGACGGATCGATATCTTCTCCTTCACAGAGAAGAACTCCATGGATGGGTTCGAAGCTATCTAATAACATATGGACGCCTGAAACTCGGGGTACAATAACGGGTACTGCACCATAGCCCACTATAAGATCGAGATGATATTCGCCTGCAGATCATATATAGATTAGACTATTAAACACACATGAAAAAGAATAAATAAAATGTAACAAATATCAAAAAACTCTGTTTTGGTTTCATGGGAAAAAGAGAACGAACCCACGAAATCTACAAACTTGTTCTTGCGAACGCTACGCCTGGAGACTATGAGAACTCGAGGAAGGATCACGGAGAGATCGGAAGCCACCATGGCTGAGATTTGATTTAGTACGGAAGGTGGTGTTTTATGGATGTTTTGATTTTGGGTTTTTAGCTTTGATTCCTACTTTCAATCTATATTTATATATAGAGGAAGAAGAGGAAGTGTTTGTTTTTAATTGCAGATAAGAACTCTCTGATTAAACTAAGAAGGAATATTCAAAAAAAAAGAAAATGAAAAAAATTCATAGGCTGGCGCCGCGTATGCTTACCTATTTCCAATGGACATTGAAAATAGTCTTAAGAATTATTATAATTTAATGTTTTCCAAAAACGCAATTTTAAATTCTTTTATTTTATTTTTATTTTTATTTTGTCAAAAAGAAACAAATTCCAATTGAATACTTCCTTTACTAAACAATCCATCAACAACCCAATTATTATTTTTTTTCCCCCTTAAACAATCGTTTTTTGGCAGCTGATTGGACATCGCTTATCCTGATCCTACAACTTGTAATTAATCATAATTATATATATATGAAGGAATGTTTCATATGTCAAAAACTTTCTGACCAAAAACAAAAAATACATATACCAAAAACTTTGACAAATAGCCGATTCAATTTTCTTGCGGTGAATTAATGCTTATCCTTAATTAATTAAAGTTCCTTAAAGTTGCAACTTCAAAAACTTTTTAAAAATGAAACTTTTATGCACTATTGGATTAACTGCGTCTAATATGCAAGATAATGTTCGAAATGTACGGTTTCAATTGTATTATTTTGTTTTAATTTTAACATTTTCTTTCAGTTATATATATTAATAAATAAATAGAACAAAATAATTGGGATTTATCAAATTATATAATTAAAAAAAGCGTCTTTTTTATTATTATTATTTTTTTCTCTTGTGAAAAAGGGTACTTTCTTGACTCATGGTATGCAAATATAATTAGTAGAGTTCAATTTTAATTTGTGAATAAGGTACTTAATTTAATATGAAATTAGTTGGGAATCTACACACGTGGAATGCATGAAAATTAGAGCAGAGTTTGTTGACAAAGAACTGGGGGAGATTGACACATGTGGAGGTGGTGCTTACCTTGGACAAATTTATTATAACAGGTCGAAGCTGAGGGAGCAAATACGTGGAGTAGGTTCATTTGGATTGATATATATATATATATATATATGATGACGTGGGTGTTACATTACTTATCCAGCTGGGCAGAGTTTCCTAGAAGGAGAAACGCTTATCAAGAAAATCATGCTTTTAATACTTTTTTTTTTTGGGTGCTTTTAATACTTTATATATGCTTTGCAAATTTAATAATTATTAATTTATAATCTATCTTTTACATGACCAATCCCATTTATAATTGAAAAGTAAAAAAAAAAAATTGTAAATTAAAAAAAAAAAAAAGAAAAAAATTATCTTCTATATCTATAATCTATCTCACACTTCGTAATAAATATATATATATATATATATACATATAGATAGTCCGTCTATGATGCGGACGGTCCTAATGCGGACTACAGTATCGGTGACTGTTTTTCATAATATTGGTGATGATTTTCTAAAAAATCATCGTTAATACTATGAAAAACCGTCACTAATACTGCGGTTTTCATGCGGACCGTTCTCACCATAAAATTTTCATATATATAGATATATTGAGATAACTATTGTGTCGCTATCTCTTCTTCCCAGGATAGTTTATTACCTAATCTAAATTTGAATTCGAATTCTTGCATTTTAAATAAATAAAAATTAAAAATGTATCATTTAGCAACCATTAATTTTGCACGTTTGATCATCCATCTCTTGCCTCTAGCCTCCTAATTTCTTGGAGCATTATTCAAATATTTTAGGATTCCATATACAATATTCATATATTCTTCATTTGGTGCATGCATGAAGTGGCTTATTGCATATATTACATAAATTATATCCAACCTTTTGTATGATAAATAGAATAGTCTTTCAACAAATCTTTGATAATGACCTTTATTCATTAGATGTTAATTGGATATTCTCCAAAATTTGTAATTCATTTTTATGGAAGTCTCTACTTGCTTACAATCTAGCATTTCAGTTTTAGTTAGAAAATCTAACACATATTTTCTTTGTGACAAAGAAATGCCATGTTTTAATCTTGCAACTTAGATCCCTAAAAGATATTTTAGTTAACCAAGATTATTCATTTCAAATTTGCTGGCCAAATACTCTTGCATTTCCTTTATTTTATTTGGATCATTACCTATCAAAACCATATCATCCGCATACACAATTAAAGTTGCTACTTTTTTGATTTTATGTTTATAAACAAAATATGATCATAATTTATGTGTTTATAACTAAATGCCTTTATGGTCTTTGAGAATCTTCTAAACCAAGCTTTTATAACCAAATGCCTTTATTGTCTTTAAGAATCTTTTAAACCATACTTTGTTTCACTGTTTGAACCCATACAAAAACTTCTTCAATGTATAAAGTTTACCATTATCTAAAGGGTTCACATTTATTTTTGGATGACAAATCCATGTATACTTCCTTTTCTAAATCCCCATTAGAAAAAGTATTTTTAACGTCAAACTGTTTCAATGGCCAATTTCAAATGACTGTTATGGACATAAGAATCCGGATTGTATTGATTTTGACTACTGAGACAAATGTCTCTTGATAATTCACTCCATGCTTTTGCATATATCTTTTTGCAACAAACATTGCATTAAACCGAAGCCCAAGTTTAATACCCAAGCTTAAAGCTTAGTTCAATACTTAAGGGTTGGGTACCAAACTTGGATCATTGGTCCAGTCCGACTCAGAAAAAATTATCTTTCCATTTCAAAAAAGTCTAACCAAAGCCTGAATTTGGGGTCTTAAGCCATACTAGGCAATCCAAATTTACACCCTAACTATAATCTTATTCTTTAAAATGTGCCATGCATAAGCTGTGAATTTTCATGGTAACCGTTGGACAAGCATAGCCTTCCTATCCATGTGGAAAAAAAAAAAAAAGCTCTTTTCAACTTTGTGTGGAGTTGCAGTGAGCCAAGAAACTACAACTTTTCATTTTCAAGTTTACCAAACCGAAAAATTTTACATCAATAGGTAAAAGACAAATAAAGAAAAAAGGGAAAGATAGAGACAAAAGGCCCATAAACCGAAATTCATGTGATTCCTTTTCAACAACGAAAGCAAAATGGTTATGGTATCCCTAAAAAGTAAAGATACACCACTAATATTTTCAACATTTTGATGGACCAAGCTCATGTACAAAGCCATTCAACTTTCTTTCCAAAACTTCAGAACAAATCTTCTCTCCATCATGTGGTAAAAAGATATTAGATCAGACAACTGCTCTACTGACATTTTCCCTGTCACATTCTTCGCTACTTTCTCTCTCTCTCCTCGTTCAATTTCAATCTCTTTGTGTATCAACCTCCATTTCTTACCATTGCTCCCATTTGCTTCAACCTCTTCTCTTGTTGCAAGTTCAATGCTGTATTTGACTGCAAAATTACATTTTGATTAATTCATATTCATTCATAATTTGTTTAGAACTAATTAAGATTATTATTAGTAGCAAAAACTTGGGCCATCTATTTTCCTGAAGGAAATCTATGATACATTCCCTTTTACCAAAAGGAAAACAGCAGTTTAAGATAGAAAAGATAAAAAGAAATAGGTAGAAGAGAAAGAGATAAAAATAGAGTTTGAGTTTGATTATAAATAAATTTTATTCGAGATAAATACAGAGTTTGATTAGAAATGAGTTTGATTATAAATAAATTTTATTCATTCATAGGTTCTTCTGTAGTCAACATAACACTTATAGGCTAAACCCACTTCATTATCTATAAGTAACTACTAGTACTAGCGAAACCCACTTCCCTATCTATAAGTAACTATTAATCCTTGGAAGAAAATCCAAGTAAATAAAGAGCACATAAAAAAACCATTAACTGCTACTATCAACTGTTTCTACAAAAAAAATGACACTGGACCCTTTTGCATGGAAAGTAACTAGAGATATAAAACATACATACACATAGAGACTAGGACTCATATGCCAAATTGGATACATATCTTCCCACTCCCCTCAGTTTACCCTTGTCCTCAAGGATGGTGGCTGGATCAGAAATCAGGGACAAGCTTAGAGATACTACATGAATTGGACCTTCTTATTTCTTGAGTAAACTCATATGGAAAGCATTGTAAATCAATGAGCTCGTACAAAACTGGAAAATCTCTATAATGGTGGGGTTGTGTTGTAAATCCTTAGGAAGTTGGCATCGATTGCAAAGGAAGTCGTCCATCGCTTGGACGTTAGTCATGCCAGAGACATAGGATGTCATGGAGGGCAATGGAACCCCATAAACGACTTCAAATAACGAAATTTTGTAAGCGAGATTTTTTAATGAAGGTTTGAAGTCACCGAGTTGCTATCTATTATAGAAGGTACAAAGTTGTACCCATAGCAAGGAACAAACTTGTAAAGAGTCCCCTTTATGGAAGGAATTAGGGTCATGTTCTATTGGTTGTTGCATTAGATGGGCATGCAAACCTTGTAAATTGATAAGAATCATTTGCAAAGTCGCATTGATTTGTTCAAATTTGGTTTCATGCCTTGCCAAAATGTCCAGAATTTTCACTTTGGAATTCGGCACCTATTTACCCACAGGAATCTATAGAAAGATGCTAAGATACCAAATGATACATTCCTTTTTACCAAAAGGAAAATAGCAGTTTAAGATACAAAAAAAAAAGAAGAAATAGAGATAAAGAGATAAAGATAGAGTTTGATTAGGAATAAACTTCATTCACTCAAAGATTCTTCTACGGTCAACGTAATACTTATAAACTAAACTCACTGCCTTATCCATAAGTAACTACTTGTACTTGGAAGAAAATAAGTAGCACATAAAGAAACCATTAACTGCTACTATTAATTGATTCTACAAAGAAACTGACACTGGACCATTGTGCATGGAAAGTAACTAGAGATACAAAATACACATACAAAATACACATACACATAGAGACTAGGACCCATATGCCAAATGGGGTACATATAAATCTGCTCCTACTTCAAGCTCTGATTCTTTAACCAGATGTGTGCCTCGGCTAGTAGCGTAAATATTCTTAGCAAGTGAGAAACTTCTTATAATTTTCTTCCTCTTCTTCTCCATTTTTTGTTCAAGCTTCAAAGCTTTTGGTTCTGATTTGGAGCTGTTTAGCTTCTTCTGATAAGCAATGACTGCCTTCACAAATTCCTGTTTAACAAAACCAATGTAACATCAATCGGGTCAATTTCTTTTTCTGTATTTTTACACTGAATCTCTCATTAGAAAAAAAGAAAAAAAGAAAAAAAATAGAGATAGATATATTTATACCTGATAAGCAGATGGGCAACCAGGATAATCAAATTCCTCAGAATCAGGCTTCCTCATTCTCTCAGGATGAAACTGCAACCCCATTATAAATTTACCCTCTTCAGGATTATAAGCATCAGGATCATAAAAACCTTCAACTAAACCATCAGGAGTGAAAGCCATTGGAACAAATCTCTCTGCCAATCTTTTAACTCCTTGATGATGATAACTATTAACCCAAATCTCCATTTTTCCTCCTTCCAAAATATCCTTAAACCAATGATGCAAAGGAGTATTTTCCACCACCTTCACAACATGTCTATGACTATCATAATTATCGTAATCAATGTGTTTGACTTTTTGTCCAACTGCACAATTCTTAGAGAGCTCTTTCGCAACGTCGAAATAAAGTGACCCACCACATGCAACATTCAAAATCTGAGAGCCTCTGCAAATTCCCAGGTAGGGTATGTTCCTTTCGAGGCAGAGCTTTGCAAGTCTCAATTCGATCTAATCCTTTTCTTTGTCGATTGCTGTGTCACTCGCGTGAAGTCTTCTGATTTCTTCTAGCTCTTCCGCTGAAAGACCTGAAACTTCGTTTTCGTAAAGAGAAGGATCGATATCTTCTCCTTCACAGAGAAGAACTCCATGGATGGGTTCGAAGCTGTCCAATAACCTATGGACACCTGAAACTCTGGGTACAATAACTGGTACTGCACCATAACCCACTATAAGATCGAGATGATATTCTCCTGCAGATCATAAATAGATTACACTAAGAAACACACATGAAAATATAAACAAATGTAACAAATATCAAAAACTCTGTTTTGGTTTTATGGGAAAAAGAGAACGAACCCACGAAATCTACAAACTTGTTCTTGCGAACACTACGCCTAGAGACTATGAGAACGCGAGGAAGCATCACGGATAGATCGGAAGCCCTGGCTGAGATTGGTTAGTACATGTTTTGCTTCCAAAATTTTCCATCTATATATAGAGGAAGAAGAAGAGGAAGTTTTTGTTTTTTAATTCTAGATAGGAACTAGAACTCCCTGATTTTGTGTCTAAAGAAAGAGAAATAAAGAATTGCAAAGCCCTGCGCCGCGTAACTTCATATTTCCAACGTTCGGTGGAAAAAGCAGTCTAATAATAATTAATTATTTATTTGTTCATTATCATTATTATTATTATTATTATTATTATTAAAAATGTTCTCCTAAAAAAGCAATTTCAATTTCTTTTAATTTTTTGTTCTCCAAAAAGAAGCAAATTCCAATTAAGCACTTCCTTTACTAAACAACTCATTAACAACCTAATTATTACAAGGTTTCTTTTTAAAGCTGATTTGACATAGCTTATCCGGTTTCTACAACTTGTAATTAATCATAATAATATGTAGTGTGTGTGTATATATATATATAATGAATGCTTTATATATCAAAAACTTTGATAATAAGTTATTCAATTTTGTTTTGATGAATTAATTTTTATCCTTAATTAAAGTTTTTGAAAGTTGCAAACTTATTTACGTGAAACAATAAGATGATTTACCAAAAATGCCTGTTAATTAAATACCTGGTACATCGAATGATCCCTTTGGGAAAAAAAAAAAAGGCCCTTTCTTTTTTCTTTTCTTTTTTTTTTAATAATAAGGGTGCTTAAAATGTATGGTTGTATCATTCTGTTTTAATTTTGACAATTTTTTCACTTATATAATAAAAAAAAAATACAGCAAAATAATTAGGGTTAATCAAATTAATTAATTAAAAAATGTCCTAAATTGACTCATAGTACGGATATATAGTAGAGTTCAATTTTAATTTGTGAGTAAGGTATTAATTAATTTAATAGGAAACCTGGGAATCATCCACGTTGACAGAAAACTGGGGCGGCGGTGCCTATCTTGGACAAATTGATGTCAAAGGAAGTGGTCAAAGCTTAGCGGGGCAAAATGTGGGGTAGGTTCATTTGGATTGACATACGATGACGTGGGTGTTACAGGGACGGTGTTCGCTGGCAAACCTATCCAGCTCGGCAGAGTTTACCAGAAGGACAAACGCTTATCAACAAAATCATGCATTCGCATTTAATACTTGGATACATATGCTTAGCAAATATACTAACTTATAATTAATGACCTACCTTCTACATCTATCTATAATTTTAGTTTTTTTCTTTTTTTTGGTCACTAATAATGATGAGCTTCAACGGATGATTACTCATATGACCAGAGCGAAACTGCCCATGGGCAACGGTGGGCTTGACTTAAATTAAAATTATATCTATATATATATATATATATATTATTAATAATTTTATTATATATTAATGCTATATTTATCATCAATTTATAATATTAAATCATTTATTATTAATTAATACCGTAATTTTAAAAAAGAAAAAGAAATACAAACAATAGTGAATACTAACAATATTAATAGTATCATTATATAGTTTACATTTTTTAAATTGTTTATTTATTGATATTATATATATATGTATAATACTATTAATTGGTATAAAACATATTCCTATAGAACAGTTTAATAATTCAAATACTTATCCTCTCCATTTATTACAAAAAAAAAAAATACATAGACAATATTGTTGTCTTTCTTTTTCCTTTTTTAAAATTAATATATTGTGCTCGTTCGAAAATTAATGTAATAATGTACTGTGTTGATCATATGTATATTTTAAAAGATAAGGTTTACTATTGTTACTTTTTTACTCCAAACGGAAATTAATGTATTGTATTTTATGTATATTTAAATTTTACCATCTTCTTCTACTAAGGAGATGTATTCTTACTTTTAATTAATAAAATTACCTTGCACTGTTAAAGTTGATTTAGAAGGAAAAAAAAATTATGAAGCCACCTCTTATATTAAACCTGGCTACATCCCTACATATGACAATTGCCTTTTTAGGTTAAATATACGTAACATAAGGCATTACGAAAACTAGTTGTGTAACTGTCTTTTCTTTTTAATGTTAATCTAATAATAAAGTCATCTGTTTCTTATAAGGAATTTGAATTCAAATTCTCACATTTTAAATAAGTCAAATAAAGTTTTATGCAAATGTCATTACTTTTTCATCATTATCAAGTGGTATAGTCATTTTTTTCTCATAAGAAATTTCAAATCAAATTCCCACATGTTAAATAAATAAAGTAAAATTCAGTTAATCACGCCGTTCAACTGAGCAATTTTTTTCCCTCACGGATTACAATCAAAAGGGACGAGGATTTTACATAAAATTGGTCAAACTCATACGTATTCTGAATAGTTTTAGTACTAAATTAAGTTTACGAGTACAATTGAGTATGTTTGATGATCTATCTCTTGCTCTAGTCTCCTTGAAAGTCGAAAGAGCTCGTTCTATTCAAGTATTTCTTTCTTTATCTTTTTTATTAAAAACCTGACTTTGGCAATATAGAAACAAACAGAAATTTCATTAAAACATTTTTTTCCTTTTTTTTTTTTTTAAAAGAAGAAAAAGAAACCTCTAAGGGTTGAGAAATATGTCTAAAGCAAATATTGCAATTAAAAGGAGGCTTATATATAAATTGTGCTGTTCATTTGTCAAGATAGTTGATAAAATTATTTAACCAATCTCATTTTGTCTATTAAATATTTAGATTTAATGGTGTATAAATTATCTGGACAACTATCATAATTTTTCAATGCTTATTCATCTTTATATCTATTCAATCAAAAATTAAAATGATTTATATTTTGGTAGATTTAATCATTCAACAAACAAAATGATATTTGTTAAAAATATATATATAATTGTTAAATATTTTAGTACATTAAACACTTTTTCATACATATATATATATATATATATATATATATATAGAGGATAAAATTACGGCACGTACCAACTGCATATATAAACCTGCACCGTATATATATAGAGAGGATAAGATTACGATGCATATTTAAACCTGCACCGTAAAATTACTATACATCTATATATATATATGTATAACAGTACGGACGAATCTCTTTAACGTTCCTTGAAATCCGGATCCTCAAAAACCTTCAAAAAGTGGCATACCACTTTCATAAAAGATACCTCTGGATCAACAGGCCTTTTTTTATTTTTTTGGAAGTTGAGATTCTTTTAAGAGCTACACAGGCACCAATGGACCGGTGCAATTGGATACTACTTCTGTCTGAAATAAATGTTTGACCTTACTGCAACTTCTAAGACATATCAAGAGCTTTTACAACTTTGATTACTATAAAGAAGAAATAAGGAAATTATTGTAAGACAAAATTACATTTTAAATAAAAATGATGGGTGAAAACGGTGTTTAACAACTTTTCTGACAACCAATCAATAAAAAAGAAGAAGAAAATAAATTATTATATGTGATGTACGATATAGCTCACAACTTTGATGACAATAAAGACTCTCACAATCTTGACGGCACCTACAAAGGAAAAAATAAAATGAAATAAACAATCAAGAGGTTGACGGCTTCGATGACTATCAAGAGGTTCACAACTTTTGTGACAGACAAGGAAGAAAAAAAGTGGAAAATATTGAGATTTTTATGTTTAAAATGATATTAACACGTCAAGACACTATTTTACGACTTTGATGATAAATAAGAAAGTAGATGAAAAGTTTGACCTTATCACTTGTATGATGAGCCATGGTGCTCTTAACTTTTGTAACAATGAAGTAAAATAGATGTAGATGGAAGTTATATGTCAAAAGAGGAAAAAAAAAAAAAAAAAAAAACTGAGAATTTGACCTTATAATATGTTATGCATCATGGAAAAAGATTAATTTCACAATTATAAAAATTTGGCATATGCGAAGGGAAGACCACGTGTTACACAAATCGGATAATAATTAAAGAAATGAAGACCATGTGTTACACCCCAAAAAAAAAAGGCAGCATATGCGAAGTGAAGATCTTACAATATGTTATGCATCACGGAAAAAGATAAATTTCACAACTATAAAAATTTGGCATATGCGCAGTAAAGACCATGTGTTACACAAAAAGAAAAAAAAAAAAAAAGGATAAAAATAAGAAGCATATGCGAAGTAAAGATCTAGACCATGTGTTACACACACACACACACACACACACACACAAATAAATAAAAAATATAAAATAAGAAGCATATGCGGAGTGAATATCATGTGTTACACAAGTCGGACCGTTCTACAACTTGTAGTGCATCACACATTTTCAGTGTCTGAGCCCGGGTTCGAACCGGGGACCTCTAGTGTGTGAGACTAGCGTGATAACCAACTACACCACCCAGACATGTGCAAAAAAAATTTCGACCTTATCATTATTATCATTGATTATCGATAGTTAATATTATTATTTACTTTAATTGGAAAGTATATCGATATTTCTTTACACGATGTTGTCATAAAATATAAAAATTCTATATTTCTAACATCTATGTGTGAATGTTTTTAAATCGGGATTAATTAAAGTAAAAAATCTTGTACAAATGGACACACTCGAGTTATTCTTAATTTATTGTATGCTCAAAATTTTGTACAAATGACTTTGTAGAACAAAACGTTTGTCAAGCATGAATTTTGAGCAATTACCCAAAAAAAATAAACAAATAAAAGGAAAAGCATAAATTTGAGTAGAGTAATTGAAGATACCAATTTATTTGGCAAGTTGTTTGATTACAAATTGATGCTATAAAAAAGCTAAATATTATTATTATTATTATTATTATTTGAAAAATTAATGTTTCTCATTTTCGGTAATGTTAGGAATAGATAGGCAATGCAAATACTTTTGGTTAAGGATAAGCATGGAAAGTTTTACAATGGGATCATGATGTTAGTCTAGTTTAAAAGAATTTTGATGTGAAGTTCCACATCGGTTGGAAAGAGGTTGTGGATATTTTTTTCTTGAAACGCGTTCTTATGAGGGAAGTAAAACTATAAGGGGTAGAATTGGGTTCATCACCTAGCTTTCAAAGCAGATATTACCTCGATTGAGCCTGGGAAGTCCGGACCAGTAGGACTGGCAAGTGAGGGATGAGACCCCTAACTATTGAGATGCATTTTAAACCTTTGAAAGCTGGACAATATCTCATACAGATAGAGTGAACTATTACATTTCACTTATTGTTATATACGATAATCACCAATTAAATTTGTTAATATAATTATTACTTATTGACTATATACTTAATTAAATAAATAATTAATGCTTTATTGATAAGAATAAATTCATAAAAATTTTAATTTTTATATAGTCGTCCAATTATTTAAATTTATATGAAAAAGTAAACTATTTTATTAGATTAATAAGTAATTATTACATTTTATATATATATATACATATATTTGTTATTATAGATAAAATTATTTATCATGATAAATGATAATTAAATCTGTACAATTTGACAACTGGTACTGGATTATACTCTTTCATATAGTAGAGACTTCCTCCACAATAGCATTTTCTTCTTTTTTGTTTTTTGTTTTTTTGTTTTTTTTTTTTTTTGTTTTTTTTTTTTGTGTTTTTTTTGGTAATATACATGTATATATATATAGTACATGAGTTGTTTTCACGATTTGAATGACTACCATGATTACGAGAAATGTTATACAACTTAGCATAATCAATATAAGAAGTGAAAAATAATTTGGATTTTAAGGAATAGACTCCAAATTATAAAAAGCTAATTAATTAATTAATTAAGGCAAGTAGCGATCAGGAAAGCGAATGCTCAGAAAGCGAATGCAACAGTCGGCAGAAAACCCTTCTAGCATTTTGAGAGGGCATGGAACACCCAACGTTTAGATCCTTAGAGAACTCACAATAGCATTGTCTTTGCTCTCTCACATTCCGGCAGCAATTGCTTGACGGTGACGTCCATGTTGTGATTGCCGTTATGCAGGGTTCCATCTTCAGTAGGCTGCAAATATGATCATCTGCCGCCTCCGGTGCCACATGATAATGTGTGCTAGAAAATATTATCAATGTTATCGCAGCTACCAAACACAATCTAACACAGCACATTATTGTATTCTTCATCTCCATTAATGATATTGAGAGACAGAGAAGACATAGATTAGGAGGATAGTTGGGCAGGAATTCCTGACTGAGCATTTATATAGAGAGAGAGTTCATTGATAAACACTAGGGAGGCCATGGCAACTCTTTGTGACCCATCCAAATTAACGATAATATATATTGCCTCTTCACTAGTGTGAAAAGGAGCTCCTAGCGAGCTCTGTTTGATATTGACATGTCAATTATCATTGGTTTATATGTTTGTTTGTCTGTTTTGACCTTTTGATTAGCTCAAAACTTTTTTATCAACGAAATAAATTAATATCACTCCTTTCAACATTATTAGTATTTATTGGATGCCTTAAAACGGATAAGTTTTTAGCTGTGACTTAGATATATATAAATATATATATATATATATATATATATATATATTTGGGTTTTGTGATTGTGAGAGAGGAGATACCATACTTTTAAATCTTTTATTTTTATTTTTATGTATTATAATTTATATGATGTATATTTTATTAATCATATATTTCTTGAATGATCAAAGCCATTTAATTATCTGCTCAAATAAGAGAAGAATTCAACGACCTAATATGGCCTTAATATTTATTTATTTGCCTGGTGGACCTTAATGAATAATAAAATAGGAAAAGACAAAAAGAAAATAAAAGATTGACAAGTTAGATATACGGCAATTTTTTTTTTTTTTTTATGGATCATATACATCGCAATTAAGTAACAAGTATACATTTTTGCCCCCCAAAAAAAAAAATAATAATAATAACAAGTATACATAATTCTAAATAATTAGTTGGCCGGAAAGTAGTATCGACTCTTACAGTTTCTTTTTTTTTCTTTTTTCTTTTTTTTTGGGGAGAGGGTGGGGGGGTGTCATACGCTTATGGGCTAATGTAGTACTATTATTGTTACTAAAACTATATTATTATTATAAAGACAAAAAAAGTATATTATTATTAATATTTTTGTAAATATTACCGTACAACAGAATCGAAAATAAAACTTTTAACTTATTAACTCAGTTGTTCCAATTATGAAATTAATTTATCACACCCACCGACAGGGAAAAAACTCTAATACTCCCGGAGTATTGAGCAAGTGGATACTCCTTCCATTAGGTAAAGGACATTTGGACAAACTCTGCCACATCATTCTACTAAAATCCAGCTGTAAAACTGATTAACAGACGTCAACGTTAAACGTCGTCTTCCTCCCTCTCCAACTCTAAACCTCATCTTCTTCCTCTTTCTCACATCACAAAAGAAAAACCGAAAGTTACCTTCAAAAATCCATAAATGTAGAACCATCTAATACTCAGATGAGGCGCAGTCGAGATTTGGCCCTCTTTCAGAAACAACCAAAAAAAAAAAAAAAGAAGTGGGGGAGCTTAGAGGTACCATACAAGACACCAACGAGGCCAACACCGAGGCGTGGCGTCAAGAAAGCCAAGCTTTCCAAACAAAGGTAATGGAAACCTTGTCCCTTATGCAAGAAGAGTTTAGAGGAGACACGTGAGGATTGGGCGTTATGCAAGAGAGCTGCAACTAGTGGCACCGTCACTACCCAACAAATAGTCTCTACTCCAAGGGTAGATGCTCCCAAGCCCAAGGAGTTTAGTGGGAGAAGGGATGCAAAGGAGTTGGACAACTACATGTGGCATATGGAACGGTACTTTGAAGCCTTGGATTTCCAAGACGAGAAGCAAAAGGTAAACACCGCTACCCTCTATCTTACTAATCTTGCTGCGATATGGTGGCGTAGAAAGCATGAAGAAATGAAGAAAGGCATATGCGCTATCAATTCTTGGGAAGATTTAAAGAGTGAATTGAAGAAGCAATTCTATCCCGAGAATGTGGCGAATGATGCTAGGAAACGCATGAAGGAGTTGAAGCACCAACGATCCATCCGGGAATATGTGGAGCAATTCTCTGGGTTAATGCTCCAAATTCCTAACATGAGTGAGGAGGATCTCCTTTTCAACTTCATGGATGGGTTGCAACCGTGGGCATGCCAAGAGCTTCAATGAAGGGGAGTACAAGATATTTCCACTGCCCTCACTACGGCCGAAACGCTTGTCGAATATAGGCGAGGTGAGTGTTCCAACCCTAAGCCTAAGAATAATTATATTAAAGGTGGGGGAGCCAAGTTCCATAAAACTCCCCAAAGTAAGGAGTTTCCAAGAAGGCCACCACTACCTAACAAAGATTGGAAGAAAGGAGGCAAGCCCGAATTCAAGCCGAAGGAAAATTGCTTCTTATGTGATGGTCCCCATTGGGCTAGAGATTGTCCGAAGAGGAAGTCCTTAAGTGCCATGCTCGAAGAGAGGGAAACTCAAGAGCACACACAAATGGGTTGTCTACAACTCCTCAACTCACTGAAGGTTAGTCCAATCCCAACCAACAATACGAAGAACAACTCCCTAATGTACGTGGCGGCACGTATCAACGGGAAAGATGCCCAAGTCATGGTAGACACCGGCGCATCTCACAACTTCATAAGGAAGGAGGAGGCCATGAGGCTTGGCCTTAAACTCAACAAAGGTCAAGGGTGGTTGAAAACTGTGAATGCGGAGGCTAAACTGCTAGATGGCATGGCCCGTAACGTGGAGTTGCACCTTGGCACTTGGCAAGGTAACGTAAACTTCTCCATTGCTCCTATGGATGATTTTGATATTGTACTTGGCATGGAATTCCTTAGGCAATTCAATGTGTTCCCACTCCCTCGCTACAACACGGTGTGCATAATGGAGGGAGCCCTTGCATGATTCCAACAATGCACAAGCCAAGTACTTCCAACCGCCTCTCCGCCATACAACTCAAGAAAGGAGTAAAGAAAGGGGAGCCTACATTCCTTGCTACTCTACGCGAGGAAGAAGAAGTTACTTCCAAGGAGCCACTGAAGGAGGTTAGCCAAGTCCTTGAGGAGTTCAAAGATGCATGCCACCACAACTACCTAAAAAAACTTCCACCAAGGAGGGAGGTGGATCATTGCATAGAGTTGGATCCCGGTGCAAAACCACCTGCAAAAGCAACCAAGAAAATGAAGAAATGGGCCGACACAAAAAGAAGGCACGTGAAGTATCAAGTGGGAGACTTGGTGTTCATCAAAATCCTTTCATCCCAACACAAGTCTACCCGAGGACTACACAAAGGCCTTGTTCGCCGATACGAGGGACCATTTCCAATCATCAAGAAGGTGGGCAAGGTATCTTATAAGGTAGAGTTACCTTCTACACTCAAACTTCACCCGGTCTTCCATGTAAGTTGTCTAAAGCCATACTACAAAGATGAGGAAGACCATACAAGAGGGGAGTCCAAGCGAGCACCAATAGGTGTCTACAACACTTATGACAAGGATGTGGATAGCATATTAGCCGATCGAATAGTTCGTGGAAGGGATAACCATCCGAGACATGAGTACTTGGTGAAATGGAAGGGACTACCCAATAGCGAAGCAAGTTGGGAACCTGCTGATGCACTTTGGCAATTCAAAGATCATATTCAAAGGTTCAAGGAAGAAGGCGCGACGAGGGCGTCGCGAAATTAGGTGGGGGAGAGTGTCACGTTCCGCATGAAAATGGAGGAATCCTTGAGGCATATTCGGAATATTCAAGACTCTCCATGAGAATGCATGATAATTCAAGAGAAATCTGGAGGGGTCCGGAAGATTCTAGAAGCTTCTAGGTAAGAGAATTCTAGAAAGTTATAGATGATTCAAGAGAAGTCTAGAAGGTTCTAGATGACTCAAGAGATCTCTGGAAGGTTCTAGAATACTATAGAACAATCTAGGACATATGTACCTTTCTAGAACATTCTAGGATCATGTAGTAAGATGGCCTTCTAGAATAGTCCATAGAAATATCTAGGAAAATTATCTAGAATCTTATCCAGGATAGTGCCATGTGTGCAAGGTCTAGAATGTTGTATCCTCGTACTACGTGCCAAGCCCTCTATATAAAGGGGGTGAACCCTCATTTGTAGGATGAACATCCAACCATCCAACAATCCAAGCATATCCAAGAATTCCCACATTCACTTGTAAAGCTCTCCTCTAAGCAATATACTTTCATTCTTCCAAACTCTCTTTGTGCTCTAGCTTTCTTTGCTTAGCTTTCTCTTTTAGTGGGCAAAAGGCTTACTTAGTTGCAACAAAGGGTCGGAATAGCAACTAAGGCCGCACGACTTGAAGGGTAAACAAACAAGTCCGTGACAAGACCCTTTTTTTGTTTTCTCTAAGTTTTTTTAATTATTATCTTTTTCAATCAGTTTTACATGCTGGATTTGACTTTTGATTTTTTGGGTGGGTTTCCTGCGTTGTAGCTGCTATTATTTTTTTGGGATTTTTTTTTGGTTTTGTTTCTTTTTTTTTTTTGTTTTTTTAAATTCTGGTGGCTGTGGTACATATTAAAATAATTTATTTTCACTGCGTTTAGAATGTTTTACATAACTTAAAAAATATATAACAATATAAATAGACATCCGAACTGACTGAAGAAGAAAGAAATATTGGAGATGAGATTGGCTTTTAAGGACTACGATTCGGTTCGGATGGCCTTTCGTCTTTCAAGGTTAACGTGGTTTTTTTAACGGTGTCACAGCAGTTTAGTTATGCGGCTGATGTGGCATTGTTTGTCCAAATGTCCTTTATTTAATAGAGGAAGTATCCACTCACTCAGTACTGCTGGAGTATTAGAGTGTTTCCCACCGACAGACCTATGTAGGACCCGGTGGGACGATCGCCCCTTCAAATTTTTTAATTTTTCTTTTTATTTTCATTACTTATATCACTATTTGCCCTATTTTCCATTGTTGTGCCCCCTTCCATCCGTGTTTGGATTTTTCATTTTGGTAATTCCCCCACCAACCAAGCCTGCTAACTGCTTTTGAATTTTTTTAATATTATTCTCTTTTTTTTTTTAATAATTTGTTTCATTTATCTTTTTTTTTTTCCCCTAAGAATTTGTTTCATTTATCTAAACCATCATCTTTGCATATATTTATGATATCTTTCTCATTTATCTACTTTTTATTTTTAATATCTCATTTATCTAAAATTATATTTGTAATAGTCATTGCCATTTTTTTAAGTTATATCATGCTTCATATGTTAAAAAAAAAATTATATCATGCTTATTTAATTATTATTACTATTTATAGTTGAAACTAGAAAAATAAATTTATAATTGACACTAGAAATATACTTCTGAACAATATAATATTTATTCAATTACTCTTTGATTTATTGCACATCGAAATTTATGAAAACTTTTGGTTATAATGAAAATTTTCTTTCATCATTTTTTCAATTATTTTTGTGGTTAATCTTATAAATTTAAAATATATATTAAATTTGGAACAATTATGAAGAAGCACTTGTAAATAAAACATTCATTTCATCGTCATTAGAGGTTAATGTTTTAAAAAGGTTTTGTTAGCCTTGCAATCCGTTTACATTATCTTTGTTTCAAAGAATAAATTTATTTTAGTAAATTAATTTTCTAATTAGTTAGACCATGTATAGCTAAATTTGTTGCATTTTTATCTATATTATTATTCCTTCAAAATACTATTGGAAAATATTTGATAATTAATTTTGTAATGGTGGTTCCTCTAAAATAAATTTCATTTATGTTATTTTAAATAGGTATATATCATTTATGTTGCAGTATCATGGCGTACCCACGGACAACAAGAGACTTTACATAAATAGTTGGAGTGAAGTTATTTTTATTTGAATAGAAGAAGGAGCCATATTGACTTCCACCTTTTCTCATTGCTATGCTTCATCTACTTAATCAATATATTCTCTTTCTTTCTTTTTTTTTTCTTTTTTTTTTTTTTTCTGTCAACAAAGAAAAAGAAAAAATAGAAGAGAAAAAAGATAGGTGGAGAGAAGTGTAATAGAAATTTTAATTAAAATTAAACTTTGGCTACGCTCCTGCAAAGTTCAATGTATCTCGTGTACGAGGTTTTGAAGCATCTTTGTTTTTAAAAGTTGTAATTAATATTCAAGACTAGTGTTCCCCCTCGTAGAATTCTAATATTTGTTTTGTTTTTTTTTTTTTTTTTTTCGCCTTTTTTTTAACCATAATATTTTCATCGTTGGGTTGGATATTGAAATCTTCTTGTATGTACGGAGATAGTTTGCAATACTACAGCCGGATTTTAATTGGACCAAGGCTTCTGGAAAGAGTGTGGACCTACTCTCTGGTTATTTGACTGGGCTTGGTTGAACTTTTCAGATGTCCATCATGGTAAGTCAATTGATTACAATTCGAGCAAAATAATAATAATAATAATAATATAAGGATTACAATGTTTTAATTCCTTCCCATAGGAGGAATTGATTCGAGGAATTCAATTCAATGGACGGAAATTTAATTTGGAGCCCATACGTAGTACCTCTTAGACCTAATAACACTATTAAGTCTCTGCGGGTATATTTAAGTGTTAAAAATTACTGTTTTTATGATCCAAATTTCAATCCATCCATCTTAAGTAGGGATACAAAATAGGAAAGATGAAACATGGAAGAGAGATGGAAAAAATTAATGGGATAGAAATATTTATATTTTTCCCTTTATTGTTTAGAATGATATGAAAGATGAAAAATTATTTTCTATCCTTCATATGGTATAAAAATGAAAAACGAGAGGAAAGAAAAATTTTTTAGACAAATTTAGCTATTTTGTATTCAATAAACGTTTTTTCTTCCAATAATATTTTTACATGTAAAGAGATTATTTTGGATGAAAAACTCAACCTTTAATTTTCTATTCATCCTTTTCTTTTTCCTAATTAAACAACCATCCTATTTTCCCTCATTATATTTTTCCTCAATCTTTTTCTTTTCTTCCACTTTTCCATCGTAACAAAAAAAATGTCAAAAATATATATATATATATATATATATATGTAGAATGTATCTAAACCAATATAAATTATTAACAACAATATTCCAAAAAAAAAAAAACTTGTAATTAAATTTAAAATAATTCTTGAATATTATTAATCTTCGTTCTTGAATATTCTAATAAATAATTTGGGCAAACAATCTTTTAACCGCTAGGTTTCTTTCTTTTAGACAAATTCTTTTCTTTCTTTTAATCTTTAATTAGAATGTTATTTTTCAATAATTGAACGACTAGATCTAGCTTGGACGTATTTTTGTCGGTATGTTTTCAGAGATAGGGACTTTTGGGTGAACGTGTCTCTTGTGTGTGAACACTTGTGGGTTGCACTCGTGTTGTGTGTGTTCAATCTTTATCTTAAAGTTTTTGGGTTTATCAACTTGGCAAATCAAATTAATAAGAAAGAATTAACTGTGCAAAGGGAAAATTAACAGGAAGACCTTATCAATAAAATTACAAAAGTGGAAAAAAGAAAATAAAGTGTTTTGTGCTAGCTTGTTTGTTTCTCTCTAACATCCCAGACATTATCCTTCTACTTTTAAAATCACAACATAGTCAACATTTCTTGGTTATTAGACCTTTATTTTCCAAGGAAGATTTGTAAATCATGAAATGGAAATCCAATATCTGTGTACTATTAAATTAACTTGAGTGCTCGATGGCTTGGCATTCATATTTAACAAAAAACCAAATTAATTAATCACATCAAATTTGTTAACTGCTGCGGCAATGATTTTGGAATATGCACTTCTTTTTTCCTCTTTTTTTTTTCTTTTTTTTTTTTTTTTTAAGTTGTAAATGACTGGAATATCCATTTGAAGTAGAATAATCATCCCAAATATAATAATTAATTATAAGCAGAATACGTATATATATTTTCAGTCTTATAATTATAATTTCACATTACAACCAAGAAATCATGAACTTCAACTGCGATACATACCCTTATTAGAGCAAATTAAGAGCTACACCATGTTCCAAATGAACATACATAGAGTTGGCAATACACCAAGTTTTTATTCATTAGTTCTCATATTCATATGCTATAAAAGCTCAGCACCACTCGATCATGAAGAAAACCATAGGTTTTGCTTTGTATATATATATATATATGTAGATCGGCTGACCATATTTATTATCAAACAAACACAGAATATATTAATAAATTGAGAATCAACAATTGGGGAATGGAACTCCACAGGTGGATGCAACTTTTCTGGCATTAGGAGAGTTAACATACTGCTTGAGATTAGGATCCTTAAGGTAGCCACAGAGGCATGACTTCTGTTGCCTCAGCTTGCTGCAGCATAAGCTTGACGGCGGTGACGACGACGTAATCGCCGCTATACATGGGCTCAGCTCCGTCGGGCTGCATGTAGCAGCCTCAGCCACCGGAGCTTCGCTTAGAAGCGCCACCGCCACCATGGCCACCGCTATCACTACAAAAGACAGACACTTCATCTTGTATTTTTCACAATATTTTTTCTGATGATGAATAAATATTGAAAAGCCAGCTAGCTAATTTTGTGGCGCAATATTTGGGGCAGGGCTCTTGTTCTATTTATAGAGGGGGACTCTGCCATGTGAAAACATGAAATTTAACCCGAAGATGCGACCTTTGCTTTTAACATCAATACGGTAACCGTGTTTCAAGGGTAGGAAGTAGAACAGCCAATTTAGAAAAATTATACCTCTTATATTTGATTATTGAAAATTATCCCGAAGATGTGACCTTTGCTTTTCTTTGTTATTTTTGAGTGACTCATCGATGTGATTTTGACTATTGTGCTGGTGGGTCCCGTGATTTAAAGCGAAATAAAATAGAAAAATAATAGTTAAGGGTGCATTTTGAAATTAAATAATGCTCAAATTATTAAAAAAATTTATACAGAATATAATATAATAATATTTAATTAATTTATTATTAATTTAATTATTATTTTAAAATTTATTTTTTTATATTTAAATTATATAAATGTATTAATTAATAATATTTTAATATATATTATTTGATAAATAAATTTGTTATGTATTTTAACATTTGTAATATTATTTTAGATTTTATTTTTTGTTTTTTTGGTCCATTTAGATTTCATTGACTAGTAGTTCAAATTATTTACAAACCTGGTCAAACTTTGTTGATGAGGAGTCAGACAACATATCGGAGAGAAATAATTATGATATCATACACCATTTTATGAAATGGCTGACTTGATCAACTAATGAACGCTTTAACCTTTTGTGTTGCTAATTCTATTTGATTAGCGTGTATGTACTTATTTTTTTTTTTTTTCTGTTTCATTTAATTTGATATGTTATGGAATAATGGAAGGGCCTATAACTTCTCTAATATTATTTTTTCTCGACTGTCCAACAAATAAATTATATAATTATATATATTGTTGATGAAAATAGCGATCCCATGTTAAAACTTAAAAATAATGAAAATCATAAAACGATCATCATCTTTTTCGATCTTATATATCGATATTATTATTACTAGTGCAAGAAAATTTGGTTCATGGATAAACACCGGGCTCTCTCTCTCTCTCACATTTTTTATTTTTATTTTTTAAGCAAGTGCCTTTTTGGACTATGATTAACTGATATCGCACTTAAATATTTAGCTGCATCGTAATTAATATAGTCTTATAATTGAGAAGGTCAAGGACTCAAAGCTAATTGTTGCTAATAGAACTTTGAGCTAGACTTCCGTTGTTTTATTTATATATTTTTAAACTTTGGTATAAATATTTATATGCTATCTGTATTTTTTTTTCCCGAAATGATACATATACGTCGCTCTACGACAATACAAATTTTAATAACCATTGATAACTTTCAAATCATAGATTTGAAACGTGTTAGAGAATCATGACAATTGCTAGCCATAAACAAGTCAAACCCAAGACCAAGCCTAATGCCTTGGTCGAAAAACAACTTCCTTAGTTTGGTTTGTATTTCAGTTTTGCAGTTAAGTCCGTTTGTTATGTTTTCTAAGCTTGTTAAGCTGGTGCACAAAAACACCAAAATGTGTTAGTTAATATGTATTAGCTATATTAGAGAATTAGGAAGCTTAGTGAAATGAAGCACCTTGATGATATGGAAAGCACTTAGGTGACTAAGATGGTGACATGGAAACTACTTGGTGACATGGAACCAAATCATTCGGCCTCTCTCTCATCCGATGTATGGAAGGACATGTGTCATCATGCATGAGGACTACTTCAACATGAAGCACCTAATGAGGTAGAAACACTTGTCAACAGACCATGATGCATGTGGCAAAGTTACTTTACACATGGGTTTTGCTTCACCATGAAGAACTTGTTTTGTATTGATGTTTAGAACCAGCAATGGTGTGCTTTCACACCTATTTTGTATGCTATAAGTATGTATTACATCTAAATGAATATAGAGTTGAATTTTTTGGAGAAAATACTTTAGTTTCCATTTTGAAACTAAAAAAAACACAAACTAGTGAAAACTGGAAAATTTTCCAGCAGCTTAACCAAAGCAAACCGAGAACACCTAAAACTCCAAATCAATTTCCAAACATAAAACCTTGTTCTCTTTAGTTTAATCTTGCCCTAATCCTTTCAAAACATGCTGAAATCCATCCTTTAATTGTTAATTAATTATTAAGGAACTGCTTTATCAACTTGCATCTAAAAAGTTAAGACATTGCTTGAAAACGAAAAAAATTATATACAAATTGTTTGTATAGAAAAAATAAAAAATGTTTGTAAACACATCATTGCTCATAAAGCGGCAATAATTTGTTGAAGAGTCTGCAATTTAAGGAGGCAAAAGGGTGATTAGCCATTGATTCAAGCAACTCAAAACCAATAAGGCCATACAACATTAATTAAGTTTCCAAGATTTTACTATACATATTTTTTTTGTTATATTTTATTTTTTATGTTTTTTCTGTTGGAAAACTACTTGAAATCATAGGACCGGGTGGGGTTAACAGACATGATATCCAATCTATGTATGGCACCAATCATGGAAGTAGCTTGAAAAGCATTTAAGAGGAAAAATATAAATTATTTATCATTACTGTAAACAATTGTTAGTGGGATATATATATATATATATATATATATATAAAATAACAATTTAAATGGTTATCTTTAAAAAAATTATTTCTAAAATTATATAAAAATAATAGAATTAAATGTTTCTAATTAAAGTTTGCTACATAAGTCGGTGATAGTTATCAGTGATAATGAATTGTAAAACTCTTATAAAATGGTCCATCACAGTTAAATAATATATATATATATATATTCTTATATAAAAAAAAAAAGAAAAAAGAAAAAATATACTCCTATATATATTTTATATATAAAATGAAATGAAGCTGATTTCATTAGGAATATTTTGTACTTTAAACTCTAAATTATGCATACTTACAAATATTTCCTAATTTTATAATTTAGTTTTATAATTGAAAATTGGGCTTATATATATATATATATGAAACAATATCAGACCCAAGAAATTTCGTCATAGGGGCATTATTTTATGGAAGTGTTTGATTTTTTTGGGTCAATATATATGATAGTGTTGGATTGTTTTTTTGTTTTTGTTTTTGTTTTTTGTTTTGTGTTTTTTTTTTTTCTGGGTAATACATTGTTCTCAAATTTATAGTTTGGAAAGAGAAATATCTAAACATCTTTTTCTATTTCTATATCAAACTCTAATTAGTTAAAATATTCAATAATTTACCCCAAAAAAAACAAATGAAATCTTAAGTAAACTAGGTAGTATTAAATATTCCTTTTCATTTTAATTCAATTTTTGAGAGAAAAATATAATTTCAATGATTTTGACAAATTTGGTTTGCCTTTCATACTAAATTTATTACAAATTTATAAAACAAAATAAACATTTGTACTCTTTGAAGATGAAAAATTGTTGATTTTGACATTAATTAACTAAACTAAAGTAAATTAAATATGTTTGTTAAGAAAAGAAGCTAATTAGAAGAAATATGTATTAAATTCATAAATTTGGCAACTCAATTTTTGTGTAATTAAAACAAAAACTTAGTAGATAAATAAGTATTGCGATAATCATATTTTTGTTTAAATTGCATATATCTTTGGTTATTAAATAATTATAATGACCATTAATATATTTAATGTAGTGGTTAAGTAATGATTATTTCACTAAAAAATCGTATATTTTGATTATATTTACTTCAAAAACTATTTCAATTATATTAAATAGTTTTTATCGTAAAAAAGTATATTACAGATAAGAAAATATTAAAATAGAAAACAAAAAGATAAAAAAAAGTTAATGTATGGAAGAGTTGATGAGGGGTACAATTAGATTTTGAAAGTTAAATTGGTCAACAACAAAAAGAGAATTAAATAAAAAAATTGAGCGAGTCCTCCGTGTAAGAAAATCCGGGGTTCGACCAATTAATAAGTTTTTATTAATAGTTATTTGAAATAACTAGTATGTACACTACTGCAAATAACTATTATGTACACTACTTAGAGAGAAAAAAATAAAAAATGATACGCTTATTAAAAGTAAAACTGATAAATACTATTTTTTTAAAATTATAAATACCATGTCTTTCTTCGAGAAAAATTAATATATCTGTTCTAGAAATAAATAAGCATTCAATATATATATATATATATATATATATATTTTTTAGATTTTACAATCATTTCTTCTTCTTCTTTTTTTTCATTTATGTTTGAAAATAAAATATATTTTTTTAAAACCCGGATAATCTTATATTTGCACAAAGCTTTGTAAAATAAAGTTATTTTTACTTGTAATTAAAGTTATCGTTTGAAACAATAAGCATTATGTCATAACTCATATTGAAGCAAAGAAAAAACAAAAATAAAAATAAAAATAAAAATAAAAAAAAGGTCAGAACTCTTTATGTGTTTAACCTTTTGAAATATAGAAAAATAACACATAAAGGTTTACTAAACTAGACTAAAACCGATAATGCAGAATAATTTTTTAAGCTTTCCATAAAATAAATAAAATAAAATTATTTTGGCTTCGAGAAATCTCTCTAATATTATTGCATTTCGTAGGTTGAAATCTCAATAAATATTGATGTAATAAACAGCCTTCCAAATCAGCTCCATTGACGATAAATTTGCCCCCCCCCCCCCCCCCCCCCCCCCAAAAAAAAAAAAAAAAGGAAACAAAGAAGCTGCATTAACTATAAGTTTCATATAATAGTTTACACAAAGCTTTAGCCAATTTAAAAGCCGTTAAAAACACCTTGTATGTACGTCAATCCTAAACTGACGTTTATTACAATTATTAATCATTTAAACTAATTCACTACAGTCTAGCTAGTTCTTATTCCTAAATTATATCGTCAAAAAAAAAAAAAATCATAAATTTAAGGCATGCATTATCATCCATCTTTTCAATCGGTCACAGTAAACATCTATACGTACTTCTCCACTCTACTTTTGACATCTGTTTCGATTACGCCAACTGAAAACTTCAGCCATAATCATGGGGACCATATATATTAATAATAACCAGCTACTTCGTGCCAAATGGAAAGCCAACTAGTACGTGGCTTATCAATGCTGTTGCATTGGTATGATTAAAAGTTCCTTTCCTTCGTACGAGGGAACTCAATTAATTAATTAACGGGCCTTGTTATTGATTAAGCACCGTAGGATTTTTTTCTTTATTAAAGTCACTTTCAAGTTTTTATTTGGAAAATTATCAGTCTTTTTAAGGTCTTCCCAATTTCTAAATTCTAATAATCGGTGTGGCTGATTGTCTTCATTCTTTCATTTAACACGTATCAACATGCTACAGCTATATATGTACCACAAACACAGCAAATTAGCGTCATTTTCTCACGAAACAGGTAGAAGCTACTGTCTACTTTGTGTAGGAAGAGTTATATTAACCTTTCTTTATTTTGTCATTAAGCTATATATATATATATATATATATATATATATGTACGGAAATGATGGTTCATAGGAGAATAGTAATATTAGTAACAATTTTTTATAGTATTAACGATGGTTTCTTATAAAATCGTCACTAATATTATGAAAAACTGTCACTACTACTATGATCCGCATGAGAACCGTCCGCACCATAGACAAATTGTATATATGTATATGTATGCGTGTGTAATAGGGAGATTTGTCTCTAATTTTTTTTTCCCACTATATATATTCAATTGACTAGAGAATTTACATATTTTTATAGAGTTTACATGTAACAATTTTAAATCTTATTTACATGAGGGAGAATGAGCTAAACAAATTAAAGCAAGATCAAAACTAAGGTCTCTTCTAGAAGTATTAAATTATATTCATAAAACTTGAAAGAATTTTTTTCTTTTTTTTAAAATGTTGAACTCTAATTTTCTTTTGTGTATTTGTCCAAATAACTTATATAATTATATATATATATATATATATTTTAAATGTGAACTGTATTTTTCTTTTGTGTAATTGTAGTAACTTATATTATATAAAATTGAGTTTTTATACTTTTCAACGTTTTGAGGTTCACGTTTCGCCTCGAAAAATACTAAAATATCTTCAATTACATTTTCTTGTCTGAAAACGATCGTTACCCGAAAAAAAAAATATTAATGGACTCCAACCAAGGAAATCGCTTTTGTTGAAATTTTCAAGCATGATCATTAAGTTTTAGATTTTGGCTTATAATATCATGATAAATTTATATCTATATATATGAATTGACAAAGACAACTCAATTTTTACAGGTTCAATACCATTCAACCTTCTTTTTGTTTCTTATATATATATATATATATATGCCAAACCAGGGCATTAATTTTCTTTTACCAAATTTTAGAAATGCTCCACAGTTTTATGGTACATGTGCAGTGCATATATATATATATATGTTTAACAAATTGACGTGAATTGGACTTAGGAGTTAAAGGTGAATATAAAAAATCATACTGAATTTTGAAGGTGATTATAAAAAATCATACTGAATTTTGTCTAATTTATTCATATATGTATCGTGTACGTTCGAAAGTTGAAATATTGTCGAACTAGAAAAATATATCTTGTTGACCTCTCCGTCAACCAATAGACTAGAAAGTAATATTTGAAAAAGGAAAAGAACGAAAGACTCCACTTAACAAGTCGGGCATCCAAAGCTCTCTTAAATGGTCACCCAGTTCCCACCTACCACCCACCTTCGTCCACCACTACGAGTATCTGACTGAAAGTCACACCCATTGACCCACCACCTAATTAAACCCACTTATTAATTTCAAGACCTAACACCATCACAAAAAAATAAAATAAAAATGTTAACAAAAGAACATTTTTACGTGTATCTAACACAAAGATTTATTAAGGTATAATTTAGTAGTATGGTTGATTTTTATTATCATTAATTTTTTATGTGTATAATTTGTTTATCTCAAATATTTTGTATAGTTAGAGAGTTTATTAGTCATTACAATTAACTCTAATTATTATTAATTAACAACAAATATTTAAGATAAACAAATTTCAAACAATTAGATTAAAAAAATAAAAATCAACCATATTACCTAACGACATTAACTTTTCAAATTGCCAAATGTCCTATGAACCTGATCCTCATATGTCTTGCTTTACAACGAAGCCGAAATTTTTTTCCAATTAAATGGAAATTGGGAAATAAATTTTTTCATCTTAACTTTCCATGGGATGATCAGGCCAGAAACTTAACTTTGGGGCCAATTAGAGTAAAGAGAGAGAGAAAGAGAGAAAAAAAAAAAAAAAATCCCCTGCCACTTTAACTGTTACAACGGTGTTCAAATCGTTTGATACTTAACCAAATTCATCAATATTGCTATTGCCAACTGCAAGCGGCTATTTATTTCCACCGATCTTAAATTCCCAATATTTTGCATCAATATATACATTCACTCTGTTATTAACGTAGCACAATCACACAATTGATTGTAGGATTAGGATGCTTCTTGCGCACAGGGAAATCGAAGACATATTAGAAGGAAGACTACAATTTAAAGAAGATGATGATCTTAGAAGGAAATAGAGAATCAGCACCTGTAATCAGGTCTTGGACTCATACATACAGAGGCATATCCATATTGTGTACGTTCAAGATCAACTTCTAGCTTATTACCAAAAAGATCAACTTCTAGCTAGCTTTAATTCTACATAATTTATAACAGGATATGGTTTTCATATGATTTTGTTGTACAAACTTCAGTTACTAAATTATTGCTCCTTGCTTTATTAGCACTAACTGAAACTACATTCCTTTTCTGAAATTAAACGCCTAACTACTTTATGACTAATATATATTCCAAGCATGCATACAGTATAAAAATTTAAAAAACAGAGTGAAAATAAAATTGATACAATCACATGTTGAACCATGATATATAAATTTAAGAAACAGAGTCAAAATAAAGTTGATACAAAAACATGTAGAGCCATGAATACAAATTCAAGAAACATAGTCAAAATAAAGTTGTTAAAAAAGCATGTAGAAGTCGAATCATGAAAATGATCATAGACATATGTTATATAATTTACCGTGGTTGGGATAGAACTGATGGCATCAATAAGGTCGCAACATTATCATGATTTTCTTCCTGGTGGCCAAATTTTGCTCCTCTGTCTCCAGGTACCGGTGCTTTGGTGAAGTCATAGTCCAAGTTATGTTCAATATTTATAACACCATCCAACACCTTCACCACCATTGACATGGAAGGCCTTTTTACAAAGTCACTTTGCAAACACCATGCTGCAACTTTCATCATATCTATAACTTCTGCTTCATGTGATTGCATATCCACACAACATTTATCAATCAGTCCCACCAGTTGGTTTTCCTCATATTTCTGCTTAAACAGAGCAAGTAAATGCATTGCTTCCTCAGGTTGAGAGCGGTCCACATTTCTACGCCCACACACTATTTCCATTATCACAATTCCAAAGCTGTAGACATCTACTTTCTCTGTAATTACTGAACCTAACCATTCAGGAGCCAAATAGCCCGGGGTGCCTCTCATGGTTGTCACAACTTGACTCTTGTCCCTTTCAATTAGCTTAGACAATCCGAAGTCAGAAACTTTTCCATTGCAATCTTCATCTAACAGAATGTTTTCCGGCTTGATATCTAAGTGAATTATCTTCTGCCTGCAATCTTCATGGAGATAGCTCAATCCCTTGGCTATGTCAAGAATGATTTTCTTCCTCTGCTGCCAACTTAATAAAAGTTCATAAGTTTTGTGGAAAATCCATTTATCCAAAGATCCATTACGCATGTATTGGTAAACAAGAAGCCTGTGTGATTTTTCAGCACAAAATCCAATCATTCTCACCAAGTTAACATGGTGGATGCTGCCGATAGTTGCAACCTCGGCTAAAAACGATTTCTTGATTTGCCTTAAACCGTCGAGACGTTTCACTGCAACTTTCATGCCATTACTAAGAGTCCCTTCAAACACTGTCCCAAATCCACCCTCCCCAACTTGTTATGGAAATTCTGAGTAATGGCTTTCAAATCCTCATAGGAAAATCTATCAGGCATTCCCGGTACATGATCTAAATAATCCTCCTCATCATCATTAGCTTGCTTTTTCTTCCAATAAAGGAAAACCAACATTCCAACCGAGAACAGAACAAAAAATGCTCCAAAGCTGGATACCAACTGCACAATTGGAATTCTCTTTTTCTTCATGTATGTAGTAGGAAGATTATTTTGTACCTTAAGATATGTGATGGAACTGTAACAATTAGATTCTTCCTCATGTCTCATTAAGGAAAAGATCTCGGTTGGAAAATAGCATATCCCTTTGGAACGATCTAAGCCATAATAATGAAATATAACAGCTTTGCAGTAGCAATTTTTCAAGCAAGTCTGTTTGCAAGTGTTGGAGTCCACATTTACGAGTTCTGGTATGAAGCTGAAGTATGTAATATTCTCCAACTCTAGAAAACCGTGATGTTGAACTTGGGGTACATGGCAAGATAATTGAGTAATTTCAGAACAGCCAATTGCTGGTTCCATCATGTTTATATGCTTAAAATAAACTGTCCGATTTTCAGTTTCTGGACAACTACACTTTGATTTTGTGCAAACCCCATATTTTCCACAAGCCATCGGATATGCACATTCGTTGATGTCAAGGACATCACCCCCCCTGAATTCTCATGAAACCGAAAGCTTCCATTGGACTCCAATCTTATAAATGGACTACCGTAAGTGGAGTAGCTACAAAAACTTGGATTTATTTCTGTCATCGTGTCTAGCTCGTTCTTATTAGAGGAAGGTAAATAGAAACTGAAGGTTCCATTAATGTTCCTAACATAACATGGCTCTGTGCTCTCCCTTGTACCATAATCGACAGGGAAATTGTAATAGAGTTGTGGAGGGTTAGACTCAATGAAAGCAAAAAATCCTTCATTGGTGACAGAAATTGAATACAAACCTCCAATATCACTCCAATTTGATGGTGAAGCATTAGCCGTGAGCTTTTGTCCTGCCTTCAACCTTTGTCCTCTTAGTAGAGTGTCAGTTGGGTGATCAAAGGATTGCCAGATAACAACGTTATCTTTATCAAGAAGCTGTAGATTTCCGGTATCAGTCAAGTTTAAGCCGGCGACCACAGATTTACCGCGTATGTTGGTTGACCATCTTGGAGTTCCATCTGAATCTTTTAAAACCAAATCGGACGTTGTGAGCTCCAAGGTCGCATTAATCTTTACCGGATTATTACGGTTAGCATACCATACTACTTTTGGCAGCAGAACAATGTCGACGTAATTCCCAGAGGTGTCATATGTAGAATGTTACGGAATTGGGAGAAAAACAAATAGCAACGGAAACAAAGAAAACGAAGAACAAACACACAATTTACGTGGAAACCCTTGACGGGAAAAACCACGGGCAGGGAGAAGCAAATCCAATATCGAAAGATTGATACAAAGGTGAGCCAAATTTCGAGATACCCTAAAAACCCCAATTACAGCCGAAAAACCCCAAAAGCATAAAAAATATATTTATATTGTACTGAAGAAACCCTAAAATTGTTTCTCCCGCACCCCCGTCGGGCTCAGTGGTGGGCTACGGTCTCGGGCCCCGAGACCTCCGCTTCCACCACAGAGCCCCAAATTTTTCTCCAAAATTAGTTTCACCAAATGGGTCGCACCGCGAGCTTTTCGGGTCGGGTCAACAAGAATTCGGGTCACTAACTCTAACAATCTCCACCTTGACACGAATTCCATATAAGGAATGAAAAAAAAAAAAAACATACAAAAATCCAATCTTCGATAAGAGTTGCCATCCTCTTCCACAAAAGCCCCTAAAGGCAAAGCTCAACAATAAACACCAACCAAGTCCAAGCAATGCTCAAACTTGGCTACTGGAAGTGCCTTGGTCATCATGTCAGCAGGATTATCATGAGTACTCACCTTGCTCACAACAATATCTCCACGAGCAATAACATCACGTACAAAATGATATCGAACATCTATATGTTTTGTCCTCTCGTGAAACATCTGATCCTTAGTGAGATAGATAGCACTCTGACTATCACAATTGATGACCGTACTCTCCTGCTCAGAGCTCAACTCACCTATCAACGCCCTTAACCAAATAGCTTCTTTCACCGCTTCAGCTATAGCCATATATTCAGCTTCTGTAGTTGATAGTGCAACTGTTGCTTGCAAAACAGACTTCCAACTGATAGAAGTATCTCCAAGAGTAAATACATAACCAGTAGTGGACCTCCTTCTATCAAGGTCCCCAGCAAAATCTGCATCAACATATCCATTTACACCCTCCTTACTTCCACCAAACTCTAAACAAGTGTTAGTAGTGCCTCTCAAGTACCTTAGAATCCACTTGACAGCTTGCCAGTGTTGTTTGCCAGGATTAGCCATATACCGGCTCACAACACTAACAGCATGTGCAATGTCAGGACGGGTACACACCATAGCATACATCAAACTACCAACAACACTAGAATAAGGAACATGTGACATATACTCAATATCTCTATCCGACTGTGGTGACATATCAGCAGACAATCTAAAATGAGTAGCTAATGGAGTACTTACAGGTTTAGCGTTCTTCATTCCAAAACGCTCCAGAACTTTCTCAACAAAAGATCTTTGAGTCAAGAAAAGTTTACCTGCAGATCTATCTCTCTCAATCTCCATACCAAGAATCTTCTTTGCCGCTCCCAAATCTTTCATCTCAAATTCACCACTCAATTCTGCTTTCAATCTGTTGATATCGAATTTCTTCTTGGCCACTATCAGCATATCATCAACATAAAGCAACAAATAGATAAATGAGCCATCTTCCAACTTCCTAAAATACACACAGCTATCATATTGGCTTCTAGAATAGCCATTGCTAACCATAAACCCATCAAACCGCTTGTACCACTGACGAGGGGATTGCTTCAAACCATACAAGGACCTTTTCAACAAACACACATGATCCTCTTTTCCTTCAACCTCGAAACCTTCGGGTTGCTGCATATAAATTGTCTCCTCAAGTTCACCATGCAAGAAAGCGGTCTTCACATCTAGTTGCTCCAACTCTAAATCATGCATAGCAACTAGCACTAACAAAGCACGAAAAGAAGTATGTTTAATGACAGGGGAAAATATATCATTAAAATCAACTCCCTGTACCTGTGAATACCCCTTCGCTACTAGACGTGCTTTGTACCTCGCATCTTCAACACCAAGAATGCCTTCTTTCTTTTTGTAGACCCACTTGCATCCCACAATCTTCTTACCCTCTGGAGGTAATGCCAACTCCCAAGTGTGGTTCTTATGAAGCGACTCCACCTCTTCCTGCATAGCAATTAACCACTTTGCAGAATCCTCACATGAAATGGCTTCATAATAGTTGCAAGGATCACTGGGACTCTCGATCTCCTATGCTGCAACACAAGCAAAAGTGACATAGTCAGCTAAACTAGAGGGCTTCTTGATCTCCCTGCGAGGTCTATCCTTGGCAATCGAATGCTCCTGCACCTCCTCAATTCTCTCTTCTTCCACATGAGTGGGTGTCTCAAATGGGCCTGAAACTGAACCATTCTGTGAAGTACTTACTTCCTCCACCCTAAACTCTACCTGCTTTGGCATACTGTCTGAAACAACGAGCTCCTTTTTCGGATGCAGCATTGCCATCTCATCAAACACAACATCCCTGCTAATCACAACCTTAGATGACTTTGGATCAGGAAGCCAAACTCTGTATCCTTTTACACCCTGCGGGTAACCAAGAAATATGCCCTTCTTCGATCTAGGCTCAAGCTTACCATCATTAACATGAACATAGGCAGGACATCCAAACACCTTCAAATCTAAATAATTAGCAGGTTTTCCAGACCATACCTCTTCAGGAGTCTTGCAATCGATTGCTGCCGATGGAGAACGATTCACCAAGTAGCAAGCTGTAGCAGCTGCTTCTGCCCAAAATTCCTGTGCTAACCCAGAATTCGACAGCATGCATCGGACTTTCTCCATAAGAGTTCTGTTCATCCGCTCAGCCACACCATTTTGCTGCGGAGTTCCTCTAACTGTGAGATGTCTAACAATCCCTTCGTTTCTACAAAACTCATTGAAAACACCATCACAGAACTCCAATCCATTATCTGTACGAAGGCGCTTCACCCTTCTTTCCGTCTGCTTCTCTACCAAAGCTTTCCATTGCTTGAAGATAGCAAATACGTCATTCTTGTGCTTCAAAAAATATACCCAGACCTTCCTGGAGAAATCATCAATGAAGGTCAACATATATCTGCCACCACCCTTAGAAGCAGTACGTGCGGGTCCCCAAAGATCTGAATGAATGTAGTCTAGAGTACCTTTGGTTTTGTGAATTCCAGTACTGAAGCTAACTCTCTTCTGCTTCCCAAACACACAATGTTCACAAAACTCCAACTTCGAGATACTCCGATCACCAAGCAAACTCCGTTTGCTCAACATCGCCAAACCTTTCTCACTCATATGGCCCAATCTCATATGCCACAAACGAGTAACATCCGAATCTGACATGGACACTGAAACAGCAGCCGACCCCATTACCACAGAACCCTGTAGCCTGTATAATGTACCAACCAGGCTAGCTTTCATCACCACCAAAGCACCCTTTAGAACCCTCAAAACTCCACCTCCACCAGAAAAAGAACAACCAGACTTGTCCAAAGCAGATAAAGAAATTAAATTTTTAGACATATCTGGAACGTGACGTACCTCAGATAGTGTTCTGATAATTCCATCATGCATCTTCACCCTTACAGTTCCAATGCCGATGACACAGCAAGGATGATCATCTCCCATCAGCACAACACCTTTATCCACCGGAACATAAGAAGAGAACCAATCCCTATGGAGACAGATGTGAAACGAACAGGCTGAATCCAAAATCCATCCCTGCTTGCCCGAACTATCCTCAGTCACTGAATAAACATCTCCATCTTCAATTTCCTCATGTGCGACACTGGCTTCGGCATGTTCCTTACTCTTTTCATTATTTTTATTCTGAAGCTTACGACATTCAGTTTTGATGTGCCCTTTTTTCTTACAGTAATGACAAATAAGGTTTCTGAACCTTGACTTCGATCTTGGCCGACTACCACCATTGTTATTTTGATCTCTAGATGATGTTCTACCTCTAACAATCAAACCCTCTCCTCCGGAACTCCCAAAATTATTGTTATCCGAACTGCTGGTCAACTCCTTAGAATATAAAGAAGCTTTCACGTCCTCCAATTTTAGGGTTTTATTACTGTAAATCAAAGTCTCCCTAAAATTTTTATACGATGGAGGTAAGGAACGCAGTAGCATTAGGGCCTGGTCTTCATCATCATATTTAATGTCCATGTTCGCCAGATCCAACAAAATAGTAGAAAAGTCATCTATGTGTGTTTTAATAGATGTACCTTCAACCATAGAAATGGTGTATAGACGGTGCTTCGCAATCAGTTTCGTTGTGAGATTCTTTGTGATGTACAAAGATTCCAACTTGTCCCATAAGTCCTTTGTTGTCTTCTGATCAAGGACCTCCCTCAAAACTTCATTGGACAAGCATAGCTGAATGGTGGATAGGGCACGCTCATCAACCTCGGCTTTCTTTTCGGCATCCCACGAAGACGGCATCTGCTCCTTGCCAACCAATGCCTTGTGTAAACCATTCTGTGTCAAAATCGCCTTCATCTTGACTTGCCACATGGAGAAACTCATGTTGCGCTCAAATTTGTCGAACTTTGTTGCCATGATCGAAAGAAAAAAAAAAATTCCCAAATAGATCGACGCGGCTCTGATACCACTTGTTACGAAATTGGGAGAAAAACAAATAGCAACGGAAACAAAGAAAACTAAGAACAAACACACAATTTACGTGGAAACCCTTGACGGGAAAAACCACGGGCAGGGAGAAGCAAATCCAATATCGAAAGATTGATACAAAGGTGAGCCAAATTTCGAGATACCCTAAAAACCCCAATTACAGCCGAAAAACCCCAAAAGCATAAAAAATATATTTATATTGTACTGAAGAAACCCTAAAATTGTTTCTCCCGCACCCCCGTCGGGCTCAGTGGTGGGCTACGGTCTCGGGCCCCGAGACCTCCGCTTCCACCACAGAGCCCCAAATTTTTCTCCAAAATTAGTTTCACCAAATGGGTCGCACCGTGAGCTTTTCGGGTCGGGTCAACAAGAATTCGGGTCACTAACTCTAACATAGAATGATTCGAGATCTGTAAGTATAAAATGGCGAAAAGATAGTGTGATCTGCAATCTCCATTACAGAAGAATCCACATGCAGGTATTCCACTGCCGTAGAATGTTGCAGCGCGTGGGTATTCAATAGAAAGGATGATTTCTAATCTTTCTCCCCCCTCGAATACAACCGTAGAGGAAGCATCAGAGCCGCTGGTCCATAAGATAGAAGGACTTGCTGTCCCCAAAATTATTTGATTTCCAAATCATCATTCATACTTTAGGGATAAATTATTTTTCAAAACAAATACATTACAAGCTTCCTTATAATATCGTAAGGTAATAAGTTATAAAATTGATCTAGTCCTGCAAATGTTACACTACCGTTATACTAATATGCATGCTTTTTATTACACTTTCTTTCCAATAAAATTATTTACTCACGTTATTATCACAACGTGTGTGACCATTTATAAGTTAGCTTTTGTTTATAACATGATAATATAATATTTTTTTGACTGAGTCAAAACATTATTATTTTTTATTAATTAAGCTAGGTTTTGTTTATAACATGATAATATAATATTTTATTGACTGAGTCAACTCATTTAATTTTATCATACTTTTGAGGTTTATAAGGTTTGTCAATCCTCTAACCTTATTTAACCCGACCAGGTAGGTTTGATTAGATGAACAAAGATTGAAGGGTGTTCCTTTAGGTGTGATTCTGCGTGGATGATATGTATTGATCACAACTCTTTCATTAATTACAACTTTTGGCACAAATGGTATATTACATTGTTTCTATAACATTAGACAATTCAATTAACTACAAATTGAAGAGAGAGAGAAAAAAAACATAAAATTAAACATAATTTGAAAATTGTATTGGATTTAGGATTTTTTTTTTCAAAAGTTTTTTGTTATATGAAATATCTAACAAACATTAGAGATAATCAATAACACTAACAAACATGTGAGATAAGCAATATAATTAAATAAAAAAAAATCTAAAAATGTATCATCCCATCTTGAAAAATACTTGAAATTTTGAAACTTTGACTGAGTTTGACCAATTGAACTTTTGGTGGATCTCAAATTTGACTTTCTATATAGTCAATGTTTTGGTTTGACCTATATACCGTTGCGTAGAGCACGTCGATATGAGTTCATAAACTTATGACATTGCAAATTTTAAGTTACGAATAGAAAATAATGGATCTAAGAATTTTTAAACATTAGTATTATATCAATGTCCAAATCAGTTCTGAATTTTTGTTTATTAGTGATCTAGGACCCTGTATATACATGGGAACAATGCCTTCATCAAAACAATGGCAAACATATCCAAAAAGTCCCCAAAACCTTGCAGACTCGTGTAACCCATGGACCGACCCGTAATCCATTTCCTTCACAAACCGGATCACTGCCATTTGGCCATTTTTCCAAATGAATTGACCTACACGCACCTAACCACCGACAAGCCCACCTCTAAGCAACAAGCTAGCCAAATTTCCTATCAAACTACTAGTAGACGTGTCGGGATTGACCGTTTGAAGCCAGAGGCAGACACTTGGTGTTTTCTAGCCTGTTGGCCATTTTCCCCAATTTTTGGACCCTCTGAATCCATTCCCATGCATTGTTTATCAAAATTTCTCACAGTTTGAATGATTTATCAACTGAAATTTGATCAAGCTTTACGACTAGTTTTTCGTCCACCGATGACACTTTTGGATTGAGATGAGAACATCATTATATTCCTTACCTCTTAGGCTTTCCATTGATATAAAATTTGTGACATTTGATAATTTTTCCATTTTTGAGTCCATTAGTTAAATACTGGGTAAATTTGATTTATGTTTGGACAAGAATTGGTCAAATTAGATAAAATTGAAGTTGTATTAGTATAATTAGGTATTAATACGACTCATCAAAAGGTTCAATTGGAAAATTTTTCTTTGGATGAAAAATTTCAATTTTGGGTATTGGGTTCTAACGGGGTATAATTGGACCGCTAGTTACTCAATTATGCAAATTTATGGATGTATAAATTATTTTAAGATATTTGATACGCATCAATATCTTTTGTTTAATTGTTAGAGCTTAAGGAATATTTTATTATATTAAAGACGTTAATATTGAGCCTGTAGGTGACCCTACGAAGGAGTAGGAGTGAGCATTGGTGATATTTGTAAGTGGTCATATTTTTTAAAATAATTTTAGGCATCCTAGTACAATATATATGTGGTTTGAATATTTTATGTACATATCGTTTGAATTAAGTGATTATTTTATACATATATGAATATCTACTTTTACATATATGTATTATTATTTTATTTGAATTTTGATAAGATTTTAAATGGTTTCAAACTCTGATGAGTTCTTAGTGAATTTCTGGATTATAGTATTTAAATTTCATAGTATTTGAATTGAGATTTTAATTATTGTAGAAAATAATTAATTTTGAGAAAGCGGACTGAAAATTATATATTTTTCAGTATGTTTGAGTGTTTTATATTTTTAAGTTAAAGTGATATTTATTTCACTGTGGTATTTATGTTTTGGCTTAAAATGATAATTTGAAAATTTCAAAGTATTTAAATAAATAGTTGGATTTGAATATAAAATTATGCTTTATGGTATAATATTGTTTGGAAAAATATGATCTTACAAATATTGTTTTATAAATACTGTATTGTTTATTTTTAATTGGTGTGCCATATAGTACCATTGTTTGCTTGATATTATATTATAGCACAGGTTTTCCACGTTGCCTGTAGTACATTAAAGGTCATGAGGTTGGACTTATTCCATGGATCATTATTGCCACGACGCCTTTAGGGTGATAAGGGTTATGAGGTGGGTTTATCCCACATGTTTATTTTCTTTTGATGTCTAATGATGTTTCAAGACGCTGTGCACCACTTGACAGTTCTATGTATATCATATGGTATATTGTTTATATTTTTGATACATTGTTGATTTTTTGATATTCATGGCTTTACTACATTTTCATAATTATTTTGTGGAATTATATTTATAATATTTTCTGCTCAATATTTGTATCATAATTAATCCAATTTATAATATTTAAATGTTCATTGACTTTAGACTATTTAAGCATTGGTTTTACAATATTAATTTAGTGTCAAAATTTGGATTTTGTGAAATGATTTCAAATTGAGAATCTTTAATGAGAAGTCTTGCGAGAACGTTTTACAGAAATAAATTATTAGTTTTCTGATGTACTATGTCACTTACTAAGATATCTCTATCTGACGTTTTATTTGTTTTTAAATTCGTTCTCTAAGGTCTAGGCAATTAGGTGATAGTCACATTGCCTGTTGTTTCATGCTTTCAACAGCAGAAATAATATTTACTCTTCTTTATTATCTTTATTTTTTTAGACTTATTCACATCAGTTGTATTTTTAAGTTGTACAAATACTCTTATAATGCTCTGACTTAAATATTGGATACAGTAGTAACCCTATCATATAGGTATGACATATAGTATGTCAGGCTGTCAATATAGATTATAGTTGTGAATTTACATGCTGTTGTAGTTTTATCTTTGGATATTGTAGTATTATTTCATACGGGTATGTATAGTTTGTCCATAGTTTATGTGACATTCCATTAGGTATTCTCTAAGGATTACCCAACAAAACTTCACTAGGCCAGACTACCTAGCGGATCCTGAGAAGGTTTCCAAAACAGTTTCTATCAAAAAGTCAACAAGTTAGAGTGGACATCTTTAATACAAAATTATTTTATTGCGTTGACTATATATTCCTACCGAATTAATGATCAAAAAGTAACAACAAAGAAAAGAAGGAAATTCATCTCATACATCTTCATTTTTTCGCTAGGACTCAATTTTTACATCTACGTTTATGTAATTTGACATCACCCAACACAATTTCCACACATATATATTGTCAGGACCCACCTAATATTCTTTACTGAAGCCCTAGACGAGCCCCGACCGGGAAAATCCTGCTAGATTTTCCTACAAAAAATCTAACAGCATCTCCTTTAGGGGTTGGATATGTCCTAAAAGTTTCCTATACAGAAAACACACTCCAATATCATATCACCTTAGTCCTCTCACCTTACTATAAGAGATTTCCACCAGATATAGCACCTCAATAACAAAGTATAAGAATAGATATAGTAGAAATAATTTAATAAAATAGAAAATACTTTTCCAATTCATATCCATCCACACCACCCACTTATTACAATTATATGTTATTATAATGTTTCGTAAATATTGCAAATCAATGAATACAGGTAGAAGATAATAAAAACAATAATAGTAATAATGATAATAACAATAATAATAGTAACAATACAACCTATTAAAAGTTTGGGTAATCTGCCCGAATGCTACAACCTTACTCGTAGGGTAAAATACTTTTAAATCGAACAAATATGATAAGTTTACAGTTGACTCTAATGATGGTAATAATAATAGTAACAACAAATAATATTAATATTGATAATAACAATAACGATAATAGTGATGATGATAATAATAATTATAATAATAACACTAACAAATTCACAAGTAGTAATAGTAGTAGTAGTAATAATAATAATAATACCAATAATAATAATAATAATAATAATGATAATAATAATAATGATAATAATAATGATGATGATGATGATGATAAAAAATTATAATCATGAATAGATAAAATAAAATAAATCAAATAAAATTTATAAATTTATAAATATACTATGTAACTGACACACTCAAAGCAGAGCTATACCTGATGTACTATATAGCATGCTAATGTATGATCTCATGACATCAACCGTCACGAATACACTGCTACCAATATAGTCAAGGATGGTTTCCTATGGTGGCCATTCGACCCACTGGTTTCATAGGCAGTAGAAATATAAGACCAAGCTGTTCATGAGCCGAATTGTGTTGTTGCTCCCGTACGATATGATACACATTGAGAGGACATAATAATATATATATATATATATATAATATACGTGTACATAAAAAAGATATTTAATGCACCATACGATTTACCAGTGGTGCCAGACAGTATTCGACATTCTAAGCACTACTCTGATGGGGAGATTAAAGAGAAAAACTTGCAATTGGTCACCTTGGTATCCTAAAGGGTCGATTGCTAATAACTTGCCATAGCTAAATTGGTCGTCTTCAATCAAATGGAGGATGGTTGATATTCACTGTGCAAAATACTTATCAATTCTCAAGCCCATAGCTCCCACATGATGGTCATATATATATACACATTAATCCATAATAACCATAGGATGACTGATGCTTACTATGCAAAATACTTACCTACCCTCTTTCACCACAACTCATTAAGGACGACTATATATATTTATAACCTACACACTAAACCATAATATAATAACCAGCAATCTTGCGGCCAAGGGAATGGTTAATGCTAGCTGTGCAAAATACTTGTCAACTGTCAAGCTCATGACTCCCACAAGATGGCCATGCATATATGCACGCTAATCATGAATACAGTATAAAACACCAGTACAATAAGTGTATTTAAAACTATAAAAATTTACAATATCATAAATATCAAAATTTGGTAAAATACTACCGGGTTTGATATATTTTTGTTAAACCCATAAAATTCCAGATTTCTTTTATAGACAACCACATAAATTCAATAATTTTATAAAATTAGTTATTACTACAATAATTTTTTTAAAATCATAAATATAAATTTTATGTAAAAAATATTTATATCACATAAGTTCTACACAATAAAATTAAATAACAATTTTTCTTAAATTTTAAAGCATACACAATATTTTTTCAAAATTTTCAATAGCGTAAAACATACACACTATTTTTTCAAAATTTTCACACACACACACACACACACACACACACACACACACACACACACACACACACACACACACACACAGAGTCATATATATAAAAACACAATCTTTTTAGCAAGTATATACATGCTCATATGCATATTTATAAATATATATATACATATATAAATAAATATTCTAATACACTTATATATACATATGTAATCACATATGTTCACACATACATATATATATATATATATATTCATACACTCAAATATATATATATATATAAATAAATATTCAAATACAGTTATATATACATATGTAATCAGTGTTCACACACACACACACACACACATATATATATATATATATATATTCACATGCCAAAGGAGTATCCATGTCAGGACTCGTCCAGAATTCCTTTCCCGGAACCCTAGACAAGCCCTGATCCCAGGGAAATACCACCTAACCTTCCAATGGAAAATCCGGCAGCACCTTCCCTAAGGGTAGGACTAACCAAAAATTACCTGCACTGAAAACACACTTCAAAAATTCATCCCTTATTCCTCCCACGTTACAACAATTTGTTTCCACAAATTTACAGGACTTCAAATAATAACAGCAGCAACCCAGTGTATAAATGATAACTACATGTCCAATACAGTATACAGAGCATTATACAACAAATGTGGAATTTATACAATGACAGATAAGAAGCAATACAAGATAGAGAGGAAAAAGGGAAGAAATACTTCTTGGACTTCGGCAACGAACTGAGACGTCGGGCTTGCCCCGGACAATCAACGTCTCCAACCTGGACCTAGGGGAACGGAATTTAAGAGTGTAAGATGCTAAACATCTCAGTGAGTGACCCTATCTACTGTACACCTTTAATATTAATAGTATACCAAATAAAGGGATTTAATAAATCAATACCGAACAAATAAATAAATAAATAAATAAACATTTGAAGTAACAATTTCTCTCAAAACCCTCACTATTCACTCCGATGGAAATGTTCCCCTTTTAAAACATTTTCGCAAAACCCGATATTCGTACTTCCCGAAAACCAAGGGACCAAATAATTTAATAAACAACAAATAAATAATTAAATACCCCAAATATAAATAAACTACAATAAATTATAATAAATAATTTTGTACTCTTTGGGTTTGAAACTTTATTTGAAAATTACACCTGATGCACCACACCATATACCAGTGATGCCCTCCGATACCCAGCATCCCGAGCACCGACTGGCGGGGAGATTAAAGAGAGAAACTTGCAAACGGCACTTCGGCGTCGCGACAGTACCGCTGCTGAAACCATCATCCCAGCCAAGGAGGGGGGCGGCTGTGGCTAATAACAAACTTGCCTGCCCACGGGTCAATGGCAACTCACGGGTGAAATAATAATATTTGCGCGCTGAACCACATATACATATACCAGAACACCAATACTGTGTGGATGCGTCTAAAATAATTATTAAACCAACCGTACCGTTTTCCAAAATTACCGTGGGAAATATATCAAAATTTCACACTTACCATCCCACATATTTCCTTTTCACAATCCGGTACGAAAACATCGATAACAAATAAAACCATACCTTTTCTCGTAATACGAGATTCAATAATTGAAATACCACGGGCATAATTTATAAAATTAAACCACCAACTTAAACAAATATTTTCATAAAATATTTAACCCAATTATGCCTGAAAAATAATATAAAATCCAAACACTACGAATTACTGAAAATACTCGCTCATGTGTAATAAATACCATTTAACCACAATAATAAAAATCGGGGATTTCTTGATAACCCAAAAATTCCATTTAACACCAATGGGTAAATATATATTTAAAATAATATTTTTTCCAATTGTATTTAAAATACGCCACATGAGCACAAATTACAGATATCAATTTAACACCATATAAATACAATCAATTACCCCAAAAATATTTATTAAAGGTGGGTCACTCACCTGGAGCACGCAATAATCCTAAAATCCACCATGGGATCAATTCCATGACTCACCCGTGCTCTTAGAACAAAATTCACACACAGTCAAATAAATTAATATTTTATTCGGGTAAATAATACCCGGTACCCGGGGGGTCAAACACAAACGTTATCCAAAATAGTCGAATAATATACCGAATCGAAGCTTGAGCGACGAGGATTACAAATCCGATCTCCATCGACCCCAATTCCGTCGGAGGTGGCCGGAATTTGGCCGGAAAGCTTTGGCCGGTTTTCAATTCCTCGTATCTCGCAAACCGCTTCGAATTTTTGAGATTGGAGGCCATATTTGGACTCAGAGGGGTCAAAAATGGTGGGATGGAGGTATGGGTAGGGCTATGTTGGTCGGAAACGGCAAGAATCGCCGGAAAATCTCAAGTCGCCGCCGCGGACTTCACCGGCCCGATCTGGGCGCGTCCGGCGGCGACTGGCCGAGAGATTTGGTGGCTGAGATCGCGAGGAGATGGGCTACACCGGTGGCCGGCGCATGTGGCTTTCTGGCAACTAAAATCCGGCCAACCGGTCGGTCAAACAGAGAGAGGGAGAGAGTCAAAGGAGAGAGAGAGAGAGATAGAGAAGTCTGCGTTTTTGTTTTGTCTCTGTCGGGCTCGGGGAAGAAGAAGGGAAGAAAAGGAAAGGAAAGGAGAAGGAGGTGTTTTCCCACGTGGGGAAAAGAAAAGAAAAAGAAAAAGAAAAAGAAAAAAGAAAAGAAAAGGGAAAATAAAAAAGAAATAAGTTAAAATTAATTAAAGAATATTAATAATAATATTATTATTTAAAATAATAATAAAATAATATGATATTACACATGGTTGACATGTGGCTTCTCAACATGGTGACACATGGTCACTTTCATTAAGTCACACGTGGCACATCGTTACAAGTTTAAAAATAATATTAAAATAATACAGTATTTGAAAAACTCTACAGGTCCATAACTTCCAAACCACATGTCCAAATTGGACGTACCGCTAGTCTACGGACTCGTATTGACGAGCACTTCACAACCATGTGTGAGTCAAAGCTCAACCTTGCATGAATAAAAAGTCAACTCCGGCACCCCTTGGACAGTTTGGACCTCAACTTGTTTTGCTCATAACTTTTAAACTGTAGCTCCGTTTTCAACGTGCTACTAGTCTACGAACTCGTGCGAACGTGTACTTCGTAACGGTACCTCAGTCAACCTAGAATTCCAACCGGGTCAAAAAATCAACTTTTGACCCCTTGGTCAACGGTCAACAGTCAACCTCGGTCAACGTGCAAAAATTCTGACATGGTTCAGGACGGGGTGTTACAATCCATATATATTTATATATATATGTAATCATATATGTTCACACACACACACACACATATATATATATATATATATATATTCATACACTCAAATATATATATATATATAAATATAAATAAATATTCAAATACACTTATATATACATATGTAATCACATATGTTCACACAAATATATATATATATATATTCATACACTCAAATATATATATATATATATATATATATATGCATCTATACACATGCCAAAGGAGTATCCACATATATATATATATATATATATATATAAGAATATACATTTGCAACACACATGCACATATCTATACATGAACAAATACATATATACACAAGTGTCACATTAAATACAAAGTTTATCCAAAAATGACAACTTTTCAAATACACCATCATAATTCACAAACAATGTACCAATGGAAAGCTAAAGAGATCACGAGGAACATGCTACTGACATTAGTTGGGTTCAACACTGTCGGTGGTGAGCCGTAAATTGATCGGGAAAGCTTGGTCAAATTTCAACTCGTCATATCTCCAAAATGGGAGGGATTTCAGTTGAATGGAGTTTAGAGTCAAGCTCAAAAGGTCCAAAAATAGTGGAATGGAGGATTAATTTAAACAAGAGTTGGCCGGATAGTTGGAAAGCTAGCTTCACCATTGCCAACAATCAATGCCCTATCTAGACACGTCCAGTGTTGGCTCATCATGATTTTTTGGCTGTCGACCAGAATCCTCACAGCTCTACCCTCGTCCGACGTGTGCAGTGCACTATCAATCGGAAAGTCAAGAATCCGATGAGGCTTAGAAAGAGATAGAGGGAGGGAGGGGGAGAGAAAGAGAGAGAGAGAGAGAGAGAGAGAGAGAGAGAGAGAGAGGGAGGAAAAAAGAAACGAGAAAGAAAAAATAATTTTTTATTCAAGGGACATGTGGTCATCTTTGATCGTGACACATGGCGTCTCTCTGAGCATGACATATAGCACCTTCCAATTGGTGACACATGGCACAAATCAGAAACTCTTTTAACTATTCCACTACTTTACAAACTCGTAACTTTTCAACTGTAGGTCCAAATTAAATGTGCTGCTAGTCTACGTGCTCCTATCGTCGAGCACTATCACGTGATATATGAGTCAACATCAAAATCATATAGATAAAAAGTCAACTATGGGTTCACCAATCAATCTAGTTCGCATTTTATTTTGATCATAACTTTCTAACTTTAACTCCAATTTTGGTGTACTACTAGTCGATGAGCTCATGTCAACAAGTATTTTACCATGGTACTTTGTTCAATGAAAAAATCCTCTTGTATTAAAAAGTCAATTATAGAAACCACTTGGTCAAAAATTTAAATTCGAGGCATTTTCTTGGATTGGAGTGTTACATATACTACCTACACCACATACTCCAATGAGCACCATCCACCATGAAATTTCCTCTATTTTTAGAATTAACATGTTTTAGCCTCTTTGGTTTCGACAAGTTTCAATGAAAGCTCTCGTAAAAACCTTTATATTGATGTGGCATGTAAGTTAACTCTTAACATCAAACCATTTTATCAAAAATATTCTTGAGAAAGGAATAGCATATACAAATGTTTCAATCGAGATGCTCAGATTTTCAATTGCTACCATTAGTATTAATTGGTCCTATATTTCGTCAAACACATCAATTTGGTACGTACTCATACTTTTCCTATGAATCCAACAAAAAATGATTTTGTTTTTGTTTTTTTTTTTGTTTTTTTTTTGTTTTTTTTGTTTTATTGCATTTAAAAATGCATAATTGTCATCAAAATTAATAATAATTTCAATAATGGATAAATAATTGACCACCAGAATAGAACTGGGTGTAAAATGATATAGTAATTTTCTAGAATATTACTTACAGAAAACCAATTCATTGAAATTAATTAGTAACAAGACCTTAAGACTCCACCTGACCAATGACATTAAAGCTACAGTCCCTGTCTTAAATTCCAATAATGTTCATGGGTCAAGGAGTAAGGACCACATAAAGATGAGTTTTGCACAAAAGTCTTGTAAGTATGAAATAGTTTTCCCAAATGATCAATTATATATTATGCAGTGAATTTGTAAGATATAATTCTTGTAGCCTTTGTGTCTTTTTTTTGCACGGTCAATATTGATAAAAAAATCTATGATCTCCAATTCTCCAACATTAATTGTTGTGGCTTTACATTAAAGATCCAAGTCATGTCCTCAAAACGGTTTACCCTTCAAAACGATTATTATATATAAATAGAGTTTATCAAATATCAATTATCTGCAATCTCTCCAGTACCCTATAATTAACGTATTTTCTTCGGCTAATTATCAATTCTTAATACTTAATAGTGTATGTCAATGAACAAATTATGAATCTTGAATGTGGCGGGTCCATATAGTAATAATAGTGAATGAAGCAATGTCAGTAGTAAATGTTTTCTAACGAAATGATAGTCTGGTAAATTAGACAGTTTACCATGGAGTAGGATATACTGCTTGCTCATCTAAATACGTAGTTTCCAGCAAAAATTTTATTATTTACTTTTGAATAGTCTGGTAAATTTATTTTGATTAATGTATAGATAAAAGATGGGCAGAAGATTTTCATTGTCCCGTAAATTAGTATTTCTTTAAAAAAAAAAAAATTATATATTGAGCTAGGACATTTGATTGTCCTTTTTTTTAAAAAAATAATAATAAAATTAGAGAAGAAAAATAGAGAAAATTATGAATATTCGTTTGTTTGAGTAGAGATCATTACGAATATGAGTAAAGAAACAGAGTAGAACCGAAAAACAGAGAAGTAAGATTAAAAGGAAAAACCAGAGAGATGGGTTCGAACCTTTAATTTGACCTTGCGGACATTTTCTTTGCCTAGAAGATCCATCTGTGCAGTAGCAAGTTGTTTCGTTGTAACCCCGGTCAAAACCACAAGCCCCGCCGGATTTGGTGCAGTTGCTACAAAACTCAATATCCTCATCCTTCACTTTATATTTCACTTAAATCCTTCTCTCAGCGCCTGCTCAATTGCCAGAAAGTCACCGATATCAATTAAATAATTTTTACGAACCCAACTTTGAGGCTCGAATTGCATCCCTTGAGCGCTTGAGCTTGAGATTCAACTTGTACAAATCATTCTTAAAAGCAGACTGACTGGGGCAAGTGAAAAGCCCGAGGATGGTTTCAGGAGCAGCAGGAGGAGGACAATCATAGTGTAGTGTAATCTCTGCCGACTCTGGAGCATATTCAAATTTCTCTAAATCAAAGGTAGTGTTGAATAGCCATTGCCTTGGATCATATCCAAATTTCTCTAAATAAAAGGTAATGTTGTTTCGCAATTTTTCCAAACACAATCCGTCCAGTAAATCAACTCTTACGATGTGGAGAATCTGGGTGTTTTTGTCTATGTCTAACACATCGTATACGACACCCTGAATATCAATTGAAGTTTGATTTTCGTTGCAGTCGAGATACAGATGAGGATAACCACAAGCTCTAGTCCTATCATCTCCACTGAAAGGGTATTCAACGCCCATGATATTCCCACAATTGTATTGCTTGAGGCAGCTCTCGAACATATCCAAGTACGAAGATGAAACTAACAGCAACCAAGAAAATGGAAGAAGAAGAAGAAGAAATGAAGACGATAAGAAAAGCCTGAAATTCATTTCCAGTAGTAGAGGGTTTTAGTTGGAGATTGGAGAAGATAGAAATCTTATTAGATAGAAATATAAACCACTGGAGAACATTAATTGCTCAAATGAAAGTGATATAGCTAATGTGATATAGAAAAGCAAAAACAAGAAGAAAATCAAAGGAATAAAGAAAACAGCAAGGAAACTTGTTCAGTAAGAAAAACCTGGAGAAAACACGAGAGAAAAGAAAGAGAGATAAAATCAGTGAAATTTTCCTGGAATATTTTTCTTGTATTTCATTCATTGATCAAAGAACTTATATACAAGTGTAAAACTACGCACTAGTAACTTCAATAACTAAAACAGCACAGCTAACTACTCAACTGACTCATACTAACTCTTTTACAACAGAAAAACCACCTCAGCACTTAGTTACAACTAACAGCTTGTACACCTCATGCGCCTACATGGCAGATCCTACAATATAATGAAAGAAAAGAAGAAAATAACTGGAATATGACGCAAGTTATTATTGCACACATTGAATCATTAATCAATCTACATCCAATATTAATTTTGGTTCTTTGAATATTCTCAATGTATATCAAATATTAATCAGATCACAACATGATGAAATTTTTTTTTTCCTGCTCACATATCACAAAATAATGTATGATATCGTAATTTTCTGAAAAATTACTTTCACAAAACAAATTCATTGAAATTAATTAGTAACAAGACCTTAACCTATGTTTGGTATGGTGGCAAAATAAAAAGAGTAAAAAAAACAAAAAAGGGAAAAGTGGATGGTGAGAAAATGTTGAGGTTGTTTCGTTAGGAGGAAAAGAGGATGGAAAACTTTTTATCCTAAACTAATCCCTTCTAAATTCGAAAAAAAATTAGAAGGAAATTTCCCTTCCTCTTTTCTATCCTCTTTATACCCATACATTGTCATTTTCATAATTTTTTTCTTTATTTCTATCTTCTCTATTTTTTTTCTTTTTCTTTTTGTTTCACCGATATGCTTTTTTTTTTCCCCTTAAATTTTGTTTTATATTTTTACGTGTACTCATAAAATCTTTTTTTTTTTTTTTAACATTTTCCAAAATTTTAAGCCAGTTTTTTCCCCTTCATATATATCAATCATATTTCCTTCATTTTCCTTATTCATTTTCAATTTTTAGCAAATCTTAAAAAAAAAATTTTAAAAAATTTAAGGGATAAATATCAACCACTTTCAATTTTCCATCCATTTCCTTCTTTCATTCTTTCTATTTTCCATCTCTCCTATCAAACGGAGACTTAAAACACCAATTAAATGATGAAAGAAAGCTATAGTCCCTGCTGAAAATTCCATTAATGCTCATGACCAAGCTAGAATAATTTCAAAGGGGAAAAAATGACAAAAATCTTTTTTTATCAGGCTTTACAATTAAAAGGCTACATTCCAAAAGAATAAATAAATAAATATAATCATGAATACTTTCCGTGACCATAAGCAAATCGTCCTTTCAGTGACCATAAGCAAATCATCAATAATGAATTAATGGGGTGTTTGGATAGTGGTAAAATTAGTGGGAATCTAAAATTTCCTAGGAAAGTGAAATTTTCTCTTGTTTTGATAATTTTTAAGAAAAGAAACTTGTGGATCCCAATGGAAAATAAATATTGTAACGTGGAAAACTGACAGGGAAAATGACTTCTACTAAAGAAGTGTCATTCTCAAATTTCTTGAGAAACTGATATTACGTATATTTTTAAATATAATTTTATCCTTTAATTTTAATATATAAATTTATTTAATTATTTATAAGTCCTATTTTCCTTTATAATTAACCAAACACTGTAAAAAGAATTCCAAAAAAATTCATTTTTAGGAAACTAAATCCCAAAAAACTGATTCCCAAGAATCAGTTTCTTTCAATACTTTTCCTTTTACCAAACACCCCATAAAAACCGGCAACAAACAGGGGCGGGATGAGAGATTGATCAAGAAGAGAGAAAGCGAGATCAATTTTTGTGAGAAAGTGAAAAAAGAAGATTGAGCTAGTGATCAAGGGTATTTTTAAGCAACATAATTCTATGAAGTTGATGTGGTACATAATAATGAATATGTAAATTATAATGATCCAAGTCCATTTTGTTACATTCCTCTTGTAGAAAACCAATTTTAATCGAAACTAATTAGTAACAAGACCTTGAAACTCCGCCAGACCAATGAAATTAAAAGCTATATAGTCCCTGCTCCAAATTCTATTAATGTTAGTCAAAGAGCAAAGGCCAGTTTTCCACGAAAGACTTGTTAGTATGAAACGGATTTTCCCAAATGATCAATTATATGAGCCCCACATGCAATGACTTTTCTTTCGTTTTTTTTTTTTTTTTTTGAAAGAAAAAGGAATGAATATATTAATGAGAATAGATAGTTACATCTTTGCACAAACATTGTTGGAGCCACTTTGGCCACACCTCAAGCCAACCAGAAAAGTTAACAATATCAAGAGAATTCGTAGCTAGACTTAATGACTTTATTAGATAAAATTATAGTAGCATTTGTTTTCTTCTTTCTAGATGAGGAAACCAAATTATACGTTCCACAGTCAATATTGAAAACAAAATCCGTATCTCCAATTTTCCAACATTAATTGTTGGGGATTTACTAAGGTCTCTTCTTGAAGTATAAAGATATATTCATAAAACTTGCAAAAAAAATTTCTTTTAAAAAAAATGTAGGTACTGTAATTTTCTTTTGTGTATTTTTCCCAACAATTAAAAATATATATATATATATATATATTATTTTTAATTGTAACTGCATACTTTTCAATGTTCTGAGGTTCACGTTTCGCCTCAAAGAGTACTAAAATGTCTTCAAGTACAGTTTCCTGTCTCAAAACGTATGTTACCGGCGTTTACAACCAGAACATACGAGAAAAAAAAAAAAAAATTTTTTTAAAAATTGTAATGGACTCCAAGTCTCCAACCAATGAAATCACTTTCGTTGAAATTTTCAAGCGTCATTATTAAGTTTTAGATTTTCACTTATAATGTGTTAATAATAAAATTATATCTATATGGATTGACAAAGACAACTCAATTTTTACAAATTCAATCATTAAATCTTCTTATATATAAACATATATATACGGAACTGCTATATATATATATATATATATACACGCCTGACCGAAGTGTTAATTTTCTTTTATTAAATTTTAGAAATGCTTTTTATGACCAAATATATATATATATATATACACATGTAGAAATGCTATAAATTTTATGATACAAGTGTGCAGTACATACATACATATGTTTAACAAATTGACGTGAGCTGGGCTTAGTTAAGATGATTATAAAAATCATACTGAATTTTCTCTAATTTATTTATTTACGTATCTTTTCTTTCTTTTTTTTTTTTTTTTTGGATTCTCTACAACAATTTGTTTTAGTAGCCATCCAACTCCTTTTGATTATTTACAATAATTTGTTTTAGTAGTCATCCAACTCCCACTTACCGCAAACCTTGGTCCACGACTTCATGTATCGTACTCACAGGTCACACCCACTGGCCCACAGACACCATTAGGTTTTTTTTTTTTTTTTTTTAATGAAAAAATACCATGAGTTGATACTAGGTACGGAGCATGGGCACAAAATTTTTCTAGGTCCATGTGTTGGTGAATTGGTATGTATCTCTGCTTGCATGAAAATCAGACACATTTTCGTTTAACAACATTTGAAACAAAATATTATTCACTTTTATTTAACCACATTATTTAACCACTAGAGAACCATGACCAAGCCAGAATAATTTCAAAGGGAAAAAAAATGACAAGCATCATTTTTTTTTATCAGCCCTCACAAATCACAATTAAAAGGTTACAATATTCAAAAGTAAATAAATAAATAAATAAATAATCATCAATGGTTTCAGTGACCGTAAGCAAATCATCAAGAATGAACTAAGAACCTGAAAGAAACAGGGGATGGAATGAAAATGATCAAGAAGGCAGAAATCGAGATCAATTTTTGAGAGAAAGTGAAAACGAAGATTGAGCTAGTGATCAAGAGCATTTTAAGCAACATAATTCTATAAAGTTGGTATATGTTTCATAACAATGAATATGTACAAATGACATTTACGCTTAAGCGTGAAAGAAAAGCAAGCAGAGGATCCAAGTCTATTTTGATATGGTCCACCCGTAGAAAACCAATTAATTGAAATTAGTTAGTAACAGGACCTTGAAACTCCACCTGACCAATGAAATTAAAAGCTATATGATCCCTGATCTAAATTCTATTAACGTTGGTGAAGGAGTAAGGACCTCATAAAGTTGAATTTTGCATAAAAGTCTTTGAGGTATGAAATGGTTTTCCCAAATGATCAATTATACCAGCCCCACATGCAATGGCTTTATTAGATAAAATTCTTCTGGCACTTTTTTTTTCTTTCCCCTAAATGAGGAAACCAAATTCTACGTTCCACGATCAATATTAATCGCAAAGTCTCTATCTCAAATTTTCCAACATTAATTATTAGGTGTTTACCTTAAAATTCCATGTCTATGTCTACAACACGGTTTATAGGCTCCCCAAATAAAGCCACTTTTTTAACTCTCAACCTTTACGAGAGTCAAGAGCAAAGCACTAAGTTTGCTCGGATTGAAAAATATTGTTTTGGAAATTCCTGACTTTTCTGTATAATTCTTTTTTTTTTTTTAAGTAAAATATTTTAATTGGAGACAGCAAAACGGAAAATGACAAATTGAAGAAATTTTTTTAAGTCATTGGACGTGTTGGAACATTGAGATTTTTTGGGATTATAGAAGAGAACTTTTAAGTCATTGGAATTTTTAAGTCATTAGAAGTGTTGGAACATTGGGATTTGTTGGGATTATAGAAAAAAAAACTTTTTAAGTCATCGGAAGTGTTGGAACATTGAGATTTTTAGGGACTATAGGAAATATGAAGCAAATTCTCCTTAACATCGAGATTTTGTTGGATCATAGGATACATGAAGCAAATTCCACTCGTAGCTAAAGGTTGACCAATAAAAGGAATAAGTGAGATTGGAAGGAATCCAACAGTTCCCTGGAGAGTAGAAATTAGTATGATAAGATTATTCTTCTTTCCCAGTTATTTTTTTTCTTAGACACAATAATCAAACTTGGATTCTCATAGTTTTTAAAGCCTTTTAAATACATTTTAGGACTCCCATATTTAACCAATGTGGAACTTTGTTCACACCTTCCAATAACCACCCATCTATATATGCACCATCAAGTCTCCTCTATTTTTTATTTATTACTTTAATTTAATATGGTTTAGTGTCACATGACTAATTTAATTTGCCCGATTTCAATTGAAATCCTCGAAATAATTTTCTTTCAATCCTCAAATTTTCAATTAGTAGCAATAATAATTGACCCCATTTTCATCAAACAATTATGTTGATACAGCTAATAACTCATACTAAAAAACTATGGATTAGGTCATTTTGATGAACAAGATGATGAATATATGGAGTTTTGCACATAAAAATACAAAATGTTCTTCATCTTTTAAATAGAAGAATATATAATTACACATGTCTAGAAATAAATAAATGACATGACAGAATCGAGTTCAAATGATTGCTATGTTTATACAGAGAACATGATATATATAAATTACAAGAATTTGTTCTAAGGGTCTAAAAAAGGATTTCTAATAGCCGAGAAAAGTTAATTACCTTAATATCCACATTACAGCAGAGTACTTTCGTAAAAATCTCTCTCAATACCTCTCATTCTATTTGTTTGAAAAGTTTCCCATTTAAAAATTATTTCGCAAATCCAAAACCTGTATTCCAATTTAATCTCATAAATATTGATGCTCAAGGGAATAATGACAGGACCCACCCCGGGAACCCTCCCAGGACCCCTCAGGTGGTTCCGCCTAGTGAAGTCCCATTGGACAATCCCTAGAGAATATCCAATAAAACCTCACCTTAAAATGTGGACAACAAACACAAGTGACAACAATAATAACTCAATATATATATATATAAATCCACAACAGCGCAAAGTTCACAACCGCCTACTGTATTACAGGCAATAACTACACACATCAGTACCATGGTCTCTATTAAGTCCCATATTTAAAGTCAGAGTATTCTAAGAGTGTCAACAAAATCTAGGAGTACAAATAAGTTTAGAAGATAACAATAGATAAAGGAAAGATAAATACGACTGGTGTTGTGGAAGGAACAAAGTGATAAGCTGTGCACAAGGTAGACTGCTACTAGCTGCATGGGACTAGGGGAACAAATTTAGAACAATAAAACATGAGATAAAGAAATCTCAGTGAGTGGCATAGTATAATAGAAAAATAATAATTTATTTCCGAATAATCTTTCTCTCAATACCTCTCATTCCACTCGTTTGAAAAGTTCCTCATTTAAAAATCATTTCACAAAACCCAAACTTGTATTCTAATTTAATATCATGAAAAGGATGCTAAAAAAATATAAAATAAACGATCAATACATTATTATAAATGCCTTAATCAACATGTAAATTTTGAGCATAAAATCTTGTAAACACAGTTCCACAAGATAAGTATGAAAATATAGAAATAACCATAATATTTGCAAATCATCAATATCGTTAAACGTATACAATGTGACATACGATGTACCAATCTGTAAACCGTGGGATACACTCACCTCACAACCCTCAATATATGAAAGGTGTCGTGGAAATAACAATTAACCGTCGAGACGTACCCAATCTCATGGTCCGTCGCAATAATAAAACGTTCGATGATACCAATCTCATGGCACCGTGGTAATAATAATAAACCGTCGGATAAACATGACCTCACGGTCTATGGCAATAATAAACCGTTGGATGAAACCAACCTCATGGCACCGTGGCAATACTAAACCGTCGGTTAAACCCGACCTCACAGTCTGTGACAATAATAAACTGTTGGGTGAAACTAACCTTACGGTACCATGGCAAACCTAGTGCGCTGTAATATAATAATGAATCAGAACTCTGGTACTATATGGTACATCAAATAAAAATAACCGATACAGTATCTTTAAAATCATATATACTTTTCCAACAACACTGTATCATAATAATACTTTACTATTTAAATTCCACCGTTTATTTAAATATTTCAAAATTTTCAAATTATCATTTCATGTGAAAACCAGAAATATCATAGTGAAATATATATTCACCATAAATCGACTTTAAGCACTTAAAAACTTACAAATATTTGAACTTGCTTAAAATAATATAAATTCTCAATCTGTTTCTCAAATCAATTATTTTCCAGAATAATTTAAAATCTCAATTCAAATACCAGGATATTAAATTAACATAATTCACAAGTTCACTACGAACTCATCAAAATTAAAAAAAAAAATCAATAAGAACCTTATTAGAATCCACATAAAATGATAACTTATATAAGTGAAAACAGATATTATATATGCATAAAACAATCCTTTCAATCAGTTTGTATATACGTAAAATATCCAACCACACATATATATTATTTTATATACCCAAAACATTTTAAAAAATAATAACCATTGACTGTATTGTAGATGGTCCCGCCTGCTCCTTTACAAGATCGCCTCCAAGCTCAACTCAAGTGCCTGTAATATAATAACATAATTCGCAGGCTCCAAATAACTAAACCAAAGACACTTGTATGACCCAAATGTCTTAATATAATTTATGGTACAATAACTATATAAATTGGATATTGAACAGTCCAATTATACTATATACCCTTAAGACCCGGTATCCAAAATTGAGGATTTTCATCCGAAGCCTAATCTCTCAAAATTGAACGTCCTAATGGGTCTTAATAATATCCAATTTCACTAATCCAACTCCAATTTCAACCAATTTGACCAATATTGTCCAAACACAATCCCAATTTATCCGAAAATTAACTAATTAACCCAAAAATGGAAAAATTACCAAACGATCTCCAAAATTCACAAACTTTATATCAACGGAAAGCCCAAGAGACAAGGAACCCATCAGTATGCTCACCTCAATCCAAAAGTTCCTTCGGTGGTCGAAAAACTCGATTGACACTTCGGCTGAACTTCCCCTTGTTGGATCTCTCAAATGGTTAGGAATTTGGGCAAAATAACCATGGAAATGAGCTCAGAGGGTCCAAAAATGGTAGGTAAGGCCTATGGGTTAGCTTGAAATGGTTGAAAAATGGGAAAAACAGGCGACCCACCTTGTCGGCCCCCGTCGCCTTTGTCGGCCAGATCCCGGTGCATCCAGCTGCTGTTCACAGTGAAATTTCACAGCCAAGCTCACCTTGATATGGTCTTTCTCCCTAGCTAGCACGTGTACAAAGTTGGTGGCTCGAATAGGTAAAAAATACAGTAATTTGGTTCGATGATAAACGGGTGGAAACGATCCAGTTCGGATCCACGGGTCTGGGGGAAGAATTTCTCAGGTTTTGGAGATGAAATGGGTATCTTGGGTTTTGTTTCCTATTTGGCACACTTACCTAGGCTTATATAGAGCCTTGGGTCACTAATAGACAAAAACTGGAAACTGGTTTGGACACTGATATAAAACTTATGCTTAAAACTTTTCAGAACCATAACTTTTTATCCGTAACTCAGAATTTGGCGTGCCGCCAGTCTAGAACTCGTATCAACGAGATCTACAACATGGTACCTAAGTCAATCAAAAAATATTGACTATTGAAAAAAGTCAACTCGGACCCATATATTGTTCACTTGGTCAAACTTGTTAAAATATGTCTACTTGTGGTACCGAGTGTTAAAATAAGATAAATGATCAATATAATATTATAAAATACCTTAATCAAGATATAAATATTGAGCATAATGTCTTATAAGCATATTTCCATGAAATAAATATGAAAGTGCAGAAATAACCATAATATTTAAAAACCAACAATATATTCAACCATATACAATGTACCATTCTATGTACCAAACTATAAATCGTCGGATACATCCACCTCAAGACCCATAATATCTAATAGGTATCGTGGATATAGTAAATCGTCGGGACGTACCCAACCTCATGGTCCATGGCAATAAATATCCTGTGGGCTAAACCGAACCTCACGATATCGTGGTAATAATAACATATGGGATAAACCTAACTTTACGGTCCGTGGCAATAATATCTTATGTGCTGAACCCAACCTTATGGTACCGTGACAATAATAACATGTGGGATAAACCCAACCTCACGGTTTATGGCAATAATAACCTATGGATGGGTCCGTGACGATAATAACCTGTGGGATAAACCTAACATCACCGTATTGCAAATGCTCACTCCTGGTCTCGTGCAGGACTGTCTTCAGACTTAACATGAGTGTTTGTATTATAATAAAAATATTTTTTAAGCTCCAATAACTAAACTAAAGACTTTTGTATGACCCAAAAGTCGTAAAATAATTTATGATACTATAAAATTACATCAATTGGACACTGAACGATCCAATTATACAGCGTACCCTTAGGACCCGATACCCAAAATTGGAGATTTTTACTCGAAGCCTAATCTTTCAAAATTGAACCTCCTAATGGGACTTAATAATTTCCAATTTCACTAATCCAAATCCAATTTAAATCAATTTGGCCAATTTTATCCAAACACAGTCTGAATTTATCCGCTAATTAACTAATTGATCCAAAAATGGAAAAATTATCAAACGACCTCTAAAATTCATAAAATTTATATTGACAGAAAACCCAAGAGACAAAGAACCCATCAGTATGCTCACCTTGGTCCAAAGGTTTCTCCGATGGCCGAAAAACTCGATTGAAGCTTTGGCTGAACTTCCTGTTGTCATATCTCTCAAATGGTGAGGAATCTGGGCAACATAACCATGGAAATGAGTTCAGAGGGTCCAAAAATAGTGGGAAACGTCTATGGGTTGGCCTGAAACGGTCCAAAAACATGAAAATCTGGCAACCCACCTCGCCAGCCTCAGCCACCTTCTCCTGCCATGTCCGAGCACGTCCAGCCACCGTTCACGGTGAAATTTCACAGCCAAGCTTGCCTCGACTTGGTCTTCCTCCGTAGCTAGTGCGTGTAACATCTTGAAGGTCGGAATGGGAAAAAACAGTGGTGACCATGTTCACAGTTAAATGGGTCGAAATGACCCAGTTTGGACCCACGGGTCTGGGGAGAATTTATCGGGTTTTGAGGATAAAATGGTATTTTGGAAATTGGTTTCCTATTTGGCATGCTTATCAAGGTTTATATAGAGCCTTGGGTCACTAACAGACAAAAACTGGGACTGGTTTGGATACTGATATAAAACTTAATATTAAAACTTCTTAGAACCATAACTTTTTATCCGCAACTCAAACTTTGGCGTGCCGCTAGTCTTTGAACTTGTATCGATGAGATCTACACAATTGTACCTCAGTCAAACAAAAAATATTGACCATTAAAAAAATCAACTTGAACCCACATATTGTTCAATTGTTCAAACTTGGTCAAACTTGTGTATTTTGGTACGGATTGTTACAATCAAGTAGTGATACTTTGATATACATGAGTATTTCAAGTGTTTCAGATCCACTTCTTCCCACCACTTCAAGTATTTCAGACTCTTCATTATTCTTGTCAATGGATTTTGATAACCCCAAAAAAAACAGAATATTTTAGATCCACCACCCAAGCCACACTTATTAATTTCAGGACCTAACATCAATAATCAATTCTCCTTTTGTTAAAAAATAAATAAATAAATTAGAAAAATCTTTTAACATGCGTGAACATAAGGACTTATTGAGCTTTTAGGCTACGCTAGCTCAATTTTTACAAATTCAATCATTAAATCTTCTTATATATATATATAGTGCGTCTAGAGTTTGGTCCAACCGCACCCCTTCCATCCGGACTAAAAACATGCTCTAATTCACAGCCGTTGGATTTTATGACTTTGAACGGATGGCTGAGATTGCAGGCATCACTCACATGTGAAAACTTTGCCCAAATATCCCCTTTTGCGTCCGATCTCCCCTTCTAGCTCTCTGGTTCCTTCTTTATTGAAAACTTTGCCCAAATCTCCCCTTTTGCGCTCAATATCCCCTTCTAGCTCTTGGGTTCCTCCTCCGTCGCAAATCCTCCACTCGCACCAGCTCTTTGGTTCCTCTTCCACTTGCACCAGCTCCGTCGCAAATCTTGCACTTGCACTAGCTCTCTAATTCATCGCACCAGCTCTCTGCTCGCACCGGCTCTCCAAGCGCACCAGTCAAATTTGGGTAGTATGTTTATTTTTGTTTAATTTTATGTACATGCATACTCTTATTTTATTTTTTAAAATTTTTTGTTCTGGTTAGTGTGCATTTCAAAATTTGGTTAGTTTTTTGAAGTTTAATCAAAGTCATATATTTTGAGATTTTGTGGTAATTATGGAATATATTGGTTGATATGGTTTGCATAAGGAGTTAAATCGTGAGTTTCCAAGTAAAAATATAAGCCGGCATGCTGCACAACATAAGACTACGACATAATCTTCGATATCCACCAAATGTTTTTGAATAATCTTCATCATTTGCTCCGTAAAAGGTTTACATTGCAATCAATGTCCTTAATTAGGTCCATTAAATAGAAACTTTTCACTAGTAGGCTTTTTAACTTTATGCTGTGTTCTTTTGCTTTCTATGTGGGTTCCATTTTGCTATAGATTATTTAACTGAGTCCTATGATATTAATGGTTGGTGGTCTGGTTTTTTATATATTATTCCTCTACAAATTAACATGGTTCTGGCTAATCTGCTAGAGAATCCTATCTTTTTTCACCTCTTTGTTTAAGAAGTAGTAAGAGTGCAATTTTTCTTAGGCTTAATGCAAGGGATACGAAGATTAGAGTAAAAGAAATTTGACATAAATATTGAATGAGAAAATAAACTGTTGACCTTTTCTTTTAAGGAGGATCTAATCTTGATTGCTGAACTCGTTTTCTTGACTAGAAATTGACTGTGTTTCAGCCTCAAAACTTTCCTGAAATGCTTTACATTAGACAAGATTTTTCAACGGTTACACGAGGAGGAAAATAACATGTAGAAGAAGAAGAAAGAAGAAAGAAATAAGATGTTGAAGATGGAGACATAGCTATTAATGTGAAATTACCATTTCTTGATTTATGTCAAAATGGAACTATTTGTTGTTAAATATAAAGTTAGTTTAGTTTTATGGTTGATATGTGATTAGATGGATTTGGATGGTAAGTCAAGGGATCATAAGTGGAAATATTATGATGTCTAACACATTACTTTATCAATTATTTAATTTCTAGTCATCATATTTTCTACTGTTTATATCGTGCTCTTCTTTTTTATCCTTTCTACTGCTTAAGATTCTTACCATGCTCTTTTTGGCTGCCTGTGCAACCTTGAGTCCTCTGTCAAAATGGAACTATTTGTTGTTAAATATAAAGTTAATTTAGTTTTATGGTTGATATGTGATTAGATGGATTTGGACGGTAAGTCAAGGGATCATAAGTGGCAATATTATGATGTCTAACACATTACTTTATCAATTATCTAATTTCTAGTCATCATATTTTCTACTGTTTATATCATGCTCTTCTTTTTTATCCTTTCTACTGCTTAGGATTCTTACCATGCTCTTTTTGGCTGCCTGTGCAACCTTGAGTCCTTGACCATGCTTGTAATAATCATATATGTTTATATATATATATATATATTGTAATTTTGGCCTTTTAATATTATATATATTGTAATCATATATTATATACTTGTTTGAAAGTTTTGGCCCTTTAATATGCATCAACAGTGTTTTGAATTCCATTGATCGTGTAGAAAGGTTGCTGGTGGTTTTATTTTTATTCTCAAATATGTCTTTTGGCAAATCTTGCCTTATCTTGTTTGGATGTCTAGCTGGAGATCAGTTGTGTAAGCATGTCAACAAATACTAGTGATGGTCAACCGATTCGGATGTGCTCATGTAGGCAATATATGCATTTAAAAATATCAAGAACAGATAAAAACCCAAATCGTCAATTCTGGAAATGCTTAGATGAGAATAGGTCGAATATAATTGTTATTGCGTTGAGTTTTCATTTGTTTTTGCTTATAAAATTATTTACATTGAACATGTTTACTTGACATAGGAACAAGGATGTGGTAAATTCATTTGGGCAAAAGAAGGGGAAGCCAAACTTGACAAAGTAGATATTCTTATTGGTGAAATTCGACGTTTATCATTGCAAGTGGAGAAATCGAATAATATTCTTGAAGCAATTCAGAAAAATACTAAGATTAGCGACTAATACGACGTTAAGAATGTTATAATGTTTGTACTTTTATTATTTATTTTCTTTAAAATGTTTGCCTAGTGATGTAGTCAAGTAATATATGTGTTTGTTAGGTTGGTAAATTCTGAAAGCAACATGTATGATATATGTATCCACATTTCAAACTTTGTTTTCTATGCAAGTACTGGTTTTGGTTTGTGGCTATATCAAGTTGGAGGTTGATGATAGTAACATGGAAATGTACTAAATGAGTAATTGTAATAAAATATGCGAGTAACATTTTGGAAACATTTATATTGTTAAATTAAGAAGCAAAAAAAGGCACTCAAACAATGAAATAGAGTTTCTACTGCCTGCCCTCATCGAACCACTTAAATTGTCAAAACAATTACTTTATACCTCTAGCTTGGGACACAATATATGTAAGAACGTAATTAAACATACATTTAGAATATACCAACTTTAATCGGTCTCCACCTACATAGAATTCTCCATGAGCACAAACAAGGATCTACATCTCTGTAGAGTGAATCCCAATCAATGTCAACAAGTGTCTTCTTATATTGGCTATCTGGACTTCTCAAAGAAGGCTTCTCGGTTGATTCTTTGCCACTATATGCTCTGGTCCCACTACCAATTGAATTTGACCTTGAAGCACTCCTATCTTTTTCCTTGCTCTCATATGAAGAAAAAGCTAGCACAGACATTCCAAGGCCATCAAAGGGATCCACATCATCAAATACTCTTCCATTATCAGATTTTGTGCTTCGAAAGTTAGGAAGCTTACTAATTTCTTGCAATGAGTCATTAAACTGTCCTGGTACAACAAAGGGATATTCCATCACCTTTGATGTTGTTTTACTGACACTAGCAGTAGTTTCTGGAGGCCAGGTCTTAAAAGGTGACCTATTACAGAAGCAAGACACTTCTGAAGGATAGCAAGACAATAAAAAAAAATTACATTGACCATACACTCATGCAAAAAAAAAAAAAAAAATTGACAATAAACGCTGAGACAAATGAGAATTAAATCTTTATTATGCAATTCAATCTTCAAAAGGCTTAAGGAAACTACAGGTATTCAACTATATAAACAATATCATCCTCTTTTTACATGCAATACTTGCAAGATTAACCAACACGACATTCTTAAAAGGATGCAAGACTTGTCAGCCATGTATGACTAGAGCTAAATTCAATACAGTTCCTCATGGTTCATCAGATGTCTTCCATTCCTCATGTTCTGTTTCTTTAATCAAAAGAATTTAGCAACAACACATGATCACCAAATAATACTAATAATAATAATCAAAAATCAAAAAAGCAGCCAAATTAACAAACAGGTCCCTTTCATTTTATTTTTCCCTAATTTCAAATAACTATATGCACAGCACTCGTTTAACAAAAATCAACACTCATTTTTCCTTCATATAATCTCAAAAAGATAAAAACGACAAAATAAGTTCAAAGCAGGACATAGCAAATTGCAAAATTGCTTAGTCATTTTTGCTCATTACATGCAATGTACATGTACTACCAAAGTCCATTGGCTCTTCAATGATGTCATAATATCCTTCAACCTTTCAAAGTAATAATCATAATAAATAAACAATCACCAACTATAAAGGTAAAGCACAAATGGACAGAAATTGGGCAAATCAGCAGCTAGATATAAACCATGTAAAGTAATTTATATTCTAGTTTTAACATTACCAGAAGAATTTAAAAATCTCTTGTACAACGCATGAAAGAAGATACAGTAACTGTATATCTTTGCAAGATACCGAGTAACATTTCAAGCTTGCTTGTTTCTGGTAAAGCCATTCTAGATGGCATAGCTGTTTCATTATTCAAAAATTAGAATTCCTGAGTTCTTAATTAGAATTACTGAGTTCTTTCAATCATGAGTGGCCACATATAATTGCTACTAACAATTTTCATCTTAAAATGAAAGGACAGCCTCACCGGCATTTGTAAGATGAACTTCATTACTAAATTTCGCACCTGTATCAGTTTGAAAAAAGGCCTAGGAACCATGTAAACTTCAAAATGTTTAAATAAGTATAGATGTTATTACATAAGAGGGAGAGAAAATATCAACAATAAAAATGTTGTTGAATAGAAAACAAAGTCTAAAATGTAAACCTCATGGTTCACCAGATGTCTCCCATTCTTGTTGAATAGAGATGGCATGGTGGTTTCCGAATACTGTAACAATGAGGATGACTTTTCCAGCTTGTCCTTCCTGCTAACTGAAGTAAACCACATTGGCAAAATATATAGCAAACTAGCGTACATTCATTCCAAGAATCAACAACACCAAAGGCAAACTAGTATACATTCATTCCAATAATCAAACAAGACCTCATGTTTACATTACATGGAAATTTAAAGAGTCTATTATCATAACTCTACTCTCTTTTAGTAACTAAGCTAATAGTTATTGCCATATGACCAAAAAAAGAAAAAACCAGGACAACAAGAATCAGACACTAAGAGACGTTATATTTCCACAAAAATGTTGCATGATAGTTGATCACACCCGGGGGTCATCCCTTAGTTTTCTAACATTATCCTGCGAATAACGAAGTAAGTTATTAGATGAGGATTACCAATGATTTCAAATGTAGACTTGCCAAAACAAAGCAACACACTTTGTTCATACTTGTTGAAGCAAAACTGTCACATTGTGATTTAATCTCCGATGCTTGTGCAGGAATATCCCCAATTTGTGAGGGCCTATATAGAAATAATATTTGTTTGTATATGGTATGATCATTTCAATTGCATAAATATAATAACTCATAAATGTATAAATTTCTTACCGACTGTTGAGGATTGGACAATTTCTTTTAGCATGTGATTCTCCAATTTTTCCACATCCATTGCAACGTCGACCTCTATACTTTGAGGTTTTTGTTGCCATCTCTTTCCCCCTTGTTAATCTTCTTCCACATCCCTTTGCCCTCACTTGAGATGGATCTTTCAAACTTGTGTCACAAACATTACTATCTTTTGCAGACATGCCTCCACTCTTCTTGCTGCCACCTGCAGAGTTAAGCTTCTCAAGTAAACCTTTCAGACTATCATTCACAATTACACTTGACTTCTCATTTGTAATGGTTTTATCAATGATTTTTGAAGCAAGCTGGAATAGTTTAGCTCGCCACATCAACATTGAACTACCATTTCCACTTATCTCTACACCTTGTTTATCGGATATCATTTGAGATTTTGCAACTCTAGTCCACCTTCTCATTATATACTTATTTGGCAAGGGAATATTACCAAAGCGTCGTAAAAATGCCAAAATATGCCTACATGGAATTCCTTAACTCTCAAACTTCTTACAACTACAAGATGCAAAGTTCGAACCTTTGTCATAAGCAATTTCCAGAGCTCTATGAACACCGTCATGGGGACTGCTCTTGACCGTATACACTTTATGTGTATCATTTTCACGCACAAGTTGTGGCATTGTTATTAAGCTTTGCCACAACTCATCTTGAAACTTACGAAAAATCTTGCGTGTGTAAATCTTAGCCATTTGCTTTTCCATTTTCAATGGCAATTTTAAAAGAGCCTTCTCATTAATATCAACATGATCAGCAGCTAAATCTTCGTTACGTTGAAATATGAAATCCATCAATAAATTCTTCTTGGAAACATATTTCTTGAAGAATGCATGTGAGCTTTCTGCACGTTGGTTGCTTGACATCCCGGCCAAGAATATATGATTAACATTTGCAGGCACCCATCTGTTACGCATTTCAAATATTGACCTTAACCAATCATTGTTATATAGGCTCGCCTTCTCGACGATAGTTGCCCATTTTCTTTCAAACTCCATAGGGCATTCTGATTCCCAAATGCATTGTTGGAAGTCCTTATAAAAATCTCTGTAAGTAATTGCATTCAAATATGTAGAAAACTTCTCAATTATGTGCCAACTACAATACCTATGAAATGTATTTGGTAAGCTATGAGCTATGGCCTTGGTCATTGCAGGATCTTGATCGGTGATAATCATCTTTGGGTTGTTAGTAGGCATGCTCTTCTTTAATACCTCAAACAACAAAACAAACGAATCCGTTTTTTCATCACTTAAAAATGCACAAGAAATAACACTGTTTGACCATGATTGTTAACCCCAACCAAGGGGGTGAAAATCATACCATACTGATTTGTGTTGTAAGTTGTATAAAAAACAATTACATCACCAAAACATCCATAAGCTCTTCTAGAAATCGAATTAGCCCAAAAACAACGCTTCAATTGACAATCATCATCGACATCAATTTCAAAAATGAATGATGGATCTTTTTCTTGCTCAGTTAGGAAGTATTATTTCAATAGTTTTGCATCTTGTCCACTCATTTCATTGCGCAACTTAGCTTCATGATTGTAGATGTCCTTTTTCGTACATCCAATATTCTCTATACCTCCAGCTTCAAATTCAAGAATACTTATTTGTTGGTGAGTTGGCACATTTGTTGCTGAAAACTGCAAGGCTAGTGATTTATTGGCTTCAGACACATTACAATATGACCTTAATAAATGCACTCTTCGAGGGGTTGATAATGGATGACTATGTTCTTCAACAAAAAAACTTATGACAAATTTTCCCAATTTTGACCTTACCACGGCAAGTTTTGCTTTACAATTTTCTCTTGTCATCCCTCGACATCTTGTTTTCTCGCCTTCCTTTATCGAAGATACTCCTTCCTTATAACACACGAATTCTTTCCTTACAACTTCATTTGTATCTTTACATCTCTTACTAGAATTGTTACGAACACTAAATCTAGCCTCTTTTGCATACTTAATGTAAAACTCATGTGCCTCATCTATCGATTCAAACTCTTGTCCAACATTTTGTTTGCATTTTTCGGACACTTGGAGAATGTAAACATCATCAACAGATTTCGAAGATGACAGCAAGGATATTTCTTCAACTCCTATAGGGTCATAATTAGTTGCTAACTGTTCTACATTCATATTTCCAATATTTCAGAGCAAAGTGCACTCAAACGAGCTTCCTATTGATCAATTTCTAACCTGATAGGCAGAAAAGCAAAACCATAACATTACTGAATATATACATGATAACATAGTCAGTAAATGAAGACTAACCTGATAGGCAGTAAAGCAAAACCATAACATTAAAATTTCTTGTTTCACTATTTTTGTGCTTTATTACAACATAAAATTAGCTAGGAAAAACAAAATATACAAGGGTTGTGCATCTGCTAGTTCAATAAGCAAGGGCAGCCATCACAGAATAAGAACTCGTAGTTACCAAAAACAGTAAAGCCAAAAAGAGATTCTAAATCAAACTACAAGAATGATGATGTAAGGAAATTCTTAGTACATAATGGTCTGTCTCTCAATTCCCATTAAGGATCAACAAAGATCATGCATATAGGATGATTAATCAATTAAAGATGACATGTTAAACATTCCCACGTCTCTACCAACAAATACAAGAGCTAGATTACAAGTTGCTTCAGTTTGTTCCCTGAGCACTACGCATAAAGGAAAAAAAAATTATATATGTATATATAAATATAAGGCAAATAAGACAATATGATAAGATCTAATGAATGCAATAACAATACTAAATGGTACAATTGTAGGAAATTAAAGTACCACTATCTTTGACCAGCCTCCTTCAGATATAACAAACTTTACAAGGTCCTTTGGAGTGATGGTCCAATAATTTACAGCTGCCTCCAGTCTATCATCGGAAACAATGTGATCACACATTATACTGTGATTAAAGATTGGATTTGTGGTAGCAATAAAACAAAAAATAAGGAATAAGGACAACATTGAGTATAAAATGTGGATTATAATACATCAATAAATAATAAACCATATCACCAGGTAAAAAAACCATACAACCTAAATACAAGCACAAGAGGAATATTAAATTGGTATACAATGAGGAGTCATACTGACAAAGTGAGAAAGAGATATGAGAAATGTACCATATTTGTACCAAAATTTCCTTAATCTTTAGTAAACAATCTAGTAATAAGCCCCATTGTTTTATTGGCAATATCATCTGGAAGAATACCTTTCTCCACCATTTCATGAAATAATACAATTGCTTTATCTCTATTTCCGAGTCTTCAATACCTAGAAATGAGAGCGTTGTAAATCATCACATTAGGAGCAACATACTGTTCTCCATCTCGTCAAACAGAGAGTTAGCATTATCCATTTGAGACAACTTGCAATATCCATCATTTAATTACGAAGCTTCAAATCAAGGAACATTTTAATTTGCAGGGGTTTCATGTCAATTTTCCCATGAAGTAGCCTAATGTAATATTATCAATGTCAAATTTATGCATTTGCCTTAACAGAGAGATAACTACAAATTGGAATTTAATTGTTAGAAAATACATAAATGAATCAAATTTAGGAGTCATTATAGCAATGAATATGCGTGAACAAACACAATTCATAACTCTAAACATGAATCAAGGCAAGAAATTTGAACAGCTACATATTAAATGAAAAAATAAAAAATAAAATTTCCATAACATTTTAACTAAACTGTTGGTCTGAATGTAAAATACGATCCTGCATTTTTTGGAATAGAGACAACCACAACAAAACCATCACATCCCAGACTCCAAAACAACCACAACAAAACCATCACATCCCAGACTCCAAAACAATCACTACTCATTTGAGAAAACCAAAGGTTGGTGCGAGTGGTGTTGGAATCAATGAGTTGGTGCGAGTGGTGTGGAAATCAATGAGCTGGCTGGTGCGAGTGGTTTTGGAATCAACAAGCTAGTGCGAGTGGAAAGCAGCAAGTGGTGTGGGAATCAGAGATCTGGCACGAGTGGAGAGCTTGTGCGACTGGTGTGGGAATCAGAGAGCTGGTGCATTTGCGACCTGGTTCAAACTGGTGTGGGAATCAATTTTGCGAGAGAGGGAAGGAGATCAGATTTGTGAACGGGAAGGGGAGAGCGGGAAGGAGAGTTTTGGGCAAGTTTTTCACACGTGAGTGATGCCTACAATCTCAGCCATCCATTCGAAGTCATTAAATCCAACAGCTGTGAATTAGAGCATGTTTTTTATCTGGATGGATGGGGTGCAGTCGGACCGGACTCTAGACCCACTGTATATTCAGAACTGCTATATATATATATATACATGCCTCACCAGATGATAAGTGAGTTTTAGCTCACTTATTTAGTCTTCTATAGCTTGATTATTTGTAGAAAACTTAAGCATTTATTGTTATTTTGATATATTTTTGTGTTCTTCTGTAGGTGAGATCTAATGAAATTAAGGGTAATTTTTTATGGTTTTTAAAGCTTTGGAGATCACCTTGGAGAGGAAGAAGACTCACCATATCTAAACCAAGTCAAACATGCCACTCATTATTGAAGACTTTCAAAATGTTGACTTTCCATCCCTTTACTTCTAATTTCGACTTTCATTGATTTTGGTCAAATTTGAGCTTTAATGAGAACATGTGCAAGGCATGTGTCTTTAGTGTAGAGATTTGCATGTGCAAATCATGTGACCTCATTTAAAATAGCCATGTGATAGCCATGTGCACATCTAGGACCCTTTGATCTTGATCTAATGGTTGGAATTAACCAAAAAGACTAGGGTTTTGGAGATGAATTTTGGAAGGCTTTGTTTTTAAAAGAAGCTTGGTAGAAAGAAAAGAAGAAGGGGAGCCATCATTGTAGATAGCTGGGAGAAGAACTAGAGAGCAACACACCCAATTTAGAGAGAGAAAGAGAAAAACCTAGAGAGAGAAAGCTTGGGCTTGGAAGAAGATTGAAGATTGAAGAGATTCTACTACAAGATTCCTCCTCCTTTGAGTTTTCTCTATCTTTTTTTACTAGCTAAATTGTATTTCTATATATATATATATATATATTGTGTTTGACATGGGTTTAATGATGAATATACAATTTATTTTGGATTTGGTTGATATTTTGTACATGGATTGCTAGATCTACTATCTAGGATGTTGATGGAACTCTTATTTGGATTGTGATTGAATGGTGGGTTGATTATTATTGTGCAATTCTATTATTTTCTTGTGTATTCCTTGAATTCAATGTTATAATATACCTAATTAGAGTGGAAACCAATTGGGTATTGGGTAAATCTATAAATTTCTCCTTGGGAAAGGGTTATTTATTAGATTTGTTACTAGGATTACACAACCCATCTTTTAATTAGAGTTGGAAAACTTAATTAGGAAGTGGGTAACCAAGAAAAGGGAAATTAATGCATTGCTTTTTAGGTTAATTTAGGAAGGGATTCTTGAATTTCCACTAATTATCCATAGATTCTAATTTTCCTAGGGATAGGAAGTTGGATGCAATTAGAAACCTTGTGGTTAGAATTAAGGATAGAAATCCAATAGTAATCACCCAAAGTAAGTTCAATTATGGGAAGAATAAGAGGAAAATCAATATCCTAGAGCTTTAGATCATAATATTTGCCATTTCCATTACTTGTGTGTGTTGTTTCCTTTGATTTCTTGTCCCACTATTTTAGCTTAATCTTAATATTAGTTTTAATTTTTGTTGACACTAGTTTTAAGTTAAATTGGGTGCCTAAATAAAAAGAATTAATTAATAATTTTGGTACTTAGCAAAATTTCTAACATCAATCCTCGAGGGAATGATACTCACTCATCACTTTATTACTTGTGCGACCTGTATACTTGCAGAATTAGTGTATCACCAGGGTGTTAATTTTCTTTTACTAAATTTTAGAAATGCTCTTTATTACCAAATATATATATGTATATATACATATAGAAATGCTATTAATTTTACGATACATGTGTGCAGTACATACATATATATGTTTAACAAATTGACGTGAACTGGACTTAGTTAAGATGATTATAAAAATCATACCGAATTTCCTCTAATGTATTTAGATACGTATCTTTTTTTTCACCTTTTTTGATTGTTTAAAAAATAAAAATTAAAAACTAAAGCTCAATCATGTTACCAAATGACACTAGCTAACTATACAAATGGGAATTGGGAAATAAGTTTTCTCATCTCAACTTTCCATCAGATGATCAGGCCATAAACTCAACTTTGGGGGGCAATTAGAGTAAAGAAAATACCCCCCCCCAAAAAAAAAAAAAAAAAAACAGAGTTCCCTTGCTATTTTAATTGTTACAGCAGTGTTCAAACTAATACTCCACCGAATTCATCAATATTGCTATTGCCAACTGCCTGCTGCCAGCTGCTATTTATTTCCGTCGAAAAGCATTCAAATTAATAGAATGCTTTTCGGCTTGATATCTAAGTGAATTACCTTCTGCTTGCGATCTTCGTGGAGATAGCTCAATCCCTTGGCTATGTCAAGAATGATTTTCTTCCTCTGCTTCCAACTTAATAACAATTCATAGGTTTTATGGAAAATCCATTTATCCGAAGACCCATTAGTCGTGTATTGGTAAACAAGAAGCCTATATGATTTCTCAGTACAAAATCCAACCCTTTTGGTTCAATCCTCTAATTTATAAAGATATTTTTTACATGAATTCAAGTGGCCTTTTATGGTACTTGTTCCATTTCTTTTGATGCCACATGCTTAATTCCTACCACAGTAATTACATTTAGCTCTAGACTCTGTGGGATCACATCCTTCAATTCTTGTAAAGTGATTCCAAACCTCTGAAACAGTTCTAGGTTTTTTCTCTTTTTTCTTTGTGATAGAACTATAAGAAGGTGGCATTTAAGACTCACTAGAAGGTTCTGGATTTACTGACGGTGGTGGAGCACTAGATGGAGGACGTGGAGGACATGGTGGTACTAAATGAGATGGCGGAGTTGGGGCATTAGAAGTGGCAGATTCGTTTGAGTTTTAGAAGTGGTTAAACTGGTATCTTCCATCTATTTAGTAACACAAAACATCCAAGTTCAACAAAAACAACAAATAAGCATGAAAGAATACAAAAAAAGGATCTTTCAATGTGTAACTTTATTTCAAAACAAATACGAAGTTAATATGGAATAAACTAACCGTAGTGAATGTACTTGCAAAAGTGAATGTGCAATTTTCATCCATAAAAACCATAGATCAAATAATATCTTAAATCAATAAGATCAAAAAGAAAAAAGGAATTGGAACCAATCATTCACAATATACATTAAATAAAAAACCACTAGCCTCTTACTCCACTGCATGATTTATATATTTATGTGTAATCCAATATATAGTAAAGCATGCCATCGATGGGTCCTTGGAAGATTCCACTAGGATCAAATCCATAAATATTTTTTGTTTTAATAATCTATCCTCATTATTCTTGTCTATCATATCACCCCCCCCCCCCCCCCCCAAAAAAAAAAAAAAAAAGGAAAAAAATGAAGCCTGTTCAGATTTGATAAATTAATTAATATGGTAAATAATGTGTCACTGTGGTTGCTATTTTAGATTATACCAATAAAGAGATAGGATTCATTTTAAATTAGCCACTCTCCCTGCATTCATCCTCATCATGTACTTGATGCCAAAATTAACCAAGCTAAACATTACCTTCGCAAACACATTAAAAAGAGGAATCTAAAGAAAATAAAGAAGTACCTGCATCAAATGCGCACTGATCACAACTAGAATGAAAGCAGTGATGTGCATTTTAAAAAATTGTGTCTTTAATAATGTGGTAATTACAAATATGTGTGTGATATGTGTCTTTAGTAAAAGCACTGATCGCATCAAATTTTTTTTTTTTTTTTTTAAATTGAATGTTCTCCCGGCAAGATATATCTTTAATAATGTGGTAATCAATCACATATACATTATATACATGCTGAAGCTTGAATAAGTTTGTAACTCCTGAATCCTTTTCAAACATATCTGGGCCGTTGAAAATGTAAGGCTGATGTTATTACAAAAAGAATAAGAGTCCCCGTACCCGATTGAAATGGTCGAACTTTTAATGTGAAGAAGACGAAGCCATTTGCCAGAGAGACATATAGAAAACGCAGTCGTTTAGCATTTTTTTCTTCTAGTAAGCCATTTTCGAGCTGGTGGAGGAAACAGAGCCGTTAAAGAAAACGAAGGGCATTTGAAATTATAGCCGTTGCATCTCAGCCAAGAATTAAAACGCACCGTTTCATTTTATCAAATAATTAGATGTTTATTATAATTTTGTATTAATCTTATTATGTCCTTGTAATCGAGAGAGCCAAACGACTCCTCTTTCTTGCGTTTTGGTTGGAACCTGTCTTCTTCCTCGAGTAGATACTTTGTAAGCTTTTTAAGTTTTCATCAATGGAAATTGCTCTGCCTGCGTTTGGAATTACTCTCCATAGTACGAGCTTCTTTGTAAACTTGAAGCACTCAGATTGAGATCAGTAATAGGTTTGCCAGCGGTGCAGTTCAACCGGAAATCAGGGTGGCTTCAGTGTAAAAAGGTTGCCACAGTCATCGTATGTATCGGCGGATGAAGATGATGGACCATGGATTGACAAGATTACAGTAACAAGCAGCAAATGCAAGAAGACGTTTGGGGAGGGAATTAGGGGATGCATTTTTGTGTTATGAGAGACAATAACAAACAATATATATATGTAGCAACCAATTTGTGGAAAATTAATCCTCAAATAGCTGAGGAAATGTGAAGCTCAATTCTGCTTCAGATATTCAACATGTGCCTAAAGATAAGAAGAGGAAGAAACGACAGCGTTTCTGATAAGGTTAAGCTGCTTAAGAAGGACGACGATGTTTTGATATTTAGTTTTAAACAACCTAACTGAATCACGTGCTCAGTGTCTGGGTTGTTAGAGTGGCTGTTAAGTAAGGTTCAAAATAACTGGTCCAAATCAGCAGTTTTTTCCAAGTCAGCTCCAGCAACGGCGTGTATATATACAACGGTCTTCTTCTTCCTTGGGCAGAGAGTTTTTCACAGAGCTTAAAATCTGAGTTGGTTGCAGAGTTAGAAAGAGAAAGTTTGAGTCTTTCATTGTTGTGCCAATTCTTCGAAGGGTTCTGTGAGTGAATTGGTGTTTCTCTTTGTGAGATTGTATCTGTGATAGAGAGAGAGGGTATATCTGGGTGTACGGGTTGGTTTTGCGCTTTTCATTGTGAGTCGCCATTAAAGGACCTGTTAACCTTTTCTTATTAACCTTTTTGAATTTCCTCATTCAATAAAATAGCAGAAGCTCAGAACCTGAGCACGAGGACGTAGGCATTTTCTTGGCCGAACCTCATTAAATTGGTTATGTTCTTTGTTGTTTTTGTTTCTGCTTCTCTGAATTCCATAACAAAAATTATAAAAATACCACATCTTCTACTAATGGATTAAAATCATCAAAGTATAATATTAATTTTATGTTAAATTTTAGTCTATTTTGCAACATATGTACAGAGTATCGCTCAAAAAAAGATATATGTGCAGTGTATCCAACTATCTATCCATTTCCGCTAAAATTTTCAAATAAATAAATAAATAAATAAATCTCAATAATTTCTTCATTTCACCGTTCAATTTCTTTAATTATTAAGTAGAAAATTTATATGTGAATTGGATATATTTCTTTTTTTTATTAATCATGTGAATTATATTTCATTTGTCCAACAAAACTAATATATCGAGAGGATTGGGACATATGTATCTGTTTTATATATTTTATTTCTAATTGTTTTCATAATTTTGGTTTTAGGGTCGACGGCAAACTAACCTAAGCATCAAAGGGATCGACTTTACAACAGCAAAAAAAGAACATGACTTAAATATTTGCTGGCCTTGCTAGAATTTGTCCTAATGAGTAGAATTGCAGCCCACTAAATTCACGCACAGAGTGAAGCTCAACTTAAACGACCAAACGACAAGCAGTGGAACCATCCTATGGCCTATGGCCTGGGAACCATGGCCCTCTCAAGCTTTTTGAATTTTCTTTGCCTTTATCTATTAGATTTTAAAACATTCCGTAAAAATAACTAATCTAATTTATTAATTGGTTAAATGGATAATGGCCTCTCTAAGTGTATCAACTTATCTAAAATATTTGTTGTAAATCTAAATTTGAGACTTTATTAATATAAATATTATAAAATAATTCATATTTGTTGTTTAATTATGTATTCAAATGATAACTATCCCCCCCCCCCCCCAAAAAAAAGGACAACTATTCATGCTTGATATTAATTTTAATTAGTATTTTTTTAGAATTTTTTTTGCTTATATTTAATTTGAATTTGTTTGTTTTAGATTTTTTTTATTTGTTCTGTTTTTTAATTTGATTCTTATTTTCCTTGTAATATTTTACTTAGTAGGTACCTTTCATTTTCTAAGTAGCTAAGTACTTTTTCTAAAAATACTGCTTCTATTCTTGTAAACAAACAACACATAGAAAGTTTTTCATTTAAGAGTTGAACAAAATTAATGTAAAAGTCAATTAATGACTAGTGTAATTATTGTACTGTTGACTATGGTTAAATAATATTTTATGTAAGGTGCAAATAATGGTTTTAACTATAATTTTTTTGTGATGTGCAAGTAATGGCTTGCTCCCTAACAAACTTTTCTTGGCTCTGCCCCATATTGGTAGTATTAGAAGCACCAAGCTAAAGCCCTATGCTACACAGCATGGAATCTTCTAAGTAATAACAAAGCTTGCCAAGACTTAATTGTAACTTTCGAATCTCTAGATATGATAGTTGAGTGATTTCTTTCTACTAAGTTACCACATTCGATGGTGTATTATGCTTTGTTTGTTTTGTGTTTTTCTTTAAGTTTTGTATATTTGCAATAATTTGATATATAAATATAGATATCTATGGCCATGTGTTGGTTAATTGGTTCTACATAAGTGTCTCTCCTTGTCTTAATTAGATATAATTTCATCTAGCATCATTTGAAACAAAAACTTGTATGACTTCTATTTAACTACTAGAGAACCATGACAAAGCTAGAATAATTTCAAAGGGGAAAAAATTGACAAACATCCCTTTTTTTTTTTTTTTTTTTTTTTAATCAGGCCTCACAATAAAAAGGCTACATTCCCAAATAAAAGCAAAAAAGATAATCATCAATGGTTTCAGTGACCATAAGCAAATCAAGAAGAATGAATTAAGAACCAGTAAGAAACAGGGGACAACGGTATTTAATAAGAGTGAAAACGACATCAATCTTTGAGAGTAAGTCAAACCGAAGATTGAGCTAATGATCAGCAGTATTTAAGCAACATGATTCTATGAAGTTGATACTTGACGTGTTATAAAATTTTGAATATGTACAAATATGATGTTCAAGAAACAGAGGATCCAAGACCATTTCAAAGTATTATCCATATTCTTTTGGTTTTCTCAAGTCTCTTCTTCAACAATTGTAAATGAGAGTAATGCTTGCTTTGGAGTCAGGGATGCGATGGTTTTATTATGGATGTCTCTGTGCCGAAAAATGCAGAGCCGTGTTTAACATTCAGAGCTGAAGTTTAATTATAATGTTCCTACTAGGTCGGTGCTTGAAACAATATTTAATCTGAAATAGTTTTCTGACATTAATAATCGCATAATTTTCATTATTTGTATTCCCAACATATATCAAGTAGTAACCATATTCACAAAATGATGTATGAAAAGTTTTTTCAAGAAAATTACTTGTATAAAACCAATTCATTGAAATTAATTAGTAACACACTACAGAAAAAGTGAGAAACAGCCACAATTTCCAGCTTCAAAATTGCATGGTTGTAGCTGAACTTTGTCACAAGATCCATTAAAAAAATTTGGACCCAACTTTTCCTCAGATTGAAAATTTTGATTAACTATTCAAAATACTGCTATATTTTTAAATTTTAATATATAAAATAAAATAAAAAAACACATTTGATTCTAAAAATCTCTTTAACATTCCTCTCCTTCCCAATATCTCTTTTCCTATTTTATTACCAAAAATATCCCTTAATTTATAATTAAGAGACACGGTTATCATATGATTTTAGGTTTCTTAAGTTTATGTTCATGAATTGCCTTAAATCTACATAATTTATAATTAAGTGACATGGTATTCATATGATTTTGTCGTACAAACTTCAGTCGCTATGGCTCCCAGCTAAATTATTAATTGCTAGCTGAAAGCCTGAAACTATATTCCTTTCTGAAATTAATTGCTCTAAACATGTTACATGACAAATTATGTCAAAACATGCATACACTACATAAATTTAAGAAACATAGTAAAAAATAAAGTTGATACAAAAACAGGTAGAACCATGCACGTAAATTTAAGAAACAGAGTAAAAATAAAGTTGTAACAAAAAACATTTGGAACCATGAGAATGATTATATTCTAAAATTACCGTGGTTGGGATAGAACTGATGGTAACAATAAGGTTGCAACAGCATCATGATTTTCTTCCTGGTGATCAAATTTTGCTCCTCTGTCTCCAAATACTGGTGCTTTGGTGAAGTCATAATCCAAGTTATGTTCAATATCAGCAACCCCTTCCAAGACCTTCACCACATGGAAGGCCTTTCCACATAATCACTTTGCAAACACCAAGCTGCAACTTTCATCATATTTATAACTTCTGATTCATGTGATTGCATATCCGCACAACATTTATCAATCAGTCCCACCAGTTGGTTTTCCTCATATTTCTTCTTGAACAGAGCAAGTAAATTCATTGCTTCCTCAGGTTGAGAGCGGTCCACATTTCTACGTCCGCAAAGTATTTCCATGGTCACAATTCCGAAGCTGTAGACATCTACTTTCTCTGTAACTACTGAACTTAACCATTCAGGAGCCAAATAGCCCGGTGTACCTCTCAAGGTTGTTACAACTTGACTCTGGTCCCGTTCAATTAGCTTAGACAGTCCAAAGTCAGAAACTTTTCCACTAAAATCTTCATCTAATAGAATGTTTTCCGGCTTGATATCCAAGTGAATTATCTTCTGTCTGCAATCTTCATGGAGATAGCTCAATCCTTTGGCTATATCAAGAATGATTTTCTTCCTCCGCTTCCAACTTAATAACAAGTCATAGGTTTTATGGAAAATCCATTTATCCAAAGACCCATTAGGCATGTATTGGTAAACAAGAAGCCTATGTGATTTTTCAGCACCAATGTGATTTTTCAGCACAAAATCTAATCATTCTCACCAAGTTAACATGGTGGATGCTGCCTATAGTGGCAACCTCGGCTAGAAACGACTTCTTGATCTGGCCAAAATTGCCGAGACGTTTCACAGCAACTCTCATGCCATTGTTTAGGGTCCCTTCAAACACTGTCCCAAATCCGCCTTCACCCAACTTCTTATTGAAGTTCTGAGTAATGGCTTTCAAATCGTCGTACGAAAACCTTTCAGGCATTCCTGGTACATGATCCATATGATCCTCCTCATTATCATCATAATTAGCTTGTTTTCTCTTCCAAAAAATGAAAACCAAAATTCCAACCGAGAACAGAACAAAAATTGCTCCAAAGATGGATACAAATTCTACTACTAGAATTTTCTTTTCATTCTTTTTTATACCAACTGAACTTGGAATATTATTCTGCACCTTAATATATGTAATGAATCTATAAGCACTATTTTCTTCCTCATGGCTCATAAAGGAAAACACCTCTGTTGGTAAATAGCATTGCCCTTTAGTTCTTTTTAAGCCATAATAATGAAAAATAACAGCTTTGCAGGAGCAATTCTTCAAGCAAGCCTGTATACAACTCTCTGGATCGACATTTACAAGGTCTTCTACGAAGTTGAAGTATGTAATATTCTCCAACTCCACAAAACTGTGAAGTTGTGGGACTTGGCATGATAAAGGAGTAATTTCAGAACATCCAAGTTCTGGTTCCTTGTAGCTTATTTGCTTAAAATAAACTGTCCCATTTGTATTTCCTGGACAACCACACTTCGATTTTGTGCAAATACCATATTTTCCACAAGCCATTGGATATGCACAATCATTAGCAATGTCAAAAACATCACCTCCCAAATCCTCATAAAATCGAAAATGTCCATCCGACTCCAACCTCATATAAGGACCATTTAAAGTAGACTCACCTTGTTTTCCGTGTTGAAAAACTTTGACTTATTTGTGTCATCATGTCCAGCTCGCTCTTATTAGAAGAAGGTATATAGAAACCGAAGGTTCCATTAACGTTTCTAACATAACAAGGTTCTTTACTCTCCATTTTACGCTCATTCACAATCAATTGGTAATAGATTTGTGGAGGATTAGACTCTACAAAAGCAAGCAACCCTTCATTAGTGACAGAAAGTGAAAACAAGCCTCCATCACTCCAATTTGTTGATGAAGCATCAGCAGTCAGCTTTTGTCCTGCCTTCAGCCTTTGCCCACGAAGTAGCGTATCAGTTGGGTGATCAAAAGATTGCCAGATAACTACGTTATCTTTATCAAGGAGCAGTAGATTTCCGGTATCAGTTAAGTTTAAGCCTGCCACAGATTTACCACCGGTGTTGGTCGACCATGTTATGGTTTTATCAGAATCTCTTAAAACCAAACCTGACGTTGTGAGCTCCAAGGTTGCATTGATCCTTACAGGACTATTGCGGTTGGTAGACCATACTACTTGAGGCAGATCAGATCCGCCATCTTTTAGGTCCCAGATATGGATATAGAAAATGGCAAAAAGATAATTATTGCAGTCAGCATTACAGAAGAAGCCACAGGCAACTACTCCGCCCACATATGGAGTAGAAAAAATAATTTCTACTTTTGATCCCTTAGTGAAAGTATCGGAATAATAAGAGCCATGGCCGATGGTCCATGACATGGAGGGACTTGCTGTTGGCACATAATCAAATGATTGGCAAGTGGCTAACATGAGATTCTGTTTCAGAAATAAGGTAAGGTAAACAAGAATCCATAAACCCATGAATTGCCCTATTGCCTATTTGCCCAGGCGTTTTTTTTTCTCAGACGAATTAGATAGAATGTTTATTGACGAATACAACTCCACGCTAAGAAAGTTGATCACTATATTTAACAAAAAAACAAGAGGGGAAACAAAATAAACCCACTTTCTTAACTCTCAACCTTTACTAGAGTCTAGTGGAAAGCACTAAGTTTGCCCGGATTGAAAAATATTGTTTGGAGGTGTTGAAACATTGAGATTTTGTGGGATTATAGGAAATATGAAACTTCATAGTCATTGGACATGTTGGAACATTGGTACCACTTGTTAAGGTTTTGGTGTTTCAAGCTAAAAGGTTAATCCAACAGGAGTAATTTAAGTCTCTTATATACTTTTAGGATCGTCATGTTTAGCAAATGTAAGACTTTATGCGCACCTTCTACTAACCACCCACCTATATGTCCACCATCAAGTCTCCTCTATTTTTTATTTATAATTTTAATTTAATACAGTTTAGTGTCACATAATTAATTTAATTTGCCCGGTTTCAATTGAAATCCTTGAAATAATTTTTCTTTCAATTAAGTTCTTCAAATTTTCAATTCGTAGCAATAATAATTGACCATGTTTTCATCAAACAATTATGTTGATACAGCTAATAACTCAAACTAAAAAATTATGGATAAGGTCATTTTGATGACCAAGATGATGAATATTTGAAGTTTTGAACATAGAAATTCAAAATGTTCTTCATCTTTTAAATAGCAGAATATATAATTGCACAACACATCTAGAAATAAATAAATAACATGATAGAATCCAGTTCAAATGATTGCGATATTTACACATAGAGAACATAATAGATGTAAATTACAAAGATTTGTTTTAAGGGTCTAAAAAAGGATTTCTAATAGCCTAAGAGAAGTTAATTACCTTGATATCCACATTAGAGCAGAATACTTTGCACCCTCGCATTGGTTGCCAAATTTCTCAACTTTTAGACTTTGCGACCCAATTGGTTAGAAGTGAGCAAAAGCCAACAAATCATTATCAGCCAATATTGAAGTTTGAATTTTCAACCAACAAGATTACATTCATTCTCTCTCTTAATGCCACAAAACAAACACCATAAATCTGTAATTTCTATTCTGAAGACTGTAAACAAGTTTAGTTTCAGGTAGTGATAATTGGATACACATGAGTGTTTCAAGTATTTCAGATCCACTTTTTTCCGCCGCTTCAAGTATTTCGGACCCTTCACTGTTCTTGTCAAATGATTTTGATAACCAAAAACTATTTCAGACCCACCGCTCAAGCCACACTTATTAATTTCAAGACCTAACGTCGACCATCAACTCTCCTTCCGTTAAAAAATAAATAAATAAATTGAAAAAGTCTTTTAACACGTGTGAACATAAGGACTTATTAACCTTTTAGGCTATGCTAGCTCATCAGAAACATAAGTTTTAGATACCATGAGTCTTTTTTTTTTCCTTTTTTTTCTTTTTTTTTAATTAAAAAATACCATGAGTTGATGATAGATACGAAGCATGAGCACAAAAATTTTTATTATGCTATGTTTTGTGTTTTTTTTTTCCCCTTTAAGTTTTATATATTTGCAATAATTTGTTATAAAAATATAGATCTCTAGGTCCATAGGTTGGTGAATTGGTTCTACATATGTATCCCTGCTTGCCTTAAAATCAGAAATATTTTCGTTTAACAACATTTGAAACAAAAAACCACATTATTTAACCAATAGAGAACCATGACCAAGCTAGAATGATTTCAAGGGGGAAAAAAAAATGACAAACATCATTTTTTTTTTTTCTAACAGGCCTCACAAATCACAATTAAAAGGCTACAATATTCCAAACTAAATAAGCAAATAATCATCAATGGTTTTAGTGACCATAAGCAAATCATCAAGAATGAATTAAGAACCAGTATGAAACAGGGGATCGAATGAAAAATGATCAAGAAGACAGAAATCGAGGTCAATTTTTGAGAGAAAGTGAAAATGAAGGTTGAGCTAGTGATCAAGTGTATTATAAGCAACATAATTCTATAAAGTTGGTATATTTTTCATAATAATGAATATGTACAAATGACATTTATGCTTAAGCGTGAAAGAAAAGCAAGTAGAGGATCCAAGTCCATTTTGGTATGGTCCACCTGCAGAAAACCAATCAATTGAAATTTGTTATTAATAAGACCTTGAAACTCCACCTGACCAATGAAATTAAAAGCTATATGGTCCCTAATCTAAATTCTATTAACGATGGCAACGGAGTAGGGACCTCATAAAGTTGAATTTTGCATAAAAGTCTTTGAGGTATGAAATGGTTTTCCGAAATGATCAATTATACCGGCCTCACATGCAATGGCTTTATTAGATAAAATTCTTCTGGAATTTGTTTTTTTATTTTTTCTAAATGAGGAAACAAAATTCTCAATTCCACGATCAATATTAGTAGCAAAGTCTCTATCTCCAATTTTCCAACATTAATTCTTAGGTGTTTACCTTAAAATTCCATGTCTATGTCTACTGTTGGGGTGAGAAGGTTATGATCAAGAGCAAGCTAGCTTGAAGTGTTAGCAACAAGCAAGCTTTTGGTGATGCTCTTGGGAATGGTTGTGTGTGAGTTGTGTTTTTAGGTTTTGGTTATGGTGTTTTCTGGTTTTTAGGGTTCCTAGAGTGTTCTAAGGTGTTGAAGAAGAGATGAGAAGAAGGGGACCACATTGGTTTTTGAAAATGAGGCTTAGATGTGTAGCCATCTCATTCATTTAACAATATGAGCTTGAAATTACAACTAGTTCACACATGCCACGCATGTGAGCTTACAAAATGAGTAAAGTATTTGAAATTTAAAAAGTAAAATAGTCAACACCTAAATTTTCATATATAAAAGAGGTAAAAACCAGCTGCAACATGTCTATTCCAAATATAGTAAAAAGTGGCACATGGTTTGAACTAAGTTCCTATTGTTTATCTAGTTTGGGTAAACAACCAAACTAGCTTCACCTACTTAGTTCCCCTTTGTATCTGCTTATGAAACTTGGTTTGAAGCATCCTTGGTCATCAATAAATATTTTTCCAAGAGCTAGGAAAGTTCTGGAACCGGATCATGGCCCAAATAGCTCCAAAACTGACCCATACTCTGCATACTGGGCCCATCAAATACAGCAATCTGTTTGGAATAGAAAATGGACTTTCCCATGTAATTTTGACCTACAATTTGAACCATATTCTTCTATATATGTCTATAGACATCCCTCAAAATTGCAGCCCAAAAATCCACTTTCAACCTGAGATATAAGATAAAGAGTGGACCTATGTTGCTGGAAATTATGAATCTAGCACCATAGGCATTTCAAGCATAACATTCCTACTCTTTTGTGTATAGTTTTGCCTATGCTTTTGCATACATAAATTAGGCACAAAACATTATCAAAATATACCTTGCATCAATTAAAAACATCCAAAAAATATAAACTCATAAAAGGAAAGGAGTTGATACCAAGGTGTGCATGCTAGCCGGTGACATGCACCATCAAATGGCAAAATTGCCACACTTCAACACTCCTCCTTGCCAATTTTGTATGAGACATTGAGAAGTCCTCTCAATATCTGAAATCTCTTCTTTCCCAATGGCTTGGTGAAGATATCCACCAAGTTCTCCTCGGAAGTCACATACTCCAACTTCACTTCACCATTTGTTTCAAATTCCCTTAAGGAATGATACTTGACCGGTATGTGCTTGGTCCTCCCATGTTGGACTGGATTTTGTGCAATTACTATTGCTGAAGTATTGTCACACAATATTACCATGGCTTCCTCTTGCTTCAAGCTCAAGTCCTCCAATAATTTCCTAAGCCAAACACCTTGATTAGCACAACTTGAGCAAGCAATATACTCGGCTTCCGCAGTGCTTTGTGCAACGGTTTATTGCTTCTTGGAATTCCATGAGAAAGGACCGTTTCCAAGGGTGTAAATGTAGCCCAATGTGCTCTTACTATCATCCAAAGAACCAGCCCAATCACTATCACTATAACCAAGCAAAGCTTCATTCATGCCATCCTTGTACCATACACCAAAATCACTAATACCTTTCAAATACCTTAGGATTCTTTTTGCACAACTAAGATGATTTTTTGATGGACTATGCATAAATCTTGACAAAACAGCCACACTAAACATGATATCCGATCTAGTAGAGCATACATATAAAAGGCTACCAATTAAACTTCTATAGATGGAAGGATTTACTTTTGGAGAATCATCATCCTTCACCAACTTGGTGCCTTCATTCATAGGTGTGGCAATGCTATTACAATACTCCATGTCAAACTTCTTGAGCAACTCCTTCAGATAGCTTTCTTGAGATATGAAGATGCCTTTGAATGTTTGGACAACTTCAATTCCAAGAAAGTATTTCATCTCTCTAAGGCTAGACATCTCAAAGTTCAATTCTAGCTCACTTTTGAAATTGCTCACTTCTTTCTCATTACCACCGGTCACTAGGAGGTCACCAACATAAAGAGACGCCAACACCATGCAGCCATGAATCCTAATATATAATGTAGGCTCATTAGGACTCCTTCTAAATCCATGCTTTGTCAACAAACCATCTATCTTGGCATACCATGCCCTAGGAGCTTGTTTAAGGCCATACAAGGCCTTGTGTAGCTTGTATACCTTCTCTTCACTTTCTTTCTTCACAAAACCTTCAGGTTGCATAACATAGACCTCCTCCTTCAATATTCCATTCAAGAAGGCTGACTTCACATCAAGGTGATATACTTTCCAAGAATTTTGTGCCGAAATTGCAAGGAGAAGTCTTATGGTTTGCATCCTTGCAACCGGTGCAAAAGTCTCTCCATAATCCACACCGGCTTATTGTGCATATCCTTTGACAACAAGCCTTTCCTTGTGCTTGTTTATGGACCCATCCGGATTGTACTTGGTCCTAAAGATCCACTTCACCCCAATAGCATTCTTTCCCTTCGGTTTTGTTACCAAGCTCCAAGTGTCATTCTTGTTTATCACATCGATTTCATCTTGCATGGCTTGTCTCCACTCTTTTCTTGCCATAGCCTCATGGACATTGATTGGATCACTCAATGCCACATTACATCTTTCATAAATCTCATTAAGAGGTCTTGTGCCTCTCACACCATCACCAATCTCCAAATCAGCCCTTATGGAGATTTCTAGCTCATTCTCATCATATTCATCATCATGGGTAGCACCTTCATCATTTCCTTGTTCCTCATCGTTATCATGAGCTTCAAGCTGATTGTCTTCATCCATACTAGCCAACTCCTCCTTACTACAAACCCATTTAGCTTCCTCATCAACTTTCACATCTCTACTTATCACAAGTTTCTTGGTTTCCAAGTTATACACCCTGTATCCCTTGGTCACATCACTATAGCCAACCAAGACACCAACTTGTGACATTTCATCAAGCTTTCCTCTCTTCTCTTGTGGTACTAGGATGTAATAAATGCTTCCAAATACCCTTAGATGATCAAAAGAAGGCTTATATCCAAACCAAAGCTTAAATGGGGTTTTACTCCTTAAAGACTTGGAGTAAAGCCTATTTTGGATGTAGATGGATGTATTAACTCCTTCGGCCCAAAACTTCTTTAGCAAGCCACTTTCAAACAACAAACATCTAGCCATCTCCATGATGGTATGGTTCTTCCTTTCACATACACTATTTTGTTGTGGTGTGTATGGTGTAGTGAATTGATGAACTATACCATGATCCTTACAAAGTTGTTTGAAAGCCTCACTTGTGTATTCCCCACCATTGTTCGTCCTTAACACTTTTATAGTGCAACCGGATTGATTTTGCACTAACTTCATAAATTCTACAAACTTCTCCAAAGCTTGTGATTTTCTTTCAAGGAAACACACCCAATACATTCTTGAGTAATCATCAATGAAAGTTATGAAATACTTGCTGCCATTTAAGGATGGAACACTCATAAGACCACAAATATCCGAATGTATAAGTGTTAGCTTCTCCTTTGATCTCCAAAAACAAGATTGAAATGCTAGCCTAGTATGCTTTCCTTTTTGACACACTTCACACACATGTTCTTACTTCCCCACCAATGGCATGTCTCTAACAAGTTCATGTGTGCCTACCAATGATTAAAGCTAGCATGGACTAGTTTTTTATGCCAAAGTTGAGAGGTGTTCTCAACTTTGGTGTTCAATGCAACCGATGCACCATTTTCATCCATATTCAACCTAAAATTCTTGTTCTTCATTCCAACACACATTAATTCATTTCCATGAGGATCAACTATAGTGCATGTCATGTTTGAGAAGTGTAATGCATATTTGTTCTCAAGCATTTGACCTACACTAAGTAAGTTCTCACATAAAGAAGGTACATAGAGAACATCATGGATAGTTTTGATACCTTTGGTGGTGTGTATAACCACATCTCCTTTGCCTTTCACTTCCATCAAGGCTCCATTTCCAATTATAACTTTGTTGTGGCTGCTCCTATCCAAGTTTGTGAATCACTCATGCTTGTGAGACATATGGTGTGTTGCTCCACTATCAATGATCCATCCTTACTAAAACAAGTAGCAACAAACAACTCTTTGGATTCACTATCACTTGCATTATCTTTAGCAACATTTTCTTGTTGCTTATCTTTCTTGTTAGCCTTGCATACTCTCTCCACATGACCCTTTTGTTGGCATTTATGGCCAAATGCATCCGGCCTCCACCAACACCTTCTTGGATGATGACCTTTCTTCTTGCAATGGTGACAAGGTTCATAGGACTTCCTCTCGGGTTTGCTAGTTTCACCTTTCTCCTTTATGACCTTAAGCTTGTTCTTCTTTTTATTTTGTGTCTTTTGATGTTGTTTAGACATAAATGCAGCCTCCATTGATTCTTCATGTCTAATCCTTCTCCTTTGCTCCGTAGCTTGCAAGGCATTCACCAACTCGGTCAAGGAAATTTCATTTAGGTTCCTTGACTCCTCCAATGAAGATATCTTAGCTTCAAACCTCTCGGGTAAGGAGACCAACACCTTCTTCACAATCCTTTGGTCACTTAATCTTTCACCTAGCACCCTAATTTGATTCACCACATTAAGAAGCCTTGTGATGAACTCCTTAACTGTTTCTTTGTCTTTCATCTTGATAGTCTCAAACTCCCTCCTTAGGTTAAGGATTTGTATTTGCCTTATCCTTGCACTCTCTTGGAACTCATCTTGAAGTTTGTCCCAAGCTTCTTTGGCACTCTCACATGCCATTATCCTTGTGAAAATGGTATCACTAATACAAGAATGAATGGCGGTGAGAGCCTTGAATCCTTTAGCCAATTCCTCCTCATGGTGCTTGATTTGGTTGACCGTTGCCCCTTGTCTCAAAGGCTCGGGTTCTTGGGGATTTATGGTGACCTCCCAAAGACCATAAGCCTTCAAGTAAGCTTGCATCTTGATACTCCAAATGTTGTAATTCTCCCTATTGAAGATAGGAGGAGAAGGAGTTGAAAAACTTGAAGAAGCCATGTGAATGTTGCTTTCGGATATGAAGGAATATGAAAATATATTTGTGCTTTCAAGTATCTCTTCACTCTCAAGGAACGAACCAGCCTAAAAACCTCACAAATCTCACAAAAATGTGCCTTGCTCTGATACCACTTTGTTGGGGTGAGAAGGTTATGATCAACAGCAAGCTAGCTTGAAGTGTTAGCAACAAGCAAGCTTTTGGTGATGCTCTTGGGAATGGTTATGTGTGAGTTGTGTTTTTAGGTTTTGGTTATGGCGTTTTTTGGTTTTTAGGGTTCCTAAAGTGTTCTAAGGTGTTGAATAAGAGATGAGAAGAAGGGGACCATGTTGGTTTTTGAAAATGAGGCTTAGATGTGTAGCCATCTCATTCATTTAACAATATGAGCTTGAAATTACAACTAGTTCACACATGCCAAGCATGTGAGCTTACAAAATGAGTAAAGTATTTGAAATTTAAAAAGTAAAATGTTCAACACCTAACTTTTCATACACAAAAGAGGTAAAAACCAGCTGCAACATGTCTATTCCAAATATAGTAAAAAGTGGCACATGGTTTGAACTAAGTTCCTATTGTTTAACTAGTTTGGGTAAACAACCAAACTAGCTTCACCTACTTAGTTTCCCTTTGTATATGCTTATGAAACTTGGTTTGAAGCATCCTTGGTTATCAATAAATATTTTTCCAAGAGTTAGGAAAGTTCTGGAACCGAATCATGGGCCAAATAGTTCCAAAACTGACCCATACTCTGCATACTGGGCCCATCACATACAGCAATCTGTTTGGAATAGAAAATGGACTTTCCCATGTCATACTGACCTGAAATTTGAACCATAGTCTTCTATATATGTCTGTAGATATCCCTCAACATGTCAGCCCAAAACTCCATTTGCAACCTGAGATATAAGATAAAGAGTGGACCTATGTTGCTGGAAATTATGAATCCAGCACCATAGGTATTTCAAGCATAACGTTCCTACTCTTTTGTGCATAGTTTTGCCTATGCTTTTGTATACATAACTTAGGCACAAAACATTATCAAAATATACCTTTCATCAATTAAAAATATACAAAAAATATAAACTCATAAAAGGAAAGGAGTTGATACCAAGGTGTGCATGCTAGCCGGTGACATGCACCATCAAGTGGCAAAATTGCCACACTTCAACATCTAGAACACGGTTTATAGGCTCCACAAATAAAGCCACTTTTTCAACTCTCAACCTTTACGAGAGTCTAGAGGAAAGCACTAAGTTTGCTCAGATTGAAAAAAATTGTTTTGGAAATTCGTGTCTTTTTTGTATAATTCTTTATTTTTTTAAATAAAATATTTTAATTGGAGACAGCCAAACGGAAAATGATGGGGCTCTATATTTTGTATCTTAGTCATACAGTAACATGCAAATTGAAGAAATATTTTTAAGTCATTGGACGTGTTAGAACAGTGAGATTTTTGGGGATTATAGAAGAAAACTTTTAAAGTCATTGGACGTGTTGGAACATTGAGATTTTTTGGGATTATAGAAAAAAACATTTTAAGTCATTGGATGTGTTGGAACATTGAGATTTTTTGGGACAATAGGAAATATGAAGCAAATTCTCCTTCACATTGAGATTTTTTTGGATCATAGGATATATGAAGCAAATTCCCCTCGCAGCTAAAGGTTGACCAATAAAAGTAATAAGTGAGATTGGAAGGAATCCAACAATTCCCTGGAGAGTAGAAATTAGTATGATAAGATTTATTCTTCTTTCCTAGTTATTTTTTTTTTCTTAAACACGATAATCAAACTTGGATTCTCATAGTGTTTGAAGCCTTTTATAGACCCTTTAGGACACCCATGTTTAACCAATATGGAACTTTGTTCACACCTTCCAATAACCACCCATCTATATATGCACCATCAAGTCTTCTCTATTTTTTATTTATTACTTTAGTTTAATACAATTTATTGTCACATGATTAATTTAATTTGCCTGATTTCAATTGAAATCCTCGAAATAATTTTCTTTCGATTCAGTTCTTCAAATTTTCAATTAGATGCAACAATAATTGACCACGTTTTCATCAAACAATTATGTTGATACAGCTAATAACTCATACTGAAAAATTATGGATAAGGTCATTTTGATGAACAAGATGATGAATACTTGGAGTTTTGCACATAAAAATGCAAAATGTTCTTCATCTTTTAAATAGCAGAATATATACTTACACAACATGTCTAGAAATAAATAAATGACATGATAGAATCGAGTTCGAAGGATTGTTATGTTTACAGATGGAGACATGACAGATATAAATTACAAGAATTTGTTTTAAGGGTCTAAAAAAGGATTTCTAATAGCCCTAGAAAAGTAAATTACCTTAATATCCACATTATAGCAGAGTACTTTGCATCCTCACATTGATTCCCAAGTTCTCAACTTTTAGATTTCGCAACCTAATTGGTTTCTGTAAAGAGCAATATTATTAGAAGTGAACAAAAGCCAACAAATCATTGTTAGCCAATGTTAAAGTTTGAATTTTAAAAAGGACAAGATTACATTCATTCCCTCTCTTAATGCCACAGACAAACACCATAAATCTGTAATTTCTATTCTGAAGATTGTAAACAAGATTAGTATCAAGTAAAGATACTTTGATATACATGAGTATTTCAAGTGTTTCCAATCCACTTTTTTCCACCACTTCAAGTATTTCAGACCTTCGCTATTCTTGTAAAATGATTTTGATGACCTAAAAAAACAGAGAATTTCAGATCCACCACCCAAGCCACACTTATTAATTTCAAGACCTAACATCAATCATCAATTCTCCTTTTGTTGAAAATAAATAAATAAATTAGAAAAATCTTTTAACATGCGTGAACATAAAGACTTATTGAGCTTTTAGGCTACACTAGCTCAATTTTTACAAATTCAATCATTAAATCTTCTTATATATATACATATATATTCAGATTCAGAACTATTATATATATATATATGCCTCATTGATGCACTATTTCCGCAAGTATATAATAAAGTGATGAGTGAGAATCATTCTTTCGAGGATTGATGTTCGAAACTTTACTAAGTACCAAAATTATTGATTTATTCTTTTTATTTAAGCACCGAATTTGACTAAAAACTAGTGTGAACATAAATTAAAACTAATATTAAAATTAAACTAAAGTAGTAGTATAAGAAATCAAGAGAAACAATACACACAAGTAATGGAAATGGCAAATATTATGATCTAAAGCTCTAGGATATTGCTTTTCCTCATATTCTTCCTATAATTGAACTTAACTTGGGTGATTACTATTGGATTTCTATCTTTAATTCTAACCAAAAGGTTTCTAATTACATCCAATTCCTTATTTTTAGGAAAATTAGAATCTATGGATAATTAGTGGAAATTCAAGAATCCCTTCCTAAATTAACCTAAAAAGCCATGCATTACTTCCCCTTTTCTAGGTTACCCACTTCCTAATTAAACTTTCCAACTCTAATTAAAATAGGGGTTGTGTAATCCTAGTGACAAATCCATTAAATAACCCTTTTTCAAGGAGAAATTCATAGATCTACCCAATACCCAATTGATTTTCAATCTAATTAGGTATATTAAAACATTAAATCCAAGGAATACCCAAGAAAAGAATAGAATTTGCATAATAGTAATCAACCCATCATTCAATTACAATCCAAATAAAAGTTCAATCAATACCCTAGATAATAAATCTAGCAGTTCATGTACAAAATATAAACCAAATCCAAAATAGAATATATATTCATCATTAAACCCACGTCAAACACAATATATATATATATATCCAAATACAATTTAGAGAGTGATAAAAGATAGAAAAAACTCAAAGGAGGAGGAATCTTGCAGAAGAATCTCTTCAATCTTCAATCTTCTTCCAAGCCCACACTTTCTCTCTCTAGATTAAGCTCTTTCTCTCTCTAAATTGGGTGTGTTGCTCTCTAGTTCTTCTCCAAGCTATCTACAATGGTGGCTCCTTTTTTCTTTCCCCTCTACCAAGCCTCCCCAAATAAAACCCCCATTAAATCATCTCTAAAACCCTAGTCTTAAATCCAACATTTAAATGAAGATCAAAAGGTCCAAGATGTGCACATAGTTTTTACATGCCTAATTTAAATGAGTCACATGATTTGCACATGCAAATCTCTACACTAAAAGCACATGTCTTGCATATACTCTCATTAAAACTCAAATTTGACCAAAGTCAATAAAGTCAAAATTAGAAATCAAGGTATGAAAAGTCAACATTTTGAAAATCTTCAATAATGAATGGCATGTTTTGTGAGATCCCACATCGGTTGGAAAGGGGAACGAAGCATGGCTTATAAGCGTGTGGATACCTTTCCCTTCAAGACGCGTTTTAAACCCGTGAGGGGCTAGGTAACTGGGGCTAGGAGGGCCTTGGGCCTGAACCCAGTGAACCCAAAGCGGACAATATCTTGATGCGGGTGGTCTGGGCTATTACATGTTTGACTTGGTTGAGGTATGGTGAGCCTTCTTCCTCTCCAAAATGATCTCCAAAGCTTCAAAAACTATGAAAATTACTCTTAACTTCACTTTAGAGCTCACTTACACAAAAACACAAAAACATATCAAAATACCCATAAATACTTGAGTTTTCAACAAATAATTAAGCTATAGAAGACTAAATTAGTGAGCTAAAACTCACTTACCCCTAACCAAAATGTTAATTTTCTTTTACTAAATTTTAGAAATGCTTTTATTATCAAAAATATATATATACATGTAGAAATGCTATAAATGTTATGATACATATGTGCAGTACATACATGTATATGTTTAACAAATTGACGTGAACTGGACTTAGTAAGATGATTATAAAAATCATACTGAATTTCCTGTAATCTATTTAGACACATATCTATTTTTTTTTCCCTTTTTTGATTGTTTAAAAAAATAAAAATTTAAAACTAAAACTCACCTATGTTACCAAATGACACTAGCTAACTTTAAAAATTGCAAAATGTCCTATGGAACCTGATTCTCATATGTCCTGCTTCTAATGAAACAGAGATCTTTTTCCAATTAAATGGGAATGGCGAAATAAGTTTTGTCATCTTAACTTTCCATCAGATGATCAGGCCATGTTAAGATACTTCTTGAATGCCATTGTTAGCTCATATCTAACTCTCACATGCAGTTATGACAGCTCACCTCTTTCTGTTAGAAGCTTTGGTAGCTTATGACTTAGCCAGCTCATATCTAACTGTAACAGCCCAGTCCACCCACATGAAATACTGTTTGCTTTGGGGCCCAGCCAGTATGGTTTTAAAACACGTCTCAAGGGAAAGGGATCCACACCCTCTTATAAGGCATGCTTCGTTCCCCTTTCCAACCAATGTGGGACTTCATAATCCACTTCCCTTGGGGCCCAGCGTCCTCGCTGGCACATCGATCTGGGTACTAGCTTTGATACCAACTGTAACAGCCCAGTCCACCCGCATGAGATATTGTTCGCTTTGGGCCTAGCCCGCACGGTTTTAAAAGGCCTTTCACAGGTTAAGGGTCCCACCCCTTCACCTGCCAGTCCCACTAGCCCGGGTAACCAGCTCTGATACCAACTGTAATAGCCCAAGCTACCCGCATGAGATATTGTCCTCTTTGGGCCCAGCCTGCATCGTTTTAAAACGAGTCTCAAAGGAAAGGTACCCATACCCTCTTATAAGGCATGTTTTGTTCCTCTTTCCAACCGATGTGGGACTTCACATAACTCTCACATACAGTTATGACAGCTCACCTCTTTTTGTCAGAAGCTTTGGAAGCTTATTACTCAGCCAGCTCATCAATTCGTGTGACACTCTTATTAACCAATCATAATGTACAAAACCTGTGAAGTGTTAGCTACGTGTATAAATATACAGAACCTGTAACTGTATTCATTAAGATAAAAATACGAAATAATAATTCTCTAAACTGTTTTTTCTTACTTCTCGAACTTTCTCTAAGATTTTCTTATCTTCCAAACAATCACTCTGGTTCATCTTGTTGAATGAATAGTCTCTCTCTTCTCTCGGTTTTTCCTAGCTTTTGAATTTCTGGCTTAGTTTTTCTAACTTGGTATAAACTCAACTTTGAGGCCAATTAGAGTAAAGAAAACACACAAAAAAAAAAAAGCAGATTCCCCTGCTATTTTAATTGTTACAACAGTGTTGATGCGAATCCGTCCGAGACCGTTCAACTGACAACCCGCTGGGGTATTGATCCAATACAGATGAAGGTGGGGCCGATCACTAGAGCCCATGCCAAGAACTTCAAGGACAATCTTGCTGTCTTTATCCAAGGAATAAGTCATAATCAAGAGGGGTTGTCCATATCTAAAGAACCAAGGCCTGTTCTACTCATACAAGCAATAGAAGCCAAAACGGGCTCGGGTGACGTTTTTCGTGCCAATATGGAGGTCGGGTTGTATGAATTGGATCCCCATTCTTATGGGTTCAATTCATATGATGGATGAGTCATAGAAACCAGCCAAAGCAGCTTCAAAGCCGAACAACATAGTGGCTTGCGCACAAGGGGAAGAAAGGCCAAAATTTGCTGTATTCTTTGCTTGCTTTACTATATTTTACTGTATTAGTGTTTTCTCATATTTCTAAGCAAGGGCAACGTGAGGAACTTCATAATAAGCTTATTTGGCATTCCAAAAAGACTATTGAAGCTTATTTGGAGTCCAATTAGGTCAAAAAAAGGTCATTATCAACCTAGCCGAAAATTACCATACTTAATTTCCTAATTTGTTTTTACTTTTTGTTTTAGGAAACTATCTTTGATTTTGGATTTGTATTTATTTACTTATTGAACAAATAAGTTTAGAAAATTTTGTATTTTATTATTTTGTTTGTAAATTAATTAATTCCTAATTGAAAATAAGGGAATTAATTAATTAGATTAGGAAAAGGAAAGATTCGATCAAGCTAGAACTCTTCATTGTGTGGCGGGTTTTTTCCTAGGGCTTTTAGGGTTTATTTTGTTTCTTTCAAAGCCTATTTAAAGGCTTATTTTCAATAAGAATACAACCTGAATTTTATTGAGAAAATACTTGTGAGATTAATTATCTTTTTGTTCTTTGAGAACATCTAAAACACCATTAGAGAATTGGTTGTTTTAGCTTGACTTATCAATAGGTTTTCCATCCCCTATTGTGGCATCTACATTATACCAAGGTTTCTAACCATAGGTTGGTTAGGGGTTGAGGTTAATTCCATTAGAACTTGAACTTAATTAAGATCCGGGCTAATATAATACGAGTTTAGGAGCAGGTCGTCCTAGGTTCATATCATTTGGTATCAGAGCCAAATTTTATTCAGGTTTGATCTATTTTTATTTGCTTTATTAATTTTTATGTTAATCTACAATTTTAGCATTAGGTTAAGGTTGCATCTATCCCATACACGTTCAGCATTTTAATTAACAAAAAAAATCATTCCTAGTTGAATTAGGATTTCCTAGTTTTACTGTATTTTTTGTTTCCTAGTTTGTTGGTTGTTTTTCATCATTGTTCTTGTTAATTTTTGTTTTTTGTTGATTTTTATTTGTTTTTCTAGTCTTAAATATTTGCGTTCATATATTCAAAAAAAAAATTTGAAGAATGGGGTTTGCGGAATAAAAAAAAAAAAAAACAAACAAAAATCGCACAATTTGAATTTTTGATTGGGAGGTCACGGGTTTGGTGTTTGTTTTGGAGTTGGAATTGCAATTTTGGTAATTATTCTTGCTACTACAGTTGTTTATGTTCTGTGAATGAAAAAAAAAAAGAAGAGGTAAAGCCGAATAAAAAAAAAAATTTCGGGTTTGTTGAATTTGGTGTTGAAATTTGAGTTTGGGAACTTGTTTGATTTGGAGATTTGATTTGTGATATTTTGAGTTTCTGGAGAATTATTTTGTTGGATATTTGAATTTTGGGTGCTTAAATTATTTGGATTAAAATTAGTTAAAGGATTTGATACAAAAACTTGAATTACAAAGAACAACAACCAACAACTATTCTATATTTTTGTTCAATTTGATTCTTGTTCGTATTTGAATTTATTTTTCTAGAATTTTATTCTTGAACTCATAATCTATTACCATCTGGTCCAGTTCTTCAAAATTCCAAAGTTTTCCCATTAATTTGCTTCATTTTGCCTAGAAAAGCTGAAACTAAGTTTTGTTGAATTCTTTCGGTATTGCCTACTTTTAGCTACTGTTTTATTGATAAGTTTAATTAAAACATACTTGTAATCTAATCACTGTTTTGTGGGTATTTTAATTAGAACTTTGAATTAATTCTTTGAGTGGAAAAAGGCAAGAGAATGTGAGCTTAAAGGAGGGTAAAAGCCGAAACTAGTGTGCAAATACGAGTGTCGAGACCTTGTTTGAGTGAAACACATGAGGGAGTGAATACGGTGAGGATTTATTTTATTTTTGCAGTATTTTACTAACATGGCAGATTCTAGAATAAGAAGAGGAGACACACCACTGAGAATTAATGAAGAAGAGTCCGTAGGATTTCATGGTGATTCACGAGCTACCGGGAGTGGTGAGCAAACGGAACCGAAAGCTATTTTGGAACAATTACAGTGGGTGAGTGCTCAAGTTGAGCACATGAATCAAATGATGGGAAGGCTAGAAGTTTCCCAAGGAATGCCGAACAGAAGAAATAGGCAAGAATTCCATGAAAATTGAGGCCGAGGACGAGGAGGCCGTGAGAGACCGAGAGAGGAATTTGAGGAGGAGAATTTCAGTGGAGACTTTAAGGAAGGCATGGACGAAACCTTTGCTGTCCAAGAGAGAGCTGGCCATGGAAGGTATAGGAGGGAAGAAACAGATGACAATCTTAGCAATATCAAGATCAACATCCCACCATTCATGGGAAAAAGTGATCCTGAGGCGTATTTGGAGTGGGAAGAAAAGATGGAGATGATATTTGACCGCCATAATTATTCGGAGGGTAAGAAGGTGAAGTTGGCAGCAATGGAGTTTGGCCATTATGCACTCCAATGGTGGACAAATGAGCAAGGCACCCGGAGGAGAGTTGGTGATGACTTGATCACAACATGGCAACAAATGAAAGGAACCATGAGAAAGCAGTTTGTGCCGTCACATTACCATAGGCTGCTGCATCAAAGGCTTCAATCTTTGTCTCAAGGAAGTAGATCCATAGAGGATTATTACAAAGAGATGGAGATGCTCATGATGAGGCTAAATATGAATGAGGATAGGGAGGCAACAATGGCGAGATTTCTTGGTGGTTTGAACCGTGACATTGCCAACCAGCTTGAATTGCAACAATACTTGGAGTTGGAGGAGATGTTGCATGTAGCCATTAAGCTTGAACACCAATTCAAGAGGAGGGGTGTAGGATCACGGCTTGGAGGTGTTTCCAGCAGTGGGAGAATCAATTCAAGTGGCTGGAGAAACAATTCAGCTAATGAAATCAAACCAAAACCGAAAGCTGGAAAAGAAAGTATCAACCGGTCAAAAAGGGAGGCCAAGACTGAATCTGTCCAAGCACTTAAAGGTGAGATTAAATCTGATCCTAAACCTCAAAAATCCAGAGAAATAATTTGTTTTAAGTGCCAAGGAAGAGGACACATAGCCAGCCAATGCCCAAATAGAAGAATCATGGTATTAAAGGGTGATGGTGAGCTGGAATTTGCAAGTGAAGAAAGCGAAGCTGAAACCGAGCAAGAGGAGGAATGCAATGATGATGAAGCCGAACCAGTAGACACATCTAATGCCGAGTTGAGCTTGGTTTCAAGGAGAGTACTTGTTGTCTACATTGATGAAGAGCAGATACAAAGAGAAAACATCTTCCACACTCGCTGCGAAATACAAGGTAAGATTTATAGCATGATTATAGATAGTGGGAGTTGTACCAATGTGATAAGTAATCTTGTAGTTGATAAATTAGGCTTGAAAACAATTAAGCATCTAGAACCCTATAGGTTACAATGGTTAAATGATAGTGGTGAGATGAGGGTAAATAAGCAAGCCAAAGTTAAATTTAATATAGGTAGGTATGAGGATGTTGTCTTGTGTGACATTGTACCAATGCATGCAGGACATATTTTACTAGGTAGACCATGGAAATTTGGCGAAGATGCTATTCATTTTGGTCGAGAAAATAGTGTTGTTTTTAGGTTTAGAGGGAAGAAAATCAAGCTGGAGCCATTGAGTCCCAAGGAGGTCTACAAAGATCAACTACAAATGCAACAAAGGAGGGAGGCCGAAAAACTCAAGGAGAAAACAAGTATGGCACCAAGGGCTTCACCATCCTTTCAAGAAGGTGAGATTGATGTTGCTAATCAAGGTAAGTTTTCTAAACCCAGATCGAGTGGAAAAACCAAGAGAAAGCCAAGAGGGGGGTGAGAAAAGAGAGTAAACCCGAGAGCACCAACAATCTGGAAATTTCCACCAATGAGAGCCAAACCGAGGGAAGAAAAAGAAAAGAAAGAAAAGAAAGGAAAAACCAGAATTTTTATTTGAGTTTTGGGGATATTAATAAGGTTATTGAATGTACGAAACCCTTGCTAGTCATGATATATAACGAAAACTATTTTAATGATCAAACTAACTTTGAAGAATTTTAATTGCCAAGTTCAATGATTTCTTTATTGAAGGAATTTGGAGATGTTTTCCCGAATGAGATTCCAAGTGGACTACCACCTAGTCGAGGGATAGAACATCAAATTGACTTTGTCCCAGGGGCTACCGTACCAAATAGACCAGCATATAGAAGCAATCCTGAATAAACAAAGGAGCTGTAAAAACAGGTAAGTGACTTGCTTGATAAAGGATACATTCGTGAGAGTTTAAATCCATGTGCTGTTCATGTTTTGTTGGTACCTAAAAAGGATGGTTCTTGGAGAATGTGTGTTGATTGTAGAGCTATAAATAACATCACCATTAAATATAGACATCCCATTCCTAGGTTAGATGATATGCTTGATGAGTTGCATGGTGCTTACATGTTTACTAAAATTGATCTTAGGAGTGGTTATCATCAAATTAGAATGAAAGAAGGTGATGAATGGAAAATGGAATTTAAAACTAAATATGGGGTGTATGAATGGTTAGTTATGCCTTTTGGATTATCTAATGCACCTAGTACTTTCATGAGGCTTATGAGTCATGTAATGCGTCCATTTATTGGTAAATTTGTGGTTGTTTATTTTGATGATATTTTGGTGTATAGCCGAAACTTGGATGAGCATGTGGATCAACTTAGGTAAGTTTTTCAAGTTCTTAGAAAGTAAAGATTGTTTGCTAACATGAACAAGTGTGATTTTTTTGCAAAGATGAGCTTGTTTTTCTAGGATTTGCAGTAAGTGCTGTAGGAATCAAAGTAGATCAAGCTAAAGTGCAAGCAATCAAAAAGTGGCTGGTTCCTACAACAATCACCCAAATGAGGAGTTTCCATGGCTTGGAAAGTTTTTATAGAAGATTTGTCAAGGATTTTAGCACCATAGCCGCACCTTTGAATGAAGTTTTCAAGAAGAATGTTAGCTTTAAATGAGGGGAAGTACAAGAAAAATCTTTTAATTTGTTGAAAGAAATATTGTGTAATGCACCTTTATTAGTTTTGCCAAATTTTTCTAAGACTTTTGAAATTGAGTGTGATACTTCGGGTGTAGGTATTGGAGCTGTCTTAATGCAAGAAGGAAGACCCGTAGCCTACTTTAGTGAAAAATTAAATGGAGTTGCACTAAACTACCCGACATATGACAAGGAGATGTATGCTTTGGTAAGGGCTTTGGAGACGTGGCAGCATTATCTCATGTCAAAGGAGTTTGTGATTTATACGGATCATGAGCCTTTGAAGCATATTAAGGGTCAAGGAAAGCTCAACCGAAGGCATGCCAAGTGGATTGAATTTATTGAACCCTTTCCATATGTGATCCACTACAAAAAAAAGTAAGGAAAATGTGGTTGCCGATGCATTATAGCAAAGGTGTGTACTCTTTTTTACCTTAGATGCTAGATTGCTTGGATTTGAACAATTGAAAGAACTTTATGAGCATGATAGTGACTTTGGAGAAATTTTTAGAACCTGTTTGAAACATGGATTTAATAAATTTTACATATTTGAGGGGTATTTGTTTAAGGAAAACAAACTTTGTGTGCCTAATTGTAGCATTAGGGAATTATTGGTTCGGGAAGGACATTAGGGTGGTTTAATGGGTCATTTTGGTGTTTTTAAAACTTTATCCTTGCTGCAATAATATTTTTATTGGCCTAACATAAGGAAAGATGTTGAGAGAATTTGTGAAAGATGTTTGAAGTGCCGAAAAACAAAATCAACATTGAAGTTGCATGGATTGTACAAGCCTTTGCCGATTCCTACTTATACCTGGGTAGATTTGTCTATGGATTTTATTCTTGGTTTGCCTAGGTCAAGCACAGGAAAGGATTCAATATTTGTTGTAGTAGATAGGTTTTCTAAGATGGCACATTTTATTGCATGTAATAAAACTGATGATGCATCCAATGTTGCTAATTATTTTTCAAGAAAATTATGAGATTGCATGGAATGCCAAGAACTATTGTTTTGGATAGGGATGCTAAGTTCTTAAGTTATTTTTGGAAAACGTTGTGGCCTAAGTTAGGTACTAAGCTTTTATTTTCAACTACTTGCCACCCACAAACAGATGGGCAAACCGAAATTGTGAATAGAACCTTGTCCGCTTTGTTACGTGCTTTAATGAGTAGAAATTTGAGAACTTGGGAAGAATGTTTGCCACATGTTGAATTTGCTTGAAATTTTTTATGGTTTTAATCCTTTGACTCCATTAGATCTAATAACTTTACCTCTGAGTGCGTGTGCTAATCTAGATGGAAAACAAAAAGCTGATTTTGTAAAACAGATTCATGAGAAGACAAAGGCAAATATTGAGAGGAGGACCGAGTAATATGCAAAGGTGGCTAATCAAGGCCGAAAACCAATGGTCTTTGAACTTGTATATTGGGTGTGGCTGCATTTGAGGAAAGAAATATTACATGACCAAAGGAAATGAAAACTCATGCCGAGGGGTGATGGGCCTTTTCAAGTTATGGAAAGGATAAACGACAATGCCTATAAACTTGATCTACCGGGTGAGTATAATGTTAGTGCCACCTTCAATGTTGCTGATTTGTCTCCTTTTGATGCAGGTGATAACTTTGATTTTAGGGCAAATCCTTTTCAAGAGGAAGGGAATGATGCGAATCCGGCCAAGATCGTTCAACCGACAACCCGCTGGGGTATTGATCCAATGCAGATGAAGGTGGGGCCGATCACTAGAGTCCAAGCCAAGAAGTTCAAGGACAATCTTGCTGTCTTCATCCAAGGAATAAGTCATAATCAAGAGGGTTTGTTCATATCTAAAGAATCAAGGCCTGTTCTACTCATACAAGCAATAAAAGCCAAAACAAGCCCAGATGATGTTTTTAGTGCCAATATGGAGGTCGGGTTGTATGAATTGGATCCCCATTCTTATGGGTTCAATTCATATTTTGGATGAGTCATAGAAACCAGCCAAAGCAGCTTCAAAGCCGAACAACATAGTGGTTTGCACACAAGGGGAAGAAAGGCCAAAATTTGCTGTATTCTTTGCTTGCTTTACTGTATTTTACTGTATTAGCATTATCTCATATTTCTAAGCAAGGGCAACGTGAGGAACTTCATAATAAGCTTATTTGGCATTCCAAAAAGACTATTGAAGCTGATTTGGAGTCCAATTAAGTCAAAGAAGGGTCATTATCAACCTAGCCGAAAATTACCATACTTAGTTTCCTATTTTGTTTTTACTTTTTGTTTTAGGAAACTATCTTTGATTTTGGATTTGTATTTATTTACTTATTGAACAAATAATTTTAGAAAAGTTTTTATTTTATATTTTGTTTGTAAATTAATTAATTCCTAATTGAAAATAAGGGAACTAATTAATTAGATTAGGAAAAGGAAAGATTCGGTCAAGCTAGAACTCTTCATTGTGTGGCCGGTTTTTTCCTAGGATTTTTAGGGTTTATTTTGTTTCTTTCAAAGCCTATTTAAAGGATTATTTTCAATAAGAATACAACCTGGATTTGATTAAGAAAATACTTGTGAGATTAATTATCTTTTTTGTTCTTTGAGAACACCTAAAACACCATTAAAGAATTGGTTGTTTTAGCTTGACTTATCAATAGGTTTTCCATCCCCTATTGTGCCATCTACATTAAACCAAGGTTTCTAACCACAGGTTGGTTAGGGGTTGAGGTCAATTCCATTAGAACTTGAACTTAATTAAGATTCGGGCTAATATAATACGAGTTTAGGAGCAGATCGTCCAAGGTTCGTATCAAGTGTTCAAACTAATACTCCACCGAATTCATCAATATTGCTATTGCCAACTGCCTGATACCAGCTGCTATTTATTTCCATTGAAAAGCATTCAAATTAATAGAATGCTTTACGGCTTGATATCTAAGTGAATTATCTTCTGCCTACAATCTTCATGGAGATAGCTCAATCCCTTGGCTATGTCAAGAATGGTTTTCTTCCTCTGCTTCCAACTTAATAACAATTCATAGGTTTTAATGAAAATCCATTTATCCCAAGACCCATTAGTCGTGTATTGGTAAACAAGAAGCCTATTTGATTTGTCAATACAAAATCCAACCCTTTTGTTTCAATCCTCTAAATTATAAAGATATTTTTTACATGAATTCAAGTGGCCTTTCATGGTACTTGTTCCATTTCTTTTGATGCCACATGCATAATTCCTCCCACAGTAATTTCATTTAGCTCTAGACTCTGTGGGATCACATCCTTCAATTCTTATAAAGTGATTCCAAACCTCCGAAATATTTCTATGTTTTTTCTCTTTTTTCTTTGTGATAGAACTATAAGAAGGTGGCATTTAAGACTCACTAGAAGGTTCTGGATCTACTGATAGTGGTAGTGCACTAGATGGAGGACATGGAGGACATGGAGGACATGGTGGTACTAAATGAGATGACAGAGTTGAGGCATTGGTAGTGGCAGATTCATTTGGAGTTTTAGAAGTGGTTGAACTAATATCTTCCATCAATTTAGTAACACAAAACATCCAAGTTCAACAAAAACAACAGATAACCATGAAAGAATACAAAAAAAGGATCTTTCAATATGTAACTTTATTTCAAACAAAATACGAAGTTAATATGGAATAAACTAACCTCAGTGAATGTACTTGAAAAAGTGAATGTGCATTTTTCATCCATAAAAACCATATATCAAATAATATCTTAAATCAATAAGACTGAAAAAGAAAAAAAGAATTGGAACCAATCATTCACAATATACATCAAATAACAAACCACTAACCTCTTAACCACTGCATGGTTTATATATTTATGTGTAATCCAATATATAGTAAAACATGCCATCGATGGGTCCTTGGAAGATTCCACTAAGATTAAATCCATAATTTTTTTTTTTCTTTAACAATCCATCCTCATTATGCTTGTCTATCATATCACCCAAAATAAATAAATAAATAAATAAATAATAAAGGAAAAACAAAATGAAGCTTGTTCAGATTAGATAAATTAATTAATATGGTAAATAATGTGTCACTAGGGTTGCTATTATAGATTATACCAACAAAGAGATAGAATTATTTTTAAATTAGCTACTCTCCCTGCATTCATCCTCATCATGTACTTGATGCCAAAATTAACCAAGCTAAACCTCACTTTCACAAACACATTAAAAAGAGGAATTTAAAGAAAGAAGTACCTGCATCAAATGCACACTGATCACAACTTGAATGATAGCAATGACGTGTATATTTTAAAAAATTGTGTGTCTTTAATAGTGCAATTGAATTTTCTCCCAGCAACATATACCTTTAATAATGTGGTAATCAAACACATATATACTATATATATGCTGAAGCTTGAACAAGTTTTTAACTCCTGAATCCTTTTCAAACATGTCTGGTTGTTGAAAATCTACGGCTGACATTATTGCAAAAAGAAGCAGATTCCCCGTGCCCGATTGAAATGGTCGAGCTTTTAATGCGAAGAAGAAGAAGAAGAACAAGCCATTTGCCAGAGAGACATAGAAAATGCAGTCGTTTAGCATTTTTCTTCTAGTTCAAGCCATCTTGGAGCCGGTTGAGGAAACAGAGCCGCTGAAGGAAACGAAGAGCATTTGAAATTATAGCCGTTGCATTTCAGCCAAGCTTTAAAACGCACCATTTCATTTTATCTAATAATTAGATACTTATTATAATTTTGTATTAATCTTATTATGTCCTTGTAATCGATAGAGCCAAATGACTCCTCTTTCTTGTGTTTTGGTTGGAAGCTGTCTTCTTCCTCAAGTAGATACTTTGTAAGCTTTTTAAGCTTTCATTAATGGAAATTGCTCTGCCTGCGTTTGGAATTACTCCCCATATGTAGAGAGTATCGCTCAAAAAGACATATGTACAGTGTATCTAACTATCTATCTATTTCCGCTGCATTTTTCAAAAAAAAAAAATCTCAATAATTTCTTCATTTCACCGTTCAATTTCTTTAGTTATTTAGCAGAAAATTTATCTGTGAATTCGATTTAATTTATTTTTTTAATTAATTATAGTGAGTTATATTTCATTTGTCTGACAAAACTAATATATCGAGAGGATTCGGACATATGTATCTATTTTATATATTTTTATTTTTAATTGTTTTCATAATTTTGGTTTTAGGGTCCGCGGCAAACTAACCTAATCATCAAAGGATCGACTTTACAAGAGACAAAAAGAACATGACTTAAAGATTTGCTAGACTTGCTAGAATTTGTCCGTATGAGTAGAATTGCAGCCCCATAAAATCCACTCACAAAGTGAAGCCAAACTTAAAACGACCAAACAACAAGCAATGGAGGCAACCTATGGCATATGGCCTGGGGCCAATGGCCCTCCCCAGCTTTTTGAAGGGAGTGTATTCAATTTAGAATTTGAAGGATTTTAAAAATCTTTAAACGTTTATAGGTATTCGATTTAAATTTTAAAGGAGTCTAAACAAGTCTAATGATATTCAATTTAGATTTTAATAGATTTTATAGAAGTCCATTAAAATTCAGATGTATTCAATTAAGACTTTGTAGAATTCTTTTAAAATCCATAGGTATTCAAAAAGTCATTGATTTTAAAAGATTTCAAAAAATGATGATTTTAATGGATTTGAAAGGATTTTAAAAGTAAAACTATGAAGAAAAATGTTAATATGAAATCCAACCTTTACCTCAAAGATTTTATTGGATTCTTATAAATTCTTTATAGACTTTATAGAATTCTATAACAATTTATCAAATCTTTTAAAGTTTATAACTCATTTTAAATCTATAAAACTCTAAATTGAATATACCCTCTGAATTTTCTTTGCCTTTATCTATTAGATTTTAAAATATTACGCAAAAATAACTAATCTAATTTATTCATTATTTAAATGGATAATGGCCCCTCTAAGTGTATCAACTTATCTACAAATATCTTGTATTTGTTGTAAAATTATAATCTAAATTTGAGACTTTATTAATTTAAATATTATAAAATAATTCATATTTGTAGTTTAATTATGTATTCAAATGACAACTATTCAAAAAAAAAAGACAACTATTCATGCTTGATATTTATTTTATTTAGTATTTTTTTTAGAATTTTTTTTGTTTATATTTAATTTGAATTTGTTTGTTTTAGATTTTTTTTATTAGTTCAGTTTTTTAATTGATTCTTGTTTTCCTTTTAATATTTTACTTACTAGGTACCTTTCATTTTCTAAGTAGCTAAGTACATTTTCTAAAAATATTGCTTCTATTCTTGTAAACAATCAAACAAATAGAAAGTTTTTCACTTAGGAGTTGAACAAAATTAATTTAAAACTCAATTAATGATTCTTGTGTAACTATTATACTATTGACTATGTTTTATATAAGGTGCAAATAATGGTTTTAACTATAATTTTTTATGACGTGCAAGTAATGGGTCGGTCCCCATAACAAACTTTTTTGGCTCTACCCCCATATCAGTAGTATTATAAGCATCAAGCTGAAGTCCTATGCCATATAGCATGGAATCTTCCGAAGTAATAACAAGGCTTGTCAAGACTTAACTATAAATTCTAAATCTGTAGATATGATGGTTGAGTGACTTCTTTCTACTAAACTATTACCTTCGATGGTATATTATGCTTTGTTTGTTTTGTGTTTTTCTTTAAGTTTTGTATATTTGCAATAATTTGATATATAAATATAGATATCTATACCCATGTGTTGATGACTTGGTTCTACATAAGTGTCCCTCCTTGCCTTAATTAGATATAATTTCATTTAGCATCATTTGAAACAAAAACTTATTTGACTTTTATTAACCATTAGAGAACCATGACAAGGCTAGAATAATTTCAAAGGGGGAAAAAATGACAAACATCCCTTGTTTTTTTTATCAGGCCTACAATGAAAAGGCTACATTCCCAAATAAAAACAAAAAATTAATCATCAATGGTTTCAGTGACCACAAGCAAATCATCAAGAATGAATTAAGAACCAGTAAGAAATAGGGGACAACAGTATTTAATAAGAGAGAAAACGACATTAATTTTTGAGAGAAACGAAGATTGAGCTAATGATCAGCAGCATCTAAGCAACACGATTCTATGAAGTTGATACTTTACGTGTTTTAAAATTTTGAATATGTACAAATATGATGTTCAAGCTTAAGTATGGAAGCAAAACAAACAGAGGATCCAAGTCCATTTTGGTATATTCCAAAGTATTATCCATATTCTTTTGGTTTTCTCAAGTCTCTTCTTCAACAATTGTAAATGATGCTTGCTTTGGAGTTAGGGATGTGATGGTTTTATTATGGATGTCTCTGTGCCGAAAAATGCAGAGTCGTATTTAACATTTAGAGCGGAAGTTTAATTATAATGTTCCTAGTAGGTCGGTGCTTGAAACAATACTTAATCTGAAATAGTTTTATGACATTAATAATCACATAATTTTCATTATTTGTATTCCCAACATATATCAAATATTAATCATATTCACAAAATGATGAATGAAAAGTATTTTTCTAGAAAATTACTTGTAGAAATCCAATTCATTGAAATTAAATAGTAACGCACTACAGAAAAAGTGAGAAACCGCCACAATTTCTAGCTACAAAATTGCATGGTTGTAGCTAAACTTTGTCACAAAATCCCTTAAAAAAATTTGGACCCGACTTTCCCTCAAATTGAAAATTTGGTTAACCATTAAAACACTGCTGTACTTTTAAATTTTAATACATAGAATAAAATAAAAAACACATTTGATTCTAAAAATCTCCTTAAATCTCCTCTCCATCCTAATATCTCTTTCCCTATTTTATTAACAAAAAGATCCCTTAATTATTAATTATTTGCTTAAACATGTAGAACCATAATTTATAATTAAGAGCTACGGTTTTAATATAATTTTATGTTTCTTAAATTTATGTTCATGAATAGGCTTAATTCTACATAATTTATGATTAAGTGATATGGTTTTGATATGATTCTGTCATACAAACTTCAGTCACTATAGCTTCCAGCTAGATTATTACTTACTAGCTGAAAGCCTGAAGCTATATTCCGTTCTAAAATTAAACACTCTAAACATGTTATATGAGTAATTATATCAAAGCATGCATACACCACATAAATTTAAGAAACAGAGTCATAAACAAAGTTGATAAAAAAACATGTAGAACCATGAATATAAATTTAAGAAACAGAGTCAAAATAAAGTTGTAACAAAAAACATGTGGAACCACGAGAATGATTATATTATAAAATTTACTGTGGTTGGGATAGAACTGATGGTAACAATAAGGTTGCAACATGTTAAAAATGCGTTTAAGATTGCTGATGTGGAGTCATAACAGTTACTTAGTTGAATGTTTGTAGGTGTTCCTGTGTTTTTGCTGTTAGTTATGTTTTGTTATTCATGTATGTGGTCGTGGCATAATCTTAGGATCATGATGTTAATGGGCTGTTATTAATTAGGCTTTAAATTGTAATATTTCTGTTGTGAAAATTATCAGTCATCTTTGCTTTAATGTATGTTGCTCTCTACTTTTCCTTTTGCCTTTGATATAGCACTTTATTGTTCTTCTTTTCTGGTTTAGAATTTACAACATTTGGTATTAGAGCTCTCTTCTTAAGGGATTTGTGTGTGAATTTGACATATCATGGAAGCCGAAGCTAGTCTTTCTGCAATTGCTCCAGTGATATTTGACAGAGATAACTACCAGATTTGGGCAGTATGTATGGAGTCATACTTGGAAGCTTTGGAAGTAGATTATGAAGTTCCTCCACTGCCAGCCAATCCCACCATGGCATAGATAAAAATGCAAATGGAAATGAGATTAAAGAAATCAAAGGCAAAGGCTTACTTGTTTGCTGCAGTTTCATCCACCATCTTCTCTCGTATCATGTCTCTGAAGTCTGCAAAAGAGTTATAGGATTATCTCAAGAATGAATATGAAGGAGATGAAAGAATTAAAGGGATGCAAGTCCTGAACTTGATCAGAGAATTTGAACTTCAAAGAATGAAGGACTCTGAGACGATTAAAAATTACTCCGATAGGGTTCTTAGTACTGCAAACAAAGTGAGACTTCTTGGATTTGAATTTACCTACTCAAGAATTGTAGAAAAAATTCTTGTTACATTACTTGAAATCTATGAAGCCACCATTACTTCTTTGGAGAATACCAAGGATCTGTCAAAAATTTCCTTAGCAGAATTGCTAAATGCATTACAGGCACAAGAACAAAGAAGACTGATGAGGGAGGATACAACAACCAAAGGAGCTTTGGCAGCCAAGCATCAAAATGTGGCCAAAATTAAAAAGAAGAAGGATTTTGAAGGAAATGGGGCAACTACAGCATCAGCAAATGCAAAAAGAAAGAATGAAAATCAGAAGAAATCTTATCCACCTTGCAAACATTACAAAAAGAAGGGTCATCCTCCATTTAGATGCTGGAGAAGACCTGATGCAAAGTGCATTAAATGCAATCAGATGGGGCATGAAGCCATTATCTGCAAAAATAAAATTCAGCAACATAGTGAAGAGGCAAAGATGGCTGATCAAGAGGAGGAGGATCACTTGTTCGTCGCTACATGTTTTTCTAGCATCGAATCAAGTGAAAGTTGGCTTATTGACAGTGGTTATACAAACCACATGGCATATGACAAGGATCTATTCAGAGAACTAAGCAATACAAACTCATCAAAGGTTCGAGTTGGAAATGGCAAGTACATCACTATGAAAGGAAAAGGAACAGTTGCAATTTCAACAGTTCAGGCACAAAGTTCATTTCTGATGTGTTGTATGTCCCTGAAATTGATCAAAACTTGTTAAGTGTTGGACAACTAATTGAAAAAGGTTATAAAGTTGTGTTCGAAGACAACTATTGCCTGATTAAAGATGCAATTGGCCAAGATATTTTCAAAGTAAAAATGAAAGGGAAAAGCTTTACTCTAAATCCATTAGAGGAAGAGCAAATTGCTTTCCCAATCAAAGAAAATATCACTGAAGTATGGCACAAGAGGCTTGGGCACTATCATCATCAAGGGTTGCTGCAGATGAAATTCAAGAAAATGGCAACTGATTTTCCAAACCTTGATGATCAAATTCCAAACTGCAAAGCATGTCAGTTTGGAAAGCAAAGCAGGAAACCATTCCCCAAGACAACATGGAAAGCATCAAAGAAGCTTCAGTTAATTCAAACTGACATTGCAGGCCCACAAAGAACACCTTCTCTGAAAGGTAGTCTTTATTATATTGCATTCATTGATGATTTCACTCGCATGTGTTGGATTTTTTTCTTGAAGCACAAGTCAAAGGTAGCTCAAGTTTTTTGGAATTTTAAGGCCAGAGTTGAGAACGAAAGTGGCTGTAGAATTCAAACTCTTAGATCCGACAATGGCAAGTAGTACACCTCTAAAGCATTCAATCGGTTTTATGATGAGGAAGGTATTCAACATCAACTAACAGCTTCATACACTCCACAAAAAAAATGGAGTAAGTGAGAGACGGAACAAATTTATATTGGAGATGACACGATGTTTGCTACATGAGAAGAACTTGCCAAAACAATTTTAGGCTGAAGCAGCAAACACTGCTGTTTTTTTGCAAAACAGGCTTCCCACAAGAGCAGTAAAGGATCATACACCTTTCGAGGCATGGTATCTTTGAGTTTCCTCAAAATATTTGGATGTTTGTGCTTTACTCATGTTCCACAGAGAAAAAGAGATAAACTAGATAAAAGAGCACTTCCAGGCATCTTTATTGGCTATAGCTCAGTTGCAAAAGCTTATAAAATTTTTCAGCCACAAACTGGAAAAATTATTGTAAGCAGAGATGTGCACTTTATGGAAGATAAAGAGTGGAGTTGGGATCATGCAAAGAAAATGGATCCAACCTCTAAAGAGCCAAATTTCATGTTTCCTGATACAGCAGAACAAAGCATTGGAGATTGGGAGAATGAAAGAGTGGATGACAATCCTACTAGAGGTACAAGACTAATTCTGATGTTTATCAAAGATGCAATATTGCTGTGTGTGAACCTACAGATTATGGAGAAGCCAAGACAGATGAAAATTGGGTTGTGGCAATGAAGGAGGAGCTGTTCATGATTGAAAGGAGTAAAACATGGGAATTGGTTGATCGACCTCAAAACAGAAAAGTAATTGGAGTCAAGTGTGTGTACAGAACCAAACTAAATGCCGATGGCTCAATCGACAAGTATAAAGCTAGATTCGTTGTCAAAGGATATGCTCAAACACTTAGTGTGGACTACTCAAATACCTTCGCACCAGTCGCTAGATTTGACACCATTAGGCTCTTACTTGCTGTTGCAGCACAAAAGAATTGGAAGGTGTACCAGTTAGATGTCAAGTCAGTGTTCCTTAATGGCTTTCGACAAGAGAAAATTTATGGAGAGCAACCAGAAGGCTATGTGAAGGAAGGAGAAGAAAACAAGGTCTATCTTCTTAAAAAGGCACTTTAAGAGGTTGAAGCAAGCTCCAAGAGCTTAGTATAGCAGGATTGATGAACACTTGCAGAACCTGGGATTTACAAAAAGTTTATCTGAATCAACATTATATGTCAAGCACAATGAAGCTGACATTCTTATCATCTCACTATATGTGGATGCCCTGCTTATGACAGGAAACAACACAAGTATTGTGGAAAAGTTTAAGCAAGAGATGATGGAGTTTTTTGAAATGATAGATCTTGAATTGATGACATTCTTTCTTGGAATGGAGATTAAACAGAATGAATATGAAGTCTTCATCTGTCAGAAGAAATATGCCAAAGAAATTCTGAAGAAGTTTAAACTCGAAGAATGCAAAGAAATGAGTACTCCAATGAACTCAAAAGAAAAGCTTTGCAAAGAAAATGGAACAGAGAATGTTGATTTGGCATATTTCAGAAGTTTGATTGGTTGCTTGATGTATCTCACAGCAACTTGGCCTGACATTTTGAATGCTGTAACCATTTTATCTCGGTTTATGCATTGTGCAAGTGAATGGTATCTCAAAGCTGCAAAGAGGGTGCTTAGATATGTGAAAGGTACATGTGGCTTTGGCATTAAATTCACAAGGAGTAAAGAGTTCAAGCTGGTTAGTTACTCAGATAGTGACTGGGGAGGTTCAATAGATGATATGAAAAGCACTTCAGGCTATTGTTTCACACTCGGATCTGGTGTTTTCTCATGGAGCTCTAAAAAACAAGAAATTGTAGCTCAATCCACTGCTGAAGAAGAGTTTGTTGCTGCAACAGCTGCTGTTAATCAAGCTTTGTGGCTGAGGAAGATTTTAATTGATCTTAACTTGGAACAGGAGGAAAGCACAAAGATTCTTGTTGACAACCAAGCTGGTATAGCTATCTCACAAAATCCTGTATTTCATGGGAAAACTAAGCACTTTAATATTAAGTTATTCTTTTTAAGGGAAGTATAGAAAAATGGAGCTGTTGTTCTCGTCCACTGCAAAACAGAAGATCAGGTTGCCGATATTTTCACCAAGCCACTGCCAGTTAGCAAGTTCGAATTTCTAAGGACAAAACTTGGTGTTTACAGTTCCTAAAGCAAGGAGGAGTGTTAAAAATGTGTTTAGGACTACTGATGTGGAGTCATACCAGTTACTTAGTTGAATGTTTGAAGTTGTTCCTGTTTTTTTGCTGTTAGTTATGTTTTTTTTCATGTATGTGGTCATGGCATAATCTTAGGATCATGATGTTAGTGGGTTGTTATTAATTAGGCTTTAAATTGTAATATTTCTGTTGTGAAAATTATCAGTCATCTTTGCTTTAATGTACGTTGCTCTCTACTTTTCCTTTTGCCTTTGATATAGCACTTCATTGTTCTTCTTTTCTGGTTTATAATTTACAACACAACATCATCATGACTTTCTTGCTGGTGACCAAATTTTGCTCCTCTGTCTTGGTGTCTTGGTGAAGTCATACTCCAAGTTATGTTCAATATCAACAACCCCTTCCAAACCTTCACCACCATTGACATGGAAGGTCTTTTCACATAATCACTTTGCAAACACCAGGCTGCAACTTTCATCATATGTATAACTTCTGCTTCGTGTGATTGCATATCCACACAACAGTTATCAATCAGTCCCACCAGTTGGTTTTCCTCATATGTCTGCTGGAACAGAGCAAGCAAATGCATTGCTTCCTCAGGTTGAGAGCGGTCTACATTTCTACGTCTGCACACTATATCCATGGTCACAATTCCAAAGCTGTAGACATCTACTTTCTCTGTAATTACTGAACTTAACCATTCTAGAGCCAAATAGCCCGGTGTACCTCTCAAGGTTATTACAACTTAACTCTGGTCCCGTTCAATTAGCTTAGGCAATCCAAAATCAGAAACTTTTCCATTAAAATCTTCATCTAAAAGAATGTTTTCCAGCTTAATATCCAAGTGAATTATCTTCTGTCTGCAATCTTCATGGAGATAGCTCAATCCCTCGGATATGTAAAGAATGATTTTCTTCCTCTGCTTCCAACTTACTAACAAGTCATAGGTTTTGTGGAAAATCCATTTATCCAAAGACCCGTTAGGCATGTATTGGTAAACAAGAAGCCTATGTGATTTTGCAGCACAATATTCAATCATTCTCACCAAGTTAACATGGTGGATGCTGCCTATAGTGGCAACCTCGGCTAAAAATGACTTCTTGATCTGGCCAAAATTGCTGAGACGTTTCACAGCAACTCTCATGCCATTGTTTAGAGTCCCTTCAAACACTGTCCCAAATCCGCCTCCACCGAACTTCTTATTGAAGTTCTGAGTAATAGCTTTCAAATCATCGTACAAAAACCTTATAGGCATTCCTAGTACATGATCCATATGATCATCCTAATTATCATCATTAGCTTGTTTTCTCTTCCAAAAAATGAAAACCAAGATTCCAACTGAGAACAGAACAAAAATTGCTCCAAAGATGGATACCAATTGTACCACTGGAATTTTCTTTTCGTTCTTTTTTATACCAACTAAACTTGGAATATTATTCTGCACCTCAATATATGTAATGAATCTATAAGCACTATATTCTTGCTCATGGCTCATAAAGGAAAATACCTCTATTGGTAAATGGCATTGCCTTTTTGTTCTATTTAAGCCATAATACTAAAAAAATAAGAGCTTTGCAGGAGCAATTTTTCAACTAAGCTTGTTTTACAACTCTCTGAGTCGACATTTACAAGGTCTGCAACAAAGTTGAAGTTGGAAATATTCTCCAACTCCATAAAATTGTGAAGTTGTGGAACTTAGCAAGATAAAGGAGTAATTTCAGAACATCCAAGCTCTGGTTCCTATAGCTTATTTGCTTGAAATAAACTGTCCCATTTGTATCTTCTGGACAGCCACACTTTGATTTTGTGCAAACAGCATATTTTCTACAAGCCATTGGATATGCACAATCATTAGCAATGTCAAAAACATCACCTCCCAAATCCTCATAAGATTGAAAATGTCCATCCGACTCCAATCTCATACAAGGAACACTTAAAGTAGACTCACCTATTTTCCCTTTCGAAAAACTTTGACCTATTTTTGTCATCATGTCCAGCTCACTCTTATTAGAAGAAGGTATATAGAAACCGAAGGTTCCATTAATGTTCATAACATAACAAGGTTCTTTACCCTCGCATATACTCATATTCACATTCAATTGGTAATAGATTTGTGGAGGATTAGACTCTACAAAAGCAAGCAACCCTTCATTAGTGTAGAAAGTGAAAACAAGCTTCCATCACTCCAATTTGTTGATGAAGCATTAGCGGTCAGCTTTTGTCCTGCCTTCAACCTTTGCCCATGAAGTAGCATGTCAGTTGGGTGATCAAAAGATTGCCAGATAACAACAGTATCTTTATCAAGGAGCAGTAGATTTCCAAAATCAGTCAAGTTTAAGCTTGCCACAGATTTACCATAGGTGTTGGTCGACTATGTTATGGTTTTATCAGAATCTTTTAAAACCAAACCTGAGGTTGTGAGCTCCAAGCTTGCATTAATCATTACAGGGCTATTGCGATTGGCAGACCATACTACTTATGGCGGATCATCTATGTCACATTTCTAGTGCTAGGTATTGAGGTAGAAAATGGCAAAAAGATAATTGTTGCAATCACCATTACAAAAGAAGCGACAGGCAACTACTTGGGCCCAATATTGAGGAGAAAAAATAGATGGAGTAGAAACAATAATTCTACTCTTGATCCCCCAGTGAAAGTATAGGAATAATAAGAGCCATTGACTCGTCCATGACAAAGAAGACTTGCTGATGGCACATAATCAAATGATTGGAAAATGGCTAAAATGGGATTTAGTTTCAGAAAAGGTAAGGTAAACAAGAATCCATAACCAGGACTTTATGAGACCCATGAACTGCCTTATTGCCTATTTGCCCAAACATATTTTCCCTGAAGAATTAGATGGGATGTTTATTGACAAATACAACTCCACGATAAGAAACTTAATCATTATATTTAAGAAGAAAACAAGATAGGATACAAAATAAACCTACTTTTTCAACTCTTAACCTTTACTAGAGTCCAGAGGAAAGCACTAAGTTTGCCCGGATTGAAAAATATTGTTTGGACATGTTGAAACATCGAGATTTTGTCAGATTATAGGAAATATGAAAGTTTTTAGTTATTGGACGTATTGGAACATCGATACCACTTCTTAAGGTTTTGGTGTTTTAAGATAAAAGGTTAGTCCAACATGAGTAATCAAAGCCTCTTAGATACTTTTAGGATCGTTATGTTTAGCTAATGTAAGATTTATTCACACCTTCTAATAACCACCCACCTATATGTCCACAATCAAGTCTCCTCTATTTTTTATTTATAATTTTAATTTAATAGAATTTAGTGTCACATAATTAATTTAATTTGCCCGGTTTCAATTGAAATCCTCGAAATAATTTTCTTTCAATTCAGTTCTTCAAATTTTCAATTAGTAGTAATATTGACCATATTTTCATCAAACAATTATGTTGATACAGCTAATTATAACTCAAACTAAAAAATTATGGATAAGGTCATTTTGATGACCAAGATGATGAATATTTGGGGTTTTGCACGTACAAATTCAAAATATTCTTCATTTTCTAAATAGCAGTATACATAATTACACAACATGTAATAGCCCAGACCACCGGCCTGAGATATTGTTCTCTTTGGGCCTTGGGAATCCTCTTACAACCCAGCCTTCAAGGTTTTAAAAGGCCTCTCAAGGAAAAGTTATCCACACCCACTTATAGTGAGTGGGTCTTGGGAATCCTCTTACAACCCAGCCTTCAAGGTTTTAAAAGGCCTCTCAAGGAAAAAGTTATCCACACCTACTTATAGTGAGTGTTTCGTTCCCCTTTCCAATCGATGTAGGACTTCACAATCCTTCTCCCTTGGGGCCCAGCGTTCTCGCTGGTACACCGATCTAGGTACTGGTTCTGGTACCATCTTTAACAGCCCAGACCACCCGCATGCGATATTGTCCTCTTTGAGCCTGATGAGTCCTCTTACAACCCAGCTCTTAAGGTTTTAAAAAGCCTCTCGAGGGAAAGGTATCCACACCCACTTATAAGGAGTGTTTCGTGTCCCTTTCCAACTGATGTGGGACTTCACACAACATGTCTGGAAATAGATAAATTACATGATAGAATCCAGTTCAAATGATTGCCATATTTACAGATAGAGAACATGATAGGTGTAGATTACAAAGATTTGTTTAGAGGGTCTAAAAAAGGATTTCTAATAGCCTAAGAAAAGTTAGTTACCTTGATATCTGCATTAGAGCACAGTACTTTGCACCCTTGCATTGCTTCCCAATTTCTCAACTTTTAGACTCTGCGACCCAATTGGTTAGAAGCAAACAAAAGCCAACAAATCATTATCAGCCAATCTTGAAGTTTGAATTTTCAAACAACAAGATTACATTCATTCTCTCTCTCAATGCCATAAAACAAGCACCATAAATCTGTAATTTCTATTCTGAAGATTGTAAACAAGTTTAGTTTCAAGTAATGATAATTGGATATACATAAGTATTTCAATTATTTCAGATCCACTTTTTTCCACCGCTTCAAGTATTTCAGACCCTTCGCTATTCTTGTCAAATGATTTTGACGACCAAAAAAGCAGAGTATTTCAGACCCACTGCCCAAGCAACACTTATTATTTTCAGGACCTAACATCAACCATCAAGTCTCTTTTTGTTAAAAAATAAATAAATAAATTAGAAAAGTCTTTTAACATGTGTGAAGATAAGAACTTATTAAGCTTTTAGGCCATGCTAGCTCAACAGAAACATAAGTTTTAGATACCATGGGTTCTTTTTTGTTTTTTTTTTTCAATGAAAAAATACCATGAGTTGATAATAGGTATGAAGCATGAGCACAAACATTTTTATTATGCTGTTTTTTTCCCTTAAGTTTTATATATTTGCAATAATTTGATATATAAATGCAGATCTCTAGGTCCATGTATTTGGTGAATTGGTTCTACATATGTATCCCTACTTGCCTTAAAATTAGACACGTGTTCGTTTAACAACATTTGAAACAAAAAGTTATTTGACTTTTAATTAACCAGCAGAGAACCATGACCAAGATAGAATAATTTCAAAGGCGAAAAAAAATGACAATCATCAAATTTTTTATTTTATTTTATTTCTTTTTTGGTCAGGCCTCATAAATAACAACTGAAAGGCTATAATATTCCAAAATAAATATGTGATATCCTACATCGGTTGGAAAGTAGAATGAAGCATGCCTTATAAGGGGATGTGGATACTTTTTCTTTGAGATGCGTTTTAAACCCATGGGGACGGCGCCCAAAGCGGACAATATCTAATGCGGATGGACTGGACTGTTACAGTTGGTATCAGAGCCAGTACCTAGATCAGTATGCAAGCGAGGACGCTGGGTCCTAAGGGGGGTGGACAATATCTCATGAGAGTTAAAAAATAAACAAATAATCACCAATGGTTGATAGAAATCTAAGAAAGAAAAATCAAGAACAAACAAAACAGAAGCAAGAAAAATCAATCCACTTGTCTAATACTAACAGCTTTTACACAATATGAAATATGATTGGTTAATATCGGTATCACATGGATTGATGAGCTGTCATAGAAATCTAAGAAAGAAAAATCAAGAACAAACAAAACAGAAGCAAGAAAAATCAATCCACTTGTCTAATACTAACAGCTTTTACACAATATGAAATATGATTGGTTAATATCGGTATCACATGGATTGATGAGCTGTCATAGAAATCTAAGAAAGAAAAATCAAGAACAAACAAAACAGAAGCAAGAAAAATCAATCCACTTGTCTAATACTAACAGCTTTTACACAATATGAAATATGATTGGTTAATATCGGTATCACATGGATTGATGAGCTGTCATAGAAATCTAAGAAAGAAAAATCAAGAACAAACAAAACAGAAGCAAGAAAAATCAATCCACTTGTCTAATACTAACAGCTTTTACACAATATGAAATATGATTGGTTAATATCGGAATCACATGGATTGATGAGCTGTCAAAGCTTCTAACAGAAATAGATGGGCTGTCATAAGTACATGTGAGAGTTGGTTAAGCTGGCAGTAGTATTCTGGAAGTGTCTATCTCCAAAGTCTCTATCTCCAATTTTCCAACATTAATTGTTAGGTGTTTATCTTAAAATTCCATGTCTATGTCTACAACACGGTTTATAGGCTCCACAAATAAAGCCACTTTTTCAACTCTCAACCTTTACGAGAGTCTAGAGGAAAGCACTAAGTTTGCTCGGATTGAAAAATATTGTTTTGTAAATTCCTGGCTTTTCTGTATAATTCTTTATTTTTTTTAAATAAAATATTTTAATTGGAGACAGCAAAACGGAAAATGATTGGTCTCTATTTTTTGTGCCTTAGTCATGCAGTAACATGCAAATTGAAGAAAACTTTGTAAGTTATTGGACGTGTTGGAACATTGAGATTTTTAGGGATTATAGAAGAAAACTTTTGAAGTCATTGGAACTTTTTAAGTCATTGGACGTGTTGGAACATTGAGATTTTTGGGGATTATAGAAAAAAATTTAAGTCATCTGACGTTTTGGAACATTGAGATTTTTTGGGACTATAGGAAATATGAAGCAAATTCTCCTTAACATCGAGATTTTGTTGGATCATAGAACATATGAAGCAAATTCCCCTCGTAGCTAAATGTTGACCAATAAAAGGAATAAGTGAGATTGGAAGGAATCCAACAGTTCCCTGGAGAGTAGAAATTAGTATGATAAGATTATTCTTCTTTCCCAGTTATTTTTTTCTTAAGACACGATAATCAAACTTGGATTCTCATAGTTTTTGAAGTCTTTTATATACATTTTAGGATTCCCACGTTTAACCAATGTGGAACGTTGTTCACACCTTCCAATAACCACCTATCTATATATGCACCATCAAGTCTCCTCTATTTTTTATTTATTACTTTAATTTAATAGAGTTTAGTGTCACGTGATTAACTTAATTTGCCTGATTTCAATTGAAATCCTCGAAATAATTTTCTTTCAACTCAGTTCTTCAAATTTTCAACTAGTAGCAATAATAATTGACCACGTTTTCATCAAACAATTATTTTGATGCAGCAAATAACTCATACTAAAAAATTATGGATAAGGTCATTTTGATGAACAAGATGATGAATATTTGGAGTTTTGCACATAAGAATTCAAATGTTCTTCATCTTTTAAATAGCAGAATATATAATTACACAACATATCTAGAAATATTTCAGCCAAAAAAAAAAAAAAACATGTCTAGAAATAAACAAATGACATGATAGAATCGAGTTCAAATGATTGCTATGTTTACACATAGAGAACATAATAGATATACATTACAAGAATTTGTTTTAAGGGTCTAAAAAGGATTTCTAATAGCCCGAGAAAAGTTAATTAGCTTAATATCCACATTAGAGCAGAGTACTTCGCACCCTCACATTGATTGCCAATTTCTCAACTTTTAGATTTTGCAACCCAATTGGTTTCTGTAAAGAGCAATATTATTAAAAGTGAACAAAAGTCAACAAATCATTGTCAGCCAATGTTAAAGTTTGAATTGTAAAAGCGACAGGATTACATTCATTCTCTCTCTTAATGCCCCAGACAAACACCATAAATCTGTAATTTCTATTCTGAAGATTGTAAACAAGATTAATATCTAGTAGTGATACTTTGATATACATGACTATTTCAAATGTTTCAGATCCACTTTTTTACGCCACTTCAAGTATTTCAGGCCCTTCGCTATTCTCCACCCAAGCCACACATTAATTTCAAGACCTAACATCAATCATCAATTCTCCTTTTGTTAGAAAATAAATAAATAAATTAAAAAATCTTTTAACATGCGTGAACATAAGGACTTATTAAGCTTTTAGGCTACGCTAGCTCATCAGAGACATAAGTTTTAGATACCATGATTTTATTTTCTTTTTTTTATGAAAAAATACCATGAGCTGATAATAGGTAAGTAGCAAGCACAAAAATTTTGTTATGCTTTACTTTGTTTTGTTTGGTTTTTTCTTTTAAGTTTTATATATTTGCAATAATTTGATATATAAATATATATCTCTTGGTCCATGTGTTGGTGAATTGGCTTTACATATGTATCCCTGCTTGCCTTGGATCAGATACATGTTCTTTTAGCATCATTTGAAACTAAAATTTATTTGACTTTTAATTAACCACTAAAGAACCATGCAAGCTAGAATAATTTCAAAGGAAAATAAAAAAACGACAGACATCATTTTTATCAGGCCTCACAATTAAAAGATTACGTTCCAAAATTAAGAAAATAAATAAATAAATAATCAGCAATGACTATAAGCATATCATCAAGAATGAATTAAGAACCAGGGGGATGGAAAAAGAGATTGATCAAGAAGAGAGAAAGTGAGATCAATCTTTGAGAGAAAGTGAAATGAAGATTAAGCAAGTGATCGAGAGTATCTAAGTGACATGATTCTATGAAGTTTATACTTGATATGTGCTAGAAAAAATTCCAAACAATAAAAGTCCCTAATTGTGTGGGCATGTCACCTTCTAAATGAAGAAAATAAAGAAAAAAATAATGATAATTACAAAAAAAAAAAAAAAATCAAACAATTGCATTGAATTGAATCATAGAGAACAAACAATTCTAAAGGTTTTAATGCCTTAATGATTAAAAAACTTTAATCAATTAAGAAAAATAAATAAGAGCAATGGCAATTAAAAAAATAACTAAAGCTAATAAAATAAGTGGTAAATAAATTACCATAATTGAAAAAAAGATAGGATGCCTGAAGGCTAGCACTAAACTAAGAAGCTAAATAGTAGTAAGCAGAAGGCCTACTTTATGTTAAAAAAATGAAAGAAATATTATAATGTAGAAGGATAGAGTAAATGTTGAGGTGTGTCTTCAAAATAAATGAGGTTTCAATATATAGTAGAAGGGTCACTCATAAATTTCTTATTTTTTGATGCAAGATAAATGCTGAAACTTATATTTTCAGAAATTAATTGGGTTTTGTTTCCATTTAATCCATGTTAGATAAATGCCATTTTTCATCTTCTAGAATCTTTTTTATCTAGGCCAAAAATATTGATATAAACAACGTGCTAGATATTCTTATTTTTCATATGAATATGCACAAATATGATGTTTAAGCTTAAGCGTGGAAGGAAAACAGAGGATGTAGGACCACTTTGGTATATTCCAATGTATTCAAGAAAGCCTTAGCTTTCATCGATATTCTTTTGGTTTTCTCAAGTGAGTAATGCTTGTTTTGGAGTCAGGGATGCGATGGTTTTATTGTGGATGTCTCTGTTCTAAAAAATGCAGGGTCATATTTTACATTCAGAACAGAAGTTTAATTATAATGTTCTAGTAGGTCTGTAGTTGAAAGTTGAAACAATAATCTCAAATAAAGTTTATTACATTAACAATCACATAATTTTCATTATTTGTGTTCTCAACATACATCAAATATTAACCATATTAAAAATGATGTATGATAAGGTAATTTTGTAGGAAATTGCTTGTAGAAAAACCATTTCATTGAAATAATTAGTAACGAGACCTTGAAACTCCACCTCACCAATGAAATTAAAACCTATACAGTCCCAATTGCTTTATTAGATAAAATTCTTGTGGCATTTGTTTTTTTTTTTTTTTTTTTTTTTTCCCTTTCTAAATGAGGAAACCAAATTACACGTTCCACAATCAATGCTGATCACAAAGTCCCAATCTCCATTAATTGTTGGGGGCTTTACCATTAATTGTCGGTGGGTTTTATCTTAAACTTCCAAGTCATGTCTACAAAACGGTTTATTGGTTCTATAAATACGCTTAAAGAGTACTAACTTTTTGAATTAAAAATACTAAAAAATGGAAAATTCTGTTATTTCTGTGTTCATTGAATTGCTAATGGTGCTGCATATCTTCACATCATTTCCATATGCATCATCATCATTATCTTCTTCTTGTTCTTCAACCAACAACAACTCTGATTTGTTAGCTCTGCTCAACTTTAAATCCCACATTGAAAAAGAGTTGCTTCCAAATAGCTCAGTAGTTAGTAGCTGGAACACCAATACCTCTTTCTGCAATTGGATTGGCGTCTATTGTGGTCAACGCCACAAGCGTGTCACTGCCTTGAATCTATCTTACATGGAACTCCAAGGCACTATTTCACCCCACATTGGAAACCTGTCCTTCCTTCGGGTTTTAAACCTTTGCAACAACAGCTTTTATGGTCCAATACCCGAAACAGTAGGCCGGTTACGGCGTTTAAGAGTCATCAACTTGATATTCAATCAGCTTCATGGGACTATTCCATCAAGCATTTCACATTGCAAAAGGCTGCAGCGTATACTCCTTGGTCAAAACCACTTCGAAGGGAATATACCAGAAAGCTTGGGAAATCTAACGAGTTTGGAGATACTACAACTGCAAGACATCAACTTAACAGGTACCATTCCTTCTTCCATCTTCAATCTTTCAATTCTTAGAGTTCTTGCTCTTAGTGGGAATGGTATTTCTGGAGGTATTCCAATGGATATATGCCATATGCTTCAAAGACTAGAAGTTGTTCATCTTTCTGTGAATCCACTTGGTGGTCAAATACCAACGAGTTTGTGTCTTTGTAGAAATCTCAAAAAGCTCGAACTAATGCAAAATGGGCTCACAGGAAGCATACCTAGAGACATTGGTTGCTTATCTAAACTTGAGTATCTCAATCTTGCTAGAAACCAGTTTACGAGCAAGATTCCTTCTTCGTTAGGTAATCTTTCTAAGTTAGTAGAACTTCAACTTTCTGATAATAATCTGTCAGGTGATATTCCTCCAGAGTTAGGCCAGCTTTCTAATTTGAGAATTCTAGACTCTGGTTTTAATTATCTTTCCGGTAGATTACCTGAAAATATTTTCAACCTTTCTTCGGCTGTAAAAATATCATTCATGAATACCAAAAATCTGTCTGGAAATGTTCCTGAACTCTCAGGTTTTCGTCTTCCTAACCTTAGAGTAATCAATTTACTTGGTAATCAATTTAGTGGTAGAATTCCGGTTTCTATATCCAATGCTTCAATGATCACTTTCTTGCAATTGGCGCACAATTCCTTCAATGGGCCGGTGCCTACTTCGTTAGGCAGTTTACGGTATCTGAGAACTCTCAATCTACAAGCCAATGAACTGACCAATGATCCATCTCAACGAGAGCTTCAATTCCTAAACTCTTTGACACAGTGTCACCAGCTTCAAACTTTGGTCCTAGGGGAGAATCCTTTGAATGGATCACTACCAAAATCTATTGGGAACCTGTCAACTTCTCTTGAAACCTTTAGTGCAGAAAGAAGTCAGATTCTAGGTAGCCTTCCAAATCAAATTGGCAACTTGAGTAGCTTGTTGGTACTTGAATTTGTAACCAATGATCTGGTTGGTGAAATTCCTTCTTCTGTGGGAAACTTGAGAAGATTACAGAAGTTACGTCTCCTCGGTAACAGATTAGAGGGAAACCTTCCAAACGAGCTCTGTCAATTAACATCTCTTGGTGAATTGCTCTTGGACATAAATAAGCTAATGGGTCCAATACCTTACTGTATTGGAAATCTTACCAGAATGCTTACAATCTCATTATCTTCTAATGCATTTACCTCTATACCGATGAGCATGTGGAGCCTCAAGAATGTTTGGTCTATGAATTTCTCTGTCAACTCACTAAATGGGATACTTCCTTCTGATATTGGAAACTTGAAGCTCCTCATAACATTGGATCTATCCAAGAATCAATTATCAGGAAGCATTCCAGGAACCATATCAAGTTTGAAGATGTTAAAGCAGTTGAACTTTTCAGAGAATGCATTTCAAGGCAACATTCCTACAGTTATCGGCGAATTGGCTAGCCTTGAATCGTTAGATCTCTCATCTAATAATTTATCTGGCATAATTCCAAAGTCTTTGGAGAAGCTTCATTATCTCAAGCACCTGAATCTGTCTTTCAATATGTTAAGTGGCCCTGTTCCTGTCAATGGAGCTTTTGAAAACTTCACCATCCAAGCTTTCATGGGAAACTATGATTTATGTGGAAGTTCAAAACTAGAGCTCCCACCTTGCCCAGCTCATTCAAAATCAAGAAAGGCATCTTTCTGGTTAAAATATGTTGTTTCTCCAATTGCTGCAGTGGCTATTGTGGCTTCACTGCTAATTCTTCACATCAAATACTGGAGAAACAGCAAGAATTTGCCAGTCTCTTCCAACGAATCATCGATTAAGTTGGGTGAGATCCTTGGTGCAACTAATAATCTTAGTGAAGAAAACTTGATGGGAACTGGGAGCTTTTGCTCTGTCTACAAAGGAACTATGTCAGATGGTGAGATTGTAGCTGTCAAAGTCTTTGATTTGCAAGTTGAAGGAGCATTAACATCTTTTGATAGAGAATGTCAAGTGCTAAGGAATGTGAGACACAGAAACCTGGTGAAGATCATAAGTAGTTGTTCCAACCTCGATTTCAGATCTCTGGTTCTTGAATACATGCCTAATGGAAGCCTTGAAAATTGCTTGTATAATCTGGAGTCCAAAAGTTTGGATATTCTTCAGCGAATGAATATAATGATTGATGTGGCATTAGGATTGGAGTATCTTCACCATGGATATTCAGAACCCATTGTTCATTGTGATTTGAAGCCTAGCAATGTTCTTTTGGATGAAAACATGGTTGCACATGTTGCTGATTTTGGCATTGCAAAAATTTTGGCCATATACAAATCTATGACTCAAATGGCAACTCTTGGCACAATGGGTTATATTGCACCAGGTAAGTTAATTCATATACTCTCTTGATAACAAAAATATAAGGAGTTCTAGAATTTGTTTGATCCTGGATGATATAGTTTTGGTTTTTATTTCTTATTTTTATCATTTTTCTTTAAAAAAAATATTTATATTTGTATATGTATATATATATATATATATATATATGTATCGATGATGTTCTATTTTTATAACTTATAAAATTAGTTAGTTTTAATTGTCAATTTGTTCGAAAGAAAATCATTAAAAAATAATAGAAAAAGAAAATATCTAAGAAATTCATTTTCTATTATATTTTATTTCTTAACATAAGATAGAAAACACTCTTCCCTCTCATGAATTTTTGTTCTTTACTTCTAATTATATTCATTTCCACAATGGATATCCGAGTGAAACGTCCACTTCACTTACAATTATATATGTTTCACTCTAAAAACTCTCTTTCTTTTAATCTCCATCAAACAGAGTTCGGGTCGCAAGGAAGGGTATCTCCTAAAGGTGATGTCTATAGTTTTGGTATCATGTTGATGGAAATATTTACCAGGAAGAACCCAAGAGATGAAATGTTCGTTGAAGGATTGAATTTGAGGCAATGGGTACTGTCCTCTTATTGTGATCGAGTAATGGATATTGCGGATTCTTCTTTTTGGATTAATGGGATTGAAGAAGCTAAAATGACACTATTAATCATGGACTCTTTAAAAGGCATTTTGTCATCAATCATGGAATTAGCACTGGAGTGTTCTGAAGATTTACCAGAGGAGAGGCTCAATATGATTGATGTTACAATTAGACTCAAAAAGATCAAAAACCAAATCCTGCAAGATCAAGTTAGATTCAATAATCAACCATATATAGTAATATAATGTTTTCAAGTCTTTCAATTACTTGTCTTTTGTGGTTGAAGAGCAAGATGGTAAGGAATATCATATTGTTTCAAAATAAAGTTCGATCTATTTAGAATATCTTCTAAATAAAAAATAAAAAAGGAATAGTGCTTATGTATTTTAAAGTTTGCCTGTAAAACTGTGCATTCTATCAAGTACTAAATTAGTGAAGCAGTATTATACAATATGTCAGCATTTCTTGCACCTGGGAGTAATATTTCCCTAGGCCGGTATTATTGCGACTCATTTTTACAAGCATGATATTTATCCAGCACATGATTGAGATATTCACATAAAAATTCAAAAATGTCGTTCATTTATAAATAACAGCATAATTACAACGAATGTAGCAATAAAATAGATAATAGTTTTTGGTCCAATGGACTCACCTGGTTACACAAATCAACGAGTAGTTTATGTACGTTGTGCAACCGTCAAGGAGCTAAAAGACAGGTTTCTTATAACCTGAGAAAAGTTACCTCAGTATCTACATTAGACCATGGTACTTTGCAACTTTTAGAGTTGCAACTTGCTGGGTTTCTGAAAAGCCAAGAAACCAAAAACTTGTTGAAGTTTGCATTTCAAAACAGAAAGTCCATCCATTCGACTTCTTAATGACAAATATCTGCAATTTCTTTTCTTAAGATAGTATACAGGATTATAGTTTCAGGTATGAATTTGGATACAAATATTAACATGCCAAAATCATCCAAGATTAATGGTATTAAACATGATTAGTGCCAGGAAGTTTCCAATTTATTCTTCACTTCTTATCAATAATTCACTAACCTGTAATTTGATATTTTTATGTAATGTCCAAATCAAGAAGATTGCTTCTGTTATGTTATACTCAAGTTGTTCCCATAGACAAGTTTAAACATTGTTATATATAAGATCTTGTTGATTGTTTGGTAGTAGCAATCATAAGTATCCATAAATGAAAGGTATCAAAAGAATATTGAACTCCTAGGTTGATGAACAGAAGTTACACAAGAGTGCAGAAACTAAACAAAAATTCACCAAATGTACAAAAGAAACATGGAAAGAACTATCTCACCAGGCAATAATGTCCCATTTGAGGAAACCTCCTTGACCTCTAGAATTAGTGAAGTTGTAAACAGGACCAGAGGCTATAGTAAGAGAAAAAGTTCAACCATATCAAATCAGCACATAGGAAACTGATTCATCAAGAAAACCTAGCAGTAACACAGTCCTTAAACCCAAACTAATTTCAGTCTTTACCTTCATAGCCTCCAAAAACTGGATCCTCTGACAACTTAAAAGGTGCATCTAGATTTACATGTCTGCAAAATGAATTGCACTCTGTTTAAACTTTTTGTGACAAAAGTAATTTTGGAAACTTAAAGAGGCTGTTTGGTCCAATTAAACTAAAGTTATGAACACAAATATAATTACTTGAAGCAGCCAAGTCCTGCAGCCAGATGACCAGCAAAGCCTGTACCAAGTCTAGTCTCGACCATACTATCAATTACAAGATTCAAGCCTGATCTTCTTCCAACCTCAACTATTTGGAGCACTCCCAGCACTCCGAATTTAGCTAGTTTGATATTAATTCCATCTGTAATGTTTTCTTGTACAATTTTTTCAATGTCCTTTAAAGTCTGACAGCTTTCATCTGCAACAACAGTTACTCCAAATTGGTCTCTTGCAATACCACTAACATCAGCAAGACCGTTCCAGTCATCTCTGTGAACTGGTTGTTCAAATAGAACAGGACTGACATTCATATCTGCATTGAAACAATGATATGAGGCACTTATTGGAGGAAAATTCGAACTCAATATACAAGCAAAACTACAATAAAGATCCATATAATATTGCATCAAGTCCAGAACTCCCTGCTCCAAAACTATGAGCCGTTCCGTTCTTACCATGTAACTTCTCAAGAACTATAATGGCTTCTTTGGAAGTGAACTTTTCATTTGCATCCAAGATGAATGAGCAATGGGGGTGAACTACTCGTATCGCTTTAATGACTTCCAAATCAGAATTTAGATTCTCTCCCATCCTAAACCTCATGGTATTGAATCCTTTTTCACAAAACTTTGAAGCAAACTTTAATGCTTCAGGTGGGGAAACATAAGGAACCTGTAAATGAAATGAGATAGAAACTCAACTTTGAGGCCCAAAAAGAGAAAGCGAAAAAAAAAAAAAAAAAAAGAGCTTGCTATTGGATTAAAACAGATACATTTCTTTTGAGAATGCAGATACTTAACTGTTACAGCAGTGGTCAAACTATTTGATACACCACCAAATAATCTCCATAGAGGCACATCAATGCTATTAGCAACTGCATCAATCAATGCCATTTCAAATCCTGCCCTAACCTTCAAACACATTACCCTCGACGACGGTTAGAATGAGAAGCTTATATCCTAAAATGGTGAGCGAAAAATGTAATAGAAAGTTCAAATATTTAAATAGGACAGTAAATTGCTTTCAAACTTGTTAGGATGTGGACACACACATAGAAAGTCTTTTTGACACAATTATGTCATTCCAAAAAGAAAAACAAGAAAGAATCTAGAAGCGCTCATATAAAATTACAAATTAAAGCATTACCAACAGCATAAATTGTTGTGACATGTAAAGATAATGAAGAAACAGACAGACCATATTGAGGTTATATTGATTGAGTGATATGACTCTTAAAAGCATTACATGGTATCAACTACCCACTGGTAATCTCTACTTTACCCCTCAAAATTTTCAATTTGCGTTTTGTCCTTTTGTTTTCCAATATAACAAAAATGCATTAGCACAATTAGCCCGCGTTGACTCTAGAAACGGGTTGTAGGTTTAATATACATGCTTGATTTCTTGGAATTTTGATGTATCCAAATAGAAATTGAAAAAAGGAAACTCAGAAAAATATGAAATCAAGGCAAGAGGGTAATAATTAAAATTTCTTGGAAATTGATATGTTGGTCGTAATGTCGGAGGAATGTAATAGGAATAACCTAAAATTAAAGGGAGAAAAAAAAAAAAAAAAAAGTTGATTCCAAGGAATAGAAGAGGCACCATCAAACAAATCTAAGCATCCAATATATTCAATCAGCAGTCAACTATATGTAAAAAACCAACAACCAATGTGCTTCAAACTTCTAAAAATGGCAACAAAACTTTATCCAAAACTTTTTTTTCCCTACAAAAAATAGAAAGTAATATCATCATACTCACAGAAACAAATTCTTGGCCATGAAGGATGCCGGAAATCTCCTCAAGCACCAAATTCAAAGTCATTGGTGAACTGCGCCGAAGAAACTCAGAAACCTCCTTTGCCTTGGCAAGAGCCATTGCCCGTGGCTTCACGGTCACCGCAGCTTCACCCCAACCCACACAACCATTACTCAGTTCAACTCTAATCGCCACATTTTCCACCATTTCTATCCGAGAAGAACCTATGTTTATAGGTTCACCGAGCTTAACATTTAATGGCTTCTCTTGTGCTCTCTGTACATCGACCCAGAAAGTCTGAGTCAAGTTTTTGAACCCAAAACTTGTCGTTTCATCTGTAGAGACCTCTGACACTGCCATAAGGTTGCTGCCATTGGAGCTGGCACATACACAAGTCATTAAAAATGGTTTTCTGGGTCTCGAGCTTCTTAAAGGTTTTTGCTTGGGATGTGAGGAAAATAGAGAAGTTGATGGGCAGAGAACTGAGCCGAGCAGTGCCATTTCAGTCTTTCAGATTTGAAGAGCTTCTAGCTTTTTTTTCTTTCTTTTATTTACTTGGTACAATTCTGGGTAGCTGTTGAACATTTGTTAGTTTTACTTTTACGGTAATGTGGCTTCAGACTTCTGGGCCACAGAGAGAGAGAGAAACAGAGCTGCCATTATTGGAGGAAGAGAGAGAAAAGGAAAATTTCCACTTACATCCATTTAAAAACTAAAAATGTCTACTTTCTTTCTTTCTTTTTTTTCTTTTCTTTTTTTTACTTCATCAAAATCTACTTTTGAGAAAGGTGGAATATTTCATTATTTTCTTTTAAGAGATTCATATTTAATCATTTGCCCATAAATAAATTATATATATATATATATATATATATTGTTTCTTAGTTGGTGTTGGTTGAGCATATGATATATATTCCTCTGTGAAAGCATATTCTTTGATGGTGTCCCTTCAAGGTTGTCAAAGGCAAACGCATTATCATTCTTTTTCCAAATATTAAACCTACCTAATCTATTTAAAACCTGTATCCAATGCAAATACTAATTTAGTTGAACAATTAATTAAAGATTCGAAAGAACTAGTGGAGTAGATGTTCCATGGACCACATCTTTCTACAGTTAATATATTTTGCTTCAGTTAATCTTTAGGATTTTGACATTTTACATTATAAACTTTAAAAAAAAAAAAAAAATTCATGTGATCAAAATAGCAAATAATAATAATAATAATATTTTTTTTTCTTGTCAAGGGCGAAGCATATCCTTCTAAATGCTACTCATTTGCAATTGGACTGAAAGCGATATTGAAATAATACTTTTAACAGACAATGTGACACAAAAATTGTAAAATTCGGAGAAATATTAAGTGGTAAAGTCCTTTTAACCCCCAAATATTTTTAAAATATTTTAACTTTTTTTCTTTTTGATTGGTTGAATCAGAACTTCGGTACTAGAATTTCAGGCCGCTTAAAACAGCAAATATCTGCAGCACTCCCGAAGAGTGGTTAAAATTCACATAAGAACCACAAGCAAGAGCACGAAAAAAAGACAACAGAGAGAACATAATGTAAAGAAATTCAGAGAAAAAGACAATGATATTGATGGCGTATATGTGAAATATGACGCTCTAAGGGACCTACCGTGCCGATTATCTTTAAATTTCATGATTTTAAAGGGCGTACTACTATTTTGTTTTTGTGTTAAATTCCATGGAGTGATCTTTTCCTTTTTCATGAATAAAAGTGTTTGTTTTTTTTTTTTTCCTTTTCCAAATTCCAATAACATGCCAAAAAAATATTTTATCAGAGGCAACAGATATTTATATGATATAAATATTCGGTTAAGTATTTAAAATAAAAAATAAGAAAAAAGCTTCCTTGCTTGATAATAGTGTTTCATTCCAAAGAAGGGTCAAGTTATAGTACGGATAACTTTATTGATACTTTCAATTTTAGAAAAGAAAGGAAAAAGGAAGAACTTTGTGTAAAATTGAATAGACAAGCCCATAAATAGGTTTGAGCAGCTTATGACCGGTTCAAGTTCAATTTAATTTTAATTTGTTTGAATTCGACTTATAAAGAAAATAAAATTCAACGAGCTTGAGCAGGAAATAAAGTTCATAAACCGATTTTGGACAACAAATTAAACTTACAAATAATTCAAATTTATTATTTATATGAATTTATATAAAAATTATATTATAAATTTAAGCTTATTGAGTATTTATAATGTACAAACAATATTTTTTTATATTTTTAAATTTATAAACCTTTTAAAATTAAATTAATTTTATAATAAAATTAATAAAATAATCAAAATTTATTAATTATTGATATCAAAATTTATATTTTTAATATTTAAAATCTTATAATGTAACGAACGAAATCAAACTTAAACAGGTAATATTAAAATTTTATAAGCTTAAACCTAACTTAAAACACTTTTAAAATTATACTAGCCGAACTTGAAAATGCCAATACCCAACTTGGCTCGCCAGTTAAACAGACAAGGCAAAAGAGTAATGATAGTCTTTTTTGCAAAGAAGACCTAAAAACTGAATGATTTTGTATTTAAAATTCTGATATTATTTCAAAATAAAGTCCCACAGAACTCAAGAACCTGGATCCATGATACAGAATTGCCAAATAATCAACAATCAATGTGCTGAAGATCAAAACAGTTCCATGAACCAACCAATTCAATGAATTATATCCTATAACACCAGAAGAGTGAAAATGTAAATTTATTTTCTTTTTTCTCTTTGTTTTTATACCTTTTTTCCTATCTGATAATGCAATCAAAAATATAAAACCAAAAAAAGAAAAAAAAATAAAAATAATTCTTCCCGTTCGATGGAAAACAGCCAAATGATCTTCAACCGAGGTACAAAGTGCACATACTGTAACCAAGCTACTACTGAGGCGAACTTCGTTGGTTCTGCGTTTCTTCTTGGCTCTTAACTTTGGCCCTGAGCATGTCTGTGAAATTTCCTCTCATGATCCTCATGAATCTAGTGTCCTCTACCGGTGGCAATGCAGAAGAGTTTGGGGACTCAACTGTCTCCAGTGGTGGTGGCAGTGGTGGCTCTGTGCTTTCTTTCTTGCCCAACAACCCACCTTCACCAAAGAAGCTGCTCACAGATGATGCAATGCCAAGATGAGCACCCATAACTTTACTAATAGCGTCTAAAGTTCCACCAGATCTATCCTTCATTATAATTTCAAGGGCTTCCTTATGTGCAGGATCTAATGCATCCGCGTCTTTCAGTAGGTTCTGTATGGCAGGTAGGAGGAAGTCCCGAACGCTATTTGCTGAAAGATCTGCATGAGGCAGAGATAAGACTGCATCAGAGGCATTAAAAATTAAAAACAGCAGCCCAGAATTCCAAGAAACTTAAGCTGGTAACTTGGTATAGTGAGAGCTCTAATGGCTGTTAGTTTCTTATTTTCCTCTCTACCAAAAGGACATCGGCTAAGTTGTTGAGCCTTGATATTAGAACATATATTTGAAATTTGTATGTTATAATTGAGACCCTAAAGAAGAAGCCTAGCTAGGAAACTGAATTTTATTTTGCATAGTTTTAAGGTCATTTGTTCATAAAAAAGCCAAAAGAACCTGACAGACATCTATTCGCATGAAAGGGAACAGCATGAGTGTAATACATTTGACACTTTCTTCTTCTTCTTCTTTTTCTTCCCTTTTTTTTTTTTTTCCCCTTCTTTTCGCAAGTTGCTTGACCAAAGTGCAACAATAACTCCAAATATTGTAGGACTATGTGTGTTAAGTGTGATGTTGTGTCTAGTTTGATAAACATGGGTCCACTTTCAAATAGTTCAAGCTTTTAGGATGGAAGGTAACTTGGCATGGTATCATATAACAAGACTTCCTGTGGTCTAGTTCAAATAATGGTGACCCCTGTTGCTGGTAGTTTATTGTTACTTAAAAGACTACTTGCTAACAGTTTAAATTTTTGGGAATTAATGTTGACAGTAGCCAAACAAAGAAAATTTCTACCTCAAGTCTAACATGTGTCCAACACCAACAGACATGCCAGTTCTTAATTTATTTGATTGATTAACAGTTCCAATGAAAAGAGCATCCGACAATAGGTCGAGCAATTGAAATTTTGCTCGAAGAATACATAGTCAACAATTACATAGATTTTCTTGAATATACAATAGAAGATAAATTAACATAGACATCAAACAATGCAACAAACCCAGAATTGGAGTTGCTGAATAGCAATGTAGTTTAAGGTAGATAGAAGACGGTATGGAAGAAAAATAAAAATGTAAAGAAACTAGTGAAAGCATATTGGTAATTCAAGAAGTAAACCTGTAGCATCTAGAGCTCGGATTGCTTCACAATATGCATTTGTTCTGTCTCGTCGACGCATCAGATCACTTCCAGACATTGGAGTTGACGTAAATTGGAAAATCTTGGACAAAAGATGTATATCATATTAAGGAAACAAGCAACACCAAGGCTTTAAATTTATACATGCGAACACAATTTTGAAGCACATTAACTGTTCAAAAAAGAAAAAGTTAAGGATATAATCTCTTAGTCTATCTGTTGTATGTGGTACAGCTACCACCAATGCTCGAACCACAGCAACAGTAGCTTCATGGGATCCATCTTCTAGAAAAGCATCCATTTGAACACGTATCTTATCAACAATCTGAGAGATGGTGAACGTGCTCAGCCAAATATAAGGAAAGTATTTCCACTAAGTTGCTATTTTAGATTGCAGAACTAAAAACTCCATACCATGTCATTTTTAAAATGTTGGGCAACAGCTCCAAAAGCGTCTATGCTAGCATACTTTACATTGAGGGTTTGATCAGAGCCCAGTGTAACTAAAGCAGGCAAAATATGAGCAGTTGCAACTTTTGCATCAATATATGGAACCTATGAAATAGATGAAGTTATATAAGTGTTACTCCTATAATTATGATACCATAATTAATGACTCCTGAAGAATAGCTAAACTTACAATGACTTTCAACAGATTGGCAGCATTGACTTTCAGATTAATATTGGAGCTTACAACCATTTCCCACAGAATATTAAAAATCATAGCATGATGTTCTTCAAAGGTGCTGCATTACAGAAAACTCCTTTCAGTCAAAAAATTGATTCCAAGTGAGAGGCTTTTAAAGGTATTTTATATTTTACAAACCAGAGAAATCGGACAGCATCGATGATGTCAGTGTTGCGCTTTGTTGACTGTGTCTCCTTTGCAGGTCCTTCAACTAATAGCTTTCTCAAGTATTCTGCTAATGTGTCCTTCTTGCATGGAGAACCCAAAACACCTGCCAAGAGAAGCGGTAGAACACACATGGTAGCCAGTCTCTCAGCCACAACAGTCCTTGGTCTCAAACCTGACATTTTAAGTAACAATAAATATCAGGATCATGAAAAGAGTGAATAATATATACTTTATATTTCACCACCTTTGATTCTAGACTGGATGGAAGATGGGAATAATGCCAAATCACCATCATCCCCAACAGCTATCAAGAATAGAGGGAGCATTATATGTGTCAAATATGAATCCCCAAAGCTTTCTGAGACAGCCAACAAGAACTGCACAACCCATATCTAGATTAGAAACAAGTAGACTAGCACATTTCTTGATCAGGCAGACACAAAAATAAAAAATAAGAGAACCAAGAATGCAAATATACCTTGGTAGTTCGATTTCGTAAATTGTCTTCTTTAGGAGGAAGCAAGCATGCAAACTTTATTAAATCAGGAAAGCAATCAACATGCATCCATTCAAAATCAGGCCATTGAACATGTCCCCTGGCCAGATATTAAATTTCTCAGTATAGTTTATGTACCAAACTATCAAATTTGATAGAAGAATATCTCAAAGCTAAAGATTTCATTTCATAGAAAATAAAATAGGAACCATTAGCAAAAAATGAGAAATAAAATTAGATAAGGAATATAGAGCTTACCCTGCATATAATTCAAGCAAAGAAGTAGAAAACAATGTTCCAGACGCCTCCGGAACAGAGGAAAATGGGCATGCCTCAATTGCTTTCTCACACACAGAAGGAAGCATCTCTGTCAGCATTCTAAGTAAAACATCAACATTCCAGCGTTCCCGCTCACCTAATACACGAAAGTATGATTCCACAGACCCTTCAACCCCTGATAGAGGTGGGCAATGCTGCATTTTCATAGGAAAATAATTGATGACAGAAAACATAGATTTTGTAGTCATAGATAAGGAATATATTGGTTAGAAGCATATATACCTGCACAGAGCTCAATATATGGGAGAGCAGAACTCTTAAAATGTGTTCTAGTTTGTTTCCCCATTTAATTACTGCAGGAACTAGTTGTTGCAGTGAAGTATCCACCACCGCTCCAGAAGGATCACAGACCAATTGGAACATCATCTCCTCAACCTATAAACAAACAGAACAAAATATTGGAGAAACAAGTTTTTGCTTCCTGTTATGTTTTCTTCTTCTTTTAGTCATCATGTTATGCTAAGGGGAAAAGGCTCCACTCCCTAGACCATGTGTCATCAACCTGTTCTAGAGCTTACATTGTAGCCATTTCTGTCAAGTCAGAATTCTTCTCCATGGGAGCCTCGAAGCATATTTAGTGAGGCTGACCTTGAAATATTTGTCCATATTCGGAAAGAGCGGTAGCAGCAGAGCAAGATTACGTGCAGCGGCCTCCCGGACCACAGTTGCAGAATCTTCTATCAGCTGTTGAACAATAGATAAAATAAGAGAATCTCGGATCTCAGGCCGCACATACTCAGCAAGCTCTCCACAAGATTGGGCAACAAGCAATCTGCGCTCCTCATACATGTGGTTTATCTGCAACCCAATTAACCAGCAAAATGAAAACTAAAGTAAAAGAGGCAGAAGGGTGCATAAAAGCTCCCATTTGATACATGATTGGAACTTACCTGTTCCCAACACTGAGGAAGTAATTCTATTTCTGTCCTCATCTCTCCCACATTCTTAGCGAGGCTAACGCATGCCTGAATTTAATTTAAAAAGATTCAGCACCTTCTGCAAACTGTATAGCTATGTCAGACCATAAATTTATTGTACCTACATCCATTATTATTCTTCTCTGTTGCTCATCTGGACGTTTGATTAGATTAAACAATGTGTGAGTCAAGGAATCCCGAGTGCTGCTGTCTGGATGTCGCTCAATTGTACACATGATCAGTGGAAGGAGCTCCTGAGGATAATCAATAGAAATATTAGTATAAGAACCTTGCACGAACAGATGCAGAAGAAGAAAAGCACGGAGGGGAAGGATAGAAGAAAGTCAAAAGCAACCTCCCGATGGTTGATCAAGACATATGGAACAATCTTGGGCAAGGCATCAGCTAGGATTTGAATGGTCCCTGCACCCTGTCACAGTACATTAACCATATTTTAGACATGGGTACAAAACATTACAAAAGAATTTAAAAGGCATATACTAAAAATTGTACGCAGGGGGGAGGGGAGGCTTTGAAGATTTTAAAATTCTAATGTATGTTATTTCTGATTCAGTCCAGTATTTTATGCTGTGATGCCTAAAATGAAGTAGAATGAACTTACCGTCTTCTCAGGAAGAGCTTCGACACTGAGTTTTTCTTCGTTAGAAAGTAGACCAGTATGTTCTGATGGCAATTCACCGTAATGATTAGAGATACTTTCACTAATCTCCAAGGCAATATTGTCACTAGCACTTGCTAACCCTTGTGAAAGTTCCTCAGGTTTATCCATGCTGGCATCGCAAGGTTGAGTAGCTAGTGATCTAGCACTTTCAATGTCTGCAACTCTTAGGGCTGGATCAACTATCTGGGAAATTATATTCTTATCTTCATGTATTTCAACAACTTTTTCGTCAGCATGAATGGACTCCTTCACAGAGTTGTTGGAATCCACAGAATCTGGAGCAGCCATGTACTTTGCTTTTAAGCTTTCTATTTCCATCTGCAGGGATTTAATCTCTTCCTTGTATCTGTCCAGGGACTCAGCTTGACCATGATCAACATCAGCAGCTTGTGAATTCAGTCCAGCACGAGATCCTTCAATATGCATTTTCAGTGAAGTTATTTCAGCTCTGCATCCATTGAGCTCCTTCCTTTGGCGCTCCAAGGACTGCTTTAAATCTTGTACCTATATTTATTTTTGGGCCAAAGAAAAAAAAAATAAAAAAAAAAAAAAAATAAAGTAGTATATTGTTCTTAAAACATGTTTTCTTGACTCAACTGCAGCTCAGATGTACGCTAGTTAGGCGAATTACCAAATTCTCTTTATCTTTAAGGTCCTTCTGAAGAGTTTCTAAGGATTTGGTTAATGTACTTATTTGAACATCTGCTAAATCTTTGCTTTTTAGCAAGCATGTTTTTTCATGATTCAGCTTCTCTTTTTCTTTCCGTAATGACTCGTTTTCTCGAAGCATTGCAATTTTCTCCTGCAGCATGGAAGGAATGGAATTATAATTTATTGTAAGTTATAAAGTAAATAAAGAACATAATTTCCCACATCCCACGCTTCAGGCAATACCTCAGCAGCCGATGTAGTGGTTGAAAGATACTGATAATAATAATGGCGCAAGGCATCAAGTACACATGCAGGTGAGTTCTGCCAATTATCTAGGTCCTGATCTGTAACCTGCAATTAAAGCACATTAACAAGCTATAATAATATTTTAAGATTAGTCAACAGGTTAAAACCTATAACATTTGAAGTTCCATTAATTCCATGGGCTTTCAAATAGGTCCATGTGAGATAATAAATTGATAACTGACGAATTAGAATGTAAGACAACAGTTGATCAGTTAGTCCAATGTAACCTCTTGTTGCCATCAAAAAGTGTGATCTCATTAAAGATGAGGATGACATTGTACTGGTTAAAAAAATAGGAATAATAATAATTCCAAAACAGAATGTCAAATAAATTGAACTAATTTAACCTAAAACTACCTGCCAGGTTCTTGGTTTTTAAAACCACTTCATGCTCAAAAAGCAATTCATGTTTATAATCATAGTCAAAAAGTATAAGGCATTGTACCAAGCTAATTGTTGGTACTCATATACTGTGGTTGCCTGCCTATTCCGTAAGTTCAACCTCCACATCATGTTTTACCGTGTTTAGATTACTAGACAACCAAAAAATGCAGCAGAAATAACAAAATATTTCATTGACCAGCAAACAACTACTAAAAATATTTTTGGTATGGAAGTTTTAAGGGAGGACAAGTAGAGGAAAAGGATTGGTTATTCTTTTGGTTGAGTGAACTGGTGAACATCGAGGGAGGAGAGGCAGATGGAGGGAATGGGTCAGTCCCTCCAGGCCCACAAAATTCATCTGTCCTCATTTGGGAGGATGTGGAAGGAAAATATGAGAGAACAACAATAATTTTTTTTTTTTTTTTTTTTTTTTGGTTGTTGTTGTTGTTGTTGTTGTTGTTGTTGTTATGGGATCCCCTTTACAAGTTCCTGCCTCCAACTATGCCTAACGAGCCAAATAAGAAAAAGGTAAAAGATTATTTCCCTTCCCATCCCTATTTGAAACCAGATACATATGAGTTTGAGAATTATAATTCTATCCCAGTTGTTCATCTCGATAAGCTTGCCTGTCTGAAATCACCAGATTAAAATGAACAATTTTCAATACCACTCCAATAATACCTTCTACCATCTAACATCATATGGCTAGGTCATGTTTCAGTTATGCAATAAGGATAAAACACATCTAAAACACACATACTAAGAAAAATAAGCAATTTATTAAATAATAATAAAATAAATAGAAGAGAAGAAGAGAAACTGACAAAAAGGAAAATAAAATTAAATAAAGAAAAATCCCTCTCTCTGCAAGAACCAAGCCGTCCCATTCAAATACTACTTAAAAATAACAAAGAAACAGAGAATCAAACAACAGAATAGAGATATTTGATAACTTGTAATGTGATATACCTCTTCATAAAATGTCATAGCAGTTAACCGGTAACCCGCAATAAGCAAATATTCTTTCACAGCACAATTAAGATCCCGACGTTCATTGTCCTTCAAAGGACCCAAATCAGAGAAGGAAGTATCTCTTTTTGGCTGCTGAGGCTCTGGTTCATGATTTACAGAAACATCTGTATTTGACTCTAAATGAAGCAAAGATGAAAGAAAATCAGAAAACAATAGAAGTTTGTAACAAATAATGATGGACCATTATCTATATACAGAATTGGCTACAATGTGCACCATTTTGCATGTCTGGTCCTCACAGTAGACAGAACAATCGTCACTTCAATCTCCAAAAACAATGCATGTTACCAAATCTGATATGCATTAATTTAGAAGGCACCTTAAAAACTGAATTTCAGTCTAACAATGAAGACAGAAATTATGGGTTTCCTACATGATCACCTATTCATAGGTAGAGGTGTCCTTATCATTTACCAATTAAACTCGTTAGTGGTGCTTTTCTAAAGATATGAGATAGCTCTTCGTGACAACATGACTCCACAGATTCATGAACCATACGGCATGCACTCTCTACATGAGTGCAGTAACCGCAAACCATATGACATTGCAACATAGATTAAGAAAAATGCGTATATAAAAAGCTAACTTAAATAAGGGATTACCAATTCAAAAGAGAACTAGATATGGAAATTACCAGTTAATGTCTTGATAGTTGACCCAGTTTTCTTTTGCAGTTCAGTCTTCAGTTTCAGAATGTCCTCTTGGGCTAGACGGAGCTCATACTCACTGATGGCTAATTTTTCTTCTACTGCTTCTTTTTCCTCTAGCAAACTCTGAGGGTCAGCAACTGCTTTACATGAACGAACAAGGAAGAAATGAAAACCGTATTATGTTGTAACTTCATGATATAATCCAAAGCGTCAACTCAAGCCATGTATTTACGGATAGCCAAAAAAGGATGGAGGATTATTCAAATGATACGCCAACAAGTCGTCTACTTTATGCTATTGTGATCCAAAAGCAAAACAAAGACGGGAAAGAAAATAAAAATAGAAAAATAAAAACCCATATTCTCTTTCAGGGCTAAAGAGCGAGTAATGGGATTGTTTCCTTCACTGCAATCCAACAACCTATCTCAGATTTTCAACTCTTCATTTTCATTTCCTTTACAACAAATTGAACAAAGGTATTGGCATCAATCATATGTCATTTCCACAAGTCAAGACTTATGCTCGAGGCATCGCAACTTCTTATATCCATATGCTACTAAATTCCTTCATTGGCGAGGCTTATTTATTAACAAGTTAGAAGCACATTGAGAATACGAGTTCAAAAATCAAATACTACCAATAATAATAAAAAGAAAAAAAAATTAGAAAACAAAAAAATCCAAGCTTGAAGCTTCCCGCCCTAAGCAATTTTTTTTCAGCAACCACACAAAAAGCAAAATAAATTTTGAAGAAGCAAGACAGGCACAAAATCTCAACCAAATCCAAAATGCAGAAAAATAAGAACTCAGATAGGGACATAGTTTAAACATAGGAGGGAAAAGAAAGAGAAGGGAATCCCAACCTCGGAGAGTGTTGAAGCGAGTGATCTGATCGGGAGGGAATTGGGAGGGATCGGAGAAGAAGTTTTTGAGTCGAATTGCCTGATCGTCTCGTCCATCATCGAGGAGCTCATGAAGCAGCTCGAATGCAGTCAACAAGTAGTTCTCCTCCAGCAGAAAGTTCACCACGCAATTGCAAAGCGACGATCTCTCGACGTCCATCGGCGGTCCGATCCAAATAAAAAACCCTAATTTCTATCTCACTGAAACGCCATTAACGAAGTAGAAGAACAAAGAAGAAGAAGAAGAAGAAATAGAGAAAGAAAGCTCTCTGTTTTAGATCTCTTTTTCTGTTAATTAAAATAATGACCGTCTCGTTGCGGCATGGTGTATCGAGGGGAATTAGAGTTTCAGTACTGTACACCAGTATCATTTTCCGTGCTCTTTCGTCTTTTTTAGCCGTTAACCATGTTGACTAATTCTGGCCGTTGGATTTGTTGAACGATCTGCTTTTTACAGTTAGTCTAATCGATGTTATGGAGAAAATTTGGTTTGCGTTTTGGAAGCAGGGGACTTGGACTCCCATCTGAGACTGCGTACACGAAATACCGGTGCACCGCCAAGGAAGTCAACGTTGACCTCACGGTTTCACCTTTTTAAAATTATATATCGGAACTTCTGTTGGAAAAAAAATAATAATAATAACTTTTTTATGTCTTTGTGACGTTGAAAAAATCTTTGCAATTATAGGAAATTTGCATCTTTCAGCAGGAAAAGAATATATATATATATATATATAACACCAAAACAACCTTATTTTTCCAGTTTGTATATTTCATAAAATAAAAAAAAATAAAAAAATAAAAAAGGTAATATTGCTCTTAAGATAAATAAAAAAGTAAAAAAAATTAAGAGCTGCAATATTCCCCACCTAAAAATTGTTGTTCTTCTTGAGAATATCTTGCACCAAATATGTCTAAAGGTGGTGCTTACTTTATAATGTGGATATTTGGCCAATACCTTATTTGGCCAAAAAATTTAACAATTTAAAAATGCGGACCTCATTTCCCATATTATCAAAAAAAATTTGCCCTCATAATATGGTACAAAACTTGCTTTTATCTTGGAAAATTTGAATTATCCACCGTTTTCTTTTCCTTTATCTTTCTTCCTCTACTTTCCATGGCTATTTATTCTCCCTTTTTAGGTCTCATCTACACTGAAAATTAATTGTAAAGCTCAAAATCCAACTTAACATATAAGAGTTTCATTTGCAAGTACGAAGAACTCAAATGTAAAAAAATTATGTAAGCAAACCAAATACAAACTAATATTAAAATATAGTATAATAATACATCATTTCATTTAATAGTCTCAAAATATTGAAAAAAAAAAAAAGAAAAGAAATTAATATCCAAATATTAGAAAGAATTGGTGGGCCTATTTCAAATGTTGCAGCTATCAAAATAACCATATAAAACCAGGTCCTTTGCCTGCTAATGTGACAATGACTCTTTAACTACAAAACGACAAGTAAACTGTTTTTTCACTGCTCTCAACTCTCAAGCGTGGCCTTCCCGCTTCCATTGAGTCTCATGCAAGCATAACTTAACCACAAACTATCTTTTCTTTCTGTTTTTCAATCTGGGTCCCATCCATTGTAAATGTTATCTTTCTTAATTTGATTGCCAGAAGGCCCTGAACCATAGCTTTCAATTCTGGTAATGGTGATTTCTCTATTTTCAAAAATTTTCAAAATTTTTTTTTTTTTCTTCTACTATTATACTGCTACCATTATATCCCACTCCTCTTTGCTGTGGGAAATGAATTATTTGCCACAACCACAAAACAACATAGTGAAGCTTGACATTGTATAGTTCTCTGCCATTTTTTTTTTCTGGGCTTTTCTAGTTCATACCAGGAAATTCAGCACTAGTTTTAAGCACCTACTAGATGGCTTTTCTCTGATAGCTCTTTCAATGCTTGGTGGGGTTCTGGGTTTCTTTCTTGTCTTGGAATTTTCAGTGGCATAATCTCAGGTAAGTGGGTTTCTTTCATGTTTACAGTGTGTATTTGAAATGGATATATTATGGATTTGGATGTTATTGGGTGTAATATCTGTTTGATTTGTTTTTCTTTGTGAAGCAATGCCTTGGCTGTTAATGATTACTCTTTATATGAGATAAAAGGCTTTTCCCGACTAATGGATAGCAATGGTATAATATTATTATCGAATTATTATACTAAAGAATTAGTTTTTTCCTTTTTTCTGTTCTGCTTACAAGGCTTTCTTTTATAGCGTTATGAATTTTGTTTTGGCTTTTAGTGCATTGGTGTTCCAAACTTTGAGAAATGGTTTTTGCGTGAACTTGTGTTAGCAAGTAAAGGTAAGACACCTGATGTGGGAAAGGTTTGAAGGCAGAGTGTCAATTTCTAGTATCCCTAAATCTGATACATAAATTAGAATCTGAAATGGGCTTGTTTTGAACTCAAATATTAAACTGAATATTTGTCATTTTATGGAAATGAGTTTTTGTATAGGTTATTTCAATCTTGAACCAACAGTTTCTAACATCTAGCAGACAAAAGTTTGGCTAACTTGAGTTTGGAACAGGTTAATATGAAAAAAAAAGGGTTAGTTTGACATCAGAAGAAGAATTGGATTGCTTAAAGCAACCATCAATCATAGGCAATACATAGGATTCTTGAAGACAGCCCTTCACCGAAGAAAGCCCAGATGGTAACCTCAGAGGTACAACTCATAAATCAATATAAGACTCACTTTTTACAATATGTTCACCATTTCAGTTTATATATTATGTAACAATGAAACCATTTTAGTTTGTTTTGTTAATTTGCTTCCTCTGTTTCTGTTTCTGTGAAATCTATTTAAAGTCTAATTTAAAAACAAGAGAACTCCATAAGGCAAGAAGGGAAATAGATAGATACAAAGAGGGTAGCAAAATCTCAGACTCTATGGAAGCCCAAGCCGGATCTGTGCTCGCCAATGCAAAGAAGACAATGATAGATTTATCTTCACAGATAGGAGAATCAAAATCAAAGACAAGAGTGCAGAAGGAGGAGATTGAAATGCTAAAGGAATCAAGAAGGTATGGAAAACGGACACTTAATGTGGGGAGTGTGGAGAATTCTCAATATGCAGAAGTTATGAGGGAATTAGAAACTGTGAAACAGAAGTTAAGCATGCTTAGGCTTGATATGGCTGCTGTTTCAGAAGAGAAATCACGGGAAGAGATGCGAACTGAGGCCTTGGGTTCGAAAATTTTATCTAATTTGAGCACTGTGAAAGCAATCAAGCAGGAGATTGAGAAGATAAATGAAGAGCATGTGTTAGTAGAGTTGGCTCGGATTGAGGCTTTAAAAGAATACGGAGATATTGAAGCTCAGAGAAAAAAAGAAGCCCATCAATTCTCATGTGAAATTGAAAAAACCAGAAACAAAGTAAAAGACATAATGGAAATGATTGACCAATCTAAAGAGCTTGAATCCAAACTGGCTGCCACATTGTCTGATGTTGATGTGATAGAGAATGAACTCAGGCTAGTTAAAGAAATGGACAAGAAAGTTCGGAGAAGTGAAAGCTCGAGGCATTTGGATTCAAGTTTTCATGGAGAACAGGACTTGGATGCTTCTATTTTGTTACAATCAATCACTAAAGAGTTGGAGGAGGCAAAGAAAGATTTGGCTTCAGTAAGAAAAGAAGGTTTTCAGTACATGACCTCCATGGATATCATAAGAAATGAGATGAAGCATGTTAAGGCTGAAATGAGTCAGTTGAAGAAAATGGCAGAGAAGTCTGATTTAACTGTAAAAAATCTTAATTCAAAGCTTCTCAGAGCAAAATCCAAGTTGGGAGTTGTATCTGCTGCTGAGGAGAAGGCCAAATCGATAGTATCCAATCTATCTCTTACCCTCGAACAGCTCAAGAAAGAAGCACAAGTTTCAAAGAAGGAAAAAGAGCTTATAGTTAGAGAGACCGCAACCATGAAGGAAGAAATCCAGAACACTGAATCTAAGGTAGACTTAACGGAAGAGCAATTACAGGCCACCATGCAAGAGCTTCAAGCAGCCAAATTAGGGGAAGCTTTAGCTTTCGAAAAACTGAAGTCTCTTACCGAGAACACCATGAGAGCAAGAGCCTGTGCACCTAAGAATAATTCCTCAATTACCATCTCAAAGTTTGAATACGAGTATTTGATTGGACATGCTGTTGGGGCTAAAGAAATTGCTGATAAAAAAGTTGCAGCTGCTCAGGCATGGTTTGAAGCTATCAAGGCCAGTGAGAAGGAAAATCTGATTAAGATAGATTTAGCACAGAGAGAAATAACAAAGATGAGGTTGCAGGAAGAACAAGAGGTGTATAAAATAGAGAGGTCGGTTTCTGCAAAACGGATGGCTGAAGGAGAGTTGCAAAAATGGAAACAGAAGCGGGAGAAAAATGCAGCGCCTGGAAACTTGCAACTATCTTTTCCTAGAAAATCCATGAAAGGTAATGCAAATTCAACTCCATCATGGAAAAGCAATAGCAACTTGACTCCATCAAGGAAAGGAAATGGCAACTTGACTCCATCAAGTAAAATGAGTGGCAATTTGACTCCATCTGGGAGAGCCAAGTTTCGAAAATCTGCCTCGCCTGCAGGTCGACGTATCACCATTAAGAAGAGAACAAAGGTTATGCTGAATCTGACCAAGTTATTTAGCGGTAAGAAAAATGACAAAGATAGTTGAGCTGCAAGAACTCTGTCACTTTCTCTTGGCCAAGGGAATCTAGTCCGTTAAAGGACTAAACAAACAATTATTAATTTTTTGTGCTGGAGTTGACAACTCAAAAACTTTTCTTTAGAAATTGCTCGTCAATGAAATTTTCCACAAGAACAATGAGACTCTAGATTGAGCGTTTGAGAAATCAATGTAGAAAAAAACTGTGTAACTTAGTGAGGCATTATTTTACATGATTACATTTTAAAACATTTTTCAGGCTTTAAGAATGGTCTGGTGGCTATGCATGTTGATGCAAAGTACTTCCTGGGTGTAATTTCTAGTATATTCGTATATTATATCTTAATATTCTAACTTCCAGTATATGCAACTCCACATAAGCTTTTTGTGTTTTCTTCATTTTGGTTTTGATAAATATAATTCCCATGAGAATCACAAAGTAGTTTCAGAATCAATGTGAAAACAAATATGCATGTACAAAACTTGACAAACTTCAGCAGTAAATTTGTTGCCAAGCTCAACGTACTCTCATATCCTGAATATGAAGGGCTCTGTTAAAGGTGTCATAGATCCAGAAAAGTGAACAAGAAAAGAAGAAAAAACTTCTCTTGACTTGTTTAGTTTCTTATTATCCACAACTTATTGGAAAAAGAAAAGAAAAAAAAAAAAAAAAAGGACAATGAAAAGAAAGAGCTTTCAAAAATTTGCCAAACTGTGTCTTTAGTAGCATAAGTTCATAAAAAATTTTCCAGAAAATATTTTCATCTCTCTGTTGAGCAATATTACATCATTCGGCCTATTGTATTGCAAATTATCACATTCACATCTTGATTATGACGCCAGATTTTGGCTGATGTAGAACTACAACTTTCGAGCACAAAATAACAAAAAGAAGAAAGGAAAAAAAAAAATTTACAAAAAGGTAAGGTAGCACTATAACTAAGCTCTGCATGTAGAAGATGACAGAATGCATTTTGATAGATAGCATTTTTTTTGTTTTAAGTACAACTATTTTATAAAAACAAAATAAAATAAGTTTGGGAATCAAATTTGTTGGCTTGGTTTGTCCTTAAAGAGTGTGTAAATGAAACAATAGAGTGTTTTAATTGTTAACGCAAATTACATTGGTGTACTCGATCGGTCAGTATTTATGGGGTTAGTAAGAGACAAGCATTTGGTAATTATTGGCCAAAATAAAGAAGTCGCTCATGCATGGCTGGCAGCACCTTGGATACTTCACAATGAATATCCATATTTTTTTTGGTACTTGAAACATGTACAAATAAATAATAGATAGAGATAACCCATATTCCATTCCCACTGAAAAATCCAACCTCAGGTGATCATTCAGGTAAGTTTGAAATCCTGATCAACCTTATATTTGAAGTTTATAGAAGAAAAAATAGGAAAAAAGAATTAGTTTTTATGATGTACTCCATATGTTTTTATATTTAAGTTATGTGTATATATATACTTCTTTTTATCAATATAGTTTTCTGAAAAACTGAATCATGAATTTCTTTTCTCTAAAGGACTTTTAAAATTTTGAAAAAAATAGTTTAATTTTTAAAATATTTTAGCGCATCATATTCGACTTTTCATGGTTGCAGCTCACTATATCAAGTTTTAAATCTGGAAATCTTTGGTTATATCGATGTTATCCTTGACTTGTAGTGAGTTTTGCTATAGAAATTTGTAAGAATACACTTTCATGTATCTAACAGCAAAAATGAATACTGTAGTCGTCCCTTTAAAGCTATTTTTAAATAAAATTCTCAAATATGGTAACAAACCTCTGGTTTCTGTTTCTTTTCTTCTACTGTTTAAAAGCAAAAGCAAAAGGGCTCATGAATTTTTAACGTGTGAAGAGTGATTTTGGTGAATATACAGACAAAAGTGTTGTGTATACTTGGTGAAATTTTCAATTTTTTTTCCCCTAGTGATTATTGCTGGTGTGGACATATTGCACACTATTGAAGCTTTCATTACTCTCCCTGCCCGCCATGATCCGAACATGTGTAAGAGTGTGATGGAAATTTGCTTGCATTTGATGAATATAATATATATGCCAAAAGATATTGTACTTCATAGAAACAACCAAAAATTTATAATATAGTTTATATGTTATTCCAATTTTGAGCTGAATGTCTATGGTTATTTAGCAAACATGATCTTTTCTCTCTTGATTGTGCAAATAATAGGTGAAGAAACCCATGAATTTATATAGAGGAAGGACTCTTGTAGATAGTCCTTCATGTTGAAGAGACATATATGGATATTCTAGAGGTACAATTCAGAAGCACTATGAAACTCTCATTTTTACCGTATTTGTTTATGCATTTTGTAATATTGAATCCATTTTTCATTCCTTCTGACTTTTTTTCTCCCCTATATGTCTCTGTGAAATTCATAAGAAATCCAATTCAGTTGCAAGAGAAATATATATCTCAACGAGAGGCATAACTAGACCCAAAGACACGAAAAAAGCCGCAGGCTCTTTGGAAAACCAAACTGAACCTGAGCTCTCTAGTGCAAAAAAGATGATGAAAGATCTATCTCCATTGCCCAGAAAATCAAATTCCAAGGAAAAAGTTGAAGGGATCCAAACACCAAAGAAATCAAGGAGTGAAGAAAAAATATTAACTGTTGAGGATATGAAGAATGATCAATATGCAGAAGTAAAGAGGGAATTGGAAATTGTGAAAGAGGAATTGAACATGCTTAAGCTTGGTATGGCTGCTGCTTTGGAAGAGAAATCAAAGGGAGAGAAGCAAACTAAGACAAAAATATCATCTTATTCGAGCTCTTTGCAACCAGTTAAGAAGGACACTGGGAAAGAAAGCGAAGAGAAAGCACTAGTAGAGTTCGCTAAGAGTGAAACTCAACTAGAAAATGAAGCTGATCAAATATCATCCAAGATTGAGCAAGCAAAGAAGAAACTAAAGGACATCATTGTAGATCTTCAACAGACAAGAGAACTTGAATTTGATATGAGAAGCGATAGCTTAGACCATAGGACTGGGAGTTTTCGGAAACAAGAGGACTTGCAGGCAGAGTTGGAAGCAGCAAAGAAGGAATTGGCTTTGGTGAAAGAAGAAAATTTTCAGTACTTGACCTCCATGGATATCATAAGAAACGAACTGAAACATGTCATGGCAGAGTTGAGCAGGTTGAAGAAAATAGAAGAGAAGTTGGATTCAATCATTGAAGACCTCAACTCAAAGATTCTCAAATCAAAAACCAAGTTGGAAGCTGTATCTTTAGCTGTTGAAAAGGCTAAATCAATTGAATCCAATCTCTCTTACACCCTTGAACAGCTCAAGACAGAAGCAGAGAATGCAAAGAAAGAAAAGGAGCTTCCAGTCAAAGAATCAGTAAACTTGGAAGCAGAAATTCACAACACCAAGTTTGAGATAGGCCTAATCGAGGAACGATTACTGAATGCCACGAAAGAGTTTGAAGCAGTGAAATCATCAGAAGATTTAGCTGTTGAAAATCTAAGGTCTCTTATTGAGAATATCATGACAGCTAGAGCTCTTGTACCTCAGCAAGGCTCCTTAATTACCATATCAAAGTTTGAATATGAGTACTTGACTGGACGTGCAGTAGGAGCCGAAGAAATTGCTGATAAGAAAGTTGCAGCTTCTCAAGCATGGATTGAAGCTATAAAGGCTAATGAGAAGGATATTCTGATTAAGATAGATTTAGCTCAGAGAGAAATTAGAGGGAAGAAATTGGAGGAAGAGAGAGAAGCACATACAACCAAGAGGGCAAATTCTGGAAAGAGGATGGTTGAAGGAGCTCAACTATATAACAGGAAACAGAACTGGGAGAGGAATGCAAGATTGCATAGAAAAATCATGAAAGGGAATGATAATTCAACCCCTTCAAGGAAAGACAATCACAATTTTACACCATCAAGAAAAGGAAATGACAATTTGGCTCCATCAAGAAGAGGAAATGGCAATAATTCGACTCCATCCAACAAGCTAATCTTAGCATATGAGAGTTAATGCAAAAACAGGGGAAAGAAAGTCCTGAATCTGGTCAAGTTATTAGTGGCAGAGAAATGGGCAAAGATCTGTGAGGCTCTAAGACATTTGTCACATGCTCTTTGGACAAGGGAATTGATCAATAGACCATTAAATAAATAAAAGATGTGGGACATTTTTCAAAATGTTGGAGGTAAATATGAACTCAAAGATGTTTCAAAAAGATGTGCAGGTCAAAATATATTTACATGAAGAAACAAGATTCCTGGTTGGTGTGAGGCATTGGATATAAAGACAATGGATTCGTGGATATGTATATTGATAAAAAGTTTATTCTAATTGTAGTTTTTATTTTTTCATATTGCTTTGCTTCGATGTTTTCTATATTGAGTTCCTTTTTATGTGTGGATTTTCTGATTTGGGCATGTGTAATCTATTTCATCAATTCCATGTAATATGTGATCCCTTTAAGACCTTAAAAAGTGATTTTTTGTGTTTAAAGGGGAACAAAATAAAAAATAAAAGAAGCTGGATTAAAGAGCATAGAAAATTTGATCGACTGCTAATCTATGCACAGTAAATTCATTGCCACGCACAATTACGTAATACTGGACAATTCTATGTGCACCAAATAAAAAATATAAAAAAAAGAAGATTAATAGAAAATTGTTATACAGACTAGACTAGAGTGAAAATTTACAGTTGAGCAAAATTAAGGTAGTGACACTCAGTAGAGTGTAACCCACTCTGTCATGTGGCAGTAGTCCGACCAATGGTAATTTTTGTCAAAATATTTGACCTGACGGCAGAGTAGACTGTGTTCGGTGGTGCAGTTTTTCTTCCTCGTGGATGGGAGAGAAATTTTATGTCATTTTGACCCAACGTACGTAAACGCGTAACATACTCATTCTCTCATTTGGGTTTTGCCAACTTAGGTCCTACCAAAGTCCCATTTTGGGGTTGCCGTTCGCTCTCGGTTTGGATTGTTTGGAGGCCCAGCACCACCATAGCTTTCACTTTCAGGTATCCCTCACTGCTGCTTTTCTTATGTATATTTTGTATTTTCAATTTCTTACCTATATTTGACCCCCCAAAAAGAAAAAGCAATTTATTTTTTCATCTGTTTTTTTATTCACTTCTTCCACGATCCAAGTATTATTGCTACCCTTTTATCCCAATCCTGTGTTCCTGAAAATATTGTATCTTTTGCGACAACCACGGATAGAAAGCTTCATATTGTATACTGCCATTAATGGGTTCTATTTTCACACCAGGAAATCCAATTTTGGCTTGGTAGTTTTTGTGCTTTCATAGTTTTGTTCTGCTCGTACAATGCCTTGGTGGGATCTGGGATTGCTTTCTCGGCTTAAAATTTTTAGTGGCGCTTCTCAGGTTGGTGATGTAAAACATTTTTAGCTTTTTGGGTGTTTGTTGGAATGCGTATTTCAAAAGTTTAGCTTAGTAGACGCTGGGTTTGTTTTGCTCTTTTTGTGTTTATTATAATGTTGAAGTTTTCCCCTGACTCCTTGTGGGTGATTCTTTTGGTGGAAGAAAAAGGGCTTGTTTGGACTGATGGATATTAGAACTAGATCAAAGAATTGATTTTCCCTCCCCCTCTTTTTTTTTGGCATTTTGGGTCGTCTTTTTTTTCTTTCTGTTTTGCTTACCAGTCTTTTAGTCCTTAATATTCTTCATAACATTTGAACTTTGGTTTATAAAGACCCATATGTTGAGAACTTTTTTCTTGTTAACGGATGACTGGGTGATGACTAAATAAATGTGCTTATTCATTGGGATTGATATCATATTTACACTAAGAAGTGGAATGTGTTGGGAGCAGAGAGTCGATTTCTGTTACACTTAATCCGAAAAGTAGTATCCGATATTCCTCTTTGGTAGTCAAATACTATACATCTGACTATGCACTTGCTATTTGTTAGTTTCTGGTTTGGAAGGGTTTAGTATTTAGGGAGTCCAAATTACTGGAAACTCTTTCCTCTCTGTCAATCCCACCTACCAAATGAGGATCTATAACTCAGCACCTAATCTGAGAGTTTTTGTTCATAGGATCTCTATTTTCTGCTTTGTAACTTGTGAAGATTCTACTCTCTTCTTGACCTCATGATTGCATGAAAAAAAAAAATATCATGTTAGCCAATTAGGAAGTGATCATGGCAGACTAAGCGAAACTTTTTTCATTTTAGAATAAAGTTAGTAAATTTGGGGACTCTATGATGTGTACTTCCTAAAAATTGATTTTTTTGGGGTTATCTATGATGTGTCAAGCAAGAGGCAGGAGACATCATCCATTGACTTTCCATTTATAGAACAACAGACTGAAGAGGTATCTCTTTTTTTTTTTTTTTTTTTTTTTTTTTTTTTTTTGTGGGTTGGTAAATGTCAGTTTTCATGGAGTGTGGGCTTCTGTGGGTTTAAAGAAAAACCTGAACTCTTGTACACATGATGGTGCAGTTTTTTCTTTCTTCATTTTTCCTCTTTTTCTTCAAGAAATAATCTACACTTATTTCTTTATTGGCAGCATTGTCTGGAAGTAAAATTTGACGTAGGGAAGTCTACATATTACAAGTTCCGGTCTACTTCATTACTTAAGTTCACACTACTTATGGGGACCTACTTCCTTTCTACCTGCTTTCTTCTTATGTGGTCTGCTAGGACACTGATGTTTAGGACTCATCACTTTCCCAAGTCTTTGCTAGTCGTTCCATTCTCCATGTTGATCGTATATTTTTGTTGTCTTTTCTGGTTGAATTCTGTTAGGATACGGATTATAGGAAACAAAGGTGCTTGAAGGAGATACGGTATCGTTTAGGTGGTGGCGATCGCTTGAGGGCATAAATTATCACCATCACAGGCAGTACCCTCCAGTGCTCATAAAACCTGAGTCCTTGGCCCTCCATTGATCTAATTGTTAAGGGTAACGAAGCACCTTCACAAGCTTTTCACTGTTGCCTCTTAATTGATTCAAGGGTGGCAGATTTATTGAGTAAAAGTATTCCATGGCCTGGTGCTAATGAGCTTCATGGAACCTAAACCTGCCGGTGGACAAAACATAGCAAGCTAGTGACATAAGAGGTGTTAGCAGCTTGGAGGAGAACTGGGTAATTCAACATATCGTTCTTCATGTTTCATCACTTCATTCATTTATATCTTGAGCATGACGAGTATTAAGCTGAAGTCAGCAGAAGGATATTGGGTTCCCTATGAAGTGAAATTTACTATTTCCCTGAGCTTAATTTCTATGCACAATAAAGAAAAAAGGAAGGAGCATATTCCATGCAAGCTTGTGTAAAATTATTAGCATCGGAAAGGTTTCTCTTCACTGCATGTCAAGGAGCTATCTGGTATACTGCCTTGCATGCAACCAAATTGCTGTTGATGGAAACAGTTAAATTTAGTGAGTGATGGTTGATGTTATCCTGACTGCAATAGCTGAAGGAAGGAAATACCCTTGATTACTTCAGAGAGAATGTTCTTGGTCATTCAGAGCCGTGAGATCTAACAGAAGCATCTCGCTGCTAGCAATTGATTTTATGCCAATCATTATTCTTGAATTCGTTATTAAAGCGAGTGGTAGAATCATCTTTTAAGAATTCCATCAACAAGGGACTTAAGGAAATTAGTATTCTACTCTACGTACTACAACCATCTATGAAGTTTTCTGTATGAATATTTGTAGATAGTTCTACAATGCGAAGTACCAGGTCTGTAGATAGATTTATTTGAGTTAAACATGAACAGACAGCTGACATTTCGCCATTTCACTACGTTCCCAAACATGGTCAAGACATGCTACCTAGTCATTCACTTCTATTGGACCTACCAGGGTCTATTGAGAATCTTGTGCAGAAAATAAAACTTAAGAATTTTATACACTAACTTGTATGTACCTATGAGGTGGTTAGAAAAACAGAAATGTAACCATCCCTAGTTATTATATCTAGCATATAACCAGCCATCATATATTAGATGTAAGATCAGCAATACTGAATTTAAGTTTGTGAAGATCATTAACAGGCTTTGTCAGCTGAGTATGTTATTCGTTTCTTGATTCTGGCACATCTTTTGCCTGTCCAGCAATTGCTGCATAATAAGCAGATTCATATAATTTTGCTATTTATGTATTATCTGCTGTCAGGATTCTGTATTTTCTTCAGTTTGAGCAGTAGTTTTAAGTGTTTTGCTAGTGGTCACTAAAAATATGGATGGCAGCTGTTTAATATGATTTATCTTATATTTGTATCTATTCCACATGGAGCTGTCCATGATCTATTGAATTGGCTATATCAATATTAGGTAATGCGTTTAGTATGTCAATATTATTATAATTACGACTATAATGATCTTTCCACTTATATTGATCTCTATAATTTTTTTTTTTTTTTCCATGAATTACTAATATGATGTGTATGTCTATTGTTTAGTTGTTATTATTTTATAGAAAAGCTGAAGGGAATGTATGCTTTATCTTTTGCCTTTGTGCAAATAGTTGTCTTTCATTGCATAGACATTTCAATTCCTATGGCAGCATAATGAAGAGAAGCTAACAATTTTTTGTTTTGGCAATAGAAAAATTGACACTTTGATGCCTGCTTTTTTTTCCAGCCAAATAGAATGCAGGAAGTTCAGCTTGGTTCGCATACAGTAAGGTCCCATGGAGTCACAGTTGCAAGGACACACATGCATGATTGGCTGATACTCATGCTTCTAGTCTTGATTGAGATCATCTCATTATATGTTATCCATCCGTTTTATCGTTATGTTGGGAAAGATATGATGACCGATCTCAGGTATCCCTTGAAAAGTAACACAGTGCCTGTTTGGGCTGTTCCTGTAAGTTTTCTTTTTTCTAGTATTTTGTAAACATAAGTTTCCTTACCAATTGTTATTCAAGTATACTTCCTAGATTTGCAAATTTCTTATTTGAATATTGAACTAATAATTATCTTTTTGCCCTTATTGTTCTTCTTTCTTGTTCTTTGTTGGATTAGATGTATGCAGTATTGCTGCCCGTCTTGATATTTCTTGTTGTATATTTCCGTAGAAGAGATGTCTATGATCTTCACCATGCCGTACTAGGTGAAATTTTGGCTCCATATTGATTTGTTAGTAAGAATATTTCTTGTACATAAGAACCTGAAGAAAATTTTTTATACGAAGATAAATTGATGATTTGAAGTTGCTTATCGATGCAGTTCTCTTATTCTCTGGTCTGATAACAGCAGTTATCACAGATGCTATAAAAAATGCTGTGGGTCGACCTCGGCCAGACTTCTTTTGGCGGTGCTTTCCAGATGGAAAGGATGTATGGTTGTCAGACCCCCAGTCGTTAATAAATTATATCATGTTGTTGATTATGGAATTAACAACTAATTGCTTCTCAGGTTTATGATCAATTGGGAGATGTTATATGTCATGGTGATAAGAGCATCATAAAGGAGGGCCATAAGAGTTTTCCTAGCGGGCATACTTCATGTAAGTAGCACAAAGTCCGTTCTTATAACCACTGAATGTCTACTTATGCAGAAAAGTAGAAAAGAGATTGATAAATATTGACAAAACTATGCAGAAAAGTAGAAAAGAGATTGAACAATATTGACAAAACTAAGGGCATTTCAGCATCAAAAATCTTACAGAAGAATGTTTGGCCAAAAAAGTTAGCTGAGCACATGGCATGAGCACTAGTTTTACTTTTAATTTTACTCTGACACACTTGTTATTGTTATATGCAGGTTCCTTTGCTGGTCTGGGTTTCCTTTCTCTTTACTTGTCTGAAAAAATAAAAGTATCCGATCGCAGAGGCCACATTGCAAAATTATGCATTGTTTTCTTTCCTTACTTTTCGCATCACTTGTTGGCATCTCTCGAGTTGATGATTACTGGCACCATTGGCAAGATGTGTTTGCTGGAGGTCTCCTAGGTTTGTGTTTCATGGTGATTTGTAATTTAGCCATCTAGCAACTTAAGCAATATAGTTTTGCTCGTCGTTGTTGACTTTCAGGATGCATTTTTGCAGGGCTCCTGGTGTCTACATTCTGTTACTTGCAGTTCTTTCCACCCCCTGTCATCATGAAGGTAAACTTTAAGTCTTGAATAGCTCGTATTATAATTGGTATCCTGGTATCACATTCTTTAACTGGTGCCAGTATCATTTAGTTAATCAGATTTCTAACTGGAGAGTATATTTTCTCATCCTTGGCCATAAACCTTTAGTTAGGTATTCAAAGTGGTATATTCAGCATATCATAGAACCAAATGAACATGGCCTTTGAAAGTATTATTTTTAATTTTTTTTTTTTTTAAGTTTCTGGTTCTTACAATAACTATTCGACAAAGGCCTCCATCAGACAATGTTGCTGACGTTGTTTTCTTGTAGATTAGAAGTTCTATTTTTTTTGTGCTGCATGAAAACGTCTTGTAGGTTGGGGCCATATGCTTACTTCAAGGTGCTGGAAGAATCGCCCGTGGGCACACAGGCACCAAATACGACGAGTATACATAATGACCAGGCGTTGGAGGTTCAGGTTGAGGAGAAACATGAGGGAAGAAGAAGCAATGGATGTTTGGGGCTATCTATAACAAATGATGATTCTTCTTTGACATTGGAAGAACTAGAATCTGGGAGGAGATAATTGTTTTAAATTTCTAGCTTTTAGACCCAAGATTTGTCTATGCTGTAGTATATTCCACGGTTGAACCTCAAAGTTGTAGAAAAATACCGCAACTTGAACTATTACAAGCTTTCCTTTTCATTGACCTTCAAACCGGAAGGGTCTCAGTTATTATTATTATAATTATTATTATTTTTGGCTTTGGTTTTGTACTTCGGTTCACTTGAACTATTACAAGCTTTCCTTTTCATTGACCTTCAAACCGGAAGGTCTCAGTTATTATTATTGTAATTATTATTATTTTTGGTTTTGGTTTCCTACTTCGGTTGTGCCTAGAAATATGTGCAATGCAATATATTGACATTCTGGAGGTGCTTATGTTGTATGGTGTATGTGTGAAGCATTAATCTTCAAATTTATTATTCAGCAAAATAATAATAATAATAATAATAGTATTAGTAGTAATAATCTTCAAATTTACTGTATAAATATTGTTCAATAATTTGAAAGTTGCTGTTATAATAGGTGAGGCCGTTAATTCGTATGGCCTAATAAGGTCGGCTGTAAAAAGTAAAAAGTACAAGTGAATATTACTCATTTTTTATTTCCTCTAACGAGAACCAAAATCACAATTATCCACTTAAAAATGCTTTTTGCGTCAACCTCTCAATCAGAGACCATATCGAAGTTCTACAATACTTGCCCTAAAAAGAAGAACAGAATAAATTAGTAATGTTCCAATAAAAATTTATAATTTATTTGCCTTTGCAGTTATATCCAAACTCACGATGATTCACTTCCTTTTGCAATTTAAAATCTCAAATTTTATTTTGGCATTTTTATTCTAATTTTCAACATCAAGGATTTTATCATAAATAATACATATTGTATATTATATGGTGATCATTATTAATTGATTGTAATTCATTATTAATTAATTGTAATTCCATATTTTGGGCAAGTAATTTCTATAACATGGGAATCTTTTTTTCATTCCATAAAGAGTTTTAAAATAAATTATAAAAAATCTAAATTCTCTCTTTTATATATGTCATCCAAAGAAACCTTAAAAAAATCCTATATATTATATTGTCTCTCTACTTTATCATCTTAAAAAAAAAAAAAAAAAACAAATAAAAGAAGCAAAAAATGGGTTGTGGAAAACGAAAGATGGAACTCGTAGCTGATGAAAGATCTCGGAAGATAACATTCCAGAAGAGAAAAAGAGGCATGTTAAAGAAATGCTATGAGTTTTCTACTCTATGCGGAATAGATGTTTGCATGATCATCTATGGTCCTAAACAGATCGGACGGCCTACAGAGCTCGTAACATATCCCAATGATTCCACTCAAGTAGCCCGCATTATCAAACAGTTCCAGAGCACTACCATCTACAAACCGCCAAAAAGAATATTCAATTTATCCGACATTTTCATCGATCGGAAAAGGAAGATCGACTCTGAAATCTCCAAGCTGCGCAAAAGGTATTTCGCGGCCAAGTATCCGATTTCCGACGAGCTGACGAACTCTCTCTCGAGGGATCAACTCTGTTTCCTCCTAAGTAGATTGGATGCGAAGATTGAAGATGCAAAAGCTATGATCGATCTTCGCAAAGAAAACCATCTTCTGCTAATGAAAAACCCCGTGGGACAAAACTATGCGAACTACGTGCAAAACATTTTTCATGACCAAAAGCCTGCTATCCCGTTGAACCATCATCATCATCCAGTTATGGATCATATGCAATTGCCATTACAAGTCCTGTTGAATCAAACAACTCCTCAAATGGTTCCTCCTCCTCGTTTCGATTTGAATCCGAATCTGGCCATAAACAATGCCATGAATAATCCAGTCACTATGATGATGCTGATGAACGATCAAGCTGGCCCTGAAAACGGTGCGTCGAGCTCGAATATTTTAGATAATCATCAGTTCATTGGTAGTAATAATCATGTGTGCGGACCAGTTTTCAATGATCCAACGCTTGGGATGATAGACAATATGATGTTTAGCAATATTGGGGGCCAATATAGCCAGGGGGTGCAGGTGCAGCAGCCCATGCCGGACATTCAGTATAATCCGACGGTGAATGCAGCAGCAGGTATTCCTTCTCAAAGGATTAACGGTTGTGATGAAGGGAATCGATTTGATGATGAATTCAGTGAATTCTTATATAGGAACAAGATTCTTTGATGGACATATAGGAAGTAGTAGTTATTTTATATATATGTTCTATATAATTCTGCTTGAATTTGGTTCTAATCAGTATGTGTTTATTTGTTTCAATGTTTAGGGGTTTTAATTTTCTTGATTACTTCATAAACTTATTCATTAACTTATTGTTTAGTTTTTTGCAAAATGTTAGATTTTGAGATTTATTATTTGTCTGAAACGTTGTTTGAGGCTAAATTAATGCTGTTTTAGCATAGTTGCCGTTCAAAATTAATCTTGTTTTTGTTAAATTAATTATAAATTTAGCACTTTTCTTATATTATTCTTTGGCGGTCACTCTGCATTTTTAACCTCCTAACATTTTGGTTTATTACATAATATAGTCCACCGAAGCAGAGTTGTTGATATCTGGATAACAAAAAGCAAAATGCCCAAAATTAGAGATTCATTGCAGAATTTATTTATTAAATATCAAAATACAATCCCTTTATCGGAATCTGAACTCTGTTTGGATATATAAGGCCGTAGAGAATCCAAACCAAACCCATACCCGATCCCTTGCCCATACCCAAACCCCAACCCGAGGCCACAGCCATCCCGACTCCGAACACCAACTTCAAGTGGTTCCATGGCCAGCCACCGAAACCAACCCCTCCAACCAGATCGAAGCGCACTCCAGCATGGCACCCGAACCCAGCTCCACCTTCGGGACCCAAAAACTTTTCCTGCTCAAGTTGTTCCCTTTCCAAATCCATAAGGAATTGTTGTTTTTGGATTTGTGTTTCATGGGGTTTTGAGTGAAAGGAAAATGATAGAGCAAAAAGTAAATTTTGGTCCGACTGGTTGGCTGGGTTCAAATCCTTATCGGTTTAGTGGATAGGGATATATATATATAAAAGTTTATCCCAAAAAAATAAATAAAAGTACTTTTCCCAACTTTCTGTTTTTGTTTTAGTATAATTGATTGGCTTCGGCAATAAAAAAATAAGCTATACAAAAATTACAAAACAAAATATAAAGCTTGGGATAAAAAATCCTTAGATATAAAGATCAGTGGTGGAGGAATAGCAGCAGCAACGGCAACAAAACCAGCAGCAACAGCAGCAGAAACAACAGCAACAGCAGAAGCAGTGGCAGCAGCACCGAAGACAGAGTAAAACAGAGTGCTACAGAAACGAATTATGGAACCCAATTCAAATTACTGTGACCGTTGGGAAACACGTACCAGCCACAGGCATCAGCTTTAATACCGGCTTCAATACTGCACCGTCTTAGTTATTTTTTATGTTAAGATTAAACGCAGCGTTTGGTCGTAAGCATGTAACTAAGCCTGTTGGTTTACTGTAGGATTACCAACTTTTCTCTTTCGTCTTTGTAAAGACCATATAAACTTAAGAGTATCAAGTTTGGAACGGCAGCTTTCTAGGTTGAATGTCGAAAAATAGAGCACTATTTTCATTTTATTAACAGCTTCTGCATCAATCAGTAGCAAAATCCATTACCAGCTATTCAAATTTGAGATGTGTACAATCAAATCTGTTGGGGTTTTGTTTAATAAATTATATCATGTTTTCGATCATGGAATTAACAACTAATTGCATCTCAGGTTTATGATCAATTGGGAGATGTTATATGTCATGGTGATAAGAGTGGCATAAAGGAGGGCCATAAGAGTTTTCCTAGTGGGCATACGTCATGTGATTAGAGCACAAAATCTGTTCTTATAACCACTGAAAGTCTACTTACCCAGAAAAGTAGAAAAGAGATTGAACAATATTGACAAAACTAAAGGCATTTCAGCATAAAAAATCTTACAGAAGAATGTCTGGCCAAAAAAGTTAGCTGAGCACATGGCATGAACACTAGTTCTAAATCTGACACTCTTGTGATTGTTATATGCAGGGTCCTTTGCTGGTCTCGGTTTCCTTTCTCTTTACTTGTCTGGAAAAATAAAAGTATTCGATCGCAGAAGCCACGTTGCAGAATTATGCATTGTTTTCTTTCCTTTACTTTTTGCATCACTTGTTGGCATCTCTCGAGTCAATGATTACTGGCACCATCGGCAAGATGTGTTTGCTGGAGGTCTCCTAGATTTGTGTTTCATGGTGCCTTGTAATTTAGCCATCCTAGCAACTTAAGCAATATTGTTTTGTTCGTCATTGCTGACTTTCAGGATACATTTTTACACGGCTCATAGTGTCTACATTCTGTAATTTGCAGTTCTTTCCACCCCGTATCATCATGAAGGTGAACTTTAAGTCATGAACAGCTCGTATTATAACTGGCATTATGGTGTCACATTCGTTAACTGGTGCCAGTATCATTTTGTTAATCATATTTCTAACTGGAGAGTATATTTTCTCATCCTTGGCCATAAACCTTTGGTTAGGTATTCAAAGTGGTATATCCAGCACATCATAGAATCAAATGAACATGTCCTTTGCAAGTGTTATTTTTAACTTTTTTTAAGTTTCTGGTTCTTACAATAACTATTAAACAAAGGGTTCTATCAGAGGATGTTACTAACGTTGTTTTCTTGTAGATTGGAAGTTCCAAGTTTTTTGTGCCGCATGGACATGTTTTGTAGGTTGGGGGCCATATGCTTACTTCAGGGTGCTAAAAGAATCGCGCGCAGGTACACGAGCAACAAATATGACGAGCATACATAACGGCCGGGCCATGGAGGTTCAGGTTGAGGAGCAACATGAGCGAAGAAGAAGCGATGGAGATTTAGCGCTATCTATAACAAATGATTATTCCTTTGACATTGGAAGAACTAGAATCTGGGAGGAGGTAATTGTTCTAAATTTCTAGCTTTTAGAGCCAAATGTATGTTTGATTGCATTAGGCAGATGTATATGCTGTAGTATATTCCACGGTTAAACCTCAAAGTTGATTTTTGATACTTGCGGGAAGCAATAGAACAACACCTCAACTATTACAAGCTTTCCTTTTCATTGACCTTCAAACCGGAAGGGTTTCAGTTATCATTATTTTTATTTTTGGTCTTGGTTTCCTGCTTGGGTTCTGCCTGAAATATGTGCAATGCAATACATTAACGTTATGGAGGTATTCATGATGTGCGGTATATGTCTGAAGCAGTAATCTTCAAATTAATTTTTCGGCAAAATAATAATAATACTAATAATCTTCAAATTTATTTATAAATATTTTTCAATAATTTGTGAGTTGCTATTATAACAGGTGCAATCATTAATTTGTTTGATGTTATAGGTAAGGTGGATTGTAGAAAGGACAAGTGAATTTTACTCAATTTTTATTTATTCCTAACAAAAACAAAAATCACAATTATGCAATTAAAGGTGTTTTTGGCATAAACCTGCCAATCTCAAGGATATGTTGCTTCCAAGAGCACATTGAAGTTCTATCAAGCACTTGTATAGTCAAAATACTTGTCAAAAAAAAAAAAAAGAATAGAATAGACGAGCAATGTCCGATTAGAAATTATAATTTACTTGCTTATGTGTTATATATATATATATATATATATATATATATTTATATTTAGTGGCAATGTGATGGCATTGCATGCATATGATTATGAACTATGATGGGAGAAAGATTTATGTACCTATGCATTTTTATCCAAACTCACCGCCATTCACTCCCTTATTGATTGCAATTTAAGATGCAAAATTTTGTTTTGAAATTTTTATTCTAATTTTCATCAAAGATTTTGTCATAAATAACATATATTATAATTAATGCTAATTGATTGTGATCTCATATTTTGGACAAGTATTTACTATAACATAAGAAAAAGTAGGAATCTTTTTTATTATATTAAGGTTTTTGCAATAAATTATGGAAAACTTAAATTTTCTCTTCTATATATGTCACGAAAAAATCGTAGTTTCCCTACTAGCTCACCTCCAAAAAAACATTCCTAAAAAAAAGCCATTAAAGAGTTGAAAAAGTAATTCTTTCAATTTCTATACCTCATGATTTTGTCCTTTTTTATATATATGGTTATTCATAAAACCCCAAAATTTTCACTTTCAACCTTTAAACTTTCTTAATTTTATTTTGTAATACATGCTTTGATCAAAAAAGCAAAAAATAGATCATGCAAAACTGAAGACGAAACTCATAGCTGATGGAAAATCTAGGAAAACAACATTCCAGAAGAGAAAGAGAGGCATGTTGAAGAATTGCTATGAGTTCTCCACTCTATGCAGAATAGATGTTTGCATGATCATCTATCGTCCTAAACAAATGGGACTGCCAACAAAGCTCGTAACATATCCCAATAATTCCACCCAAGTCACTTGCATTATCAAACAGTTTCAGACCACCACCATCACATTTAATAATTATTGGTCAAAATAAAGAACATTGCTCATGTTGTGTGGTATATGTCTGAAGCATTAATTTTCAAACGAATTTTTTCGCAACATAATAATAATAACACTAATAATCTTAAAATTTATTGTGTAAATATTTTTGTAAGTTACTATTATAATAGGTATGATCATTAATTTGTATGATTTAATAGGTGAGGTCAATTGTAGAAAGTACAAGTGAATTTTACTCATTTTTTATTTGCTCTTAACAAAAACAAAAATCACAATTATTAAATTAAAGGTGCTTTTTGTGTAAACCTGCCAACCTCAAGGATATCTTCCTTCCAAAGACCATATTGAAGTTCTATCAAGTACCCATATAGTAAAAATATTTTCAAAAAAAAAAAAAAGGGAATAGATTGGCAATGTTCGATTAGAATTTATAATTTATCTGCTTTCATGTTTTATATATGTATTTCTACGTTTAGTGGTGGTGTGATGGTGTTGCATGCATATGATTATGAACTATAAAGGTAGAAGAACTTCATGATGAATGTATGTAGGTATTGTATCCTATATATGATTATGAACTATAAAGGTAGAGAAACTTCATGATGTATGTATGTAGGCATTTTATCCAAACTCACCACCATTCACTCCCTCATTGATTGCAATTTAAAATCCCATATTTTATTTTGAAAATTTTATCCTATATCTCATCAAAGATTCTGTTATAAATGACATGTTAATTGTGACATCGACAAGTACATTCCATAACATGAAAATCTTTTTTATTCTATAAAATTTTTTGCAATAAACAATGCAAAATCCAAATTCTCTTCTATATATGTCATGAAGAAAACCCTATATACCATATTGTTTTTTCTATTAGATCATCTTCAAAAAGAAGTTTTTCTTAGAAAAAAGACATTAAGGAGTTGAAAAGGTACTTTGTTCAATTTATATAACCATTATTTTCTCCTTTATATATATATATATATATATATAGTGTTCTCCATAAAACATCAAAAATTTTCATTCTCAAAATTTACACTTTCTTAGTTTTAGTTTGTAATACACGCTTTGATAAATAAAAACAAAAAATGAGTCGTAAAAAATCAAGATGGAACTCGTAGCCGATGAAAAATCTCAGAAAATAACATTCAAGAAGAGAAAGAGAGGCATGTTGAAAAAATGCTATGAGTTCTACATTCTATGCAGAATAGATATTTGCATGATCATCAACGGTTTGCATGAGCGTCTACAGTCCTAAACAAAGAACAATCAGCTGGCCTAAAAAACATGCATCGAGCTCTAACAGTATAGATAATCATTAGTTCATCAACAGTGATAAAAATTTGTGTATTAATAATCATTTATAGATGAGCAATGTTCGATCAAATATTATAATTTATTTGCTTTTGTGTTTTAAATATGTATTTCTATGTTTAGTGGCAGTATGATAGTTTTGCATGCATATTATTATGAACTATGAAGTTAGAGGGACGTCATGATTTATGTACCTCTGTGGTTTTATCCAAACGCACCATCATTCACTCCCTCATTGATTCCAATTTATGATCCCAAATTTTGTTTTAAAATTTTATATTAATTTTCATCAAAGATTCTATCATAAATGACATATATCATAATTACTGCTAATTGATTGTGATCTTATATTTTGGACAAGTATTTTCAATAATATAAGAAAAAATAAGAATCTTTTTTATTCTATTAAGGTCTTTGCAATAAATTATAGAAAACCTAAATTTTCTCTTCTGTATATGTCACAAAAAAACATAGATACCATATTGTTTCTCTACTAGCTCACCTCCAAAAAGAAGTTCTTAAAAAAAAGTCATTAAAAAGTTGAAAAGATAATTCTCTCAATTTCTATACCTCATCATTTTGTCTTTTTTATATATATGCTTATTCATAAAACCCCCAAAATTTTCACTTTCAAAATTTAAAGTTTCTTAGTTTTATTTTATAATACATGCTTCGATAAGAAAAACAAAAAATGGATCGTGCAAAACTAAAGACGGAACTCATAGCCGATGGAAAGTCAAGGGAAATAACATTCTGGAAGAGAAATAGAGGCATGTTGAAGAAGTGCTATGAGTTCTCCACTCAATGCGAAATAGATGTTTGCATGATCATCTGTGGTCCTAAATAGATGGGACTACCAACAGAGCTCGTAACATATCCTAATAATTCCACCAAAGTCGTTTGCATTATCAAACAGTTTAAGACCACCACCACCACATTTGATAATTATTGGTCAAGATAAAGAACGTGCTAATGCTGTGTGGTATATGTCTGATGCATTAATCTTCAAATTAATTTTTCCACAAAATAATAATAATAATAATACTAATAATCTTCAAATTTATTGTGTAAATATTTTTGTAAGTTACTATTATAACAGATGTGATCATTAATTTGTATGATTTAATAGGTAAGGTCGATTGTAGAAAGTACAAGTGAATTTCATTCATTTTTTATTTGCTCTTAACCAAAAAAAAAAAAAAATCACAATTATTCAATTAGAGGTGCGTTTTGTGTAAACCTGCCAACCTTAATGATATCTTTCTTCCAAAGACCATATTGAAGTTCTATCAAGTACTCATACAGTAAAAATACTTTCCTAAAAAAAAAAAGGTATAGACTATCAATGTTCTATTAGAATTTATAATTTATCTGCTTACATGTTTTATATATGTATTTCTACGTTTAGTGGTGATGTGATGGTGTTGCATGCATATGATTATGAACTGTAAAGGTAGAAGAACTTCAGATGAATGTATGTAGGTATTTTATCCTGCATATGATTATGAACTATAAAGGCAGATAAATTTCATGATGTATGTATGTAGACATTTTATCCAAATTCACCACCATTCACTCCCTCATTGATTGCAATTTAGGATCTCATATTTTATTTTTAAAATGTTATCCTATATCTCATCAAAAATTCTGTTATAAATGACACGTTAATTGTGACATCAACAAGTACATTCTATAACATGAAAATCTTTTTTATTCTATAAAATTTTTTGCAATAAACAATGCAAAATCCAAATTTTCTCTTCTATATATGTCATGAAGAAAACCCTATATACCATATTATTTCTCTATTAGATCATCTTCAAAAAAAAGTTTTTCTTAGAAAAAAAGACATTAAGGAGTTGAAAAGGTACTTTGTTCAATTTATATACCCATTATTTTCTCCCTTTTTATTTTTATTTTTTATATATATAGTGTTCTTCATAAAACATCAAAAATTTTCATTCTCAAAATTTACACTTTTTTAGTTTTAGTTTGTAATACACGCTTTGATCAGTAAACACAAAAAATGGGTCATAGAAAACTAAAGATGGAACTCATAGCTGATGAAAAATCTTAGAAAATAACATTCCAGAAGAGAAAGAGAGGCATGTTGAAAAAATACTATGAGTTCTCCACTCTATGCGGAATAGATATTTGCATGATCATCTACGGTCCTAACCAGAGAACGATCAAGGTAGCCTCAAAAACATGCATAAAGCTTTAACAGTATAGATAATCAATAGTTCATTAGTAGTGATAATCATTTGTGTAGTAATAATCATTTATAGATGAGCAACGTTTGCTCAGAAATTATAATTTATTTGCTTCTATGTTTTAGATATGTATTTCTATGTTTAGTGGCAGTGTGATAGTATTGCATGCATATGATTATGAACTATGAAGTTAGAGGGGCTTCATGATTTATGTACCTATGCATTTTATCCAACCTCACCATCATACACTCCCTCATTGATTCCAATTTTGGATCCCAAATTTTGTTTTGAAATTTTTATCTTATTTTTTATCAAAGATTTTATCATAAATGACATATATTATAACTACTGCTAATTGATTGTGATCTTATATTTTGGACAAGTATTTTCAATAGCATAAAAAAAATAGGAATCTTTTTTATTCTATTAAGGTTTTTGCAATAAATTATAGAAAACGTAAGTTTTCTCTTCTATATATTACTAAAAAACATAGATACCATATTGTTTTTATATTAGCTCAACTCCAAAAAGAAGTTCTTAAAAAAAAGCCATTAAAGAGTTGAAAATATAATTCTTTCAATTTCTATACCTCATCATTTTGTCCTTTTTTATATATATGGTTATTCATAAAACCCCCCAAAATTATCACTTTCAAAATTTAAAGTTTTCTTAATTTTATTTTATAATATATGCTTTGATATAAAAAAAAAAAAACAAAAAAAAAAAACAAAAAACGGATCGTGCAAAACTAAAGATGGAACTCATAGTCGATGGAAAGTCTAGGAAAATAACATTTCGGAAGAGAAACAGAGGCATGTTGAAGAAGTGCTATGAGTTCTCCACTCAATGTGGAATACACGTTTGCATGATCATCTATGGTCCTAAATAGATGGTACTGCCAATAGAGCTCGGAACATATCCCGATGATTCCACCCAAGCCATTTGAATTATCAAACAGTTTCAGACCACCACCATCGCATTTGATAATTATTGGCCAAAATAAAGAACATTACTCATGTTGTGTGGTATATGTCTGATGCATTAATCTTCAAATTAATTTTTCCACAAAATAATAATATACTAATAATATTCAAATTTATTGTGTAAATATTTTTGTAAGTTACTATTATAATAGATGTGATCATTAATTTGTATGATTTAATAGGTAAGGTTATTTGTAGAAAGTACAAGTCAATTTTATTCATTTGTTATTTGCTCTTAACAAAAACAAAAGCCACAATTATCCAATTAAAGGTGCTTTTTGTGTAAACTTACCAACCTCAAGGATATCTTCCTTTCAAAGACCATATTGAAGTCCTATCAAGTACTCATATAGTAAAAATACTTTTCCAAAATGAAAAATGGAATAGACTGGTAATGTTAGATTAGAATCTATAATTTATGTACTTCTATGTTTTATATATGTATTTCTACGTTTAGTGGTGGTGTGATGGTGTTGCATGCATATGATTATGAACTATAAAGGTAGAGGAACTTCATGATGCATGTATGTAGGCATTTCATCCAAACTCACCATCATTCACTCCCTCATTGATTGCAATTTAACATCCCATATTTTATTTTGAAAATTTTATCCTATATCTTATCACATATTATATTATAAATGACACATTAATTGTGACATCGACAAGTAATTCCAGAACATGAGAGGAAAAAAAAAACAGAATATTTTTTATTCTACGAAAATTTTTGCAATAAACAACGCAAAATCCAAATTTTCTCTTCTATATATGTCATGAAGAACATCCTACATACCATATTGTTTCTCTATTAGATCACCTTCAAAAAAAAGTTTTTCTTAGAAAAAAGCAATTAAGGAGTTGAAAAGGTACTTCTTTCAATTTATATACCCATTGTTTTCCCCTTTTTTATATATAATGTTCTTCATAAAACATCAAAAAATTTCATTCTCAAAATTTACATTTTTTTAGTTTTAGTTTGTAATACATGCTTTGATAAAAAAAAAAAAAAAAAAACCGAAAAATGGATCATAGAAAACTAAAGATGGAACTTGTACTCGATGAAAAATCTCGAAAAACAACATTCCAGAAGAGAAAGAGAAGCATGTTGAAAAACTACTATGAGTTCTCCACACTATGCGGAATAGATGTTTGCATGATCACCTATGGTCCTAAACAAAGAACAATCAAACTGGCCTCAAAAACGTGCAGCGAGCTCTAACATTATAGATAATCATTAGTTCATTAGTAGTAATAATCATTTATATATTAGCTATGTTCAATTAGAAATTATAATTTATTTGCTTCTATGTTTTAGATATGTATTTCTATGTTTAGTGGCAGTGTGATAGCGTTGCATGCATATGATTATGAACTATGATGGTAGAGGGACTTCATGATTTATGTACCTATGCACTTTTATCCAAACTTACAATCATTCACTCCCTCATTGATTGCAATTTAAAATCCCAAATTTTGTTTTGAAATTTTTATCCTATTTTTCATCAAAAATTCTATCATAAATGACATATATCATAATTACCGCTAATTGATTGTGATCACATAAGAAAAATAGGAATTTTTTTTATTCTATTAAGGTTTTTGCAATAAATTATGGAAAATTTAAATTTTCTCTTTTATATATGTCATGAAAATCGTACATATCGTATTGTTTCTCTACTAGCTCACCTCTAAAAAGAAGTTCTTTTTTTTTAAAAAAAAAAAAAGCCATTAAAGAGTTGTAAAGGTAATTCTTTCAATTTCTATACCTCATCATTTTTGGTTCCTCATAAAACCCCCAAAAAGTTTCACTTTCAAAATTTAAAAAGGTAATTCTTTCAATTTCTATACCTCATAATTTTTGGTTCTTCATAAAACCCTCAAAAATTTTCACTTTAAAAATTTAAACTTTATTAATTTTATTTTGTAATACATGCTTTGATCAAAAAAATAAAAAATGGGTTATGGAAAACTGAAGACGGAACTCATCGCCGATGGAAAATCTAGGAAAATAACATTTCGAAAGAGAAAAAGAGGCATGTTGAAGAACTGCTATGAGTTCTCCACTCTATGCAGAATAGATGTTTGCATGATCATCTATGTTCCTAAACAGATTCGACTGCCTACAAAGCTCATAACATATCCCGATGATTCCACCCTTTTCGTTTGCATGATCAAACAGTTTCAGACCACCTCCATCACATTTGATAATTATTGGCCAAAACAAAGAATGTTGCTCATGCATGGCTGGCAGCACCTTGGATACTTCACAGTGAATATCCATAATTTGTTTTGGTACTTGAAACGTATACAAATAAATAATAGAAATAAACCAAAGCTTAATTCCTACAACCTCTTTTTTAATCCCTCCTACCCATTTTCTTTTCCCGCTGGAAAATCCAACCTCAGGTGATTATTCAGGAGAGTTTGAAATCCTGATAAACCTTATAGTTAAAGTTTATAACAGAAAAAAGAGGAAAAAAGAACCAGTTTTTATGATGTATTCTGTATTAAGTTATGTGTGTGTGTATATATATATATTATCAATATAGTTTTCGAAAAACTGAATCATGAATTTCTTTTCTCTAAAGGATTTTTAAAATTTGGAAACAAATAGTTTAATTTTTCAAATATTTTATCGCATCATATTCAACTTTTCATGGTTGCATTTCATGATATCAAGTTTTAAATCTGGAAATCTTTGGTACATCCATGTTATCCTTGACTCGTGGTGAGTTTTGCTATAGAACTTTGTAACAATATGCTTTCATGTATCTAACAGCAAAAATGAATATTGTACTTGTCCCTTTAAAGCTATTTTTACATAAAATTCTCAAACATTGTAACAAACCTCTGGTTTCTGTTTCTTCTTTTCTGCTGTTTAAAAAAAACAAAAACAAAAAGGTTCACGAATTTTTCATGTGTGAAGAGTGATTTTGGTGAATATACAGACAAGAGTGTTTTGTATATTAGCTGAATTTACAATTTTTTTTTGTTTTTTTGTTTTTTTTTTTTTTTTGTGGTGGTTAATGCTTATGTGAGGATGTTGTACAATTTTCAAGCTTTCATTACTCTCCCTGCCTCTCTGTGATCCGAACATGTGTAAGAGTGTGACAGAGATTTGCTTGTGTTTGATGAATATAATATATATGCAAAAAGATATTGTGCTTCATAGAAACAACCAAAAATTTATAATATTGTTTATATGTTATTCCAATTTTGAGCTGAATATCTATGGTTATTAAGCAAACACAACCTTTTCTCACTTGATTGTACAAACAATAGGTGAATATATAAACAAGGGAGAGTCTGATAACCATCAATTTATATAGAGGAAGGATTCTTGAAGATAGTCCTGTTAAATAAATTAATAATTGTGGACTTAGAATAATCAATTACTCACTTATAGGGCCTATTTATGCCATTAATGGGATTGACTTATTTTAATATTTTGTAGTAGGGCCTTTGGTTACACACTCTCTATAAGACTCCAGTTGGCTCATTGGACTAGAGAACCAACTCTCTTTATAAGCCCATTGACTTACCTATATTTTTCTACTATTATTATATTATTAAATTATTAGTATTTTGTGTGTGTTAAAATTAATGGGTAAGTGTGACTTGCAGAGACTATAAAAGGTCTGGGGCAAGCAAACAAATATATGCCATACGATATTTTGATATTAGGGTTTTCAGAGATCTGAGAGTGGTTTAAGAGTAGTGTGTCCATAGGCACTACTTTACATTGTTTTCTATTTTGCAGGATTAAATATTTAATTTATCAATGGCTGTGTTTGAAGGTTAGTAATTTATGATTTATAGAATTTATTATGTATGTTTAGATCCACAAATTCTAACAATTGGTATCAGAGCACATGGTTAATATGCATAATAAATTATTTTGAAATTTGTTGTTATATTGATATGCGACCATTAAACTTTGATCGTGTATATTGATGACATGATATTTATTTTATAATTATTCTCTCGTCCTCGTGATTCTATTATTACATGCTTGTTTCCTGAAATCCAATATGTGATATTCATTTGTGTTGGCGGCTATTGATTGTCTGGAAATCCAAATTTTAATTTTGAATTTTATTGATTAATTTCTTTTCTCTTGCGCAATATCGGGTTTATATTGAGTTTGTGCAAATTATGTGAATTTTTTGTTTTAGTTCGAATTAAGATCTGGGCATGGTGGAAAAATAGGTTGTTGTTATGAATTGTATTCTTTAACATCTTTAATTGGACTGGAAACCTTTTTTTTTGTTTTTTGAATTAAAAAAAAAAAATGAGAAACCCCGTTTTGGCTGAACGAATAAGTTTTCTTGGGCATTGATTTTGGTTGCTAAAACATTGAAATTGATTTGTGGAAAACATTTCCCAAGAAAAGAGGAATCAAACAGCACCAAAATTGTAGAAAAAGATTGCCGGAAAAGAAATTTCCAGGCGGGTCGAATTAGCGGGTCGCGTGACCCGTTTGGACTAGAACCGGGTCACCCGTGACCCGGTTGGGTGAAGAAGAAGAGAGAAACGGCATGCCGTTTGGAGCTTTGGTGCTGATGTCAGCACGACGTGTTGTTTGTTGATGTCAGCAAAAAAAAAAAAAACTTTTTTTTTCTTTTTATTTTTATTTTGTTTATTTATTTATTTGGTTAGTTGTTTATTTATCTATTGTTCACTCTTATTAACAAAAAAAGAAAAAAAAAAAGGGGGGATGTTATTCATTTATTTATTTGTTTATTTATTTCATTCCAATTTTATTGAATTAAATTTAAATATCTATGCATGAAAATTTTGATTGTGTTAGCTTTCCCTAAAGAGACTTTGTGCCTAGTTGGTATAGTAGTGTGGAATTTTAAGTACTCACCTGTCGTGAGACTTATTTTTATCTGCATTATATGTACCAATGTAATGTATGTTGGCATAGTGGATGGGATGTTTTATATTTGCCTATTTCATGAAATTGGCAATATGTTATTTTTCTCCCACTTGTTAACCAGGGTCTATACGGGTAACTAGGCTACCCTATTGGTAGTTTTAGTTGCTTTGTATGACGCTTGGAATGGCAGTGGAAGTTAATTAAATGCCATGTATTGCAGGTTCTGAGTTGCCCTGTCGGTGATTCAGTTCAATGCATTTGATTGTGGTTATTTGGTTGACTGTCCCTGGCCTGCGAAAGGGTATCTTTAGTACTACAAAGACCCTAGCGATATGGATATTTTATGTTTTGTGTTAAGGGGCTAGAAAATAGTTATTGTTTTATATGTATTAAATGTTTTATTGTGCTTGCTATTTTCACAGTTAGTAGCATCCCGAATGTTCTGCCTATGATTGCCATGATGAAATTAGATGGGACAAACTATCAAAAGTGGAAAAAGACTTTAGTTATGAATTTGACATTTATAAAATTGGATTTGGCTTTAGAGATAAATCCACCAGAGATACCAACTGATGAGAATAGTGCAGCAGATAAGAAACTTTATGAGGTTTGGAGGCATTCAAATAAGTGCTGCATGATGATGATGGAGAATTATATGGACGAATCAATTTATGCGAGTATTCAAAAGGTTGAAACTGTAAAGGAACTTCTTGAAGAGATAGGAAATAAATTTATCAAATTTGATATGAATGAGAAACATCATTATTTGGACCTTTTGAATAATACTAAGTATGATGATGCTTATCAGAAAGAGTACTTCAATGAACGGTGTGGTTACTGCTGTAACACCCCGTCCCAAAGTACAACGGAAATTTTCCAACTTTGACGGAGGTTGACCGTTAACCGTTGACCAAGGGGTCAAAAGTTGACTTTTTGACTCGGATGGAATTCTAGGTTGACTGAGGCACCGTTACGAAGTACACGTTGGCACGAGTTCGTAGACTAGTAGCACGTTGAAAACGGAGCTACGGTTTGAAAGTTATGGGCAAAACAAGTTGATGTCCAAACTGTCCAAGGGATGCCGGAGTTGACTTTTTATTCATGCAAAGTTGAGCTTTGACTCATGCATGGTTGTGAAGTACTAGTCTATACGAGTCCGTAGACTAGCGGCACGTCCGATTTGGACATGTGGTTTGAAAGTTATGGACCTGTAGAGTTTTTCAAATACTGTATTATTTTAATATTATTTTTAAACGTGTAACATTGTGCCACGTGTAACTTATTAAATGTGACCATGTGTCACCATGTTGAGATGCCACATGTCAACCATGCTTAATACCATATTATTTTATTATTGTTGTTTTATATAATAATAATATTTTTAATATTATTTAATTAATTTTAAATTTATTTCTTTTATTTCTTTTTCTTTTCTTCTTTCTTTTTTTTTCTTTTCCCCATGTGGGAAAACACCTTTTTCCTCTTTTCTTTTCCTTTCCTTCCCTTCTCCTTCTTCCCCGAGCCCGTTAAGAACCAGCAAGGAATTCTCTCTCTCTCTCTCTCTCCTTTGACTCTCTCCCCCTCTCTCTTTGACCGACCGTTTTGGCCGGACAGCCACACACGCCGATCACCGGGGAAGCCCAGTCCCCTATGACCCCAACCTCCAATTTTCCCGGCCAGTCGCCGCCGGACGCGCCCAAATCGGGCCGGTGAAGTCGACGGCGGCGGGTTAAGTTTTTCTGGCGATTCTCGCCGTTTCCGGCCAACCCAGCTCGACCCATACCTCTATTCCACCATTTTCGACCCCTCTGAGTCATTTTCCAGGGTTAGATTGCCCAAAATCCCCACCGTTTGAGAGATCCCTCAAGTTTAAATTCAGCCGAAGCTTTCCGACCAAATTCCGGCCACCGCCGGTCGAATTGAACTCAATGGAGGTCGGTAATGTGATCGTCCTCTCACAAGCCTTCCATAGACATATAATTGGTCAATTTTGGTTAACGTTGTGTTTGACCCCCTTGGGTACCGGGTATTATTTATCCGAATAAAATATTAATTTATTTGACTGTGTAATGTTGTTGTTCTAGGAGCACGGGTGAGTCGTGGAATTGATCCCATGGTGGATCTTAGGTTAATTGCGTGCTCCAGGTGAGTGACCCTTGAAAACTATTTTGGGCAATTAATTATATTTATGTTGTGTAAATTTGATATCTGGAATTTATGCTTATGTGGTGTATTTTAAATATAATCGGGAAAAAATATTATTTTATATATATGTTTACCCATTAATGCTAAACGAAATTTTGGGTTGTTAAGAAATTTTCGATTATTATTTTATTGTGATTTAATTGTATTTATTACACATGAGCAAGGTATTTTCATAAATTAATTGTGTCTGGATTTTTATATTATTTTTGGGCATAATTGGTTTAAATATTTTGTGAAAATATTTGTTTAATTTGGTGGTTTAATTTTATAATTATGCCCTTGGTATATTATTTGTTGGACCTCGTGTTACGAGAAAAATTATTGTTTTATTGTTATCGATGGTTTCGTACCGGGTTTGTTAAAGAAAAATATGTGGGATGGTAAATGTGAAAATTGATATATTTCCCACGGTAATTTTTTGGAAAAACGGTACGGTTATAATTAATTTAGTAATCATTTTAGATGCACTCATACAGTATTGGTGTTTTGGTGTATATGTGGTTTAGCGCGCAAGTATTATGTCTCCCGTAAGTTGCCATTGGATCGAGGGCAGGTAAGTCTTATATATTGCGTATCAGCCGCCCCCCTCATTGGCCGGGATGACGGTTTCAGCAGCGGTACTGTCGGGATGCCGAAGTGCCGTATGCAAGTTTCTCTCTTTAATCTCCCGCCAGTCGGTGCTCGAGACGCTGGGTATCGGAGGGCATCACTGGTATATGGTGTGGTACGTCAAGTACAAATTTTTCGGATAGAAATTTCAAACCCCAAAGTGTTCAAAAATTATTTATTATAATTTATTACATTTTAATTATATTTGGGGTATTTATTTATCTATGGTTTATTAAATTAATTGATCCCTTGGTTTTCGGAAAATACGAATATCGGGTTTTGTGAAAATATTTTAAAAGGGAAACATTTCCAACGGAGTGAATAGTGAGGGTTTTGAAAGAAAATATTACTCCAATTGTTATTATTATTTATTTATTTAATTGTTGATATTAATTAAATTCCTTTCATTGCTATATTATTAATATTAAAGGTGTTCAGTAGATAGGGTCACTCACTGAGATGATTAGCATCTCACGTTTTTAAATTCCGTTCCCTTAGGTCCAGTTGGGAGACGTTGATCGTTCGGGGCGAGCCCGACGTCTCAGTTCATTGCTGAAAGTCCAAGAAGTATTTCTTCCTTTTTTCCTCTCCATCTTGTATTACTTCTGTATCTGTCATTGTATTAATTCCACATTTATTTGTATAATGCTCTGTATACTGTATTAGACATTTAGTTGTTAATTATGCACTGATTTACTGTTATTCATTTGAAGTGCTGTAAATTTATGGAATCAATTTGTAGTATTGTGGGAGGAATAAGGGGATGAATATAGAAGTGTGTTTTCAGTGCAAGAAATTTTTAGTTAGTCCTACCCTTAGGGGAGGTGCTGCCGAATTTTCCGTTGGAAGGTTCGATGGTATTTCCCTGGGATCAGGGCTTGTCTAGGGTTCCGGGGAGGAATTCTGGACGGGTCCTGACAAGTGCAATAAAGTTGGACACAAGAAGATAGAGTGTTGGAATTTAAAGGGAAAGCAAGAGAAGAAAGATAATATTTTAATGATTGAGACCAATATTGTTGATGTGCCTTTGAATTCTTAGAGGTTAGATACTGGAGCAACAATTCATGTTACTAATTCATTCCAAAGGATGATAAGGCAAAGAGGGCCAACCAATCTTGAGCAGCATGTTTATATGGGAGATAGCTCAAGAGTGAAAGTGGATATCATAGAAACAATCAAGTTGAAGCTTGTTACTGGATATGTTTTAGAATTATAAGAAGTTTTATATGTACCCTTAATTAGGAAGAATTTATTATCTATTTCTCTTTTGGATAAACAAGGTTTTAGTTTTAGTTTTTTTTGTTTAGGAATAATAAAGTTGAGATGTATAAGGATGATAAAGTTGTTGGTTTTGAAACTTTATGTGGCAATTTATATAGACTTGATTTATTTAGTAATGGTCTTAATTCTTCTATTAATTCTGTTGTTGACCCTGTTATTGCTTCTAAACGTCCAAGAGTTAATGATAATTCCTCAATGTTGTGGCATAAGCGTTTGGGACATATTTCTAGGCACAGGATGGAAAGGTTAGTGAATGATGAAATACTTGCTAATCTTGATTTCTCCGATCTGTCGACTTGTGTAGAATGTGTGAAAGGGAAGCTAACTTCCAAGGTTAGAAAGGATAAGACAGTAAGGTGTGGAGATGTTTTGAAATTAATCCATACTGATATATGTGGATCTTTCACTCCAACGGTTTTGGGTGGTTATAGGTATTTTATTACCTTCATTGATGATTTTTCTTGTCATGGACATTTTGAGCATATATGTGAGAAGTCAGATTCTTTAGGTTCTTTTAAGGAGTTTCAGGTAAAGATGGAGCTTTAAAAGAATAAGAAGATAAAGGCTGTGAGGTCTGATAGAGGTGGTGAATTTTATGGCAGATATGATGAGACTGGACGGAACCCAGGGCCTTTTGCAATATATTTACATGAATGTGGCATTGATGCGCAATATACAATCCCTGGTACGCTTTAGCAGAATGGCATAGCTGAGAGGAGAAATCGCACTTTGTTGGATATGATGCAATCTATGTTGGCAAATTCTAGCTTGCCAGATTACTTGTGGGGAGAAGCTTTATGGACGGTGGCATATATTTTGAATCAAGTTCCAAGTAAATCTATTCCTAAGACTCCTTTTGTGTTGTGGTCAAGAAGAAAGCTTAATTTGCACCATTTTCGAGTATGAGGTTGCAAAGCTGAAGTAAGGATTTATAATCCCCAAATTAAGAAGTTGGATCCTAAAACAATCAGTGGATATTTTGTGGGTTATCGTATTGGATCTAGGGGTTCCAGATTTTTTTGTCCATCTCATACCACCAGAACTGTGGAATCAGATAGAGCTATTTATTTTGAAGATGATTTTGGGTTTGATGCTAGTAATGGTCCAAGGGAGTCTCAATTTAGAGAAGAAAATATATACATTCCCAGTGTTGTTGTTCCTGATAGTGATGTTATTAATCCAGTAGTTGATGAACCAATAATTGATCAGGATGAACCTGTAGTTAAAGAGCAGGATGTTCCAGCTATTGTAGATGCTGATATGCCTTTGAGGAGGTCACAAAGGACTAGGAGCTCAGCTATTCCTGATGATTATGAGGTTTACTTGCAGGAGCATGAATTTGATATAAGTGATGATTGATCAAATCCAATCACTTATGAGGAAGCCATAAGCAGTTCGCACTCAAATTTTTGGTTGGATGCAATGCAAGATGAAATGAAATCCATGGCATCAAATGGAGTTTGGGATTTGGTTAAGTTACCAGAGGGTAGCAAGCCTATTGGGTGCAAATGGGTCTTTAAGACTAAAAAAGGACTCCAATGGTCAAGTGGAGAGGTATAAGGCTAGACTTGTAGCTAAAGGGTTTAGCGAGAAGGAAGGAATTGATTATATAGAAACATTCTCTCCTATATCCATAAATGATTCTTTTAGAATCATTATCGCGATTGTGGTGCATTATGACCTGGAGTTGCATCAGATGGATGTCAAGACTGCTTTTCTGAATGGTGATTTATATGAGGATGTATATATGGTTCAACCAGTTGGTTTCCAACAAACAGGGAATGATAATTTGGTTTGTAAGCTTAAGAGATCTATTTATGGTCTTAAGCAAGCTTTAAGACAATGATATTTTAAGTTTGATGAGGTTGTCACCAAAAATGGCTTTAAGGAGAATGTTGTTGATAGATGCATATATATGAAGGTCAGTGGGAGTAGTTTTATATTTCTGGTGTTGTATGTTGATGACATACTTTTGGCTACTAATGACACTGACCTGTTGGCTGAGACAAAGCAGATATTGTGCAACCATTTTAATATGAAAGATCTTGGAGAGGCTTCTTTTGTTTTGGGCATCAAGATTGTTCGAGATAGGACTAATTATGTGTTGCAATTGTCTCAAAGAGCCTATATTGATAGATTCCTTAAGAGATTTGACATGCATAATTGTTCTCCTGGAAGTGTACCGGTCACAAAGGGTGAAATATTTTTTAAGGATCAATGTCCCAACAATGATAAAAAGAGGATGGCGATGAGAAATGTTCGCTATTCTTCAGTAATGGGTAGTATAATGTACACTCAAGTTTGTACACGGCCTGATATAGCTTTTGCTGTGGGTGTGCTTGGTAGATTTATGAGCAATCCTGGTCCTATTCATTACTAAGCAGTTAAGAAGGTCTTTAGATATCTTCAGGGTACTAAAGATCATATGTTGACTTATCGACGTACCAACTCACTTGATGTAGTTGGTTATAGTGATGCAGATTATAAAGGCTGTATGGATGATAAGAAATCTACCACTGGATATATATATATTTATCATAGCAGGAGGTGCTGTATCTTGGCGGAGTGCCAAGCAGTCTGTGACAGCATCCTCGACTATGGAGGCAGAGTATGTGGCGTGTTATGAGGCTACTCGTCATGCAGTTTGGCTTCGGAATTTTATTCATGATTTGGGAGTGGTTGACTCTATTGAGAGGCCTATTATGATATATTGTGATAACACTGCAGCAGTATCTTTCTCCAATAATTTAAAAGGTATCCCTGGTGCGAGGTACATTGATGTTAAGTATTTTGTGATTAAGGAGAAAGTTGAAGAAGGGCTCATTACTGTAGTTCACACGCCTACTTATAGCATGGTGGCAGATCTACTGACCAAGGCTTTACCTGTAGGCATATTTGAGGAGCATGTGTTCCGTATGGGATTGTTAGGCAGCTGAGACTGCTGTGGGCCAATGGAAGTTTGTTATGTTTTCTGTAGTAATATCCATGTTGAGTATTGTTTATTTCTTTGAATATTTTAATACATTGATGTATGTGGATCATTATTTATTTATGAGATGATTTATTACACATATTACTGCTCCTTGTATTTACAGGCCTATTGAGACTATTAGTCTCTATGTATATGTGTATGTTGATCCACAAATGCCATGGTGAGTCACTACTACCTAGTTTGGGTATATTGCTGTATCCTGTCGATACACAATACGCTTGGATGAAATGGTATTTGTGTGTTGGGGGATTGCACGTGGTTAGGTAAATCTCTACTATCCAGACTGAGTTTATGGCATGCAAAGTGCTCAGTTGAAATGATATCATGTTTTGGGAGATTTACTGAGAGAATCTTTACTGCGTAGTCTAAAATATTGTTATGCCCTGTCGGTATGCTATATATTTAGATGAAATGGCATTATGGTTCGGGAGATTCTGTAGTAAGTGAGTTTAGATTATATATATGATGATGATTATACAGTTCAAGTGGGAGAATGTTAAATAAATTAATAATTGTGAACTTAGCATAATCAATTACTCACTTACAGGGCCTATTTATGCCATTAATGGGACTGACTTATTTTAATATTTTGTAGTAGGACCCTTGGTCACACACTCTCTATAAGACTCCAATTGGCCCATTGGACTGGAGGACCAACTCTCTTTATAAGCCCATTGACTTACCCATATTTTTCTACTATTATTATATTATTAAATTATTAGTATTTTGTATGTGTTAAAATTAATGGGTAAGTGTGACTTGCAGATACTATAAAAGGTCTAGGGTAAGCAAACAAATATATGCCATACGGTATTTTGATATTAGGGTTTTCAGAGATCTGAGAGTGGTTTGAGAGTAGTGTGTCCATAGGCACTACTTTACATTGTTTTCTATTTTGCAGGATTAAATATTTAATTTATCAATAGCTGCATTTGAAGGTTAGTAATTTATAATTTATAGAATTTATTATGTATATTTAGATCCACAAATTCTAATAAATCCTTCGTGTTGAAGAACCTCATATGGATATTCTAGAGGTACAACTCAGAAGCACTATGAAACTCTCATTTTTACCATATTAGTTTATGCATTTTGTAATGTTGAATCCATTTTTCATTCCCTCTGACAATTTTTCTTCTCTATATGTCTCTGTGAAATTCATAAGAAATCCCATTCAGTTGCAAGAGAAATATATATATATATATATATATATCTCAAGGAGAGGCGTAAGTAGACGCAAAGACACTAGAAATGCCACAGGCTCTTCGGAAAACCAAACTGAACCTGAGCTCTCTAATGCAAAAAAGATGATGAAAGATCTATCTCCATTGCCCAGAGAAGGAAAAAGTTGAAGGGATATAAACACCAAAGAAATCAAGGAGTGAAGAAAAAATATTAACTGTTAGGATATGAAGAATGATCAATATGCAGAAGTAAAGAGAGAATTGGAAATTGTGAAAGAGGAATTGAACATGCTGAAGCTTGACATGGCTGCTGCTTTGGAAGACAAATCAAAGGGAGGGAAGCAAACTAGGACAAAAATATCATCTTATTCAAGCTCTTTTTAACCAGTTAAGAAGGATACTGGAAAGGAAAGCAAAGAGAAAGCACTATTAGAGTTGGCTACAAGTGAAACTCAACTAGAAAATGAAGCTGATCAAATATCATCCGAAATTGAGCAAGCAAAGAAGAAACTGAAGGACATCTTTGTCGATCTTGAACGAGAACTTGAATTTGATATTGGGAATTTTCAGAAACAAGAGGACTTGGAGGCAGAGTTAGAAGTAGCAAAGAAGGAATTGGCTTCAGTGAAAGAAGAAAATTTTCTGTACCTCCATGGATATCACCAGAAACGAGCTGAAACATGTCATGGCAGAGTTGAGAAGGTTGAATAAAATAGAAGAGAAGTCGGATTCAATCATTGAAGACCTCAACTCAAAGATTCTAAAGGCAAAAGCTAAGTTGGAAGCTATATCTTTAGCTGCCGAAAAGGATAAATCAATTGAATCCAATCTCTCTTACACCCTTGAACAGCTCACGACAGAAGCAGAGAATGCAAAGAAAGAAAAGGAGCTTCCAGTCAAAGAATCAGTAAACTTGGAAGCAGAAATTCACAACACCAAGTTTGAGATAGGCCTAATCGACTAACGATTACAGACTGCCACGAAAGAGCTTGAAGCAGTGAAATCATCAGTAGATTTAGCTGTTAAAAATCTAAGGTCTCTTATTGAGGATACCATGAAAGGTAGATCTCTTGTAACTCAGCAAGGCTCCTTCATTACCATATCAAAGTTTGAATATGAGTACTTGACTGGACGTGCAGTTGGAGCCGAAGAAATTGCTGATAAGAAAGTTGCAGCTTCTCAAGCATAGATTGAAGCTATAAAGGCTAATGAGAAGGATATTCTGATTAAGATAGATTTAGCTCAGAAAGAAATTAGAGGGAAGGAATTGGAGGAAGAGAGAGAAGCACATACAACAAAGAGGTCAAATTCTGGAAAGAGGATGGTTGAAGGAGCTCAACTATATAACAGGAAACAAAACTGGGATAGGAATGCAAGATTGCATAGAAAAATCATGAAAGGGAATGATAATTTAACTCCTTCAAGGAAAGGCAATCACAATTTGACACCATCAAGAAAAGGAAATGACAATTTGACTCCATCAAGAAGAGGAAATGGCAATAATTGACTCCATCCAACAAGCTAATCTTAGCATATGAGGGTTAATGTTAAAAATAAAATAAAATAAAATAAAATGGAAAGGAGTCCTGAATCTAGTCAAGTTATTAGTGGCAGACAAATGGGCAAAGATCTTTGAGGCTCTAAAACATTTGTCACATGCTCTTTGGACGAGGGAATTGATCAATAGTCCATTAAATAAATAAAAAAAGATCTGGTACATTTTTCAAAATGTTGGAGGTAAATATGAACTCAAAGATGTTTCAAAAAAATGTGCAGGTACATGAAGAAAGAAGATTCTTGGCTGAATGAGTGAGGCATTGGATATAAAGACAATGGGTTTGTGGATATGTATATTGATACAAAGTACATTCTAATTGCAATTTTTCTTCTTTTATATTGCTTTGCTTTGATGTTTTCTATATTTAATTCCCTTTTCATGTGTGGATTTTCCGAATTGGGCATGTGTAATCTGTGATCCCTTTTAAGACCTTAAAATGTGATTTTTTGAGTTTAAAGGAGAAAAAAATTAAAAAAAAAAAAAGTTGGAAACAAAGTCTGGAGTAAAGAGCATAGAAAATTTGATTTACTGCTAATCTATGTACACTAAATTCATTGCCAAGCACAAATATGTAATACTGTGCAATTCTATATGTACCAAATAAATAAAAATAAAAATAAAAATAATAATAAAAAAGACCAATAGCAAATTGTTATACAGGCCAGGGTGAAAATTTACAGTTTAGCAACGTTAAGGTAGTGACACTTGGCAGAGTGGAACGCACACTCTGTCCTGTGGCAGTAGTCCGACCAATGTTAAATTCTGTCAAAATATTTGACCTGACAGCAGAGTAGATTGTGTCCGGTGGTGCAGTTTTTCTTCTTTGCGGATGGGTGAGAAGTTCTATGTCCATTTTGACCCAACGTACTTAAACGCGTAACATTCCCATTCTCTCATTTGGGTTTTGCCAACTTGGCTCCTACCAAAATCCCATTTTGGGGTTGTCGTTCGCTCTTAGTTTGGATAGTTTGGAGGCCCACGACCGCCGCCATAGCTTTCACTTTCAGGTATCCCTCACTGCTGCTTTTCTTTTGTATATTTTGTATTTTCAATTTCTAACCTATATTTGACCCCCCAAAAAAGAGAAAGCAATTTATTTTTTCATCCGTTTTTTTTATTTTTATTTTTATTTGGTTCACTTCTTCTACGATCCAAGTATTATTGCTACCCTTTTATCCCAATCCTGTGTTCCTGAAAATCTTGCATCTTTTGCGACAACCACGGATAGGAAGCTTCATATAGTATACTGCCATTACTTGGTTCTATTTTCACACCAGGAAATTCAATTTTGGCTTAGTAGTTTTTGTACTTTCATAGTTTTGTTCTGCTCGTACAATGCCTTGGTGGGATCTGGGATCGCTTTCTCGGCTTAAAATTTTCAGTGGCGGCTCACAGGTTGGTGATGTAAAGCCTTTTTAGCTTTTTGGGTGTTTATGGAATGCGTATTTCAAAAGTTTAGCTTAGTAGACTTTGTGGGTTTGTTTTGCTCTTTTTGTGTTTATTATAATGTTAAAGTTTTCCCCTGGCTTCTTGTGGGTGATTCTTTTGGTGGAAGAAAAAGGGCTTGTTTGGACTGATGGATATTAGAACTAGATCAAAGAATTGATTTTCCCCCCTTTTTGTTGGCTTTTTGGGTTGTCTTTTTCTTTCTGTTTTTGCTTACCAGACTTTGTCCTTAATATTCTTCATAACATTTGAACTTTGGTTTATTAAGACCCATATGTTGAGAGCTTTTTTCTTGTTAACGGATGACTGGGTGATGGCTAAGTAAATGCGCTTATTCATTGGGATTGATATAATATTTACACTAGGAAGTGGAATGTTTTTGAGAGCAGAGGGCCGATTTCTGTTACACTTAATCTGAAAAGAAGTATCCGATATTCCTCTTTGGTAGTCAAATACTATACATCTGACTACGCACTTGCTATTTGTTAGTTTCTGGTTTGGAAGGGTTTAGTGTTTAGGGAGTCATATTACTGGAAACTCTTTCCTCTCTGTCAATCCCACCTACCAAGTGAGGATCTATATCTCAGCACCTAATCTGAGAGTTTTTATTCATAGGATCTCTATTTTTTGCTTTGCAACTTGTGAAGATTCTACTCTCTTCTTGACCTCACGATTGCATGAAAAAAAAAAAATATCATGTTAGCCAATTAGTAAGTGATCATGGTAGACTAAGCGGAACTTTTTACATTTTAGAATAAAGTTAGTAATTTGGGGATTCTATGATGTGTACTCCCTAAAAGTTGATTTTTCTGGGGTTATCTAGGATGTGTCAAGCAAGAGGCAGGGGATATCATCCATTGACTTTCCATTGATAGAACAACAGAATGAAGAGGTATCTTTTTTTTTTTTTTTTTTTTAATTTCTTTTAAATGTCAGTTTTCGTGGAGTGTGGGCTTCTGTGGGTTTAAAGAAAAACCTAAACTCTTGTACACACGATGGTGCAGTTTTTTCTTTCTTCATTTTTCCTCTTTTTCTTCAAGAAATAATCTACACTTATTTCTTTATTGGCAGCATAGTATGAAAGTAAAATTTGATGTAGGGAAGTCTACATATCCCAAGTTCCAGTCCACTTCATTACTTAAGTTGACACTCCTTATGGGGACCTACTTCCTTTCTACCTGCTTTCTTCTTATGTGGTCCTTAATGTAGAGAAGGAAGGGTGGCAACTTGTACCATTGGTGTCTTTTTCTGCAGATCTACCCAAAAGCAAGTGTCTTATCTGACATATACACTTGAGTGTTTTGTTTTGCTTTTTCATGTGTAACCATAGAACTAGATTAACCTAGTTTCTTCCTTCACACTAGTGCATGTGCATTGTATCTCTGATGCACTAGTATGTTACATGAATGAAGCAGTGATAGCCTTTGTATGGATGATCAATCTACTACGACACTGATGTTTAGGACTCATCACTTTCCCAAGTCTTTGCTAGTCGTTCCATTCTCCATGTTGGTCGTATGTTTTTGTTGTCTTTTCTGGTTGAATTCTGTTAGGATATGGATTATAGGAAACAAAGACGTTTGAACGAGATACAATATGGTTTAGGTGGTGACGATCGCCTGAGGGTATAAATTATCACCATCACAGGCAGTACCCTCCAGTGCTTATAAAACCTGAGTCCTTGGCCCTCCATTTATCTAATTGTTAAGGGTAACGAAGTACCTTCACAAGCTTTTCACTGTTGCCTCTTAATTGATTCAAGGGTGGGCAGATTTATTGAGTAAAAGTTTTCCATGGCCTGGTGCTAATGAGCTTCATGGAGCCTAAACTTTCCTGTGGACAAAACACAGCAAGCTAGTGACATAAGAGGTGTTAGCAGCTTGGAGGAGAACTGGGTTATTCAATATATAGTTCTTCATGTTGCATCACTTCATTAATTATTATATCTTGAGCATGATGAGTATTAAGCAGAAGTCAGCAGAAGGATGTTGGGTTCCCTATGAAGTGAAATTTACTATTTCCCTGAGCTGAATTCCTATGCACAAGAAAGAAAAAAGGAAGGAGCATATTCCATGCAAGCTTGTGTAAAATTATTAGCGTCGGAAAGGTTTCTCTTCACTGCATGTGAAGGAGGTATCTGGTATACTGCGTTGCATGCAACCGAATTGCTGTTGATGGAAACAGTTAAATTAGTGAGTGATGGTTGATGTTAACCTGACTGCAATAGCTGAAGGAAGGAAATACCCTTGATTACTTTGAGATCCAACGGAAGCATCTCGCTGCTAGCAATTGACTTTTATGCCAATCATTGTTCTTGAATTCATTATTAAAGTGAGTGGTAGAATCATCTTTTAAGAATTCGACCAACAAGGGACTTAAGAAAATTAGTATTCTACTCTATGTACTACAACCATCTATGAAGTTTTCTGTATGAATATTTGTAGATAGTTCTACAATGCGAAATACAAGGTCTTTAGAGAGATTTATTTGAGTTAAACATGAACAGACAGCTGACATTTTCCCCATTTCACTACGTTCCCAAACATGGTCAAGAAATGCTACCTAGTCATTGACTTCTATGCCAGGGTCTATTGGGAATCTTGTGCAGAAAATAAAACTTAAGAATTTTATACACCAACTTGTATGTGCCTATGAGGTGGTTAGAAAAACAGAAATGTAACCATCCCTAGTTATTATATCTAGCATATAACCACCATCATATATTAGATGTAAGATCAGCAATACCAACTTTAAGTTTGTGAAGATCATTAACAGGATTTGTCAGCTGAGTATGTTATTTGTTTCTTGATTCTGGCACATCTTTCGCCTGTCCAGCAATTGCTGCATAATAAGCAGATTCATATAATTTTGCTATTTATGTATTATCTGCTGTCAGGATTCTGTATTTTCTGCAGTTTGAGCATTAGTTTTAAGTGTTTTGCTAGTGGTCGCTACAAATATGTATGGCAGCTGTTTAATATGATTTAGCATATATTTGTATCTATTCCACATGAAGCTGTCCATGATCTGTTGAATTGGCTATATCTATATTAGGTAATGCGTTTAATATGTCAATATTATTATATTAGGACTATAATGATCTTTCCACTTATATTGGTCTCTATAATTTTTTTTCCATGAATTACGAATATGATGTGTATGTCTATTATTTAGTTGCTATTGTTTATAGAAAAGCTGAGGGGAACGTGTGCTTTGTCTTTTGCCTCTGTGCAAATAGTTGTCTTTCATTACATAGACATTTCCAATTCATATGGCAGCATAATGAAGAGAAGCTAACAATTTTTTGTTTCAGCAATAGCAAAATTAACAAGTTGATGCCTGCTTTTTTTTTTTTTTTTTTGGTTTTTTCAAGCCAAATAGAATGCAGGAAGTTCAGCTTGGTTCGCATACAGTAAGGTCCCATGGAGTCTCAGTTGCAAGGACACACATGCATGATTGGCTGATACTCATGCTTCTAGTCTTGATTGAGATCATCTCATTATATGTTATCCATCCGTTTTATCGTTACGTTGGGAAAGATATGATGACCGATCTCAGATATCCCTTGAAAAGTAACACAGTGCCTGTTTGGGCTGTTCCTGTAAGTTTTCTTTTTTCTAGTATTTTGTAAACATAAGTTTCTTTACTCATTGTTATTCAAGTATACTTCCTAGATTTGCAAATTTCTTATTTGAATATTGAACTAATAATTATCTTTTCGCCCTTATTATTCTTCTTTCTTGTTCTTTGTTGGATTAGATGTATGCAATGATGCTGCCCATCTTGATATTTCTTGTTGTATATTTCCGTAGAAGAGATGTCTATGATCTTCATCATGCCGTACTAGGTGATAAATTTTGGCTCCATATTGATTTGTTAGTAAGAATATTTCTTGTACGTAAGAAGCTGAAGAATTTTTTTTATATGAAGATAAATTGATGATTTGAAGTTGCTTATTGGTGCAGGTCTCTTATTCTCTGTTGTGATAACAGCAGTTATCACAGATGCTATAAAAAATGCTGTGGGTCGACCTCGGCCAGACTTCTTTTGGCGGTGCTTTCCAGATGGAAAGGATGTATGGTTTTCTGATCCAGAGTCGTTAATAAATTATATCATGTTGTTGATTATGGAATTAACAACTAATTGCATCTCAGGTTTATGATCAATTGGGAGATGTTATATGTCATGGTGATAAGAGTATCATAAAGGAGGGCCATAAGAGTTTTCCTAGTGGGCATACTTCATGTAAGTAGCACAAAGTCCATTCTTATAACCACTGAATGTCTACGTATGCAGAAAAGTAGAAAAGAGATTGAACAATATTGACGAAACTATGCAGAAAAGTAGAAAAGAGATTGAACAATATTGACAAAACTATGCAGAAAAGTAGAAAAGAGATTGAACAATATTGACAAAACTTAGGGCTTTTCAGCATCAAAAATCTTACAGAAGAATGTTTGGCCAAAAAAGTTAGCTGAGCACATGGCATGAGCACTAGTTTTACTTTTAATTTTACTCTGACACACTTGTTATTGTTATATGCAGGGTCCTTTGCTGGTCTGGGTTTCCTTTCTCTTTACTTGTCTGGAAAAATAAAAGTATTCGATCGCAGAGGCCACATTGCAAAATTATGCATTGTTTTCTTTCCTTTACTTTTTGCATCACTTGTTGGCATCTCTCGAGTTGATGATTACTGGCACCATTGGCAAGATGTGTTTGCTGGAGGTCTCCTAGGTTTGTGTTTCATGGTGAATTGTAATTTAGTCATCTCGCAACTTAAGCAATATAGTTTTCCTCATTGTTGCTGACTTTCAGGATGCATTTTTGCAGGGCTCATGGTGTCTACATTCTGTTACTTGCAGTTCTTTCCACCCCCCTATCATCATGAAGGTAAACTTTAAGTCTTGAATAGCTCGTATTATAATTGGTATTCTGGTATCACATTCTTTAACTGGTGCCAATATCATTTAGTTAATCAGATTTCTAACTGGAGAGTATATTTTCTCATCCTTGGCCATAAATCTTTAGTTAGGTATTCAAAGTGGTATATCCAGCATATCATAGAACCAAATGAACATGGCCTTTTAAAGTATTATTTTTTAACTCTTTTTTAAGTTTCTGGTTCTTACAATGACTATTCAACAAAGGCCTCCATCAGACAATGTTACTAACGTTGTTTTCTTGTAGATTGGTAGTTTTAAGTTTTTTGTGCTGCGTGAAAATGTTTTGTAGGTTGGGGGCCATATGCTTACTTCAGGGTGCTGGAAGAATCGCGAGTGGGTACACAGGCACCAAATCCGACGAGCATACATAATGACCAGGCCTTGGAGGTTCAGGTTGAGGAGCAACATGAGAGAAGAAGAAGCAATGGATGTTTGGGACTATCTATAACGAATGATGATTCTTCTTTGACACTGGAAGAACTAGAATCTGGGAGGAGATAGTTGTTTTAAATATCTAGCTTTTAGAGCCAAATGTGTATTTCATTAAATTTGGCAGATGTATATGCTGTAGTATATTCCACGGTTAAACCTCAAAGTTGATTTTTGGAACTTGATGGGAAGTTATGAAAAAACATCTCAACTTGAACTATTACAGGCTTTCCTTTTCATTGACCTTCAAACCGGAAGGGTTTCAGTTATTATTATTATTATTATTATTATTATTATTATTATTATTATTATTATTATTATTTTTGGTTTTGGTTTCCTCTTGGGTTCTGCCTAGAAATATGTGCAATGCAATACATTGACATTCTGAAGGTATTTTTGTTATGTGGCGTATGCGTGAAGCATTAATCTTCAAATTTGTTATTCGGCAAAATAATAATAATAATCTTCAAATTTACTGTATAAATATTTTTCAATAATTTGTAAGTTGCTTTTATAATTGGTCTAACATGTGAGGTCGATTGTAAAAAAGTATCAAGTGATATTTACTCATTTTTTATTTACTTTTAACAAAAACAAAAATCACAATTATCCAATTAGAAATGCTTTTTGCGTAAACCTATCAATCCGAAGGATATCTTGCTCCCAAGTACCATATTGAAGTTCTATCAATACGTGTCCAAAACAAAAAATAGAATAGACTAGCAATGTTCGAAAAATAGAATAGATTAGCAATGTTCAATTAGAAATTATAATTTATTTGCTTCTTGTGTTTTATATATGTATTTCTATGTTTAGTGACGGTTTAATGGCATTACATGCATGTGATATGAACTATGAAGGTAGAGGGACTTCATGATGTATGCACGTATGTGTTTTTATCCAAACTCACCACCATTCACTCTCTCATTGATTGCAATTTAAGATCCCAAATTTTATTTTGAAATTTTTATCCTATTTTTCATCAAAAATTCTGTCATAAATAACACATATCGTAATCACCACTAATTGATTTTGATCTTACATTTTAGGCAAGTATTTTCTATAACATAAGAAAATGAATCTTTTTTTATTCTATGAAGATTTTGGCAATAAATTATGGAAAAACTAAATTTTCTCTTCTATATATGCCACAAAAAAAACCTCTCTTCTATATATGCCACAAAAAAAACCCTATATACCATATCGTTTCTCTACTATATCACTTTCGAAAAGAAGTTCTTAGGAAAAAAGCCATTAAACAGTTGAGCTACTTCTTTCAATTTCTATATCTCATTAGGTTCTTCATAAAATCCCAAAATTTTTTCACTTTCAAATTTTGATCTTTTTTAGTTTCATTTTGTAATACTTGTTTTGATCAAAAAACAAAAAAAATGGGTCATGTAAAACTAAAGATGGAACTCATAGCCGATGAAAAATCTCGGAAAATAACATTTCAGAAGAGAAAAAGAGGCATGTTGAAGAAATGCTATGAGTTCTCCATTCTTTGTGGAATAGATGTTTGCATGATCATCTATGGTCCTAAACAGATCGAACGGCCTACAGAGCTCATAATATATCCTGATGATTCCACTCAAGTTGCCTGCATTATCAAACAACTCCAGACCACCACCATCTACAAACCGCCGAAAAGAATATTCAATTTATCCGACATTTTCATCGACCGGAAAAGGAAGATCGACACCGAAATCACCAAGCTGCGCAAAGTGTATTTCGCCACCAAGTATCCGATTTCCGATGAGCTGATCAACTCTCTATCGAGGGATCAACTCAATTTCCTCCTAAGTAGATTGGATACGAAGATTGAAGATGCAAAAGCTATGATCGATCTTCACAAAGAAAACGATCTTCTGCTAATGAAAAACCCCGTGGGACAAAACTGTGCGAACCACGTGCAAAACATTTTTCATGACCAAAAGCCTGCTATCCCTTTGAACCATCATCATCATCATCATCCAGTTGTGGATCATATGCAATTGCCATTGCAAGTCCTCTTGAATCGAACAACTCCTCCTCCTAAAATGGTTCCTCCTCCTTGTTTCGATTCGAATCCGAATCCGGCCATAAACATTGCCATGAAAAATCCACTGACGATGATGATGTTGATGAACGATCAAGCTGGGCTCGAAAATGGTGCGTCGAGCTCTAACATTATAGATAATCATCAGTTCATTAGTAGTAGTAGTAATAATCATTTGTGTGGACCAGTTTTCAATGATCCAACGCTTGGGATGATAGACAATATGATGTTCAGCAATATGGGTGGCCAATATAGCCAGTTGGTGCAGGTGCAGCAGCCCATGCCGTACATTCAGTATAATCAAACGGTGAATGCAGCAGCAGGTATTCATTCTCAAAGGATTTACGGTTCTGATGAAGGGAATCGATTTGATGATGAATTCAGTGAATTCTTATATAAGAACAAGATTCTTTGATGGACATATAGAAAGTAATAGTAATTTTATACATATATGAACTATATAATTCTGCTTGAATTTGGTTCTAATTAGTATGTATTTATTTGTTTTAATGTTTAGGAGTTTTAATTATCTTGATTACTTCATAATTAACATTGCAATTTAACTTATTGTTCAGCTTTTTGCAAAATTTTAGATTTTGACATTTATTATTTGTCTGAAACGTTGTGTGAAACTAAATTAATGCTCTGTTTTAGCATAGTTTCTGTTCAAAATTAATCTTGTTTACGTTAAATTAAATACAAATTTAGCACTTTTCTTATATTATTCTTTGGTGGGTCAGTCTGCATTTGTAACCTTCTAACATTTTGGTTTATTTCACAACATAGTCAACTGGAGTAGAGTAGTCGATACTTGGATAATAAAAAGCAAAATACCCAAAATTAGAGATTAATTGCAAAATTGATTTATTAAATATCAAAATACAATCCCTTTCTCGGAATCTGAACTCTGTTTGGATACAAAAGATCGAAGAGAATCCAAGCTAAACCCATACCCGATCCCTTGTCCATACCCAAACCCTAACCCGACGCCACAGCCCATCCCGACTCCGAACACCAACTTCAAGTGGTTCCATGGCCAGCCACCGAAACCAAACCCTCCAACCAGACCGAAGCCCACTCCAGCACCACACCCGAACCCAGCTCCACCTCCGGGACCCAAAACCGTTCCCTCTGCTTTCTGGATGTTGTGGTTGAGAAATTCGGTGAATCGGTTTTCGCTATTCCTTTTCCTGCTCAAGTTGTTCCCTTTCCAATCCCATAACGAATTATTGTTTTTGGATTTGGTTTTCATGGGGTTTTTGAGTGAAAGGAAAAGGATAAAGAGCACAAAGTAAAATTTTGGTCCGCCTGTTTGGCTGGGTTCAAATTCCTTATCGGTCTAGTGGATAGGGATATATATAAAATTTTATCCCAAAAAAAAAAAAAAAAAAGAAAAAGAAATGTACTTTTCCCAACTTTATGTTGTTGTTTGATACCGTGAAATAATTCTTTTTAAAAAAATACCATGATATAAGTTAGTATAATTAATTGGCTTCGACAATAAAAAATAAGCTATAGAAAAATTACAAAATAAAATATAAAGCTTGGGAAAAAGATCCTTAAATATAAAAATCTGTAGCAAAATGTCTTTGTCACATCTATTACCATCTATTCAAATTTGAGATGTGTACAATCAAATGTGTTGGGGTTTTGTTTAATAGGGGACAAATCGTATTAATTTTCATGGTGGTTGGGTTTTGTTTGTGCATTGCACAACTAACTTATAGTATACTCGCATCTATGCCTGTATAATGGTGGGTATAAGATACGAAATTATTCTATTATTACTAAAAGATTAGAACAAATAATAATTCATTCTTTGAGATAATCCATTAAAAAAGAAAGGTTTATAGTATAGGTTTTTTCTAGTCCAACGAAGTGACATAGTATTTATTTTCTGTTGATAGAGGAATATTTTCATGGATTTGCCTTGGTATCGTGTATATGCCATGGCATCATTATGTTTATTCTATAGTTAAAATTTATTGTAATAAAAAAAATAGTATACTTTAAATAAAATTATTTCTTAGATAAAAAAATATAATCAAATTATTTTATGCTGTAAGTTATATATGTGTACGTTGAACAGCAAAAAGAAGAAACTTTTGTAATTAAACAGCAAATCATATACATTTTAGATTTTTAAGAAAGTAAACGCATTGACGTCGAGATTTTTTTTTTTTTTCCCTTGCTAATTTACATTGACGTCGAATTAATAGTCTTATATCTGAAAAAGTTATAAATTTATACGGGTAATACTAGTCTTATTATACGGGTAATACTAGTCTTATCAAAATTTACATTGAAAAGGAAAAAGAAGAAACTTCAGAATTAAACAGCAATATATATTTTAGATTTTTAAGAAAGTAGATGTATTGAGATCGAGTATTTTTTATTTTATTTTATTATTATTATTATTATTTTTTGTGTTCTGGAAATTTACATTAACGTCAAATTAATAGTCTTATATCTGAAAAAGTCATAAATTTATACGGTAATACTAGTCTTATCAAAATTTTCTTTGTTAAACTTGGGATACAAGCTCATGTAGACTTTATGACTTTTATTAACAAATAGTATACTGTCAGTGTCAATCTTTAAAAATTCAGTTTTTTTTGGGGTAAAGTTTAAAAATTCAGTAAATAATTTTAATGGTCGTAGCATTATTGCTCTATAATATATATATATATATATATATATATATTTACCAAACTGAAATTGACCTCCACTATATAACATAGATATAGATAAAAGTGTGATAGCTAGAGCTAAACAAATCCTCCATTGAAAAGCAACCTTCAAAGCCATCTCTGTTCCCACAAAGTCCCAAATTCCTATTAATTATTATTTTGATATATATGGCTAAGAAAGGCCAGCTGGTCCAATTTCATACACCACCCAACAACCAAAAATTTGTAAATATGGCCGCCCATTTGATCGCGGCCTGCCACCATTAATAGTATTCCCAGTCATATATTGTGAGGACAGACACATCATATATATATATATATATATATTATATCATTTTCATATAGTGACTATATATGATATAATTAATATATGATATTATAACACTCTGATTTGTATATTGGCCTTATGGTCTAACATACATCTGGGTGTGAATTTGCTGTTCTATGTGCTTGCGTGTGACTACTCTGCATATACTACGGAATTCAACATCATGACCAAAACGCCCCACGATGTGCTTGGACTTTCTTCCTTCGTTTAGTTTTCTAATTGTTCTAGTAGCATCATATTTTTTTGATATTTGAAACTAATTTTGAAATTAGAAAAGTATATATATTTTTCTCTCATATCCCACGTATCTATATTTTTTTTAAAAAATGAATTCTTCAGGGTTTATAAGTTGTGATGGAAATTGAAAAGTATATTATTCTTTCTCCAATCTTTAACAACCAAAAGCTCTAATAATGGGGACAATATCCACCAAACAACCATTTTGCAACACACACCGACTTTATTGACCTAGCCATCACTTTGGGGCTATTACTAGGTTTTCTTTTCCTCCAAACAGTACGTAGTAGGTACTTTTCATTTTCAACATTTCACATTTTCTATTTCTTTATAAAGGGGCAAGCTAGTTCTGGTAAACCAAAAAAACCATCTCTCTTTCTCTGCCTCCCAAATGGAGTTACTTCCCAAATCATCTTATGGAAACTTGAAGAGATATTGGCGAAGAAGACGATACCAACGACTTGAAGACACAACACGAAGCCGGAAGAATTCTAAGGTCACAAAGTTTGGAGGAGGCCCAAATCCAAAAAGGAAATGGAAGATAAAAGCTCTGCCAAAGCTGAGAATTTTGAGGAGGCCATTTAGATCACCATTGAAGCTTCTGACAAAGATTAAGAACGCTTATATGGACATGATGATCCATTTGGCAGGGAACGTAGGGTCGTTGAATACAAGCAAAACATTTGGAGGAAAAAGAATACCAAAAGCTAGGCAAGTTGAGGCTGTAGTTTATTCAAGCCGTGAAGTGGAAGAAAGATTAGTTTTAGAGATATATAAAGCTCTTGCAGCTTCTCGTGCTGGTCATGAATTAACCGCCCCAAATTAAATCCTCCATTGTATATTAGTTATTTTATACTTAATTTAAGACATTAATTTGTATTCTTCGATCTTCTTCTTCTTCTTCTGGATATTCAGATCTTGCATACCAAAATTGGAATGCACAGTGTAACAAAGTTAATATTTACTTGGTTTCCTTTCATATAACTTTTCATTGTTTTCTTCCTTGTATATATATTATATACACTATATCTACATGTTTACTGGTCTAATTTTTTATTTCCTCAATCATATACATAGTAATTAGTACTTTTCCAAGTATAATTCAGGTTGCCAAAGCCAATTTTTTTATTTATTAGAATTTAATTACAAATTTAATTACAATAATTAATGTCCTGGTTTTGATCTGGACTACTGTTAAATTAAAGCAATTCAACTAAGATAACCTGAATTGGTCAATATTTTACTTCCTAATTAAAATAATTTTGTAAGGACAACGTCTCTATATCGTTGTCTATAAAGAAAATTTACTTTTCTTATACAAACAAAAAGTCAAAAAGAATTCGTTTGCAATTATTTTCGTTAACTGTGAAAATTGGGTGTGGTATTTTGTTTACTTCACGTGCCTTGATGGAGGAGCATTTTCTCTTATGTGCATTATTGAACATAATGATGGGTCTATGTTAAGCTCCGAATCAATTTTTTTCTAATAAGGATCCAACAAAAATAAAGCATGTTCCCTGACAATTAGGACTTAAAGTCTAATACGGACTTAAAGTCCAAACACATGTGCTTTTCAATTTAGATTTTGAATGGTTGATAGAATTTGATTATCGGCTACATCATGCCTGTTCTGTCCCTATCTATGCAACTGTAGTTAGCTTTTTATGCCAAACTTCATCATCTAAATATGAATATCGGTTGCTTGGCTATCACTATTTAGATTAAATGAGAATAATAATAATTGGGACATTGTTTTTTCCTTTTTTTTTTTTTTTTTTTTTGATAAGAAATTTTTTGTACGTTCGAGTTTTTTAATCATATTTTAGCCAAGTACAGAAACAGAGCATATTTTTAAGGTATAAATTTTGGATTTTCTATTACTGTATTTCTGTCTTAAACATAATAAACAAAAGTTTGTAAGTCTATTTTAATTTGAGAAGTTTTTTTTGTGTCATATTTTAATTTAAGAAGTTATTAATAACAAAAAAAAAAAAATAAATTAATTATGATTAATATATAGAAAGCATGACTGATCTCGGGCCATTTGACTTCGGTTAATGATCAAAACAAACTTTCTAGGCCATCACCACTCAACAATTAGTTCACAAAGATTAAAATTTGGGCTGAAGAAGGCTGGTACATACGAGCATATCCATGAAGAGCCCAGCCCACATGTCAAACACATATTATAGCAACTGTTTTTTTGCCCTAAAAAAAAAATAATTCAAAATCGCAACTCGCACCTTGTTCATATACGAAAACTATGTAAAATATTTATCGAATATTCATTCAACACAATTTTTTTTTTTTTTTTTAACCATCACTCACCATTTTAGTTAGTAATATATATGGATAAATGGTATTCATAAAAAAATATATGGATGATACTCAAAAAAAAAATAAAAAAAAAATATATATATATATATATGCATAAATGGATTTTTTGGGGTCAATTTTACAATTTCTTTTTATCCAAATGCATTTGTCAATATATATATATATATATATATAATTGTAAATACAAGCATTTTTTTAATAAAATCAATACATGCTATCGAAGATAGCTTTACAATATTATCCTAAAAATAAAATATTACTTTTTTTTTTTTTTTGGTCTTTTTGGATTTTGGGGGTTGGGAAATCCAATTAAATTCATCAGAACTTCTAACTTTTAAATAAAGAAATGATGAACTTTGGTTATAGGGTACCTTGATTTTGAAGATGAACCAATTCACACAACTTACCTATCATACAATGAAAATATTGTTTTCGTGAAAAATTAATTTAAGCTTTCTAACTGTAACAGATTGACCAACAATCATTTGCATCACGTATATATAGAAAATGTAATGTTATAGGGGGATTAAATTATGATGAAGAACAGCAGTAAGATTTTGGCAACCCCATTTATGTTTGGTCAAAATCGCATTAACATATTGATGGATGAGATTCCTCCAATTTTTTTTGCTTCCCATTTTTAGAATTTTGTAATGATTCACAATTGATTTCCACATCAGCAACTAACACCCAACATTTTCCATCTTATTTTCAAACTGGTTGTTGCTTAAATAACCAGCTGTACTACTTCTCAAAAACAAAACCAAAATCTTCCAATTTCTTATTATTTGCTTAAATAACCAGCTGTACTACTTCTCAAAAACAAAACCAAAATCTTCCAATTTCTTATTATTATTATTTTAATTTATATATAAATATATATATATTTTTAATAGGGTTATATATATATATATATATATATATATAGATATGTAGAGGTGGTACCAAAAGGAGGGCCATAGAGTTAGTTAAAGCTGTGTAAAAGAAGCAAACAATTAGATCCAAAAAAATAATTATTATAAAACCTTACTTCAAATATATATATATATATATATATATAATATTGAACTTTTAACAAAATAAAATAATGAAAAATGCATGTCGTAATTTGAATACATCTCTTTCTTCTTCTTTCTTCTTCTTATTCTACCTCCACACAGACGACTTCAATCCTACGCCAAACAATCCCTTAGAAACCACCAACAACAACCCGGTATTGTTCACTTTCTCTAACTGCAACTTCTTTATATATTCTAGTCTTTTATTTTCATTCCCAACTATAGCGCGTGCACCACTACTCGCTCACCCATTCTGTTACGCTCTCTAACTGTTTCCGATATCAAATTTTTTTTTTTTTTCATGTTCGCATTGGAGGGAACCAAACAGGGACGCGAGCAACGAGCTCCTTTCTCTAAATCGATCCCCTCACTTTCTTACACGTGTCGGTACACGAGAAAACGAACGGTCCTGATTGCTTCATGGAACACCGCCTCTCTGATTGTTCTCATATGCCGGTGATATACATGTCACGCCACTCTCTGTAGCTTCACTTCCTTCACTCTCACTCTCTCTCTCTCTCTCTCTCTCTCTCTGTGTAATTCTCGGCTGCGAGTGTTTCAGGTATGATTCTTTGTTCGTCATCATCGAGCTCTTCCGAAAGGTTCTTTTCGCAATCTTTTCGAAGAAAATCTTAATTTTCTCTTTAAAGATTCTCGAGAAAACAGTTTCTTAGGTTTTGACAACGATCAGGTTGTGATTATTTTATATAATTTCTTAGCTTTTGCTTTTATGTGATTGCATTTCGATATGAAATTTTTTACTTTATTATTATTATTATTATTTTGACTCTGAAATTTGATTTTCATTTTGTTGTGCTTTTTGTGGTTCTTAGTGACGAATTGAATATGGAGACGGAGGCGTTGTCAGCTTCTGCTCCATCGGAGACCAACACAGCTTCCACGAACTCATCGCCACACGACCTCTTCTCGCAGATCAGCACGTATTCCAATTTTCCCGCACCTTCGCAAGAAAACGGCAGAGATTTCGGCGCCGATTTCGCTTCCATGTACCGCGCAATTTTCCCGCCAAACTTCCCGAGCTCTCTGTCTCTGACGCCGTCGACGACGCACTCCTCCTCCTGTGGAGAAGACGAGGCTGCCGTCACCGAACACCGTCTCAACCAGGCTTGCCTCATTCTGGAATGCCAGGAGCTACGCGATGGTTTCGATCTCTGCCGCGCAAACCTCCACGAGATCACCAAGGAGGTCGAGTACCTCCGCCGCGAGAATTCTGAACTCCGATCCGCCAATACGGAGCTCGTGAAGCTACTCTCTTCACAGACTACCTTCCAAAGCGTCCTTCTCTCCTCCTCTTATCCGAACCGATCGTTCATGCAAAATTTCCGCCGCCTCAACATCGGAGGCACTACTGCTCCTAATGCTCACGGCTCCGAAGAAGTCTCCAACATCAGTCCGACGAGCGTGATGGAAAATAACCGGTTCCAGAGACGGTCAAACACAGAGAGAATCAACCTCCCGAAGAGCATTTCAGTCCGATCAAGCGGTTACCCTAAGTTGAACCAATCTGCAAGTGCGAGCAACGTCGACGGTCCAAGCCGCATCTCTACTCGCCCGCAGGTCACGGGTCCACTCGTTTCCGGATCGGTCAGTTGAGTTTCACAAACAATATTTTCATGATTATTACTTTTATTTATTTATTTTGCTTAATTTTACAGAATATTTCATTCACAAAAAAAAAAAAATAATAATAATAAATAAAAAATCAAATAATATTAAACTTTGGTTTTGTTAATGTGTTATGGAGGTGCAGCAAAGGGTGTATGTGCCAGCAGGATGTGGTAGTGGTTCAGGGAAGAGGGATCAGGATTCAGAAGGCGGTGGGGATTTGGAACTGGAGGTTTACAACCAAGGAATGTTCAAGACGGAGCTCTGTAACAAATGGCAGGAAACTGGAACGTGCCCGTACGGTGACCATTGCCAGTTCGCACACGGAATCAAAGAGCTTCGACCTATAATCAGGCACCCAAGGTACAAGACCGAAGTCTGCAGGATGGTCATGGGAGGAGACAGGTGTCCGTACGGTCACCGGTGCCATTTCCGTCACTCGCTCACTGAGCAGGAGAGGGTTCAGCTTATGGGTCTGCCCCGAGCTAATTGATCATATCATTGGGATTGGTTATATTTTGGTAGGATCATAATATTGGACCTTGATATTCTCCTACTTTTCTTTGCTTAATTCTCATTGGAACTTTATGTAATGTATATAGATCTTGTTCACAGAAAAATCAAAGGCAATAAGTAATGTTGGGATAATATGGTTTAAGAAAATTATGGTAAATAAGGGAAGAAAAAAAAAAAAAAGTGGAATATTTGCTAAGTTTGATCATTAGAGGCAGGATATTGTTAGCATATATGGGTTTTTGTATAGGATTAGATGGGAAATTGTATTTGTTTCATTCTTGGTTACACTAATACGTTTATATGGTTCAGAGCTCTCTCTCTATTGTCTTGGTTGGTTCAATATTCTGAGTATGGGTAGAAATGGGGCTCAAGTGAAATAGATTTTTTTTTTTTTTTCCATTTTTCATTTTTCATTTTTTGTTTTCTGTTTTTTCTTGTTGAAGAAAAGGGAGTGTACGCTGAAAAGAGTGCAATGGGTCGTAGAAATGTCTCATACAACTAATACGACTCCACCTTGTAATGATTGTATTCGATAAGCATGCACTTGCACGCAAAGTTCAAATCAAGTTGGTTATGTATTTATTTTTATGTTTATAATTAATTATCTCTTTGTATTTCAATATCACCAATAATTGAAACCAAATCCAAAAACAATACCCAAGTTTTCTTCTATTACAGAATCAAAAAGCATTCTCGGAACAGGTTTTGTAGAATTCTATAATCTTGGCGAGTATATAGTTACAACTTTATCTTTTAGTATCTTTTCAGAAAATTTTAGCACCTAATATTACACGTACTCATTTTATTTATATATTTTTCATACGTGTCTTTATTCTTTTGAAACAAATGCACGTTTCTTTTTATTTTTATTTTTACATGTTTATTTAAAATTTTCAAAAATTGTATACAAAATGGAAGATATGTGACAAATATAATTCAATTGAGGATCTCTGTCTTATTTTTTTCTAGAAATATTTGAAAGCATATTTACAGAAGGTGCAACAAATGAACATAAGTCGAAATTAATATATATGTACTTTATAATAGTAACAAAATTATACTTCTCTTCGAATCTTCTTGAACAACCTTCCCCTCATCCCAAAAACAAAAAAAGAAAAAAAAAAAAACGATGTTTTTCGACGACAATGATGGCTAGTGGACAACGTGCGATTCATGGATGATGACTAGGGTTTCAGAGGCTGCTAAGATTTAAGGAATGTGAATGAGAGGGAGCGACAGACAAGTCTAATTGGGCTACTTACAGTTGGGCTTTAAGTTTGGGCTTGGCTGACCTTTGATTTTGGGCTTTACTGAGACGGAAGAGATGGTCCAAATTGAGACTTCTCAAGTTGGAAAGTACAAATTTTAATAGAACTTACAACTACACGAGAGAGAAGAAGAAAAAAAAAAAAACAAAATCATAAAAAATAATAATTTCTTTAGTTCTATTCAGATTTAAGATTTATAAACATAACGTATCATGATCATTCTGAATATATGCCAAGTGATTAAATTAAATATTGAAAATCAAAATTTATTGGTACATACAAATTATTAAGATGAAGTTGATCTCATTTACAAAATATACAACTAAACCTTAATAAATGACTCATTATAACAATTATAAAAAATCTTCCATAAGTTTTGAATGAACAGGCTAAGCAGAATGTAACATCCCGTCCCGAAGTACAACGGAAGTTTTCCAACGTTGACCGTTGATTTTGACTTTGACCGTTGACTAAAGGGATCAAAAGTTGACTTTTTGTTCCGGTTAGAATTCTAGGTTGACTGAGGTACCGTTACAAAGTACACGTTGGCACGAGTTTGTAGACTAGTAGCACGTTGAAAACGGAGCTACGGTTTGAAAGTTATGAGCAAAACAAGTTGAGGTCCAAACTGTTCAAGGGGTGCCGGAGTTGACTTTTTATTCATGCAAAGTTGAGCTTTGACTCATGCATGGTTGTAAAGTGTTTGTCGATACGAGTCCGTAGACTAGCGGCATGTCCGATTTGGACATGTGGTTTGGAAGTTATGGACCTGTAGAGTTTTTCAAATACTGTATTATTTTAATATTATTTTTTAAACGTGTAACGATGTGCCATGTGTGACTTAATAAATGTGACCATGTGTCACCATGTTGAGATGCCACATGTCAACCATGCTTAATACCATATTATTTTATTATTGTTGTTTTATATAATAATATTATTTTTAATATTATTTAATTATTTAGTTATTTTTATTTTATTTTATTTTCCTTTTTCTTTTTCTTTTTCTTTTCTTCTCCCCACGTGGGAAAAAAGGCCACAGGGCCGTTCCTCTTCTTCTTCCTTCTCCTTCATTTTTCTCCCACCGGCCGTCTCTCTCTCTTTCTCCCGTGTTCACCATTTCCGGCCACCGCCTTGCCACACGCGCCAACCATCGTCCAAGACCACACGTCGGCGAGCTCACACGCCGGCGACACGCCCAGATTGGGCTGGTGAAGTCGGCGGTGACGACTTGAAATTTTTCGGCGATTCTCTCCGTTTTCGGCAAGCCCAGTCCAAATTGCCACCCGTCTTCCCCTATTTTGGGTCCTCTGAGTTCAATTATGGCCTCCAATTTTCAAAATTCAAAGTGGTTTGTGAGATGCAAAGGAATCAAGACTGGCCGAAGTTTTCCGGCCAAATTCCGGCCACCACCGGCGGAATTGGGGTCAATGGAGACCGGTAATGCGATCCTCGTTCCACAAGCTTCGATTCAGTATATTATTCGACAATTTTGGTTAACATTTGTGTTTAACCCCCCGGGTACCGGGTATTATTTATCCGAATAAAATATTAATTTATTTGACTGTGTGTGAATTGTGTTCTAGGAGTACGGGTGAGTCGTGGAATTGATCCCATGGTCCATCTTAGGTTAATTGCATGCTCCAGGTGAGTGACCCACCTTTAAAAATATTTTGGGGTAATTAATTATATTTATGTGGTGTTAAATTGATATCTGAAATTTATGCTCATGTGGTGGAATTTAAATATAATCGGGAAAAAATATTATTTTATATATATATTTATCCATTGATACTAAATGAAATTTGGGGTCATTAAGAAATTCCCGATTATTATTTTATTGTGATTAAATGGTATTTATTACACATGAGCAAGTATTTTCAGTAATTAATTATGTCTGGATTTTATATTATTTTTGGGCATAATTGATTTGAATATTTTAAGAAAATTATTTTTTTAAATTGGTGCTTTCGAATTTTATAATTATGCCCGTGGCATATTATTTGTTGAATCTCGTGTTACGAGAAAAATTATTGTTTTACTGTTATCGATGTTTTCGTATCGGGGTTGTTAAAGGAAAATATGTGGGATGGTAAATGTAAAAATTGGTATATTTCCCACGGTAATTTTGAAAAAAATGGTACGGTTATAATTAATTTAATAATTGTTTTAGACGCACTCATACAGTATTGGTGTTCTGGTTGTATATGTGGTTAGCGCGCAAGTATTATGTCTCCCGTGAGTTGCCATTGGACCGAGGGCAGGCAAGTCTTATATATTGCGCATCAGCCGCTCCCATCCTTGGCCGGGATGACAGTTTCAGCAGCGGTACTGTCGGGACGCCGAAGTGTCGTTTGCAAGTTTCTCTCTTTAATCTCCCTGCCAGTCGGTGCTCGGGACGCTGGGTATCGGAGGGCATTACTGGTATATGGTGTGGTGCGTCAAGTACAAATTTTTCAGATAAATTTTCAAACCCCAAAGTGTTCAAATTATTTATTATATGTATTCACATTTTAATTACATTTGGGGTATTTATTTATTTGTTGTTTATCAAGTTGTTTGATCCCTTGGTTTTCGGGAAATACGAATATCGGGTTTTGGTGAAAATGTTTTAAAACGGGAACATTTCCAACGGAGTGAATAGTGAGGGTTTTGAGAGAAATTATTACCTTCAAATGTTTATTTATTTATTTATTTAATTGCTCGGTATTGATTACTTAAATCCCTTTAATTGTTATATTATTAATATTAAAGGTGTTCAGTAGTTAGGGTCACTCACTGAGATGATTAGCATATCATATTTTTAAATTCCGTTCCCCTAGGTCCAGGTCGGGAGACGTTGATCGTCCGGGGCGAGCCCGATGTCTCAGTTCGTTGCCGAAAGTCCAAGAAGTATTTCTTCCCTTTTTCCTCTCCATCTTGTATTACTTCTTCATCTGTCTTTTTATTAATTCTATATTTATCTGTATACTGTATTGGACGTGTAGTTATTATTTATGCACTGAGTTGTTGTTATTCTTTGAAGTGCTGTAAATTTGTGGAATCAATTTGTAGTATTGTGGGAGGAATAAGGGAATGTTTATAGAAGTGTGTTTTCAGTGCAGGAAATTTGTGGTAAGTCCAACTCTTAGGGGAGGTTCTGCCGGATTTTCCATTGGAGGGTTCGATAGGATTTCCCTGGGATCAGGGCTTGTCTAGGGTTCCGGGAAGGAAATCTGGACAGGTCCTGACACAGAACTTGTAACTACCATAGTAAGGATGATTTTTGAATAATAGAATATATAAAAATATAAGTAAACACCATATATAAACACATTCATTTAATTAAATGGCTTAAGTAAAATACGACTTTCAACAATGCCATATTTTCTTATAGTTTAAAAGATTATATACATTTTCTTTATAAACATTTTTTTAAATAAATTACATTTCCAATTTGTTTTAGAAAAATACTTACATTTATACAAACAAAGTTCCATGTAGATTCGAGAAAAAAAACATGTGTCATGAGTATTACTAACAAATCTATTAGGTGTCAAACAATAATTAAGTTCACAATATTCGTGTCATATTTGAAATGGACAGATGACTTATACTGATTTCTTGACCCATATTAATGAATATGCAGACAAATTCTGTTCTTATTTTCAGCGGATGCATGGTAAACAAGATCGATAAAGACTACAAACATTGCATTTAGGCTTTTGAGACCGTTTCTACAACTCTTTTAGTTTTCCCTTACAAAAGCTTGATAATTAAGTTGAATTTCATACGAATTTTCATGAACACCAGGTAAAGTAAGAGGAAGAAGGATCGAGACTCATATTATAAGATTCCTCAAGATGGAAATCATAGATCAAATTAGATATGATGAACTTGTCGAGGAGATGGAGAAAATCGAAAATGAGAGCTCGAGCTTCACAGGTAAACTATCATCATTTTCAAGTAATATATTTATGTCTTTAATTTTGAAGGCATGGTTGCAATAATGGAAATTTTATAGTTTAATTATTTAGAAAGATTGACAGACCATTTTTCTCTGATTATGGAATATATATAGCCTGCCTTTTTCTTCGTCTTTTTAGCATATTTTATATATAATGGTTTCACAATATACATAAAGAATTTTTGACAACGACTAAATAAAATAATGTTAATTCATATTATATTAGAGAACAAAAATTTCATGATACCTTCATTTTTCTATAGTATTTTCTCCAATTTTAATTGTATTATCTTGTTCATATCATTATTTTTTAGAATTTTTTCTCTTTGGATTGTTTTCCTTGTTGTCATGCCAAGAAGAGGGAAAATTTATAATCCAAAGAGTTGGTAGCTTAAGCCCATTTGAGGACAGTAAACAGATCTCATGTTTCATATACTAGTATTATTTTTTAAATTTTAAAATCTTTACTTGTTTAGAAGCAGTCTAACACAATAAAAAGTGCAAGTAGATTAAAACATATAAAATGGTAAGCTATGGGCTGAAATTGAATAAAAAGTAATTTCCTTTATGTTAAGTTATGACGGAAAAAAGAGAAGAATTAAATGAATTTATAAGTTTTATTATTTATTTTATTACATGGAATTATATGTAGCAAAGAAAATATAACACATAAACAAGAAGAAATTGTAAATCAATAAATGTACTAAAAGCTTTATTTTTCTTTTTTCATGAAAACTTTTTAAAGATTTTAATTTCTTTTATCTTTTCTTTTTCTTAGTTTGGATTATAAACTCCAAATTTAGGATTAAGATTGTGACATATGAATAATATATCTCATCTAAAAAGGTCATTTTGATTTAAAATTATACCACATATATATAGAGCACAAAATGTGGAAATCTATGAAAACTGTGTATGATTGATTATGTGGCATAAAAAAATGAAAAAAAGGGGCCAAAAAAAGGATTACCAACAGAATATATAACAAAATTATTGAGGAAAAAAATAAAGGGTTTAATAAAGGGTTTGAGTTGTCTTTCTGTCCCGATATTAAGTAGATAAGTTTTTGAAATTTTGCATGATCAACATTTTTGCATGTGGTTTTTAACACGTAACAAAGAAAACCAAAAAAATCCACATGCAATAAATCTACGTGTCTCGCAACAAGTAAAGAGCATACAAAGAAACCATACTCAACAAAATCATTTCCATCACCTTTAAAATATTAAAGCCGTAGTTGACAAAAAATCTGCTTAATTCCATAAATCATAAATGAAAATATCTTTAAGCCCCTTCCGTATATAAGCAAACAAAAGCAAGAGTTTATTATTTTCTTCTTTCCTTTTTCTTTCTTTATCTATTTATTTATTTATTCTTTTCGTTTCTTTTTTCCTGAAATTCATCTTTGATTGCCAACTCATTAGGTTCACATATATACCAGAAAGGACCGTAAAAATGTCTTTTTCCTTGGGAAAATATATATATATATATATATATATATGTATACATACGTTTTATTCATTATACTTGTTACCATTACTTATTTCAATTGGTTGTTTACATAAATAGTGGCATGTGGTGTGTGGTTTAGTGCAATTAAATTTTATGACACTAAATGGAAATATGGAAATATTTTTCTTGCTTTATGAGGTTCAATTTGAATTGGATTTTGTTAAGGGGAGAATCAGATTCTTCTGGCATTAATGGCATCAAGCACCTATCCATTTATGGTAAATTTGGAGTCTAAGTCATTAATTAGAGGCACCTATATTCCATAATCCACTGTGGTCAAGACCACCATTGCCACAATCTTAATAGTTTTTGGCTATAGCCTTGTTCGTTTGATCAACTGAAAAAAATACTATGAGATGCGTATATCAGATTTCTATTCTAAAATTTAGGTCTAAAAGCCCAATTACAAAGCTACACGCCCTGGTCAACTTTACCAGTAAAACACAAGTTTGAATTTCAAAGTAGAACTTTGAAAAACTTTGACCAGCGCGTGTCTTCAATTCCCTGTGTCTTTTCCTCTGAAACTTTTAAAATTTCATTAACATTCAAAAGGTATTGGTGCGTGGATCAAGATACAAAATCATAGAAGTTGATTTCATGGGTGGTTGTATAGTACTCACACAGAAGGATTTTGTTCTAGGATTTACACCAAATTGTAATAATACATGATAATTTGATTAATTTCCTAGAACTTAATGCTTCTTTCCCTTCCCTTACCTCAAACTTAATGCTCTTGGATTCTTTTACACCACCCTCTTCCTCTTTTTTTCCACCAGCCAAAAACCCAAAAAGAGAAAAGTACAAACTTCCATTTCCCACTCTACTATTTAAGGGTAGTTTCTCCCCACAGCCAAAATGTGGTAAGGGAAGCAAGCCAAAACATTCATAGATATGAATCCATCAAGAAATTTCAGATCTTCAAACCCTAATCATCGAAATCCTAATGTTCTTCCAATGGGCTCACTCATGTTGCCATATCCTCCTCCTCTAACCACAAATATTGAGGTGTAGCAAACTTTTCTTAGCACTCATTTTGTTCATAAAATCTCCAAATTTGTTTTTTTCATTAATTTTGTTATAATATGTAGGACACCATGTTTTTTTTTTTTTTTTTTTTTTCTTTCGCTTTCTATAGGATGCCGAGGAGTCTAGCGAATCCCAATTTGACCAACTTCAAAAGCATAATCTTGAGCTGTTTTGGAATCAGCAGAACTATGAGATGCGAAATGGTTCAGGTTTCTTTTTGTTGTTTAGTTCATTATTGGAAAATTATGATGCTATATGTTTTCCTGCCCTTGATGTGATTATGTTTCCTATAAAAATTATCATCAATGAACTTGTACAATTTTTATGTCTTATTTATATAATTTGTTTTATATATACCATGGCTTTGTTAGAAGGCCTTGGAAAATGTTTGATAATTTCCCATCAAAAGATGGCTGATTTATGTATTTAATAGTTTCTCATGTTAATGTTTCAGTTGTGAAGAGCCAGAATCAACTACCTCTTGCAAGGATCAAAAGGGTAATGAAATCCGATGGAGATGTAAAGGTTGCCTTTTTACTTTGTTCCTTTTAAAATATATATATAATTCACACAAAAAATCCTTGTATAAATCCTAGAAAGAAAAGTTAATTTGTTTGGCCATCCACGAAACATCTACTTTCCAACTCAAAAATTTGTAGTTTCAACCAAAAAAAAAAAAAAAAAGCTTTTATTATGTTACACATATCCTTTTTTGAATACGTAAAACAAGATATTTTTCTACTCAAATAGAAATATTAATTATATTATATAAATGTGTACAAATGTAATCTATATACACTTAACATCTTTATTTGTAATTGAAATTGTATTGATATGGTTACTTTAGGAAAAAAAGAAAAGAAAACGGAAACTTAACACGTAAGATTAAGATATTACCATATATATATATATATATATGATTTTTAAAACTGGCATCAATGGTCTTATAGTAATTAAACTAATTAATCTTTATGTTTAGTTGTATAAATAATTTATTAATGTTTGAGAGTGTATTTTAATTTCAGATGATCAGTTCAGAAACTCCTATCTTGTTCTCCAAGGCCTGCGAGCTCTTCATAATGGAGCTCACACTTCGTGCATGGATGCAAACTGAAGGATGCAAGAGACGAACCCTGCAGCGTGGCGACATTGCCAGGGCGATTAGGAGTGATGAGCTCCTAGACTTCTTGGTCGATGTTGTTCCTTTGGAAGAAGAGGAAGACCAAAAGGTTTTTAATTAAAGTCATTAAAATCATTACATTTCTTATATATATATATATATATATATATAATTAAAGTCATTAATCAATTTCATTTCCAGCTGGAAGAGGAGGCAGGGCAAAATTCTGGTGGAAATGAACAACCTGCTGCTGTTGAACCACTTAATTTTCCTGATCAGGCAAACGGTGACACTGTAAGTCATGATGATCGGAGATTAACCTCATATATATGACATATAACATATCATTTTTATTTATTGTTTTTGGATGTGCTATATATAATATAATGTTAGAAATTAATTCAATTTGCATAAAAATAATTCATGAATATCAGGAAATGGCTAATACAATGGTTCAAGGAGTGCCTCAGCAGTTCATGTATGATCCATCCGTGAACTCTGCTCAACTCCAGTTCAACTATCCTCCCAAGGTGAGCATAGAGTTTTTTACATGATATTCAAAAACATCAAATAAAGAGCATATAAAATATATCATAGTGTGTGATTTATTAGGTACATAGATCATACATATATGTATATATATATATATATATATGTGTGTGATTGTGTATGTGTTTGATCAATGGCTTGTTCCAATACAGACAATATATATATAAAAGCCAATTTGTTTAATTTCAATGATTTATCTCAATTAATCAAAAGCCTTTTATTTTATTTTATTTTATTTTGTTTTTTCAATTGTTGCTACACTTTCCAAGGGGGTCTTTTTTTTTAATCGTATTTCTTCTTTTGGGAAAGTATATAAATTTTTTAATTAATTTTTCAGTGAACCAATCCATATTCCATACTGAGGAATGGCTGGAGGGAAGCGCTGGGAGGAAGCTCAATAAAATGTGGTAGAAATGACTACTTTAAGTTATATGAAATTAAAAAAATAATAATAATAATGTCCTATATATGAGGCATTGTGGTAGATTTAGGGTTGTACAAGAAAGATGAACTCAGTATTGTTCCAGAGGAGGAATCTTTTACCATCTATAATATATATATATATATATATATATATATAACTAGCCACAAATTAAGTGGTTGCAATATTGTCTTTGAGTTTTTCTCCTAGCATTTACTCATCGCTTTGAGAACTTACCAATCAATAACCATTGTGTAATTGAGCTCAATTTATTGATGGAGAATACAATATATATATATATATATATATATATATAAACATTGGTCGAAATATATTGGAATTTATATGTATGTATATATATATATATATATATATATTACTAAGCCATTATTAATTTGTTTTGAGACATGAACAAAAGGTATGGCCCACGACGAAAAAAAAGAAAATATTAACCGTTAAGCTAGTTTTACTTTGGCAATGAATAAAAGACAAAAACTAGATTGTATGGAAATACATATGAACATGTTACTTATTCTTTTCATGGACATTTATATATTTTGCGTACTTTGCCTAGAAAAAACGGGAGAGTGGATAAAAGTATTTATTAAACCAAATCTCTTTGATAAATTGCATAGTGAATAGTTGACACAAAATATATATTGACAATAAAAAGAGTAGAGGGTGTGGGGGATTTTATACTTCCAATTTAGGTAGAAAAGTTTAGAGTATGTACATTTTATTTTCCATGAAATTGTGCGGTTAAGGTGAGGTGAATAGCAAATAGGTTAATTTGATTGGGAACTTGATCAATAATGTTGAAAATGGAAAAGATGCTTTTGCACCTCTGAAAATACCTCTCTCTTTTTTTTCTGTTTTTTTTTCTTTTTTTTTTGGTTTACTTTTTGGTAAATTATGAAATTATCTGTTGGTGAATTAAGGCAGATAAGTTTTAAGGCTGTGGTCCCCGCTCGAGAAAAGGGGTAAAATTACTTGGATTAGTAAGTAAATTTCTTTTTTAATCTAAATTCCGAAACATATTTGATTTTTGGGAAATTGGAAAAGGCCCATTTTATGTGGTCACCCGAAGCCTAGTTATGAGTTGTCAAATGGGCCACAATATCCAAGCCTATCTTACGCATTGGACTGTTGGGTTTCCACCCAAGAAGATCATTGTCAACGTTTCGGGCCTTTCGGCAGCTCGTGAGCTCATTCTGGGCTAAATCCTCTAATTGCAACAAAAGCAAAATGGGCTGATTTTCAAGGCGGCTAAATTACAAAATGTCACAAACTTCTCTCTAATTTCAAATTGGGGAATTTGGTCCAATATCCCGGGATGAGCTTACTCTTTCATTTGCTATTATTTTTTTCTACCATTCAATATCTATTTTAATCTTAAAAAATAAAAAATAACTTGGATATCCTTTTATGTTTTAAGCAAACAAAGAACAAAAATTTACTTTTTAGAAAAAAAAAAAAAAAAAACAAAGTACATCAAGTAATTGTTTTTACAAGAAAACACAAAAATAAAAAAAAATAAAGGAAGCCTCATCTCAGCACCCTTAAAAAATACAAAGAAAATACAAAGAAAAAACAAAAAAACAAAACTTCATCTCATCTCAGCACCTTTGAACGACTATCTCTGAGGTAATTGTTTTAATATTTTTGTTTATTTGTTGCCATGCATCGGTGTGGGTTTGTTTTTGTGTTAATTTTTTCCCTTACCGTGACCGGTGTGGATTTGTTTTTGTGTTTATTTTTTGCCTTGCCGTGGATCCGTGTGGGTTTTTTTTTTTTTGTGTGTGTTTATTTGTTGCCTTACTGTTAAATACTTACAAATTTAGTACAATGTGATACATTAAAACTTTTGATTTGTGTTTAAAACCGGTTAAAAATGTGGAATTTTTGAAATTTATTTGAAATTTAGGTTTTTGTATGAAAGTGATTATAACCTAGGTTTTAGAATAGATTGATATTAGATATCAATAGGAAATGAAGAGAGGAAAAAAAATGGGACCGATTTGGCCTTAAACAGTGGCCGAAGGTGGGAGAAATAACCGGGTCAAAAATCAGATCAGGATCAGTTCAAGTGGGTTAGGGTCAACCCGGCTAAAGATTAAAGATGGAGTGGAAGACATGTCGTCTGGGATGAAAGACACCTAGATGACACGTCGTTTTTAATTTTTTTTTATTTTTTAAATTTTTTTTTATTTTTTGGTTCCATCGACATCCCTAAGCATAAAAAATAAATAAAGGATGAAGGCAGGGAAATCAATGAATTTGATGAAGAATAATGTTAGTTTGTAATAATGTTAGTTTGTAATAAAAAAACATAATATATGTATATATATATATATATTTGTTACAACTTAGGGATATAAAGATTTTTACCCTAATCGAAGTTTAAATCCTAAAGCTAAAGGTGTTATCTCACTAGTGCATAATACTCAAACTCTGTCTAGAAAACTACTTTTGTGGGTTGAAAAGAAGAATTTTTATAAAAATGTACTTGATCCTTAAGAAACTAATTATTTTTCTTTTTTTGATTTGTATACAGATAAATCCTTGACCCTAAACTAATTATACAGATAAAATAAATATAAAGTGAATGATTTGTATAGCATATATAGGTATCAGTAGGTCTGAGCTTTTATAACCAAATCAGGTTAAACACAAGCAGTATGGGGAAGAGATGTAGCTACATTAGTTGACATACTCATATAGAAGCGGTAGACATGTTGCAGTCCAGCTTAACCTATATGTTCAGATTATAGTCTACAACTTTTTGTGCATATTTTTTAGACATATATTGTATGTTAAGAAATAATTAAATATAACATTAATATGATATGTATATATACAGTCTAAGGGGTGCTTTTGATTGGCTTATAACAATCTGTCTGTTGCGTAGCTTCTACGTAGTCCTCCACCTCTATACTTCACTTTCTTGTTTTTCTATTTTGGGTGAATTGACTACTTCCTCTCCAGTCATTTCAACATTTCACTTTATTTGCTTCTGCATGTAGCATCATAATTGGCTACAATTGTGGGTTGCTCTATTAAAACCCCACTTTAGACTATAGCTGCATTAGAAATATTAGTTGCTTTTTAGACCTTCTTTTTCTTTTAAGTTTTTTCTTCTTCCCTTTTGGTAGGGTAATTTATTACTAAAAATCAGTACTTGGAGATTAAAAAAAAAAAAATACTTTATGATTAATTAGAATTGAAGTTGAGAATTCCAAAGTTAGTACTTTTTAATTGTTAGTACTTTCTAAAGGTATAGATATATATATATATATATATAGAGAGAGAGAGAGAAGATCGGTGCATAAAATTTTAGGTACATGGTTAGCTAGAAGCAAACAGGCAAACACTTTATCCCCAAAAAAGAAAAAAAAATTAAAGAAGAAGAAGAAGATAGAAAGATTTAGAAGTAAACATACTGCTATACAGTAAATGTTCAGTAAATGTTTTGTAGATGGCATACACAATATCCTTAGGAAGAGAGCGTATGAAATTGAGGATTGCGGATATTTATATATGTATACATAGTTGACAATGTGGTTAAAGGTAGACAAAAATTTATTAATGTTATCAATGTACATTTGTAGGTTGTACTTTATAATGGCACCAAAGAGGAACTTGTGAGGTCAACTGAAAAAGGGAGGTAAGAAGGTGGAAAGTAAGAGACGCAGTGGTAGCACATCAGCACCCGACTCTAAGTGTCGACTAACTACTAGGCAAAAATCCAAAGCTGAGACGGAAAGCACCAAACTTCGAGGGCACATTTCACTTTCCTCTCCCCCATCTGAGATGGTAAGTTTTATATTCATTTATGTTGTTTTGTGCAGTAAATGATAAGACATCTGTCAGTATTTATTCATGAATGTGAAAACTCGAGAAAAACTTTACCCGATGGCCATCAATAATTGCCGATGGGCCATCGGGATTTTTTTTAGTTTATTGTAGGTTGATTGCCGATGGTTTCATCGGTAATTACCACTAGTGCAAAAATGTGACCCATATGTCTTAAGATTTAGTTGGAAATTATTATTATCAAGTTAGGGTGGAAAAGTAGGGTATGATTAAATCGTTGACGTTAGTTCCATTTATGTAATTCATTTTGCAGCCCATTGACGCTCCAAAAGAACGGATCTTTCAGGATGCCGATATATTTAAAGTTAGGGCACATTCATTCGGGAATCCAATAGAAGCGAACAAAGTAATTACAAGTGTACTCACAAGTGAGCAGCTAGAAAAGTATAGACAAACATGTTTTGGACACTTACTTGACATGAAGAACCTCAGGTTCTCTGGTCAGCTAGTGCATCACCTGCTTTGCAGACGAATTGTGTCCAACAATCCAAAAGTACTGGAGTTTAACTTCGGCGGATCTGGAGTGCGATTTACAAAGTGGGAATTCGCACTTATTAGTGGCTTGTAGGTACCCTTCCATGTATGATATGCAAATTTCCAAAGGAAAGGAGCTGCTCACGAGGTTGCTAAATGACAGGACTGACTTGAAACTGCCCGAACTGGAGTGAATATTCAAGGGTACACATTTTATGGATGATTGGGATGTTGTAAGAATTGCATTACTATATTTCTTAGTTCATGGTGTACTCGGAATGGATCCGAGGGTTCAGATAAATAGAAAATTCATTGATTTGGTTGCTGATATTGAGGTATTTAATTCCTACCCTTGGGGCATTCTGAGTTACAAGGAGACGATCAACTCATTCCACAATGCATTCCAGCATAGAGGATATGCGGTAAAGAATAAATCACAATCGTATGACCTAAAAGGTTTTCCATTGGCGTTTCAGGTATGGTAATATATTTAATACATGTAGCGTTTACTTAAAAATTATATTTAATAACCTATAATTTATATTTTGTAGTTGTGGGGGTTTGAAGCAATCCCTGATTTTGGTAACCAATTTGGTGAGCGGCGTGAAACCCGTTTTCCGAGGATCCTTGGATGGCATGCTACAAGTCAACCGAACCATTTTGCTGTCTATAATTGGTTCACCTCAAATAGCAATGTAAGGCAAATTTTTTTAGACTACATGGTACGACTACATTCAAGTTACATTACCAAAGTCAGTTTCCAAATTTACTTTTTTTTCCTTTCTTCATTTCATGTAGTATGTTGTGCACTGGAGGTTAGATGCTACCGATGAAGAGAAGACTATGGATTACTGGCGAACAATAGCAGTGAACATACATGAAGTTCGCTATACGACACCACCACTTGTAGCACCAATAGCCACTGTTGGCACTAAAGATGCATCCAAAGCTGAGGAGCATTCTAGTGGCCCTCCAGATGCTAATTTCAGGGTATGCAATTGTTACTTGCATGCAAATTTGTATTTCATATGTTGTACTAATATATATTGACTTATGTTTTGGATATTGATATTGATTAGCATATTGATATTGATTAGCTTGCTTGCTTGGAGGCAAAATTTGATGAATTAAATAAAGAGATGGAATTGTTAAGGAAGATGCTTAGTTTTGTTATTGACCAACAAAAGCATCAGGTATCATTTAGACAACTTAGTATACTTTAGGGTTTCAGCATTATTAAATTATATATTGTAATTCAGCAATGATTTGTTGTTAGGGTTTAGGAACTGCAAAATAACCATTGTGTTTTGCAGGCCGAACATCATATGCACAGTCATTCACCGTCATCTTCGGTGTGACCATCATCCCCTATGGCACCGTCATTTGGAGAGCAAGCCGAAGAATTTGATGCACCCATAGACGGTTCCAATGGTAGGAAGGAAGATGATGATTGTACTACACCATTTGAGCCTATCGTACCTGGAGGACCCTATGTGGAGGATTCCATGGCTTTGGTGCCATATCGGCCTTTGCATTTGGGGTGGGATATCAGTGCTTCAGCTGACAGTCCACATCATGACCAATCAGCTGAGATTGAGGTGGAGGATTGGACACATAACGTTGGTGATACAAGCCGATTCGGTAGAGTTTACCACTAGCCACATCATATCATCTCTCCTTACACCGACCCGTGTAAGAAGAAGGTCAAATTTAATCTTAATTGACATATTGATGCATCGAAGGAGAGGGTGTTCGATGAGTGGTATAGGGTGGCACCGAACGAAGCAACTTTGTGTACATCTTATATGACGGTGGGGAAGAAATTGTTTGCTGAGCTACTTACCTCTGAAAGATGGTTGACTTCCGATGTAAGTTATATACTTTATTTTCATGTAAAATCATTGTGTTCCTACGTTTGGAATGATGTTTTATTTATCACCTCACACTTGTTATTTATTTCCTTTAATGTGGTTTTGCAGCATATTGACACTATTTTGTATTTCATACGAAAAAGGCTGTTTGAGAATGAGAAGATGTTCACCCACACCTGTGCCATATTAGACGTGTTATTTTGGGTAAGATGATGGGATGTTACTGTGTTGCTTAATGTTATATTGATGACATTTTATATTGTATCTATTTCATTATTTGGCAATCATCCATCAAAGGGCGTTATCCCATATGGGGGGCATCTCGAAGCACATATTTATGTGATTCAACACTTCGTAGCTATGTGAGTGGGAAGTCACCCAAACCTAGCATGCTATGGCGGAGATGTGATTATGTAATTCCCTACATATATTTAAAAAAATTCTCACTAAGTTTCCCAATTTGTGGATAATGAGGTTATGTTCTAATTTGCATGTGTACATCCCTGTCAACAATGGAGGCGCCCATTGGTTGGCAGCATGTGTGGACTTGAAGGCCCGACATATTGATTTATACGACCCAAATATGAGAAACAAATATGTCCAGAATAAAGAGTTGAACAATGCGGAATGCCTTACGTATATGCTGCCTTACCTATTGAAGGATGGGGTATATTACGAGAAGAATCCGGACGTGCCTCCCACTTTAGAGCCATTCACGATGACCATGATCAAAGATGCACCCCACCAAGACAATGGGTATGAATGTGTTGTCATTTCAAACCACTTCTATTGCTGCTATTTTATTGTGCTTACGTGTGGAAATACACGTGGTTGGTTTTCATTAATGTTAATCATTAATGCTATTCTGCAGGGATGATTGTGGCGTCTACGCTTTAAAATTTATTGAAACAAGAGCAGTGAGGAGAATCTTTCATTTGGCCCAGAAGACATTAGGTTTTTTAGAAAAAAATATGCTGTTGATTTGTATTTGAATAAACTTTCAATGTAGATCGTATGTTTAATGTTATGACACCCTATACTAATGTTATCTTAATATGCTGAACCTAGCTTTAGTAATGATAACCGTTGACCCAAAAAAAAAAAAAAAAAGGAGAAAAGAAGACCCTCAGTTGTGATAAAAATTAAAGCAAAGATGATTATCGAGGGTGCATCGATAATTCCCGATTCACCATCGGTAATTACCGATACGCTTTCGGTAATATCAATTCACATATTTTTTTACTCCAAAGACTCAGCTAATGGGTGTTTCCAGCAACAACATGCAAAATATACATTCATCAATGCCCCCAAACAGAAAAACCCCAAAAGTTTCGAAAACGTTCTCCAATTGGCAAAAAAATTTGATTACCGTAGGTTTCATCGGTAATTACCAAAACCCCAGTGGCAATCACGTTTTACCAATGTTGTGGCCCCAACAAGTCCCCTAATGTGTGTTAAATGCAAGAACATGCAAAATATGAATTACTAAATGATTCAAAGGAGACAAAACCCCAAAAGTTCTAAAAAAGTTCTCAAATTGGCAAAAAAAATTTATTATTGTAGGCCTTCGGTAATTAGCGATGAAAACTACGGTAATCAATTTATACTTGCTGGAAACATTACCATAGGTTTCATCGGTAATTACCGAAACCCCGGTGGTAATCACATTTTACTAATTTTTTGGCCCCCACAAGTCCCCTAATATGTTTTAAATGAAAGAACATGCAATATATGGATTCTTCAATGATCCTAAGGAAAGAAAACCCCAAAATCTCTGAAACAGTTCTCAAATTGGCCAAAAAAAATATGATTACTGTAGACTTTTGGTAATTACCGATAAAACCTACGACAATCAATTTATACTTTCTGGAAAAATTACCGTAGGTTTCATCGGTAATTACCAAAACCCCAGTGGTAATCACATTTTACCAATTTTTTGGGCCCCATAAGTCCCCTAATGTGTGGTAAATGCAAAAAAATACAAAAAATAGATTCTTAATTGATCCTAAGGAGAAAAAACCCAAAAATGTCTGAAAACCTTCTCTAATTGGTAAAAACATATGATTACTGTGGACATTCGGTAATTACCGATGAAACCAACGGTAATCAATTTAAACTTTCTCGAATAATTACTGTAGATTTAATCAGTAATTAACGAAACCCCTATGGTAATCATATTTTACCAATTTTTTGGGCCCCACAAGTCCCCTAATGTGTGTTAAATGCAAAAACATTCAAAATATGGATTTTTCAATGATCCTAAGGAGAGAAAACCCCAAAATTTAGGAAAAAGTTCTCAAATTGGCAAAAAATATATGATTACTGTAGGCCGTCAGCAATTACCGATGAAACCTACGGTAATCAACTTATACTTTCTGAAAAAATTACCATAGATTTCATCGATAATTACCGTAACCCCTATGGTAATCACATTTTACCAATTTTTTGGGCCTCACAAGTCTCTTAATGTGTGTTAAATGAAAGAACATGCAATATATGGATTCTTAAATGATCCTAAGGAGAGAAAATCCGAAAATTTCAAAAAAAGTTCTCAAATTGGCAAAATAAATATGATTACTGTAGGCCGTCAATAATTACCGATGAAACCTACGGTAATCAACTTATACTTTCTGGAACAATTACCGTAGGTTTCATCGGTAATTACCTTAACCCCTATGGTAATCACATTTTACCAATTTTTTGGGCCCCACAAGTCCCCTAATGTGTGTTAAATGAAAGAACATGCAATATATGGATTCTTAAATGATCCTAAGGAAAGAAAACCGCAAAATTTCAGAAAAAGTTCTCAAATTGGCAAAATACGATTACTGTAGGCCGTCAGTAATTATCGATGAAACCTACGGTAATCAATTTATACCTCTGGAAAAATTACCATAGATTTAATTGGTAACTACTGAAACCCTTATGTTAATCACATTTTACCAATTTTTTCGGCCCCACAAGTCCTCTAATGTGTGTTAAATGCAAAAACATGCAAATATATGGATTCTTCAATGATCCTAAGGAGAGAAAACCCCAAAAATTTGGAAAAAGTTCTCAAATTGGCAAAAAAAATACAATTACTGTAGGCCATCGGTAATTACCGATGAAACTTATAGTAATCAACTTATACTTTCTGAAAAAATTATCGTAGGTTTAATCAGTAATTATCGAAACCCCTATGGTAATCACATTTTACCAATTTGTTGGGCCCCACAAGTCCCCTATGTGTGTTAAATGCAAAATATAGATTCTTAATTGATCCTAAGGAGAAAAAATCCAAAAATGTCTGAAAAAGTTCTCAAATTGGCCAAAAAATCATGATTACTGTAGACCTTTGGTAATTACCGATGAAACCTATGGTAATCAAATTATACTTTCTAGAAAAATTACCGTAGGTTTCATCGGTAATTATCGTAACCCCTATGGTAATCACATTTTACCAATTTTTTGGGCCCCACAAGTCCCCTAATGTGTGTTAAAAGCAAAAAAAAAATGCAAAATATAGATTCTTAAATGATCCTACGGAGAAAAACCCCCAAAATGTCTGAAAAAGTTCTCAAATTGGCAAAAAAAAAATGATTACTGTAGACCTTCAGTAATTACCGATGAAACCTACGATAATTGATTTTTACTTTCGAGAAAAACTACCGTAGGTTTCATTGGTAATTACTGAAACCGCTATAGTAATCACATTTTACCAATTTTTTGGCCCCCACAAGTACCTTAATGTGTGTTAAATGCAAAAACATGCAAAATATAAAATCTTCAATGATCCTAAGGCGAAAAAACCCCAATAGTCTGGAAAATTTTGACACTTTGATAACTTTTTCTGAACTTTTGGGGTTTTTTCTCCTTAGGATCATTGAAAAATCCATATTTTGCATGTTGTTGCATTTAACACACATTAGGGGATTTTTGGGGGCCAAAAAATTAATAAAACCACATTATCGTAGGGGTTTCGGTAATAACCGATTAAACCTACGGTAATTTTTCGAGAAAGTATAAATTGATTACCGTAGGTTTCATGGGTAATTACCGAAGGTCTATAGTTAACATATTTTTTTTTTCCAATTTGAGAACTTTTTCAGACATTTTGGAGTTTTCTCTCCTTAGGATCATTTAAGAATATATATTTTGCATTTTTTTTTCCATTTAACACACATTAAGGGACTTGTGGGGGCCAAAAATTGGTAAAATGTGATTACCATAGGGATTTTGGTAATTACCGATTAAATCTACAGTAATTTTTCCAGAAAGTATAAATTGATTACCGTAAGTTTCATCGGCAATTACCGAATGTCTACAATAATCGTATTTTTTTTCCAATTTGAAAACTTTTTCAGAGATTTTGGGGTTTTCTCTCCTTATGATCATTTAAGAATCCATATATTGCATGTTCTTTCATTTAACTCACATTACGGGACTTGTGGGGGCCAAAAAATTGGTAAAATGTGATTACCATAGGTGTATCAGTAATTGCCGATGGAACCTATGGTAATTTTTCCAGAAAGTATAATTTTACTACCGTAGGTTTCATTGGTAATTACCGAAGGTCTACAATAATCAAAAAATTTTGCCAATTTGAGAACTTTTTCAGAAATTTTGGGATTTGGTCTACTTAAGATCATTTAAGAATTCATATTTTGCTTGTTCTTTCATTTAACACACATTAGGGGACTTGTGGGGGCCAAAACATTGGTAAAATGTGATTACCATAGAGGTTTCAGTAATTATTGATAAAACCTACGGTAATTTTTTTTGAAAATAAAAATTGATTACCGTAGGTTTCATCGGTAATTACCGAAGGCCTACCGTATTCATATTTTTTTGCCAATTTGAGAATTTTTTCTTAAATTTTGGGATTTTTTCTCCTTAGGATCATTTAAGAATCTATATTTTGCATTTTTGTTTCATTTAACACACATTAGGAGACTTGTGGGGGCCAAAATATTGGTAAAATGTGATTACCATAGGGGTTTCGATAATTACAAATGAAACCTACGGTAATGTTTGAAGCAAAAACAAATTGAACATTTTCACTTATTAATGTCATTTTTTCTCTTACTTTGTCAGAAGTTATCATTAATAATGCTACATTTAGCATGTTATTGGTTGGAACACACATGATTGAAGTTGTCGGATGGAATTGTGGTGATTTTTTTACGACGGTGTACAAATGTCAATTACCGACTATGCATTGGTCATTACCATTAGGCAGTAATATCATCCGTGCAACCGTAAGAAACCTACAAACAACTGAACCAAAAACTGAACACAGAATGATATGTTATCAATACAATACGACAGATGAATTTGACAACAAAAGAACACATAAACCCAATGTCTATTATGCCAAAACACATGTTACGCGGTTGAGCAACTAATTGCATTCCTGACTACATTGCATAACACACGCATACCGCATAACATGCCCCCATTGTCTTATTATAGCGTCGAGCAATTTATGGGCCTTCGGTTCAATGGTGCTGTTGGTTGGTAGTGCTATCAAGAGGTACGGCGACTAAGCATGATCGGCTGCTGTGACCAATCTGTTTGCACCTCCCGCATCTATATTGATGACGCTCCTCTCCTTGAGATTGAATCATTTTCTTTCTTGGTCTTCTTGACTGTTTTCCAATTTGAGGTGGAAGTACAACTTGGTTTATGACATCATCAGGAGCATGCCATTGACATTTATCTCCAAGTGGATATATGGTTTCCAAATATGCCTCACGAAGTGAGTGAACTGAGTAATGCGCCAAGCAAAGGATATATGAAGAAATATGAGGATGCTTACATGCTGCAATTGCATGGACACAAGGAAATCCATCAATGTCAAATTCCTTGCATGAGTACATCTTATTTTCTAAGTTAACAACTCCAACGAACACGCCATGGCCAACAACTTGAAACTCATATAAGTTCAATGGAATAAAACGTAAGCCTCTGCCATTATTTGAGTGCTCTTGCATGATATTTTCCCACCAATTAGTAACAGGAGTTTGCATTGCAGCTGTGTTAATTCGATGTTCATACCACCACTTTTGCAAGACATCACGAATGTGATCTAGTAATGGAAAAGCAAGTTTATTCCTAGCATCAAGAAGCACAGAGTTCATGCTCTCTGCGATGTTAGTTGTCATTATGGTGTATCTATTGCTCGGAAAATGTGATCTAGCCCATTTTGTAGGATTTGCATCCTTGAGATATTGTACAACTTCAATACTAACCCCTTCTAAAAGCTGCATGGCCTTATCAAAATCCTCAACAATATATGCTCTAGCTGCATCATTAAAAGTTGATATAATCACATTGACATTACCTTTAAACTTCTTAGCACGTAAATTTGTACCAAGATAATATGTGCAATGGCCATGGTGATTATTAGGGAAAACTGTACGTATCGCTTTTGCAATGCTTTTGTGTCTGTCCGATATAAAAACTATATTCGGATCATCCCCAAACGCTTCTTTAAACCTCTCAAAAAACCACGTGTAAGCCGCATCCGTCTCCCCAAGGCCTATTCCATAAGCAAGTCGATAAATTTGATTGTTCCCATCCAAACATGATGCAATATACAATAAACCTATATATCTATTCTTTAGCGTAGTTCCATCGACAGCTACGACTCTCCGCATATGCTGAAACCCTCTAATGCTAGCTCTAAATGCCATGAAAAAATATAAAAATCTATTTTAATCGTTAGTTTCAATTCAAGTGAACGTGCTCGGATTTTTGCTCTTCAAAACGTGACTCCATAAAAGAAGTTTTGCATATGAATCTTCTGGCGTGCCCCACAAACCTGATAATGCAACTTCCTTAGCAGCCCATGCTTTATTGTAGCTTATGTTTACTCCATAATTAGAGCGAATGTCATGCACGATATCTCGGGGTTTGTATTGCAGTGAAATCCCATCAAACGTTGGCTGGATGATGTCTCCGATAACTGAACTTAATGCTTGATGATGATCCCTTTTCATGATATTTAAAGAGCAAATATGCTCATCCTTGAAGGCCCTAATCATGAAGGCCTCTGTATTATCACCATGTAGCTTGGTAGCATGCATTCACCACATGCAATTGTCATTTACACATACAACCTCATATCGGACTCTATCTGACTTCTTGACCTTGAATTCAAAATTTCTCCTTAGTGCATAAAGACTAAGCTTCTTCTGTAGCACATTCTTACTCGCAAAGAGTTGGTTGATCCGAATGATTTCATGGGCATTGACAAATGAGAAGCGACGGTTAACCCTATGTTCAGCCATAGATACGGTAGAATCCTGTCGAATGTCCAAATGGTTTTCGGTATAAGGAGAGGCAAGCACATCATCATTCACATTAGCAATTGGACTATTACCATAAGGAGAATCACCATGTCGACTATCACCAGCAAAAAGTGCCGAATGTTGGGTCCAACAAATGTCACATAATCCATCTTCACTACGAGCAGTGTTGACCTCAACCTCAAATTGTTCATCTTTATCATAATCATGTCCACGATATTCATTCATATCATTAATGTCGAAGCACTCATTATCATGATCATGTTCCACAGATTGCACATTATTTTCACAAATTTGATTTTCGAAGAATCCAGGTTGAGTTTTTGGCACATGCAGTTTGGTCACTGGGGACTGCATGTCAGCATCAGAGGTACATATAGCTGTCTCTGGAACTGCAGATAGTGGGGCAATAGTCATAAATCCTGAACTTGTAGGTATCCTATTCACAACACATCCAGCAGTATTAATACTTTGTGGAACCCTGGATAACACATCAATAATAAATGGAGATCTGTCTTGAGGTCTGTGTGAACTATACTCTTCTATAAAACTTTGTAGGTCTTCCTCATTTTCCACAACGTACAGCTCATATGACAAACACACATGGTATATGAACTTGAAGATTAATTGATATTGTGTAGAATCTAAGTTGAGAGCATTGTTGTAACACCCCATCCCAAAGTACAACGGAAATTTTCCAACTTTGACGGAGGTTGGCCGTTGACCGTTGACTTTGACTTTGATTGTTGACCCAAGGGGTCAAAAGTTGACTTTTTGTTCTGGTTGAAATTCTAGGTTGACTGAGATACCGTTACAAAGTATATGTTGGCACGATTTCGTAGACTAGTAGCACGTTGAAAACGGAGCTACGGTTTGAAAGTTATGAGTAAAACAAGTTGGGGTCCAAATTGTCCAAGGGGTGCCGAAGTTGACTTTTTTATTCATGCAAAGTTGAGCTTTGACTCATGCATGGTTGTGAAGTACTAGTCGATACGAGTCCGTAGACTAGCGGCACGTCCGATTTGGACATGTGGTTTGAAAGTTATGGACCTGTAGAGTTTTTCAAATACTGTATTATTTTAATATTATTTTTAAACGCGTAACGATGTGCCACGTATGACTTAATAAATGTGACCATGTGTCACCATGGTGAAATGCCACATGTCAACCATGTTTAATATCAAATTATTATTTTATTGTTATTTTATGTAAAAATATTATTTTTAATATTATTTAATTATTTTTATTTTATTTTATTTTCCTTTTTCTTTTATTTCTTTTTCTTTTCTTTTTCTTTTTTTTCCCCACGTGGGAAAACACCTTCCTTATTTTCTTTTCCTTCCCTTCTCCTTCTTCCTCGAGCCCGTAAAAAAAACCAACAAGGAATCCTCTCTCTCTCTCTCCTTTGACTCTCTCCCTCTCTCTCTTTGACCGACCTTTTGGCTGGATTTCAGTCGCCGGATGGCCACACGCGCCGGCCATCGGCGAAGCCCAGCTCCCCACGACCTCAACCTCCAATTTTTCCGGCCCGTTGCCGCCGGACGCGCCCAGATCGAGCCGGTGAAGTCGGCGGCGGCCGGTTAAGTTTTTCCGGCGATTCTCGTCGTTTCCGACCAATCCAGCCCGACCCATACCTCTATCCCACCATTTTCGACCCCTCTGAGTCCATTTCCGGGGTTAGATTGCCCAAAATCCCCACCGTTTGAGAGATCCTTCAAGTTTAAATTCGACCGAATCTTTCCGACCAAATTCCGGCCACCGCCGGTCGAATTGAACTCAATGGAGGTCGGTAATGTGATCCTCATCTCACAAGCTTTCCATAGACATATAATTTGTCAATTTTGGATAACGTTTGTGTTTGACCCCCCGGGTACCGGGTATTATTTACCCAAATAAAATATTAATTTATTTGACTATGTGTGAATTGTGTTCTAGGAGCACGGGTGAGTCATGGAATTGATCCCATGGTGGATCTTGGATTAATTGCGTGCTCCAAGTGAGTGATCCACCTTTGAAAATATTTTTTGAGTAATTAATTATATTTATGTCGTGTTAATTTGATATCTGCAGTTATGCTCATGTGGTGTACTTTAAATATAATCGGGAAAGATATTATTTTATATATATTTACCCATTGGTGCTAAATGAAATTTTGGGGTCATTAGAAATTCCCGATTATTATTTTATTGTGATTAAATAGTATTTATTACACATGAGCAAGTATTTTCAGCAATTAACTGTGACTGGATCTTATATTATATTTTGGGCATAATTGGTTTAAATATTTTATGAAATTATTGTTTAAATTGGTGGTTTAATTTTATAATTATGCCCACGGTATTTTAATTGTTGAACCTCGTATTACGAAAAAATTATGGTTTTATTTGTTATCGATGTTTCGTACCGGTTTGTTAAATGAAAATATGTGGGATGGTAAGTGTGAAAATTTAATATATTTCCCACGGTAATTTTGGAAAAAGCGGTACGGTTGATTTAATAATTATTTTATACGCATTCATACAGTATTGGTGTTCTGGTATATATGTGGTTAGCGCGCAAGTATTATGTCTCCCGTGAGTTGCCATTGGACCGTGGGTAGGCAGGTTTGATATAGTGCACATAGCCGCCCCCCTCCTTGGCCGGGATGACGGTTTCAGCAGCGGTACTGTCGGGACGCCGAAGTGCCGTTTGCAAGTTTCTCTCTTTAATCTCCCTGCTAGTCGGTGCTCAGGACGCTGGGTATCAGAGGGCATCACTGGTATATGGTGTGGTGCGTCAAGTGTAAATTTTCAAATAAAATTTCAAACCACAAAATATTCAAAATTTATTTATTATATCTTATTACATTTTATTTATATTTGGGGTATTTATTTATTTATTTGTTGTTTATTAAATTATTTGATCCCTTGGTTTTCGAGAAGTACGAATATTGGGTTTTGTGAAAATGTTTTAAAAGGGGAACATTTCCAACGGAGTGAATAGTGAGGGTTTTGAGAGAAAGTATTACCTTTAAATGTTTATTTATTTATTTATGTAATTGTTCGGTATTGATTAATTAAATTTCTTTATTTGTTATATTAATATTAAAGGTGTACAGTAGATAGGGTCACTCACTGAGATGATTAGCATCTCACATTTTTAAATTCCGTTCCCGTAGGTCCAGGTTGGGAGACGTTGATTGTCCGGGGCGAGCCCAACGTCTCAGTTCGTTGCCAAAAGTCCAAGAAGTATTTCTTCCCTTTTTCCTCTCCATCCTGTATTATTTCTTATCTGTCATCGTATTAATTTCATATTTATTTGTATAATGCTCTGTATACTGTATGGGACATGTAGTTATTATTTATGCACTGGGTTGCTGTTATTCTTTGAAGTGCTGTAAAGTTGTGGAATCAATTTGTAGTATTGTGGGAGGAATAAGGGGACGATTATAGAAGTGTGTTTTCAATGCAGGTAATTTTTGGTAAGTCCTACCTTAGGGGAGGTGCTGCCGGATTTTCCGTTGGAAGGTTCGGTGGTATTTCCCTGGGATCAAGGCTTGTCTAGGGTTCCGGGGAGGAATTCTGGACGGGTCCTGACAGTTGTTGTCAGGACCCGTCCAAAGTTCCCCACCGGAACCCTAGACAAGCCCTGATCCCAGGGAAACCCTACCGGACCCTTCTGTGGAAGATCCGGCAGAACCTCCCCTAAGGGATGGACTTACCACAAAATTTCCTGCACGGAAAACACACTTCTATAATTGTCCCCTGATTCCTCCCACAGTACTACAAACTGGTTCCACAAATTTTCAGCACCCAAAATGAAAATACAGTAATCCAGTGCAATGCAAATACATAAGTGTCCCATACAGTATACAGAGCTTTATGAAGTACTACAAAATACAGAATACAGTAAAAGTGAAAGAAATAGTACAACTGCAGTAAAAGAAGAACAAGGTACTGCACGAACAAATACAGCGAGGAAGATCGAGTCCGCTCCGAGTGAACACCGACAACCTGGTACCTAGAGGAACGGAATTTAAGAGTGTGAGATGCTAATCATCTCAGTGAGCGACCCTACTACTCTACACTATCATACCACGGTAATAGGTATATAAATAATAATTAGTTGGAAATAATAATTTCTCTCAAAACCCTTACAATTCTCTCAGTTGGAAAGGTTCCCCTTTTAAAATATTTTCATAAAACCCTTTATTCATATTTCCCGAAAACCAAGACATCAATTAAATACCAGAAGCGGTAACAATTATATTTTTCATTAACATTTTATTTTTAAAACACAGTTCTGAAAATCATTTGATGCACCCACTATATACCAGTGGCGCCAACAGTACCCAGCGTCCCAAGGTACCGCCAGACAGGAGGTTATAGAAAGAAACCGGCATACGGTCGCGTGGCGTCCCACTGCGCCGCTGCTAACCTGGTGTCCCGGCCAATGGGGGGTGGCCGCCCTCTCCGATGGCATCCACAGGACACCCTCATAATATCAACCGCGCGCTACTCACACCCACCTACGCGCTAATCACAACCGTGTGCACACTAACCATATCACATATACCATATCACATAATCAGAACACCAGTACGTGCACGGTGCATCTAAAAATTATAAAATCCATAAATTTAAATCATAAAACAATTTTCACATTTTTCATAAGCATAGCGGGCATAATCCATCCGCTTGAACCGGGAAATTCTCCACAATTTCCTTATAATCCATACCATAAATTCCATGATTTTCAAATCCACCAACTCCCAAATCCATCAATTCAAATATCCACATTTTTTCCAAGCATAAATAATTTCTCGAAATATCATAATCAAATCCCATAATATTTTATGGGCATATTTCATAAAATTTGAAATCACCAACATAACCAAATATTTTCCTTGAAATATTTGAAAATCGAATCGTGCCCAATTTACCATTAAAACCACACCAATTTCAAAATCCTCAAAACCATAAAATAATTCCACATGGCATAAATTGGTGAAATACACATTTTTTTAAATCCGATAAATTCACAAATAATTCCACAATAATTCAAATAAATATTTGGCACATAGAAATTAAATTCCAAATATTTAAATCACACATTATATATTCACCAATTAAATTCCCAAAATTAATTTGAAGGTGGGTCACTCACCTTGTGCACGTATCTCAATCAAGATCCTCCGCAGGATCGACTCCGCTACTTGCACGTGCACCTAAAACATCCACAGTACCAAAACCACAAATATTAATATTTTATTCGGGTAATCCCCAAATGGGTACCCGGGGAGCGAACATCAAACGATAACTAAAATTTACGAATTATATACCGAATCGAAGCTCGAGTGATGCTAATCACAGATCCGGTCTTAATTTCCGATGATCGTACCCGACGGGGTCGGAATTTTATCGGGAAGCTTTTCGGGTTTCGGCTCCGCAATTCTCCCAAACCGTCGCGAATTGGTGGAAACGGAAGTCGGATTTGGGTTCAGGAGGTCGAACACTGCGGACTGGAGCTGGCCGGAATTTTCGGGTTCTCGCCGGAACAGTATTTTCCGGCGGGCCGCCACGTCACCGGCAACCGTCACCGGAACAGTATTTTCCGACGGTGGCCGTTTGCTGTGAAATTTTGCAGATTTGTAGATCGTGAGGAGAGCAATCCAACGGGACCGACGGTGAGCAAAACGGAGGTCGGACGGCGGAGAAATCACCGTTTGAAGATTTTCGACCCCTCGCCGGAAAACGCTCCGATCCCGGCGCGTCGGTGGTCCGATGGCCGTGATTTTTGGTGGGTAGGCCGGACTTGAGGAGAGGATCAAGGCTGTCAGGTGCGTGTGGCCGGAAAATGGCCGGAACAGTGCCGATTCGCGGTGGCCGGCGGTGGAGGGGAAAAATCGCCGCCAAACTTCGGACGTCCGATCTGGGCGCGTCCGGCGGCCGTTCGCCGTGAAATTTGGAGGTTTTGCCGGAAATGAGGTGGGCAATCTGGCTGGCCGGCGCGTGTACAGTAACTAGGCCGGAAAAACGTGAAAATGACCGGCGGCCGACGGGTCCTCTCTCTCTCTTTCTCTCTCCTCTCTCTCTTTCTCTCTCTTCCCCGAGAGTTTTTCAAAATTAAAACCCTGCGTGACACTGTTCATGCCACGTGGACCACTCAGAAGCTGACACGTGGCATTTCACTGTTCACGACCCAAAAACATTAAAATAATACGGTATCCGGTAAACTTCAAACGTCCATAACTTTTTAACCACAAGTCCGATTTAAGCGTGCCGCTAGTCTATGAACTCGTATCGACGAGTACTTTACAACCATACAAGAGTCAACTCACAATTACATCACAAGAAAAAGTCAACTCCCGGCACCTTTTAGACAGTTTACACTTCAACTTGTTTTGCCCATAACTTTCAAACCGTAGCTCCGTTTTCGACGTGCTACTAGTCTACGAACTCAGGGCGTCATGCACTTCGCCACGGTACCCTAGTCAACTCAAAATTCTCACCGAGTCAAAAAGTCAACTTTTGACCCCCTTCGGTCAACGGTCAACGGTCAACCTCGGTCAACGTGCACGGATTCCGGTGCGATTTGGGACGGGGTGTTACAGTTGTAGACAACATCTTTAAGTTCTGCCAACGTACAATTCCTTTTGATACGTATAATCTTCGTTCTTTGACGTTGGTATCTCCAAGTACCTTCAGAACATACACTCCATGTTCCATCATAGAATAGTAGAATTGAAATTTGTGACATTAAGCACAAAGGGTTTACCAATTCAAAACATAATAAGTATCTCTTTGTCACAAGCTTGTGGTAATTCATGAGGTCGTATGACTAAAAATAATTACAATTGTAGAATCTTTGCTAGAAGGTTTAACTATAATTCTGAAGCAAAAATAATGAAAAAATACAAATGCATTTTCAGTAAATGAGTACAGAAAATAAGCCAAACAATTATGTTTAAATGTTGCCTATTAACGCCTAGTAGAATAGCTACTCTTGATAGACATAGTGGATCAAGTAGATTAAGATGTCAAGTTTGTAGCACATGTGCTAAATCATAACATAATGTTAGCTTGAATGGATGCAATGTTGACAATGTGGTGTTCTGTGGATTATTTTGTTCAACATCATAAACATAGTTACATTTAGCATGTCATTCGTATACAATAACATTATCAAAGTGGACAAATTCGATTGTCCAATCGATTTGCTTTTAGAAAATGGAAAAATTAAATATTCCGATGGAACCGCCGTTAAATTTTCCAACAAGCAAGTGTTTTGTAATTACCGATAGACCGTATGTAACAAACAAAGGTTGTAATTTTCAAATGGAAATTTTCAAACCATTTATGGATTGTTTGACATAAAATAGCACCAATATATAACTTGCACTTATATATCATGCAAAGTGTGACAAACAATGAATCCAATATAAGGGAAAAACGTATACATATCTGTACATATATATATATATACACATACCAAAAAAATCTTTAACTCTAATCCGCACAAATGTACAATTTAATTACACCCTTTTGAAGTATATGGGCTCCACAATGAAGACTTTCAGTCTTGTTATTATCATAAAAGGTTGGGGGTATGCAGGGAGAGTGAACTGAACTAAAGGTGGTATTGTGTTTTCTGCAATGGTTGGTCAGTGCAAAGAAAGGCTGAAAGGTACGTAACCAACAAAAGAGAAAGAGAGAAGGAGACACACTGGATTCATTGAATGTGGTAGCAGGGAGAGTAAGAGAGAGGGATAGTAGTTAATGAGGGTAGATGAGAAATGGGAGATGGTAAAAAAATTTGTTTAAATATTTTCCACTTTATTCGACAATTAATGAGAAATGAGGGTAGATGAGAAATGGAAGACTGTTACATTTATTCTACACTTTCATATCCATTTATTTAAATATTTTCCACAAATGCACAATTAATTCCCTCCTGACAACTCTCGTTTGGACATACTGCCATGGAGCCGCATTTTAAAAGTGATTGGAAGAAGCTTGCAAGCTGGGAATAGTCTACAATCTAAAACTAACTACATTTCAATGCATACCATTCAAACAAGTTCAAATGGTCAGAAACTAGAGAGCCAATATTTGAGAACTCAATTACCATCCATTTAAATTCTCATTCTTCGTATTTATTGCTTTTCCACATCTCAAATAATATGGAGAATTTAATAATGAAATTGGGTCCTTACACATCATCTTGACACGAGAATCATGTACAAAAACTAAAAACTAAATCTGAATTAGCAAAAGAAATTTGTACAAGTGTTTTATGAATAAAAACTAGAAAATATTACAGCTCCTACAAAAGGCTCTGTTGGTATCAATCCTGAATTGACCAATGTTCCCCCTCAATGTCAAAATCTCGAACACCAACTGGCACCACAATTGGTATAATGCCAAACTTTAGTAACAGTATTAAAAGCATACGGGGCACTTCCATTAAAACGGAGACCGATTTGATACCTGGATGAAATCAAACGAAATATCTGCAGTTAGTTACAATATTTAGCATACAAGTTTCGAAGAAAATAATTAAATACCTAGAGTATCTATGAGATCCCACATCGGTTGGAAAGGGGAATGAAGTATGCCTTATGAGAGGATGTGGATACCTTTCCCTTGAGAGGCCTTTTAAAAGCATGCGAGCTGGGCCCAAAGCGGACAATATCTCATGCGGGTGGACTGGGCTGTTACAGTATCCATAAAGAAGTATAAAGGTTCAAATCTAACAATTGAGGCAATAGCTCATACCCAGTAATATCCCTTGCTCTATATGAAATGTATAGAACCAAAATCCAATTTCATAGACTGATTTGCTAAAGGATGCCCAAATCTCCAAAACAGCAAAAAAAAACACCAATTTCAATCAATACATTGAGTAGATGGCCAACTTTCAATAAATACTAATCTAGACTGCCAGAAAAAATATAAATATAAAAAAAAACACTCAAGTGATTTTTAATTTTTTTCAAGGAAAAAATAAGTATAAGAGGGTAGAAAAAAAAATTTTGAAAGGGAGAAGGTATATTTCATTAACATATATACATATCAACACAAGGGGGGGTATTTTTCATTAAAGCTTTCAAAATAGGGGCATTTACCCAAATTCGTTTCAAAAAATAATATCTAATTTCATACATATTCAGGAACTAAAAGAGTTAGAAAAATATGCTAAAAGGATGTCCGCATATACATTATAAGAATTTCCTAAAGGCAAGACAAATAACATAAGATATAATTAAAGTAACACAGGAAACATTTCAATGTCAAGTAACACCTTCAAATTTATAAACATGTCAAATTCAAATAACAGTGAAAAAATTCCATCAATGGCATGGAAAATGCTATAAATGTTGGAAGCTATATACAAATGAGCATAATGAAGGAAAAAATACTCACAAATAAAATACACACTTACCATGAAATAAAGGAATGGAAACAGAGATGCTATTGGCAGCACTGCAAACAAATTGAGAAAGATAGTCAGTCAAAAACAACTACTATGTTGAAAAAATCATATAGATCATACATCATACAAGTGGTCCCGGACATGTGTGATTCAAGCAAGAAATGAAGAAGAGATCATTTCTTAAACAAATTCTATAAAAACATGGTATAAATAAGACTGATCCAAGTAAAAAGTATCGAATGATGAAAAATATCAGTGTGATGCACAATTAAATTCTGTTTGAAAAGGAAAACAAAAGGCAATAATAAATGTCTAATCTATTTACAGATAAAATAAAATAACTTGAAAACAAAATTAAGAAGGATGAAGAAGAAGAAGAAGAAGAAACAAGGCTATAAGTCGGACTTCAAAAAGGTTAACAAAACTGAATTAAAGTTAAAGATGTTTGTTGGATCTTCATTCAATCCTACTTCAAAGCATGTCTATCAAAAACAGAGTGTCAAGAAGAAGGAAGAATATGAAAATGTTTTCCATCAAATTCTTTTGCTACTTCCTTGTCAACCTCTGCCAACCTTCCAAAATGCAGCATCAAATTCATCCACCAGTAATCTAACAAGTACAAAACATGTAGGAGAGAACAAAATACACATCACAGATGCAACAAATCAAACAAAACATCAACATGATCAACATTCAACAATGCTTTGGAATGCCAATAACCAAAAATTAATAAAAATAAATAAATAACAAACAGTAGAAGAATAAGAAAAAGCATACCATTACACAACACAACAATCCAAATAAAAAGAAGGCCTCGAATTGGTAAACCATATTGTATCTCTTTATACTGTTCCACCTTACAACGTGGGCAATTCTCATAGTAAACCACGTTCTTCAGCAGCCTCTCTCTCCTCTCTTCTGCCAACTTTTTTTTTTTTAACTTACTTCTTGGGTTTTCAATACTCTCACAGATTTCTCATTTATATTGAGAGATTGAGATGAATGAAACTCTATTATTGCCTCACCATTAAATGGATTTGAGTAAAGCACCGATTAAGCATAGCCAATGAAGCATGGTAGACAAACACAGAGACACCTTGCTCGTCCTGTATTAAGTCCCAACTTATCTGGTGAAACTATAACAAATAACGTGTGGTTCTAACTCCTAACAATGTATATAAACTTATTTGTCTTTTTTTTTTCCTCCCATCTTTGTCTATTCCAGAAAGTCATATCTAGTAAAAAAAAAAAAATATATATATATATATATATATATATATACCAATAATAATAATACATATTAAACACATTTTTCATTTCCTCTTTAACTATCATCATTCAATGCGCCTGCCAATCATAATTTATACAGAACCGGTGGCAGATAAGCAATGGCACCAGACAACTAAGTACAGCAAAGACATACATTAAATAAGTATCACATGCAACTACGTAAAGCAATAAATTAAATAAGTATCACATGCAAAACCGTGACTAATGAACAGTCGAAGTTTTACCCTTGTTTTGCAAGAGCTCATTTGTTCTATCTATGGAGAAACCACAAACATTACATAAATTTAATAGCATCTAGCTACCATTTTTAGAGCTGTCAAGGAAGAAGATTCATATAAATCTAAAAGACCCAAGTATCCATGCAAAACAACGTACACCTAAATGCAGATAAAAAAATTGCCACTACAGTATGCATCATATTTGCAATACCAAATGCAAATTATCAAACACGCAGGAACCTTAAGGGAAACAGATTTTGCATCATAATTAGATGCATAACCATAAGCAACTAACCATCATTACTTAATCAATTTTTCATACCAACCATAAATTTCCAATAAATCTAAATTTCATAAAATATTTTAGAGCCTTTAGCATATATGTTGAAACATTCCTTACATAATTGCCAATGAAGAGTTCACGTTAATATTTAATTTCATTTCTGCCTTGTCATTTTCCAAATAGACCTTTCAACAAAATACCAAACAAATCTTGGGTTCATATTCAACACATATTCCGCTCATTAGCCTAAAGCTACTTAAAAAAATGATTAGATAACCTCCTGCACCTTGATGTCAATGGAATAGGGTAAGCCGTAAGTCTCAATAGCTCCAAAATTGTCCATGACCTTCCAAATAGAGGTTTGAAACATCCATGTTTCAGACTAACTATTCAAAGGGCAATCTTTGGGGAACCGTATTACAAACCCCCAACTTTAACCAGTTCAGCAATCAAGCTCAATAGGAAAAAACGAACTCTTGTCCTAACAAAGTTAAAATTACTTTTACATATATATATATATATATATATATAATGAACAACAGACAACAAACAACAAAAACCAAATGCAACCCCTAAATCATCATAGGAGACGCTTTTGATCAGTGAGAAATAAGAGATATGAGAATCTAAACCTTTTGGCCTTTGTCTTCTCTCCTGAGATAGAAGAAGAACTCTGTGTAAAGTGAACAGTAGACCCAATTCCAAAAACTCCAATGGTTTCATTCACATAAGGCGATTTACAATCAGGATTTTCTGTTTCCTTTGATATAAAAATAGAGGGAAAACCTCGCAAGACTCTGACTGACAGGCAAACCAATCCAAAGCTTTCGCATTGGAAGGCACAACAACCTTTAGAAATCCTCACAGAATCACATATGAAATGAAAACCAAACAAAATGACATAGTATCAAAACAGCAAAGTCTTACAAAATTTTCCAGTACCTGAAACTGAAAGAACCCATTAGAGGTAGAAGGAGGATTCAGCTTCAACTTCCCCACATCATCTTTGATACTCTCTAATCCCTTCTCAAGCGTCAATGCCGGGGGTAGAGTACGTGTAATGCAAGTCTCCACCACAAAATCCCCGTCCTCCATTCCCGAATCCTTGCCGATTTCCATTATCGGTTCGTCAAATCGTACACCGAACACTACCTAAAATAAAAATTACAAAAGCATAAGAAAAAAAATTACAGAAATAGTAAAAAAAAAAAAAAACACATAACCCTAATTTCGATTCCAACTTATCCCAAAAGCAACCAGAAAAAAAAAACAAAAACAAAAAAAAAACAAAAAAAAAAAACAAAAAAGAAAAACACCCCACAAATGTTTTAAAAAAAACCCTAGAAACTACTCAAATCGAAAAGTCAAAAGAAAAAAGAAGCAAACAGACCAAGTATTTTATCAGAGAGGCCAAGTGAAACAGCAAGCTTGGGCATCTGCTTCCGCCATGCAGTACCACCCTTGAGCTACGTATATAAATCCATGTCCTTCTTCACAATACCCTAATTTCGAATTTCAAACCATCAATTTCTTTGTATGGAATTTTGGTGACTGGAGAGACGAAATGGGGTTGTTTGGTATAAGGGCAACTAAGTGAAGAAAGCTTGATGAATGAGAAGAGATGAGCTTGATGAATGAAAAGAGATGAGCCAGCTTTAAGGAAGGGTGATGAACGAGAAGAGAACAGTCGGATCAAGAAAAGAAAGAAATAACATAAAATACAAAAAAGTAAAAATATTTAATTGGATATAAAGGTATTTTGAAATTATTAAAAATTAAAAGGGTAGAAAAAAAAATACCAAATAAAGGAGTAAAAATCGTAAAGCTCATCCCTACGGGGGCATTGGCCAAATTCCCCTTTCAAATTCTTTTAGATACATCCCCACTTTTTCAAAATTTTATATATTTTTTTATAGTTTCAATTTTCTTTCCCAGATACTCCTTCCGTCATGGTGACAAAAATACTTTTAATTAAAAAAAATGAAAAATAAGAAATAATTATTCCATCTCTAGAAATTATTTTATTAATAACTTTATTTGTCAAAAAATTAAAACAAATTACAAAATGCCACCTTTCGATAAATATATATATATGTATATATATAAAATATTTGAATTTGATATTATAATATTTGAATATGTTAATTCAAAGGAAAATTTTTAAAAAACCATTGAATATTTTGCTTCGACATTTTATATTGAAAGTGTTTTTGTTATTTAAAAAATTATGCTTGTTTGACCACCAAATTTTAAAGTTTAATCAAAGAAAGGGGAGGATGTGAAAAAAAAAAAAAAAAAAAAGCGCTGAAACAGAAGGAGAGTTTCTGTAAATCAAATTGGACCGAAATTTGTGAAGGGATAGTTCGGATGACAGATTCCATTATTAATTTTTCTTGGATATTTCATTTCTATAAGAAATAATACACATACGTGTGTATAAATATGTAGTAAATCTTTTATCAAAATATTTGTTTTTTTAATACATTGATAATTAAATAAATTGATAATTAATATTTAAATTTTAATATGAAATTTTAAATAGAATATGATAACATTTAGAATTAGCCACTTCCAATTTATCGATTTAATAAAGGAAGAGATTTCTTCCTAAAAAATTCTTGTATATATAAATTTTATATACTTAATCATTAAGTTATTCAAGTCTTTGTCTTTTTAGGGACAGCTCATATAAAAACAATCATCTAAGTTTTAAGGAAAGAGAACATCATACCGACAGTTTTTCGAGAACATCATACCGACAGTTTTTATTTATTATTTATTATTATCCGTATTATTATTTGGTACAAAGAAACATTTTTTTTGCTGCAAAATAAGCGATCTTTATCTCAAGATATTTCAATCTGATAACAAATTAAATTGCAAAATGGCCCCTTAAATTAAACAAATTTAAAATTTGGACTTGCAAAAGGTGGAATCAATCTTTTTTTAAAAAAATGGAGTCCACAATGTGAAAAGTTTGTTTTTTTGGTAAAGCACGATGTTGAAAACTGAGCGTGTGGAATCATTTTCTATGAAAAACGTAGACCCCATTATGGAACATGGTGACAGCTTTTTTTGTGATTAAAATTTTGAGTATTGATCACGCTCACCTTATTATATAAAAGGAAGATTATAAAAAGCTTAAAGTGCAAGCCATATTTTTCAACTTCCATAATGCACCTTGCCATTTTGTTTTCTTGTTTCGTTTTATAGATTAATTGTTTCTTGTCCTACAAAATTGAGAAGAATATGAAGAATATCTAATAAGATAATCCAAAATCGAGAAAAATCTAGAAAGTTTAAGTGGAACCTCGTGGAAAGCCTGGGTTAGGCATCTGTCTCACTCTTTTTTTTCTAGGCAAGCATCTTTTCACGTCACTTTTTCTCTTTTCTTTTTCTTTTATATTAAATACTTTGTGATCAAATTTCAACATGATCTTCAATTTTCTATAAGGTCCTTGAAAATTTTGATATTAATTAATGAGTTAAAATACTTTATAACATACGCAGTTTTAAATTCTTCGATGATAAGCAACACACATCATCCACCGTCAATATTTATAAAATATAATACAAAATTAATACGGCAGAATGTGCATGTTCATGAAAATTGATGGATTGTATGTTGCCTATGCCGTATGCAGAGGGAACATATTCCCAAAAAAATTAATAAAAAAAGAACTTGTAACAAAAAACATAATCCAATATAGCAAAATTCTAAACCAAAAGCCTATATTGTAAAATAACCGTAGTTGATGGATCAAAATGCAAAATATACATCTAGCGGTGAGGTGTAAACGTGAGTCATTGTGTGTATAAGTAGAGGTAAAGGCCTCTGTGTCACATATAGACTTGAAGTCGTTGTTGAAAGAAAGACGTGAAGAAGACGAAGATATGAGAAGAGGGAAAGGGAGATTGGAGCTACTGGAAATTGTAGGAATGGGCTGTTTGGGATGAAAATGAATAAGAAAAGAGCAAGAAGAATTCTTATTGCATATATTCTTCCCAAGGCCGCCCATTCCGATGATTTCCGGCGGTTCCTCCCTTTCCCTTCCATCTCTACCTACAAAATCTTTTAGTCATCTCCTTCCCAAGCAGCTGGCATATATGTAGATGTTACCTATATTATATTATATATATATATATATATATATATAGATATATACAATGTTTTATTTTCCACATAAACATTCTTTCTTTGTTTCTCTACTCGGTATTCTTGTAAAAGCTCTAAATCGTCATACACTCTGTTAGAAATAGAGTTCTTATTTTGTGCTAAGCATTTATAACAATTTTAAGAGTATTGCAAAATTTAATTTTAAATTATTAATTGACAAGTCATTTTTAATATTTGATAGGTTAATATATACTTGTATTTCATATTAAAAATATGTTCATGCAACAAATTATTAATCACATATATATAGTTTTAATTAACTATAAATATTATGTAAAATATCTATTAACTTAGTATTTAGTAATTATTAAGGATTGATATTTGTCTGATTAGAATTTTAGTTTTAAAAGATAATATTTTTAATAATATTTGATATGCCAAGATAATTTTGAAAATAATACAGTATATCTTATGTTGAAAACATGTATTGATATTTGTCTGATTAGAATTTTAGTTTTAGGATTGATATTTGTCTTATTAGAATTTTAATTTTAAAAGATAATATATTTAACATTTGATATGCCAAGATAATCTTGAAAATAATACAATATCTTATGTTGAAAACATGTATTCAATAGATTCATACTCTATGCATATCATTATTCTAGCAATATATATGCATAATATTATTGCTCTATATATATATATATATATATATATATAATTTTGCTATGATATATATGGTAGGGATCGACACTCAATATATTTATCTGTAATTTGAGGTAAATTTATATAGAGCTATTTTGTTAGGAACTACTAGTGTAGAACAAAATCCGGTGTAGAACAAAATCCGATATCGATTAAACATACGATTGTAAAGGATATATATAAAAAGTTTGAGGTACTCATTCTATTATATTAACCTTTTAGCTTAGAACTTAAAATCTTACTCGGTACGCCTTCTGGTAATATGTTAAATTTCATAGACACAAATTTCCATTTGTCTACGTCTGCTTCATAGGCATAGTTTTTATATATTTATCTTTCTTTTCTTATTATCTCTTTCATAGACTTGGTTTTCATTTCTTTATCTTTTTTGCTTTTTTTCTTATTATCTGTTTTACAGACTTTGTTTACATTTTTTTTTTTTTTCCCTATCATCTCTTTCATAGACTTAGTTTGCATTTATTTATCTTTTTTCCTATAATCTCTTTCTAGGAATTTTTCTTCCTTCCTAGCCCGGCTTAAGGCATAGGCCACTAGGATCCCATTTGATTAGGGGCCCCAAAACATATTTTTCCTATAAATTATATATATACATATATCTATATATATATATATATACACACATATATATTTATTAATAAAAGATAAATTAATATATACATATATATTTATTAAATAAAATATAATTATTAATTTTATTATTTTTATCTTTGATATTGGTTCACTTTGTAATGTATGATTTCTGTTTAAGATATTGCGAAATGAATGTAGAACCAAAATTTTATTAAAAAAATGTCATTAGAAAGAAACAATTTGTCGAGAATAAAATTAATTAGGTGAGATTTATAGCTGAATAATTTTTTAAATTAATTATTTCAATTATATAATTGATTGTGTTATTTTTTCACTTCAAAATAAATTTGAACAGTTTACGATATATGAAGATAATTTTGATATTTTATATAATATAACAAAATTAAAATTGTTTAATGATGATTTTCTAAAAGAAAAATGTTTAAATTTTGAAAAAACTTTAAAATATTGATAGTTTATATTTATTTTCATAATGAAAAGTTTTAAAAGAAATAATGAATCTAAAATTAAAAATGGTACTTTAGATACTAAATCATATAAAAAAAATTAAATTATTTTCTTAAATATTATTTTTATTTGTCTTCAACAACTCAAAAAAAATTAAATAATTTAATAATTTTATCAATTAAAAAATATTTATTATTGAATCTTCAATATAAAATTTATTATTAATTTTACATTTCAAAATACATTTCTAAAAATTAATATTTAAAAAAAATTAGGACCCAACTATTTTTTTCTGCCTAGAGCCTAAAAAATGGTTGAGACGGTCCTGTCCCTTCCCCAAACCTGTCACTACAGAAAAATTAAAAACTCTGAAAAAGTTCCTAGTCAAAATTGAAAACCATCGCTTAATATACACCATGCATGTTGTGAAAAGCGGTCATGTTATAATTTGGTGTGGCTTCTTTTTTTATTATTATCTCTTTTATTGACTTGGATATTATTTATTTATCTTTTCTTTCTTATTATCTCTTTCATAGACTTAGTTTACATTTATTTATCTTTCTTCCTATTATCTCTTTTTAGGAATGTTTTTTTTTTTTCTTTCTCCCTTCCTATACCTCTGTCACTATAGAAAAATTTAAAAGTGTGAAAAAGTTCCTTGTCGAAAATGAAAACCATCGCTAATTAAATATACACCATGCATGTTTGGACACATGGTCATGTTATAATTTGGAGTTGTGGCTTAAGAAAAATATTTATCACTACTGTCACTTTTAGCCAACAAATGTTGCAAGTTTGTGGCTGTAAACCTATTGTTTTTGTTATTTATTTATTTATTTATTTATTTATCGGAAGTTGTACGAACCTTTTGTGATGGGGCCATTGACAATTTAACCACAAACACAATTTCATTACTAAATCCCATTTGCACGACCGAAGTTATAATTTTAAGTGACAAAAAAGTTGTTCACACCAATAGTCTGTTCGTGGTGCTTTTGCTATTAATTGTATATATGCTTGTAGCCTTGTGCTACCAGCATTTCAGTGTAATTTTACTAAGAATAAATTTGGAATTATAGGAAGTTGGGGCACCATTTTAGAAATAAATTTAAAATTGTTTTATGTACAAAAGTGAAAATATATATATGATATATACAATTTCAATTATATATGAAATTGTTATATTATAATTTTGTTTAAAAAAATTATTTTGTTATATTGTTATTAACCATTCTGATTAATAAAATTTAAATTTTGATAAAAAAAAAAATTAAGATGTTGCATGAGTAGAGGATCCTGCATATATAAGGACGACAGTACACTTTTTGGGTGCAATACACAGTAGCAAACGGTTCACTGTTGCTCATACAAAAAAGTTCCAAAATAGGACATTATATTCCAAATCAATCAATTTTGACTACAGTATGACATAAATAGTCTAATACAGTTCTATATGCACCATAAATCGCCAATAGAAGGATATGGTGACAAACTGACAATAATATGTCTATTAACGTTTAATCATTGAAAGAGACATGGTATACGCGTCATAAACTTATTGGAAACCGGCATGAATTGGGATACACAAGAACAAAACCTATTTTCTTAAGAAAAATTTTGACTTATACTGTTAAATGAATTCTATACAGTATCATTATAAATTTATATTTTTATTCTATTTAATATTACTACAAATTATATTTATTAATTATACATTTAGAAATATAAGATTGAATATTTTAAATATATTTAAAAGTATGTGATTAACTACTTTAAATATATTTAGAAGTGTGGGATTTAAAATTTTTAGATATAAATATTTTAGATGTGTTTAAAAGTTTACAATTGAATATTTCAAATGCATTTAAAATATGTCATTGTACATTTTTAAAGATGAATATATCAAATATGTTCATAAATATGTGACTAAATATCTCAAATATATTTAAACGTATACTATCGAAATGCTTTGGAAACATTTATAATTTTGAAATCAAACATTCCAACAAATAAATCTTTTCATTGTCTAAAAATTAATAGATCAAAAAAAATTGTGAAATTTTCATGACTATTAATTTTATCCAAAAGCATTATAAAAAACTTTTATGAAATGGTGTTTGATTAATAAATGAATTATGGATAAAAACAACTTATTTTTTTGATTTAGTTAAGATTGTATGAATTATAAATATTTTACATATTAAAATTTTTATATAAAGCTATTTTATATATTTTTTAATATTTAAACGATAATATGTAAAGAGTTAAATTATATTAATGTATTTTAAAATTATGAAAATAACTATTCAAAAGTCAAATATTTGAATTTCAATTTTTTCTGCCCCAAATATATAGAATAAAATAATAATAAAAATGAGATATGTTGAGAAGACAAAAGATTTCTATCCAACAAAATGTAAAACTGTAAAATATATTTTTAATTGAAACATCGTACATTTAGTTTTCGAGGGTTCAACTTCTTAAAGTCATTTAAGAAAACAAAAGTTCTTTTGAGAAAAATGGGTTGGGCGCCATGCATATACCAGTATATTGTATTTTTCTGCACCAAAATTATGGAGGTAAAAGCAAGAAAAGTAGTCAAATAATTTACCAAATTGATTAAAAGCTTATATGAATTATAAAAAATAAAATTTATGATAATTTATCTTGTAAAGTTTTTAAAATAAATAATATTTTAATATGATATTAGAGTAAAACATTTTTAAAATTCTAGTTCTTGACAATTTCATAAAAAACAAGAAGTAAAAGCCAAAAAAAAATTGAGCCTACATATGAAGGTGATATGATAGGTAGGTTAAACTTTGAGAAAAAGTAATATTTTATCACAGATACTAAAGTACTTCATTCATTGGATTAGGGAATATCCAAATAATTTGATCTATTTAAAACCTTTTTAACTCTTACGAATAGTATAATTAATTAATGTTACAAACAGTTTTGTAATTTCTACAAGAAGAAAATATATTGTTTCATTTTTTTTTTAATTTTTTGGGTTGAATATAAATTGTTCCTTAATTTTTATGTCAGGATCCATTTAAAATTCTTCATCGGAATCCTAGACAAGCCCTGATCCTAGAAAAATCCTACCGGACCTTCCAATGGAAAATCCGGCAGAACCTTCCCTAAGGATTGGACTTACCACAATTTTCCTGCATTGAAAATATACTTCTATATACACCCTTTATTCCTCCCACCTTACTACAATATATTTCTACAGATTTGCAGTACTCCAAGTAAATGACAGGAAATCAATATATGATTCAATAAATATGTGTCCAATCAGTATACAAAACATTATACAAATAATTATGAAATTAATACAATGACAGATGAAGCAATACAAGATGGAGAGGAAAAAGGGAGGAAATGTTTCTTGGACTTTCAACAATGAACTGAGACATCGGGCTCACCCCGGACGATCAACGTCTCCCAACCTGGGCCTAGAAGAACGGAATTTAAAAACATGATATGCTAATCATCTCAGTGAATAACCCAATCTACTATACAATAATAATAATAAGAAGAAGGTAAATCACTTAGTTAATTGATTAATAACAAATAAGTAACTAAATAATAGGTAGTTAAAAATAATATTTTCCCTTAAAACCCTCACGATTCACTCAGTTGGAAAAATTTCCTTTTTAAAATATTTTTGCATAACCCAATCTTTTATGTCCCAAAAATCAAGTAATAATTAATTTAATAAAATTTAAATAATCTAAATACGAATAAAATTAATAAAATAAATTTAGAATACTTGCATTAAAGAAGTATAACATAAAAGTGAAATTCAATATATAATTCATAAAATTTGATTTAATAAATTAAAATAAACAGTGTCAAAAATATAATTTAAATAATTACAAACAATCATGTAAAATAAGTGGTAGAAAAATACTATAATATTCATTTTGAAATATTCAACCAATCTATATAATATTTTTATGACAGATGCATTTTAAAAACATTAATTTAAAATAAATGATATAAAATATGAATAAATACATTTTAGAAAATATTAATTGGAAATAGGTGATAAAATAAATTAAATACATTTAATTTAAATGTTGCTTTAAAACTTAAGATTTGAAATTTATATCTGACAAATAATACTTGACGCACCACACTATATACCAGTGATACCCTACGATACCCAGCATCCCGAGTACCGTCCGACGGAAGGTTAAAAAGAGAAACTTGCATACGGTCTCTTCGGCGTCCCGACAGCGCTGCTGTTTAAACCGTCATCCCGGCTATGAAGGGGGGGCGACTTATGGCTAATATCAAACTTGTCTGCCTTCGGTCCGATGGCAACTCACGGGAAACATTATAACTTGCGTGCTCATTCACATATACAGTACAGAACACCAATACTGTATGAGTGCGTCTAAAACAAATAACCAAGTTTATTATTAAAATACCAAATTTTTCCAAAATTCACCGTGGAAATTATACCATTTTTCAAATTCACATTCCCATATTTTTATTTAATATCAGCAACATAAATCCATCGATATAAATTATCAATTTCAAATCCTCAATGAAATCAACAATAATTTAAAATAAATATTCCTTCAATTCCTCAAACTTCAAAATATAATTAAATCACATGATAAACATAACAATTATAAAAGGAAATTGAAATCGCAATTTCTTTTAATTCCCAAATATATTTTTGGTGCCCAAACATATATTAAAACAACATGCATTGGCAATATAATTTAGATGGAAATTCTCTTAATATTAAATACATAAAACATATTTTTCAAATATATAATTATAAAATATTCCAATAACAAAATCCAATAATTATTAAATTAAACTTCAAATTCAAGAAAATTCTTAAAACCCAAAATATTTATAATACACAAATAATTTAATTTCCTTCAATTTTGGCATAAAATTTCAATTAGAAATTTACTAAACAATTAACACATGAAATAAAATTTCCAAATATATAATCAACACAAAATATATACAATTTACCAACCCAAAATAATTTTGAAGGTGAGTCACTCACCTCAAGCACGCAATCCAACCAAGATCCTCCATAGGATCAATTCTACAGCTCACACGTGCTCCTAAAACAACAATATTACACATGATTAAATAAATTAATATTTTATTCGGATAAATAATCCCGGTACCTGGTGGGTTTAACACAAACGACAACCAAAATTTACGAGTAATATATCGAATCGAAGCTTGTGAAATGAGGATTATGAATCTAGTCTTACTTCCCGCAGATCGGACCCAAGATGGTCGGAATCTCGTCGGAAAGCTCTCGGATTTCATATCCTTGATTCTCACAATCTGTTAAGAATTGAGGAAAGTGGACACCGAATTTAGGTTCAAGGGGTCGGAATTAGTGGGAAAGGATGGGTGGGGTGATCGGAAACTCACCGGAATTGGGTTTTCCGCTGAGCCGCCATGGTCACCAAAATCCGCCACCGTCGGCAGCGCATCCGGTGGCTACTGGCTGTGAAACTTGGTGAAGTGATAGACCTGGTGATGGGTAACTTAACGGGACCGGTGGTGAGGCAAACAGAGGTTTGGTTTGGGAGATATCGGTGAGAGAAGGAAATCAACCACCGCCGGAAAATGCCCTGATCCGAGCGCATCGCAGGCGATCTGACCGTGATTTTTGTCTGGCCGGCAGGTTTTCAGGTGGGCTTCAAGCTAGGGTGGCGCGTGTGGCTTAAAAGTGATCGGACGGCGGTCAACAGTGGTGGCCGGTGGTGGTGGCTTCTCTCCCCCTCTCTCTCTCTCTCTCTCCTCCCCTCTTTCTCTCTCTTTCCCCCTTCTCACGTGTTTTTGCCAAAATAAAAGCTACCTGTGGGTGACACTGTTCACTCACGGGATTGGCTGAAAATACCACATTTGGCACACACTGTTCACTCAAGTCAAAATATATTAAAATATTATGATATTCAGAAAATTTTACATGTCCATAACTTTCAAACCATATGTCCAAATCGGACGTACCACTACTCTATGAATTCGTATCGACGAGTACTTGACAAAACATGCATGAGTCAAAGCTCAACTTTGCATGACCAAAAAGTCAACTCCGGTACCCCTTGGACAGTTTGGACCTCGACTTGTTTTGCTCATAACTTTCAATCTGTAGCTCCCTTTTCCAACGTTCTACTAGTCTATGGACTCGTGACAACGTGTACTTTTTAACAGTACCTTGGTCAATGTGAAATTCTATCAGGAGTAAAAAAGTCAATATTTGACCCCTTCTCAGTCAATGATGGTCAAACTTGATCAACCTCGGTCAAATTTGAGAAATTTCCGATATACTTCGAGACAGGGTGTTACATTTTACCTCAGCTATGCATGCATATATATATATATATACAGTAGAAAAACGAAAATGTTATGAGGTTGTGGAAATTCTATAATTTAGCCATGAAAGGCTATGACATAAAAATTGGGAAACTAGAACGGAGAGGAAAAGAGATGAGGAATAAGGAAGATATTTATTAAAAAAGGATAACGTGTATTTGTTGTAAAAATAAATAATTTGCAGTTCCGGTATACAACCAAATTTACATGATCTGCAACCAACAAGAACACACCACGGTAACTAAATTTTCTCAATAGAATTTCATATTGATTTCAACTTTTACAACATGTAGACTGGTCAATGCTTTGGGTCAACCACAATCAGTAAGAGAAAAAGAAGATTGATTCCCTAGCCGAAAATGAAAAGGGCCTATACTTGCACTAAACCTTTTTTTATACCTATACTTTTTCTTTCTTTCTTTTTTTTTTTTCCTTTTTCTTTTTACAAAAATTTTTAAATTACTTTTTTTAATATTGTTCTGATTTATTTTAAACTTTACAAGCATCATTTGTCTTCATCAAATTCACCAATATATATATATATATATATATATTCGTCTTGGAAGATATCGAAGGTCAAGTTGTGGTTTTTCCTGTATATTCTTTTTCAATAACGATGCTTGAAAAGGATTTTAACGTTGAAGGTTTGTTGAATATGTGCAAATTGTTCCATTCATGCGTGCTAAACATTTTACTGTTGCTCAGATGGAGGCTATCAAACATTCAAACAATTTTTAGTACTGTATCAGTGAACATATTTCTTAGATAGGGGATATTTTAGCAACTTCATATTAAAAAAAAAAAAAAAAAAAAAAAAAAGACAGTGTTAAGCAAAAATGGCCGGGCGTGTAATTTGATGCCCTGAAAAGGAAAATGACACCATTTGGCCTAGCACTCCATATGTTTAGGTACAATTAACCATGTCAAAATAAATAGCCTTGATGTTTTGTATTTACCGCATAAATGTATGAACCACAGGATTTTTTTTTATTTTTTTTTTAATATTAGAGGAAGAGTTTTATACTTAAATCATTATCCAAAGGAACATAATTTTTAGGATTGACTGGATTATTCATGTAGGAATTGAACCATAGGAATTGATTCTGCTTCATCAAGAAATGGCTATTGTAAATGCCATTAATGTAATGGATCAACAATAATAACCAAACAGCTGGTCTTGAGACTCATTGGAAGTGATATTAAACTTTAATTTGCACTGGATCAGGAAGTCCTTCCAAGATCAATTCATGTTTTAAACGAAAAAGGAGCAAGAAAACTCTTTTAAGGACAGGGGTTGCATGCGAGGTCATCATCTACCTCCTCTGTTGTTATAAGTAATTTTTTGTTGCATTTTCTATGGTTCATTTTCTATATCGATATAAATTGACATTTTTGTAAGAATTGGAGTCTGGTTGAAATAAGGACATTTATATGTAAAGGGTACGAAATATGTCAAATCTTAATCAATTTTTAATGGCTGTTGGGACAAGTTTTTGAAAATTTGAGGTTGAAGTTAACGAAGTGCATGTAGACCAATTTAATTGGGCCTTGTATGGCAAAGAAGGACGTGGTCACTGTGCGGTCGATATAAGTCTATGGGCAAGGATTCATTCTGGCCAAGTTGGTTTAATACAACCAAGGAATCCCAAAGAATCCAAGAGCACAAGAACCATGAAGCGGTCGCCAATTAATGGAAGTGCTCGTCATTTGGAGATAAACCAATCATCAAAACGGAAGGTAAATTGGGCTTTTGAAAAACTGTGAAACTTCAACTTGATATCTTAAAGCATTTGCTAGTCACATTTCAGTCTCAAAAAATCTATTCCCAGGTTGAAATTGAAGCTCGCTCTCAACACTGCCTGGTTTGATCATTTATTTCAATTTTTTAATCGGTCTTGATAAAGTTTGACCTTTCTTTTTTTGTTGTAACTTACAAAGATGTATACTGTATGCATCTTTTTATTTTACATTATTCCTTACTTTTAGAGGTACAGCACTTTAAAAATCTACAGTATTACATTATTCCTTACTTTTAGAGGTACAGCACTTTAAAAATTTACAGTACTATATCCCCATCGGGCCCTTCAAGTGGAACCTTACATATATATAGTTCGGCCTCATAAATTTATTCCGGTCTAACCATTAATTCAGTGAGCCATTTTTAGGATTACGAAACTCATTCTAAAAATTATATCCAAAAAAATCATTCTAAAAATAATTACCAAAAAAAAAAAAAAAAAACTCATCTTAAAAATGCTAGCTAATTTGCTTTTGATGTTTTGAGGCCATGAAAAAGAATTTCTACAATTTAACCCTTAAAAGAGTTGTGTTACGGAATTGGGAGAAAAACAAATAGCAACGGAAACAAAGAAAGCGAAGAACAAACACACAGTTTACGTGAAAACCCTTGACGGGAAAAACCACGGGCAGGGAGAAGCAAATCCAATATCGAAAGATTTGTATAAGGTGAGCCAAATTTCGAAATACCCTAAAAACCCCAATAACGGCCGAACAAAAATATAGATATATATATAGTACAGAAGAAACCCTAAAATTGAACAGGTCCATACCGCGGGGGCGCTGCCCCCGCACCCCCATCGGGCTCAGTGGTGGGCTACGGTCTCGGGCCTATCGGCCCGAGACCTCCGCTTCCACCAGAGCCCCAAATTTTTCTCCAAAATTTAGTTTCACAAAATCTAACAGGTTGGATTGAAATAATTAATTTGATAATATGCTCCACAAAAAGTTAACACTATCTATAAAATGAATAAGTGATAATATTGTTCATAGATTGTGTAGCATGTTCCATAAAATGCAAAACATTATCTCTTCTTAAATTGATAACATTTTTTTATAAATTGGGTAATATTCTTAATCCCCAATTTAAAGAGTTGTAAAATGTACAAATATATATGGCATAATTAATGATCCATGTGAACTCCATCGAAAAATGTCATAAACTCAATTAGAAACAAGTTTTTTTTTTTTTTTTTTTTTGTGGGTGCAAATTCAACAACATGTGCTGTATCCTAATGATGGGTAAAGGTCAAGTGACACCCAATAAGATGCCAACAACTAGTCGCATCAACAATCTAGAGGAGGAGGCATCAATTTCCAAAGAATATCTCTGTACATTTTCATTCCCACCCTCAAGCTTTAGATTTTATAACATAATTAATAATGTAAAGTCATCTAGACTGGTCCAATAAGAGTAGCTTCTGATTGATAGAGTTGAGCCAAATGGGGAAAGCATAACCTCTCAACAAAGAAAGGTGATGCTCCAAAAGAGGATAAGTCTAGGAAATTGGTTACCCATACTCATTGGGGCCAAACTAATGAGACAATACCAATAATAGCCCACTATCATCATGATTCTTCCTAGTCTCTTTTTCCTAACCCTTCTTAAGCGTTTTTGGTATATTTTTAGTGATTGCTCTTCACCACTTCATCAAATCCTTTTTCTATCACTATATATATTCATGTTTCTTATCTTATTCTGCCATTTTATTTGCCTGGACTCCATAATCAACCACAGTAACCCAATCAAATTCGGCTTTTTTTTTCTCAAATCATCCGTTGAATGGAATAAAATAGTCTCACGCATCCTAATTCCTTTTTGTTTTGTTTTTTTTTTTTTGGGTGAATGGTGCATCCTAGTTAGTACTATATCTTCAAAGAGGAGGAAAATCTATCTTGAAAGAATATAATAGCAAATCATTTGGTATATAGTATTTATGATGAAAATTTTCCAGAAAATGTTGGGTTTGATGCTGAAATGACAAGACTTGAAATGCGCACTGAAAGGAATGGAAGCAGAGGGAGACAAGCAGAATAAGAGTGAAGCTATGGGGTAGTGACATATGGACATGATCGGTTGGAAGTGATACGTATGGCATATATAATTATTTTATGAATATATGGTGTCTTGGAAAAATGTTAGACCCAATTAAACAGAAGAGATAGGACAGGATAAATCCAATCCAATTCACTTCGACACAAATTATATATTATATAATTAAAAAATTATATATTTTCTATATTTTTTTATTTTTATATATTAATTTTTAATATATTTTTATATATCTATATATATTGTATCCAATTGTTATATATATATATATATATATATGTATGTTTAAATATAATTTATTGCTAATTTTATTGTTTTGATATTCGTAAAGCTTACAAAATCAATTAAAATTAATGAATTTGTCAAAGTTGATTGATTTATAATTTACCAAAAGTTTAAAGTAAAAAAATAATAATAATAATGTATTTACTCTTAGGTATTTGAATTTTAATGAATGTATTATTTTATATTATTTATTATAACAATTTTAATTTGATTTTTTATGATTGAGATGATGACTATTAATGCTTGCTACTTGATAAAATGCATGATGTGTATCAGTTGTTATCTTTTCTTTATTTTCCATTGAAGAGTGTTTTTTTTTTTAAATTTTAATATTGATAAGTATTGCTGGATATTATAGATTGGATACTTATAGATTACAATCTTATATTTTATTCTATGTTGAAATACTCTAATTGTATTTTATATTTGGATAACTATAATTTATTATTTATATTTTATATTTGGAAAACTTTTAATTTGTATTGTATATTTATAGATTAGTAAGTTTTAAATCAATTAACAAATCTGAACCACATCGATCATAAATGGTTTGGTTTAATGTGGATTTAACACTTCAATATTTTATATTAGATTCTATATAAAATAAACTGAAAAATATGGATTGGGTTGTATTTTGGTTCAAAATCAAACAAACCCAATCCATACCCACCCTTAGATAGGATTCGTGTTTGATTAGTAGTAGAATCTTAGTTATTATTTTTTTTTAGTTGATTTATTTTATTGCTTTGTTTATATTTCAAAATAAAATGGTTTAATATATTGTTGGTGGATGGGGATGGAAATAGAAAAACAGAGATGGAGGATCGTGACTCGAAAAGATAAGGGTTTTGCGGTGAGGGATTGTCCAACTCTTTGCTTCCCTCTCCATGCTTCCTGGCCAAGTTGCAATATGAATGCCTTATCCTGGTCGGCAGCTTCCTTTTTTCCCCAGATATTTATCCAATGACTTCGTCAACTTGATCATGGCTTGTACAAGAGCATATACGTTTATTTTTCTAACCACAAATGATACATGTTCCACAAGCTAATAAGAGCAGCTAATTATAGAGACTCATTTTGTATAAACATCTAATTTGAAGGTAATATATAGAAAAGAAAATGTATTCAGTTTAAGTTATTAATTAATGTGATACATTTAGCACTTGATATATAAACACATGTTAATTTAAGGAACATAAGGAATGTTCCTATTTTATATTTTCAATAGTTTAGAATTCAAGTTTTAGTGTATCATTATATATATATATAATTAAAGTATATATAAACCATTAGAATCCACTCAAACAAGCTTGAGGTTTTAAAATAAGTGTCACTTTAACAATATATAGTTATTTATATATGCACCAATCGATGTATAATAACAGCAGCCAAAATTCTCAAATAATAATAATAATAATAATAGGCAAAACCTAATTAAACCTAGGGAATTTTAATAAAAATTAATTTTAAATAATTTACATGGAACTGGCTTTTTCATATGGGTAGATTGATTAATTCGCTTGTAAGGTAGATAGAGACTAATTATGAAGCTCTAAAGCATATAGTCCATTATATAAAGTACGACGACCTTGCTAGATGTGTTGAATTTTCAATGTGGCATATTTTCAACCGTGCACCGTAAGTATATCTCATGGAATAACAGGTACATGACAGGCAACATGCACAACTTGTCCTATAAATACAGATCTTGGGAAATCCTTTAGACCATCAAGAATTCTCACATTCTTCTCTTTTTCTCTCTAGCTCTCTCTCCCTCTTTCTCTCAAGCTTTTTTCTTTCTCTACATTGCTTTTCATCTGCAAGAATTGGGTTGAGGAGCAAGTCAAGAAAGAACTTGAAGCTCATGTTTTTCCTTGTTAAGTTTGTTTTGAATTTATAAATTAGAGAGGAGGCACACATGTGGAGTTGTTGACAGAAGATAGAGAGCACAGATGATGAAATGCAAAGGAAGCTAATAAGCATCTCACTCCTTTGTGCTCTCTATCCTTCTGTCAGCATCTGCAGCCCCCTCACTCCTTTGTGCTCTCTATCCTTCTGTCAGCATCTGCAGCCCCCTCACTCATTGCTTAACACACACATACCACACATACATATCAGTAGCATGCCTTTGTTAGTAATTAAGCATATATTAACTTGCCGGGATTTTTTTTTTATTTCTTAGTTTATCTTTAAACTTAATGCACATTATTTTGTCAATAAATTTATTGATCATATTACCAGAGTTAAAAGTATTGTTGCATGTTGTCATTATGTCTAGGCATTCATATTGAAACTCCACTTGGAGCAACTTGTTGAATTCAAGCACAGAATATGGCACCAAAAATCTCTCTCTCTCTCTCTCTATATATATATATATATATATATACTTGATCGTCAATCAAGAAATTGGATAGATAAATCTATTAGTGCTTAAATACGAATCTAAAGTTTTTAGGAGAAGGGTTAACATAATTGTATTATATTCTCTCCTCATGTCTAGGCTGGGGACCATTTTTTCAGCTCAATTAGGTCTTTGCATGTGGTTTGGTGTGAGACATCAAGTTTTGAAAACAAAATCTGATGGACTTTTGTCTCTTATACTATGTTTAATTTTCTGTATTTCCAAAAGCTTAAGCAATTTAACGGTGAATTGCTATTATATTTATACTATTACCAAAAGCTTAAGCAATTGGTAGGTGAATCATTATTACATCTATACTATCTTAATATGGCTGTAGTACTCTTCTAATGTTCATGGTCTTGCTAATTTTTTGTTTTACGAAAATGGCGCTTATGAAAGAACATCTCCAATGAGCTAACCAGGTATGTTTTGGTCTAAACTACTATATGAACTCAAATCTGAAATCATGTATTCTTAAGCAATTGATTGCGTAAAGAGACCTTACAGATTTTGTAATCATAAAAAGTAATCATCTGAATAGTTTTCCAGATTAATGTTAGATGCCAGAAAGCAAAATCATGATCGCACATTTAGGTATTGGTATATACTTTGAGCGTCAGGATTTTTTGAAATGTACATTTCAAGTGTCAAAGATTACATTCTTCCACATCTCTATCCCAATAGTATTTAACTGTTTTTGCTTTAATAATTGTTTTCATAGTTGGATCTACTGTAGTATATATGTTGGTATATGGTCATGGTGTTGATTCTTCTAAACTTATATCTTTTTTCTATGCCTTTCGGAAAATCTTGGGTTAGAAGTTGCATCTTTCTTTCCAAATATCCGGTCAAAACCATTAACAAAGTATACCCTGTCATTAAACTCAGTATTTGGCATATTTTACATTTTTTGTCTTCATTTTTTCATTTTTACTCTAAGAAAAATCTCATGAACTTACATAAAAAGTGCAAATGGTGCGCAGTTATATTCCCCAACAGTAAACAGCAAAAAATCATTAGGAGAGGCAAGTATTTTTGCATATAAAGGGCAAGATTGGGCTCATTTTATGAAATGAAAACAAATTGATCTTATGATTTGAAAAATAAATGTAATTCCATGGGTCTTAGCAAAAAAAAAAAAAAAAATACATGTAATTTTCATGAGTCTCTATTCTCTTAACAGCTAAAAATAAAAGCCACTTTCCCTTCCATTTATTATATATGGGCTCTGCCAACAAATATGTATATAGGCTTCGGCCCTGTTATAACATTTGGATTGTTAGGTCCATATCCAACTACTGGTACTGGTAGATTTCATTTCCCTGCAGCCCATCCTAAGGCATGAAACGGTGAAGGATTTATGAATAAAGAAAATGGCAAAAACATTTAAGAATACAAAATTAAAAATTAACGAATAATAACAATTAGAAAACTGAAGAAACCAGTATGAACAAGGAGAATTTCGTGTTGATTGGATTAGAAAGAGGGAAGCTTTCATGAGGAAGAAGCCCCAAGGAAGCTGGTAATATTAATATAATATTATTGAATTTGTATGATTTTCATTTCCTATTCGTTTTAAATATTGTTGGCACGGCATCATTCATAGTATTACAAGTGGCTATTCCCAAAATTTTGTTTTTATTTTTGGTAATAGAAATCCATATTCTTGGTTCAGAAATACATGGATACGATTTGTCACGAGGAAGCGTGTGCAAGTATTTGGAAACTAATTTCTTGGCATATAGTTTTGAATTAACTGCCAGTCTTGGGCTCCAACTACGGGTCGTGCACTCATTAACTTCTTCTAAGTTCTACATCCTTCTAATCTCTCCTTATTATAAGCAAACACATGCATAGTTTAGCTTCCACTTGCAATATCAATGACTCACCACAAGCATCCTCCACCTCCAGGCCCACCACCGCCTAATCCTTTCACTGCTCCTCCACCTCTGCCTCCGCCTTCGCCTCCGCCAGGACCAATAGAGCCTCCACCGCCTTGGCCGCCTATCCTGCCACCATCAAGTCCACATGGACCACCACCAGAACCACCTGGTCCTCCTCCCCCACCCCCTTAGCTTCACCATCACCCTCCCCCACCACCTTATTAATGATAGACCTCTTTATGTACTATTACCTCATGATCATCTTATGTAAAGAAAATAAATTATGTGCTTATCAATTTCTTTTTTGTTTCTTTCTAGTAGTTATTTGGTAGGGGAAGTCATTTGGTTTATCAAACTCCGATGGTGTTTTCAGAGCACGGTGATCGATATTTGACATGTAAATTAATCAGTAATAAAAATATCGATATCGAAGATATGATTTTATAAAAAATTCGATATCGATAGAAATGTCAATAAAATTATAAAAACTGTAAATATTTAATTAAAAATACAAATTTTTACATATAAGATAATGAATATAACAAAATAATATAAAAATATAATGATGATAAAATAGTTCATAAATATTAAAAATTATTATAAATAAAAAAATATAATATTTATAACACCAAAATATAAAAAATTTAATAAATAATATCAAAATACATGAAATTTTCAAATACAATTTACATTATTTTCATTCCCTTATTATTATTGTTTTTTAAATCCTTATCTGTAAATTTATTTATTTATTTAAACTTTTACTTTTTCACAGGTGATTTATTACATATTATTGTTTTTTATTTAAATTCAGTGTAAAAGTAGTTTTGATAAATCATGAACAAATTAAATTTAGATTTATGAAAAAATATAAATTTAAACGTGGAAATTATCACCATAGAATGGAAGCTTTTTAGCATGAATCACGAATCATGAATCACCCATCTCCTATCACTAATCATGAAGAATTCCATAATGGTAAAAGAAACATTGAAGCTTTTTAGCACAGTGGAAGTAAATTAAACAAAATTTAAAGTTGGTTTTGAGGTCAAAGGAAGAAAGGAGAAAAAAAAAAAAAAAATTTCTTATTTTTATTTGGCAGACACAGAGAAAGCCAAGCAAAAGCGAAAAGAAAAACCCATAGAGAACAGAAGCTCTCTCTCTTTGGGAGCTCAAAGACCACTACTCCAACGGACTTCTCCTTCTGTGCTCTTTTTTCTTTTTTCTCTTCTCTAATCAAGTAAGCAGGTCCCCTTCTATCTTCCATCGAAAGAGATGAAAAAGAGAGACAGCCGAGATTTCCAAAATTTTCCAATCGACAACCGACATCTTCACTAGGTTCCCATCATTATCCACTGAAAACTCAAGATTTCTACCGATTTCAGATGATATTAGTAATATTTTGTGGGAACAACGACATTTATCTAGCATCACGAACAGATATTTCTTTCCCCCTCTGTTGGTGTCACCGGTCGCCGAAATTTCAAAGTTCTCGACGACTTTTTCTTCTTTGAAATTAATTATATATTTGGCAAACTAATACAATAATGCTATCTTATCCCCTACGTAGATACTTAATATGATATCATATGAGTATTCGATTTTTATGGATAATGGATATAAAGAAGTTGGGAGTGTCGAGATATACAAGATGTAACCCTTAATCATGAAGATGCATGCTTACTAGATAACATATCCAATATTTGAATTGTACATGTTTCATCATGTTCTACCTAGCTTCTATTTGTATCCATTTGTCATAATTTAACTTTTAATTACTCAGTTATCAAATTGTGTATTTTTGTGTGTAAAAAATGTGGAAAAGATTGAATGCATGCAGAATGTGCAATTTTTGAAATATGAATGATTTGTATGTAGTTTCTAAAATCTATGGGAGTGTATAAAGTAATTCATTCTTTGTGAAAACATTTGTAGATTGCAACCCAAAAGGAAGAGATTATTTTGGGCATAGGCCCAAATCGATGATTATCCAATGAAAATCAAAAGCATCAATTATTATATTAGAATAATCTGATTCAGTTAGTTTAAGAGGTATGTAACTCTATTCAATATAACCGACTTAAACACGTGGATTATATGCATTTGCTAAAGAAAATGATGTTATTGGAAATTGTAATAAATAAGCAAATAATATAATCCGAAGGTGTAAGTTGAAGAGCAAAATGAATGAGTTTCTTAGGGTAGTTTTGGTACGCAAGACACTTGTATTGAATTGTCACTGTATGATATTTGGTACAGAACTTTACAATAAATCCATAATATATATGTATTTTACGATAAATTATCAAAAATTAATTTATATAAAAACAATAAATAACATTTAACTAAATATTCTATTTTAAAATTTTTGTACTGCAAAAAATTAACAAATAATATTTGCGAATGCAATAGTTATAATATAAACTATTTTATAAGTTTGGTAAAAGTTTAGTAAAATGACTTAATTTCTGACACAATGGAAATAGTTTGTGATTGATTCTTTTACTATAATAATAAAATAGTACAAAAGAAATAAAAAATAAAAATTAATAATATTTGATTTTTCTTAAAGTTATTGAATCTTATTATAAAAACCCAATAAAAACATATGATTTACCCAAGGTATCATTATATTGTTATAATTAGATTTTTTAAATAATTACATTATTGTTAATATATTAGACTGAATTTTGATTACTATTCATGATAATAATGATATGATCTAAAATTTTATGATATTAAAAGAGTGTTTAAACAAAAAATAGCATTGAAAAAATAAAAAAAAATAAAAAGTGAATTGTTTTAAATAAATAAAGAGAGAGAGAGAGAGAGAGAGAGAGAGAGAGTCCAAACCCATGGGGACCTAACAAGGAAAAAAAGAAAAATTGATCAACAATGATTTCTTTTTTTAAAAAAACAAAAGAAAAAAAAAAGTAACTAATGTAGCCGAAACCAAGGGTTGGGTTAACTCTATTTATTTATTTATTTTTATTGTCGTTGTTATCATTTATAATAATTTTATTTTTTTATTTTAATATTTTAAATCTACAGTGGGCACAGCATTACTTTATTCGCGTTTGAGTTCAAGAGTTTTAGTTCTTTCTATTTTTCGCGTACCACCGGTTTCGAATTATTTAATACTATACCCCCTTTTTTAGGAGTCGTGTTCTAATGGAAGAGGAAGAGAAAACAGGTTCTGACCAAAAAGTCCAACTCCGACCAACACAGTTTCTCACAGAAAATTAAAACCCACCGGCCACCACCACCACTATATAAACTAACAAATCCTACTTCCCCATCGTCATACGCCACATGTTCATGGACCACCGCCGCCTCCGCCCGGGCCTGAGTTCTACGATGCGCCTCTATCACTGCCATTTCTTCACCACCATCCTCCTCCTCCTCCTCCTCCTCCTAGGCCACCGTCGCCGCCTCATCCTGGTCCCCCGGGACCACCGCCGCCGCCGTTCTTCGATCCTTTCATACCACCTCCACCTGACAAGCCCCGCCCTCCTCCACCTCACTAGTCAGTAGTCGCATTCACACTAAGAAACTTACGGGGGTTTGGTTTTATACGACGTCGTTCTTGTTAGGGAGTCCGTAAGTTTAATTTCCCGTATAAAGGTCTTGTACTTATACCATTACAATTCAGTGCTCTATTATTACGCCAAAAAAAAATTCAGATATGTTTACTTCCCAAATAGATAAATAAATAAATAATTCAGTGCTATATGTTAAAGGAGGGAATAATTTGGCGTATAATATTTTATAATATAATAATGTAAATATTTGTGCAATTTCTATATATTATTGCTTTTTTCTTTTTATCTTTTTTATCTGTATTTTGTTGCAATGGAATGAAATTTGAAGTTTGTTGTGTTGCATTTTTTTCCTGTATTATTTTTTTGGCAAAAGGAAAAAAAAAAATTTAAGAAATTGGAAAAAATCAATTGTACGGAGTCTACTGACTAACATATGATCATTAAGGTATTCAACCAAACGAAAAAGTAACAAGAACAAAATTCAATCTATTTTCATTAACTGAAATCCCTATCACCCAAAATAAATAAATAAAAATATATATATATATATATTATGGAAAAATAAAGAAATAATTTCTACACATTGCAAAACTTGCACCTAGCTAATATATACCCAACAAAGCCAAGTGTACTGATGAATCTATTAGTTTTCATAATCTTATTTATTTTCCCGGCTATATAATTATGACAATTAGAACAGTGCAGTTAGAGTGTCTCTGGTATCTCTTAAAATAGCACAAATTTCATTTATACTCGTTTAATCTATATAATATATAAATAAAAAAACGTAAGAACCATGTGTTTGTATATTATTTTTTTAAATTTCCTCAAAAAACACATGTTATATTTTTATTTTATGTATTATTTATTTATTTATTATTTTATTTTTTATGGTTATAATCAAATATGTATAAAATATAATTTTGAAATAAATTTAAAATAAATAAAATATTTAATTTTACTTTATTTACCAAACAAGTCAAATACACAAAATATATATATGCATAAATATAGTCTCCTTAATTAAATATTTTATATATTTACATATATATAGTTTTCTTAATTAAATATATTTTAAATATTTTTACATATACAAATATAGTTACATGGAAATTAATAAAGATATCTTTTTATTTGTATATAAAAATATAATATCATAAATAATAATTGTTAAACATAGCAAAATAAGATATATTTTTAAAACAAATTATTTGATCTTATTTTATTACCAATTAATATATATTTTTATTATTATATTAGATGTACGATTTAGGAAGACTAGATTTCAATCAAATATATTCGAGCCAATGGGAAAAATATGAAGATCATTACCTAAGAACGCAGCTATTATCCTTTTAAATTATATATTTTAATTTAAAAATGATATATTATTATAATAACGGAATTGCAACATTTATTGCATCCAATAACTACATATGGTAATAATTTTAAAATAAATAAAATATTTGATTTTAGTTTATTTATGAAATAAGTCAAATAGAATTTAATTATAAGATTGATCTCCTTATTTGATCTTCTTCAATATATATGTAAACATGAATAAATTAGTAATGGGATTGATCTATTTATTTGGAAAAAAAAAATGAATATAATAAATAATTTTCTTATTATTACTAAATATATTTTTTCTAAAATTTCCATATACTAATACATATTCATATATGTATATTGATAAATAGAATTATATTATAAGATAATAAAATTAAAATAGAATAACTAGTAATGATATTGATATCCTTACTAAGGAATTTAAGATAAATTATGCATTTTTAAAAATATATTCCAAAAAAGTTTAAAATGACATATAAATATATATATATATATATAGATATATATTAACAAAGAAAATAAATGCTTAAAATGACATATATATATATAAGTAAAATTCTATGGTGCGGACTGGTTCGCATGTGGACCACAAAAAAGTATTAGCTTGTACACATACACAGTAAAATCCGATGTTTGGCTTAAGTATGGTCCGCATACCGACTAGCCCGCACCATAAAACTACTATATATATATATATATTTATTTTTAAAAGATAATTTTAAGATTATGATAATATACATGTATGGTAAATAATATTTGAATTTATTTGCAAGGAATTAAATAATATATTTAAATTTCAAGGAATCAAATAATACATTTGCATTTCAATTTGAATTCTATAAATAGAAAATAACTGTAACAATAAATAAATTAATAATGAGATTGAACTCCTTATTTGGTTTCTTTTTCAAATTTTAAAAGATCAGGAAAAATATATATGTAATAAATGATTTTATTATATGGATATATAATAAATATAATTTTATTATAAAATAATAAAAATAAAATACAGTAATTAATAATAAGATTTATTTTTTTACTATGAATAATGTATTTTTTTAATATTTTTTAAAAACTATTTAAGATATACTTATATATATAGATATGTATACGTAAACAAAAGATATATATATATATATATATATATATATATATATATATGTTTAAGATGTACTTATATAGATGTATTTATATATATATATATATAGATATTTTAAATTGCATTTAAAAGATAATATCAAATTATGATTATATATATATATATATGGTCAATAATAAATGGAATTTTATTATAAAATAATAAAGTTAAAATGTGGTAATAAATAACGAGATTTATTTTTTTATCAAAAAATTTATGGTAAATAATGCGTTTTTTTTAATATATTACAAAAAATGTTTAAGATGTACTCTTATATATATATATATGTCAGGACCCGTCACGTGGCCGATAACCGCCAAAAAACTGGCCAACAGGGAGGACACGGGTCATCGGTGTTGGGCGCCGATCCCAGCGCGTCCATACATTATTGTTAAATCTAAATAAAAAGAATAAAAAGAATATCTATACATCTCTTTTTAAATCTAAATTATTGTTAATTAAGTCATAATAATAATAATAATAATAATAATAATAATAAAATATAATTAAATTGTATTATAAGGATTTAACATAGAAAAATTAATTATTTGCAAAAAATTAAAAAATACATTTGAATTCCATAGATGGAAAATATTATATAAATATATTTGAATTTGAATTAAATTATATATATACATTTAAATTTAAATTTAAATTTTATAGATAGAAAACATTAAATAGGAAAATATTTTATAATTTGAATTTCATAAATAATTTATCTTATAAGGTAAAAATGCTTTTATAGAATAAATAATAATAATAATAATAAATAAATAAATAAATAAATTTCATTATTAGTATTTAATATATGAAAATTAATAATTTTCAAGAAATCAAAAAATATATTTGAATTTAAATTCTATCGATAAAAAACATTGAGTTTAAATTAAATTATATAAATATATTAGAATTTGAATATAAATTCCACATATAAAAAAAATGGGATAGAAAAATTTCATAAATGGAAAAAATTAAATAGGTACTAATTTTTTAATTTGAATTATATAATTGAATAATATTATATATAACTGTCAAATTTATAGTTATTAACAAATTTTTATAGTATAAATTAAAAAAATTCTAAATATATTTATTAATAATAAAACTTTTAAGTAGATTTTCAAATATAATTAATTATTATAAATAATTATTAAAATTTATTTATTATGGTTACACATAACGTGCATCATACGGGAATGAATGCTAGTTTTGTTATTATTTTATTTAAACTTTATATGTTTTAAAAATCTACTTAAACTTTATATTTTTAAAAAATCTATCATTAATCTTTTTAAATTTTTCATATCTAACAAAATAGAGTCAATTTTGACTAATTAATTTTACAATTAAAAGCTAAACGACATTAAAATGACTATTTTATAATTGAATGAATAACATTATAAAAGTACAATTTTTATTTTTAAAAAGCTGGTAAAAATTGATAGACTAGTCTTTTTTGATAAATTTAAAAAACTAAGAAAAGATAAATGATTATTTTTCAAAAACATAGGATTTTAGTGAAATAATGACATAACTAAAGGGGTATAAATGGATCTTAAGTAGTTTGGTTTGGCTCTCCCCCTTTGCTTAAGACAATGGATCTTGGTTCCTTCTTATGTTGGTTTCAAAATTTATTATTCCAGTTGGAATATATATATATATATATATATATAAGTTTGTGGGCTCTGATAGTTGGCTTTGCCCTGCACAGGGAGTTATTAATTAAGATTAATTGTGATGGTGCTTTTCATCTAAGAACCAAGAAAGAAGCAGCTGGTTTTATTCTTAGAGATTGGCGAGGTTCTCCTGTGTGTGTTGTCGGTTTGTGCTGTTATGGGGTAGTGATGCCTTAACTATTGAAGGTCGGGCAGTGTTTCATCTTACTGCCAGGCGAATGGGTTTTAGCTAACCTTCAAGTTGAGATAGATCGTGCAGGGCTGTTTAAAGGATTGGAATCTGGTTTATTAGCTTTTGGCGCATTGGTGCTTTGCTCGATGGCATTTTTTATTTTCTGTAATTCTTTGCACTCTTGTTCTTTCCACTAGGTGTCTTGATCTTTAAATCTTTAAATCAGGGCTGTTGATTGGATTGCTAAAAAGGGGATAGGTGGAAATCTTCCACTACACACCATGATCATCTTACGCAGAAGGAAATAAATTGTGTACGATGAATTTCCCTTTTTTTTTTTTTTTTTTTTTTTTTTTGGGCAGTTGTTGTTTCTTTCTAGTAGTTATAAGTCATTTGGTACATCAAACCCATATGGATTTTTAGAGCATGATGATATTTGACATGTAAATATATTATTTGGCACACTAATATAATAATGCTATCTTCTCTCCTACGGACTTATTATGATATCATATGAGTATTAGATTTTTATGAAAAATGGATATAAAGAAGTTGGAGTATTAAGATGTACAAAATGTAACACTTAATAAAGAAAAGCTTACTAGATTAACAAAACCAATATTTGAATTGTGTTTTATCAAGTTGTACATAACTTCTATTTTGTATGGATTTGTCATAATTTGACTGTTAATTAATTAGAAATCAAAATTTTAATGTTAATTAATTAGCAATCAATTTTTTAATATTTTTTTGTGTAAAAATCATGGATAGAGTTAATGCACGCAGAATGTGCAATTTTGTATGTAGTTACTAAAATTTATTCAAGTGCATAAAGTAGATGATTGTTGTTATGGACATATTTTCAGATAACAACCCAAAAACGAAGAGACATATTTTGATCATAGTATAAAGTAAATGATTGTTGTTATGGACATATTTTCATATAACAACCCAAAAATGAAGAGACATATTTTGATCATAGATGATTATCCAATCACAATCAAAAGTATCACTCAATAGAATAGATTAAAAAAAGTTGTTTTTACAATTATAAAAAATCTTTATAATATATCATTTTTTATACATTACTATTTAAATATATAAAAAATATAAAATAATTTTATATAATATTTCTAATTTCTAATACCTAAAATATGCATATTTCATATAGTTTTAACTAAGCCAAAAGAATACGTTTTTTTTTTTTCTTTTTTTTTTTCATAAATCGCTTAAAAATCAAACACTACTCTATGAAAATTTTCCATAATACTTTTGGATGAAACTGATAATTATAAAAATTTCATAACTTTTTTTTTTTTCCAGTTAGAGCACTTTTAAGCAACAGAAAGATATATTCGTTAGAGTTTTCAGTTTAAAATTAATGTTAAGAACATATTTGAAATAATCAATTATATATTTTTGAATATATTTGAGATGTTTATGTTTGAAAACATTCAATCGCATATTTCTGAATGCATTTAATACTTCCAAACATATTTAAGATATTTATATTTAAAAATATTTGATCACATACTTCTAAATATATTTAAAATGTTCAATTTTATATATCGAATACATTTAAAATATTAAATACTATATTTCTAAATACAAATATATTTTATTAATTAATATCTTTAATAATAATTTTAAATAAAAATAAAAATATAAATTTATAATGAAACTATATAAAAAAATTTTAATTTGGAATTACAAGCCGAATTTATTAGTCTCGTACACCTGCTTCAATTCTGTTGAATATCAAACCGACTCGAACACGTGGATCATATGCATTTGCTAAAGAAAATGATGTAAATGGAAATTGGAATGGAAAGCAAATAAAGATGTCCAAAACTGGAAGTTGAAGAGCAAAATGAAAGAGTTACTTAATGGAAAAGGAAGGCAAAAAGCACACTCCGATCCGAAAGTCCAACTCCTCCAACTAACAGTCGCCACCAACTTATATTAAAACCCACTACCACTATATAAACAAATACCACTTCCCCTATCTTCATACATTTTTCACTACCACCCAAACTTAAAAAAAAAAAAAAAAAACAAATCTGATCTAAAACAATGGCGTTTCATGGCCACCACCACCATCATCCTCCACCGCCACCGCCACCGGACCCCTTAGGACCACCACCTCCGGACCCTTTAGCACCACCGCCACCTCATCACCACCATCCTCCTCCTCCTGGCCCGCCGTCACCACCGCCACCTCATCACCACCATCCTCCTCCTCCTGGGCCACCGTCACCACCGCCACCCCATCACCACCATCCTCCTCCTCCTGGCCAGCCGTCGCCACCACCTCCGTTTGACGCACCGCCGCCTCCTGGTCCGCCGGGACCCCCGCCTCCGCCGTTCTTTGATCCTCACGAACCACCTCCACCTAACGGGCCTCCCCCTCCTCCACCTTACTAGTCAGTAGTTACATGAGCACTAATAAACCCGGTTTAAGGTGGGTTTGGATTTACGCCACGTCGTTCTGTTTAGGGAGCTATATATGTAAGTGTCTGTTAGTATCCGTTCGGTATGCCGAATTGTAACAGTCTGCATTGTATTAGTGGTGTTGTATTGTATTATTTGTGCTGCATTAAGCTGTACTGTTTTATAATTGTATGGTGTTTGATGCACATTGTATTGTATTACTTTTAAAAAAAAAAAAATTAAACAAAACTAAATAAATTGATACTATTTTATTTATGTAGGATTTTAACCTTTATTTTTTATCCATTCTTTTAAAAATAATACAAAAATGTATTGATCAATTGGACGTCTAAATGCAATATTCGATACATAAATCAATCAAAACATCTTAAAAAAAAAATCATTAAAACATTAAATAAAAAGGCTACATATATAATGGAATGGAAATTCATGATAAATAATTTTTGCAAAGTTACATTAACCAATTCTTTAACTCCAATAAAACATCTTAAAACCCAAAAAAAAAAAAAAAGTTGTTCATGTTGGAAATTTCATCCTTTTGCACTGATGCAAAGTAAGCATTAAATAAAACCATTTAGGATTTAGAGAACGTGAATGTGATGAACAAAGGAATGCCTTTCTCAATTAATACCTTGTCTCCAAACCTACTTTTCCCGAAATAATGGAACAAAAAGCAAAAGAAAATAATCAACTAAGGACCTTCGTAATTAATCCCTAGGTTATCGAAGCAAATAAAGCCAAACTTTTACACCCTACTAAATGAAAATAAACGATTTGAAAAACCATTTCATCCCTTAACGCACACAGAAACAATCATGCCAATATCAAATCACCTGGAGATGAATTGGAATAGGGCAATCACAGCCAAACAATGATAAAATATATATCCCGGCATGTTTGATTTTATTTAATCCAATAAACTCATTGCATGATCCACCAGCCGAGAAAACACAGAAGAGGGGATAACACAACGGAAAAGAAAAAATAAAAATAAATAAATAAAAGAAGCCAGCTTCTCATGTAGGGTCAGAGCTCCCCAAAAAATAAATAAATAAATAATAAATAATGAAGGAAGAGAGAAGAGAGGGGGGTTGTCCCGGAGCACGGAATGCGATTCAGGGGAGCCGTATTGTAAATAGGGTCAAATTATGGGTTAATGTAAATATTTAATAACTTAAAATAGTCATTCGTAGGATTTAGAATAATTTTGACTTTTAAAAAAAAAAATTACATGATTTGTTTTTCTTACAGCATGAGTTCTATTTTTTTATTATTAAAATACAAGAAACAATGTTTTTTTTTTTTTTTTTGGGTCATACAAATAACAATCTTAGAGAATTTTTTTTATTTACCGAAATTCCCTCGAAAGTATTTTAAAATTATAAAAAAGTACACTAATTAATGAAAAGAAGTCATTAAGTAATAAGTTAGAAAACAAAATAAAATGAAATAGCGAGTTTGAACAAGTACTAACCAGATTAAATATTAAGTGATAAATTAAAAAGAGGAATATTTAGCACTTAATCGATAAATATACTAAATATACCTAAATTAATAGTTTTATAATTTTAATAATATCTTTATATATTTATATATATATATATATATTAATAAATAAAGTTTAAAATTTTGAATAATAAATGCCTGCATAAAATAAGATAAGGCAATAAGATAATACTTAATTAGTTTTTTTTTTTCTAAGAGATAATGTCTTAATTAAGGGGGCCAAATATTTAATTACAGATCATCTTTCTTAAAAATACCATATCTATTTTGTGAAAGAGTAGTCTTTTTGCAATGTAAAAAAAATCTATATACGATCTCACAGACATATAACGTATCAAATTATCCATCCAATTTTCCATTTTTTTCCTTAATATTTTCTTTTTTCTTTAAAAAAAGAGAAAGAAAAAAAGCATCCATCCATTGTCCAAAAAAAAAAAAAAAAAAAAAAATGAGTAACCAGCACTCTGGCAATATATTGGACATTGCCATCGAATCTTCAGCGGGATTTCAGTGATTCTCTGATGCCACTCTTTCTTTTTTTATTTTATATATATATATATATATATATATATATATATATATGTATATATATGTAAAGTTTTACAGTTTTTGTAGTTTTTTCAAAAAAAAAATTCCAGCAATCTGATAAAGGCAGCTGACATCAGTACCAGAAGAAGAAGAAAAAATCTCAGAATCAAATAGCTTATTTGCCTTTCCTGAAACTTTTCCATATTGTTAATCCTAAATAATCAGTTTGCTCTTTGTATACCATTTTTGTTCTAATAATTACTTTTTAATTTGTTCTTAAACGAAAGTATGGGAGACAGAGAATGTCCCACTTCAGGTCCAATATTATCATCTAAGATAGTGATTGGAAAAGAAAAATTGATAACCATAACGTTAGGAAGTTTCAAAGCTTTCAACATGGTGGTTTATTTTAAAAATTAAAAAAAAAAACAAGGATATTATAATAATATAAATTTTTAGAAACTGTGTAAAGTTTTATTGTATTCCAACTAAAAATCTTTTTATAAAAAAAAACAAAGAAGATGAAAAAAGACTGGGGACTATTGCCACCCCATGCTGTAATGTGCCCACCGGCAGAGAGATGACAAAGATTCTGGCTGGGTACCAGCTGGGCCTCCTCCACCCCATAAGCTTCACCCTCACCCTCGGCCACCACCTTATCAATGATAGAGATATACCTCTTTATGTACATAAAACTAATATTATCTTATGCAGAAGGAAATAAATTATGTGCTATCAAATTTTTTATTTTATCTTTCTATTAATTTCCTAGAGCAAGTCATTTGGTACATCAAACCCATATGTACTTTTAGAGCATGTTGATATTTGACATGTAAATTAATTATTAGGCAAACTAATATATTAATGCTATTTTGTCCCCTACAAATTTTGTGCTTATTGATGATATCATATGAAAGCATTTGATTTTTATGGATAATGGATGATAAAATTGGAATATTGAGATATAGAAGGTGAATGCACTCAAAATGTGCAATTTTTAAAATACTAATACGGTATGCAGTTTCTAAAATTTATTTTGAGTGTATAAAGTAAAAGATTCCGACGGATATATCTTAGACAAGAACCCAAAAGAGAGATTATTTTGGATATAAAGCCCAAATAGATAATCCAATTCCAATCGAAATCAAATTATCAATAATTATATAAAAAAAAGAAAAAAAAAGGGGGAATTCTGTTGAATATCAATCTGCGTGGATCACATGCATTTGAGAAAGAAAATGACGTGATCGGAAATTGAAATAAATAAGCAAATAATATGTCCAAAAGTGTAAAACTTTAAGAGCAAAATGAAAAGAGTTTCTTAATGGAAAAGGAAGAGAAAAACAGGTTGTGATCCAAAGGTCCAACTCCAACTAACAGTCTCTCTCAGAAATTAAAACCTTCACACACACACACACACACACATATATATATATATATAGATACACACCATCTAGAAATTTCCATTTCCATCTTTCCTCAAAAACCCACCGCCATATAAACAAATCCTACTTTTCCTCATCTTCATCATCTCTTCTCCATCCCACTTCCACTTGAAAAACCACCCTAAAACGATGGCGTATAATAGGCACCACCATCACCCCCATCATCCTCCTCCACCACCGCCCCCGGACCCTTTCGCACCGCCACCGCCGCCACCGCCTCCAGGCCCACCACCGCCACCGCCACCTCATCACTACCATCATCATCCTCCTCCTCCTGGCCCCCCTCCACCACCACCTCCGTTCTACGCGCCTCCACCTCCAGGTCCGCCGGGACCTCCTCCACCGCCGCCTCCCGGTCCGCCGGGACCTCCGCCGCCGTTCTACGATCCCTACAGACCACCTCCACCTAACTGGCCTCCCCCTCCTCCTCCACCTTACTAGTCAGTCCAAGTCACATGTGCACCAACAAACCCCGTTTATGCCTTTTATTGGGTTTGGTTCATGCGACGCCGTTTTAGTCAGCCTTATGTATATGTAAGTGTAATTTCCCGCATGAGAGATGTTGTACTTCTGCTTTTGCTATTCAGTGCTGCTATATATCGTTATGTTAAAAAGAGGGAATTATTTGGGTGTATTAACATTTTATAATTTCGGATTTTATTTTAATCGTTATGCTATTTTTATTATTGCCTTTCTTTTTAGGTCTGTAGTTGGCAGCAATGGAATTACATTTGAAGTTTGTTGCGTTGTATTTTCTTTTTCATGTATTTTTTTTTTTTTGGGTTATTTTTTTGGAAAAAAAAAAAATGTGCCGAATTATATGATTATTAAGGTATTCAACCAAACGAAAAAGTAACGAGAACAAAATTCACAGCTATTTTCATTCATTGGAATCCCCTATCACATTAAATAGATATGTAGGGGGGTGGAAATTAAGGAACAACATTCAATTAGGAAAATAACTATTAGACGAATAAATATATATAGTGGAAAAATTAAGACATAATTTATACACATTGCAAAACTTGCACCTAGCTAGATATATAGCCAAGTAACTGATTAATTTATTAGTTCTCACAATCTTATTTATTTTCCGAGCTTGCATAGTTATGGCAGTGCCTTAAAGTCAGCTGGGAGTGTCTCCTGAAATATTCTCTCCCTGGCTTTGTCCGCCTGCATTATTATTCACATAAAAACAACAATATATAAGTAAACATTTCTAATATCCATATATATATATATATATATAGCATGAAGTTATATGTTAGAAACCAAATGCTAAAATATGAACCTGTTTTTGCCAATTTGTGAAAAAGGTGATAAGCGAGAGCACTATAGCTTGCAAAACAGAGCCTGTCAATACTCCAAACCAAAGTCCTTTCCCTCTTAAATGAAAAACAAAAGCCAACAAGGTAGATAATGGAACTCCAACACCATAATATGCTCCAAGATTCACATAAGCCGCTATGTCCTGCCACCCGCTTCCTCTAACAATCCCTGAATCATCCATGCAATTAAACCATCAAATTTAATTTGATTTGTTCTAAGATGAGAAAGTTGTCTCTTAGTGTCCGTTTGATATGCTAGACTCTACTGGATTAGACTGAAAGTCTAGTATCCCAAATGGTACCCTCCCTTTTTAAGTAATTAGCGCTAAAGGGTTACTAACCAGAAAGTACTGCTAATAAGCTGTCAGAAGTAATTGAGAGACAAAGCAGAGGGACCATTTCTGCTACATAATCTACAACTTCTTTCTCATTGCTAAAACCATATCCCAGAACATATCTACAGCAGTAGAGAATGGTGCTCACAACAGCAGCCTCCCCAACTGCAACAATCATCACCACAATCATAGCCACTTGAGCTCCCTTTGAATTCCCTGCTCCCAATTCATTCGAAACCCGGGTGCTACAAAAATGAGAGAGATTTTAGTTCTTCTAATGTAAACATACTTCATGGAGAGACAGAATTTTTGTGCGCGTGTGTCTACAAAATTGCATTTGTTTAAGATGTAGATTTAGAGCTAACCTTGCAGCAGCACCAATTCCATAAGGAATGTAGAAATGCAATGTAGTGGTGTTAAGGCTGCACATAAAAAAGTTACGAGATCAGTGAGAAATTTTGATGAGTTAATTTGATCTCCTTGGATTGCTTTAATCTTGATTGGAAAAAAAGCATACCATACGGAAAGAACTGAAGTTTCAAGTTCTGCATTTGGTAGAAACCCAGAAAGCAATACGAGCAGCTCAAATGATGCCCATTCAAGACTACATGATCATCAGAACATATCATTGTTAGTGACAAGTATTACGTATCATGAGAAAACAACTTTAAAAATACCAATTTCGTTCCAATATATTCAAACGAAAAACTTACCAAACCATGACAGCAGATGGGATTGCAAAGCGGACAAACTCCCCAACGTGTCTAAGGGCGTCCATAGTAACGTGGACACGGGTTTTCTCACAAGCTGAAGAATACTTGACATAAAGTCCAAGTCCAACAACACTCACCCAATACGAGATGCCAATCGATAATGCTGCTCCAGTAATTCCTAAACCCAACTTAAAAACCATAACCCAACAAAGAGGAACATGCAAAACTAAGACTGCACAGGAAGTGGCAACCATAGGAAAAATCAAGCTCTGAGATTGGAAGTATCGAACCAGAGACTGAAGAATGGCGTAGCCAAATAGTGCAGGGATGAGGAAAATGCAATATTTTCCACCAATATGTGAGATTGAAGGGTCTTGGCCAAACAATACAAGAATTTTCTCCATGAAAATCCAAAGCAGAGAGACAGGTAGACAAACAAAAAGAAGAGTGATGATTGAACAGAAAGTGTAGTTTCCTAGCTTATCATATTGTTCAGCTCCAAATGTTTGCCCACATAAAGTTTCCAATGCACCAGCCATTCCTAACTGCATGAGAATCACAATCAGTCAATAATTTATACAGTACATGGAGAAATAATCAGAATACTTGGAAAATGCAATGTTCATACTTATTTTACACCTTCCATAAACAATTTTTTTTGGCTTCAAAAACCAAAAAACACGTTTAGCTAAGAAATATTTGGGAGAATTCTTATTGTTATAGCATTTATGGGTCTAAAACTTTTGTTTTAAGCTTAGCAAAATGTCTAATTCATTTTCTTCTTTAAAAAATCTTGTTTTTCATTTTCTTCATTAAAAAATCTAGTTTTTGAACTAGGCCAAACAGAAACAACAAAATAATAACATTTTGGGCTGGGCAAAAGCAATCTTCAGTCTGATTTCCTACAACAGAATACCATCATCCTTTGACAACTCAACAGTTCAGTCGATTTCTTAAAAGAAAATTAATCTAAAATAACAAGCAGTATATCCTACTAAAACTACTCATTTTCATATACATATATACATCATGGTATATTATTTTAACACCTTTAGTTTTGGCGTTTATTGCGTAATTATTTTGTATATTCATAAACTACATGAAAACCTATTAAATTTTCATTTTTCCTCTAATTTCACCTTTTCGTATTTTATCGTTTATTTTTCTGAAATTTTATAAATTGAATACATAAAAATACGAAAATGTACTTTATAGCTTGGCATTGCAAAATTGTAATTAAACACCAGCAAGAAGAATGGGTCAAAATCGCAATTCTTTTTTTTTTTTTTTTTAAAGGAAAAAAAAAGATATTAACAGTTGCAATATTGACCACACACGTATTACTAAGCATTTAAAACACCGATAATGAATTGTGGACATAGAGGGGACAACTTGATAATGGTGTACTTTGGCACTGTAGAAGGAATTGTGTGGTACTGAGTTTTGGACTGTCTTTATTTATTTATTTTATATATATATACATATATATTCCCATTTACGTGGCATTTGAGATAAAGACCCAGCTTTGTTTTCTTCTGGTCAGCCTTATAAGGCCAAGAAAAACAAAAACCCTACTTTGATGCGACTTCAATGAATGTTGGGATCCAAAATGGTAATTATCTACACGCTTAAAAAAGAAAAAATAAAATGCACAAACTCGGGAAAGTTTTTCAGAGATGGGGCTGTCATCAAAATGCAGTGTAGGGTCAATCAACTGCGAAAACTCGAGGCTAAGAGCCTATCTTTTCTAATCATATAGAAATTCCTAAATCCAGATCTATGATTTTAGAATTTTGTTTATGGTGACGATTTTTATTTTATTTTAATTTCTATTATTTTATTATTCAACATATAGAAAAAAAAAAAAAAGTTGTAAATTCATAATTCAATCATTCGATCCTAATCATATATATTCCAATTGGATCGGTATAAGATTTGGCTCTCGATTTTCTCAATTGTTTTACTCAATTGCCAGATGTAGCTTTAAGAAAACATCTTTACCCAGATCAATCGAATATTATGTTTGTACGGTATAATTAACAATTTAAAACACCACATTTTTTTATAAAATTCATTATTTTTAATCCTGAAATATATTAAGAGGTTTTCATACAAATCTATTGGCAAATAGTATACTTTTTAGCCAAAAAAAAAAAAAAAAAGAAAGAAAACTATCAAATTCAAACAATTTTGACTATTATTCAATGGGATTAGATATCAATTATAAATAATAATAAAAAATTACTCTGAATGCATTATTTTTAATTATGACAAAATATATATATATATATATATATATATATTAGCACTAGAAGGTGTCGATCATAACGGTCAACCTGCCAAAGCATTGATGATGGACCATTTATCGAAGTAATAAAGAGAGTCCAATTCAGCCAGCTCACAGTAGCCACGTGGGAATTTTTCAGCAATTTTAAGGTAAGACCAAACACACCCTTAGACGAAGGACACGTCACACACGCTCCACCTCTAAACCAACATTATTGGCCCACGTTAAGGGTAATTTGTGTTACATGACTGACTAGATTTGACTATGTTAAGAGTAGATTGGATTATTTTAAATTCCATTTAAATTGTCATTTAATATTGAATTACATTTTAATTATTCAATTTTATATTCCAGTCCAGTCCAATCTTTTATTGCAGAAATTCTAATTTCCTACCACAACTTAAAACTCTTTCTTTTAATTATCTAAAAGACCTTAAATTATTTTCTTTTATATTTCTCATCTTCTTTTCGTCTTTTCTTTTAAGTATAACAACTTAAATAATAAAACTTGTTTCTCCGTTTCCTTAATAATTAATCAATTGTTCATACTTCCAGCTTTATAGAATTTAATTTTCGATATTTACATTATGAGCCTAAAGCAATTCTTTCTTTAATATAAAATCCTAAAATATTCCATTAAATTAGTTATATAGATATATATATATATATATATATATGTATGTATACATATCAACATCATTGACATGTTATTAAACAAAAAAGAAATTGCAAATTTTCTTATCAAGATACAAAAAAGACAAGATAATGCATGCACTTTCTTATCCATATTACACTACTGTTGGAATAAAATATCCACCTAATTCATGGTCCACCTATTTCTATCTTTTGAAAAGTAAACAAGCTTTACAAACTTCACCGACGTTCACATAAATTGTTTTAAATATTTGATTTTATTTTTCAAAGAATGATATGAAAATTTATATAATCTTTTTATACTCCCGGATTTGAGCTTTGTTTTAAATCTCTCAAGTATAAACGAAACAGTCGGAATAGGGAGAAGCTTCACATGTGTGTGTGTGTGTGTGTGTGTGTGTGTATCCTCTGTCTCACATCTTATATGGAATCCACACATGTGAAAAGGTGGGTATCAAATTGGGTTGTTAGAGATATATGCATGGTGTATTAAGTTTTTTTTATTACCAAAAAACAAAAACAAAAATTGTTGTAAGAGGGTAGGTGAAATAAGAGGGTTGTGTGGAATGAAATATAAAACATTTTTTATTATTTTTTGAAAAATAAAAATAGAAAATTTTGAGCAAATGGCAATTTAAAGAGAGAGTTGTTGATACCCCGGGTTAAAGCAACAAAAATGAGCATCCCAATGGTACAATAATGAATGGCAACTACTGTTTGATAGCATGGTTAACCGTATTTTGACTATTCTTATATCATATCCAATCTTTATCTATTTCATGGTTAATCGTATTTGGACTATTCTTATATTATATCCAATCTTTATCTATTTTACCCCATTTACCGACATCATGACATGCAATTGTCTGTTTAGCAAAAAAAAAAAAAAAAAAAAAAAAAAAAAGAGTGAAAAAAGACATGCAATTGTTTGGGACTAAAAAATCACAGTATCTTAATTGCTTAGTACCAGAAAAAGCTGAAATAGTATGCGGTCCCACAATAGGGGTATATAAATTGAACATCGAATGTTCGAGCATATGCTTTTCGATAGCTAGCTACTACCAACTCAACTCCAATTATTCATTAAAAATAAAAATAAAAAAATTACGAACTCAATTCCTTCAAAAAACAAACAAAAACTCTTCACTTGAAAAATAAAATTATCTATCATCAAACCTAAAAAAATAAATAAAAACTTTTCATCATAGTGTTTTTTTTTTTTTTTTTTGGGTTATATATAAGCGACATAAAAAGCTTACTTACCTTATAAATTATTGTGTGTTACTATTAATATTATTTTATAGCATACGTTCACTTAGAAATTAATTAACAAAAATCCAAAAGCAAAAGAAGCAAAAGTTGGTAGAAAGCTTCTACCATTCATAAAGTCCTTATCTTCTAAAATGTGAAAATCTCCTTTAACCACATCATTTCCAATTTTAGCTTCTTATTATTGTTTTTTATTTTCTTTTTTCCCCCAAAAAGACCCGAAAAAAAAAAAAAACAAAAAATTGTTCGCCCCGTTTAAGTATAACATTTCTAATTTTAGCTTTGAAATTTTTTTAATTTTTATTTTCTTATTAGTTAACAATTTTTTCTTGAACCAAGTGCCGCCTCATGTCCGGTTCATATATATATATATATTTTTTTCCATTCACGGGTTTGTCACATGTTCATAATTTTTTTTATTTTTTATTACCATCATTTTGATTTTCACATTTAAAAAAACAAGTTAATTTTTTAATCTTTTTAGAACCAAAAGTAATTATATAAAAAAAATAAGTGCAAAAACTAACTAAAACCAGAACAAAAATAAAAATAAAAATAAAAATAAAATAAACGAGAGATTAGAGAGAAAAAAAGGCAAGCTTACAAGAACACTGAATCCGGTGACGTCAGCGAAAGACGTAGCGATTGCGACGCCGGATAGAGAGATTTCGCCGAGATGTCCGGCCATCATCAAGGAAACGACTTGCAAAAGGAACTGACTCACTGTAACCACCACCATCGGAACCCCCATCTGGCAGAGCTTCCTCAGCTCTTCTACCATGGCTTTCTTTGTAATTACAGACCATGACGATGACGATGACGACGATGATGATGATGATGCTGATGCTGATGGTGACGATGGTGGTGATGTTAATTTCTTGCTTTGCAATAGAGCCTCTTCCATTTTCTTTTGTTTTTTTTTTTTTTTTTTTTTCTTATACTCTCTAATGGTGATTGTATTAAAGCTTAACTACACTTGAACCTACACGCGGAGAAACGTTCGAGAAATGTGGGTCTATTTATAGAGAGAGAAAAAAAGACATATGTATCCGTGGATTATGACTCATTGGTTGAGAGTGTGAAATGGTGTAGTAATAATGATTCTGACAACTCAAGCTTAAAAAACGTGACACACCTGCTTTTTCTTTTCTTTTTTATTTTTATTTTTATTTTTAATTCCTTTTACATCAATACCCCTGTTTTTTAATCTATTTTGCATGAATATCCTTTTTATATTTCAATTCAAAGTAAATTTACATCAATACCCCTATGTTTTAATGACACATGTCCTTTCCATGACACAGTTAGTTTTCAAGAAAATGCCATTTAAGCCTTTATTTACTCTAATGTTTTCTCCCGTGGCCTAAATAATATTGACCGCTACATTTAGTAATGGTATCCAAATGAATTCATAACTACATTTGATATATATATATATATATATATATTCACCATTAAAAATGAAATTGTAAAACAATTAAAAAATCAAATTTTATGTGTCATTTAGTAACACAATTAGTTTTGAAAGAAAATTACCATTTAAACCTTTATTTCCTTCAACGGCCCAAATAATATATCACCACCTACAAGTTGGTGTAATGGTATCCAAACGAATTCATGACTACAAACTAAAAGCACCACATTTGAATTCCGAATCAATGTTATAGTGAAGAATAACTTTGCAAATGGATTATTACATTGAATAAATCGAAAAATGTCCCAAAAAAAAATATTTTTTTATATAACATGCATAAGATGTTTAGGAAAATATATTATACTGTATATTTTTAAATTTTTTTTATTACAAACAAATATCCTCCTTATTATATTTTTATAACTCATAAAGATAACTTACTGTAATTAAAAAAAAACACTTGCAAGGTGTTTAGAATGCATGAACCTCCCTGTATGAAATATGACTATTTTGTTTTTTTGTTACTATCCATTTACAATTAATGGTTGTTTTGCTCCTTTTTTTATTTTATATTATTATTTTTTTTATGCACCTACCTACCTACCCTACCCTACCACAGACAGGAGAAAAAAAGCAACCACATGTGCTTCCAAAATTACCTAGTAGGAACAATTCTTTAATTATAAAAAGAAAAAGTGAAATAATAAAATTGTTGGGTTTGCAACATTCGAACTAATCGGTTGTCCAAAATATAAACTGTCCTCTAAGTATATATATATATATATATATTTTTTTTTTTTGCTGTATCCTATGCCCACCCCACTCCATGACTCGAACCCAGCACGCCTTGGCTTGGGTAGCAGCGCTCAACCAAGCGAGCTAATTAGTGCCGTCTCTTTTTTTTATTTATTATTATTTTATTCATTATAGCTCGAGCCATGTAATAACTAAATATGTACATTTTTTTTTGTTGACGATTTTAACCTTAGATTTTTAATTAAAGGGTTCGGTTTGGTAAAATTTTGAATAACAATAAATTTGACAAATGCAACAAATTTATGCTTATGTCAGTTGAATTATTTCATTAAATACAGCTTAAATGAAAGGAGCTATTATAAAATTTACACGAAATTATATGATTTTCTTAAAACGATAAAAATAAATTACAGATATTAAAATAAATAATGTGTTTTTTTTTTTTCTAAATTATAGAAAGATTGGGACAGGAACGATAGTCTCATTTCCTATGTGCTTTGTTTCTTAATTATAAAAAGATTGGGACAGGAACGATAATATCATTCCCTAGGGAGACTAAAGATGAGAATTGAAAGCTCGACCCCGCCCAACCTGTCCCATTTGCCATTTTATAGTACAATAATTTTGAAGTGACAATTTTTCTTTGTTCTTTATATAGTCTTGATTGTAGCCTTTGTTCATCGGAGGACCATGTTGGACAAAAACAAAACTGATTTTTCTCATATTTGTTAGATTGTGTCCAAACCATTCATGATACTTGGATACAAACTGCCTAACTTACCCCCAAAAAAGAAGATCATCTCCGTAATTCATTCATGAAAAAGAAGATCATCTCCGTACTATAAAATGACAAATAGGAGAGAAACATTTACTCCATTAATTTTTTTTGTTTTTTTGCAGAAAAACTTTTACTCCATGAATGTGTCCTGTAACTTGGGTTATGTTAATTGAGTCGGATACATAGTACACTCTCAAGTTTGGTTTTATTTTTACCGTTTAGTTCTCCAAGTCACTAGGTTTTCGGTTAATCTCCACCAAGTTACTAGGTTGTATATACAATTCATGATATTCACAACTTTAAGAGAAAAAAAAAAAAAACAATAACAACAACAATGATTTTAACAATATTGATTGAAGAAAACACGTGAAAAATAAGTGTATATATATATATATATAAAGAATGAAACGTAAATATTTTATAGATGATATGGCTCATTAACCCTTCTATAATCAAATACTAAATAAATATTTTACAGGATTTATATACTTCATCTTGACACCTTAATAAGTTATTGATAATTTTGTTTATATATATAATATGTGTTTTTTTGTTTTTTTGGGCATATAATAGTTAAAAGTGTTATGGATAATTCAGTGCTGCCATTTTACGTAGGTTTTTCCTTCCATGTGATGATTGTATTTTTCTTCATTTTTTTAGCTTTGGATATATATTATATTGGGGGTGGGGGGCGGCTTTTGTATTACAGGGCTGATAATACCAACCACACAGATTGGACTAAATATTTCTTGCAACTTGCAATGTTTTATACACATTTATAATAAGCATGCTTACAGAAAGGAACAAAAAAAGCAGTGTAGCCTGATAATATATAAGGGGAAAACGGAAGGGATTAATTGACTAATATATTGATTGCCCAAAATGGTTGATTGAGAGAGTTTCCTGAATATTTCAACCAACTAATAAAAATTTAAATCTTATATATTATTACTTTTCTTTTCTTTTATGGATTTCACACTTTCAGCGTTACTAATGCAAAGACAAAGAGTTTTTTAAGCAAACTGCTAAGTAAAGATCCCAACTCATTAAACTCAGCTGTAAATGTTACTTATTAATTATTAATCAGACTTTATTATTTTGGGTTATATATCTTTCCAGGTTGTATTATCATGATAGTCGCTTTAGTGTTATCTGCTCAGGGTCCCTGGAATATTCTCTTCCTTGCCTTGTCTGCCTGCATTATTATGCCATGGAAAAACCACAATATAAAATCTGCCGCTCTAACTTTTCCGTTTGGCAGAACCAACTTTCTTATCCCCTATTTTTTTTTTTAATTTTTAATTGTTTTTTTGCAACATAATGATTGATCCCTTTCTTATCTTGCAGTTGCTTTGCAAAAGATAAGACATATAATAATTGACCACCATTAACATTTTATACACTAAACTATATACGTATGATATGAGGTCCTTCTAGACAGCTCAAGTCGTATTGTCTTTAATTTCACCCAAAAAAAAAAAAAAAAAAAAAAAAGAAGTCGTGCTGTCTTTATATTCACCAAGAAAAGACATATTGACTTTATTTAGCCCAAGAAAAGGAAAATGTCATATTGTCTTTAATATATATATATATATATATAAGGTTCTGTTTGATATCACGATCATTAGTGTTTGGTGTCTCTAATTTTCTCATTTGATATCTATTCCTAAAATAAAAAGAAAAATTATACTTTAACCTCTTCAACTATATTATATTTAGCTATTTGCTCTCCAATTATAAAAGTTTTCATATTGCCTTGTGAATTATTATTCCCCTATACCCAACCATGCAATTATTCTTAAAAAGTGTGGCAAAATGCATTCATTGAACAAAACTACTAGGAAAGTAACAGGGGATTTCCCTTAGTTTTGACCGAATTTAGGATATGAGTATTCTTTGAACCAAGCTTATAATCTTAAGAACAATGTGAGGGGTTTTCTAATAAAAGGGCAAAATGCCAAATGTAGAATAGTTGAAGGGTAAAATTTAGTTATCTCCAAAAATAAAAAATTACATAAACATAATATATATGGGAGAGGCCAGAGTAGCAGCAAAGACCCTGCCTTTGCCAATGTGAATTTAGTAAAAAGTAAGAGCAATATAGCTTGTACATGAGCCTGTCAAAACTCCAAAATGGGGAGGGAAAAAAAGAAAAAAGAAAAATGGTTCCAACAAGGCAGATAATGGAATTCCAACACCACAATATGCTCCAAGAGTTACCGAGGGGCATGAATGCTGCAAGAATATATGATGCCCAACAAAATTCATTAGGTCAAGTGATTTCCAATAAGCATAATTTGAAAGCCTACATAGTTTATGAAAATAATAAGGAAATAAATATTGAGCCATTCAAAGTGGCAGGATTGAAGTCCATTCATTCTCGCATTCCAAACTGGCCTTTGAAAACTTATAGCACAGCTATCCTCCCTCGACTTCCATTATCATCACAGAATCTTAAAAAATTTTTTACAAAATAAATTTCATCAAATGGTCACACAGGAAGCTTTTCAAGTTGGCCCAATTAGAATTTGGATCATCATCTCTAACAGCATATGTGCAAACATTGGCAGGCACCTGAAGAGAATGGTGCTGACAACAAGAGCCTCCTCAATTGCAAGAACTATTGCCACAAATCATAGCAAACTGAGCTCCCTTTTGATTCCCCTGCCCTCAATTCATTCAAAACCTAGGTGGTACAAAAATGGTACAAAATGCAGATTAATGCTTATCAAGTGTAGAAATGCTTTATCAGTAAAAGAATAAAAACAGAAAAGAAGTAAAAAAAGGTGTAGAAATGCTTCATGGAATAGTTAATAAATTAATTACACCACAGAGCCTGATTTTGAGGTTGTGAAAATTGGGATGCATTTGATGAATTTGGTAAAAGCCCAGATAGCAATGTAATTAGCTCAAATGATGCCCATTTAAGAGTACATAATCATCAACATGGTTATATATATGATTAGAAGAGCATATTCGTATGAAAATATATAACAAAGATCCAGAAAAATACACTAAAAATAATGAAAACATCGATCAACTTTCTTTTTTCAAGATATATACACAAAAGTGGAAAGTATGTAAAACCATGGAAGCAGAAACATTGACTTTATAAAGTGGGCAAGGAGGCCCACTAAGTGGTAAGCCATCAACGTCTATCCTTGACAAATAGATGAATAATGGAGAAAATTTCCTTGTTTCATGCCTATCCTTTTAAAGCGTTGGTCGCATATTATCAAGTGGTGCGCAACCTCAACTATCATGTGAGAAATGCATGTGTGTGTGTGTGTGTGTATATATATATATTGGATTGAACACTAGAACCTTTGTTAAAGGACAAAATGGTTTCACATGAGGTTGTTATGATGGAGAATTTAAAAAAAAAAAAAAAAAAAAAATGAAGAAAAATTCCTATAGGTATTTCAACAAATATACAAACCATAAAAAATATGTTATTATTTTGACATGGACTGTATGAACGATATAATATGTAATATGTTTGTTTCCTTAATTAAGCTAAACTCCCATTTGATGTCTCCTTAAATATCCTTTCCCTTGCCTTGATTGCCTGCACCATTCACATTTAAAACAGTTTTAGTCTTGGAAACATTTAATTAATCAACCTTAAACACAATTACAACATCAAAATTTTCAATCATCACAACAAAAAATAATAACAAAGAGTGTGTGTTGGAAAAGATCAATTATAGCGTAAACTACCTGTTTTTGCCAATTTGTGGAGAAAGTTAAAAGGGCAAGCAACACTACTTGTACGGTAGACCCAGTTAATATTCCTATCCAGAGGCCAATTCCTCTAAGACCTACAAGAAATCCCAATATAATTGCTACTGGAATTCCAACTAAATAATATGCACTCAGATTAGCATAAGCCCCTAAATTTTGCCACCCACATCCTCTTGCAATCCCTGGTATAAGACACCATTAGTTAGAATTTAATTGGACCAGCACATAAAAAAAAAAAAAATCAATCAAACATACACAAATTTTGCTGATTCTCAAAGGGAATTGATTCAAAGAACAAATTAGTTGGCAAGAAAGTAAAAAGTAAATTAGCATAATCAAATTTGTTGCACCATAAGACTTAGATAGTTAAACTATATATAAGGAAATGAACAAACCAGAAAGTACAGCCATTAGGCTGTCCATGATAAAGGAAAGAGAAAGCAGAGGAGTTATTGTTTCCACATAATCCACAACTTCCTTAACATTGCTGTAAGCATATCCCACAACAGAGCGACAGCAGAACACAATTGTGCTTAGAACAACTGCCTCTATCACTGCAAGCATCATCACTGAATGAACTGCAATCTGAGCTCCACGCGAATTACCAGCTCCTAATTCATTGGACACTCTTGTGCTGCAAAGTTTGAAAGTTCATAGTAAGAAAATCAAAGAACCAAGAATCAAGTTTTATTATTATTTTTTTTTTTCTAATTTTAATTACGAAATGTGAAGGGATATAGATATAACATGTATACCTTGCAGCAGCACCAACCCCATATGGTACGAAATAGTGCAATGAAGTTGTAGTAAGGCTGCTCATACATTTTGAGGCATTAAAAAGCAATCTATAGTAGATGACATTGCATATACATTAGTCTTCATAATCATATAACATATAGTTAAAGAAGTATTACCAAATTGAAAGGACTGAAGTTTCGAGTTTCGGATTTGGTAAGAGTCCAGACAGCAAAATGAGCAGCTCAAATGACCACCATTCAAGACTGTTACATGATCTTTGATTAGCATATATAGAGAAACAAAATGTTAAATCTAATAGAAATTTAAGCATCCTAACTAGGGAGTAGAAACATAATATTTACCAAACCATAACAGCAGAAGGAACAGCAAAGCATATAAACTCCTTAATGCTCGAGAATACTTCAGTCGAAAATGCGACACGAGTTTTGTTACATTTTGAAGAATACTTCATGTATAAAGAGAGGAAAATCACACTCAACCAATATGATAAACATATGGACATTGCTGCTCCAGTGCTTCCCAGTTCCAATTTATAAACTAAAACCCAACAAACCGGTATATGGAAACATAGAGTGGAACATGAGCTTATTAGCATTGGAAGGATCAAACCCTGAGATAGGAAGTAGCGGATCAGTGATTGCAGAATAGAGTGTGCGAAAAGTGCAGGGATGAGTAAGATTGCATATTTTCCAGCTTGATGGGAGATTAAGGGGTCTTGGCCAATCAATATAAGCAAATCCTCTATGAATACCCAAAGGAGGGATATTGGTAAACAGACCAACATAAGAGAAATTACAGCACAATAAGCGTACATTCCAAATTTGTGATATTGTCCTGCTCCATAAGCTTGCCCACATAAAGTTTCCAATGCACCAGCCATTCCAACCTGTACAGCTTTGAATTTCAAGGTCTTATTATCGTGGTAAATAATGTTAAAGATTATAAAAAACAAATAAATGAATAACATTCTCTCTCTCTCTCTCTCTCTCTCTCTCTCTCTCTCTCATTTTTGGTCTTAATGGTAAAAATGTTTAAGTAAATAAAAGATTATAACAAAGAAACTAATAAAATAAAATAAGATGCTGTTTGGTAACTTATTGGTTATTAATTTTTTTTTTCTACTTAATTGTGTGAAATTTACTTAACTTAAATGTTTATTAGTGTTAGTTTGCATTATTAAAGTTTGTTAAACATTTTAAATAATTATAAACTTGAAAGGGAAAAAAATAAAATAAAAACAAAATCCAACTCAATTATTCAATTTGGTGTTTATGTTTTTACTTCTTCTCCTTTATAGTTAATTTATTTGTTTTTTTGTTTTTTTTTTTTTTTGTTTTTGTTTTTGTTTTTGTTTTTACAGGTCTTAACTATTTGGTTAATTAACTGCTTAAGAAACTATGTAAGCCAAAACCACGTCATCGGCTGCATAATGCTGAGCTGGTTTTGTCTTCTAGTGAGCTTTTGTTTTGTTAGCAAAATTGGTGATAGTGTCTTCTTACTATATTAGCAAAACTGGTAATTATCAAGTATTGTCAACGTAATTAGTATAAAAACAAAGTTTTAAGTTTTAATGATAATCCGAATTGACTGAATTCTTTAGATGGAAAAAGTCTCAATCTTTGTCTTCTCGGCTTGATCTGGGTTGGTTTTTCCTTACACTTTTCTTATCTGGATTGGACTTGCGTGAATCGCTTATTTGATTGGGTTCAAATAGAAGAATTTGGCCGTAGTTTGAAATTATTTAAAATAAGAGTGCCACGAATACAATCAGCGGTCAAGAATATGATATTTAAATTTGTGGTTGTGGTAGACTTGTAGTTCTAGGGCCCAAATGTTAGGCCGGTCAAAATAATCATACAGCAGACACGAATACTGAGTCTATTACCAAGAAAACCCCAATACAAAAAGCTACTGGTCCCTTTTCTTAGGTACAATGTTCTAGTAATTGTAATTTAAGTAATTTCATACTACAGCAGACGTCGTATAAGAGTGCTTAAATTTTCAGCTGACCAAACACGAAAACAATCAGCGGTCAAGAATATGATATTTAAATTTGTGGTTGTGGTAGACTTGTAGTACTAGGGCCCAAATGTTAGGCCGGTAAAAATAATCATAGAGCAGACACGAATACTAAATCTATTACCAAGAAAACCCCAATACAAAAAGCTACTGGTTCCTTTTCTTAGGTACAATGTTCTAGTAATTCACCAAAAAAAGAAAAAGGTACAATGTTCTAGTAAATTGTGAAGGAACAGGGTTTTATTATAGCTTTTTATAATGAGTTTGTTTAATCGCTCGTGCTTCCCTAATTAACAATTTCTTTAACAAGCTTTAGTAATCTGATTATAACAATCGTCCAATTACTAAGCAACAAATGTGTAAATATATAGCTTTTGGCCAGCTAAATATGCATCGACTTTTTTGCATAAAAGTCAAACTCAAAATAGTATCCAATACATTTAGTCATTTTCTTTACTGTCTAAGAGAAAAAAGACCATCGTATTTATTTGATAGTTTAATTGGTTAATTTTACCTTTCTATATTAGAATTTTAGTACTAAAAATTTTAAAAAATAAAAATAAGAAAAGTGCAATCAATTAACAATTTATCATGTCAAAAATGGATCCTGCTTGTAATATGACAATTAACAGCAAAACTCAAATATATAACTAAACAGATAACAGATTCAGTTGTTCAACATGCTTCAGAAACAATTGCCTAAAATGATGAAAGAAAATTTATTGTAAACTAGACATGTAAAGATGGAAACACACATTATATGGTTATGTATAAAAGGTGGATGAAGAAATGGTAAAAGAATTAGAAGTGATATTTGAGTTTGAGAGAGAGAGAAAGAAGTTTACAAGAAGACTGAAGCCAGTAACGTTGGTGAAAGAGGAGGCGATGGCAACACCGGAGAGCGAGAGTTCATCGATATGACCGGCCATCATCACCGAAACCACCTGCAACAGGTACTGAGACACACTCACCACCATCATCGGAGCTGCCATGGATATAAGCTTTTTCAGCTCCTCTGTTATAGCACTCCTCCATTTTCTTTCTTCCAAGGTTTTGGCCAAAAGTGGCTCTTCCGTGGCCATACTACTATTTGGTGAGATAGCTAATTTGGAGTGGGACTGGGGGTGACCGAAAGTATATAAAAAGAGATTAATGTAAATGCAGCTTTTTGTTATATTTTCGGATCACATGACGCGGATTCACCCAAAAAAAAAAAAGAGATCACATGACGCGGATAATAATTGTATTTGTACCTTAACCAAAAGTTCATTTATTACCAAAAAACCAAAAGTTACTTTATTTTGGAGTAGTGGAAATAAATGCCCTTGAAGTCAAAAATAGCTGAATTACCAGCTGAAACAAATTGAAATCCAGCTGAATAGATGGGCTGGAAAAATCCATGGTATTCCCACGAGTACGACTTTTGTCGACCCTTATGCTTGCATGGGAGTATCAGAAATGGGAACGATGGGTTGGTAAGTAATTTGGATTTTGATAAAAGATAAGAGGTTCAAATTTCACAATCATTTGTCGTAATATAGGTTCAAGCTTCATTATCATTTGTTATCATAGTAAAAGTCCAAGTTTCATTATCATTTATCATATTTACCAAACTATAAACATTGATATATAGATTTACCATATTACCTCGTCAATTTAGGTAAGCCCACCACTTGGGATGGTAGAGGTATGCGAATTTCGACCTTTTCAACCTTTTTTATTTACCGAACAATAAGAGCCAAGACAAAATTGAAATACGAGTTCTGTATGCACAACACAGAATACAAAGTTTTTTTTCTTAGAAAGAGAAATAAAGCAACAAAATTCTGAAAATAGATAAAAAAGTTAAAAGAACTTTAATTATCAAGAAAAGAAAGTTAATGGGAAAAAGGACAACGGTAATAAAGTCGTAAAATTGTCGGTTTATTATTTTTTCGCACTGACAACAACGTGCATGATGCCTCCAATAAGGAAAGCAATGAGTCTTTAGTCAATTCATACATATGGTGAAAGTATTCCATTATATATGGTTTTTTTGGACATAAAAGAGAAAGGCTTTTTTTTCTTACCTTTCCCTTCAAAATAGTAATAATAATAATAATAATGAATCCCATATGCCAAGGGGTCTTCAAACCACGAAAACCCCACTACTATGATTCTAAGCTTGTGGTTTGTGGTTGAAAGAAGAGATAAATGAATGCCAGCCTTTTACTTGCTTAATCTTCTGCAAATGCGAAGCTCCCCCAATACAAGTTGGGCTATTTAACTTTATCTCATACCTAGAGCTTATAGCAAATTTCTTGTTTTGTTTTCAATCATAAGCAGGAATTTGGATTTTCATTTGTTAGACTCTGTTTTTGTTGAAAGCAGAGTAGTGTTGTTCGGTGACTAATTGCATTGGTGAATGTTTTGTTAGTGCTACCATAATGAACAATTAAACATGCATTTATTACAGCATTGTATTTTTAAAATCTATACACATAATTATAAAGCTATATTTAATAGAATTACTAACCTTTAATATACATAAAATTATATAATCTGCAAAACAAATAATAAAAAACCACAAGGAGTGGCTAATGAATACACTCCTATGTAACATTTCTTCACATTTCTTCCTTGGGTTTTCATTTGAAAGGCTTCTATAGATGTTTCAAGCTCTAATTTTCTCTATCGAATGTATTTTACTAATGCTCTTGTAATTTATTCTCTAATTTATCTATATATATACACAAAATAATTAATAATTAATAAATAATAATAGTAATAATAATAATAATAAATAGGAAATAAAATAATTGAACTTTTAGAAAAAACAAATATTTCAGTCCAATAAATTAATTGAAACATTACAGAGATTGTGTCCAAGAGTTTTATGGAAACAAATTAGTTACATTATTGGTACACACAAATCTTATAAATAAGTTACATGATTATAATTAGTACACATAAAATATTTAATATGTTTCTTTCGTTTTATTATAAATTTTCATACTTTTGAAAAATATCAGGAGATTCCTTCCACATACATTCAAAATTTTCAAACCATCAAAAAACTGTGTTCAAAATCACCAATCAAAAAGAAAAACAAAAATACATTAGTTTGTTGTCTAAGCTAAGAAACTCTTATCATTCGTTGTCTCCTTAAAGATCCTCTCCCTTGCTTTTATTGCCTGCACCATATACACATCAACAGTATTCAGTTTGAAAGTGTCTAACCAAATTTACCACAATTACAACTTTTAACATTTTCAATCATTATAATGACATTAGAATTTTCAATGTTTGAACCAGAATTTCCAAATAAATAAGAAAGATTATGGAAAAGCTCATTGGTGAGGACCTGTTTTTGCCAATTGGTGAAGGATGTTATTAGGACAAGCAATACAACTTGCACTGTAGACCCTGTCAATATTCCCATCCAGAGTCCAGATGCTCTTAGTTTTAGAAGAAAACCCAATATAGTAGCTATTGGAATTCCAATTAAGTAATATGAACCAAGGTTGGAATAAGCCCCTAAATCCTGCCACCCACATCCTCTAGCAATCCCTGATTCAAAGAGAAACTGAACTCATTCAGGTGGTATATTAGAACAAGATGCATCAATTTGTAAGTTTTGAGACTCAAAACAATAACTACACTGCTCCTATATTTCTTTCAAGCAATGTTCCATACATAATTGATTCAATCAGGAAAACATACCAGAAAGTACAGCTAAGAGGCTGTCCATGATAAAGGAAAGAGAAAGCAATGGAGTTACTCTTTGCACATAAGCCACAACTTCCATTTCGTTACTGTAAGCGTATCCTAAAACAGAACGACAGCAGAAGAGAATCATGCTCAAAACCGCTGCCTCTATGACCACAACCACTACAGCCACATAAACAGCTATCTGAGCTGCCTGTGAATTTCCGGCTCCTAATTCATTCGAGACTCGAATGCTACAAAGTTTCAAAAAACAGTTTCATAATAAATAAAAAAATATGTAACAAGCAAGAAAAATTGTTTTGTCATGCATATTGTTTAGGCATATACCTTGCAGCAGCACCAACACCATATGGAATGAAATAGTGCAATGAAGTTGTTGTGAGGCTGCTCCACATTTTATGTACTAATTAGACCAAAACCAATGTTGCTGGTGCTAAAATCTTAATCAAGTTAAAGAAGCATACCAAATGGTAAGGACTGAAGTTTCAAGTTTTGGGTTTGGTAGAAGTCCAGACAGAAAAATAATCAGCTCAAATGACCACCATTCAAGACTGTAAATATTACATTGGCACCAAATGTTATAATTATGGCAGGGATCAGAAATATAAATGTTATTATCTCAAAGTACTAACCCAACATTGTAATTATAGCAGGGATAAGAAATATAGTTACCAGACCATAAGAGCTGAAGGAACAGCAAAGCAGAGAAATTCTTTGATTCTTAAGAAAGCGTCCGTCGAAAATGCAACAAGGGTTTTCTCACAATATGAAGAATACTTCATGTACAAGGCAAGGAATGTAACACTCAACCAGTATGCTATACAAATGGAAATTGCTGCTCCTGTACTTCCTAGCTCCAATTTATGAACTAGAGTCCAGCAAATAGGTATGTGGAAACATAAAGTCGAAACCGAGCTAAGGAGCATTGGAAGGATTAGTCCCTGGCACTGGAAGTAGCGAATGAGTGATTGCAGAATAGCACTTGCAAATAGTGCAGGGATGAGTAAGATTGAGTATTTTCCAGCTTCATGAGAGATTAAAGGGTCTTGGCCTATGAATACCAGCAGTTTTTCAACGAATATCCAAAGGAGAGAAACCGGTAAACAGATCAAAAGCAGAGAAATCATAGCAGAGTAAGTGTACGTTCCCAGCTTCTCATATTGCCCTGCTCCATAAGCTTGCCCACATAAAGTTTCCATCGCACCAGCCATTCCTATCTGCTTGGGAATTTTTTATCACACTACGTTACGAAGTTAGAACTACTAAATACAAGATCATATAACAAATCTAATTTTACAAATAACATGTTCACTTCCTGACTGCTTAAGTTAGAGATCCCAACTCCAAAGTTAATTCAGACATTTAATCATTCGAATTTTACTTCGTTTTTTGAGATTGGAATTTTATTTTGTTTTATTTTATTTTTGGGTGAAAAATAGAGAATCCCATTAGAAGTTTTATTCAAAAACATAAGGCTAAGTTAATCAAAATGAGAGATGAAAAACAATTATTAAGAGATTGAGAAATCGAAACTTTACAAGAAGACTGAAGCCGGTGACATTGGTGAAAGAGTTGGCCAGAGCAACACCGGAGAGTGAGAGTTCATCGATATGGCCGGCCATCATGACCGAAACAACCTGCAAGAGGTATTGACACACACTCACCACCACCATCGGAGCAGCCATGGAAGTCAGCTTCTTCAACTCCTCCTTTAAACCATTCCTCGTCGGCCATGTCTTCTCTTCGCTATTCTTTCCCAATAGTGCCTCTTCCATGGCCATACCTCTCACAATGAAATAATAGTTTTACACAGATAATGTGTTTGAATCAGAGTGTAATTTATATAACAAAGAAATGAAAATATAACAGAACTGGAGCTTTCATGCATAAGTTATGTGGCAAAAAAGCAATTGTTTTTTACCATTGAAAAAGCACCAAGCCAAAAACTTATTATTATATGCACTCGTGGAAATAATGGACGCCGTAGTCAAACCAATACATTTTCTAAGGGTTTACATCTAGATGTACACATTTTAAATCAAGAAAAAGAAATATCCTCAGTATAAAAGCAAAGGGATTAATAGCTAGGCAGTAAAGTGGCCCAAAAAAGAAAAGAAAAGAAAAGAAAAAGCTTAATAATATCTACACCTATTTTTATTTATTTTTATTTTATTTTATTTCCACCAAGATGGACAAACCGAATGGTTGCTTAAAATTCTAAGGATGATTCAGATTTCTATATAAATGATATTATATATGTTCCCGAAAATCCGAAAAAGGTATGTCTATTATGAGCCTTTGATGGGTTTTGTCGGTTTGGCTAATTCATAGGGAAGGGAGTGTCACATGGGTACAAGTTTATATAATAAAGAGAAAAAGCAAATGCATGAATTTTTTAATGTTATCACATAAAATTAATATAAAAAAAAAATGTTAGTATACAAAGTACTCTGTAAGATACTGGAAGCTTCATACATTCAAATTTCAAACACATGAATTTATAGGTTGAACACGTTACACAACTTTTCAGTTGTTATTTGTTTTTATATTATCTTGTTTAGATACCCTTTTTTTATTTTTTATTTTTACTTTTTTTTAGTTTGGACAGAAATGCTACCTTTAATTAAATGGGTGCGTTTCTTGTTCAGTTCTAGAAGTAATGCTCCGTGATTGGGTTTCTGATCTCTGGATTGTCCTTTTCATGAACTGGCAACCCCTTTAAACTTTTTCCCATGCTTGATTTTGTCCTTTTCACAAAAAATGTTTGAATTTGTCCTATTAATTTTAAAAATAATATATTAATCTTTTTTTAATGGAAAATAATTATATCTAAATCAAAGTTGCATGTGAATATTGATAAGTTATAACGCATATGCAACACCAATGATAATTAAAATGTTGATAAAAAAAATAATTAAATTGTTTTAGTTCTTTTTTTTATTTTTTGGGTCATCAATTTTATATAGCTTACCAGTTCAATTTTGTCAAATTGTAAACAATTCCAATGATAAAAAATAATAATAATAATGATAATAATAATAGTTCTAAAAAATAAGCAATTTGACATAATAGCATAATTTAAGCAGATTTTGTTTCCCAAAAAAAATATTGTTTGTCAAATTAAAAATCTGATTGAAAATTCAAATAGAGTAGTTCTTTCAAAAACTTAAAAACAAAAAAACAAAAAAGAAAAAAAAAGAGAAAAAAGAACAGAGCCATAACCTGACAACATTCACACCCAATTTGGATCTAGTCAGAAGTTGCCATCATTAAAAAGATTTGGTAAATTCAAATATTAAATATAAAAGATTTCATTCAAAGAATTATCATAATTAAAAAACTTGAAAATAAAAGAAAAAATAAAAAAATAAAAATGAAGTAACCCATTGGTAAAGCTCGAATTACATAGAGGTTGGCAGACTAGGCTAATTTCGTCACCCACCAGCAATAGACATGGAGAGAGACTGTGTCTCAGAAATGTTTTGCATTGACCAAATAATTTAAATACATTTATGTTTATAGCTTTAAAAATATAATTAAGTCTATATATCCTTCTTGATTAAAGTTTAAATAGCTTACGAATTCCTTTATTATCACTTTAAAATAAAGAATATGTCATTGAGTCATTGCATGGGGAGTATATTCTTCAAGTAAAAATATTTAAAACTCCATGTTAAATAGATTCCATAGTATTTGAAAGGATGGTTTTTGTTTTTGTTTTTTTTTTTGTTTTTTTTTTCCTTTGGGCTTTGCCATCGTTGTTAATTAACCAGAAAAGAAAAAAGAAAAGAAAATTGAATTCCTTAAATCATTAGAAAACAGATCGCATATGCAAATCAAACACATTGTACAATTGTTATTAGAATCGAATAATTCAAAACATGAAACAACTGTTTACCTAAACAATTGTTTGTTGTCGATTTAAGCTAAGGCATTTCCATTTTTAATTGTTCCATATCCTCTCCCTTGCCTTGATTGCCTGCACCATCCACACAAAGAAACTGTTTTTAGTATTGCTAGTGTTTTCAATCAAACTTACCATAATTACAACTTAAAACATTTTTGATCATCACTTCAACATTATAATTTTCAAATATCCAAAAAAGGAAAAAGAAAAAAAGAAAATAGAGTTTGTACAATGAAAAAAACTCATTAGTCTGGACCCTGCTTTTGCCGATTGGTGAAGGATGTTACTAGGACAAGCGATATTGCTTGTACAATAAACCCTGTCAATATTAATATTCAAAAATTGGATGATGCTTAAATGAAGATGAAGATACATACAACTAAATTATGGTCCTGTTCAAAAACCCACAAAAAAAAAAAAAAATTAGTTGCCGCTTGTTAATATGGTTTATTTTTTATATTTATTTTTAATTCTTTTCCTACCTAACTATAAGTTATTTCCTTACTTTATTTGTTTGTTACCGTTTGTTGGTGGTATCTAAAGTTAATTAGGAATTTCAATTAGCTATAATGTTAAAGGGGGAAAAAAAAAAAAACATAAATATCAAATCGAATATCTATTTTTTTCCCCTTCGAGTTATGAGTTATTTTAGATGTGTAATAAACTCTAACTATTATTAGTGAACACTAACAAATATTTAAAATAAACAAATTACACACAATTAAATATAAAAAAACAAAAATCTAAAACCAAAAACTGATCATTTTACCAAACAACATCTTAGCTAGTTATTGGAATATTGATTCAAAGAGACTATATATATATATATATATATAAGTTAAAAAAAAAAAAGTGTCCAGATATATAATTAAAGAATAATGTCAATTACTAAAAGTTGTCTAATGCCCATTTGGCTTGTGGTAAAGTTTGAAGAGAATCTGTTTTGCCTAACAATGTATTCCTCTATCCTATAAAATATTTTTTAATGGAATTTCAAAGATTGCCACTAAGTTTGCAATCACAAATATAATGAAACTAAGTTAAAAAAATCACAAATATAATGAGACTAAGTTAAAGAAATTTTTTATTATGTTGTAATAAGTAGTGCTCACATAATTTGCATTGCAATCCTTCCATTTTGTAAATCTTGAGACTAATTTGGCCTATTTTATATGTCTTTACATGGATAATAACAATTCAATGATGATTGAAAATTAAACAAGGAAACATACCAGACAATACATATTGTAGGCTATCCATGATAAATGACAGTGAGGGCAATGGAGCTAGTTTTTTTACATAATCCACAACTTCCTTTTCATTGCTGAAAACAAGTGTACATTACTAGCTTCTCATATTTTCCTGCTCCATAAGCTTGTCCACATAAAGTTTCAAATGCACCAACCATCCGCAACTGCTTGAATTTTTAAATTTAGTCATTCATATATCATTGTCCAAATTCACCACAAGAAAATAAACTTTTAGGGACTAAGAAATTTGTAACTAAATATACAAAACTCCGTAACTAAACATGAAAAATCAAATGTTTGTTACTGAATATACTTTTCATCATGACCACCTCCATGATTAAACAGTACACTATAATTTTAGTGCTAGTTGTATGTAAGGGAATATATATGTCTTTACTGTCAGTTTCAAATAATTTATTTATTTATTTTTATTTCGTTTAAGTAAAATTCATCTTTAATAATTTTTTCAATAGATTAAATTTTATTTTTTAATAAAAATTTAACAATTATCAATAATGAAATTTATTTTATTCAAATAAAATTAACTTTATTTCTCTGGTTCAAGAAATTTAAAAGGAAAATTACAAATGGTTTTTCCCATGCAATGCACCCAATCGTAAGCAAAATCTCATACGATACAAATCTATATAATAATTTATAAATTTGAATTAATGATATTGTATCAGATCTGTATCAGTATTATCCAATAAGATTCAATAAATTAATAGATTTTAACGGATAAAACATGATAAATACGATAAATTTATTAAGCCTATTAAAAATAAATATTTTGATAATTATATAAATTTTATATTAAAATTATTTAATTTTTTATTAAATATATATTAAATTGTTATTTTTTAGTTTAATTTATAAAAAATTTAAAAGCAAATAAAATTTTTTATAATTTTTTAAAAAATATTAATTTATTATTTCAAAATTAAATAAAATTTAAATTTTTAAATTTATATTATTGTTAATGAATTAACACGAATTATACAATAATTTATTAAATAAATTTAAATTTATTTATTTTTACACAACAATTTAATAAATTATAATTAAATTAATTTAATTTCACACTAATACCGCACAGCATAATTTAATGCGACGCAGTCATACTAACAATTGGCATTAAATAACCCTGCAAGATCATAAGGGATGGCCCACGTGGAGAAAATTAATGACCTCAACGTCAAAGTAGTAAGAAGCTAGTACTTAGACATAGATGCCAGATGGAAAAGAAAACACTTCATATATTTCAAGAAACGAAGAATACCCACCGTTTAAATTACCCCCAAAAACAAAAAGCGAATACCCAATATTTCTATATAAAACAAAAAAGAGGAATTAGTTGCTTAATATTACGGTGAACTTAATTAATTTTTAATCAAAATTTGGCACTTACTCCTAAACAAATAAGTGTATATATAAATATATAAAATATAATCCAAAAGTAAAAATAAAAATGAAAAAGCATATATGTTAATGTTAGTTTAGAATATCGAGAGGACTTACTTGCTGTCCATGCTTTTGTCTTTTTTTTTTTTTTTTTTTTTTTTTTTTTTTTTGTGGATCTATCCATGCTTTTGTCGGTTGCTAACCCACAGGACAGGGAATACAGTATTAAGACTTTATCATAAAAGCAAAATCCAATTGATTGATCCGAATGATTTCCAAGTAATTACTTGGAAGGAGGAAAAATGATAGGTCTTCGCATCTTAATTATTAAAAAAAAAAGGCAAATAGTAATATATATAATGTAACTTGGATTTCGTGTCTGCCAATGGTCAAAAAATAAATAGAGTTATTCTAACATATTTTGTCCAAAAAGAAAGTTATTTTGATAGAAATGGATAATATAAACTAGGATCCAATTCTACAGAGAAGCACAGGCTGTGATTTCTAAAATCAATAATCTGGTCCCAGCATATTTTATATCATTATGTAATTTATTCTCATTAATTATTTCTGATTGACGAGTATTAATTAATAAATGAAGAAGGAACCAATGATAAAGCTTCGGAAATTTACTACATTACATGTGTATTAGATCTTAGGATGAAAGTGGAAAAAAATTAATAAAATAAAAAATCCCATATTTTTTTAATAAAAAAGAAATTAGCATTGGTAATGTTATGAAGTCCTTCCATTTTAAGATACATGACTATTTGACTTAGGCATGTATCACTTCAACATTATAATTTTCAAATATCCTAACAAACTTAAACGAAAAAAGATAATACGACAACGAAAAATGCTCAATAGTCTCTTCGACCTGCTTTTTTGACAATTGGTGAAGGACGTTAACAGGTCGAGCAATAGTGCTTGTACAGTTAATTAGGCCTCGTCAATATTCCTATCCAGAAGCCCTTTTTTTTCAAAGATAAATTATCCAGAAGCCTATTCCTCTTAGTTTTAGAAGAAAACCCAATACAAGGCCATGTGGGAACTCTAATTAATTAATATGAACCAAGATTGGAATATTCATTCATAAATTTCTTGAGTGATCGATCTGTCAAAATTTTGATGGTGAGTCCTATTATCCTGTTCCATTCGCTGTCTCTCTAATAAAATTTTGACGTATCACTCAAAATTTATAGAAGAAACTAATTTAAATTTTTTTTTTAAAATGAATGTAGATTGCTATGTATATGATATAAAAATTAATAATATTAATATTTAAGTGGCAAAAATATATATAAAATTTAAAAATTATTCTCTAATAATAGTATGCAACAAGGTTATTAATTAATCACATGTTTTACTAATATGTTTTAAATTTTAGAAAAAAAATTGACATTAAAAAAAAAATACTTTTAAAGAAAGCTCACAATATTTAATAGATCCTTGAAATATATATTCATTTTAATAATATTTAAGTCATATCTGTTTTACATTCATTCTAAACATTGCCATTGGACATCAATTTGTTTTCCTTTTAGATAATACCTATATTACTTTTGTAATATGTTAATTTTCACAATTCACATTGTAATTGGAAATATTTTTAGCTTCCATTCTGTTTTCGCTTTTCTGAAAAAATTTATTGTGCTCCGGGAGCACTAAAAATTTCCACCTCTTTTCTCAATTTGCTTTCAAAATATATTGCCGAACTCGAGTAAAATCTAGTTTGCATTTTATTATGAATATATCAAATCTCTTGGGCATTTATATCTTGAAAAAAAAAAAAAATTGGTGCTCTTCCTTTTTTAGACTGCATATTCTATTAAAAAACCAAAAGCACCACTACTTCCACCTAATATATACATATATATATATTATATGATCAGTCAGTATATTTATTTGAACCATTGGATGTCTTTGAATGACAAAATTCAATCCAAATTGAGAGTCGCTTGGTAACACTTGTAGTTTTACGCTTTTTTTACTCTTAATCCTATCATGCCAAGTTTTAAAACCATTAAAAGCTTGTTTAAATTGAAGAAATCCAAACCAGGACACCTAGCAAATAAATTCCACTTTCATAATATTTTCTCTTCTAACTATAGTTGATCGGATGAAGGACTTACGGGGACATTCAAAGATAAGACAAAAGATGGGAATCAATTTAATAATATGGCATTAATTGGTTGATGAGATAGACTTGGGGACACACAAGAAGGGACGAAGAATCTAGCTCTGTTTGGCACAATATGGTGGTAGATGTCGCTCATTATAGTTGATCATGATCATGATTAGATGGTAATTAATTAGATACACCATGAAGATTTATATATATTAAAGCAAACTAACAAAACTTTGTTTATGATACCCTAAATCTAACACAACACAAATTACATTTGTAATTCGTTTGTTTAAGCCAAGGCACTCTCACTTGTTGTCTCCTTAAATATTATTTCCCTTGCCTTGATTGCCTGCAGCATCCAAAAAAAAGAAAAAAAAAAGAAAAGAAAAGAAAAGAAGAAGAATATTTAAAGTATTTAAACCAGATTCACATTAATTAACATACATTAGAGTTGTTTGTAGATATGGCTAATATAGCATTCCAAAAGTAATAACAAGAAGATAAAGGGAAAGCTTAGACTGGACTTGCTTTTGCCAATCTGTGAAGGATGTTCTAAGCCCAATTAAAATGACTTGACAGTGGACCCTGTCAACATTCCAATACATAGGCTCATTCCTTTAAGATTTGGAAGAAAGCCCAAAGCAACGGCTACGGGAATTCCAACTAAGTAAAAAGAACCCAGATCGGCATAGGCCCTATACCTTGCCAACCACATCTGGATGATGCTCAAATGAAGAAGTAAATATTTTTCCTACTTAGTTATGTATAATTTGCTTATCTTATATATTTTTTTAGTACGTGTTAGTGATACTTGGATTTTAAATTGAACATAATTTCAAATTGTTTTTTTTTTTTTTCTTTCTCTTCAAAAGTTTATAAGTTATTTTAAATGTCGGCTAAACTCTAGCTATTATTAATTTACACCAATTAGCATTTAAAATAAGCAAATTATACGCAATCATATATAAAAAGAAATAAAAATTCAAAAACTAAAAACCAATCATTTTACCAATCAACATCTTAGAAACCATTATTGAAATATTGATTCTTTCTTTTTGCTACAATTATTGGAATATTGCTTCAAAGAGACTATATATATATATATATATATACACAAGGTATATAATTAAGGAATAAATAATTACTAAAAATTGTCTAATGTCCATTTGGCTTGTGGTAAAGTTTGAAAGGAATCAGTTTTGCTTGAAAAGGGATTCTTCTGTTCTGGAAAATAGTTTTCAATGGAATCTCATCGATTTCCTCTAAGTTTGTGATCACAAACATAATGAGACTTGGAGAAATTGTTTATTATATTGTAATAAGTGGTGGGCACATAATTTATATTAATGCAACCATACCATTTTGTAAATCTTGAGACTAATTAAACCTATTTTATATGTCTTTCCATGGATAATAATGCTGCATGGTTGAAAATTAAACTAGGAAACATACCAGATAATACAGCTTGTAGGCTATCCATGATAAATGCGAGAGAAAGCAATGGAGCTAGTTTTTTCACATAATCCACAACTTCCTATCCAACAACAGATCGACAACATAACAGAAATGGCAATAAGCATTACAACTGTATAACCAGCAATTCGAGCTGCCTGTGGATTTCCGGCTTCTAATTCATTCGAAACTAATTCATTCGAAACTCGAGTGCTACAAAATTAATGTCAAACACATTTAATAAAAACCATGGAAACAAAGAACTTTCTTTTTCTCCAAACAGAGATATAGCGTTTTTTTCTTTTTTTTTTCTTTTTTTTTTTAATGTGTATAGGCATACCTTGCAATAGCACCAACCCCATAAGGTATGAAATAGTGCAATGAAGTTGTTGTAAGGCTGCATGCTTATAAGAATGTGTGAGGTCAATTAGAAGCATAATCTGAATTCATGGTACTTTTTAATTTTTAACTCATATTCTTGAAGATAAAGAAGCATACATACCAAACCGAAAGGACTGAAGTTTCGAGCTCTGGATTCGGTAGAAGTCCAGATAGTAAATAAGTATCCCAATTAATGACCACCATTCAAGACTGTATATGATCATTGGCACAAAAAATATTGAGATGTTAACATAAAAATCAATATTAAACTCAATGGATCAACGATAATTATTTCACCCTTTTATGTCCAAGCAGGGAGGAGAAATGTAACAGCCCAGTACCACCCGCATCAAGATATTGTCCTTTTTGGCCCAAGGTTCACCCCCTCTCACCCCCCTGACCTCAAGGTTTTGTCAAAATGCGTCTTGAAGGGAGAGGTGTACCCCTCTCCAACCGATGTGGGATGTTACAATCCTCCTCCTTTGGGGCCCAGCGTCCTCGCTGGCACACCGATCCGGGTCCGGCTCTGATACCACTGTAACAGCCCAGTACCACCCGCATCAAGATATTGTCCTTTTTGGCCCAAGGTTCACCCCCTCTCACCCCCCTGGCCTCAAAGTTTTGTCAAAACGCGTCTTGAAGGGAGAGGTGTGCCCCTCTCCAACCGATGTGGGATGTTACAAGAAATTACCAAGTCATAAGAGCAAAAGGGACAGCAAAGGAAACAAATTCTTTTATGTTAAAGAACACATCAATTGAAAAGGCTAAATCGGTTTTCTCGAAATTCGACGAAAACTTTTGTGTATAACCCAAGGAAGACCACACTCAACTAGTATGATAAACAAATGGAAATTGCTGCTTCAGTGCTTCCTAGTTCCATTTTATGAACTAGAGCCCAACAAACAGGAATGTGGAAACATAGAATGGAAAATGAGCTTAGGAGCATTGGAAGAATTAGTCCCTGGCAGTGGAAGTAGCGAATGAGTGATTGGAGAATAGCACTTGCAAATAGTGCAGGGATGAGTAAGATCGAGTATTTTCCAGCTTCGTGGGAGATTAAAGGGTCTTGGCCTATGAATATAAGCAATTTCTCAACGAATATCCAAAGGATAGATACAGCTAAGCACTAAACAGACCAAAAGCAGAGAAATCATAGCAGAGTAAGTATACATTCCCAGCTTCTCATATTGTCCTGCTCCATAAGCTTGTCCACATAGAGTTTCCAATGCACCAGCCATTCCGAGCTGCTTGAATTTCTAAATTCAGTCATTCATATATATATATATATATATATATATATCATGGAAGCAAACTTAAACTAGATACATGATAATTTAAAGACTTAGTATATATTAGGCGCTATGAATCTTGTGTTGGACATAGCTTGATATACATAATAAACCTAAACCCTAACTGTTTAAGCTTTTGAGATTAGTATTAATTTAATATGATATCAGAGTTCAAAATTCTAAAAACTTTAGGTTTAATTCCCACTATATCACAGTACCATCCACTTAAAGAAATTACACTTGTAGGGAAATATTAAATGTAGCTTGGTATACAAAATAAACCTACATCCTAATAGTTTATGATTTTGAGATGGGTGTTAATACCCTGAACGTAAAAGAAAAGATGGGACAATATTAGTGAGCAATTGATGGATAGATTGTAAGACCTGTAAACCCTAAAGGATATGAGATAAAAAAAATAAAATCAGTTAGCATTCTTATATTACCCGGATATGGACCAGTAATAGTTTAAATGTAAAGATAGTCACTATTTTAACAACTAATGACTTTTGAAAATGGTTGGTCTTTTAATGGGTTCGAAAGAATGTTACTAAGCAATCTTAATATGGTGACCTCTAGGAAGTCAGTGCGCGAGGTGTTACAATATTTTGGGAATTATCTTAATGAATTTGGGGATTAGCTTTTTTGGCTTAATATTGACTACTTCACTACTTGTTTAATTATTATTCCTCAATCGCATTCTAGATTGGCCACCACATAAATAGTTACTTGTGAGGGCAAGAGACACATAGAACATAAAGCAATATATATATAGTATGCATTTGGCCACCACCATTGGAGCCGCCATGAATATCAGCTAGCTTCTTCAACTCCACTGTCATGGTCCATTTTTTCTCTTCGAATTCGCACTTCTTTGCCAAAAGTTCCTCTTCCATTTCCATACCTCTGAATAATTAAGGCTCTAGTTAAAAAAATGTGCCATAGATGTCTATGCTCTCTCTCTCTCTCTCTCTCGATATTTATATATATATATATATATACACATATACATGCTAATAATTATGTACTATGTAAGTAGGTTGTTCCCCACAAAAAAGAAAAAAAAAGAAAAAAGAAAAATGGATTTTTCATGCAAACCCGACAGTAGTACCCAAATAACAGGTATACTAGAAAAGAACCCACCAAGACTCATTAATTGAATATTAAATTTTAAACAAATTGAGAATATATGTATAGTCTATCGAATTAACAAGAAAAAAAAGGTACATATGTTATATGTCAGTCTAGAATAGAGATTTACTTGCTGCTATCCATGGATTTGTCGGTGGTTAGTCCATAGGGAATAGAGTATTATCACATGCATATGCTAACTTCAAGACTAATAAAAATAAATTTGGATTAATGATCGATCCAATTGATATCCAAGTAATTAATTTCAAGGAGTTGATGGGTCTTTGCATGGTCTTAATTATTTGAAAATAGACAAAAATTAATCAATATACAACTTGGATTTCAAATTTTACTAAAGAAAGTTATTATAATAGAAATGAATGATATAAACTTAGATCCAATTCTATAGAGAAGCAAAGGTTGCTAATTCTTAATATCAATAAGATTATCACAATACAGCTTCAATGGCCTGTCATACGAGATACCGATTTCTTGTAGCAAGTGACAGATCCAAGTGAGTTCGGCGGTAGTGGAGGCCATGGCTCGATATTCAGCTTCCGTACTTGAACGAGCAACAGTAGGTTGTTTTTTGGAGGACCAAGAGATCAAGTTGGCACCAAAGTAAATGCAAAAACCTGTAGTGCTGCATCTAGTTAAAGGGCAGCCAGCCCAGTCTGCATCAGAGTAGCCTTGAAGACGATTGGAGCTTTGTTTTAAGAAACGTAAACCATAGTCCATGGTACCACAAACATATCGAAGGATACGCTTAACGGCTCGAAGATGCTGCTGTTGGGGAGTTTGAAAATGCTGACACACATGATTAACAGCTTGCTAAATATCCGGCCATGTAAATGTGAGATATTGAAGTGCTCCCACCAGGCTTCGATATTCGGTTGCATTTACAGGAAGATGATCTTGGCTGTGAAAGGTTTGTTTGACAGAAATCGGGGTGGCCATGGGTGCAATGCCTAACAAATTGGTCCGCTACAAAAGATCATGAGCATATTTGGTTTGAGATAAAAACAAACCACCAAAAAAAGGCTGAGCTTCAATACCCAAAAAATAACGAAGAGAACCAAGATCCTTTAGAGCAAATTCAGTGTTTAAGCGGGTGACCAAAGCAGCAAGTAAAGAAGTATTAGAACCTGTCAAGAGAACATCATCGACATAGACGAGGAGAAGAACGATGTCAGTGGTATGTTTAAAAATAAACAAAGAAGAGTCAGCTTTACTACACTGGAAACCCAAGCCGAGTTAGTATTGTGAGAGGCGATCAAACCAAGCTCTAGGAGCTTGTTTGAGGCCATAAAGAGATCATTTGAGAAGGCACACATAATCTGGGTTGGTACAATCAACAAATTCAGGAGGTTGCTCCATAAAAACCTGTTCTTTAAGATACCCATCCAAAAAGGCATTTTTTACATCAAGTTGCTTAACCAGCCACCCATAGGAAAGAGCAATGGATATGATTAACCGAATAGAAGTGGATTTCACCACCGGGCTGAAAGTCTCATCATAGTCGAGGCCTTCAATTTGCGTATAACCTTTGGCCACCAAGCGTGCTTTATAACGATCCAAAGAACCATATTCTTTGTATTTCACATGATAGACCCATTTGGAACCGACCACATTAACATTCACTGGCCGAGGTACTAAGACCCAAGTGGCATTGGCGTGAAGAGTAGATAATTCTTCAAGCATGGCATTGCGCCATTCAGGGAGAGTAAGGGTTGTCTTGACTGATTTAGGAATGGGAACAGGGGTTGTTTCAAGGAGAAGAGCAGTATTGGTGGTATTATGAGGATGAAGCTCAATGATACGGTGGGGGTTTTGTTTGAGCTGATGGTGTGTGAGCATGGGATGATGAGGTTGAATGGGAGGTTGAGGGGAAGGAGATGGTAAGGTGGGAAATCTAAGTCCAGAAATAATTGAGAGGAGATGTCTTGAGTGGGATTAGGAGGAACTGTGATGGTTGTAGGAGAGGGTGGTACCTGATCAAAAAATGATTGTGAGTGAGTGGGGACCGGTTTCGATGTAGTGCAGCAGGGGGTAGGTGAGGACGTAGGTGACATGGGGGTGTGTGTTTGAGTGGGGATCAGTTGGGATGGAGGGAAGACTGGTTGTAAGTGGGTTGTCTCATCACAACAGCTGGTGGGTAATATAGGTGCTGTGGACTGGTTCTTGCTGTATGAACTATTGGGTAAGGGGTTGGGTGACCAATTTTGGATTTGAGTGTCGTGTGAGCTTTGGTCCTTGGGTGTGGCATACCACTCATCAGCATGAAAGAAAGTAGTCAGTTCAAGAGGTTCCTGCGCAATAGAAGAAATATTAGTTTTGAAAGGAAATAATGTTTCATCAAATACAACGTGCCTTAAAATAAATACTCGATTCATCTTTGGATCCAAGCATCTGTACCCTTTGTGAGAAGGACTGTAGCCAATAAAAATACACGGATAAGTTTTCTTCATAAACTTATTATTTCCTGATTGTCTAAGATATGGATAACATCTGCAACCCAGAACTCGAAGACCCATATAATGTGGCAATTGTCCATATAATTTTTGATATGGAATTTCCATTTTTAAAGAAGAAGCTGGCAGTCTATTTATCAAATATGTAGCAGTCAAAAAAATATCTACCCAATATTTAGGTGGTATCTCAGCATGAAACATCATAGTCAAACTTGTTTCAACAAGGTGACGATGCTTTCGTTCAGCTACACCATTTTGTTGTGGTGTTCTTGGACAAGAAATTTGATGAATAATACCACAATAATCCAAATGAGATATAAATATCTGTGATTGAAATTCATCCCCACCATCACTTTGAAAGATTTTAATTTTTTTTATCAAATTGATCTTCAACCATCTTTTGAAATTTGAGAAAAGTATCATAGAAATCTGATTTCCTTTTTAAAGGATAAAACCAAGTGAATCTACTGTAATCATCAATAAAAATAACGTAATAATTAAAACCTTGAGTAGATAAAACAGGAGTGGGTCCCCATAGGTCACAATGTATCTTATTTAAAGGAGCAATAGAAATATTATTGGAAGTACCAAAAGGAAGTTTACATTGCTTCCCTAACTGACAACTTTCACACATAGAGGAATTTGTTATCCAACTTGAAACAGAAATATTTTTATTTTTATCCAAAGTTTGTAAGAACCGAGTGTTTGGATGACCCAATCTGAGATGCCATATTTCAGATGAACCACCTCTACATTTTATTGCTGCCAACGCTTGATTGTAGCTGTCATCATTCAAAGCATACAGTCCACCTTGTCTACGCCCTTTGGTTATTATTTGATTGTTGAGGTCCTTAATCAAAAAAACAGAAGAGGTGAATTCCACACTACAAGCATTATCATCAGTCAATTTACTAACTGAAAGTAGATTTTTTGTCAATCCTGGAACTACCAAGACATTTTTTAAAGAAATATTTTTCTGACGAGATTTAAGTGTAGTGTTTCCAATATGGGAAATTGATAAAGCTTTCCCGTTACCCACATAGATAACATCTGATCCCTTGTAAGGTTTAGAAATTGATAAGGTACCTGGGTAATTAGTCATGTGGGGTGTAGCTTCAGAATTTGCAAAGAATGTGGGTTCTTCTTAAACTTTATGGGAAACATTAGCTTCATGGTGTTCACCGGGTTCATTTATAGGATCATATTTGTTCCAATAATTGGAAGCAGTATGATAGGGTCTACCACATATTTGACATATGACTGCTTCTTTTTGAGAGGATTTCAGGGTCTGAGTGCTATTAGAAACTGGTGTAGGAGCTATATTACGGGAAAAATAGCTGCCACGGTCTTGTGTTGAAAAGTGACTTCCTCCACGATTATGGACAGAAAAGTTTGTAGGACTGAAACTTCCACGATTTGGCACAGAGAAACTTACGGGTCCAAAACCACGTCCATGGGAATTGAATCTGCCACCACGTCCTCTTCCTGTTTCACAACTTCTTCTCCTTCGTAGCTGGCAGCAGTTGCTCTTCAATGGCATGCCAAACACTGAAAGCTGTCTCCAGGCCGAAGGTGAAGCTGAGTACATCTACTATCATTGTCCCGAGCAACCAAGTTATAAACAAGCCATCATTGTTGATCCATAGTTGATAATTTGGATTACAAACTTTACTGCTTCCACTGCCTCCACTAGTTTCTATCTGAAGTTCTTCTAATGGACGTTCAGCATTAGTAATGTGACATAAAATTCCTAAACTTCGAACCAAGGGAAGCATTTGTGATCTCCATAGTAGATAATTTGAAAAATCAAGTTTTAAAGATATCAAACTGGAACATTGATGAAAAGATTGGATGGTTAATCTTGGTTCAATTTCCAAAGCTACATTCAGATTAAGCTTTGGAGATTTTCCAAGCTCTGATACCATGATAAAAAACAAGAAAGGAACAAAAAATGTGCTTGTGTATATTGTATTACTTAACTGTTTACTGCACTTTTTTCTTACTTTAATATTTACTTTTACAGCATTATTTATACAAATATTTCACCATACGTTAGTTACAAGAAAAGGCAAAATAAGGATTACTAATGACAGATAACTACACCATCTACACCAGCTTTATTGCTGATAACATTTATCTTGCACCAGTTTTGTTTTTATCACTTGGAGGTGATTTGTTTGAAGCAGACTCTTGTTGATCCAGATTGTGTGATGACATGGCTATGCGATGACATGGCTGCTGACTATGACATGGCTACAGCACAATCAGCTTATCAAAAAAAGCCCCTCCTTGTCCCCACTCTTTCACCCCTTCTTTTTCCCCAATCTCTCCACAAAATGAAAGAAAAAGAAAAAAAGATTTTTTTATCCATCATTAAATGGAGCAGAAGAAGTCTCCAACGTGATCTCCTCCATCCCTTTTCCTTTCCACTCTCCAAAATAATAATAATAATAATAATGAAAAATAAAGAATAATTTTTTATTGTTTATTGAACGGCGTGTATGTCAATCTGGTTTCTTTTACGTCTGGTTCTTATGTTTCTTCTTTTGTGTTTTTTTTTTATTTGTTTTATTTTTATTTTCTTACCTTTGCTAGAATTATATGTGTAATTAAACATATTTTTTGTGTTATGACAGTACATTTTAAACATGACAAGATTGATGGTATCGAAGAAAAAAAATAATTTTAATGGTAGAGGGTCTTAGATTTTTATTTGATCTTATTATATTACTTTGTAATATTATGATTGTACTACTTGAAACCTATAATATTAAGCATTTTAGGAAATCATCCTCATTATGGCATCCTCCTTCTCATATTAACAATATGTATAAAATGGTGTATGAGGATGATTTGTCATGTAAAGAACAACTCTGCATGGATAGACGTACTTTTCAAAAATTATGTTATATGCTTAGAACAATTGGAAATGTTCATGACACTAAAAATGTAAGTGTAGATGAGATGGTTGCAATGTTTTTATATATACTTGCTAATCATGCCAAAAATAGGGGAATAAAAAATAGATTTATGTGTTCGGGTGAGACAATTAGTAAACACTTTAATAATATATTAGATGGTGTCATACGACTACACAAACAATTGCTCAAAAAACCTAAAGAAGTGACTGAAAACTCAACTGATAACAAATGGAAGTGGTTTAGGGTATAGATTCATTAACTTTTTTTTATTTTTATTATTTATTAAAATATGAAGAAAAAAATATTTAAACTATTTTGTTTTTTTACTTGTAGAATTGCTTAGGGGCCCTAGATGGAACATATATCAAATTACATGTGCTTGATGTCGACAAAGCTAGGTACCGTACTAGGAAAAGTGAAATTGCTACAAATGTCCTTGGAGTGTGCTCTCACAACATGCAATTCATATATATACAATCAGGCTGGGAAGGTTCCGCTGCAGATTCTAAGATACTTAGAGATGCAATTACTAGGAGAAATGGGTTAAGAGTCCCACATCGTATGTTTCTTTAGTAAAATATTTAATAGTACTTCAAATGGGTAGTTTGTGAGAAAGCTGTATTTGATCAATGGCAAATGGTAAAAATTAATTTCATTATTATTTTTATTTATTTAATAGTTCAAAATTTTATATATTAATTTTTTATTTTCTTTTTATTTATGCATTGTAGTCTCATCTGGTAGTAAAATGTTTGCTTATGAAACCTTTTGTACACCATGATTCATTAGCTGATGTATATGCAAAAGACTGAGCAATAGGAGTAGAATCTTATTCATTAGCAGATGCAGAGAAACAAATTGAAACTACATCGGCAATGGAGGTTAATGATGGTCTAGAAGATACAATGGAAGATCTTATATTTAAACATATGCAATATAATTTTAATGCACAACAAGATTCTTTAAATCCAACTATGCCTACTCAGAATCCTTCAACATCCACAAATATTCAAAGATCACACAAGAGGAAAAAATCTTCTCAAGAGATATCTTCAAGTGTAAGTGAAATGGCCTCTTCAATTTCTTCTCTTGTTGAAATTTCAAAAGATTATATGAAAGTTGTTACTGTGTTTCTCAACCAAAATTTAGATCCTTTAGCAAAGGTGGCTACAATTGTACATAATATGGAAGAATTAACTCTTCAACAGAAATTGGATGCAGCATGAGTTATTATGAAGGATCCATTTTATGTCAACATGTTCTTAACTTGTCCAGAAAAGTTGCGTCTCAATATGATTGCCCAAATATTGGCAACTCCACAGGCTATTAATGTCTTATGTTTTCTGTTTTTTTTTCTTCTTATTTTTAAAATTCAATAGCTTGGGCAATTTTAAGTTATAGGATTTATTAAGTTGACTCATATATGGATTTTTTTTTTTTTTTGTGTGTGTGTGTGTGTGTGTGTGTCAAACTCATATATGCTTTAATGATTTAATCATTGATACATATTATTTTATAATTTTTACTTCATTTTAATTATTCATATTGTTGCCATTATATAATTTACAGCAATATATTTTTTTATTTATTATTTTTTGATATTAGGGTATTTGTTATTATTTTTTATTTTGAAATATAATTTATGAGGTGTCATATTATGGGTTGTAATTAAGATTAATTATAAGAAATATTATTTATATACTTTAGTTGAAAGAAATTATATACTTTAAAATATAATTACAATAAAAAAGAATAATATGATTTATACATATATAACTTTGAGGGTATTTTAATAATTTACATTATTTTCCTTCTTGTTTTCCTCGTATTATCCAAACAATGTTAAAGGAAAAAGATAAGGATTGTATTAGAATTTCCATAACTAACCAAACACTATAAAAAAAATACCAGAAAAATGATTCTCAGGGAAATTGAACCCAGAAAACTGATTTCCAGTAATCAATTTCCTTCAACTACTTTTCTTTTTACCAAACACCCCATAAATGGAAAGTGATATTATATATCAATATAACTTGCAAAGTGACATTACTTATCAATATAACAGTAATTAATTAAGATAACTTGGCTTTCGAGTTTGCCAAATGTCAAAAAAATAAATAAGGTTATTTTAACCTATTTTGTCCAAAATGGATGTTATCCTAATAGAAATGAATAATATAAACTAGTATCCAATTCTATAGAGAAGCACAGGCTGCTGATTCTTAATATCAATAATTTGGTCCGAACAAATTTTATATCATAATATAATCGATTCTCATTAATCGGCCATGCATATGTGCTCGATAAGAAAACCTATTAGCTAGTAGAAACAATTTGATCCGCTACTCAAAACCTCCTTTTAATTTTCCTGCTAATCGACGAGTATTAATTAATAAATGAAGAAGGAACCAACAATAAAACTTGGAAGTATACTACATTACATGTATTAGATCCTAGGATGACAATGGAAAAAAATTACTAAATAAAAAATCCCATTTTTATTTATTTATTTTTTTAAATAAGAAAGAAATTAGCATTGGTAATGTTAATGAAGTCCCTTAATGAAGTCCCTTCCATTTTAATATATTTGACTATTTGAGACTTAACCTATATCAAGGTTATTCCGCTTCTTCAGTTCTGATTAATGATAAAAGTATTTGTCATAAATAATTGATAATAAATTGTGCGATAGCTTGATATAAATAGTTATGCACTTTCTATCAAATTAAGACTTTAAAATAGATGGTGCTTCAATATGGTATTAGAGCATTGGTGACCAATGACCATGGAGTCTGTTTGGCAATTGTTGGTTTGCTTATATGTTAGCCGTCTCCTTAAATATCCTCTCCTTTGCCTTGACTGCCTGCAACATCCAGATTATGAAAAATCATTGCTAGGTAAGAAGCCGATAAAAAAAGCTAATTCAATTTCTACATTTTTAATCATCAAAATAGTGAAAAAAAAGAAAAAAAGAAAAGAAAAAAAAAAGAGAAAGCATTTTAGTCCTCCAATCCAAACCTCTTTCTGCCAATTTGTGAAGGATGTTATAAGGGCAAGCAGAAATGCTTGTAGAGAAGATCCTGTAAGAATTCCAATCCAAAGGCCAATTCCTCTTAGTTTTACAAGGAAACCCAATATAGCAGCTACAGGAATTCCAACTAAATAATATGCACCCATATTAGCATATGCTCCCAAATGTTGCCAGCCACATCCTCTAGCAAACCCTGATGAAACAACAATTTACTATTAATTAAACTTTGCTCCTACAAAAAGAAAATTTATTAATAGAGACACATTTAGCTGATCCAAACACGGAATATAAATAAACAACAAATTAATTAAACATACCACAAAACACAAGTTGTAGGCTATCCATGATAAAGGAGAGAGAAAGCAGGGGAGTTAGTTTTTCCACATAATCCACAATTTCCTTTTCACTGCTATAAACATAACCAAGAACTGAACGACAGCAAAAGAGAATTGTGCTCATAACAACTGCCTCTATGACAGCAAGCATCAGAGCTACATAAAAAGCCATTCGAGCCGCATTTGAATTCCCACCTCCTAATTCGTTGGAAATTCGAGTGCTGTGAAATTGATGTTAAATGCAAGTTTATCAATTAACTTGTTCTTTTAAAAATAAAAATAAAAAATGGAAGAATTAAAAGCTTTTTTTTGGCTATACTAGTTGGTTTTATAGCGTACCTTGCAGCGGTACCAATACCATAAGGTATGAAATAGTGCAATGTAGTTGTTGTAAGGCTGCTCAAATATCTTTGAAGAATTAGAAGCAAATATAAATTAGTCCTTCTATCTTTATTCTTATAGTTGAAGAACAAAGAACGTACCAAGTCGAAAGGACTGAAGTTTCAAGTTCCGGATTTGGTAGAAGCCCAGATAGTAAAGTGAGTATCTCAAATGACCACCATTCAAGACTATATACATGATATTATCATTGGCATGCATGAAAAATTAAAAAATAAAAATTAAAAAAAAAAAAAAAAAAAAAAAAACAAAAAACCAAAACAAAAAAGTGAACTGGAATTTTTTATATAGGGATGTGAAGATTACCAAACCATAACTCCCGAAGGGATAGCATATGAAAGAAATTCTCTAATGCTTAACAAAACGTCAATCGAAAATGTGACGCGGGTTTTCTCACAATCTGAAGAATACTGCATGTATAACACAAGGAATATCACATTCAACCAATATGATAAACCTATGGACATTGCTGCTCCTCTGCTTCCTAATTCCAGCTTATACACTAGAGCCCAACAAACTGGTATGTGGAAACAGAGAATGGTACATGAGCTTATAAGCACTGGAAAAGTCAATCCCTGAGACTGGAAATAGCAAACCAGTGATTGTTGAATAGCATATGCAAATAATGCAGGGATGAGTAAGCTTGCATATTTGGTGGCTTCTTGGGAGATTAAAGGGTCTTGGCCTACCAATATAAGCACTTTGTCCATGATCATCCAAAGGATAGATATTGGTAAACAAACTAGACTAAGACAAATTGAAGCACAATAAGTGTACATTCCAAGCTTCTGATATTGGTTTGCTCCATAAGCTTGTCCACATAAAGTTTCCAATGCACCAGCCATTCCAAGCTGCTTGGTATATATATCCCAGTTCAGTAAATTATTGTGGCAAAAAGATTGAACCAAATAAGGCTTATATCTATAAATTGTATAGACTTAGTAGGAAAAAAAAAAAAAAATCAAATAATGGGATTTTGGAACCACTATAGAAACAGATATATTACATAAAACAAATCTTATACACATACATAACACATAAATATAGGAGTTTGTTGAGCTTATCAAAGACAAGTCAGCATCCACATCATCTGATATGCACTCAAATGATGACAAAACTGAAATAATTGGTTTACTGTTATAAGTTTGTTAACAATTAGTCAAGTCACCATTATTTCTCTGTTGAATCTACTTCCTATAAATTTTATTGCTTATGGACATATGATTATACTGGTGTTGGCTATGGTGATTGTTAAATATAACAACCGTACAATAAAACAATCAACAGTCACCATAACCAACACTAGCATAATCATTGTCTCCAATAATATGCCTTATGTGCTACAGCACAGAGACCGCTATTTAAAAAAAAAAAATGCCATGCTGAAAGGAATAATGATGCTTTATGCTATTAAAGTTGTAAAGCATCCGACTTGGTTCCAAATTTAGTATGTTTTCTGTACTCGATCCTACTCCCACAAACAGGCTTCACTCCAATCAAAGCCTGTTTTGACCCCAAAAATAAATAAAAAAAATAAAAATAAAAAAAATTCTGAAACAGGAGGCTTAATGGTATATAAAAGTATTAATGAAAGAAATAGTAGAAGAAAGTGATAATGAATTGAAAGAGAGAGAAACAGAGGAGTTTACAACAAGACTGAAGCCAGTGACATTAGTGAAAGAGGAGGCAATTGCAACACCAGAGAGAGAGAGTTCATCAATATGTCCAGCCAATGTTAGTGACGCAAACTGCACGAGGTACTGAGACACACTCACCACCACCATTGGAGCTGCCAAGGAGCTCAGCTTCTTTACCTCCTCCTTTAACCCACTCTTCCATGTCTTGGTTTCATCCTTGTTTCCCAAAAGTTCTTCTTCCAAGGCCATTTCTTACACTGAAGTTTTACTTACAAATGTGGCTGGTTGGCTTACCTGGCTCTTTTTATGTACATATGGTGAGCAACAATGTTTTTCTCAAGTTATAATATATATAAATGCTCATATAAGATTTTTAACATGAGAACTAACATGAATTTTTTTTAATATTTTAACAAAATTTTAAAATGATTTATGCTATAAATATTATTTGTTGTTATATATATATTTATATATATATATATATATATATTTTTTTTTTTGTAGTACTAAAATTTCAAAATAGATATTTGATTAAATACTATTTATTTTTTGTTACCTTTCATATAATTTAGTTTTGGATTATTCAATTAATATAGTAATAGAAAAGAAAAAATATATTTTTTGATTTAAATAATAATAATAATAATTTGCTTAGTTTAATTTCTTAAAAAAAATAAAAAATAGTATTAATAAGGCAATCCTACAGCCAACAATATTAATACAATATATTACAATTTAATCAAATACAACTAAAATAATGCATTAAAATACAGTCATACCAAAGAAGCCCAAAACGGTTAGTTCTTCCCATCTTCAAATACTTCGTACTAATTTTCAGCTAAAAAAAGAAAAAAAAATTAAAAAAATTAAAAACTCTATTAGTTGAGGATTCTACTCTATGGATCATTAAGATTGAAGACTGATCCAGGGTACTACTTTACAACATTTGTGGTCTTAATTTTAACCATTCAATTCGTTTCAATGTCTTCTGAGGAACATCTCTTTAGAAATATCTTTTCCCTTGCCTTTAATGGCCTGCTATATGTATTTACATGTACAGGTTTGATCAATTTTCACAAAAAAGGCAAAAAGTATAATATCACGTGATCAATAATGAAAGCTACTTTGGAGGGTCAACTTAAAAAGTATAATATCGCGTGATCAATAATGAAAGCTACTTTGGAGCTTATTTTTCACCCAAAAAAAAAAAAAAAAAAAGGATATATTTCATCCCGATTCTTTGAAGTTTGCATTTCTTACAATTTAATTTTTTAAATTTTAAAATAACAATTAGTACTCTTATAGAAGGTGTGGATGATATTAGTCTAAAAAATGTAAATGAAACTAATTATAAAAAAGAAAGATGATAAATTTTTTGAAAATTGATAACTGGTTGATGATATTTTTAAAATCAGAAGAAAATGAGATTGTAGTTAAAATTAAGTATTCGGCGATGCCAATTTTGAAAAGAAAGTACTCCTTAACTTATCCAAGGTTAAACTGAGACCATCGAGCACCGCGAAGTGGCCGTGCAGGGACCAACCTACATTTCAATGTGGTAGTTGCTGAATGATGTGCCTAGAATTTTCAAGGTTTAGGCTCAATAGCATTTATTTTTGCAATCATATATTGCACATGTTACCTGCTTGTGCCAACTGGTGAAAAGCAGTGACAATAGAAAGAAAAAATGACTGAACAGAGGAACCTATCACTCCACCAATCTAAAGTCCTTTTCACCTTCAATGTACAGTGCTCAATCACATAAAATGCCCCAAGATTTATATATGCCCGAAAACTTCCTCTAGCAATTCCCATATAATGTCAAAATAAATAAATAAATCAACTTTGAAGTAGATGTTGAAAAGATAAAAATATACAGTATTGGATAAGAAACAAAGTCATTGTCTCAAATTAGAGGATGAAAAAATTGAAAAAAAAAGGACCTGAAGGAACTGCTTGTAAGCTGTCCATAAAAACAAAGAGACAGAGCAGAGGAGCCAAGGCTGCAATACAATCCACCACCTGTTTGTCATTGTTGTAATTAAGCATATCCCAAAATGTTGGGCAGCAGAATAGGGTCGTGCCCACAAATACTGCCTCGGTGATTGCAAGACACTTTGCTACCAAAACAGCCATCCCAGCTGTGATATAGAAATCATAAAGTTGTGCTTCATTCATCAATTTTTTAAAAAAGGAATTACATGAAAAAAAGAAAAAAAATGTGGAGAGTGGAGATTATAAGGAATTACATGACCTTGCAGCAGCTCCAAATCCATATGGTACGGGGAAGTGCAAAGTGGAGATTATAAGGCTAATAATAGAAGTAAAAGCACATCAAATTAATGTTTCGAACCAGTCCTAATACTAGATTAAAATTATAGGAATCAAATTAGTTTATACATAGACTAATAATTAATTGTGCCACTGTTCTATTCTTCGAGTCAATTTTTTTAACTGTCACATAATTTGGTATAAAAAATTTGCTAGTAAACAAAGTATATTATATCAAAACAATAGGTAGTGAAATCCAAAGCATACCATATTGAAAGCACAGAAGTCTCCAGCTTTGGGTTGGGTAGCAGACCAGAAAGCAGAGTGAGCAGTGTATTACATATACTTTAGTAGTTGGGAAAGAAGAGAATTCACCAAAAATAAATAAATAAATAAATAAAAAGTTGGGAAAAATGAGAAAGGACAAAATGGGAAAACCATATTTATAGAAAGAGAAAATAAAGGTATAATTACCAAGAAAAAAAGTTGGATTGGAAGTGCATAGAAAGTGGGCATGTTGCACTCTCACAAAGTGGTACAGAGCTAGAAAAGATTGCAGCAGTGAATCGAACAATGATGGTCCCCTTAGTTGTGGGCTGTTGAAAAACTAAATATGATGGAATTTCGTGTTAAGGTGGTGGGACAATGCCAAATGATTTGAAAAAAAAAAAAAAAAAACACAAAAAAGGGACAAAGGCATTGCCAAGTGGTAAGAAATTCAAAAAGCATACCTATAACCAAGGGTGTAATATCCCACATCGGTTGGAAAGAGGAACGAAGCATACCATATAAATGGGTGTGGATACCTTGCCCTTGCGAGGCCTTTTGTGGACCCACTGTGTAACAGAGGTCACAGAGCAAAACCGTGCGGGCTGGGCCCAAAACAGACAATATCGCATGCGGGTAGTCTGGGCTGTTACAGTGGTATCAGAGCCGGATCCGGATTGGTGTGCCAGCGAGGACGCTGGGCGGGCTGTTACAGTGGTATCAGAGCCGGACTCGGATTGGTGTGCCAGCGAGGACGCTGGGCGGGCTGTTACAGTGGTATCAGAGCCGGACTCGGATTGGTGTGCCAGCGAGGACGCTGGGCCCTAAGTAGGGTGGATTGTAACATCCCACATTGGTTGGAAAGGGGAACGAAGCATGACTTATAAGCGTGTGGATACCTTTCCCTTCAAGAGGCTTTTTCCTGTGATCCACCGTTGTACTGGGTTCGGGAAGAGCAAAACCGTGCGGGCCGGACCCAAAGAGGACAATATCTTGAGGCGGGTGGTCTGGGCTGTTACAGTGGTATCAGAGCCGGATCCAGATCGGTGTGGCAGCGAGGATGCTGGGCCCTAAGGAGGGTGGATTGTAACATCCCATATCGGTTGGAAAGGGGAACGAAGCATGCCATATAAGTGGGGTCGGGAAGAGCAAAACCATGCGGGCCCACCGTTGTACTGGGGTCAGGAAGAGCAAAACCGTGCGGGCCAGGCCCAAAGAGGACAATATCTTGAGGCAGGTGGTCTAGGCTGTTACAGTGATATCAGAGCCGGACCCGGATCGGTGTGCCAGCGAGGACGCTGGGCCCTAAGGAGGGTGGATTGCAACATCCCACATCGGTTGGAAAGGGGAATGAAGCATGCCATATAAATGGGTATGGATACTTTTCCCTTACGAGGCTTTTTGTGGACCCACCGTGTAATAGGGGTCGCAGAGCAAAATCGTACGGGCTGGGCCCAAAGCGGACAATATCGCATGCGGGTGATCTGTGCTGTTACAAATGGGTTCTTTGAGCCTTGGAAAGAGAGTTGGCTGGTTGCACTCTCATCATTGACAAATCAAAATGAAAAAATAAAAAGTAAGATGTATAGTTTTTGTAAGATGGACTCGGTAGCCTATCATGTTTCATGTTTGTTGAAAATAGAGTTGAAACAGTAAAATAAAAATAAAAATAAAATTCTAAAGTTAGGTTAAACTTTAAAGACAATAGAAAATTAAAAAAACTAGAAAATTATAGGAAAAGTTTAATAAAAGTTGTATTATTAAAATAAAAAAGTTTGTATAAAAATCAAATAGTAAAGTTTCCTATTTATATAGGATTAGAAAACTAAAATAACCTATTACAATAAAACCCTAAAAATAAACAAAGCCCAAAAAAGTCCACAAAGGGCCCCAAACATAAATAAATAAATAACCTAGAACATCACTAATTCTCATTAAGGACAATAGTAAAGTTAAAATGCCCTCTTGTTTGAGATGCAAAATTGGTTTTTATTAAACTGGATTGGGACAAACTATTTTAAATCCAACCAAATCAAATTGGATTATTTTAAATCTAAGCCAAATTTGATTGAAGAGATCTTTAAATAGTTCAATCCAATATTACGTTTCAACAGACCCTTTAGTATCCATACCAAATTAAGGACATCTTTTATTTATCATTTTATATTGTGCTAAAAGCTTTATTAAATTTATATGTTTCTATTCAAAACTTTTTTCTTTTTTTTCTTTTTTGGGGGTGCATTTGTACAAATATAAAACACGGTCTCGAAAGTCATAACATCAATATAATGTATTATTATTATTATTATTATTTATTTATTTTTGTTTTTTTTATTTTACTTTTTGTCTTTTGGCAATGACCGGTTTGCTTATAAATTAGTCTGTCTACTTAAATATCCGCTCCCTTGCCTTGACTGCCAGCAACATCATCCACATATAAAAAAATCATTCAGTACTTGGAAACAAATTAATTGTTTATCCACATTTTCAATCATCAAAATGGTCAAAAGTAACAGAAAAGGCTTTTAGTCTACGTACCTCTTCTTGCCAATTTGTGAAGGAAATTATAAGGGCATGCAACAATGCTTGTGCAGCAGACCCTGTAAGAATTCCTATCTACAGGCCAACCACTTTTAGATTTACAAGGAAACTCAATACTGCAGCAACAGGAATTCCAATAAATAAAACCCACCCAGATTGGCATATACTCCTAAATGTTGCCATCCACATCCTCTAGCAACCCTTGATCAAACGACAATTAACTATTAAATTAATTAAACTTATCTCAAACAAAAAGAAAGCTGAATAGTAGGCTCAAATTGAGCTGATCCAAACATGGAATTGAAATAGACCAGAAATTACGTTGAATATTCCAGTAAGCTTTCCATTATAAAGGAGAGAGAAAGCAGTGGAGTTAGTTTTTCCAAATAATCCACAATTTCCTTTTCACTGCTTATAAGCATAACCAAGAACAGAGCGACAGCAAAACAGAATTACGCTCATGGCAACAAGCATCAGCAGACTGAGATGGCGAACATTCCAATAATTTGAACTTCAAGAAGACTGGAAGTTGCAGCAGGAATCTGTGTAACACCCTGAGATGGCGAAGATGTGGAACTGGAAGACATGGTTAAAAAGAAAAAAAAAAAGAACTGCTGTGTTACCAAGAAGTTTATGACTCTGCTTTGTTACCAAGTTAAGTTTATGACTAGAAGTAAATTCTCATATATTGATCAATGCTTCAGATACAACCTTTTTAGAGTTTACATGATAAGTACACTTAGTGATAACTACTCTAGATATGCTAAGACTTTAGATAACAATGAAAGATAGAAAGACTGTCGCTAACAACCAGATAATACAACATGTATCCAAAGTATAAATAGAGTGACAAAACTTATTAAACTGCATCATTGTCTCTAACAAAGACATCCTTAAATTTTTATCCTTAAAGAAAGACTGACTAATATATATACATATTAATTAGAAACGTGAATACAAATCTGTCGTAAGGACTGTGTAACATAAAAAGCATAGTCCTTCCCATCTTCAAATACTCTGTACTAGCTGAGGATTCTACTCTACTGAATAAGATTCAAGATTGATATGCCATCGTACTACTTTACAAGAGTTGTGGCCTTTAATTTAACCATTCAATTTGTTTCAATGTCTTCTGAGGATCTCTTCAGAAATATCCTTTCCTTTGCCTTAACTGCCTGCAAGTACGTCTTTACATGTATAAGTTTGATAAATTTTGTAACAATGTCAACTTAAGGAATACAGTATCATGACAATAGTGATAGCTGCTTTCGGAGCTTTAAAAAACAATATAATTCATATGGATCATTAAATTTGTATCAGTTACAATTTAATCCCTTTTTAAAAATTACAACTAGCAATCTCATAGGGAATGGGGATGTAATTAATCCAAAAAATGTGAACCAAACAATAGGAGAGAAAATATGACAACTTTTAAAAACTTGATAAGAGGTTAGTGTTATATTTTTGAAATCATTAAATTATATTCAAATCAAATCTATTAATCCTTTTGAAAAGGAAAATGCTCAACTGACAACATTGAGCACCATCGAAGTGGCAATGCAGGGACCAACCTACATATCCATGTGGATGGTTGCTGAATAATGTGACTACCCAAGAATTTTCAAAGTTTAGGCAGAATATATCATTAACCTTTGTAGTCATAATTTGCACAGGTTACCTGCTTGTGCCAACTGGTGAAAGCAGTGACAATAGAAAGAAGAATTGACTGAACAGCAGAACCAATCACTATTCCAATCCAAAGTCCTTTTCCCCTTAAATGCACAATAAAACCTAGTACAGCACCAACTGGAAGTCCAACCATATAAAATGCCCCAAGATTTATATACGCCCCTATGTGCTGCCACCCACTTCCTCTAGCAACTCCTATATAGTGTCAAATAATAATAATAATAAATTTACCTTGAAATCAGTGTTGAAAAGATTATAAATATAAAATGCTGGATGACAAACTAAGTCATTGTCTCAAATTAGAGTATGAAAAATTTGAAAATGGGACCTGAAAGAACTGCTTGTAAGCTGTCCAAAAAAACAGAGAGACAAAGCAGAGGAGCCATGGCTGCAATATACTCCACCACCTGCTTGTCATTGCTGTAAGCATATCCTAAAATATAGCGGCAGCAGAATAGGGTGGTGCTCACAATTACTGCCTCTGTAATTGCAAGACACATGGCTACCAAAACAGCCATCCGAGCTGCCCGTGGATTACCAGCTCCTAGTTCGTTCGAAACCCGAGTGCTACAATGTTTAGTTCATTATAAGTGGATATAGAAATAACAAAGTTGTCATTCATTCATCAATTAGTTAAAAAGGAAAAATAACCCCCAAAAAAAAAAAAAGGGTATAAGGGAGACCTTGCAGCAGCTCCAAATCCATATGGTACGGTAAAGTGCAAAGTGGATATTGTAAGGCTGATGATAAAAGAAGTAAAAGCACATCAGATAAAGGTTTAGAACCAGTCCTAATAGATTAAAATTACAGCCATCAAATTAGTTTATCAAATTTTATACACAGACTAATTAATTGTGTCACTTTTCTATTGTTCTAGTCAATTTTTTTAACCATCACACAATTTGGTATAAAAAATTTGCTGGTAAACAAAATATATTATATCAAAATAATAGGTAATGAAATCCAAAGCATACCATATTGAAAGCACAGAAGTCTCCAGCTTTGGGTTGGGCAAAAGACCAGAAAGCAGAGTAAGCAGCTCACATGACCACCATTTAAGACTATTCATAGAAGTTGTATTATATATATTTAAGTAGTTGGGAAAAAATAGAGAAAAGGACAAAATGGCAAAAATCATATTTATAAATCGAGAAAATAAATGAAAAATTACCAAACCATCACAGCAGATGGGACACCAAAACGAAAGAACTCCCCAATACCAAGAAAAACATCTTTAGAAAATGCAATCCTGGTTTTCTCAAAAGCTTTAGAGAAACTCACATAGAATCCCAGCAAAATCACATTCAACCAAGTTGATAAACTAAATGCTATAGCCGCTCCATGATTCCCTAATTCCAGTCTATATATTAGAGTCCAGCATGTGGGTATGTGGAAAAGTAAGATGGTGAAGGAGGTTAAGAGCATTGGAATTATTGAACTCTGTGTCTGGCAATAGCGAGTTAATGGTTTAAGGATTGCAGAAGCAAAGAGAGCAGGAATTAGCCACATTGAGTAGCTTTTGGCTTGGGATGAGATTAGAGGGTCTTGGCCTACTAGGATCAAGAATTTGTCCATGAAAATCCAGAGGACACATAGTGGGGGACAAATCAAAATGAGAGAGATTATTGCAGTGTAAGTATATGTTCCAAGTTTTTGATATTGCTCTGCTCCAAAAGCTTGCCCACATAGAGTTTCCAATCCACCAGCCATTCCTGACTGCCCCACATTTACAAACAGAAATGTTACTTTTTTGTTTTTTACTTGTTTATTATTCATAACCATACATAATAATTCAAACTGAATAATAATAATAATAATAATAATAATAAGTCACAATGAGTTCAAATTACCACTTCAATCGTCCCAAGATCAACCAAAAAAAAAAAAAAAGGTTACTGTACCCACCATTTTCTCAAGGTCAGCAAGAATACCAAAAAGAAAAAGAAAGATATTTAGTCTTTGCATGATGAACTCAAATCCTTTTGATAGTTTTTGTCATGATTCATGTTATTAAAACTTTTTTAATTGAGAAAGTTTTATTAATCGTTTTAGTCTAATCAACATGCATGCTTTTTGCCTTTTAAATTTTTCCTATTGTTTTAACATTATCAATAATTGAACTTATATAAACTTAAATATTTTTTTGTCCTGATATCATTATCAATGGAAATTTCTTTTATGTGTAATTCCTTTTATAGTTCAATATCTACCATACAAAAATACTACACTTAATTAAATTTTATTCCTAAAAATTTTATTCCTAAACTTTTCAACTTTTTGGATTTTACCCCTTGAACTACGAATATTTACCTTCTGAACTATTACTTTTTTGTCAACTGAGCCCAATCGTTCATTTTGATAAATATATTTAATAATAAATTTTTTTAATAAATAAATTTGATAAAATTAAACTGTTTTATTTTATTCAGTTTTACTTTTGGATAGTATGCATAACTAAATTTGTCAAGTTACAAGGAGAAATTGCATAGATTGTATTAAGTTTGCTGAAACATCATAGTTCAAAGGGTAATGTAAGAGATTTTATAGTTTGCAAGGCAAAGTGTAAAAGGTAAATTAGCTCAAAGGTTAAAATGTGGCTACCCAAGTACTAAATATTTTCCCATCACATAGTATTGCTTATTATGAAGATAAAGTATATATAAAAAGCATTTGTATATTAATTAATACAGTGAGTTTACATAAAGATCCAAGATGCTTTGAGAGAAGAATTAATTAGTTTAAATTTGATCAAGTAATAAGAGGAAAGAGATACGAAAAATGTTTGTATGGGGACCTTTTGACAAGTCACAACTTACAGGAGACAAGAGGGACATGGACCCCAAGAAAGCTCACTTGAGCTCAATCCGTCTATTAAAATAGTGAATTTTTACCAAACATAACCATTATTAATATATAACTGATATTGGCTTAGAACAACACACATATTTTACTACAAAATTTTATAGATTTCTCGTAATTTGGTGACTCAGGTCAATGACGTCAACCCAAAACCAATTTGATAAGATATGCAGAAAGGAAATATATACAAGTCGTCAACTTGACCAAACATACACATTTATTCGCAGAAATCTTGACTGCAATCGTTGGTCCATATATATATATATATATATATATGTATGTATATTTTTCAGTTTTTATACATAAATATATATATATATATATATATATACAAATATTATACATATATTTTTCCATCTTTTACTATCATTCTTTGAAGTAAAAACAATCAATGAAATTGTAAAAAGTATTTTCACATTTTCATGTAAATACAACTATATTTTCATATACACTAAATTTACACAAGTAAAAATTTCAAAAAATAAGTAACAAAATGGATGACATTGTAACAAAATATTAAAATCAAAGGTAAAATAGCTCAAAGGGTTAAAATGTAGTTACCCCAAATACTATATGTTTTCCCATCACATGATATTGCTAATTATGAAGATAACGTATATATTAAAAGCATCTATATATTGATTAATAGATTGAGTATACATAAAAATCCAAGATGCTTTGAGAGAAGAGTTAATAGTTTAGATATGATCAAGTAATAAGAGGAAAGAGATAAGAAAAATGTTTGTATGGGGACTTGTTGACAAGTCACAACTCACAAGAGACAAGAGGGACATGGACCCCAAGAAATCCCACTTGACGACAATCCGTTTATTAAAATAGTGAATTAAAACCAAAAACAACCATCATTAACATATCACTGAGTAGAGCCTAGAATTGACCCCTAGTTCAAAGTTTGTTTATTTATTTTTGAAACAAAATTCGACTTTAACATATTTTCCAACACACATATTTTACTACAAATTTGTATATATTTCCTCGTAATTTGGTGACTAACATCAATGACGTGAACCCCAAAACCAATTTGATAAGCATATCCAGAAACGAAATACATACAAGTCGTCAACTAGACCAAACACGCACATTTATCGGAGAAACCTTGACTACAATCGTTGGACCACATATATATATTTTTCCATCTTTTTACTATCATACTTTGAAGTAAAAGTAATCATGAAACTGTAAAAAGTACTTTCACATTTTCATATACACAATTTACACATGTGAAAATTTCAAGAAATATGTAACAAAATGGATGACATTGTAACAAAATGCAAAATCAAAGGGGTTGGTTTCTGTAACTTCTAGAGATACAAAGACATTTTTGCTAGGTAAAAAAGAAGAGAAGCTATTGTATGTACTTTTAGCATTTATTTTTATATAAATCCACTTATGATATTTAATCATTTATTTATTTATTTATTTGCATATTGAGTTCACTGCCGATCACAATTTACAATATGGTGGTTTTCATGATTAATATCGTAAAAAAAAAAAAATAATAATAAATAAATAAAAATATTGTTATCTTACATGTTCTATATATGATTACAGGCCTAGCGTACGTATCACCGTAATTAATTTTATCGAATAGACTTTGAAGTATTGAAGATGAAAGATTAACCTTTTAAAATTCGAAAAGATATAGTTTAGGAGAAGAGAGGGATAGCAACTAATGAAAGGAATTGATATAAAAAGTACTTACAAGAAGACTAAAACCAGTGACGTTGGTGAGAGAGGTGGCAATGGCAACACTAGAAAGGGAGAGGTCATGAAGATGACCAACCATTATCACTGAAACCACTTGTAACAAGTACTGTAAAACCCCAACTGCCACCATTGGAGCAGCTATCAAACCCTCCTTCTTCATCTCTCCTACAAATTCACTCTTTCTTATCACCCATTTCCTCTCTTCACCCATCTCTTCCATTTCTTTATTTTGTTATTTCTGTTTAGTGACCCTTTCACGATCCTCTTATATCTATATATATATATATATATATATATAGATATTTATATATATTCGTTTCTTGATGCCTTGCATTATTATATATATTCGTTTTTTTGGTTCTATGTGCTAGCTATTGGTTACAATTAATTATTGTATAAATTAAAGGCCAAACAGTTGAAATGCTTTTGGAGAAGTAGCTCTAGGATATGGGAATATATATTTATATAAATAAATAAATATATATATATATATATATATAAAATTTATTTTCATGCTATTTTCTTATTTAGTATTATATGTGATTGAATGTCAATTAGTAAGATCTCATAAGCCAACAAATAAATGACAAATCAACTAGAAAATCCTTTTTTAGGGCCCAATTAGCAGTCAAATTATATATCCAAATATTTGTTTTGCTTTCCCATGCATGCTTGATTTCTAATTATTAGAAGAATCAAGACCCTTTATTTAGAAGTTTCTTTGATGTTCAAAAATTGATATTATTAAATTGGACAATATAAGTACATCTAGTTAATTAATAAATTAATTAATTAAGGGTAAATTACACAAAAACCTCCTAAATTATTTGACAGTTATAATTAAACCATTAAAATAACAAATAAGCCCTTAATTATGATTATGTAATTGTTAACAAAGCTGTGCAATTATTTATAAATAACGAAAATAGTTGGATGATGAATGGCCACCATACATATGACATCAAGCAATTGTTGTTATTTTTTACAAAGGTGCGTGTATAATATGCCCCACGAAACTCAAATGTGGTTGCTCACAATTTACCAAAGCATGAACTAGGTAATTATTATATGTTTGTGGGTTGGAAAATTGGCCACCTTAGTTTATTAAAAAAATGTTAAAAAAATTATGTTTAATATTATCCCATTCAAATCATAAAAATTATGTATAATCTATTTATTAAAACTACGTATAAAATTATGTTTATTAAAATATATATATATATATGTTCAAAAAATTATGCTTATGTATAATATATTATCCCATTCAAACCAATAAAATACTAAAAATTATTTGTCAACATCCATTATATCATTTTTAAAATAATTTAATTTGAATTTTTTTTATTATCTAAATATGAAAAATAATATTTTCTTTCTTCAAAAACTATCAAAGTAAAATCTTCATCAAAACTATTAAAATAATAATTTCTTCAAAACAATATTGAAAATAATATTTTGTTCAATAAATATCAAAAATAATATCCTCTTCAAAAAAATATTAAAAATAACATTATCTTCAAAAAAAATAAAAAAATGAAGACAATATTATCTTCAAAAATAATATCTTGTTCAATAGAATATTAAAAATATATATATTAATTTAATCAAATGAATTTATTCATTATGAGCATTTAGGTAATTTTAAATTTTATATTTTTCTGCAGAGCAAATTTTATTTTGATTTATACTTTTTTTATTATTTTTTTAACTTGTTAATAATTTGATGGCTTTCTGTAATATCAAGAGATTATTTGTAAGTGTCACATGGTGAGAGAGGTTTTATTTAACTTACCCTAAATAATATTATTGCATTACTTGTAATGCTGTAGAAGGAAATGAATTTATTCCCCCCCCCCAAAAAAAAAAAAAAAAAAAAGGGAACCGAATCGATATCGTTTTCAAATTAAGATACATATGCAATGGACACACCCTATCGGATCAAATCATGTTGAAGATATGGCCGATCAGCTGTCGTTTTGGTGGTTTAATTAATTTGTCAGAGATGTCTATGCACCTTATTAAATAATTATAAGCAAAAACTAATTAATTATTTAGACCATGTGTTTTTTCCATCTATATAAAATTTAATTATAAACGTGCGATTATATTAAGCTTTTGTTGCTTGAGTTTATCAGCTTTATGAAGGTTATAATTAACTGATTCTAGAATAATATATTAGCCAATATTTATATATAAATTAATTAGGATTTTTATAATTAAACACATCTGATTTATTCAAGAATATATACCATGTCTGAAGCTTTGATTCTCTCTCAATTGCCATATAAATCATTATTCTATGTTTCGTGCAACTTGCAAACTGATCAAAAAGCATATTGTACATGTTCTATTTTTAGCCTGTCTCTCTCATATATACAAACTCTAGCTTTTGAGAAATAGTTTTGAGGAAAACTTAGAGTACATGGAATTAACATTCAATTCCAAATTAAAAGAGGATATTTTTAGGGAAAGATGTAGGATTAATTGCATTTTAGTAGTTTACAGTTGGATTACATTACATTCTACAATATTAAACTTTTAATTTATAATTTATTTCACATTAGTTCAATTTCTAAATTAATTAAGAAGTACAAAAATTATAAATAAATTAATTAGTCTTTTTTAGTTTACAAATAAGATGACAGAAAAAAAAATGATTAATAAATTAATAAGAAAAGTAATCAATTTTTAAACTTTTAAAGTTTCTGTTAGTTAATTTGGAAATCAATATAGAAATTAGAATAATATAGATTCAACGATTATAAATTAAGGATCCAATATAAAACATTTTAACTCAAAGATTCAATATACCATTCTCTAAGATATAGTATTAAAATGCAATTAACCAAAAATTGTAATTGTAAAGCACACTAAAACGATGCATAAAATTAGCATGAATAAGAAATAATTCCTTTAAATTTTGTGTACACAAACACACATTATACATACACACGTGCTTGCAACCGCGAAATTGAGTACAAGAACATATATGGACTTTTGACAATATCATTGCGCTCTCCTGAGTCCTGACAATCATGTATATTTGAGTATACCAAAAAATTCTTAAATCTTTTCCTTAATTTTCTCATCTGCATATCAACAAAACAAAAAAAGAAAAAAAAAATTTGTAACTAAAATAATTTTCGAAAACCAAAGCTCAAAACGAACGAAGAATTGATGGCATCCCACAAAATTATTAGCCATGAGATATGGGCATATGCCAGAAAGGATCCTGATCTTTGGGCCATAATTGTAACCAGCTTGTGGGGCATTGGGTCACATATGCAGGTCCATCAACCTACCCTGTTTGAAGCAGTCAAATTCTATGCCTGTTTTTCAATTGAAAAAATGAATTATCAAATATATTGATTATAAGATTAAAATGATTTATAATCTATTAAATTAAAAAAAAACAAAAAAAAGAAAAAAAGAAATTACCAATGGATGGAGATGTTCTTTGGTACATGGTTAACCACTTTAATAAGCAAACTATTGCCTTCTCTTGCTACAATGCGAGGCCCGTGAAACTGTCCATTTTACTGTCACAATGCTCACTTTGTCTGACAAAGTGATCTGGTCACATTTTGGCAGTTTGATCTATATATATATATATATATATATATATAAAATTTAAATTAGAAGAAACAGAGAAAGCAGTCAGAGAATTTGATTCAAGGGGGTATATACTATATGGCACATACATCAAACTTGTAGTGCCTCACTGTGGCAGCAAAAGCAGGCTGAGAAGTGAGAAAAATTGATATGAAAGAGAAGAGAAAGACTCTGCAAAATGTTGTCGCAGAAAAGAGATGAAAAGCACCCATTTGTTTTCTGTCTTGGGCTTTCTGATCGATTATGGAGAATGTATGTAAATTATTGATGAAGCTGAAGAAGTAGTATTTCTTGAGAGTATTTTGATCACATAAGGTGTAAAGGTGAGTATAAATAGAAATGAAAATGGATATTTTATTACCAAAGAAAAAGGAAAATGGATATTTAATTGTTTAGAGTAAGTAGAAGGGGTACTTGTATATCAATATTTTTATTCTTTAAATAGGACCACTTGTTAGAGCAACTTTTAGAGTGGTGTCAAAACCTCCTTTCTTTTCAAGTCAAAACTTTCATATCCTTTTGTGGATAAAAAAATTCATAGTTTCTATACCTATAATCCTCATAATTTTTACCTACTTTCGTGACCACTTCCAAAATTAAAAATTAAAAGATACTTATTGTTAAAGCTTTTTGGCTAATGATCTTTTTGTGGTTTTATTTTATTTTTATTTTTTAGAAAAAGTAATTATTTTACATTTTAGTTGGACCAAGATTTTCATACATAAAAGGGTTGTCAATTGAGGGACACCTGTGGATAAATATAATTTTTTGTCCACAAGAGTAAAATTTAATTGTGAAAAAAAATGGGATACCACTAAATTTTATTGAGTTTCTAAAATCATATTATTCTTATTCTGTTTGTTGAGTTTCTAAAATTATATTATTCTTATTCTTTATGAGAATAATTAGTAATAACTTAATTTGTAAAAATATCTTAATTTTGACGTTAAAAATATCTCTAACAACCGTACGTTCTACCTTACTCTGTTTCTCTCAAGTACTTAATTTGCAATTTTTCCTTGATCCATGAGAAACGATTTCTTTTCTCATTTGTCTGGAGGCTTATATGATTAGTTTTCTATTTGAAGCCATGGTTGTTAAAAAGATTTATGAGTTCAAATTGATTCTTTGTTATCTAAGAATGTACTTTTTCCAATAAGAACCTATTAATTTTTTTGTCCTATTTTTTAATTTCAGAGAAAGGGAATACAACTAACAGCTACGTGGCAGCAACTATATATATATATATATATGTCTACAAGATACTGAAGCATTTCAACCTTATTTTTTTCTATTATTCATTTACATTTTTATTTATTTATTTAGATTGTTTCTAAATGCACAATATATGAATATGAATTTCTAAATCTCTTCTTCCATAAGATTTTACAAAACGATTCTAAAGTACCAACTTTCTTTATCCATTGATGTTGCAAATTATATGATAACATTTTATTGATTTGTATGTGGTTTTAGTTATTCATTTAATATATAGCTCACTTATTCATATTTAATTTATATTTTTTTTCAACAATTTAATCTTAAGAGCTCTAATATTCCTCCAATTTCAAGACAATCCAATTACAGGAGATGTGATCTTAATTCACCAAGTCAATTTGATTCAATGTTTTCTGAGGATCTCTTTTGAAATATCCTTTTCCTTGCCTTAATTGCCTGCAAGCATGTATTTTACATTTACAAGTTTGATATAAATTTTGTAAAAAGGTCAGGTTAAGGATTAATACAACAACACACAATAATTAAAAGAAAAGGAAAAGGTTCTTTAAAACCCAACTTGTGAAATTCAAGGTTAAGCTGACACCATAGAGCAGCTGCCACATGGCAGTACAAGCCACATTGCCACATGGTGCTTGCTGAATGATATAACATTTATGGTACAATGTATTTAGCATAATTCATACATCATTACATTTGAGGGCTTTCTTAAAATGTGTCAAATTTTCGCAATTTCTTAACTTAATTTGATGCTTTTGACAAATATAGGGTTCCATGGAATTTTTGAACCGTTGATATCTCGGCCAACAACTTTTTAATTGGGGGATTGATGATTTAGGTTCTATGATCGTAAATTCATGAAATTTTCATTTTTTTAGCATATTTCATATTTAATGTAATTTTGGGCAAATATTTTAGGGTTTCATTTTAGTCTCTACTGTATAAGTTTTGTTCTAAGATTGTAAAAGATAGCTTTTGATGAATAAAAATTTCAGAGATTATTCTTTTCTCTTCCAATTCTTGACATTCGTAAGTGAATCGACACGTATTGAAATTATCATTGTTTGTGTCTAATTGAATTTTCGTCTTTCTCATATCAACTTAGCTTCACTACTAGAATCGAGCTGATACACGACGCAAGTACTGCGTCGCACTAAATAAACAGCGACGCATTTGACGGAGTCGCCAAATGTCTTGTCGCGAAATATATAAGATAACAGGCGACGTATAATAACAGTCGCCTAATAAAAAATTTTAGCGACGCACATTTAATTTTTAGCGACTCATACAGTGATGTACTTATAGAGACTTATAAAATAGCGACTCTTTATAATAAAGTCGCTAATAAATTTTTAGCGACACTTACGTGATTCGTCGCCAAATAATTATGTCGCTAAAAATGCTTCCTGAATAGCGACTCATTCATTTTTAGCGACACATTTTTTTGTCGTCTATTTAGCGACGCGTTATTTTTTGCGACGAATTATGTGTGTCTCTCTTTTAACGACCATATATTTTTAGCGACTATTTTTTAGTGTCTCTAAATTAGCATCTCATGAATTTTTAGCGACGTATTATTTTTAGCGACAATTTGTGTGGATCGGTTTTTTAACGACCCGTAACAATTAGCGAGGAGTTTTTAGTGTCGCCATATCAGCGACCGTTCATGTTTTAGCGACAAATTATGAGAGTCGCATATTTATGAATTTTTAGCGACTCTTTTACCTATTTAGCGACATATACAACAATATATTTATGTCGCTAAAAATTGAATAATTCTTTAAGCGACGTTTTGTGTAGAGTCGCGAAATTGATCTTATTATATGTCGTTATATATTTTAGGCGACTTTTAGTTATCTTCATAAACTGTCATTTCTTTTATATTTTTTTAGATTTATCTTCATAAAAATTTATTAAAATATAAAATTAATTATAATAGCAAAAAACCCAAACTAACTTCGTCCAAAATAATTAGAATATAAAAATTTAAAATAAATACTTGTTCATAACAAAATAATAATCAATATAATTAAATATCATCTCATTGATATATTTTTACATATGCATACTTATTGAGATGGAAGTTGATGTACTCGTGTTGACGATATTACGCCCTCATACTGCATATGGAAAAATAAAAAAATTTGTTAGCACTGACGCAAAATAAATTAATAAAAACTTAATCATAATTAATAAATTAAATTGTAATTTGGCAAATGAAAATTTAATGAATATTTACCTTCTTAAGGTTTGGCGTGGCACATATTCTCCTAATTAAAGTGGAAAACACATAAGAAAAAAACACACAATGAATAAATAAATATTACTTAAAATACAATTATAAGTTAATAAATATACGTACCAATTTATTTAGAAGATATTGTTTATCCATATCCCCTCACAGTCATTACGAACATAGCCACTCTCACATTCATCCTCATTATCATTTTCATCAACACTTGGCAATTGTATGGCAAATGGATTGTGAGCCATTGTAGTATCGCCAAGAATATCTTCTTCAACCAATTCTTCTTCAACCAAAGTATAATGTCGTGGTGGAGTTAAAACAACAGACCATCTCGAGTCAAGTTGATCTTCAACATAAAATATTTGTTGAACTTGTGAAGCCATGATGAATGGGTTAGATTTATATCCAATTTTACTAAAGTTAACACATGTAAACCCCATCTCATCAACTTTCACACCACTGCTGTCAACCCAATCACACTTGAACACTGGAATTCGAAACATAGTGTAATCGACGTCCTAAATCTCTCTTATGATCCCATAGTATGTCATCTCGGCTAAAATTGGGTTATTATCCTTAGCACTACCAAAATGCTCACTTTTGGCAATAACTTTGACACCACTATTCTGGTTGACCCTCTTATTATTCATATTTATAGTGTTGAATCTAACCCCTCTAATGACATATCCTTCATGTTTCGTTACCACCCATTGCGGACCATGGGCTAACCATCGTAATGTTTCAGACACTGTGTGATTAGGTTGACTTCGCTCTTGTGCAATCTAGTCAATAGAAAAATATGAAAAATTAAAGCTAAAACAATGATATTATATATTGAATATTTAACTTTCCCATACCTTATCACGTAACCAGTACGTAAATGTACGTTTGTGTTCGTCTTGAAACCATTTTGCTTTTTTTCCTCGATTTTTTTTGCTTGACTTCAAGACTTCAAAATGAATACTAAAACAAATAAAAGTTGTTGTAATTAATAAAAATATCCAACATATCAACTTATCGATGCCTATTAATATATTCAAAATATCAACTAAATTATACATGTTGATATATATATATATATATATATATATTAAAAATAATTTATACATTAACATGTATATACGCACCTGACATACGGTTCCACTTCTGGTGTATTCAAAAGTATATATCTATGAACTTGCTCCCAAAGTTGTTGATCAATTGATTGATTTTTTCCACCTTTAAATGGGGCACCAACATCATCCTTATCATTTAACTTTTGATATCTACCAATTGGGTTTCCAACTGCATCTAATCCTCTCTGAAATTCACTACAAAACTCAATCACTTCTTCATATATGTAACCCTCGGCAATACAACCTTTTGGCCGATTTTTGTTTCGAACATAACTTTTTAATACTTTCATGTACCTCTCAAACGGGTACATCCACCTGAAATGTACTGGTCCACACAATCTTACCTCTCGAACCAAATGTACAGTTAGATGAACCATTACATCAAAAAATGATGGTGGAAAGAATTTCTCTAAAAGGCAAAAAGTTGTGACAAGATCATTTTGAATATTTTCCAATTTAGCAACAATGATAGACTTCTTGCAAATTGCATTGAAGAAAAAACAAAGTCTTGCAATTGCATGTCTCACATGTTTAGGAAGGATTGCACGAATTGCAAGAGGCAAGAGTTGTTGCATCAATGTATGACAATCATGAGATTTCAATCCTACCATTTTTAAGTCCTCCATTGAAACAAGATTCCTAAAGTTTGAAGAATAACCATCTGGAACCTTTAAGTCCGCTAAACACTTACAAAACAATTTCTTCTCATGCTTTGATAATGTATAGCAGGCTGGTGGTAGGAAAGTTCGATTTCCTTGAGGCTTAGGGGCCAAGTCTTTCCGCAAACCCATTTCTTGTAAATCTAACCGAGCATTAACTCCGTCCTTTGTCTTACCGGGAATATTGAGCAATGTACCATATATGCTCTCACAAACATTTTTCTCAATATGCATGACATCTAAATTATGTCGCACATGGAGAAATTTCCAATATTCCAATTCAAAAAAAATGGACTTCCTCTTCCAACATTCTTCAGAATCAACAGTCCTTTTCCTCTTGAGTGAGTTATCAAATCTCATTGCATTAAGCTTATCTAAGATTTCTTCTCCAGTCAACGGTTTTGGAGGCACTCTAAATTCTTGAAATCCATTGAAAGCCTTCTTTTGCCTTCTATATTGATGATTTGGAGGAAGAAATATTCTATGCCCGGTAAAACTCATTTTTTTTCCATGCTTTAGCCTTGTAGCAAAAGTATTTTCACTGCAAATTGGACAAGCATAATATCCCTTCACCGCATGACCGGACAAGTTACCATAAGCTGGGAAATCATTTATTGTCCATAGCAATACTGCCTTCAACGTGAATTTCTCCTGACGGTAAGCATCGAAGACCGTAACATCCTCATTCCACAACCGCTGCAGGTCTTCAACTAACGGCTCCATGTATACATCAATTTGATTTCCTGGTTGCTTCGGTCCAGAAATTAGAAGACTTAACATCATAAATTTCCGCTTCATACACAACCAAGGAGGAAGATTATACATAACCGTCATCACAGGCCAACAACTATACCTACTACTCAACATATTATGTGGATTAACTCCATCGGCTGCGATCCCAAGTCTCAAATTCCTATCTTCGGATGCAAAGTTTGGCCATAAACGATCAACCAACTTCCAAGATGGAGAATCCGCAGGGTGTTGCATTTTCCCTGTCTTAACCTTTCTCCCATTGGCATGCCATGTCAAATTCTTAGCTGTTTCAACACTACGAAACATTCGTTTAAAACGCGGAATAATAGGAAAGTACCATAAAACTTTATTTGGAATATTACTAGCAACTCCATTCTTATCAATTTTCCATCTAGCAGATCCACATTTAGGACATTCATTAAGGTCCACATATTCCTTCCTAAACAGAATACAACTTTTTAGGACATGCATGAATCTTGATGTACTCCATTCCTAAAGCACTCAAAGTATTCTTAACATTGTACATGGAGGTTGGCAACACATTGTCATTTGGCAACATCTGGGATAACAATTGCAACAGTACATCAAAGCTCTTATCAGAATATCCATATCTTACCTTTAAGTTGTATAATTTAACCAAAGCCGACAACTTGGTAAATTTGGTACAACCTAGGTACAAAGGTTTATCCGCATCCTCCAATAAGGTAGCAAATTCATTAGGATCATTATCAAAAGTTTTTAATGCAGCACGGGTCATGTCTAAGCTATTGAAAGCCACATCTTCCTTACTACTACTATCATTTTCATTATATTCTACATTAATATTCCCAAAATGAGAAGATGGTCTAATACCATCAGCACATGACTCACCATGCCAAATCCATCGCCGATAGTTGACATCAAACCCATTCCAATATATATGGCCTTTAATATCCCTAATAGTATGGATTTTCATATTCCCGCATTGCATGCAAGGACACCGTATGGCATTACAATCATTGGCATTCTCCATGCTAAATTTCAAAAATTCACTCACCCCCTTAGCAAAATCGCTTAAGGTTCTATCCTTCGTTATCCACGATTTATCCATTTCCCTACCAATTTAAATAGAACAATATCAAACAATATCATAAAAAAAATTTGAGACAAAAGCAAGATTAAGAAAACCCATCGCAAACAAATTATCGACAAAAGCAAGATTAAGAAACCCATCGAAGCAAGATTAAGAAAACCCATTGCAAACAAATTATCGACAAAAGCAAGATTAAGAAAACCCATCTCAAACAAATTATCGACAAAAGCAAGATTAAGAAACCCATCGAAGCAAGATTAAGAAAACCCATCGCAAACAAATTATCCACAAAAGCGAGATTAAGAAAACCCATCGCAAACAAATTATCGACAAAAGCAAGATTAAGAAAACCCATCGAAAACAAATTATCCACAAAAACAAGATTAAGAAAACCCAGCAAACCTAACCTTCGGGTATAATGAATAAATAAATAAAAAATAACCCAATCCATCACATATCACTGCCAATCATAAAGCGAAAAGAAACTCACCGAAACCATGGAGACGAAGAAAGAAGAATCCAAGCTAACCACGAGGGAGACGAAGAAAGAAGAATCCAAGCTAACCACGAGGTTGATGAAGAAAGAAGAATCCACGAAGAAAGAAATCCAACTTCCAGATAGCAATGCAAGCAAATGGAAAATTAAACACGAAATATCCCACTCTTCAAGTCTCTTTTAGATTGCTTCCAATTCTAACACCTATTATGAAGTGTACTAACACATATTTTGTGAAAAGAAATGGTATTCAAAATCCCGCGTAAATTTTGAAAACGCGCCAAAAATTTTAAGAAATTGGATAAACAGGCGACGTATTCAGATAAACTGTGTCGCTAAAGGATAAACAGTTTCATAGACGCTCTTTTTTTAATTCTTTTAAAACAAATAAGTTTCTCCAAGTACTGTTTATTTCCTTCTTAAACTTTTGGCAATAATTCTAAAATGGTAATTTTACATTTAAAAAGGTAGATGATCTAGCGACTCATTGATAGAAACAGGCGACGCATTTACGTATAAAAGGGTCGCCTTATCCAATAGTAATTAAAATTTATTTTTTAATTTGTGTCACTTTTTTTAAAATTACATTCAAAAAAAATTTTCACATAGCATTCCAATGAACACCAAGTCAATTAATCTAAAAATATAAAACAGTTCTATCAATGCTCTTTTCAATTATTCTCATATATGATGAGTATACACAAACACAAAAACACATCTCACGACATAATTTGAGATAGGATATAACAATTGTAAATTGGTCTAAAGCAAGGACCCATAGTCCAATTGCTCGAAGTAAGTATGTTCAACGAGTTGCACTTTCATGTTTTCGGCTATCAGTAATAGTTTATATGAATCCAAATAAACTAATAGATTACATTTGGGAAGGACATTTCAAATAAAAAACGACGCATTAAAATATTTATGAGTCGCTTATGAGCAAATAATTTGTTTTTTTGGGTTTATGATCTTTCTGTTTAATCAATCTGATATTATTTCAGCATCAAATAACCAATGAAAATATTAAAATAACATAAAGAAAGTTATTATTATTTTTTTTAATCATAGTAATCGGCGACGCATAAACAAAATTATGAGTCGCCTAATACCAAAAGTTATTTTTTATAAAAAAAAAACCTTCCTTTTTAACAATTTGATTTTCTTTGAGCATCAAATAACCAGTGAAAATATTTAAACAAGATAAAGAAAGTTTTTTTTTTTTTAAATTATAGTAATAGGCGACGCATAAACAGCCTTATGCGTCGCCTAATACCCCATTTTTATTTTTTTTCAAAAAAACCATCCTTTTTAACAATTTGATTTTCTTGGAGCATCAAATAAAAAGTGAAAATAATTAAACTAGTCAGAGAAGGTTTTTTTTTTTTTTTTTTTCAAATCTTCCTGTTTAACAATTTGATTTTCTTCCAGCATTAAATAACCAGTAAAAATATTTAAATAAGATAAAGAGAGTTTTTTTTTTTTTAAATTATGGTATTAGGCGACGCATAAGGCTGTTTATGCGTCGCCTATTAACCAAGTTTTTTTTTTTCCCAAAAACAAAACCATCCTTTTTAACAATTTGATTTTCTTGGAGCATCAAATAACCAGTGAAAATATTTAAACAATATAAAGAGAGTTTTTTTTGCTTTTTTTAAATTATAGTAATAGGCGACGCATAAAAAGTCCATGCGTCGCCTATAAACCAAAGTTTTTTTTTTAAAAAAAAAAAACCTTCATTTTTAACAATTTGATTTTAGTTGAGCATCAAATAACCAGTAAAAATATTTAAATAATATAAAGAGAGTTTTGTTTTTTTTTTAAATTGCAGTAATAGGCGACGCATAATCAGTATTAGCGTCGCCTAATACCCAATTTTTTTTTTATTTAAAAAAAAACCATCCTTTTTAACAATTTGATTTTCTTGGAGCATCAAATAACCAGTGAAAATATTTAAACAAGTTAAAGAAGTTTTTTTATTTTTTTTTAAATTATAGTAATAGGCGACGCATAAACAGCCTTATGCGTCGCCTCATATCCCTCTTTTTTTGTTTTCAAAAAAAAACCATCATTTTTAACAATTTGATTTTCTTGGAGCATCAAATAACCAGTAAAAATATTTACACAAGTTAAGAAGGTTTTTTTTTTTTGTTTTTAAATTGTAGTAATAGGCGACGCAAAAGCAGTCTTATGCGTCGCCTATAACCCAAAGTTTTTTTTTTTTTTTTAAGCTTCATTTTAACAATTGATTTTCTTCCAGCATGAAATAACCAGTGAAGATATTTAAACAAGATAAAGAGATTTTTTTTTTTTTTTTTAAATTATAGTAATAGGCGACGCATAAGCATCCTTATGCGTCGCCTAATACCTTTTTTTTTCCCCCCCCCAAAAAAAACCATCTTTTTTAACAATTTGATTTTCTTGGAGCATCAAATAACCAGTTAAAATATTTAAACTAGTTAGAGAAGGTTTTTTTTTTTTTCAAATCTTCCTGTTTAACAATTTGATTTTCTTCCAGCATCAAATGACTAGTGAAAATATTTAAAGATGATAAACAGGATTTTTTTTTTTAAATTACAGTAATAGGCGACGCATAAACTATTTTATGCGTCGCCTAATACCCATTTTTTTTTTTATATTTTTTTAAAACCTTCCTTTTTAACAATTTGATTTTGTTGGAGCATCAAATAACCAGTGAAAATATTTAAACAAGTTAAGAAGGTTTTTTTTTTTTTTTTTTGTTTTTAAATTGTAGTAATAGGCGACGCATAAGCAGTCTTATGCGTCGCCTATAACCCAAAGTTTTTTTTTTTTTTAAAGCTTCATTTTTAACAATTGATTTTCTTCCAGCATGAAATAACCAGTGAAGATATTTAAACAAGATAAAGAGAGTTTTTTTTTTTTTTAAATTATAGTAATAGTCGACGCATAAGCATCCTTATGCGTCGCCTAATACCCATTTCCCCCCCCCCCCCCCCAAAAAAAAACCATCTTTTTTAAGAATTTGATTTTCTAGGAGCATCAAATAAACAGTGAAAATATTTAAACAATATAAAAAGAGTTTTTTTTTTTGTTAATTATAGTAATAGGCGACGCATAAGGATGCTTATGCGTCGCCTAATACCCATTTTTTTTTTGCCCCCCAAAAAAAACCATCTTTTTTAAGAATTTGATTTTCTAGGAGCATCAAATAACCAGTGAAAATATTTAAACAATATAAAGAGAGTTTTTTTTTTTTTAATTATAGTAATAGGCGACGCATAAGCAGTATTATGCGTCGTCTAATACCCCATTTTTTTTTTCAAAAAAACCATGCTTTTTAACAATTTGATTTTCTTCCAGCATCAAATAACCAGTGAAAATATTTAAACAACATAAATGAGTTTTGTTTTTTTATTTTTTTAATCAATCTGAATTTATCTCAGCATCAAATAACTAGTTAAAATATTTTAACAACGTGAATGAGTTTTTTTTTATATTTTTTAATCAGTCTGATTTTCTTTCAAGTATATTTATTTTTTATTTAACGTTTCAAAACACTTAAAATTTATATGCTTTTTAATTTTTATAGGCGACGTATTTTATTCTTTATACGTCGCTTTTTCTTATTTCTTTTTTTTTTTTTGTATTTCCATTTTTTCGTTTGTAAGTGTCTTTAAATATTTTTATTTGCCCCTAAAATGTTTTTAATAACCATTTTTTATTCCCCAATATTCATGAAATATTATAAATAAAATGGCATGTTAATCTATGGGCTTTCTTTTCAACCATTAACCATTAGTACGGAAACTTGAGAGTTGGAAGCAATCTAGGGGGTATGAGAAGATTTTGAAGGATCACTCTCATTATGCATTCTTGTTTCTTTCAAGGGTTTGAAGGATTTTGTGGGTTTCTTTCCTAAATACCCAAAGTTCCTTCTTCCTCTGCTTCTTCCTTCTTGCCGGTGGTTGGGTTGGAAGAACTTCACCTTCTTGCCGTCGCCGTCGCCGTCGCACTGGGTGGCTGGGGTTTTTGCCGTCTCGTCGCCGGGATTTGGTTGCTGGGTTTCTGCCGTGTCGTCGCCGTCGCTGCTGTGGTAGCTTGAAGTTCCTCTTGATTGCTAGATTTGTAAAGGTGTGCTGTTTTTGTGTGCTGTTTTTCATCCCTTTTGGGGTTCGGTGGTGTATGTGTTTGCTGGAAAAAAAATTCTGTTTGCTGGTGTTTTTGTTTTTTTTTTTAAATATTTGTTCGTTACTGTAATTTTGGTGGGGTTTTATGCTGTCAAAATCATGGCTTGTTGTCGACAATGGGTTAGCTAAATTTTGGTTGGAAAAATAGCTATATTTATTAAGTGGGGTTCGATTGTATGTAAAGCAAAATTATATGCTATTATTTGTATTATGTGTTTATATGGTTAAATTTGCGTGGGAAATGTCAGAGGTGGTGCTTTGTTTTGGGTCTTAAAACGACGTCATTTGTGCGACTCAAAATCCATTAGTGATTTAGTCGCCGGATGCAAAGTTTGAAAATGTTAATGACTGTTAAAGAGGATAGATGTTAAGAGAAGATACTATTACTGCATCACTTGGTAAATAAATTACATGAATTTATCGTTTATTATTGTTATTAATGGTTTATTCATTATACTACACCCTATGTTCATATTGTTAGTAATATTAATTTGTGTTTATGTTTTTTGTATGTAGAATTATGGATCCTTTTAATGAACATGTCCTCTCGGATGGGGATGGCGCTGGATCACCATCCAGTGATATGGAAAGGCCGAATACATCATCCCCAAGGCGTAGAAAACGAGGGGCCACAACAATGAAAGGCCTTAGGAAGCATTTGGCGGGAAACAAAAGCTTGGAACCTCAATATAATGAGGTTGGAGTTGCTATTAACTCTGAGGCCGTTCGACTAAACAATTTGGAGGGCTCGTTGGCTAGGAGCACAATACCAATTAATATACCTAATTGGAGAGATGTGTCCGATAGGTTAAAAGATAACCTATGGGCATCAATAAAGGTACGGAGTGCATTATTGTTAGATATTGTTTATTATAAATAATATTTAATTGATGGAGATTTTATAATTCTTTTTTTGCATTTGCAGCTTGTATATATGCATTTTACTTGCATTTCTAACTTACCGCATTTACTTGTCAATCAATGTTACTATATATATATATATATATATTTTAATTTTGCAGAAATATACGGGTAAGGATGATAGTTTTAGGAAGGCAACTTTAAAAGATTGTTGTGACAAATGGAGAAAATTCAAGAATTACTTGTATAGATCTTTTGTTCGACCATATATTGACACACCCGAAAAGTTGAAGCATCGACCCTCAATTTATGAATTCATAAGCCAAGAGGTGTGGGATGATTTTGTACAACAAAGGTTGTCGGATAAATTCCAGGTATAGTTTTATTTAACGCACGGTACTGTTGTATTAAATTGCGCTGCCATTATTTATATAAAAATTAAAATTTGTTATGGTGACTTATGTTATTTGGGTTTTCTAATATTTTTGTTTATAACTTTTGTAGGCATTAAGTCAAAAATATTCGGAAAAACGGCAATTAAACAAGTATCCGCATAGGATGGGTGCAATGGGCTACGCGAGATTAGAAAGAGCCATTGTATGCAATTTATTTTTATTTACATTTAACCATATTAATTTTGTCATTGTTACTTGATCAGTTGCATGCATTATTAAAATTAATTTATTTGTAATTTTGAAGCAACTTGAAAGAGGCACTGAAGATTATGTAGACCGAGATGACCTGTGGATACGGGCACGTATGGGGAAGGATGGAAAATATGCAAATGAAGAAACTGAACATGTAGCGGAAAAAATTGTGAGTATTGTATTTTATATGAATATTTGTTGCATATATTATTATTTAGTTCATTATTATATAAACTGATATATTCAATCATTTAAACAATATATTGTAGAATGACTTAAGAAGAAGGCAACAGAAGGAGAAATTCGGCCTTCACCTCCTGTGGATATCCTAACACAAGCTTTGGGAAAAGAGGAGTATGGAGGTAGGCTTAGGGGTCGAGGCAAAGGATACACAGTGAATAACTTTTTCCATACTCCTAAGCCGAGTTCACAAAAAAAGACCAAGTCGGAGGGAAGTGGAAACAATTCAATCTATGAGACGCTGCTCAAAGGTTTGATGGCAATCGTCAGAAATTCAAGCAGCAGTAGCGCTGCCCAAGTTGATGCACTCATATCGGCATGTGGTATTCAGATTCCGTCACTCGCTCATCTAGCCGATACTGTTGCTGCTCCTGGGACCCAAGTCGATGATGTTGCTGGTCTAGGGACCCCTCCAGCCAATGATGTTAATGCTCGTGGGACCCAAGTCGATGATGTTGCTGCTCATGGGACCCCCCCAGCCGATGATGTTGATGCTTCGGGCACCCAATTTGATGATGTTGCTGCTCATGGGACCCAATCTACATCTTGGATTGATGCTCCTCGGATCTATCCTGAGGTGCTTATTTCATATTTTTATTTATATATATATATATATATATATGTATGTATGTATGTTTAAGTGGGTTATTACTATCTATATAGCTCCCATGGTTGAAGGGTCTTACCTACCGCCATGAGGTCATGGGATCGAGTCTTTAAGTTGAAGGAATATTGTCATGTGAACATATATTAATCTTTTTTTTTTTTTTTAAACTTTGCAGGGTGTAAAATGCAATCTTGCACAAGGCAATGTTGGCCATATAGTAGCACGTGGCACTTTGGTACCTTCGCTGCCAACGGATATGTGCCATGGTGTGAAGCTAGGTGCAACAAATTATAAGGTAACTGTTGATGACGTTACTGATGGATTTGCACCTTTGCCTATTCCGTCATTTGACATCATACGTGTCGGTGATGTTGAAGGTGCATTTGTTGCATGGCCAAGAGATCTTGTTATCTTGCCATCTGAGGAGGTATTGTTCGATGCAGCTATATATATTAATGAAGTTTAAAATAATTTCATTTTTGTTCTATTTTAAATTTGTTTGTTGATATTTTGTAGGGAAGCTCGAACAGGTCAAATGTTGAGAATGATGAAGATGATAATGTTGATCCCTTAATCGTTACCCCAACGATCCGAGAGTTGCTACGTCGGATCAAGGACGTCGATAGCGATCATTTATGGTTTTTTAATATGAAAAAAGAGATCTTTGGGGAAGAACAACAGTTGGGCATAGCGAGTAGCAATATAAACGACTTTTGTTACATGCAAGAATTATCTTCCGAATGCATCTCATTCTACATAAGGTAAACTAAATTTGGATGTCTTTATAACTAATTCTTTAATTTAATTAATTAAACACTATAATTATTTGTAATCGGATTATGTAGGCATTTGTGTGAGGGATTGACGGGCTCCTTCGAAGGGAAATATTGCTTTGTTCATCCGGATATTATTGCTTCGGTTGGTCATCAAAACCCTCATGAACGGATATTAAATATATTGAGTAGATGGCAAGATGCAAGAAATAATCAACTATGGTTATTTCCCTACTGTGCAAGGTAATATTGTGTTAGTTTTATTGAATTATGTTATGAAAATATTCATTTCGAGAAACATCATATTAACTAAAATATTTATTGGTGTTTTTAGGAATCATTGGATGCTATGTGTTGTTGATTTATACAAAGCAGTAGCATGATTTTTTGATTCTTTGAAGACTCATAAGAATATAATTGATAAGGATCTAAAATCTTTGATCGACGAGTAAGTTAATTAATAACTCTAATATTTTTACTTAATTGTTCTTATATTGGATTTGTACTTTTGAAGCTATTGTATAATCTTATACAATATTTATATTTCTATATAGTTCCTTCGTTGCATGGAACTAAGGAAAGACATTTGAAAAGAAACTTCGGTGGCAAAATACTAAGGTAATTATTATATATAAAAACTTAGCATTATTAGTTGTTAGTTAATTTAAATACTTGTATATATTCGTATCTAATATTACACATAATTTACTGTTTGCAAATTTAGACACCGATGCAGCCCGGGAATATGGAATGCGGTTACTATGTGATGATGATAATGCGAGATATCATTAGGCGCAAAGTTCCTCTCCAGGACTTAAGAGGAATGGTAAATTATTATTAATTTAATGATTTCATCATATTTCTATTATGTAATAATTAATATTTATGATTATTTTTATATGTATTAACATAAGTTTCTCATGTTCAGTACGAAGGTGTCACTTGGTTACAAGCTGAAAATGTCAATGAATTTAGAGATGAATGGGCAACAGCGATGATCACAAGTATCTCAAACCAATGAATATATATGCATGGTAGTGAAATAGCTAGCTTTTGTTAATAGCTTTTGTTTGTACATATAAAATATCATAGACAAATTTGTGAAAATCGCTCATAAGGTAGTATTTGTTTTGCATGAACTTTGGTTTCAAACATACCAATTTTACAAAATTTCAAACAATATTAAAAATAATTAAAATAAACGATGAACAGGCGACGCACAATATGCTTCAGAGTCGCCTGATACAAATAATGCAAAAAAAAAAAAAACCATCACAGTTATGTGCTTCAATATTTTAATAGATTATTTGATGCCAAAAGTAAAACAGATTGATAAATATTTTCACAAAACCAAAGGAAAAAAATATTTAAATAAAAAGTAAATAGGCGATGCACAAAAAGCTTGAGGGTTGCCTGAGGGAAATAAGAAAAAAAAAAACAAAAAAAAAGCTCTGTGATGCTGCTTAAACATTTTCACTTGTTATTTAAAGTTGAAAGAAAATCACCTGTTTAATACTTAGAAAAAAACAAAAAAAAAATATCGTTAAACTAATAGGTGACGCATAATAGAGTTTCTGAGTCGCCTTATATAAATAAAATGTTTTCCAAAAAATTTATTTGAAAAAACAAAAAAAAAATCACTGTGAAGCAGTTTAAACATTTTCACTTGTTATTTAAAGTTGAAAGAAAATCAACTGTTTAATACTTAATAAATGCCAAAAACAAAAATAATAATACACTAATAGGCGACGTATAATGATTATGGGTCGCTTTATAAGAATAATATGTCTTCCAAAAAATTTTTTGCAAAAAAACAAAAAAAAACAAGCACTATGATTTTGATTAAACATTTTTACTTGTTATTTCAAGTTGAAAAAAAATCAACTGTTTAATACTTAGAAAAAAACAAAAAAAAAAAAAAATTCACACTACTAGGTGACGCATCATAGTATTTATGCATCGCCGTATATCAATAAAATATTGTAACACCCCGTTCCAAATCGCACCGGAATCCGTGCATGTTGACCGAGGTTGACCGTTGACCATTGACCGAAGGGGGTCAAAAGTTGACTTTTTGACTCGGTGGATATTTCGAGTTGACCAGGGTACCGTGGCGAAGTGCACGATGCCCCGAGTTCGTAGACTGGTAGCACGTCGAAAACGGAGCTACGGTTTGGAAGTTATGAGTAAAACAAGTTGCGATCCAAACTGTCCAAGGGGTGCCGGAGTTGACTTTTTATTTATGGGAAAATGAGCTTTGACTCATGCATGGTTGTGAAGTGCTCGTCGATACGAGTTCACAGACTAGCGGCACGCTCAAAACGGACATCCGGTTAAAAAGTTATGGACATTTGAAGTTTACCGGATACCGTAATATTTTAATATTTTTGGGTTGGTGAACAGTGAAACACCACGTGTCAGCTTCTTATTGGTCCACGTGGCATGAACAGTGCCACACAGGGGTTTTTATTTGATAAAATTCTCGGGGAAGAGAGAGAAAGAGAGAGAGGAGAGAGAAAGAGAGAGAGAGTCCGCCAGCCGCCGGAATTTTTTCCACTGTTCCGGCTGATCTACAGTACACACGCCGGCCAGAAAGTTTCCCCTCCCCATTTCCGGCAAAACCTCCAAATTTCACGGCGAACGGCCGCCGGACGCGCCCGGATCGGACGTCCGAAGATCGGCGGTGATTTTTTCCCCTCCACCGCCGGCCACCGCAAATCGACCCACTTCCGGCCATTTTCCGGCCACACGCACCATACACCCTTGATCCTCTCCTCAAATCCGGCCGACCCACCAAAAATCACGGCCATCGGACCACCGACGCACCAGGATCGGAGCGTTTTCCGGCGAGGAGCCGGAAAACTTCAAACGGTGATTTCTTTGCCGTCCGGCCTCCGTTTTGCTCACCGCCGGTCCCGTTGGATTGCTCTCCTCACGATCTACAAGTCTGCAAAATTTCACGACCAACGGCCACCGCACGCGCCGCCGCCGGTGACAGTTGCAGGTGACTGCGGCGGCTCGCCGGAAAGTACTGTTCCGGCGAGTACCCAGTTTTCCGGCCAGCTCCAGTCCGCTGTGTTCAACCTCTTGAACCCGAATCCGGCTTCCGTTTCCGCCAATTCGCGACGGTTTGGGAGAATTGCGGAGCCGAAACTCGAAAAGCTTTCCGGCGAGATTCCGACCCCGTCGGGTCCGATCACCGGAAAGTAAGACCGAATCCGTGATCCTCATCACGCGAGCTTCGATTCGGTATATAACTCGTAACCCTTAGATATCGTTTGGTGTTCGCTCCCCGGGTACCTATTTGGGAATTACCCGAATAAAATATTAATATTTTTGGTTTGTGCACTGTGGTTGTTTAGGTGCGTGTACGAGTGGCGGAGATGATCCCGAGGAGGATCTTAGTTGATTTGTGTGCTCAAGGTGAGTGACCCACTTCAAAAATTATTTTGGGCAATTAATTATATTTAATTGGTATTTAATTTGGTATTTAAATTATGCTCATGTGGTGTGATTTATTTATGAATTATATTGTGGTTTAATTTATTATGCATGAGCAAGGTGTATTTTGGTAGTATTTGTACGTGGTTTTAAATTTGATTTTCCGGGCATAATTGGGTTAAATATTTTACAAAAATATTGGTTTGAATTTTATAAATTATGCCCGCTGTATTTTTATGGTTGCATCTCGTACTTCGAGAAAATTGTGGTTTGTTGATTATCGCTATTTCGTACCGGGTTGTTGAATAAAAATATGTGGGATGGTGTTTTGTGAAAATTTGGTATACTTCCCACGGTGGTTTTTGGAAAAACGGTACGGTTGGTTATTAATGTTTATTTTTAGACGCACTCATACAGTATTGGTGTTCTGGTGTATGGTGTATGGACACGTGGTAGCACGCGGTTATTATGTGGTTTAGCGTGCGGTTATTACTTCACCCGTTAGTTGCCATTGGACCGTGGGCAGGCAAGGTTATTGTTGCGCACAGCCGCCCCCCCTCCTTGGCCGGGTTGATGGTTTTAGCAGCGGTACTGTCGGGACGCCGAAGTGACCGTTGCAGGTTTCTCTCTTTAACCCCCCCGCCAGTCGGTGCTCGGGACGCTGGGTATCGGAGGGCATCACCGGTATATGGTGTGGTCCGTCGGTGTAAATTGCAAATAATGGTTTAAACCCCAAAGGTGTTCAAAATTATTTACTATAATTTATTATATTTTTATTATATATATTGGGGTATGTTTTCATTTATTTATTGTGTATCAAATGGTTTAATCCCTTGGTTTTTGGGAGGTATGTACATTGGGTTTTGCGAAAAGGTTTTAAAAAGGGAACATTTCAAACGGAGCGATTGGTGAGAGTTTTGAGGGAAATTATTATTTTCCAACAGTTATTATTATTTATTTATTAATTGTTGGTATTTGTTCTACTCCTTAATTGCTATTATTATTATTTTTATTATTAAAAGTGTTCAGTAGTTAGGGTCACTCACTGAGATGATTAGCATCTCACACTCTTAAATTCCGTTCCCTTAGGTGCAAGTGGTGGTAGACGTTCTTCCGGAGCGAACCAAGTTTTCCGCTGCTGTTGTGTTTCGAGAAGTACTTCTGTACTCTTTCATTTCAGTGTATTATTTCTTTCAGCCTTGTTGTATTTCTGTTGTTTAGCACTTCTTAAAGCTCTGTATACTATTGGGATACTTCTGTTTAATTATGCACTAGACTGTTGTTGCTTTTGAGAAGTGCTGAAATTTATAGAACAATTTGTAGTATTGTGGGAGGAATAAGGGGATGTTTTTAGAAGTGTGTTTTCAGTGCAGGTAATTTGTGGTAAGTAAATCCCTTAGGGGAGGCTCTGCCGGATTTTCCATTGGAGGGTCTGGTAGGGTTTCCCTGGGATCAGGGCTTGTCTAGGGTTCCGGGGAAGGAATTCTGGACGGGTCCTGACAAATATTTTCCAAAAATTTTATTTGAAAAAACAAAAACAAAAAAATTACTGTGAAGCAGCTTAAACATTTTCACTTGTTATTTAAAGTTAAAAGAAATCAACTGTTTAATACTTACTAAAAATTCCAAAAAAAAATATAATATTACACTAATAGGCGACGCATAATTCTTCTGTGTCGCCTGATATAAATAATACGTCATCTAAAAAATTTTTTTGTAAAAAAAAAAAATAATAAATAAAAGAACTATGATGCTGCTTAAACATTTTCACTTGTTATTTAAAGTTGAAAGAACATCAACTGTTTAATACTTAGAAAAAAATACCAAAAAAAAAATATTACACTAATAGGCGACGCATAAACGTGTGTATGAGTCGCCTTATATCAATAAAATATTATCCAAACAATTTATTTCAAAAAACAAAAAAAAAAGCACTTTGAGCAGCTTAAACATTTTCACTTGTTATTTAAATTTGAAAGAAATCAATTGTTTAATACTTACTAAAAATCCCAAAAAAAATAAAATAATACACTAATAGGCGACGCATAATTCTTCTGTGTCGCCTGATATCATTAATATGTCTTCCAAAATTTTGTTGGAAAAAAACAATAAAAAAAGCACTGTGATGATGCTTAAACATTTTCACTTGTTATTTAAAGTTTAAAGAAAATCAACAGTTTGATACTTACAAAAAAGACCAAAAAATAAATTTTATTACCCTAATAGGCTACGCATAATAGTATGTTTACGTCGCCTTAAATCAATAAAATATTTTCCGAAATATTTAAACATTTTCACTTGTTATTTAAAGTTGAAAGAAAATCAACTGTTACATACTTACAAAAAATGCAAAAAAAAAAAAAATTATTACCTTAATAGGCGACGCATAATATTGTGTATGACTGTGTTTATGGGTCGCCTTATATCATTATAATGTTTTCCAACAAATTTTTTGAAAAAACAAAAAAAAAAAAGCACTATGATGCTGCTTTCACATTTTCACTTGTTATTTAATCAACTGTTACATACTTACAAAAAACGCAACAAAAAAAAAAATTTATTACCCTAATAGGCGACGCATAACAGTGTGTATACGTCACCTTATATCAATAAAATATTTTCTGACATATCTATACATTTTCACTTGTTATTTAAAGTTGAAAGAAATCAACTGTTTAATACTTAGAAAAAAACCAAAAAAAAAATTCACAATAATAGGCGACGCATAATAGTATTTATGCGTCGCCATATATCAATAACATATTTTCTAAAAATTTATTTGAAAAAACAAAAAAAAAAAAAGCACTGTGAAGCAGCTATAACATTTTCACTTGTTATTTAAAGTTGAAAGAAATCAACTGTTTAATACTTACTAAAAATTTCAAAAAAATATATGATAATACACTAATAGGCGACGCACAATTCTTCTTGTCGCCTGATATCATTAATAGATCTTTTAAAAAAAAATTTCAAAAAAAAAATGTCATGCTGCTTAAACATTTTCACTTGTTATTTAAAGTTGAAAGAATATCAACTGTTTAATACTTAGAAAAAACACCCAAAAATATAAATTTATTCCCTAATGGTCGACCCATAATAGTGTATACGTCGCCTTATATCAATAAAATATTTTCCGAAATATTTAAACATTTTCACTTGTTATTTAAATTTGAAAGAAAATCAACTGTTACATACTTACAAAAAACGCAAAAAAAAAAAAAAATGTTACACTAATAGGCGACGCATAACTGTGTTTATTCAGCGACTCTAAGTCTTATGCGTCGTGTGTTTTTGTTTCTTGCGACTTCTCGACGTCAACTTTTTTTTTATGCGTCGTCGATTGGTCGAATTTTTACTGACGTATTAACCTCAGAGTCACGGTTTTATTTTTTTAGATGCATTTATCTCGTAGCGTCGCTAATAATGTGTCGCTAGAGCTTATTTTTCGCGTAGTGCTTGTTCAAGAAAAGATATCCGATTCATAGAGTTTTATTGCATGTTACGTGCTCGCTCCCAACTAGTGCATGCAGCGATAATAGAAAGCAAAGTTGACTTAAGAACAGCTGAACCAATCACTATTTCAATACACCATGCCTTTGTTTTTAATATATTTGACTTATGCCTATGGCAGGCAAGTTATTTTTTGAATGAAACCTTGCGTATGGCAAGGATTTTTTTATTTTTATTTTTTATTTTTTCCCGAAATGGGAATTTAAAAAAAAGAAAAGAAAAAAAAGCCCATTGTAAGGTTATTCAAGTTCAATTCTCATTAATGACAATATTATAGATTAAATGCTCTCATGTTTTAGATGAAAAATTGGTTTGGATTAAATTACAGTGGACCGAACTATTTTAGGTCTAATAAAATCAAATTGGATTATTTTAAGTTTAGTCATATTTGATTGAGTAAAATTTCAAATAGTCTAGTCGAATTTTGTATTTCAAATGGATTTTTAGATATCTATATTTAAGGACTTTACTTTTTTATCAGTATATTGCTTAAAGCTTTAAATGTTTATATGTTTCCATTCCCACTTTTTTTTTTTTTTTTTTTGGGGGGGGGGGGGCATTTGTTTAAACATAAAACACTATCTCAAAACTCATAACCTTAATATAAAGTCGTTTTATTAATTTTATTATTAATTATTATTTTTGTCTTTTGACAATTGCTAGTTTGCTTATAAATTAGTCTGTCTCCTTGAATATCCTCTCCCTTGCCTTGACTGCCTGCAACATCATCCACATATGAAAAATCATTTAGTACTTGGAAGCCTATAGTTAGAAATTAATTTTCTAACCACATTTTCAATAATCAAAATAGTGAAAAAAAAAAAAAAGGGGGGGTGCTTTTATTCTCCGAACCTCTTTTTGCCAATTTGTGGAGGATGTTACAAGGGCAAGCAGCATTGCTTGGACAGCAGACCCTGTAAGAATTCCTATCCATAGGCCAACCCCTTTCAGATTTATAAGGAAACCCAACACCGCAGCTACAGGAATTCCAACTAAATAAAATGCACCTAGATTGGCATATACTCCCAAATGTTGCCAACCACATCCTCTAGCAACCGCTGATCGAACAACAATTTACTATTGAATTAAATAAACTTAGCTCCAAAAGGAAGAAAGCTGAAAAATAGACAAAAAATTGAGCTGATCCAAACATGAAATTGAAATGATCAAGAAATTAAATTAAACATACCAGAAAACGCAGCTTGAAAGCTATCCATGATGAATGAGAGAGAAAGCAGTGGAGTTAATTTTTCCACATAATCCACAAATTCCTTTTCACTGCTATAGGCATAACCAAGAACAGAACGACAGCAAAACAGAATTGTGCTCATGGCAACTGCCTCTATGGAAACAAGCATCAGCAAAGCATAAAACGCCATTCGAGCTGCCTCTGAATTACCACCTCCTAATTCATTCGAGATTCGAGAGCTACAAAATCGATGCCAAATGCAAGATTCTAAAATAAATTTCAAGAAAAAAAAAAAATAGAAGAATGAACAACATTTTCGTGGCGCTAGTTGATTTTATAGTGTACCTTGCAGCAGTACCAATACCATAAGGTATGAAATAGTGCAATGTAATTGTTGTAAGGCTGCTCAAATATTTGTGAAGTATTAGAACAAAAAAAAAAAAAAAAAAAAAAAAATAGTCCTACTTCAATGTTTATTCTTATAGCAGAAGGAGAACAAAGATGGGTACCATGTCGAAATGACTGAAGTTTGAAGTTTCGGATTTGGTAGAAGCCCAGATAGTAAAGTAAGTATCTCAAATGACCACCATTCAAGACTATATATGAAGTGATCATTGGCATGCATGAAAGTAAAAGAGTTAAAACAAAAAGAAAAACCAAAAACTTGAAAATGGAAGTTGTATATACATAAGGATGAGAAATTACCAAACCATAACTCCAGAAGGGACAGCATAGGAAATAAATTCTCTTGTGCTTAACAAAACATCACTCGAAAATGTGACACGGGTTTTCTCACAATCTGAAGAATACTTCATGTATAACACAAGTAATATTACATTCAACCAGTATGATAAACCAATGGATATTGCTGCTCCTCCGCTCCCTAGTTCCAGCTTATATACTAGAGCCCAAGAAACAGGTATGTGGAAGCAGAGAATGGCACATGAGCTTATAAGCACTGGAAGGATCAATCCCTGAGACTGGAAATAGCAAACCAGTGATTGTTGAATAGCATATGCAAATAGTGCAGGGATGAGTAAGATTGAGTATTTTCTAGCTTCATGGGAGACTAAAGGGTCTTGGCCTATCAATATAAGCAGTTTGTCCATAATTATCCAAAGAATAGATATTGGTATACAAACTACAATAAGAGAAATTGAAGCACAATAAGTGTAGATTCCAAGCTTCCGATATTGGTTTGCTCCATAAGCTTGTCCACATAAAGTTTCCAATGCACCAGCCATTCCCAACTGCTTGGTATAGACCCAGTTCAGTAAATTATTGTGGCAAAAAGACTGGAAAAATAAGGCTTATATATATATATATATATATATAAATTCGTATAAACAAAAGAATATAACCTAGAAATAAAAAATCAATGGGATTTTGTAAACACCATACAAACAGATATAATATATAAACTAGATTTTAGACAAATATATCAAAACATAAATGTAGGAGTTTTTTGAGCTTATTAAAGACAAGTAAGCACCCACATCAGCAGACACGTGTTTCAACTATGTAATAATTGATTTACTTTTATATGTTTGTTAACAATGAGTTAAGTCACCATTAATTCTTTGTTGAACCCACTTATTACAAACTCTAGTTTGTGAGACAATGATGATTTAACAACCACCTTAGCCAAGATCAGTATAATCATTGTCTCTATTAATATCCCTTATATGCTACAGAGACTGCTACCCAAAAGTTATGCTAAAAAGATAATGATGCTCTATGCCAGTAAAGTTGTAAAGCATCAGACTTTATTAGTTACCAGATGCCAAATTTAGTAAGTTTTCTGTTCTCAATCTTACTCCCTCAAAAACAATCAATATGTCCTGTTTGGGAAAAAATTTCTTAAATACGGCTTAATTGTATATAAAAGTAAGGGAAGTTCTTTCCTAATTATAATTGAATTATACATTTGTTGAAAAATTATCATTTAGATCAATCAAGTTTTATTATTAATTTTAATAGTTAAAGGTTATAATTGTAATTTTACAATATTATTCAATTATAAAATATATTTTTTAACTGTAAAAATTTAATAATAAATGAATTTATTTTGATAGATATTAAAAATTAAAAGGCGATTAATGATAATTTTCAAAAATATAGGGTTTAAATCTAATTATGATAAAACTAATCATTCAAATGAAATTTTAACCATAAAAATATGAATAAAAGAGATATCAAAACAAGGTGATAATGAATTGAAGGAGAGAGAGTTTACAACAAGACTGAAGCCAATGACGTCAGTGAAAGAGGAGGCAATAGCAACACCAGAGAGAGAGAGTTCACCAATATGTCCAGCCATTGTTAATGACACAACCTGCACGAGGTACTGTGACACACTCACCACCACCATTGGAGCTGCTAAGGAGCTCAGCTTCTTTACCTCCTCCTTCAACCCACTCTTCCCTGTCTTGATCGCTTCCTTATTTCCCAACAGTGCCTCTTCCGAGGACATTCTTAATTAATGTAGTTTTACTCGGAAATGTTCAAATGTGGTTGCCTTAGCTAGCTCTTTTTATATACATGTGGTGTGCACCAATTTTTTCCTGATATATATAACACAAAAGGGTTAAGCTTTTTTTATTTTACTTGTATTGATGGATGGACTAAATTCAGGCTTTTTTCTACTTTTTTTTTTTTTTTTTTAGTATGTTAAGCTTTTTTCTGCTTCTTCTTTTTTTTTTTTTTTTCCCCTTTTGTCTACATCCCTTTATGTATACCAATCCAACACAACTCCTTAATTTTTTATTTAATTTTTTATATTGTTTGTTTTCTATTGCTCCATCGTATTCTTATCTCAGCATTTGAAATGGACAACAATTATAAATATAATTCATTTGTGGATAACTGAATATATATACATATGTATATAGCTTGGCAATTCCACATCATAAGGAGCGGTGCGCCATCTTTTGGCAATAATAGATTAGATTTTTGAGTTTATTGTAAATAAAAAACTTATGATGCACCTTTAATGATACAGAATTAACGCATACTCTAAACGAGGTTGTATATATATATATATATGTATATTATTAACTTTGCTATTATAAATGAGATTGTCCAATTTTGTAGGCGACAGACAAACCCTCTATGGTGAAAATTTGGTCAGTCATGAAAGTTTGAAACTCTTGACACTAAAAGTCTGTTTGTTGCCTATAGGAAAAACTGGACAACCTTGCCTACTATATCAAAACCTCTATATTATTTATTAATTGAAGCTTTCATGCAAGCAAACAAATTCGAAGATATAAGATAATTGCACAAAATAATAAAAAGAATGGATTAGAGATGTAACATATATTATATTAAATATACTTCTTGTTGGGTGCAAAAACATGTTTCGGTGATACCAAGTTCGAATAGAACCATCCCAGATTTCAGTCCCTATTGAAGGAAACCCTCTTTTGTCGAATTGCATGTATCATCGGATTGATAAACAGAACGAAAGAGAGAAACAAATAGGCAGAAAAAACATAAACACCGATATTTATGTGCTTTGATCTATAACCAGATTTACGTCCATGAGGAGGGGAGAATTTAGTGTGCCATAGATAACAAGATAAGCACTCTGAAATTTCTCAAATGAGCATAATTTCTTATTCCACCAGCCAAAAACCCAATACAACGAGTCTCAATTCTCATGAGTGATACACACTAGTCTTTAAGCTTGAGGTTATCTTAAACGGTTATACACACCATCTCCATCTGATGGATTCACACATCTCCATTTACTTTCTCGCTATACATCACTATATTTTATAATGTCCAGTTACAAACATAAAATAAATGATAGAATACAAAACACAAATAGATCTCAAATTCAACCAAATCTTCCATCATTAAATACTCTATACTAGTTGAAAATTATATATACTATTAGTATTTTATTATGACATCTTAATGGATTTTCTATTATAACTTTTCTTATGAATTACTTCAAATATTGAGATTTAAAGATATATTTAAAGTCTATGTGAGTTTACCTTAAATATATTTGTAAATCTCAACCCTCAAAAAAAATTTAAAAATTAATAAAACAGATACTGATCGAAAATCTATTAAGGTACCTTTGTAAAAAACTGACTATTCTACTCTATTTATTAAAATTTAAGATAATATGCCATGGTACTACTTTACAAGAGTTGTTGTCATTAATTCAACCATTCAGTTTGATTCAATGTTTTCTGAGGATCTCTTTAGAAATATCCTTTACCTTATTTGCTTGCAAGTTGTGTATCCTTTACATGTATAAGTTTGATAAATTTTGTAACAATGTCAACTTAAAGAATACAATATCAGATCAATAGTGAAAATTGCTTTTAAAAAGATGATATATTACCATATAAACCTCTAAATTTGCATCAATTATAATTTAATCTTTCAAATTTTAAAAATTATAACTAATACCTTTATAAAGGTGTAGATGAGATTAATTTGAAAAATGTGAATGAAATAATAAATAAATAAAAATATGGTATTTGTTAAAATCTAATAGAAGGTTGATAATATTTTTGAAAGCAGAAAAATTTAATTATATGAAATCAAATATCGGATATATCGATGAAATTAACCCTTTTTAAAAAGGAAAATGCTCGACTGACACCGTTGAGCACCGTCGAAGTGGCAGTGCAGGGACCAACCTACATTTCCGTGTGGTAGTTAATGACCGACCTAGGATTTTCATAGCCCATAGGATTAACTTTTATAGTCGTATTTTGCACATGATACCTGCTTGTGCCAACTGGTGAAAACAGTGACAAGAGATCGAAAGAAGAATTTATTGAACAGTATAATCAATCACGATTCCAATCCAAAGTCTTTTTCCCCTTCCGTGCACAACAAGACCTTGTAAGGCACCAACTGGAAGTCCAACCACCATTGACACTGGTAAAAGAGGTGGCAATGGCAAGTGGCAACACTCGAGAGAGAGAGAGAGAGAGAGAGAGAGATCATGAAGATGACCAACCATTATCATGGAAACCACTAGCTACAAGTACTGCAAAACCACAACTGCCACCACTTGGGCAGCTTTCCTCCTTTTTCATCTCTCCCACAAATTCACTCTTTTTATCATCCCATTTCCTCTCTTCCCTCATCTCTTCTATTTCTTTATTTGCTGATATCTGGAAATATTTATATAATTTATTTTTGTGCTATATTCTTATTTAGTCTATGTGATTGAATGTCAATTATTAAGATTCTATAAGTTTTTTTTTTTTTTTTTAAAGACACATCAATTGCAAAATCTCTTATTAGGGCCTAATTACAAGTCAAAGTAGACATCAAATTATATTTATTTTGCATTTTATTTATATATATATATATATATATATAATTTAAAAAAAAAAAAAACATGTATTTTGCTTTCCCATGCATATTTGATTTCTAATTACTAGAAGAAAGACCCCCTTCATTTAGGAGTTTCCTTGATGTTCAAAAATAGATATTATTAAATTGGACAGTATAAGTACATATAGTTAATTAATTAATAAGTAATATTATTGCAGTACTTGTAATAGTATACAAGAAACCGAATTGATATCGTTTTCAAATATTTATGGAACACGTGCAGTACACACTCAATCGGAACATAACATGTTGAAGATACGGCAGATCAGCTCATGTCGTTCTGGTGGTTTAATTAATCTGATAGAAATGTCCATCCAACCTATTAATTATAATCGAAAACTAAATAATTAGAGCATATACATGTGTTTTTGCCATCTATTAAAAATTAATATATTGTACATGCACGTATAATTGTGTGTTAGTCTTTTGTTGCTTGAGCAGTTTAATTTGCGAAGATTACTATAAGGACCTGTTTAGTCATGCATGATACTAAAAAACTTTCTTTTCTTTTTTTTTTTAATTTAAAACTTGAAAGTTATTCTCCAAAAATGGATACAGGTGTTCGACCATTATTTTCCAAAGGCAGTTTTAGAAAATAATTCGTTTTATGACTTCAAAAAAGAAAATAATAAAAAGTTGTTTTGAATTGTTTTAAAAACAGAGCTGTCTCAACTCTTAGTAAGGCCTGGGCAAAAATTGTTGTAAGGTCTTTATCAAATATTGTTAATAATTTTTTTAAAATTAAATTTTCTATTTTAAATATATGTTTTTTTTAAAAATTTTTTGAGGTAAATTTTCATAATAAATATTTTTTAAGTGAATTTGAATTATGCCAGTGGCAAAGTCTAATCAATTATTTTAAAATAAATTAGAGAAGGCACATTAAAACACATGTATGGTTTATTTTTATATGATAAACAATGGTATCTTTTGAAATTTAATAAATACATACATAAATTAGTAGAAAACAAATATATATATATATATATATACATATATGCATATTTATATATATTATGAGAATGAACAATATAAATAATTAAGTAAATAAAAAATAATAGGTAATACGAGAAAAAAAAACTAATAACTAATAGAATTTATGAGAATGAACAATATAAAATAATTAAATAAATAACAAGTAATATGAAGAAAAAAATCTAATAACTAATAGAATTATCTTTTGTACGGCCTTTAAATAGAAATTTTGTAAACTATGTACGATGTGTGAGAAAAATTAAATAACTTATATAAAAGTTGAATGAATTAAAAGAATATATAAGAGTAAAATGAAAAAAACCTTATAAATTGAGAGGTTTTTAACCTATCTTTTACTTGTTAACTATTAAATATTTAATACAAATATAGAAAATAAAAAGTTTAATATTTTGGTAAAATAAAATGAATTGTTGATTGATATTATGTTTTAAAAATAAAATATAATAATAAATTGCAGTTAATGTAAAATTAAAAAAAAAACGATATATACATTTTTCAAAAAAATTATTCTATATTATTTATTAAATAAAAACTAAAGTATATAAACAATATATAATAATTTTTTATTTTTTATTTTTTATTTTTTTTGGGACCCCTTCATAATGGGGACCCAGGCATGGGCCATTAAACCGGGCGTGTTTCAGAAAATTTCCTTATCTTTTTCGTGCTATCGACATCAAATACCTGGACCCCACCCAACAATGCGACGACAAATTTTATTTTATATCTTTTTGAGAAAAAATAATTTACCAAACTTGTATTCAGTATTTTAACGACCATTAAAAAAAAAAAAAAACAAAACAAAAAAAGATAGCCAGACAGATCCTAATGAAATGATTCTTATATATATAGATATATATGTTATCCAATCATATATAAATTAATCAAGACTAAGCTTTGTATAAATACATCAGATTCATTAAAGAATATATTTATATATATAAATATATATATATATATAACTCTTAAGCTTTGTTTATCTCTCTCATTTTCTCTTACTTTCTTGCAATATATCATTTGCTCTTTTTTCCATCCTCTCATTCTATATGTTTCTTGCAAATCAAAAAGCCTATATCGTACATGTTCTATCTTTAGCCTTTCTCTTATTTTAAACTTGAGTTTTACGAAAGTAGTGTTCAAGGAAAAATCAGAGTACAGGTCTTTGCACAACAAGTGATTAGTTAAAGCCACTTTTTTCTCAGGTATTATTGATCCAAATTGGAATCCCCTTCCCCATACATATATATATATATATATATATATATCAAAATTAAAAAAGAATGAATAATATTTTTAACACAAAATGTTATTGTAGAGCACTCAGACAATGTATCAAAATTTTCCGTCCAACAAAAAGAAATGTATTAAATTAGAATCAACCAGAAATTTTTTTTAGATTTGTGTTTACATATAATTAGGGCACATGATACATATGTAAATATACATATGCACACATGTCTCTGGTGTGTATATTACACATATGCAACCCCGAAAGTAAAAGAAAATAGAAACTTTTTGACCATATAATTGCCGCCCCGCCCCACAATATCTATGTTGGAATATAACTTAACATTAGCTCTCTCTTTAAAAAGTTCGAACTAAACTTTCGAAGAGCAAAGCTCAAAACGCCAAAGAATTATTTGTGTCCCACAAAATTATTAGCGAAGCAATATCAAAAGTATTAACATCAACATTTAGGAAGATCTGCTGGTGGAGGAAGCAACTTTTGATTGGGAAAGTTTCCATCCAAGACCAACCACGCCATCTTCAGGCCCCAGCTTGTATGTATCTCAAGGTGGCAATGCATGAACCATATACCTGTTCACATATTTATATAGACACAATGCATTATTATCAACAATATTGTTTTTATCTCTCTAAGACATGTGGTTTGAAGATTAACTTCTATATATAATTCTATAAATCTCTGGGCGAGAAGACAAAGAGATTGAATGGCGCCAAGATATTGATGGCACCAAAATATACTATGGTACATGGGGTGGCCACCCATGATAGCAGTGTTATATATATAAATATATATATGTATGTATATATAGTAATTTTACATTGAGTGATCTTAGGTAGCTTATATGTTGCATGATTGGTGCGCAATTTAGTGTAATATTAATCCATGTGAAAATTATGTCTCTTGATAATGAGAGATTGTCTATGTCAAGCATAAACTAGGCGATTACGACCAATAGAATAAAACTATATATGCATATAAGTTAATTAACCTTAAACTCACCTGGGTTGTCTGCTAGGAACCGAATAGCAACCCACCCACCAGAAGGAACACCTACAGTGTTCCTTTCAATAGGGTCAACCAGGTTGAACTTTGCAGGGTCTTTATTTGGATCAAAATTCCCAAACCCTTGGCCAACAACGAAGAAATTAAATCCATGCAAATGAAGAGGGTGGCTTTCAGCACCAAGAATGCTTGTATCCTGCATGACCAGCTCCACGCTTGTGTTGAATGGAAGAACCACAAGCTTTGTTCCATTGCTTACCATTGTATTGTTAGGTGGTGTTCCTGTATAGTTAAATGGAAACAAAGGACTATTTGGAAAGTTTGGAGAATAAACCCCAAATGATTGTCCAAAGAAATGGCTTTGGAGTAAGGCAGTGTTTGGAAGTGAAAAAGAAATGTTATTTATTGAAGCAGCAAACATTGTTCCGTTAGGCCCTTTGCAGGATTGGTTATGTTGTGTGCATGGATTTGTTCCAAGGCCTAATGTGAAGAAAAAGCGCTTATCAACATTTTTTGGTACATTAGCGGGGAATTGAGCATTGGCTAGGCTACGAAGTTTGGTTGCGAAATTTGTTGCAAATGAAGTGTCATTTAGAGCAGGCAAAATTGGTTTGAAGAGTGGAAGTTTCTTTGTTGTTAGTGTTGAATGAGAGGTTTTGGAAGGGAATTCATATTCTAAGATAGCGGCAACGGTGGAATTGTCAAAGGTTCCAAGGCCCGTCACATAAGGTCTAGCAGTCATGAAGAATGTTGCATTTGGGAAACTGGGTTTGGTTTTGAGAAGAACATTTGTTGTTTGTCCAGGAGTTATGAGAAGGGTATTAGTGTCAAAAGGTTTTACATAAATAGCATCGGCTTCTACCACTTTGAGAGTGTGATTTGCAATGCTAAAGAAGAGCTCGTCGTTGAGTGCCGCGTTGATTAGGCGAAGAAGGTAGGTTTTTCCTGGCTTCACCTTCAGCTTGAATGTATCTACCAAGATTCAATTAAAAACTTACAACACTGTAATTTCTTAAGAGCATTATGTTCAGTCACCATTAATAATCCTAATTATGATATCTTATCAATAACGGTGATAAATAGTATTTTTTTTCTTTTTTTTCTTTTTTCCTCCAAGAAAACAATTGTTAAGCAAAATTGATTACCTTTGGAAGAGCAATTATACAATGGCCCAGGGAGTCCATTGATGGTATAGGCATCAGACACATTTGGGCCTCCACCTGTTTGCAAAGCCTGGCTAATAACTGCCTCAGGATCTACATTCCACCACTCTCCTGCGTGCATATTAATTTAATTTGCTAGCTCGGGAAAAAGAGTGAAAAAGGATAAATAAATTTCATTTTAGCTTGGCAAAGACTATTAAATTACCAAAGATTATAGGTACTTCTTTGTATGGTTTTGCAAATGGATAAGGAACACCAAGCTTGGGAAGAATAATAATAGGACCATAAAGTGTTGATCTTAGCCATGAGATATGGGCATGCCAGAAAAGTGTGCCTCTTTGGCCTATAATGGTGTAATTATAAACATAGCTTCGGCCAGTTTGTATGGGGCATTGGGTCACATATGCAGGTCCATCAGCCCACCCTGTTTGAAGCTGTCTAATTCCATGCCTGTTTTTTCAATTAAAAAAATGAATTATCAAATATTGTTATAAGATAAAATTAATTAATAATCAAATAAATCTAAAACAAAATGAATTACCAATGGATGGAGATGTTATTTGGTACATGGTTAACCACTTTAATAAGCAAACGATCGCCTTCTCTTGCTATAATGCGAGGTCCGGGAAACTGCCCATTTACTGTCACAATGCTTTTTGTATGACAAAGCCTGGTCACATTTTGCAGTTTAATCTGCCAAAAAAAATCCCAAATTAGAAGAAACAGAGAAAGCAATCACAGAATTTGATTCAAGATGGTATATACTATATGACACATACATCAAACCTGTAGTGCCTGGTTATGGTAGCAAAACCAGGCTGAGAAGTGAGAAAACTTGATATGAAAGAGAAGAGAAAGAGTCTGAGGAATGTTGGTGAAGAAAGTAGAAGACAACCCATTTTTTACTGTCTTGGGCTATCTGATTATGGAGAATATATTTAAATTATGGATGAAGATGAAGTAGTAGTAGTTCTTGAGAGTATCTTGATCAAATAAGGTATAAAGGGTGAGTATAAATAGAAAGAAAAAAGGTGTTTGATTTGATAATGTGACAGAAAATGGAAACTTAATTGTTTATATATAGTAAGTAGAAGAGGAACTTGTATATCACTGTTTTCATTTTTAAATAGGACCACTTGTTAGAAGTTAGAACAACTTTAGAGTGGTGTCAAAGACAATCAATATTTCTCTCTTGACCTCCTTTCTTTTCAAGTCAAACCTTTGATATCCTTTTGTGAATAAAAAAAGAAAAAAAGAAAAACGATAGTTTCTAACTTTCTATCTGTAAAATCCTCATGATTTTTAACCTACTTTCATGCTCAACAATCACTGCCTTTTTTTTTTTTTTTTTTCTTTTCAAAAGATAAAAAATTAGAGATAAATGTCTCTACAATTTTCTTTTTGTAAAGAGAAATAAACATTTTTGTTAAAACTTTTGAATTGTTTACTGATATTTTTGAGGGTTTGTTTTGGTATGAATTACCAATAAATTTTATTATGAGTTTCTAAAAGTATATTATTCTTTATCAGAATTATCAGTTTTAAATTATTAGTAAAAATATCTTAATTTTGACGTTAAAAATATCTCTAACGACCATTCGTTCTACCTTACTCTGTCTCTCTCAAATGCTTAATTCTTCAACTTTTCCATGACCAATGAGAATAAATCTCCTTGTTCAGTCATTATCTGTGAGGTTTTATATGATTAGTTTTCTATTCTAAGCCATGGTTGTTAAAAAGATTTAAGAGTTCAAATTAATTCTTTGCTGTCTAAGATGGTACATTTTCCAATAAGGACCTATTGATATTTTTGTCCTATTTTTAATTTCAGAGAAAAGGGCATGTACTAACAGCTACATGGCAACAACTATATGTCTGCAAGCTACTGAAGCATTTTATTCTCAATATTTTTTATTATTAATAACATATATGTACATTTTTAGATTATTTCTGAAAACATAATACATGAATAAGAATTTCTAAATCTCTTCCGCCAAAAGATTATATTAAACGATTCTAAAATAACAATAATGTTATAGCTAGATACTGATTTAATTCCCAACTTTCTTTATTCATTGATAATGCAAATAATACGACAATATTGGTTTAAAAGTTCACTCATTCATGTTAAGTTGATACTATCTTTTAAACAATTTATTCAAAAGCTCTAACTCCTCCAATTTCAAGACAATCCAATTGTATAATATATGACAATACTTGGACTAATTTCAAACGTGTCAATCCCATTAGTCGAAGATACTGATTCAATATCTCTTGGAATTACACAGAACTGAGGAATGCGTGAGGTGCTCTGATTTTCATGATAACAGGGAAACTATACACCAAAATTCAACAATTTTAATGTTTTTTTTTTTATTAGTATTTTTAATTTTTTAAATTTTTTTTAATGTTATTATTAACCAGCAAATTCACAAACCAACTCCAACTCCAACTCCGAGAGCAAAACAAGCCCGCCTACCAATTGAAATGGCTTGGCTACATCAGTTCTTGTGTTGCAGCCTACCACTTTCTGCACCAGCGTAAGGATCAATTATAACGTTTATAACAGCTGGTTTTCTTGCAGAAAAAGACTCGGAAAGTGCAGCCTTGAGTGCTTCAGGTGTTGCGGCTAGATAACCTTTGCCTCCGAAAGCTTCAATTAAAGTGTGATATCCAGCACTAGGTACAAAAGAAGTGGGTGCAGGATCATCTTTGAAAGGACCAGTAATTTCTTCAGGGTTCCTTCGATCACCACCATATACACCACCATTGTTAAAGACGATCACGACCACAGCCAACTGGTACCGAACCAAGGTCTACAAGATTCAAGAAAATGTGTTAAACACACAAATTCTTTGTATTGAGAAGTTCATTAGAAAGCTGCTAGAGATGTGATATCTTATTGGGAAATTCTTTGTATTGAGAAAGTTCATGACAGAGCTGTAAGAATATGATATCTTATAGGGAAAAATCCCAAATGAATGATACATGCATAGACAACTTTAAGCAGCACAAAGAAATACTTAAAAAGGGGTTTTTAGTAGAGACAGAAGCATGTGAACTAGCAATCATGGAAAGCAACCAAACCTCAAAACAAAATAGCTAGCACATGTTGAAAAGCATCATATCAAACAACAGAGGTAAAGAGGAAAGGACAAAGCAAGCCAGTAAGGATATCCATTTCAAGTTTCTTTATATCTTTTTCTATTTCAGAATTCATAAGCAACCAAATCCTTCTCATCAACTTTGGACTCAGAAAAAGGCTTTAAATCTTACATCATAATAAGTATCAACCATTTATAGGTGCTGTGTGACATGGCTTTTATGACATACACTTTCTGTTAAAGATGATAAAGAAGAATCTTCAATGGGACCTTAATAAGGATTTTACATGTCAACTCTTACCATGAATAAGCATATACAAATCAAGGCAAAACTTTTAATCTAAAGCAAACACCTCATAATATCAATTCTTCCTTAGCGTACTTTCACAAGGCACCTAATACATAGTTGAAGTCATATTAAGTTGTTGATATAGAAAAGAAATTGAGTCCTTCAAAGACAATACTTATGCCACAATTTCAATTGCTGTCTATAAGATGTCTAAACTACTTTAGATTTAAATGACATCAGAGTTACTGATCAAAGAATGAATAAAGCTTACTTTATGTGAGACAGAAAATAAGCCGCCTAAGCTATTCCATAACATCCTACATCTAAGATTAAATAACGAATCTTACTAAGGCGATATATGATTGAGTGATAAACATGAAAATCTTGTGATCCCACTAGTTCTGACACCAAAGAAGGAAGTAGTTTGAAAAGAAACATACACAAGTTAGATATTATCCCAGTTTTGCAGCCAGACAATCTAGACTTGACAAGAAAACAGAGAATACAAGCAAAGGCCATCTTGCAAAATATTTGCGAGAAGTTCAGAATCCTATTTCCATCTCTATGACAAATGGATGCAAAACAAAGTACATATCTTTTGAAAGTCAAGCAAGCCTCTCCAATCTGCTGGAAAGCACATTTCCCATTTAAAATCAGAACAGAAACACACAAACTATAGCAGCAACAGAAGTTCATTTACCTAAGGAAACTATTTCGGTAAAATACACATTATTTTCAATTAGTCGATGCATTAGCAAACAAGCTTTTTCTTACGCATTGACAAATAAATCAAACATACCTCAACTTCCATTGCGCTGAAACCAAATCCAGAATCCCCTTCAACCGAGACAACAAGCCGATCAGGAGAAGCCACGGCAGCTGCAATGCAGTAACCCAGACCAACCCCCATTGTTCCCCAAGTCCCTGCATCCAATCTCGTCCTCGGCTCCGTCTGAACCAACACAGCTCGACCAATATCCATGGTGTTTGCCCCCTCGGAAACCAATATAGGAGCAGGGCTTCCCACCCCAAGAATTGCATCTCTAATAATCCTCATTGGAGTGAAGAAGTTAAAAGGCACAACATCCTTAGCCAACTGAGCCTCCATCCTCGAAACATTATCTTTGCTCTTCTTCCATAAGGATTCCACCCATGGATGAGACTTGGAAAAACAAAATGGGTCGTCCTTAATCTCCTTATTGATCAATTCCAAAACCCTTTTAGCATCTCCAACCAAACCCAAATGGGGTTTCCTCAACTCAATCTCTTCCTTAGAAATATCAACCAGAATGAACTTCACGTCCTTAGACCACTTGGGCGGCTCGCCGAAGTGCAACAGCCAATTAAGCCGGGCACCAACAACGAGTGCCACATCACATTTTCCGATAGCCAGCGACCTCGCTGCCGTCGCCGCCAGCTCATGGGTATCCGGCAACAATCCCTTACCCATTGGAGTAGGCAAAAATGGGATTCCAGTTTTCTCCACCAGGTTCTTCAACGCATTCTCAGCTCTTGCAAAAGCAGCTCCTTTCCCAAACACAATCAGAGGCCTCTCCGCATTTCGAAGCAACGAAACCGCCTTCTCGATGTCCGAATTCGAAACGCTATCGGTCACTTCCTTCTTCTTCTTCTCAAAATTCTCAGCCAAAGCTTCCAACAATTTCTCAGCTTCTGACTGATGGATAGTCTGGTGCAACACATCAGAAGGAAGATCCAAATAGCAAGCGCCCGGCCGACCAGAAACGGCGCGATCAATGACCCGGAACACGCAATCCGGTATTTCCCTAATGTCTTTGGCTTTTACTGACAATTTAGAGAAGGGTTTTACAGCCTCAATCTGATCAAGCTCTTGGAAGTCTCCACGGCCAAAGTCTTTTTGATCGCAGGACCCGGAGATCATGATCAATGGCCAAGCGTTGGCCATGGCGTTCGACATACCGGCGAGCCCATGGACGCAGCCAGGACCAGAGACTGTGAGTAAGACACCCGGACGGCCGGTGAGATACCCATATGCAGAGGCGGCATATCCGGCGGATTGCTCATTGTGAAAGGCGATAAACCGGACGCCAAGAGAGACAGCACGGTTCGCCAAAGAGGTGACCGGAATACCCACTACGCCGAACATGCGGTCGATGCCGAATCGAGCCAGGGCCTTGGCAGCCAGGACGTTGCCATCTATTAAGAGTTCCGAAATGGCGGTTTTAGTGTCTGAGTCCGCCATTGAAGAAGTAGAAGAAGAAGAAGAAGAAGAAGGTAAAGAGATGAGAACGAAGTTGACGTGTTTGTGGAAATGAGCGTGAGAGAGAGAGAGATGTGGGTTATTTATAAGTTGTTTGAATGACGGTGGTGCCCTCCGTTTCAGGAGAAAAATACGGAGAATTTCAGAGAGTTATCATCTGAGGGAGGCGACGGCGGCGTTTTGGAGTAGAAGCAGTAGTAGGCAGAGGAAGCAAAATTGATGAGAAATTGTTGCAGGAATGGAAGTGAAGTTGGTGGCTTTCGTTCTTTTCTGCTTGGGTGGTTCATTTTTCGATCAGAGCCGCCGACATGTCTTATCTGTCTGTCACTCAAAAAGTGCCTCGTTTGTTATCTCCAAATTAAGAAACTACATAATATTCATGCCTTTTTTTTTTTTTTAAGGGTTAATTGCATCCCTTTATTATTTTTATTTGATAAACTATATTTTATTTAAAAAAAAAAAAAAAAAAAAGAGGAAAAGGAATATCAACTTAGCCTTTAATATTCCTCCAACAAACTCAACCCGCATTCCTACTATACCTATTAGAAAATAACTCTAGTTGTTTTTTTCTTCTTTTTGACGAATAAAAGATAACTATAAATTGATCATGTTCATTATGGTTTTCTTTCATATATATCTATATATATATGGGGAGGTGTATAAAGTTGAAATGCTTGGCAAATAGAACCACCCTTAGGAAACAAAAAAGTTGGGTTTGTTGGATGGGCTTTTAAAGCTCAAAAGCCCAAAAGGAAGAAACTGGATTGAGAAAGCGGAGAAGGTAGGTTAGCGAGCGAACTGTGAGGAGGTAATTTCGTGAAAAGACCGCACCAGTACCAGCGGAAGCAGCAGCGATGATAAAGCGGCGATTCTACAGGGAAGAACACGGCGACCGGAATGAGGAAGCCTCCGATTCATCTTCTTCTTCCTACTCCGAAACAGAAATACAAGAATCCGAAGAAGATGTAGAAGATGAAGTTTCCCTTCCACAAGTTCAAGAGGAAGGCCAATCTTGCTCCACCTCTTCTGGGTATGAGAGTGAGGACAGCTCAGGAAATGAGATTGATGAGAACGCCTCTGATACAGGTGGGTTTTATTTATTTTTCCTTCTTTCTTTGGATATGGACTGGAATTAATTGTCTGACATTTGGGATTATAGCCTTTTTTTGTTTTCATTTTTAATTCTTGGGTCTTTGTTTGAATTGCTCACTGTCAAAAAAAAAAAAAAAAAACTATGCTTTTTTCAATTTTAGATGGCACACTACATGTTGCATTGCTTATAAAGCTAGATGAAACAAGGGGTTGTGGTCTTTGGGTGGTGGGTTGTGGAAAAGTTGTCCCAAAATGCCTTGAAATCACATTAGCTAGAGCAATCTTAGGTGGGTTTTTCATGGGGGGTTCAATGATAGGTGAAGGTGTTGAATTTATAGAATTTGGGTGCCATATTCACTTGTTCTGTATGCTATCTGATTGCTACTCTTTCATTAGCTGCCTAAACTATGGATTTTGGTTAGTTTCGGTTGTTTGAGTAAATTAGCCTTTTGTGGGTTAAAATCATTTAATTATCCAAAATTTAAGACTAAAGTTTCTTGTTGAATTAAAATATTTGTGTTATGTTCTTTTACCTTTGTCTAATAACCGTAATTGTAAAAGAATTTAAAACAGATTATTATGAATTTCATTGGATAATTCACAGAAGGTGTTATAATGAATGTATTTATCAATATCCTGGTGATGAACGTAGGTTATTAGAAGATTAGATGGTTTTAACAGACGTGGTAGGTTAATTGATACAAATAAGAAAACCTGATTTTTCCATGATTATATGGTCGTGGATTGTTCCTTTTTTTATTTTTTATTTATTTTTTTGTTTTGTTCTGTAGAGGAGATTAATATTGAGAGTGAGAGAAGAGAAGTGGTTGAGTTGAGAAATACAAAATGTTACTAACTGCTACAAAGTAGTTAGCTTGTTAATTTTTTTTTTAATGCCGTTTCGAATAGTAGTTAGTTAGTTAATGGTAGTTGGTTATAGAAACACAAAATGTTACTAACTACTACAATTTTTTAGTAGCAATCTTATCTTAAGATGGCATCAAAAAAACTAACAACTATTTAAAAATGGTATTAAAAAAAAAAAAAATCTTAAATACATTCCTAAGAGCCCCAGTAAATGCTTTAATTCTTGTAAGTTATAACTTTTACCAGACTTGACGAGTTCAAAAATACTCACTAAGTTGAGGTTTGCAAGAATGTTTTCCTGAATCTTTGACATAATTTTGTAATGTCAGGTCTACTAACAAATGAAGATGATACTGGAACTGCAAATGGGAGACAAATTTTTCTTGAGGATCAGTTCTCTGCAAAACGTGATTCAGAATTACTGAAGAAACAGTCAAACGTCTTGGAAGCTGATGAATTAGTGGCAGGAGAATTTCCAGCCTGCATCCTGAAGTGCAAGTCAGTTTATAAGTGTAGGATATGTCCTAGAATAGTCTGTTTGAATGAGGAGAGTTTGAGGACTCATCTTCAATCCAAGGTAAAGCATGTGACCTATTTCAGACTCTTTGGAAATAAACTGTGATCAACAATTCCATATTCTAGCTTTTTTTATCATGAGTAATGCAAATCCTTTTTCCTTCCTTTCATCTTCACTTGAAGCGTTAGAATTTTTTTTTTTTTTTTTTTTGGTCCTTTTGATTTGGAACTTCATGAATGTGATGTTATTAAGGCCTTGCATTTGTGACTGAATATAAATAACCTTACTGTTATTGCAGAGGCATTCTCGTTCAGAGAAATTACTAAACGATGGTAGGCTGAAGGCTATGCTTAACAGTGATGGGGAAATGGACCATGATGAGACACCTGCGAAGCAGCACGCTAAAATTGCTGCTCTCGCACAGGTTGGTCTTATATACTTTGGAACCCTCTGGAAAGAACAGCCAACAGGGGATCTGGTGTGTGTGCGTATAATTAACTGATCTACTTGCTAATATTGTTCCAGGATAACCCAAAACAGAAAAGAGGAGGTAGGCAACGACAACATTCACGAAGACAGATGTTAAGAAAGAAAGTACGTAAACATCAAGCCATCATGATTCCATGTAGTTATAAATTTGAAGGTTATGTTTGTTAAGTTCATTTTTGATATGCAGGATAAGAAGAATGAATCTAATGAGGGGAAAATGAGGCAATCGAAAGAGAACCCTGCCAAGAAGAGGCGTAAATCGGAGAACTGAAGAATGTATTTCAAGTATGCTGGAGAACAAGAATATAACAGCTGTGAGTAATGAAACAAAATGAAGTATTTTCAGACTCGTAGAAAGATATGACATTTTACAAGGCTTTTTAGCACTTGATGTGGTGTGGTCAACTGAATATGGGTGGCTCTCTTTTATAATTTTGTAAGTTTTGTGATCTCTCTCAAATGGGGGGTTGGTTCACTCTTTTGTTGGATCCTGCTCTCTACTGTTTTGACTTTTGAGAGAAGTGGTATTTTTGGTATTTAATTCCAAAAATTTTTTATACCAGAAAATCAAGTCCATAAGACGTTATATGCCTCAAAATATCAGATTGACTTGTTCAAGTGGACTATGCGTGGTAAAAAAGAATTGGATAAAATTATATATACATCTTTCACGTGCTCTGTTTGATGATATACATGAAAAAGATTTAAAATATTACGTGTACTTATGTTTCTCACTAAGTAATACAATAGAAAATAAAGAAACCAAATGGGAAGATTATCTTATCATTTCACATTCACTAGGTTTTAACTAGATGGCAAATGCTGTGGCCTTGTTCTGTTTTGGATTGTAGTTTTATCCACATCTTATCCGTTATTGGATGTGTATGATAACAACTTTTTATTTTCCAAAAAACAAAAATACCCACTTCTTTTTCAGAATAATAGGCAGACGAAAGAAAAAAAATAAAAGTAAAAAACGAGAGAAGCATATTCCTCCATTCTTTCAGCTGTGTTGGTTGCAATAATTTATCGTATTATTTTAGTTACTTTTTTTTTTTAATCATATATTATTAGTTTAATCACTTATCACCATCCCAATATAACCAACACGATCCAGCAATCAACAAGTTTTATTCCCCTTTTACCAAAAAAACAAATAAGTTTTATCCCCCAAAAGAAAAACACTGCGCATCTCAAGTATAACTATAGTTTTGAATCATCCAAAAAAACTTGAAAAGATAAGATCAGGTATTCGTATATGAGTGCCTGAAATGTCTAAAAACCAGTTTTAAAACAATATTTCTTAAACTTTTGTAAAGAGTTTACTGCCTAGCCTGAATAACTCGCCCGTTTTGAATTAGATGGTTTAACTACGTAATAGGTACACTAGCAGCGTCCATCGAGGAGACCACAATTCATCATGGAGGTTATATTTTAACCAAATATTAGCTGTTTTTCCTTTTTCACACAATTTCAACTCCATTAATTAAGTCCTTGTCAAAGAAAACCCAGAATGCTATATTAATACTCACAAGTTTATGGTCAACAGCTAACAAGATTGAAATTTATCCAATAATCACAACTTTTGGAAATTCTGTTCAGATACTAATATGAACTCAGACCACTATACTCTTGTCACAAGTTTATGGTTGGGGGTAAAAGCTAACCAGAACTTTTGGAAATTCTGTTCAGAGTACAAATTTCTAAATTCACAGAAGATGTCTTCTAACAACAAAAGATTATAAAACTACAGAGTAGGTCAACTATGGCTTCCTCAATCAATGCTCCCATAGCTTCATAGGAATACAAAACTCCAAACCCCCTAAATGGTTTTTGAGCATCGCCAGGTGCCAAAATTACTTTCAAGCAGTTGGTGAAACAAGGTGAATATGAGAAGCACAATATGTACCTTGAATGAAAACTTAATGTCAGAAAGCTGAAAAATGCTCCTACGATTCCAAAATCTAGGGCCCCTGCTGCTCGTTATTATGTTCAGGTTGTGCAGCCAATTCTACATTTCCTTCTGTCCCGGCAGGTTGATCAGGTGGAGGAGGTTGTTCACCACTCTCACTGTTCTCTGGGTGAAAATTGATGGGGAACTTCGTAACCCTGGGTTTATCACATAAAATGTTTCTTTGAACCCTATCAATGATGACTTTTGGGGGAGGTTCTTCTCTCAGCTGCTCATCATCATAATCATTGTTCACATAGTAGCCCACTCTGACAAATTCCTGACCAAGATAAGAGCAGGTCAACAGAAGCACTGTTACACCAATAATGTCTTCTTCACGAATCTTAGATGGATCTGGAGGGTCTGCCTACAAAATATCCAACAAAATATTATTAGAGCTGAAATTGCGTGCAAATGGAATGTCCAAGAGAATTAATCAAGGTACCTGTAATACAAAACGATAGTTTCCAACATTCACGGGCCCAACAAGTACACTCTCCAATAGTTGGTCATAAGTCTCATCCTCAGCAGATCCCACATAGATGAGCTTCCATTCCAAATCTACACTAGGATGAAATAATGCTTACTGTTACTATTAAACTTGACATCACTTCATAAGGCAACAATTAAGGCCAAAGAAAGAGCAGGTAAAACAGGATGGATGGATGGACCATACCAAACAGATCAAATTTTATTAAAGCAAGAAGTAATGTTTGTAGATGAGATGTTAAGCACAAGCTCAACCAAAACCTAGTAACAAAAAAAAAAATTCAATTGAGGGATATTGGAACAAATGATAACAGAAATTATCAAGAAACTGATAGCACTTTATTCCAAGAGCATATGCACTTCAAAATTAATATTGAAGATTATCACATTCCACTTTCTTGTTGACAGCAAATCTAAGCTTCAAAGACATAACCTCTATGATCCCACTGTTAGCTTCCACACATCCATCCGAACTAAGCAAGAGAATGCATATAACTTAGTAAATGGTTTGTTGTTAATCATCAAGGCCCTAAAAGGTGAGTATTATATAACAACTACTTGCACATATGTCAAACTGGGTAATAAGTCAGGCATGGCCAGTTTACTGGGGATTGAGTAAATGTGAAGAATGAAAACTAAAAGAACTTGCAATTAACAATTCGAAGCTGCATGAGCATGAACCATCTTGGTGTCAAATTGGCATGTTCACATAACTCACTAATTTTCTACTCTCAATTCCGTCAGGTCTCACCAATACCACCACTTTCATCCACGACTAACATTCCATGCCATTTGTCAAGAAACCGGAAATCCTATATTTAATTTACAAGCTCAGTCTGTTTTCAATTATGGTCGATTTTGCAAGTAATTATTTAGTCAGATAGGAATTGATACTAGAAGTTTCAGCATACTGAGTCTGATAATTGCTGCTCGTGGCTAATATAAAAACCGGGAACTCTTCCTTCTTATCATTGTTTTTCTTTAAAAAAATTCTAAGGTTCTAAATTCCAGGACTGCAAACACATATGAAACAAGCATTTGAAAAGATATCAAATAACAAACTTAAAAGTTAACCAGGCACTAAGAGGCTTCTTTGATCCCCACCGGTTTTCCTCGCCTTGTAAAGGCAAGACTTCCCAAGATACAGGATTACCAATTCTACAATTAAGTTGTACAAATACACAAGTCATATTCTTCAAATTCCCTCAAAATTTGATTACTAGAATACATTCAAAAAGTAGACTTTCATCCTGCAATATGGTTGAACTAACTTTTCAATAGGTTCAGAAAAACAAATAAACAACGAGAATCGGTTCTTTCTTCAACTCCAACATGCCACATGAGCAAAATTTATTCCTATAATGTAAAAAGGTCACTGTAGTCTACTGTGCATAGTAAGAGAGTTGTGAAAATTTCAAAAACTACCAAAACCAAAAAAGCACAATTCATAAACCCAATGTACAATTTTCTACACACAAATACAATAACTTTCGCAATTGAAAACCACATTACCGCACAAATGAACCCTAAATCCTATTTCTGGCAGCAAAACACACAAAATTGAGTCATTAACAAGCAGTTAACATTCGCCTCAGCAAGAAGAAAGTGAAATTCACTTGGTTTCTTCTCTGTTCTTAAATTTTCACATAACCATGGCTAATTGAAATCCATCTGAATTTTCAAAAGCTAATCAAATATACACGAAAAAGAAAGTAAAAAAGACCCAAAAAAATAATAAGAAAAATAAAAAAGAAAAGAATACCATCTTTGAGGGGAGTCAAACACTCGTAGGAAATCTCGAACTGGAAAGGGGTCAAAAACGACGCCGGATTATCAAGAACCGTCACGTTCGTGATGCTTACCGCACTCATTGTTTTGAAATTGAAGAAGAAGAAGAAGAAGAAAACGCTGTGCTCGCATAGAGTTCCTGGAACGGACAGATCGAAACCCTAGTTTCCAGAACCTTCATCGGTTACCAAGAGTCCTCTAGAATACCCAAATTTTACAACCACCTTGAAATTACTCCGAAACGAAAACGAACTCACCGAAAATAAGTGTTTTCCGAAAACGATTTTCTGTTAATTTTTATTTTTCAACCTACTCAAAGGGAAAATAAAGTAAAATAAAAATAATGAAATTAAAAAAATTTTCCGTTCCGGTTTAGGTTACCGGGAATTACACGGAATGTTACCGGCTTTAGCCGGTTGAGAGATTTGGCGGGAGTTTTGGAAGGCACGAAAACGGTCGGTTTATTGGATCGGATTCGGGTAATGAACTGGGCTACTTGGGCCCGTAACTTGAGTAGGGAGGCTATGCTGAGTCCATGGATAACACGTGCAATGCATGTGTTGAAGCTGTCAGGTTATTTATTTATTTATTTATTTATTTATTTTGATTAGCTCCTTCATTTATAATCAATTTATACAATTCACCCAAAAAAAAAAAAAATTTCAATTTACATAAGTAGGAAGTTTTAACAATATATATATATATATATACATAGATACATAGGAAGATGAAATTTATTAATTCCTTTGCTTTTAATATTAATTAATAAGCTTTTCTTGGATTTCAACTCCATAAAAGTTAGTATACTGCTGTTTAAATTTCATATATAAGTTTAGATAAAATGAGAAGTAAAACAAATATATAAATATAGATTATAAAAGAAAAAAGAAAGAAAGAAAAAATTAGCCATATTCAATTAAATTCCTAGTATCTTCTGAAAAAATTAAATCATCCTCCGGAATTATGATACCATATCAAACTAGCCCCCAAATTAATTAAAAACCTCCAATCCCTATCTATACCAAAAAAAGCCCTCCGATCCCTTTTAGCTGTACAATTCAAAATTAGCAACCAAGCCCATCCTACTGACACTGTACATGCAGACTTGTGAACAAGAAACACCATATGTACAAAACACACAAAAAAACAAAAACATTTTCAATCTTCAGCAATCACGTCCATTTTTCAAGTCTGAGCATGAAACATTTCAGCTATATCAGCAGATGTGCTACATTCTTCCGGTTTTCGATCAGTCACGGTACGAATGAATCGTGGAAATCTGATTGAAATGCCACGAGATGGATGAACTAAACCTATAGCAGCCTCATGAACAGGAGACACCGTAAAGTCTGCGCCTCTAATTTCCCATACAAGTTCCGGACAAAACCATATATCAGCGACCTCGGCTGTTCGGTAATAAGGTGGTTTTCTGGCCAAGATCTTGTCCCCGGAAAAGAAACTTCTCATCTGCAATCAATTAAACAGCTCCCTTACTATCATGTTGAAAATAATCAAACTGCCACAACATGGCAAACAAAGGATAAAAGTACCGTTTTTGCAGACCTGGTTATGGTTCTTATAAATTAGCATTATAAAATCAACCCGACTAAGCTTTAGGCCAAGAAAATTAAGGACAATTGCATAAATTCTTTATCCAAACTACTTAAGGATTGCTGTCATTAATACACATGGATTTTAGATGTTTCTCTAATAATGTGTATAATCTTAGTAATATCTTACAAAACCAAAAAGATCCACAATCACTATCTGTGCTGGTACAGCGATTTTGAGTTCATGACCAACAATAGAAAAGGAATTTTTAAGGCAGTGTTCGACACCAACCCATTTTATCTAACGTTCAAAATAATTCCATAACCTCAAAGTCTATCAAGCTTTCTTAAATCGAAAATAACACCAATAAAGGAGATAATGCAGCTTTGGCAATGCTCCCAATATGACACATATCTCTTCAGAAACAAAAGCCACATTTACCTCTGCATAAAAGGAATCTGAGAATCCAGACATGACACGGCAAACGCTCTGAAATTCCTCAGTATCAGGGTTGTAACATGCCATGAGAAATGGACTGTACCTGCATCGCAAGAACATTTTGTATCTATCACGACCAATCAACAGTATATTGGTAATTGGTTATTCATTTTCATGCTATGAAAATTGAGCTTAATATTTTTGTTGGGAACAAATTTTTACAATTATGATTTTTTTCCATACTGAAATCCTCAAATATTTCCATGCTTAGTGAGATCTCTCCCATGAAATTTGAAGAAAACATCAATATATCTACATCAAGGAGGAAAACGGAAGATAAATTTGTGCTTACCATCCAGCCTTTCTTCCATTTCCATGCCAGGCACCAATTGGGACTAAATCAAGAGAGTCATTCAATCCGTCAACATAATCTCGCTTGACCTACAACGGAATCAAACAGTTCTAATCAAAGTTTATTCAATCCGTCAACATAATCTCACTTGACCTACAATGAAATCAAACAGTTCTAATCAAAGTTTAAAGTTCTCCTTGTTCTCTTCATATTTTCAGTAGTTCAAGTAAGAAAATAATCTTGGATAACATTAACCTTTAACCATGTATCAGTACGCTTTGATGGAGAATATCCAGCATCAACATCCAAAGATTTGACCATAATCCCTTCACAAGATGAGAGAAATGCATTCTCAAGAAAAGAGCTTATCTTAACCAATGTTGCTTCATTGGTTAAACAAGCCTCATCTGCTTCAACCTACAAATAGAAAGGGTGTATAAACCACAGACTAACATAACAGAAAATAATATTAAGAACCAATCATGAAGCACTCACTGTCATTTCCTTTGCATATTCAAGATATCCAGACTTCTCACCATGAAACAAATCTTTCAAGTCTGCATAATTTAGGGAAAAGCACAAACCAGGGGAAAGTTATGTTTCCATCCTCAAATTCTGTAAAGAAGTGCTAAGTGTGACTACAACACAGGACATGAAGATGCATACAATTTCGTCTTTGGCGCAGAGGAAAGTCCAACAGCCTGTAATAAAGCTAGATTTAGTTCCATTATTTTAAAAATAAGCAATAAATCCTGCTCTTTTCACAGTCAGTAATAGTCTAAAGTCATGCACTTAATTACTTGAATGTACAGCTTCCCCTTCTTTACCAAAAGTTTCACACCACTTATTCATAAGGAAGTATAATAATTACCTCTGTCCATTAGCAAACATGATATCAAAGACAAAAACGCAAATGTCAACCTGCACATAGACAAAATATTAGAAAACAAATGCAGAAAAGTCAACAAAAAGAAAAAGAGAACAAAAATAAAAATAACAAAAGAAATCATAACAAAAAGAGCATCCAAGAGTAAGGACGTGGGTATAACACCAAATAACATAGGAAGCAATCATAAAATATTTCAACACTGATAGACACTTTTTGGTAGGGAAATGATGTTTGATGTAGGATAGCTATCAAAAACTTCTCAAAATACTTTTGGCATTGAAAATATACATAATATTTTTCAAGTAGTTTTCTAAGTAATATCATGATAACAATTTATATACAATATTAATTTTAGGGGTAGTGGAAAAGTGGAGATAGAATCATATGCAATAATAATAACAGTTTTTTTTTTTTTTTTTTTTTTTTTTAAATATTTTTGTTCTTTAAAAATAGCTTGGACATTGGAGTTCAATATAATTTCAGAAATAAGTGGTCAGTCCTTGAATTTTGGCTAATAGAAGGGAGTGAGAAAAGGTAGAGAAATGCTACCCAATACCACCAACATTTTTGCAAAATGTATTTGATGAACCTCACAATGTTCACAAAGCTATCATAAAAGAATTTGCACAAGTTCTAAGTTTTGATATGAATATTATGTTTCTTATCGTAGAAAAATAAATAAATAAATAAATATAATATAATATGATCCAAACTTTTATACTATCCAATGTAATTGAGGTGTCTTTGCTCCCTCTCCCTCTTGAAGATAGTTCTTGAAAGGACATAAGCTTGCAGCCATTCTTCCTATCGATTGCAACAACCTGAACCAAAAGAAGAGACCATAAACGTGGGAAGCAATGGCTAAAATCCTTTCCTACTCTCCTAGAAAGGAAGTCCAAACTTGAGCCAGAAATGCAGGTAGGTTTTGAAGTCTTCGAGCAATGAGGTATTTACCTCTGCATCTAGTATGAATGTCTTCACATTAGGTTTACAGGATTCATTGATTATATTAGTCAGATCTGGGAATCTTGATGTTGATTCATCCCCATTTCGTGAAAATACACGTACACATCCATCAGCTAACTTGTGAATTTGAGCACGCTGACCATCATATCTGCAATCACATAACACAAAAATTAGAACTGGTCGTGTAACCTGACCATAGACCATTACATGAAACTTCATAAAAATTTCAGGATAGTCAATTAGATAAATATAATTCCTAATCACAAAAAAAATGTCTACCCAATATAATCAGAATTAAATGCAATTACAATCCAACATAACTACTTTTAATGATTCATGTTGCATGTCCCAATACAAGTTTAGATTACAAGATGATTTACTGAGACTCAAATGACATAAAAATAACAAAACAGAGCATATAAGAAAAAGAGTGCCTTACTTATATTCACAAGTAAAAGATTTTCTCTGAAAGAGCTTCAAAGCTTGTGGAACACCATTGGTAATTCTGCCACATGGAAGATATGACCGACAATAAGCCGCAGGATAGCATGTATTCCACTTTCTTTTCTTTCCCAACACCACCCCACCCACCCCCCCCACCCCCCCCCCCCCCCCCCCCCCCCCCCCCCCGGGCCCTTTCCAGAAATAATAACAAGAAAAAGGTAAAAAAGAAGAGGAAGAAGAAGAAATTGAAGTAGAAAGCATATCCAAGAATGTGTACTTTGCAAGCATTGGCTTAATAGGTATTCCTGGAACCATTGACAAAGTTGATGTAGAAAATCCAATTCCTTGGGTCAGAAGAGAAGGAATGACCAAATCCTGCTTAGAATTAATAATAAAGCATGACATCTTAGGATAATTATCACTAGAATAAATATTTTCAAGATCATCTAAAGCATGTTTCCAACATGAAGAAACATCTTAAAGTAGCACTGTGATAGTAAGGGAGCTTATTGTCAATATGACTTGAAATTTCAGAATCAGTAATAAACATGTATCATCCAATTTAAGGGAATGTATATGAAGATTCACCATGTTCCCTATACAATTACCAAGTTCAACCATTCTTCTTTTAGATTTGTATCATACATTATAATTCTAGAAACATTTGAGTTTTATAATACTGCTACAATTAAACCCACATCAACTTCTAATGAAAGAATAAAATGGAGAGTTTTGTTTGATAGGGAATCTCCATACAACTTGATGCAAGATGGAAACAACCTCTGAAAACTTATCAGAGAAGAGGAAAAACAGATTCTAAGGCCCGAACATTAATTTGGCATGATCTAGGACAAGATGGGCTTATTTGGGATCTTCAAAGATTTTAGTAGATTAATTTAGTTTCCTATTTTTAATTAGAGCATTTTATTATTTAATTAGGTTTCCTATTGTTTTCAGTTTCTTAATGTTATTAGTTTCCTTATTTAACTAGGTTTCCTATTATTTTAGTTTCCTAATATTATTAGATGATTTTAATATAAATAGGGTACTTTGTAATTCTGGGAGCAGTTAATCAATATTACAAGAATTTTATGAGATTATTTTCTCTGGTTTTGTGTGATGCAAAACAAACTTAGGTGTGATGCCTAGGGTTTTGGGAGTGATTCCTAAAATCAATCTAGTGTGATACTAGAATCCTATCTATTTCTTTCTATTTTCCTTCCTGCCCTATCTGTCCTACATCACAACTTTATGTGCTTCTTGTTTGAATGTTGGTGAACCTCGACACAAGAAGCTAATAGTTAAACATTTTTATGACCAGCATATCATTTCCAGCTATTGGGCAGGCTACAGGTAAGGGGAACTGTTAGTGTGTGGTGCAATTGTTAACTAATACTCATAGCTGTACCCAATTCCTACGTGCTTACGTGCAATCAACTGCACATTTTCATGCCACTTATTTTTTTTTTTTTTTTTTTATTTTTATTTCAACTTTGAACCAAAATATATGAGCAAAAAACATACTCTTCAAACCACATGACAGATCAAGTACTTTTAATGAGCTCAGGGTAGAATTCAAGGGAGAAGTTAAATGCAAGAAACCAAGTAAAAGGAAAAAACTAAATAAATAAAAACAAACTTCAGTGGCAAGCGCATAAATAATTACCAAACTGGGGACTATATTGTATGCTTCAACTACAGCAGCTGAAAGGTGCTGAAAAGCAACAGAAAAATCAAATAAGAAATTAAAAACCATAATAATCAAGCACTATAGAAAACAAGTACAATGTCTCCTACCCACATCCTCAAATAAATTTCTTATAAATTAAAAAAATAATAATAAAAATAAAAAATAAAAACATTTACACCTACAGAACTCTTCAAAGAGTTCAAAATATAAAACCTGAAGCTTCTCCTTTAAGTTGTCCACTGTTGTTTCTTGGTGAAAGTTAGGGGAGGAGTGCATAAGAACTGCTTGTGCCAGGGCAGGCAGAACAGTTTTCATCATTGCTCCAATCCGTAAATTCCTAACCTGTATCCATAAAAATAAAAAAAAATTAAGTGAAGCATGAAAAAAAAATATATGTATATATATATATATATGTGCAACAGGTCTTCAAGATCAATAAGTTAAAATGTTTAAAGATAAATAATAGTGCACAGACTTCTCATACAGATGCAAACACCACAAACTTCAGATTAAAGTATGTTATATTCATATTAGTCAATACTGATAAAATTAATTCATACAGATGCAAACACCACAAACTTCAGATTAAAGTATGTTATATTCGTATTAGTCAATACTGATAAAATTATAACTTTTACTATCTCTTGCTTTATTGAAAAAATATCGTCAAAGCAAAATGATTTTTGTGAATATTACCAAAGTTCTGACAAGAAACTTTGTCTCCTTCTCTCTACAAGAACGCATGAGAGTCAAAATCATGTTCTTCTTTCGTACAGTGCTTCGACTGCCTGTTTGAACACTGATGAATATTACATAAGTAAACTGAAAACATGCTACTAATTTGGCACCCTAACTATACCACATGAAAAAAGAGAAAACCAAAAATGAGGTCCTAAACAAACTAGTTCAGCCTGAAGAACGGACAACCAGAATCAAATCTGTCTTAGTGTCAAGTATAACAATCAAGTCTATGCTAGTGTCAAGTATAACATGAAATTCAGAAGGATGCAATCATCTAACCACCACTAGCAAATTGAAAGACTTAGCTTTTGTTTTTTAGCAGGCCCAAAAGTTTATTCCATTTCCAAATACACAGCCAAGGAGAACATTCTTGCAGCCCAATCTATTATCATCTAAAAGATACAGAAGGAAAAATAGAACACTTGACACAAACAAATTTGTAAATATACATATTATGCACATCAATACCAATCAACCACAAAAGAGATTTTTAACATGACTTGTTTCTTCAAAGCAAAATGTTAGCCGAAATAGGTTCCTGGAACTTTTTGATAATGGAACTAAACACTCTCTCTTTATAACATTGAGCATAAAGGCAAGAGCAGTGAACAACTAAATGAACTTCAACCAATTTTCAGACCATGGAACTTGACACTAAGTCAAGCTTAAGGCCAAAAATAAGCAGATTCAACTCTTTTGGTTAAGTTCCAAACTGCTATAAATTTTAGAATAATTCATTATATTGCAAAAAAATAGTTTAAAAGTTAATTTAGTGACATAGACGTAATACCAAGAAATTAAATTTTTTTTTTTTTTTTTTTGGGGCGATTAACAATTTGAGTTGTTGATTCAATTCTTTATGATTAAATATTTATAATTGGATATACAAAATTATATAAATTTCAAAATTGTTCTATTTTACATTTTTACCCCAAACTTGCAAACAATTAGCAATAGAAGATGCAAACAAAAGCTGAAAATGGTATGACATGGAAATTTTATATGACATACATATTCATCAAAAGATTGGAGCTAATCTAAAATACCACCATCAGTGATAAGTGAATTTCTCTCTAACATAAAGCTAAAACATTGAACCTTGCTAATATAAACAAATATTCATATTACCAACGCAACAAGTCTATACCAAAATTTCCAACAAGCTCATAGATAAGTTATGACTAAAACCCGATTACCCATACCTTATCTTTCGTAGTGCAGAAAATACATCTTTTATCAGAAGAGGTGAAGGAGGGGAAAGTAATGTCTGAGTTTGACGACAAGCTTGGGCAACATCACCTTTAAGCATAATAGACTACTTAATGGATCATTTAATGCAAAAAAACATTCATCAAAGTAGAACAAATAATGATGACATACTCCTACCTAGATCACCCAATTCATTGTACATTTCCTGTATTTTGGACCGGTTTGTCCCACATGCCTCTTCTATTGCAGAGGAGACCAAACTTCCTCCAATGCTCAATTCCTGTAACAGTAATTAATGAGGACTTTTCCTTTTTAAGTTTTATGGGAAACAGGTTGCTCTGACATCAGACAGATTCTTTTTCTTAAAAAAGTCAGAAACAAAGGAAGTATGTCTCACATTGCACCAGCCATAGTCAAGTAAGAATATAGAAAGATATGAAAGGCAATGTTACAATACATGACCTAAAAACATAGCTCCCAATCACCCTCTTGAGTAATTCAAATATAATATCAAGAGATAAAGATTTCATTTTTGAAAATGTACAGCATCGAAAGGAGACCTCAAGCGTGAATTTTTTTCCATGCTGGTATGTCACAAGCAGAATAATTTGTTTCTCTGTTGTGATATTGGTTGTAAGATATCTTGCATTAATAAACGAGAAGAATCATTTGGTGTTTCCTTTGCATTGTTTTCTATTATACATGAGGTTTTAGTCAATATTCTCTTCATTTTCAAAAATCTCAACTTTTATGATATTATCTTTTTGGGTGGAAGGAGGAGCATAAACGATGAAGCATGAAAGTCCTTGACACATAATGTCTATACCATTCCAACGCTGAGTATACTGTTCATTCCATGAGCTTTTATGAAATTACTCTCACACATACAGATACACATGTAAAGACATATTAAACCTATTAATGCAAACTAATAAAAGAACTTATTGCTTTGGTTTGATGCTTATAAGGTAGAACAAAACTTCTCAATTAAAGAATGCATTTGATTATATATATATATATACATATATATATGCATAGAGAGAGAGAGAGAGAGAGAGAGAGAGAGAGAGAGAGAGAAGAGAGGACACACACACACAAACATATTGCATTATTTAGCTTCATTATTTCTGCATGTGTGTGAGTTGATGTTTTAATTAAAATGTCAGTCACACAAGGATTGAAAACTATAGACAATGATTGGAGGAGTTTAACTAACCACATTCTCATGGTCAGCAGCAATCTTATTAGTGCACAAATACACTGCAGGCAGCACATCCTCAGGAGATAAGGCCAGCAAACTGTGGTAAGAAACATAGCAAGCAAATAAGGCCCTAATTAGCTAATGAACTATAACTTAAATATACTCAAAAGAAGTTAAAATGAATGAAAAGGGTTTACATATGTTCACAACAATAGCATCAAACCTTCTAAACATATTGCAAAGCATAGATGTAGCTTTAATCCTGCCTTTTTCTTCCTCAAGCAGGTCAAAAGTTCGTGCAAGATGTAGATATGGAGCAGGTTGTCCCTCCCTCCAGCATGCTGCACATGAATCCCTTCATTATTAAAAATTTTAAATTCAAAAGGAAATCCTCTATTTGGAAGGAGGGGAAAAAAAAAATTAAAAAATAAAAAAATAAAAAAAAAAAGAGGAAAAGATTCCAACTAAATAGACATCGACCATGATCTACAGGATTGTATTTTTCTGGTGGCAGTGTTAAAGAAGATGCATCCCCATCCTCTGAAGATAATCTCTGCACCACAAAGTCAACTGTCTTTTTCTCTGACAGAATTTCCTTTTGGCCTGACGAGCATTTATTGATGCCATACTGGGACTGAAGTGACTTCCTACCAAATTCCACCTCCACTTCATTCCCACCAAGTCTATGTTCAGGATTATTGTAATGTATATCGAGTGCCCTATTAATATCACCATTTGTCTTCTCCATGATGGTGGCAGCATATATTTTCAATGATTCACTGCCATTTATTATCTTAATAAACTGATTAATCTCATTCTTGTACAATTCAGTGGCATCACAGGGAGAATTTTCATCTTTACGGATTTTCTCATGCATACATCCAACTTCTGCACCTTCTGAAACATCAGGCAAAACTTTACAGAAGAACTTTGTTATTGTATATTGCTTGGACCCACTTGCTTCTAACTTGGATTTCATTTTCACTTTCCTTTTTTGATTATTCTCAACATTCCTCCTTTTGCCAGGAGAACCAGCACTCTTAAATGAATGCCCTGGTTTGGGAGACTTATGGCCTCTACTTTCTTCACTTACAGGAATGCCAATTTTCACATAAGGCACACTCTTAATGGTATCAGGTTTCAGAACTGATGCAGACTCATCCAGTGAACTAATCTGCTGTACAGAACTAGAAATTGTAGAACCAAAGACTTGCTCATGAAATTCCATTTCATGCTCATAGAACGTAGAAACTGCTTCAACAATGTCCCTCCCTGATCTGCTAATCAGTGCTAACTTCTGGTCTCGTGTAACCCATGTGGGCAAACACTCACTAAGTTCCCGAAGAATTGTCTCAGCTTCATCATCGACCGATACCATTAGACCTTGCGAATCAGGTTCCCGAAGAGGTGATGATGATTTCAAAACAAAGCAGGCATCATTATTTTCCATAGACTTTGTATTAGATGATTTTGCCTCTCTCTCCAAGCGCAACCCCAGGTTTCTGGCATTGCTTGAATCCTTTTCAACCGTCTCACCCACTCCATCACAACCTCGATGAAAACCCTTCAAGAATTCTTGCTTGTTGGCCATTTCATCAACTAGCCCAGCAAAATGCTTTTTCATTTTATCAACGTGCTTGCTATCAAGTTTCTCAACATCCAAGCCCACTGTAGGAACAACACGTTTTGGTTTCAAAAACTTAACATATTCCCTAAGCTCATTATAATTAGAATGTTCACTATATGGTACAAGATGGATCTCAAATGAATCCTTTGTCCTCACTGAAAACTTATTGCGCTTCACTTCATATGTCCACCCAGTTGGAACAAATCCCACAGCCCGAGTATACCCTTTCTCAACCATAATCTCCTTCATTTTCACAAAATTAGGCCTAAAATATGGCCAAGTCTCACCCAACAAATTCCAACCAACAACATGTACATCACTTCCACATTCATCCTCCGTAAACACCCCTCTCTCCCAACACCCCAGAGTGCGCAGGATAGCCATTTTTCTAGCATCCACATACACCTTTCGTTTACACTTCCTTGCAATTTCTAGCAAAATCTTCTCTTTGCCTACAACATAAGTAGCTACAAGAAACAGCACATTCCTCATTGAACCATCATATTCACCTCCTATTTTTTCTATGACGCTGACAATATAATCAATAGACTCCTCTTGAGAGGGAAATACAAATTTCGGATTACAATAAGTGGTGTCCAAGAATATTGCATCAGTACCCACGAATTTACTTAAAAAAGGGTCAGATTTCATGGAATCACAAAACCGAAAATCACCCGTATGAACATACTTCTCGAATTTACCGTTCGAACCCGGAATTTTGAAAAGGAATTGAACAGCACCAGGGCAATGATTGGCGTCGATCAGTACAACCTCACACCCATCAATCACGGCGGGTTCGGAGAGCGGCAATGGCACTATAAACTGAGAAGGAACCTTAAGCACTTCGATAAGAAGCTTAGCGGTGGTTTGGGAGCAAAAGACGACGCCTTTAGACCAATTTGGGGAGAGACCGGTGTAATGATCGTAGTGGAAGTGGGAAAGGAAGTAAGAGACGGAGTGGTCGCCGGCATAACGGAAAGCGTCGACGGCGAAACGGGTTTTGGGTATAAGTTTGGATTGAGGGAAAGTGGTGGGAAATGGAGAGAAAGAGAGTGGAGGTGGGGGTTGATGGAAGAATGAGGTTTGGGCAGCTAGGAATAGGTTTGAGGAATCGAGGGTTAGGGTTTTAGAGGAAGCCATGGAAATTGTTGTGGGTTTACGATGGGAGAGGAAGGAAGCGAAGCATTGTGGGAAGAGAGAGAGAGAGAGAGAGAGGAGAAAGAGAGAGAGAGCGAGCAAGGAAGGAAATATGTCGGTTCGGTGGCGCCAAAGCCTTATAAGAGGGAAGTGTGACTTTTTGTGCGTTGTGTAATTGAAATTCTAGCCTACCAATTACAAAGAAAAATCAAATTTAACAACTCAAAATCTTTTTTTTTTTTTTTTTGAAAGATTACCATTGTAATTGGAAAGATGGATTTTTTTAACAATTCTTAAACTGTCTTTTTACAGTTTTATTATTTATACATTATTAATTAAATATATAAAAAAATATAAAATTATTTAATATAATATTATTTATTTTTAAAATATTTCTAATTTATATTATTTCAAAATTATATATCTTTTATAAATATTTTTTTTTTACAATTTTAAAATAACTTTATACAGATTTTTATTAAAATACTCTTCTTTTTTTCTTTTTTATTATGAATTAGGATTATTTTTTTCTTACTTTTTTAATAACACAAAAAATTATTTATTCGAAAACAAAAAACCAACAAACAATGGAGGGTAAAGGTGATTGGATGCTTGGTAGTATACTTCTGAACAATTTTAAAAATGTTCAGTCGTATATTACTAAACGTTTTAAAGTAGTTCAGTTTTATATTATTTTCTGAACTTTTTTTTTTTTGGTTTTAAACGTTTTTAAAATTCTCAGTTTTGTACTTTTAAAATTCTTCAAAATTATTGAGTTATATTTTTGCATATTTTGAAAGTAGTAATTTATTATTTTGGAATGTTCGGTCCTAAATTTCTATACATATTCAAGATGTTCGATTATGAACTTACGAACATATTTGAAATATTTGAATTTGTTTAATTATAATTTTTTTGTAAAGTATATTTTTAGATGGTTCGACTATAAACTTTTGTTAAACTTTGATATTGTTCAATTGTAAGCTTTTTAAATTGTTTGGTTGTAAATTTTTATACAACAGAAAATGTTTGGTTGTAAGCTTCTGAACATTTTAAATATCTGTATATAATGTATGTTATTTAATATGTGTATATACATACAATATTTGATAGATAAAAGCTAAATATCTTAATAATATTCGGATTGAAGCTTTTGAACAATTAAAAAATATTTAATTTTAAACTTCCAAATGAAAGATGAATTTTAATATATCAAATCAAATTCAAGAGTGTTGTTATGACTTGGTCGTTGGTAAGCGATGGAAAAAAAAAATCCAAACTAAAGTAATCATCATAAAATAAAAAATAAATAAAAAAACTAAATACATCTTACTGTTTCATATTTTTGAGCTTTCATAATTTGTGAATAATTGTTATATCTACAACCTTAATTTTTAATGGAGTATAAGTTAGATGGATGTATGTAACTTATTATTTGAGAGGAAGAATGAAAATGTATAAAGAAATGATTTAACTAGGTCTAGTTAACAAATGTCCTCAATAGTAACTTTAAATGAGGATAAAAATATAAATCAATAATAAAACTGTATAAAGTCGAAATAGTAGTGTAACTGGAAATTTCCAATTGAAAATACAAACAAATAAGAAAATATATTTTTTTTCCTGATAATAACAAACAGTTTTTATTGAAACGAGGCTTGCACCATAACAATAGAGTAATTGCACTCTAATAAAAGTGAAATTTTATTATTCCTATTTGGCTAGCCTAATCACTCACTTTATTTATTCTTTTACCATTGACCAAAAAAAAAAAAAAATTATTTCACCAGTTGGAGAAGGAAAAGGAGATCCAACAATAAAATTAAGATCTTTAAGACTTTGAAATCAAAATTTTGCATCCATGGACTATTTTAAAACCACACAAGGATTTGGCAAAACATTCTCAAAAGATAAACCATTTTTGGCTTTCCAAATATTCCAGCACATCAAAACCAATAAAGCATATAAATGGTATTTATTAAATTTTAGTAACCAATAACCTATCGTGAACACGAAAGAGCTAAAATTCAAAATAGAATTGAGAAAATCTTGTTGTTTTAGTAACTATATAAAAAAAATAAAAATAAAAACCTTTGAATTTGAATTATTAAAAAAATAATAATAACTTTACTGTTCATAAAGTAACATTTTTTCTTTTATATGAAACTAGGTATAAGGTACATGTTTTGTATGTGCACACGATTTTATAGCATTGACATCAAGATTAGAAGGAGAAATAAAATTTATTAAAAAAGATGATGAATAAATTCATGCAATTTTTTTTTTTCTGAAAAACAATCATAAATAAACCTCTTGTTTGGTCTTAATAAAAATCCATCAAGAAATTCTTCCAAAAAAAAATAATTATATATATATATATATAAAGTTTAGACTTTTTTTTTTTTTTTTTTTTTTTTTTTTTTGGTGTATAGGGGCTTGGGCACCAGGACTCATATATTTAGAACAAGATACCTTACATTTTCCACCATAACTTTAACTTTAAATGCAAAAATTGGACAGTTGTTTTATTAATGTACATAATTTATATACATTCATAAAGGTCTCCAAGTTAATTATAACCAAAACAAAAAATGTATCCAACTACTTCCAAGCAACTTTTACAGTAGTAGTTAATGAGTTTGACAAATTTTCTGAGAACTCACATATATTTTAAAGTCATTAGTAAAACAGAAAATACAAAATTATTTATATAAAACTTTTATATTCTAAAGAAATTATTTTAATATGTATCACAACCACCATATTTATAATTTAAAAAAAGAAAAAAAGAAAAAAAAAGAGGTTAATCAACGGCTCGAGCGCAGAAAACCCAAATTTGCCTAGAAATCCAAAAATCAACTCCCGCACGTATAACTGATTGAACAAGAAAATGATTTAAAAAAATAGGAAAAAAAAAAATAAAGGGGGTGTGTTCAAGTGTAGCTTTCCAACTTCAAAATTAAGCTGCAAATGTTGAAAAAACAAGTTGAAGATGAATATTGGGAATTTGGGATTTGAGAATATGATAAAGAAGGAAAACCCAAATCAAGTTTTTATTAATGCAACCAGGAGAAAAAAAAAATAAACTCAATTTTAATGGTTATTTGTTGATCGAGGCAAAATGTAATTGATCTGGATCAGACAAAAAATAACCAAAAAAAAAAAAAAAATTTTATTTTTATTTTTATGTTTCTGAAAAAAGGTCAGATCTCAGTAGTGTGGGAAAGAGTTAAAAAAAGGAAAAAAAAAAAAAAAAAAAAGTAAGTTTGATAAGCCTGGAGAGGGAAGGAGATGATGTTGATTCATCTAAACGTTCGGGTCTGTTAATCGATTTTACAGTTGTATTTAATGGAAATAATTATTAGTAATTATAAAATGGTAAAATGATGTGGAAAAGTTGTCCAGATGTCCTTCATTTAATGAAGGAGTATCCACCTAAATCAGTACTCCGGAAGTAGAGTTTTTCCCCTATATTATTAATAATAACAAGTCCCACATCGGTCAACATAAAGGTACAACAATACTTTATAATCACGATTTGTAGTGACTGGGGAAAAGCCGGGCTAAATGGCACTAGCCTGTTACTCAAGCGAGGGCATTAAGATGATTGAAGAAATTGTCCGACTCGTTAGCCACGTGACCAGCACCTTGACTCGATTTGCCACCTCAGCAGAACACCGCGGCGGCACGTTAATCCTGTCTCTAGTTTCTACTCCCGTGACGAATAGGTCTAGGATTAGAACCATCGAATCGCCACGCAGGACTAAATGATATAAGATAAGACAAAAGACCATATCCACCAAAAAAGAGCCAACGCACAACAAAATTGTGGACCACGACCAAAAAGGACTCTGAAGAATTAATAACCGAAAGGAGGACTCTGAAGAATTAATAACCGAAAGGAGGACAAATAGCCCCCACAGGACTCAAAAAGGATTAATAACCAAAAGGACAAATTGAAAACCAAAAAAGACAAGACTCTAGAGAGAGAAAGGATGCCAGTGCTGGCTGGGACTGGGTGCGTTAGTGTCTATGGCGTTAAAGTTGGGCTGAGCTCAAATTTCAACAATCAAACTTTTTGTTTTCCTTTCTTTATAGCTGCTAATAATAATTTGTGATCCTTATTAGGCTTACGCACTAAAGTTTTTCATTTGATTTTTATATCCTTTTAATAAAAACTAAGTTTTTTCATTTTATTTTTATGTATTAAATAGTAAAATCTATATAAATTTTCCTAATGCTTTTAAGCATTACATCTAAGAAGTCACACCTATTGGAACTTAGAAATAGAATGGATGGGTAATCAATGTTAATATATCGCTTTGTATTTGATTAGAGATTTTTGTTATTTAGGCTTCGAAGAGAAATCATGAGAAATACAACCCATAATATACAGTATTATTATCACTGGCCACTGCATTTATTATTATTATTTTTTCGTAACAACCCACAACAAAATGTTGCACTATTACTATTCCTTTCAATCTAATGCTAATCAATTGCCACTTTGTTCAGTTTATATTTATGTTGTATATATGTTAGATGAAATAATTCAATATATGCATTGATCCTAAGTTTGTATATATATATATATATATGAATATTCTATTATGTGTCGTCACACAAATTTATATTGTTTGACTAGGATCATATAATATATGTAGAACTATTAATTTTTTGGGGATACTATTATTTTATTATTATGTTTGGAATACTTTTTGGAATTGTTTAGACTATGCGAAAATAACAGTTTCTACTTTTTGGTTTTTTTGGAGTACTTGTTCAAAAAAATCCATTGGAAATCATCATTATAGAACAATATATATATATATATATAAATAATAATAATAATAATAATAATAATAATAATAATAATAATAATAATCTGGAAGGATATTGCTTTTTTTGGACTAAATGTACAAATTAGATACTAATAATTAACCATTTGAAACTATGAATAGGAAATTTAATAATCATGATTGATTTTAATGAGTCACCCTAATAGTTATTAAGTCAATCAAAGTAATTTAACCACGTATCCAACAATTGTATTCTAAAAATAAACAAATAAATAGAGATGAAATTTGGATCTCAAGTAAAAAGTATAACTAAATGTTATGACAACCAAATAAAACGTCTTATACATTTTGATCATTGCAAATACTATTTTTTTTTTCGTACTCTTTATATATTCAGCAAATGATTCAGTACAAAAGGATCAACTAATATCCCAAGGATAATCTAACCATAAACCCCTGTGCCCCTATGATTTAAAAAAAAAAAAATTTTTTTTTTCTAAATTAATGTCAAATTTTAATTTAAGGTTTAAGCCATATTGAGGTCCTTCCACCAAAAAGAATAAAGAGAGAAAGGAAAAAATTGCTAATAACTTTTTAAATTATACAATCTCCTTTTTTTTTTTTTTTTTTTTTTTTTTTTTTGGGGACAGAATCATATAATATCTCTTTTTTCCCAAAAAAAGTCGAGAGTTAAGAAAAAAAAAAAAATTATCGACCTATGTCACATATATTCCGACCCCTTCTGCATCATCATCATCATCATCTTATCCAAACCAATTCTTCTGCTATAGTATAGACGAAAATTCAACTTCATCATCATCATCGCATCGAGAACTCCTCAATATCACCCAAGTTCAACTTCGGCGCCGGCGTCGGATCCTTTTTCCCTCAATCATCCTCATATTCCTCCACAAACTTTTGCTGCGAAAGCACCTCGACTCCGGACACCGGCAACGGTTTAACTTTGCCACCGGAAACCCGCTGCTTCGTCGAGGAGTTGGCGGTAATAAACAAAGCCCCCATGTCGCTGGCAGTCACCACAGAATTGACACTCTTCATAGGAAACATAACGTAGACATTGCCCATCTCAAGGTCTTCATCAGCATTGATCGCAGAGAACCTCCTTCCGATTCGCAAAGACATCATGCTCACCACGAAGAAGTTCGGCTAGCCTATCACAAATAGTTTTTATTGAAATGAGGATTGCACATAATAATAGAATAATTGCACTCTAATAAAATTGAAATTTTATTATTCCTTTTTGGCTAGCCTATCACTCACTTTAGTTACTCTAGCATAATCGAACAAAATAACAAACTTATTGCGCTTCACTTCATATGGTACAAGATGGATCTCAAATGAATCCTTTGTACCCTCACTGAAAACTTATTGCGCTTCACTTCATATGTCCACCCAGTTGGAACAAATCCCACAGCCCTAGTGTACCCTTTCTCAACCATAATCTCCTTCATTTTCACAAAATTAGGCCTAAATTATGGCCAAGTCTCACCCAACAAATTCCAACCAACAACATGTACATCACTTCCACATTCATCCTCGGTAAACACCACTCTCTCTCCACACCCCAGTGCGCAGGATAGCCATTTTTCTAGCATCCACGTACACCTTTCGTTTACACTTCCTTGCAATTTCTAGCAAAATCTTCTGTTTCCCTACAACATAAGTAGCTACAAGAAACAGCACATTCCTCATTGAACCATCATATTCACCTCCTATTTTTTCTATGACGCTAACAATATAATCAATCGACTCCTCTTGAGAGGGGAATACAAATTTCGGATTACAATAAGTGGTGTCCAAGAATATTGCATCAGTACCCACGAATTTACATGGTCAGATTTCATGGAATCACAAAACCGAAAATCACCCATATGAACATACTTCTCGAATTTACCGTTCAAACCCAGAATTTTGAAAAGGATTTGAACAGCACCAGGGCAATCACGACGGGTTCGGAGAATGGCAATGGCACTATAAACTGAGAAGGAACCTTAAGCACTTCGATAAGAAGCTTAGCGGTGGTTTGGGAGCAAAAGACAACACCTTTAGACCAATTTGGGGAGAGATCGGTGTAATGATCGGAGTGGAAATGGGAGAGGAAGTAAGAGACGGAGTGGTCGCCGGCTTAACGGAAAGCGTCGACGGCGAAACGGGTTTTGGGTATAAGTTTGGATTGAGGGAAAGTGGTGGGAAATGGAGAGAAAGAGAGTGGAGGTGGGGGTTGATGGAAGAATGAGGTTTGGGCAGCTAGGAATAGGTTTGAGCAATCGAGGGTTAGGGTTTTAAAGGAAGCCATGGAAATTGTTGCGGGTTTACGATGGGAGAGGAAGGAAGCGAAGCATTGTGGGAAGAGACAGAGAGAGCGAGCAAGGAAGGAAATATGTTGGTTCGGTGGCGTCAATGCCTAATAAGAGGGAAGTGTGAGTTTTTGTACGTTGTGTAATTGAAATTCTTGCCCACCAATTACAGAGAAAATCAAATTTAAAAACTCAAAATCATTTTTTTTTCTGAAATCTTACCATTGTAATTGGAAATACAAATAAATAAGAAAATTCTTTTTTTTTTCTGATGATAACTAACACTTTTTATTGAAATGAGGATTGCACCATAACAGTAGAATAATTGCACTCTAATAAAAGTGAAATTTTATTATTCCTGTTTCGCTAGCCTATCACTCACTTTATTTATTCTACCATAAACAAACACAATACACAAAACTTCAAAAAAAAAAAAAAAAAAGATTCAAATGCGGTGTGCCTTCCATAATTGCCTATAAACTCTTATGGACAGTAGATGTTCCAGCGTTCAAATAATTTATTAGTTGTGCATTTCTAATTTCACAGTAGTTTTGTTCATTCCAAGTTGTTTGAGCTCTTAGGAGACCATGAAAAATCACATAACATGCCATTACATTAGCTGAATGTGCCAAACTAGTAAAGATGACATGGCAGCACTACGCGAAAATTGATATCTAGTGATACTCACTTAACGACACTACAAAACAAACGCGTCTGAAAAAACAAAACCGCAACTCTGAGGTTAATGCGTCAGTAAAAATTCAATAAATATACGATACATAAAAAAACTGTCGACCTCAAAAGGTCGCTAAAAACAAAAAACATGCGACATATCCGTTAAAGGTCAGTGAATGTGGGGCTGACCAAAGTCGCCATTAATACCGTGTGTATAGTTTACCTAAATTGTATTGTACATTTAAATGTTACTCATGAAAAATGAATACCAACCACTAATCTATGTTTACATAATAGTAAAATTTAATTATACAAGGTTGTTGTTCAATTATATAATTTTTCTTGTATTGCTTATTCTTGCAAATCTCTTAAATAGTATTCTTTTATTTCAACTATAAATATACGGTAAAAATATTAGAGCAACATAACTGAGCTGGTTTTTTTATTTTTTTGAATAGAGGTAACAGGCGACACACTATTTAGATTGTGCGTCGCCTATTATCTTCCCTTTACTTTTTTTTTTTTTTTTTATATATATAGTTAACAGGCAACGCACTATATAGATTATGCATCGCCTGTTCTCTCCTCCATTTGTTTTTAGTTCTTTTAATTAATCTAATTTTAATTCAACAACAAATAACCCATAAAAATATTAGAGTAATATAATTGAACTTTTTTTTTTTTTAATATCTGTAACAAGTGACGCACCAATAAGATTGTGTGTCGCCTCTTCTCTATTTATTTATTTTTTAGATCTTTTAATCAATCTAATTTTATTTCAATAATAAATGACCAGTAAAAATATTAGTGCGCCAAAATTGAACTTTTTTTTTAGTTTTAATATATAGTTAACAGGCGATGCACTATTTAGATTGTGCATCGCCTGTTATCTCCTCACCTTTTTTTTTTAGTTCTTTTAATAAACCTAATTTTATTTCAATAACAAATAACTAGTAAAAATATTATAGGGCCAAAACTGAGCCTTTTTTTCTTTTTTTTTTATATATATATAGTGAACAAGCGACGCACTATTTAGATTATGCGTCGCCTGTCCTCTCCTCATCTTTTTTTTTTTTAGTTCTTTTAATCAATTTTATTTTATTTCAACAACAAATAACAAATAAAAATATTAGAGCGCCAAAACTGAGCTTTTTTTTTTGTTTTATATAGTTAACAGGCGCTGCACTATTTAGATTATGCATCGCCTGTTCTCTTTTTTAAGTTTTTTTAGTTCTTTTTTTATATAGTTAATATGCGACGCACTATTTAGATTGTGTGTTGCCTGTTCTCTCCTTACTTTTTTTTTTAGTTCTTTTAATCAATTTTATTTTATTTCAACAACAAATAATAAGTAAAAATATTAGAGCGCCAAAACTGAGTTTTTTTTTTTTTTTGGTTTTATATAGTTAACAGGCGATGCACTATTTAGAGTATGCATCGCCTGTTCTCTTTTTTAAGTTTTTTTAGTTCTTTTTTTTTTATATAGTTTACATGCGATGCACTATTTAGATTGTGTGTCGTCTGTTCTCTTCTCTTTTTTTTAGTTCTTTTAATAAATCTAATTTTATTTCAACAATAAATAACCAGTAAAAATATTAAAGGGCTAAAACTGAGTTTTTTTCTTTTTTTTTTATATATAGTTAATAGGCGACACACTACTTAGATTGTGTGTCGCTTGTTCTCTTTTTTGATGTTTTTTTTTTAGTTGTTTTAAACATGTACAAACCCATAAAAAAAAAAAAAATCAGATAGGCCATGCCAACAACAACTAGCTAATATAGTTTTAGGCGACGCATTCTTAAAAGAATGCGTCGCCTTTTTTTTTTTTTTTTTCAATTTTTTTGTTTAAACATTTAGAAACCCATAAAAAATTAAAATCAAAATAGGGCCATAACAAGAATTGAACTCAAGACCTCCTACACTCTCAAGAAATCACCACACCACAAAGCCAAATGACTTGTATATAATAATACAATAAAAACTAGCTAATATAGTGTTAGGTGAAACATTATTTTATAGATGCATCGCCAAATAGATGAAAAGGCGATGCATTCTTCAACAAATGCATCGTATTTTTTTTTTTCCAATTTTTTTGTTTAAACAATCAAAATAGGGCCATGACAAGAATTGAATCCAGGATCTCCTACACTTTCAAGAAATTACAACACCACCAGGCTAAATGACTTGGATGTAATAATATAACAAAAACTAGCTAATATAGTTTTAGGCGATGCATGATTTTAGGAATGTATCGCCAAATAGATGAAAATGCGACGCATTCTTTAACAAATGCGTTGCCTTTTCTTTTTGTTTTTCAATTTTTTTGTTTAAATATTTAGAAACCCATAAAATAATAAAATCGCCTTTTCTTTTTGTTTTTCAATTTTTTTGTTTAAATATTTAGAAACCCATAAAATAATAAAATCAAAATAGGACCATAACAAAAATTGAACCTAGGACCTCTTACACTCTCAAAAAATCACCACACCACCAGGCTAAATGACTTGGATGTAATAATACAACAAAAACTAGCTAATATAGTGTTAGGTGATGCACTATTTTATGAATGTGTCGTCATTTTTTTTTTTCTATTTTTTGGTTTAAACATTTAGACACCCATAAAAAATATAAAATTAAAATTGAACCCAGGATCTCCTACACTATCAAGAAATCACCACACCACCAAGCCAAATGACTTGGATGTAATAATACAACAAAAACTAGCTAATATAGTTTTAGGCGATGCATGATTTTAGGAATGCATCGCCAAATAGATGAAAAAGCGACGCATTCTTCAACAAATGTGTCGCCTTTCTTTTTGTTTTTCAATTTTTTTGTTTAAACATTTAGAAACCTATAAAAATATAAAATCAAAATTGGGCAATGACAAGAATTGAACCCACGACCTCCTATACTCTCAAAAAATCACCATACTACTAGGCCAAATGACTTGGATATAATAATACAACAAAAACTAGCTAATATAGTGTTAGGCGATGCATTATTTTATGGATGTGTCGTCAAATAGATGAAAAGACGACGCATTCTTCAACAAATGTGTTGCCTTTTCTTTTTGTTTTTCAATTTTTTTGTTTAAACATTTAGAAACCCATAAAAATATAAAATCAAAATAGGACCTCAACAAGAATTGAACTCAGGACCTCTTACACTCTCAAAAAATCACCACACCACTAGGTCAAATGACTTGGATGTAATAATACAACAAAAACTAGCTAATATAGTGGTAGGCAATGCATTATTTTATGAATGTGTCGTCATTTTTTTTTTTTTTGGTTTAAACATTTAGAAACCCATAAAAAATATAAAATCAAGATAGGGCTATGACAAGAATTGAACCTAGGATCTCCTACACTCTCAAGAAATCACCACACCACCGGACCAAATGACATGGATGTAATAATATAACAAAAACTAGCTAATATAATTTTAGGCGATGCATGATTTTACGAATGCATTGCCAAATAGATTAAAAAGCAACGCATTCTTTAACAAATGCGTCGCCTTTTCTTTTTGTTTTTCAATTTTTTTGTTTAAACATTTAGAAACCCATAAAAATATAAAATCAAAATAGGACCATGACAAGAATTGAACCTAAGATCTCCTACACTCTCAAAAAATCACCATACCATCAAGCCAAATGACTTGGATGTAATAATACAACAAAAACTAGTTAATATAGTCTTAGGCGATGTATTATTTTAAAAACACATCGCCAAATAGACGAAAAAACGACGCATTTGTCAACAACCGTGTTGCCATTTCACCCAACTAATTTTTAATTTTTTTTCAATTTGAAAGTTATTTTTAGCCATTTTTTAATTTTGCAAATATGCTTTTGTTTTTTTAATTTGTAGATGAGCAATCAACAAAACTAATTAAAGATTTAAAAAAAAACATGGAATAGGCAAGGCATTTTAATGGAATTGGGTCGCCTGTTCCTTCAATTTTTTTTTAATTTAAAAAAAAAACCAATTTAATAGACTTTTAATTTTTAAAAACAAGTAAACTATTATTGACCACAAACACATGAAAGTTAAGCTCATTTAACATACTTATGTAGATAAATTGGTCAATAAATGCTTGTTGAATTAGAATTCAACATTCGGTACCCTATCTCAAATTAGGTCTTGGGATATTTTGTGTCTCATCTATACACATATATGTGAATAACTGAGAAGAGCATTGACAAAACTATTTTCTACTTTTAAATCAATGGAATTTATGTTCATTGCATTGCTATTGAATATATTTGTAGATGAACAATTAAAAAATTATTTAAAGATTATAAAGAAAATATAAAAAATGAAACAGGCAATGCTTTTCGACCATAATGCGTCGCTTGATCCCACAATTCAAGACAGGCTACCCTTCTTGAAGAGAATGCGTCGCCTGTTCTCTAAATTAAAAAAACCAAAAATTTTGAAAGACATGTAAATTTTATAAAGAATAAAGGTGTATTGGAAAAACAGAAAAATAAACAGCAATCTTCAATATTTTGCTTTGTATTTTTAAAAAATATTTTCAGTTTTTATTTATAGATGAAAAATAAAAAATTAATCAAAGAAAAAAAATGCAATTGGGAGAAAATGCACATTTTTGTCATTTTTTGAAAATTTTTGGCGCGTTTTAAAATTTTTACGCTTTCCTTTGAATCCCTTTTCTTTTTTAAAACTATATCAAGTATACTATCTAATAGATATTGGATTTTGAAACAATCTAAGAGAGACATGAAGAGTGAGATATTTCGATTTGCGTACGTTGTCGTCTGCCGGGAAGCTGGATTTCTTTATGTCGCCCTCATGATTTTCTGGGTTTCTTCTATCTTTGTCTCCATCATTTAGGTGAGTTTCTTTTTTCTTTATGGTTGGCGGAGACATGAGGTGGGTTTTTTTTTTTTTTTTTTTTTCATTTTAACCGCAGGTTAGGTTCGTTGAGTTTTATTAATCTTGCTTTTGTAGAAATTTTGTTTGTGATATTACTTGACATTGTTTTGCTAAGGTCAACAAGTATTTTATGTTGAAGATCAACTTGATTTAAGATGGTTTATTGTTTTAACTTCACCACAACATCGTACTTTTGTTGAAGACGATGTTCTTGGAGATACTACGATGGCTCACAATCCATTTGTCATATAGTTGCCAAGTATCGATGAAAATGATAATGAGGATGAATGTGAGAGTGACTATGTTTGTAGTGATTGTGAGGGGAGAAATGTGCCTCGCCAAATCTTAAGAACAAAGGTAATATTCTTTAAATTTTTATTTACTAAATTACAAATTTAATAATGATTAATATTTTATTTATTTTGCATAAGTATTAATAACTTTTTTAATTTTTTCATATGCAGTATGAGGGTGTAATATCATCAACAAGAGGATGTCAACTTCCATCTCAATAAGTATGCATTCATGGAAGTTTAATTAATATTAAATTTGTTATGAAAAATACAATAATTTACAAATTATGTAAAAATATGTCAATGAGATGATATTCAAAATTTTGCATCCATGGACTATTTTAAAACCTCACAAGGGTTTGGCAAAACATTCTCAAAAGATAAACCATTTTTGGCTTTCCAAATATCCCAAAACATAACCAAAAACATCAAAGCCAATAAAGCATATAAGTGGTATCTATTAATTTTTAGTAATTAGAATTCTAGTAATCTATCGTGAACACGAAAGAGCTAAAATCTGAAATAGTATTGAACAATCTTGTTGTTTGTCATAACACTGTCAAAAAAAAAAAAAAAAAAAAAGAACTCCGAATTTGAATTATAAAAAAGATTAATAACTTTACTGTTCATAAAATAACATTTTTTCTTTTATACAAAACTAGGTATAAGGTACATGTTTTGCATGTGCACACGATTTAATAGCATTGACATCAAGATTAGAAGGAGAAATGAATTTTATTAAAAAAGATAAAGAATAAATTTATGCAACTTTTTTTTTTTTTCTGAAAAACAATGATGAATAAGCTTGTTTTTAATTTTTAGCAATAAATTAAAATTTAATGATACATAATATGTATATATAGCTAATCTTTTATCAAAGTATTCTTATGGATTTTTCATTAGTGTCTCACATGTCAATTTTTGAATTCTTCAAAGATTAAGATTTAAAATTGTATTTAAAAATTTATATAAGTCTTAATAAAAATTTGTTTTTAAATTTTAACTTTTAGTGAGATTTAAAAATCAATCACAAAGTTCTAATAAAAAATTTACCAAAACATTTTAAAACGAACTGATTATATATATATATATATCTTTTCTACATTGCAGTTTTGCCATTATTTTATTTTTTTGGGTGCGTAGCGGCTTGGGCACCAGGATTCGTATATTTAGAACAAGATGTCTTACATTTTCCACCATAACATGAACTTTAAATAAAAAATTGGACAGCTTATTATTCATGTACATAATTTATATACATTCATAGAGGTCTCCAAGTTAATTATAACCAAAACAAAAAAGGTCTCCAACCATTTCCAAGCAACATTTACAGTGGCAGTTAATTAGTATGAGTTTGACAAGTTTTCTGAGAAATCACATATATTTTAAAGTCATTACATCCATTTGAAAAAGAGAAAATACAAAATTATTTATGTAAAAATTTTATATTCTAAAGAAATTATTTTAATATGTATCACAACCACCATATTTATTATAAAAAAAAAAGATAAAAAAAGAGGTTAATCAACGGCTCAAGCGCAGAAAACCCAAATTTGCCCAGAAATCCAAAAATCAACTCCCGCACGTATAACTGATTTGAACAAGATAATGATTTAAAAAAATAGGAAAAAAAATAAAAATAAAGGGGGTTTGTTCAAGTGTAGCTTTCCAACTTCAAAATTAAGCTGCAAATGTTGGAAAAATAAGTTGGAGATGAATATTGGGAATTTGGAATTTCGAATATGATAAAGAAGGAAAACCCAGATCAAGTTTTTATTAATGCAACCAGGAGAAAAAAAAAATAAACTCAATTTTAGTGGTTATTTGTTGAGCGAGGCAAAAGGTAATTGATCTGGTTCAGCCAAAAATGAAAAAAAAAAAGAAAAATATCAACAACCAATTTTTTGTTAATCTTTTGTTTTTCCTTTCATTATAGCTGCTAATAATAATTTGTGATCCTTATTAGGCTTACGCACTAAGGATTTTTATTTGATTTTTATATCATTTTAATAGAAACTAAGCTTTTTCGTTTTATTTTTATATCATTTTAATTGGATGACGACCTTATAAAGAAGTTTTTAAATGTAGTAATCAATATTATTTAAAAAAATATATAGATATACTTTTAAAGCAAAATCTTAATAGTTGAAGAAGAGCCTGTAAAATCTACTAGCAATAGTTATTGGTTTATGTTTCTGTTGTACATATGTTAGATGAAATAATTCAATATATATATATATATATATGAATTTTAATGATATTGTTTAAAAAATATATAGATATACTTTTAAAGCAAACAAAAATATATAGATATACTTTTAAAGCAAAACCTTAATAGTTGAAGAAGAGCCCGTAAAATCTACTAGCAATAGTTATTGGTTTATATTTCTGTTGTACATATGTTAGATGAAATAATTCAATATATATATATATATGAATTTTAATGATATTGTTTAAAAAATATATAGATACATATAAATGCTACTTTAAACGATAAATATTTATTATTGTCTTAATCCATTGTTGTATATATAAAAAAGTTTTCAATGTAGTAACTTATATTATTTAAATAATGATATTGTCTTAAATATATATGTATATTTTTAATTCAAAACCTAAATAGTTGAAGAATGCCTATAAATTCTATCAGCAATAATTAAATTATTGGTGATGATTGATATTAACCATGTATTTAGTAGTAAAATCTATATGAATTTTCCTAATGCTTTTAAACATTACATTTCATAAGTCACACCTACTGGAACTTAGAAATAGAATGGATAGGTAATTAATGTTAATATATCGCTTTGTACTTGATTAGAGGTTTTTGTTATTTAGGCTTTGAAGAGAAATCATGGGAAATACAACCCATAATACACATAGTATTATCATCACTGGCCACTGCATTTATTATTATTATTTTTTTTCATAACAGCCCACAACAAAATGTTGCATTATTACTATTCCTTTCAATCTAATGCTAATCAATTGCCACTTTGGTTAGTTTATATTTATGCTGTACATATGTTAGATGAAATAATTCAATATACGCATTGATCCTAAGTTTGTATATGTGTATATATATATATATATATATATATATGAATATTCTATTGCGTATTGTCACATAAATTTATGTTGTTTGACTACGACCATATAATATATGTAAAACTATTAATTTTTTTGGGGATAGATTGCTTATGCACAAAATTATGTGGGCAACATTAAATGGTAGACTAAAATTACATGTGTATATATATATGCTACTGTGGACTATAAATATTTGTCAAAACCCATTGTTATATGTAATCAGATTGCAATTGGATGGTTGTACTCTACCAAGAGATGGGTGATGATGTCCCTATTAGTCTTTTTATGATGCAGATATTTATAAATTTTTAACTTGCAAATATATATAAAGTACATGTGATTTTAACATTTATTTCAAGTAACATATTAATTGATGTATATTTGTAAATTAAAAACTAATGGATGTTTGTATCACAGTAAAATTAAATAAAAAATATTAAAATATAATTTATTTCAATTTAAACTTTTTAGTTTTAATTTGTTATAACTATAGAGATCTTTTATTAAAAAGAAGAAAAAAAATTCCTTTTAGTGCTGCTAAATTATTAATTGCTATTTGCCAAAAATCTAATAGGAACAAAGTGAAATAAATTGAAATTCGAAAAATTAAATTGGAGTGTTTTAAATTTAAAAGTGAAAAGTGAAATTTCTTCAAACTATAAAATACTAAAATACAATTAACTCTAAAGAGAATTGAAAAATATTTGAGGTATAAATTGTGATTTCGAGTAACAAAGAAAAATATATAATAAGCAAAATTAAAAGGGACTTTAAAATTTATGCTAGATTATAAAATAAAAAAAGAAAAAAAAATAAATATAATTTATATGAAATTAAACACCATGACCATGCATGTTTTGCATGAAATTTGAATAATAGCGATGACTCACTGATTGAAAATTGAATCCTAGAAATCTCTTTTTGCTTCCTTCCACCTTCTAACTAGTTTATATATTTAAGTTATCCTTGTTATTTATTTATTTATTTTTGTTCATGTTCCTACTTAATAGATTGTTTAACGGTATTTACATACTGTTATCAATGCCTGATGAGTACTACAGCAGAAATGGATAGCGAAGGTAACAGCACAAAAAGCCCTCCAACATAATCCGTGATAAAATATTGGGAAAGAGGGATGAAACACAAGTTTTGCCTCTCAGTGATAGTATCAGTATCATCTTTGATCAAAATCACCTCTGCACAATCACCACTGTTGTTGTCAGTCTCAGCTTCAACCGTGATATAAAACTATTTTAATGCAAATTAATTGAAACTAGTTAATTTTATTTTATTATTATGTTTGGAATACTTTTTGGAATTGTTTAGACTATGAGAAAATAATAATTTCTACTTTTTGATTTTTTTGGAGTACTTGTTCAAAAAATCCATTGGAAATCATTATTAAAGAGCAACAACAAAAAAATAGTAATAATAATAATAATCTGGAAGGAGATTACTTCTTTTGGACTAAATTTACAAATTAGATGCTAATAATTAACCATTTGAAACTATGAATAGGAAATTTAAAAATCATGATTGATTTTAATGAGTCACCCTAATAGTTATTAAGTCAATCAAATTAATTTAACCACGTATCAAACAATTGTATTCTAAAAATAAATAAATAGAGATGAAAAAATAAATAACATAAACTTATCTATGTTTGCATAATAACAAAATTTAATTATACGAGATTGTTGCTCAATTATATAATTTTTCATGTACAGTTTATTCTTGCAAATCTCTTGAATAGTATTTTTTATTTTTTTCTTTTTTTTTTAAGATATTGGTAACAGGCGACACATAAAAATCATTCCGAGTCGCCTGTTCCCTTTTTTTTTTTTTTTTTTAAAAACCAATCCGATTTTCTTGAAAACTTTAAATAACCAATGAAAATATTTAAGCAACATAACTGAATTTGTTTTTTTTTTTTTTTTCAAATATAGGTAACAGGTGACGCACAGTCTTCTTTATGAGTCGCCTGTTCTCTATTTTTTTTTATTCTTTTAATCAATCTAATGTTATTTCAACTTCAAATGACCAGTGAAAATATTAGAACAACATAATTGAGCTTTTTTTTTTTTTTTTTTTTTTTTTTTAAATATAGGTAACAGGCGACCCACAATCTCCTTTTTGCGTCGCCTGTTCTCTTTCTTTTTTTTTTTGTTATTTTAATCAATTTAATTTTATTTTAACTACAAATAACCAGTGAAAATATTAGAGCAACATAATGGAGCTGTTTTTTTTTTTTTTTTTTTGCAAATATGTTTTTTTTTTAATTTATAGATGAGCAATCAACAAAACTAATTAAAGATTAAAAAATAATAATAATAAAACATGAAATAGGCAATGCGTTTTAATGGAATTACATCGCCTGTTCCTTCAATTTTTTTTATTTTTTATTTTTAAGAAAAAGCAATTTAATAGACTTTCAGTTTTTAAAAACAAGTAAGCTATCATTGACCATAAACACATGAAATTTAAGCTCATTTAATTTTAGTCAATCTAATTTTATTTCAACTACAAATAACCAGTAAAAATATTAAAGTAACATAATTGAGCTGGTATTTTTTATTTATTTTTTTTAATTTTGTTAACAGGTGATACATAATGAAGATTGTGCGTTGCCTGTTCTCCTTTTTTTTTTTTTTTTTTTGGGTTCCTTAGTCAATCTAATTTTATTTCAACTACAAATAACTAGTGAAAATATTAGAGCAACATAAATAAGTTGGTTTGTTTTTTTTTTTTTTAAATTTTGTTAACAGGCAACGCACAATCGTGCGTCGCCTGTTCTCCTTTTTTCCTTTTGGTTTTTTTAATCTATCTAATTTTATTTCAACTACAAATAACCAGTGAAAATATTGGAGTAATATAACTCAGTTGGTTATTTATAGTTGAAATAAAATTAGATTGACTAAAAAAGTCCCAAAGAAAAAAAAAAAAAAGGAGAACAGGCAACGCACAATGAAGATTGTGCGTTGCCTATTTGTAATTGAAAAAATCAGCTCAGTAATGTTACTTTAATATTTTCACTGGTTATTTATAATTGAAATAAAAATAGATTGACTAAAAGAACAAAAAAAAAAAAAAAGGAGAACAGGCGATACACAATGAGTCGCACAATCTTCATTGTGTGTCGCCAGTTAACAAAATTTAAAAAAAAAAAATCATTTCAATTATGTTGCTCTAATATTTTCACAGATTATTCGTAGTTGAAATAAAATTAGATTGACTAAAATAGCCCCCAAAAAAAAAAAAGAAGAACAGGCGACGCACAGTCTTCATTGTGCGTTGCTTATTAACAAAATTGAAAAAAAGAAAAAACAAAAAAACAGCTCAGTTATATTGCTCTGATATTTTCACTGATTATTTGTAGTTGAAATAAAATTAGATTGACTAAAAGAATAAAAAAAAAAGGCGAACATTGTGCGTCACCTGTTAACAAAATAGATAAAAAAATAACAAAAGAAAACCAATTCAGTTATGCTACCTTAATATTTTCACTGGTTATTTGTAGTTGAAAAAAAATTAGATTGAATAAAAGAATAAAAAAAAAAAGAAGAAGGAGAATAGGCGACGCACAATCTTCATTACGCATCGTCTGTTACCAAAATCTTAAAAAAAAAAAAAAAAAAGAAGAGAAAACCAGCTTAATTATTTGCTCTAATATTTTCACTTGTTATTTATAGTTGAAATGAAATTAAATTGATTAAAAAAAAAAAAAAGGCAACGCACAACGGAACCTATGCGTCGCCTGTTACCAAAATCTTAAAAAAAAAAAACACACACACACACTTTAGTTATGTTGCTCTAATATTTTCACTAGTTATTTGTAGTTGAAATAAATTAGATTGACTAAAAGAAAAAAAAAAAATTGAACCCAGGACCTCTTACACTCTGAAGGAATCACCACATCACCAGACCAAATGACTTGGATGTAATAACACAACAAGAACTAATTTAATATAGTTTTAGGTGATGCATTCTTTTAATAAAGAGTCGCCAAATAGATGAAAAGGTGACGCATTTGCAACAACTACATCGCCTTTTCACTCAACCAATTTTTAACATTTTTTGAATTTGAATGTTGTTTTTAGTAATTTTTGCAAATATGTTTTTTTTTTTAATTTGTAAATGAGCAATCAACAAAACCAATTAAAGATTAAAAAATAATAATAATAAAACATGGAATAGGTCACTCTTTTTAATGAAATTGCATCGCCTGTTCCTTCAATTTTTTTTATTTTTATTTTTAAGAAAAAGCAATTTAATAGACTTTCAATTTTTAAAAACAAATAAGCTATCGTTGACCATAAACACATGAAAGTTAAGCTCATTTAACATACTTATATAGATAAATCGGTCAATAAATGCTTGTTGAATTAGAATTCTATATTCGGTACCCTATCTCAAATTAGGTCTTGAGATATTTTGTGTCTTGTCTATACACATATATGTGAATAATTGAGAGAAGCATTGACAAAACTATTTTCTGTTTTCAGATCAATGGAATTTATGTTCATTGGATTGCTACATGAATATATTTGTAGATGAACAATTAAAAAACTTTTTCAAGATTACAAAGAAGATATAAAAATTGGAATAGGCGACACTTTTCGAGCATAATGCATCACTTGATCCCACAATTCAAGAACTGGCAACCCTTCTTGAAGAGAATGTGTCGCTTATTCTCTTAATTAAAAAAAGAAAAAAAATTTAAAAGACATGCAAATTTTATAAAGAATAAAGGTGTATTTGAAAAACAGAAAAATAAACAGTAATCTTCGATATTTTGCTTCACATGTTTAAACAATATTTTCAGTTTTTAGTTGTATATGAAAACTAAAAAATTAATCAAAAAAAAAAATAAAATTGAGAGAACAAGCGTGTTTTTGCTATTTTTTGAAAATTATTGGCGCGTTTTAAAATTTTTAAGCTCGCCTTTGAATCCCTTTTCTTTTTTATAACTACATCAAGTACACTATCTAATAGATATTAGATTTGGAATCAATTTAAGAAAGACTTGAAGAGTGAGATATTTTAGGTTTTATTTTTCATTTGCCTATGTTGTCATCAGCAGGGAAGCTGGATTTCTCTGTGTTGTGTGATTTTCTTCTTCTTTCTTCATCTCCATCATTTAGGTGAGTTTCTTTTTTCTTTGTGGTTGGCGAAGACATGTATTGGGTTGGGTTTTTTTTTTTTTTTTTTTTTTTTTTTTTTTTTTTTTTCATTTTAACCCCAGGTTAGGCTCGTTGGGTTTTATTAATCTTGATTTTGTAGAAATTTTGTTTGTGATATTACTTAACATTGTTTTGCTAAGTTCAACAAGTATTTTATGTTGAAGATCAACTTGATTCGAGATGCTATGTTGTTTTAACTTCACCATAACATTGTACTTTTGTTGGAGAAGATGTTTTTGGAGATACTACGATAGCTCACAATTCATTTGTCATATAGTTGCTAAGTATCGATGAAAATGATAATGAGGATGAATGTGAGAGTGGCTATGTTTGTAATGACTATAAGGGGATATGGATAAACAATATCTTCTAAATAAATTGGTACATATATTTATTAACTTATGTTTTAAGTAATATTTAGAATATTTATTATTATTCATTTAATTATTTTTTTGATCCACTTCATTATGTGTTTTCCACTTTTAATTAGGAGAAATGCACCTTCCCAAATCTTAAGAACGATGGTAATATTCTTTAAATTTTTATTTACTGAATTCCAAATTTAATAATGATTAATATTTTATTTATTTTGCATAAGTGTTAATAACTTTTTTAACTTTTTCATATGCCATATGAGGGTGTAATATCGTTAACAACAGGACGTCAACTTCCATCTCAATGAGTATGCATTCATGGAAGTTTAATTCATATTAAATTTGTTATGAAAAAATACAACAGTTTACAAATTATGTCAAAATATGTCAATGAGTTAATATTTAATTTATTTGATAATTAATTTATCATGGAAAAATATGTATTTAAAATTTTTGTATTCTAATTATTTTGGATGGAGCTAGTTTTAGTTTTTTTGTATTTTAATTATTTTTATATTTTTACTATTTTAATAATATTCACAAAATTAAAAACTAAAAAACAAATGGGCAATGCATCAACAATAAATAAGGTCGCCTAACATATTTGGCGACCTTTACTTGCCTATGTTTAGCGACTAACAAATCTAGCGATGCTTAAAACAGAGTCGTAAAGAGTCGCTATAAGTAATGAAAACTATGTCGCTAAAATCCTCCATGGTCGCTAAAAAGGCAACTCTACTTATAAGTCGCTTGTAATATCTTTATTATGTAACACTTTTTTCAAGTAACATATTATCTTATGTGTATTTGCAAATTAAAAACTTACATATTCATGAATGATAGAAAAATTAAATAATAAATATTAAAATATAGTTTGTTTCAATTTAGGCCTTCTAGTTTTAATTTGTTGCAATTTATAGAGACCCTTTATTTTTTTTTTTAAAAAAAAGAGACTGTTTTTTGGTCCAAAAATCTTATTGGATTAAAATGAAATAAATTGAATTCAAAAGCCTAAATTGGAACGTTTTAAATTTAAAAATAAAAAATGCAACATTTTCAAATTATAAGACATTAAAGTGCAATTAATCCTAAAAGGAATTGAAAAATATTTTGAGGTCCAAATTGTAATTTTGAAAAACAAAGAAAAATATGTAAGAAGCAATGTAAAAAAGGGACTATTTTGAAATTTTTGCTAAATTATTAAAAAAAAAATGAAAATAAAGATAATTTACAAGAAATTAAACACCATGGCCATGCATGTCTTGCATGGAATTTGAATAATAAGGATGACTCACCGATTGAAAATTGATTCCTCGCGATCTCTGTTTGGCTCCTTTTACTAGTTGATACATATATAAGTTATCCTTGTTAATTTTTTTATTTTTTTTATCACTTTCCCACTTAATAAACTATTTTCTCGAAAAGTTTTTGTTTGAAGGTATTTCCATATTGTTATCAATGGCTGATGAGTGCTCACAGCAGAAATGGATAGTGAAGGTAATAGCCCAAACCTTGGCTTATGGCATTGCCAGAATCCTTTTCAATTGTTTCACCCACTCTATCACAACCTCGATGAAAACCCTTCAAGAATTCTTGCTTGTTGGCCATTTCATCAACTAGCCCAGCAAAATGCTTTTTCATTTTATCAACGTGCTTGCTATCAAGTTTCTCAACATCCAAGCCCACCGTAGGAGCAACACGTTTTGGTTTCAAAAACTTGACATGTTCCCCAAGCTCAATATAATTAGAATGTTCACTATATGGTACAGGATGGATCTCAAATGAATCCTTTGTCCTCACTGAAAACTTATTGCGCTTCACTTCATATGTCCACCCAGTTGGAACAAATCCCACAACCCTAGTATACCCTTTCTCAACCATAATATCATTCACTTTCACAAAATTAGGCCTAAAATATAGCCAAGTCTCACCCAACAAATTCCAGCCAACAACATGTACATCACTTCCACATTCATCCTCCGTAAACACCCCTCTCCCCCCACACCCCAGAGTGCGCAGGATAGCCATTTTTCTAGCATCCACATACACGGATACACCTTTCGGTTACAATTCCTTGCAATTTCTAGCAAAAATCTTCTCTTTCCCTACAACATAAGTAGCTATAAGAAACAGCACATTCCTCATTGAACCATCATATTCACCTCCTATTTTTTCTATGACGCTAACAATATAATCAATCGACTAATCTTGAGAGGGAAATACGAATTTTAGATTACAATAAGTGGTGTCCAAGAAAGTTGCATTAGTACCCATGAATTTACATAAATAAGGGTCAGATTTCATGGAATCACAAAACCGACAATCACCCGTATGAACATACTTCTCGAATTTACCGTTCAAACCCAGAATTTTGAAAAGGAACAGCACCAAGGAAATGATTGGCGTTGATCAGTACAACCTCACACCCATCAATCACAACGGGTTCGGAGAGCAGCAGTGGCACTATAAACTTAGAACGAACCTTAAGCACTTCGATAAGAAGCTTAGCGGTGGTTTGGGAGCAAAGAGACCAATTTGGGGAGAGACTGGTGTAATGATTGGAGTGGAAGTGGGAGAGGAAGTAAGAGACGGAGTGGTCGCCGGCATAATGGAAAGCGTCGACGGAGCAATGGGTTTTAGCAGTGGGAAATGGAGAGAAAGAGAGTGGAGGTGGGGGTTAGTGGAAGAAAGAGGTTTGGGCAGTGAGGAATAGGTTTGAGGAATCGAGTGTTAGGGTTTTTGAGGAAGCCATGGATATTGTTATGGGTTTATGATGGGAGAGGAAGGAAGGGAAGCATTGTGGGGAAGAGAGAAAGAGAGAAAGAGAGAGAGAGAGAGAGAGAGAGAGAGAGAGAGAGAGAGAGAGAGAGCAGGGAAGTGTCGGTTCGGTGGCACCAAAGCCTTATAAGAGGGAAGTGTGAGTTTTTTTGGATTGTGTAATTGAAATTCTAGCCCACCAATTACAAAGAATATCAAATTTAAAAACTCAAAATCATTTTTTTCTGAAAGTAACAAACAATTTTTATTAAAATGAGGATTGCACATAACAATAGAATAATTGCACTCTAATAAAAGTGAAATTTTATTATTCCTGTTTGGCTAGCCTATCACTCACTTTATTTACTCTATACCATAAACAAACAAAATAAACAAACTTCAAAAAAAAAAAAGAAAAAAAAATAGAAAAAGAAAAGATGATTCAAATGCAGTGTGCCTTCCATAATTGCCTATAAACTCCTAGGGACAGTAGATGTTCCAGTGTTTAAATCATCAATTTGTTGTGCATTGTCTATTTTCATAGTATTTTTGTTCATTCCAAGTCGTTTGAGTTCTTAGAAGACCATGAAAAATCACATAACATGCCATTACATTAGCTGAATGTGCTAAACTTGTAAATATGACATGGAAGGCAATGATATTACCAACACCATCTTTTTTTGCAAGAATCGGTAAAGGGGACTGCAACTGTGTTTGGTATGAAGACAAAGAGGAAACAGCTTTGCATATTTTCAAAAATTGCCACTTTATCCGAAGGCTAGCTTTTGCTAGTAAATGGCGGTGCAGACTGGCGAAATGGCATGCTACCAACACCAAGGAGCTGGCAGAGATGTGCATCAATCCAACCTTAGTTGGAGCTGGACAAGTCAAAGATAAGAGATCAGTGTCCATTTTCCTTTCCACCTTATTATATTTTACTTGGTTATGTAGAAATGAAAAGATCTTCTCTGATTCCACCCCTAACCAGCATTTGTTATAACGTTTCAACTTTCTTTTTGATGAGTTTTTGAATCTGGAAAAGCCTAGCAATACCCTTGGTAATGCTACTAAGGAACGGTGGAATCCTCCTCCTAAAGGGTGGTGGAAACTCAACTCTGACGCGGCCTTTAACTCTCATCAAGCTGGGATTGCGTTTGTTGTTAAAGATTGGCAGGGGGAAGTCATTTTTTGTGATTCTAAACGTATTCGATGTGGTTCCCCCATTGAGGCTGAGGTGAAAGCCTTATCTTGGGCAGCAGAAGTAGCTGAGAGAAGGAACTGGAATGCCCTCCATTGGTCTTCGGATTGTCAAGAAGCTATGAGTACTATTCTTTCCGTGGAAGAACCTGTGGTGTGGGAAACAAGATACAACATGATCTTTTTTAGATCTATTTTTGAGAAGGAGAACTGATGTTTGGCTTGGAACTCCAGAACTTCTAATAGGATGGTTGACTTGTTGGGCAAGAAAGCCCTTCAACCAGGATCCTCTTCTTTTTAACTTAATTGTAACTCTGGCTACTTTATTAGGGATATTTCAGGCTTAATAGCCTCTGATGCTCTGGCTACTTTATTAGGGATATTTCAGGCTTAATAGCCTCTGATGCCCTTGGAAGTATCCCTCTTCAATAATCCCCTCCCTTGTAGGGAGGTGCTTTTGTGCCTGGTGCTATGAAATATCTCTATTTACAAAAAATAAATAAAAATAAAAACACCACCTTTTTTTGTCCCAACATTAAAAGCCACATCAACATTGAATTTAACAAAATTTGTATGTGGAATCCCATTGAATATTCTCCCAAAAAATATATATATATATATATATATATATATAGATTTCACCAGTAGGGGAAGGAAAAGGAGATCCAACAATAAAATTAAGATCTTTAAGACCGAAATTCAAAATTTCACATCCATGGACTATTTTAAAACCACACAAGGGTTTGGCAAAACATTCTCAAAAGATAAACCATTTTTGGCTTTCCAAATATCCCAAAACATCAAAGCCAATAAAGCATATAAGTGGTATCTATTAATTTTTAGTAATTAGAATTCCAGTAATCTATTGTGAACACGAAAGAGCTAAAATTTGAAATGGAATTGAGACAATCTTGTTGTTTATCGTAACAATGTCACCAAAAAAAAAAAAAAATGTGAATTTGAATTATAAAAAAGATTAATAACTCTACTGTTCATAAAGTAACATTTTTCTTTTATATAAAACTAGGTATAAGGTAAATGTTTTGCATGTGCACGCGATTTAATAGCATTGACATCAAGAATAGAAGGAGAAATACATTTTATTAAAAAAGATAAAAAATAAATTTAAGCAACTTTTTTTTTCTCTGAAAAATAATGATGAATAAGAACCTTTTGTTTTAAATTTTTAACAATAAATTAAACTTTAATGATACATTATATGTATATATAGCTAAAATCTTTTATCAAAATATTCTTATAGATTTTTCATTAGTGTCTCACTTGTTACTTTTTGAATTTATATGTCTTAATAAATCTTTATTTTTCTTTTCAAAAATTTTAATATTTTATTAAATTTATATAAAATCTCAAATGTATTTTTAAATCTTAACTTTTAATGAAATTTAAAAATCAATCACAAAATTCTAATAAAAAATCTATCAGAACATTCTAAAACAAACTGATTATATATATATATATATATATCTTTTATACATTGCAGTTTTGCCATTTTGTTATTTTATTTTTGTTTTTTTAGGTGCGTAGCGGCTTGGGCACCAGGACTCGTATATTTAGAACAAGATGTCTTACATTTTCCACCATAACATTAACTTTAAATACAAAAGTTGGACAGCTTATTATTCATGTACATAATTTATATACATTCATAGAGGTCTCCAAGTTAATTATAGCCAAAACAAAAAAGGTCTCCAACCACTTCCAAGCAACTTTTACAGTGGTAGTTAATTAGTATGAATTTGACAAATTTTCTGAGAACTCACATATATTTTAAAGTCATTACATCCATTTGTGAAACAGAAAATACAAAATTATTTATGTAAAAATTTTATATTCTAAAGAAATTATTTTAATATGTATCACAACCACCATATTTTATATTTAAAAAAAAAAAAAGGAGGTTAATCAACGGCTCAAGCGCAGAAAACCCAAATTTGCCTAGAAATCCAAAAATCAACTCCCACACGTATAACTAATTGAACAAGATAATGATTTAAAAAAATAGGAAAAAAAAAATTAAAGGGGGCTTGTTTGAGTGTAGCTTTCCAACTTCAAAATTAAACTGCAAATGTTGAATAAACAAGTTAGAGATGAATATCGGGAATTTGGGATTGAAAATATGATAAAGAAGGAAAACACAGATCAAGTTTTATTAATGCAACCAGGAGAGAGAAAAAAAAAAAAAAAACTCAATTTTAGTGGTTATCTGTTGATCGAGACAAAAGGTAATTGATCTTGTTCAGACAAAAATTAAAAAAAAAAAAAAATAGATGAATTTTTTTTTTTTAATGTTTTTGTAAAAAAGGTCAGATCTCACAACCAAAAAAAAAAAAGACTCATTTGAGTATTAGATGGCTCAGCATTTATGAGGCTGAAAGTAACTTTAGAATTTTCCTTGTAGTGTGGGAAAGAGGAAAGGAGAGGGAAGGGGATGACGTTGATTCATCTAAACGTTCAAGTCTGTTAATCGATTTTACAGCTGTATTTAATGGAAATAATTAATAGTTTATAATTATTAGTAATTATAAAGCGGTAAAATGATGTGGAAAAGTTGTCCAGATGTCCTTCATTTAATGAAGGAGTATCCACCTAAATCAGTACTCCGGAAGTAGAGTTTTTCCCCTATATTATTAATAATAACAAGTCCCACGTCGGTCAAAATAAAGGTACAACAATACTTTATAATCACGATTTGTGGGACGCGGGGATAGCCAGGCTAAATGGCACTAGCCTGTAGCTCACCAGCACCTTCACTCGATTTGCCACCTCACCCGCACGTTAAGCCTTGTTTCTACCCCATGACACCGGACTAAGCCAGAGAATCACCAAGTGAACCAAGAGACCTACACGCACGACTACATATAAAAAGAGAAGATCATGACCAAAAAGCCGACACAAAACTAAACTGTGGGACCAAGACTAAAAAGGACTCTGAAAGACCACATAGGTGAGACCAAAAAAAAGCTCATACATACAGGACTAAGACTGAGAAGAGACCAAAAAGCCACAGTCCTCAAGGACAACCTACTAATATTGGAGAAAGAAGGACCAAAAAAAGACAAAAGACTCCAGAGAGAGAGGAAGCCAGTGCTGGCTGGGAATGGTGTGCGTAAGTGTCTATGGCGTTAAAGTTGGGCTGAGCTCAAATTTCAACAGCCAATCTTTTGTTCTTCATATCTTGATTGGTTTTCATATCTTTATAGCTGCTAATAATAATTTGTGATCCTTGGGGCTTACGAAATAATGAAAATGATTTTTATATCTTTTTAATAGAAACTAAGCTTTTTCGTTTTATTTTTATACCATTTTAATAGGATGATGACCTATAAAAAATTTTTTGAATGTGGTAACCTATATTATTTAAAAAATAATATTGTTTAAAAACTATATAGCTATTATACTTTTAAAGCAAAACCTAAATAGTTGAAGAAGAGCTCATAAAATCTACTAGCAATAATTATTGGTTTATATTTATGTTGTACATATGTTAGATGAAATAATTTAATATATATGAATATTCTATTGAGTATCACCAAATTATGTTGCTTAACTAGGACCATATAATATGTAATCTATGTAAAAACTATTAATCTCTTTTCAAATAGATTGCTTATGTACAGTATTATATGGGCAACATTGAATGGTAGGCTAAATTTATATATATACATATAAATTCTATTTAAACAATAAACATTTATTATTATCTAATCCATCGTTGTATATATAAAAAAGTTTGCAATGTAGTAACTTATATTATTTAAATAATGATATTGTCTTAAATATATATGTATATTTTTAATTCAAAACCTAAATAGTTGAAGAATAGCCTATAAATTCTATCAGCAATAATTATTAGTGATGATTGATATTAACCATGTATTTAGTAGTAAAATCTATATGAATTTTCCTAATACTTTTAAACATTACATTTCATAAGTCACACCTATTGGAACTTAGAAATAGAAAGAATGGGTAATCAATGTTAATATATCGCTTTGTATTTCATTAGAAGGTTTTGTTATTTAGGGTTTGAAGAGAAATCATGGGAAATACGACCCATAATACATAGAGTATTATCATCACTGGCCACTGCGTTTATTATTATTATTATTTTTTTGGTAACAGCTCACAACAAAATGTTGCATTATTACTATTCCTTTCAATCTAATGCTAATCAATTGCCACTTTGGTCAGTTTATATTTATATTGTACATATGTTAGATGAAATAATTCAATATACGCATTGATTTTAAGTTTGTATATGTGTATATATACATATATGTATATGAATATTCTATTGCATATTGTCACACAAATTTATATTGTTTGACTAGGATCATATAATACATGTAAAACTATTAATTTTTTTGGGGATAGATTGCTTTTGTACAAAATTATGTGGGCAACATTAAATGGTAGACTAAAATTACATGTATATATATATATGCTACTGTGGACTATAAATATTTGTCAAAACCCATTGTTATATGTAATCAGATTGCAATTGGATGGTTGTACTCTACCAAGAGATGGGTGATGATGTCCTTATTAGTCTTTTTATGATACAGATATTTATAAATTTTTAACTTGCAAATATATATAAAGTACATATTATTTTAACATTTTTTTCAAGTAACATATTATCTGATGTATATTTGTAAATTAAAAACTTATGGATGTTTGTATTACAATAAAATTAAATCAAAAATATTAAAATATAATTTATTTCAATTTAGACCTTTTAGTTTTAATTTGTTATAACTATAGAGATCTTTTATTAAAAAGAAAAAAAATTTCCTTTTAGTGCTGTTAAACTATTAATTGCTATTTGTCAAAAATCTAATAGGAACAAAGTGAAATAAATTGAAATTCAAAAGCTTAAATTGGAGCGTTTTAAATTTAAAAGTGAAAAAATGCAATTTTTTCAAACTATAAAATACTAAAATACATTTAACTCTAAAAAGAATTGAAAAATATTTAAGATATAAATGTTATTGAATGTTGTTTTGGTGTGTTGAAAGCGCTGTTTCGAATTTTAAAATTGATGCCACCTTATAAACAAAGTAGACAACCTTTGATAGTTATAGCTTGTTGTACACTACATAATTTCATTCGAAAGTGGGCACAAAATAATGTTATGTTTAGACAATGGAAAGAAGAAGAACAAGAGATTGAAGATGAAGAAGCTGGTACAAGTGGATCAAACAATAGTATAGATTTGTCAGACGAAGTAGCAACAGCTATGGCAGCTTATCAAAATCAGCTTTCACAAGTAATGTGGCATGACTATGTTAGTAATATGTAAAAATTAGTAATTTAATGGATATTTATAGTTGGAGATTTTATATTAGACTTATCAAATTTAATTTTCTATTACCAACAATTATTTTATTATATAATATCAATTACTTTAACAATTAATTAATAAAAAAAATACTAGATTGATAATGTGGCACACATGGAATGGAAAAAAATGAATCAATCATTATAGAAGAAAAAAAAAATTCAACGGAAAAAAAATGTTATCTTATATTTTAATATATTTTTTATATTTTATATATATATATATATATATATATATGTATGTAATTCATTAATATATGAATGAATTAAAATTATGTATGTATATATATATATATATATATATATATGTATAAATATTTTATAGCTATATATATTATACAAGAAAACCTTGTATGTACAAAAAAAAAAAAAAAAAAAAACAAAAACCAAAAACTATTTTAAAAAATTTTGAAAACTATTTAACCAAACATGTTTTCTGTTTTTTTGTGTTGAAAATTGTTTTCAAACATCAATGGTCAAACGCTCTTTGTTTTCGTTAAACAAGGAAAAACAATTTTCTATTTTCATTTTTGAAAACAATGTTTCGAAAACAGAAAATAGAAAAGATGGTCAAACATGGCCTAAGCTTTTTTGTTTTATTTTTATATCATTTTAATTAGATGATGATGTTATAAAGGAGTTTTCAAATGTAGCAATCTATATTATTTAAAAAATGATATTGTTTAAAAAATATATAGATATACTTTTAAAGTAAAATCTAAATAGTTGAAGAAGAGCCCGTAAAATCTACTAGCAATTATTTTTTATTTATATTTCTGTTGTACATATATTAGATGACATAATTCAATATATATATATATATGAATATTCTATTGAGTATCGCCAAATTATGTTGCTTAACTAGGACTATATAATATGTAATTTATGTAAAAACTATTAATCTCTTCTCAAATAGATTGCTTATGTACAGTATTATATGGGCAACATTGAAAGGCAGGCTAAAATTATATATGTACATATATATGCTACTTTAAACGATAAACATTTATTATTGTCTAATCCATCATTACATATATAAAGAAGTTTTCGATATAGTAACTTATATTATTTAAATAATGATATTGTCTTAAATATATATGTATATTTTTAATTCAAAACCTTAATAGTTGAAGAATAGCCTATAAATTCTATCAGCAATAATTATTAGTGATGATTGATAATAACCACGTATTTAGTAGTAAAATCTATAAGAATTTTCCTAATGCTTTTAAACATTACATTTCATAAGTCACACCTACTAGAACTTAGAAATAGAATGGATAGGTAATCAATGTTAATATATCGCTTTGTATTTGATTAGAGGTTTTTGTTATTTAGGCTTTGAAGAGAAATCATGGGAAATACAACCCATAATACACACAGTATTATTATCACTGGCCACTGCATTTATTATATTATTTTTTTTGGTAACAGCCCACAACAAAATGTTGCACTATTACTAGTCCTTTCAGTCTAATGCTAATCAATTGCCACTTTGGTCAGTTTATATTTATGTTGTATATATGTTAGATGAAATAATTCAATATATGTACTGATCCTAAGTTTGTATATATATATATATATTCTATTGGGTATCATCACACAAATTTATGTTGTTTGACTAGGACCATATATTATATGTAAAACTATTAATTTTTTTGGGGATAGATTGCTTATGTACAAAATTATGTGGGCAACATTAAATGGTAGACTAAAATTACATGTGTATATATATATATATATATATATATGCTACTGTGGACTACAAATATTGGTCAAAATCCATTGTTTTATGTAATCAGATTGCAATTGGATGGTTGTACTCTACCAAGAGATGGGTGATCATCTCCTGTAAGTCTTTTTATGATGCAGATATTTGTAAATTTTTAACTTGCACATATATATATATATATATATAAAGTATACATTATTTTAACACTTATTTCAAGTAACATATTATGTGATGTATATTTGTAAATTAAAAACTTATGGATGCCTGTATCACAGTAAAATTAAATAAAAAATATTAAAATCTTTTATTAAAAAGAAAAAAATTTCCTTTTAGTGCTGCCAGACTATTAATTGCTATTTGCCAAAAATCTAATAGAAATAAAGTGAAATAAATTGAAATTCAAAAACTTAAATTGGAGTGTTTTAAATTTAAAAACGAAAAGTACAATTTCTTCAAACTATAAGATACTAAAATACAATTAACTCTAAAGAGAATTGAAAAATATTTGAGGTATAAATTGTGATTTCGAGCAACAAAGAAAAATATATAATAAGCAAAATAAAAAGGGACTTTAAAATTTATGCTAGATTATAAAATAGGAAATAAATAAATAAATATAATTTATATGAAATTAAACACCATGACCATGCATTTTTTGCAAGAAATTTGAATAATAGTGATGACTCACGGATTGAAAATTGAATCCTAGAAATCTCTTTTTGCTTCCTTTCACCTTCTTACTAGTTTATATATTTAAGTGATCCTTGTTATTTGTTTATTTATTTTTATTCATTTTCCCACTTAATAGATTGTTTAACGGTATTTACATATTGTTATCAATGCCTGATGAGTACTACAGCAGAAATGGATAGCGAAGGTAACAGCACAAAAAGCCCTCCAACATAATCCGTGATAAAATACTGGGAAAGAGGGATGAAACACAAGTGTTGCCTCTCAGTGATAGTATCAGTATCATCTTTGATCAAAATCACCTCTGCACAATCACCACTGTTGTTGTCAGTCTCGGCTTCAACCGTGATATAAAACTATTTTTATGCAAATTAATTGAAACCAGTTTATTTTATGTTATTATTATGTTTGGAATACTTTTTGGAATTGTTTAGACTATGAGAAAATAACAATTTCTACTTTTTGGTTTTTTTGGAGTACTAGTTCAAAAAATCCATTGGAAATCATTATTAAAGAACAACAACAAAATAATAATAATAATAATAATAATAATAATAATCTGGAAGGATATTGCTTCTTTTGGACTAAATTTACAAATTAGATACTAATAATTAACCATTTGAAACTATGAATAGGAAATTTAATAATCATGATTGATTTTAATGGGTCACCCTAATAGTTATTAAGTCAATCAAAGTAATTTAACCACGTATCCAACAATTGTACTGTAAAAATAAATAAATAGAGATGAAATTTGGATCTCAAATAAAAAGTACAACTAAATGTTATGACAACCAAATAAAACATCTTATACATTTTGATCATTGCAAATACTATTTTTTTTTTCGTACTCTTTATATATTCAGCAAATGATTCAGCACAAAAGGAGCAACTAATATCCCAAGAATAATCTAACCATAAACCCCTGTGCCCCTATGATTTAAAAAAAAAAATTGTTTTTTTCTTTATCTAAATTAATGTCAAATTTTAATTTAAGGTTTAAGCCATATTGAGGTCCTTCCACCAAAAAGAATCATATAATCTCTCTTTTTTTCCAAAAAACAGTTGAGAGTTAAGGAAAAAAAAAAAAATTATCGACCTATGTCACATATATTCCGACCCCTTCTGCATCATCATCATCATCATCTTATCCAAACCGATTCTTCTGCTTTAGTAGAGACGAATGTTCAACTTCATCATCATCATCATCTTATCCAAACAGGCTTCGAGAACTCCTCAATATCACCCAAGTTCAACTTAGGCGCCGGCATCGGATCCTTTTTCCTTCAATCATCCTCATATTCCTCCACAAACTTCTGCTGCGAAGCCACCTTAACTCCGAGCTCCAGCAACGATTTAACTTTGCCACCGAAAACCCGCTGCTTCATCACGAAGTTGGCGGTAATAAACGGAGCCCCCATGTTGTCGGGAGTCACCATGGAATTGACTCTGTTCATAGGAAACATAATGTACATTACCAATCTCAAGGTCTTCATCAGCGTTGATTGTAGAGAACCTCCTTCCGATTTGCAGAGACATCGTGCTAACCACGAAGAAGTTCAGCTAGCCTATCACAAACAGTTTTTATTGAAATGAGGATTGCACATAATAATAGAATAATTGTACTCTACTAAAATTGAAATTTTATTATTCCTGTTTGGCTAGCCTATCACTCACTTTAGTTACTCTAGCACAATCAAACAATATAAACAAAGTTCAAAAAAAAAAAAAAAAAGATTCAAATGAAGTATGCCTTCCATAATTGCCTATAAAATCCTATGGACAGTATATGTTCCGGCATTCGAATCATTTATTAGTTGTGCATTGTCTAATTCCATAGTAGCTTTGTTCATTCCAAGTTCATTACGCGAAAATTGATATCTAGCGACACTCATTTAGTGACGGTACAAAATAAATGCGTTTGAAAAAATAAAACCGCGACTCCAACGTTAATGTGTCAGTAAAAATTTAATAAATTAACGATGCATCCCAAAACAGTCGATGTCAAACGTTCGCTAAAAACAATAACTTGCAACACATCCGTTAAGAGTCGCTGAATATGCGGCTGAACAAAGTCGCTTTGAATATTATGCATATATTTTTTCTAGATTATGTTGTTTAAATGCTAGACTTGTGAAAAATGATTAACCATCAACTTATCTATGTTTGCATACTGACAAAATTTAATTATACGAGATTGTTGTTCAATTATGTAATTTTTTTCATGTACAGTTTATTCTTGCAAATCTCTTAAATAGTATTTTTTTTTTTAAGATATTGGTAACAGGCGACACACAAAAATCATTCAGAGTCGCCTGTTTCCTTTTTTTTTTTTTTTTTTTTTTTAAAATCAACCTGATTTTCTTAAAAACTTCAAATAACTGTGAAAATATTTAAGCAACATAACTGAAATGGTTGTTTTTTTTTTTTTTTTTTTTTTTTTTTTAAATATAGGTAACAGGAGACACACAGTCTTCTTTATGCGTCACCTGTTCTCTATTTTTTTTTTCTTTTAAATATAGGTAACAGGCAACCCACAGTCTCCTTTATGCGTCGCCTGTTCTCTTTTTTTTTTGTTATTTTAATCAATCTAATTTTATTTCAACTATAAATAACCAGTAAAAATATTAGATCAACATAACTGAGTTGTTTTTTTTTTTTTTTTTTTTTTTTGTTCTTTTGTAAATATGCTTTTTTTTTTTAATTTGTAGATGAGCAATCAACAAAACTAATTAAAGATTAAAAAAATGAATAATAAAACATGGAATAGGCGACACGTTTTAATGGAATTGTGTCGCCTGTTCCTTAAATTTTTTTTATTTTTTCTTTTTAATAAAAAGCATTTTAATAGACTTTCAATTTTTAAAAATAGGTAAGCTGTCATTGACCATAAACACATGAAATTTAAGCTCATTTAACTTTAGTCAATGTAATTTTATTTCAACTACAAATAACCAGTAAAAATATTAAAGTAACATAACTAAGTTGGTATATATATATATTTTTTAATTTTGTTAATAGGTGATGCACAATGAAGATTGTGTGTCGCCTGTTCTACTTTTTTTTTTTTTTTTTGGTTCCTTGGTCAATCTAATTTTATTTTAACTACAAATAACCAGTGAAAATATTAGAGCAACATAACTGAGCTGGTTTTTTTTTTTTTTTTTTTTTTTTTTTTTTTTTTATACATTTTGTTAACAGGCGACGCAGAATGAAGATTGTGCGTCGCTTGTTCTCCTTTTTTTTCTTTTTTTTTTTTGGGTTCCTTAGCCAATCTAATTTTATTTCAACTACAAATAACCAATGAAAATATTAGAGCAACATAATTGAGCTGTTTTTTTTTTTTTTCAATTTTGTTAACATGCGACGCACAATGAAGATTGTGCGTCACCTGTTCTCCTTTTTTTCTTTTGGTCCTTTTAATCAATCTAATTTTATTTCAATTACAAATAACTAGTAAAAATATTAGAGCAGCATAACTGAGCTGGTTGTTTCTTTTTTTTTTTTAATTTTGTTAACAGGCGATGCACAATGAAGATTGTGTGTCGCCTATTCTTCTTTTTTTTTTTTTTTGGAATCTTTTAGTATAATTTTATTTCAACTACAAATAACCAGTGAAAATATTAGAGCAACATAACTGAGCCCCTTTTTTTTTCTTTTATTATAAAGATTGTGTGTCGCCTGTTAACAAAATTTAAAAAAAAAAAAACTACCTCAGTTATGTTGCTCTAATATTTTCACTGGTTATTTGTAGTTGAAATAAAATTAGATTGGCTAAAAGAACAAAAAAAAAAAAAAAGGAGAACAGGCGACGCACAATCTTCATTGTGCGTCGCTTGTTAACAAAATTAAAAAAAAAAAAATCAGCTCAGTTATGTTGCTATAATATTTTCACTGATTATTTATAGTTGAAATAAAATTAGATTGACTAAAAGAACCCATATAAAAAAAAAAAAAAGAAGAATAGGCAACGCACAATGAAGATTGTGCGTCGCCTATTAACAAAATTTTTAAAAAAAAAAACTGGCTCAGTTATGTTACTTTAATATTTTCACTGGTTATTTGTAGTTGAAATAAAATTAAATTGGTTAAAAGAACCAAAAAAAAAAAAAGAACAGGTGATGCACAACCTTTATTGTGCGTCGCCTGTTAACAAAATTTAAAAAAAAAAAAACTTTTGAGTTATGTTACTTTAATATTTTTACTGATTATTTGTAGTTAAAATAAAATTAGATTGACTAAAAGAGCCAAAAAAAAAAAAAAGGAGAACAGGCAACGCACAATCTTCATTGTGCGTTGCTTGTTAACAAAATTGAAAAAAAAAAAACAGCTTAGTTATGTTGCTCTGATATTTTCACTAGTTATTTGTAGTTGAAATAAAATTAGATTGACTAAAAGAACCAAAAAAAAAAAAAAAAAGAGAACAGGCGACGCACAATCTTCATTGTGGGTCGCCTATTAAAAAAATTTAAAACAAAAAAAAAAATCAGCTCAGTTATGTTGCTCCAATATTTTCACTGATTATTTATGATTGAAATAAAATTAGATTGACTAAAAGAATCAAAAAAAAGGAGAACAGGCGATGCATAATGAAGATTGTGCATCGCCTATTAACAAAATTAAAAAAAAAAAAAAACCAGCTCAGTTATATTACTTTAATATTTTCACTGGTTATTTGTAGTTGAAATAAAATTAGATTGGCTAAAAGAATCAAACAAAAAAAAAAAAGAAGAGAACAGGCGATGCACAGTCTTCATTGTGTGTCGCTTGTTAACAAAATTGAAAAAAAAAAAAAAAACAGCTCATTTATGTTGCTCTGATATTTTCACTGGCTATTTGTAGTTGAAACAAAATTAGATGAACTGAAAGAACCAAAAAAAAAAAAAAATGTGAACAGGCGACCCACAATCTTCATTGTGCATCGCCTGTTAACAAAATAAATAAAAAAATAATAAAGAAAAACCAGTTCAGTTATGTTACTTTAATATTTTCACTAGTTATTCGTAGTTCAAATAAAATTAGATTAACTAAAAGAACCAAAAAAAGGAGAACAGGCGATGCACAATCTTCATTGTGTGTCGCCTGTTACCAAAATCTTAAAAAAAAAAGAAGAAGAGAAAACCAGCTCAATTGTGTTGCTCTAATATTTTCACTTGTTATTTATAGTTGAAATAAAATTAGATTGATTAAAAAAAAAAAAAAGGCAACACAATATGGAGCCTATGCGTCGCCTGTTACCAAAATCTAAAAGAAAAAAAAAAAAAAAGCACACCTCAGTTATATTGTTCTAATATTTTCACTAGTTATTTGTAATTGAAATAAAATTATATTGAATAAAAAAACTAAAAAAAAAAAATTGAACCCAGGACCTCTTACACTCTGAAGGAATCACCATATCACCAGACCAAATGACTTAGATGTAATAATACAACAAGAACTAATTTAATATAGTTTTAGGTGACGCATTCTTTCAACAAAGGATTGCCAAATAGATGAAAAGGTGACGCATTTGCAACAACTGCGTCGCCTTTTACTCAACCAATTTTTAACATTTTTTGAATTTGAATGTTGTTTTTAGTAATTTTTTTAATTTTGCAAATATGCTTTTTTTTTAATTTGTAAATGAACAATCAACAAACTAATTAAAGATTAAAAAAAAATAATAATAAAACATGGAATAGGCAACGCATTTTAATGGAATTGCGTAGCCTGTTCCTTCAATTTTTTTTTTTTTAAGAAGAAGCAACTTAATAGACTTTCAATTTTTAAAAACAAGTAAGCTATCATTGACCATAAACACATGAAAGTTAAGCTCACTTAACATACTTATGTAGATAAATTGGTCAATAAATGCTTGTTGAATTAGAATTCTATATTTGGTATCCTATCTCAAATTAGGTCTTGAGATATTTTGTGTCTCGTTTATACACATATATGTGAATAATTGAGAAAAGCATTAACAAAACTATTTTCTGTTTTTAGATCAACGGAATTTATGTTCATTGGATTGCTGCATGAATATATTTGTAGATGAACAATTAAAAAACTATTTAAAGATTACAAAGAAGATATAAAAATTGGAACAGTGGCACTTTTCGACCATAATTGGTCGCTTGATCCCATAATTCAAGAACAGGCAACCTATCTTGAAGAGAATGCATCGCCTCTTCTCTTAATTAAAAAGAAAAAAGCAAAAATTTTCAAAGACATGCAAATTTTATAAATAACAAAGGTGTACTTGAAAAACAGAAAAACAAACAGCAATCTTCGATATTTTGGTTCACATTTTTAAGAAATATTTTAGTTTTTATTTGCATATGAAAACTAAAAAATTAATCAAAAAAAAAAAAAGAAATTGAGAGAACAAGTGCATTTTTGCCATTTTTTGAAAATTTTTGGCGCGTTTTAAAATTTTTACAAGTGCCTTTGAATCCCTTTTCTTTTTTAAAACTACATTAAGTACACTATCTAATAGATATTATATTTGGAAGCAATTTAAGAAAGACTTGAAGAGTGAGATATTTCGGGTTTCATTTTTCATTTGCCTATGTTGTCGTCGGCAGGAAAGCTGGATTTTTCTGTATTGCGTGATTTTCTGGGTTTCTTCTTTCTTCGTCTCCATCATTTAGGTGAGTTTCTTTTTTTTTTTTTTTTTTTTTTGGTGGTTGGCGAAGACATGTGGTAGGTTGGGTTTTTTTTTTTTTTTTTTTTTTTCATTTTAACCCCAGGTTAGGTTCGTTGGGTTTTATTAATCTTGCTTTTGTAGAAATTTTGTTTGTGATATTGCTTGACATTGTTTTGCTAAGTGCAACAAGTATTTTATGTTGAAGATCAACTTGATTCGAGATGCTCTGTTGTTTTAACTTGACCACAACATCGTACTTTTGTTGGAGAAGATGTTCTTGGAGATACTACGATAACTCACAATCCATTTGTCATATAGTTGCCAAGTATCGATGAAAATGATAATGACTATGAATGTGAGAGTGGCTATGTTTGTAACGACTGTAAGGGGATATGGATAAATAATATCTTCTAAATAAATTGGTACGTTTATTTATTAACTTATGTTTTAAGTAATATTTATAACATTTATTATTATTCATTTAATTATTTTTTTGATCCACTTCATTATGTGTTTTCCACTTTTAATTAGGAGAAATGTACCTCGCCAAATCTTAAGAATGATGGTAATATTTTTTAAATTTTCATTTACTGAATTACAAATTTAATAATGATTAATATTTTATTTATTTTGCATAAGTGTTAATAACTTTTTTAATTTTTACATATCCAGTATGAGGGTGTAATATTGTCAACAATAGGACATCAACTTCCATCTCAATGAGTATGCATTCATGGAAGTTTAATTAATATTAAATTTGTTATGTTATGAAAAAATACAATAGTTTACAAATTATGTCAAAATATGTAAATGAGTTAATATTTAATTTATTTGATAATTAATTTGTCAGGAAAAAATATGTATTTTAAATTTTTGTATTCTAATTATTCTGGATGAAGCTAGTTTTAGTTTTTTTGTATTTTAATTATTTTTATATTTTTATTATTTTAATAATATTCACAAAATTAAAAATTAAAAAATGAATGGACGACGCATCAACAAGAAATAAGGTCGCCTAACATATTTGGCGACCTTTACTTGCCTATCTTTAGCGACTAACAAATCTAGCGATGCTTAAAACAGAGTCGTAAAGAGTCGCTTGTAATATCTTTATTTAGGAACTCTACACAAAACAGTCGCTAGAAAATACATCGCTATAAGTGGATCGGAATAATGAGTTGCTAAAAGTTTATATGCGTCGCTAAAAACTCATATATAGGTGACTTATATAATGCGTCGCTAAAATAAATAAGTATCACTAAAAACCAAATAAGGAGACTCTCATAAAGAGTCGCTAAAAGTCGATCTATGTCGCTAAAAACTCTAATTCGGTGATTCAAATAATGCATTGCTAAAAGTGTATATTGTTGCTAAAAATGAAAATATAGGTGACTGTAACAATGAGTCGCTAAAAGTCTATGGTCGTCGCTAAAAACTCTAATATCGATGACTCATGTAATGCGTCACTAAAAGTAACATGTGTCGCTAAAAATTGACATATAGGCGACTCTCATAATTAGTCGCTAAATGTCTATTTAAGTCGCTAAAAATTTAAGAATAGGTGACTCTGATAATGAGTCGCTAAATGTCTTTGCATTTCGAGACAGGATGTTAGGCGACTTATTGGAATACGTCGTTGTTTATTTGTTGCGATGCATTTATTGTGCCATTTATCAATGCGATTCTAGTAGTGGTTGTTTGAGCTCTTAGAAGACCATGAAAAATCATATAACATGCCATTACATTAGGTGAATATGCTAAAGTAGTAAGATGACATGCTAGTACGGTCTTCTCCATGCGATAACAAGCAACGATATTATCAATACCATCCTTTTTTAATCCCAACATTAAAAGCCACATCTACATTAAATTTAACAAAATTTGTATGTGGGTCAATCCCATTGAATAAACAAATTTCTTAAAAGAAGTAATATGCTATTATAAACTATAAACATTTATCATTGTCTAATCCATCGTTATATATATAAAGAAGTTCCGAAATGTAGTAACTTATATTATTTAAATAATGATATTTTTATAATATATATATATATATATATTTAAAAACCTAAATAGTTGAAGTATAGCACTTAAAATCTATTAATAATAATTATTAGTGATGATTGACATTAACAATATATTTAGTAGTAAAATCTATATGAATTTTCCTAACGCTTTTAAACATTACATTTCATAAGCCACATCTATTAGAACTTAGAAATAGAATGGATGGGTATATAATGGAGATATTTGCAGGTTTTTAACTTGTAGATATACATATGGTATACATATTATCTAACACTTTTTTCAAGTAACATATTATCTGATATGTATTTGCAAATTAAAAACTTACATATGCATGAATCATAGAAAAATTAAATAATAAATATTAAAATATAGTTTGTTTCAATTTAGGCCTTCTAGTTTTAATTTCTTGCAATTTATAGAGACCCTTTATTTATTTATTTTTTTAAAAACATTGCTTTTTAGTCCAAAAATCTAATTGGATCAAAATGAAATAAATTGAATTCAAAAGCCTAAACAGGAAAGTTCTAAATTTAAAAATAAAAAATGCAACATTTTCAAATTATAAGACACTAAAGTGCAATTAATCCTAAAAGGAATTGACAAATATTTTGAGGTACAAATTGTAATTTTGAAAAACAACGAAAAATATGTAAGAAGCAACGTAAAAAAGGGACTATTTTGAAATTTTTGCTAAATTATTAAAAAAAAATGAAAACAAAGATAATTTATAAGAAATTAAACACCATGGCCATGCATGTCTTGCATGGAATTTGAATAATAAGGATGACTCACTGATTGAAAATTGACTCCTCGCGATCTCTGTTTGCCTCCGTTTACTAGTTGAGACATATATAAGTTATCCTTGTTAATTTGTTTTTAATTTTTTTTTATCACTTTCCCACTTAATAAACTATTTTCTCGGAAAGTTTTTGTTTGAAGGTATTTCTCTAATGTTATCAATGGTTGATGAGTGCTCACAGCAGAAATGGATAGTGAAGGTAATAGCACAAACCTTGGCTTGTGGCATTGCCAGAATCCTTTTCAAGCGTCTCACCCACTCCATCACAACCTCGATGAAAACCCTTCAAGAATTCTTGCTTGTTGGCCATTTCATCAACTAGCCTAGCAAAATGCTTTTTCATTTTATCAACGTGCTTGCTATCAAGTTTCTCAACATCCAAGCCCAATGTAGGAACAACACATTTGGGTTTCAAAAACTTGACATGTTCCCCAAGCTCAATATAATTAGAATATTCACTATATGGTACAAGATGGATCTCAAATGAATCCTTTGTCCTCACTGAAAAATTATTGCACTTCACTTCATATGTCCACCCAGTTGGAACAAATCCCACAGCCCTAGTATACCCTTTCTCAACCATAATCTCCTTCACTTTCACAAAATTAGGCCTAAAATATGGCCAAGTCTCACCCAACAAATTCCAGCCATCAGCATGTACATCACTTCACATTCATCCTCCGTAAACACCACTCTCCCCCCACACCCCCGCGTGCGCAGGATAGCCATTTTTCTAGCATCCACATACACGGATACACCTTTCGGTTACATTTCCTTACAATTTCTAGCAAAATCTTCTCTTTCCCTACAACATAAGTAGCTACAAGAAACAGCACATTCCTCATTGAACCATCATATTCACCTCCTATTTTTTCTATGATGCTAACAATATAATCAATCGACTCCTCTTGGGAGGGAAATACAAATTTCGGATTACAATAAGTGGTGTCCAAGAAAATTGCATTAGTACCCATGAATTTACATAAAAAAGGGTTAGATTTCATGGAATCACAAAACCGAAAAGCACCCGTATGAACATACTTCTTGAATTTACCGTTCGAACCCGGAATTTTGAAAAGGAATTAAACAGCACCAGGGCAATGATTGGCGTCAATCAGTACAACCTGACACTCATCAATCACGACGGGTTCGGAGAGCAGCAATGCCACTATAAACTGAGAAGGAACCTTAAGCACTTTGATAAGAAGCTTAGCAGTGGTTTGGGAGCAAAAGACAATGCCTTTAGACCAATTTGGGGAGAGACCGGTGTAATGATCGGAGTGGAAGTGGGAGAGGAAGTAAGAGACGGAGTGGTCACCAACATAGCGGAAAGCGTCGACGATGAAACTGGTTTTGGGTATAAGTTTAGATTGAGGGAAAGCGGCGGGAAATGGAGAGAAAGAGAGTGGAGGTGGGGGTTGGCGGAAGAAAGAGGTTTGGGCAGTGAGGAATAGGTTCGAGGAATCGAGGGTTAAGGTTTTAGAGGAAGCCATGGAAATTGTTGTGGGTTTATGATGGGAGAGGAAGGAAGGGAAGCATTGTGGGGAAGAGAGAAAGAAAGAAAGAGAGAAAGATAAAGAGAGAGAGAGAGAGAGAGAGAGAGAGCAAGGAAGGAAATGTGTCGGTTCGGTGGCACTAAAGCCTTATAAGAGCGAAGTGTGAGTTTTTTTGGATTGTGTAATTGAAATTCTAGCCCACCAATTACAAAGAAAACCAAATTTGAAAACTCAAAATCATTTTTTTCTGAAAGATTACCATTGTAATTGGAATACAAACAAATAAGAAAATGTTTTTTTTTTTAATAATAACAAACAGTATTTATTGAAATGAGGATTGCACATAACAATAGAATAATTGCACTCTAATAAAAGTAAAATTTTATTATTCCTGTTTGGCTAGCCTATCACTCACTTTATTTGTCAGGACTCATCCAAAATTCCTCATCGGAACCCTAGACAAGCTCTGATCCCAGGAAAACTCTACCGGATCCTTCAATGGAAAATCCGACAGAACGTCCCCTAAGGGTTGGACTTATCACAATTTTCCTGCACTGAAAACACACTTCTATATGCACCAACTTATTTCTCCCACATTACTACAATTTAATTCCACAAATTTGCAGCACTTCAAAATAATAACAGGGAATTAATGCAGTATTTAATAAAATGCATCCAATACAGTATACAGAGCATTATACAAATAAATATGAAATTAATACAATGTCAGATAAAGAAGCAATACAAAATGGAGAGGAAAAATGGCAGAAATTCTTCTTGGACTTTCGGCAATGAACTAAGACGTCAGGCTCACCCCGGACGATCAACGTCTCCCAATTCTTGTCCCTAGGGGAACGAAATTTAAAAATATGAGATGCTAATCATCTCAGTGAGTGACCTTATCTACTGTACAATTATAAAGCAACGATAATTATAGTACATTTGATTAATTAAGAATAAATAAGTAAGTAAATAATAATTAATTGAAAATAATATTTTCTCTCAAAACCCTCACCATTCACTCTGTTGGAAAAAGTTCCCCTTTTAAAACATTTTCGCAAAACCCAATCTTTTATGCCCCGAAAATCAAGGAATAATTAATCAAATAACTTTCAAATAAAATACAAGAATTTAAGTATCCAAATTTATAATGGAAATATAGAATAAGACATCATTGGATACAATAATTAAAATCATAATTAAATTTGTATTAAAGAAATTTGGCATAAGAACAAAAATAGACCCAATATATAAATTATAAAATTTATTAATTAAATCAATGAAATATTCAAAGAAACATTTTAAATCAATTTAAACATCGATAGAAAACAAATGATAAAAATATAATAGAATTTATTTTAAAATACCAATCGATTTAAATGATAAAATCAAGGCAAATAACTTTTAAACATTAATGAGAATAGGTAATAAAATCACGATATCAATTTCATAAAATTTGTGTAAAGTTTTAAATTTAAACAAATAATAAAAACAACATTAAATACATTCTAATTTAAATACTGCTTTAAAACTTTAGGAATTGAAATTTATATCCGAAAAATAATTACTTGACGCACCACACTATACACCAGTGATGTGCCACGATATCCAGCATCCCGAGCACCGTGTAATGGGAGGTTAAAGAGAGAAACTTGCATACGGTTGCTTCGGCATCCCGATAGCACCGCTGCTTAAACCGTCATCCCAGTCATGGAGAGCGGCGGCTTATGGCCAATATCAAACTTGCCTGCCCTCGGTTCGATGGCAACTCACGGGAGACATTATAACTTGCGCGCTCATCCACATACACAGTAAAGAACACCAGTACTGTATGAGTGCGTCTAAAACAAATAACCATATTATTTTAAAAAAATAACAATTTTTTCAAAATTCAGCGTGGGAATTATACCATTTTTTCAAATTCACCATCCCACATTTTTCGTTAACAACACCAGCATAAATCTATTAATAATAATATACAAATAATTCTCCCTAAATCATAAAATCAATCAAATAATATTCCAAGGGCATAATTATATAATTTGAAACCACCAAACTTAAACCAATACTTTTCTTGAAATATTTAAAATCAAATCATGCCCAAAAATAATATTAAAATCCAAATACAATTAATTAAATGAAAACACCTTACTCATGCGTAATAAAATATAATTAAATCACAATTTCTTTTAATTCCCAAATATATTTTTGACACCCAAACATATATTAAAACAACATACATTGGCAATATAATTTAGATGGAAATTCTCTTAATATCCAATACATAAACATATTTACCAAATATCTAATTATGAAATATTTCGACAATGAAATTTGATAATAATTACTAAAATCTCAAATTCCTTACACCAAAATATTTTATAATGCACAAATATTTAATTCCATTCAATTTTGGCATCAAAATTCTAAATATAAATTTACTAAATATTCAACACATCAAACATATTTTTCAAATAACCAATTAACACAAAATATATATATTTTAACATCCCAAAATAATTTTGAAGGTGGGTCACTCACCTGGAGCACGCAATTAATCCAAGATCCTCAATGGGATCAATTCCACGATGCACATGTGCTCCTAGAACAACAACATTACACATCTCAAATAAATTAATATTTTATTTGAGTAAATAATACCCGGTACCTAGGAGGTTTAACACAAACGTTAACCAAAATTCACGAGTAATATACAAAACGAAGCTTATGGAACGAAGATCGCATTACCGGCTTCCATTGACCCCAATTCTGCCGGTGGTGGCCGGAATTTGCCCGGGAAGTATCGGCCGAACTTCACCTCCTCATAACTCGCAAACCACATCGAATTTAAACAATTGGAGACCATATTTGAACTCAAAGGACCCTAAATAGGGGAAAAAGGGTGGAAGACTGGACTGGGTTGGCCGGAAACGGCGAGAATAGCGGGAAAAACTCAACCCACCGCCGCTGATTTCACCGGCCTGATCTGGGCGTGTCCGGCAGCGTCTGGCCAGGAACTTTGGAGGTTGGCATCGCCTGGGACTGGGCTCCTTCCCTAGCCGGCGTGTGTGGCTGTCCGGTGGCCGAAATTTAAGAAACGGCAAGGACTTGAGAGGAAGAAAAGGAAAGGAAAGGAAGAAGAAGGAGGAAGCAGAAGAAGAAAGAAGAGGGGGCCCGTGGGCCTTTTTCCCACGTGAGGGAAAGGAAAAAAAAAAGAAAATAAAAGAAATAATTAAATAATATTAAAATAATATTATTGTATAAAATAATAATAAAATAATATGATATTTAACCATAGTTGACATGTGGCATCTCACCATTGTGACACATGGCACCTTTTTTAAGTCACACGTGGCATACTGTTCATATATTTAAAAATATTATTAAAATAATACTGTATTTGAAAAATTCTACAAGTTCATAACTTTCAAACCACATGTTCAAATTGGACGTACCGCTAGTCTATCGACGAGTACTTCACAAACATGCATGAGTTAAAGATCAACTTTGCATGAACAAAAGGTCAACTCCGGCACCACTTGGACATTTTGGACTTCAACTTGTTTTGCTCATAACTTTCAAACCGTAGCTCCCTTTTTGACGTGCTACTAGTCTATGAACTCGTGACAATGTGTAATTTTTAACGGTACTTCGGTCAAAGTGAAATTCCATCATAAACAAAAAGTCAATATTTGACCATTTCTCTGTCAACGACGGTCAAACCCGGTCAACCTTGGTCAAATTTCCGAAATTTCCGATGTACTTCGGGACGGGGTGTTACATTATTTACTCTACCATAAACAAAAAAAATAAACAAACTTAAAAAAAAAAAAAAGATGATTCAAATGCAGTGTGCCATCCATAATTGCCTATAAACTCCTAAGGACAGTAGTTGTGCATTGTCTAATTTCATAGTAGTTTTGTTCAGTCCAAGTCGTTTGAGTTCTTACAAGACAATGAAAAATCATATAACATGCCATTACATTAGCTAAATGTGCTAAACTTGTAAATATGACATGACAGGCACAAAATTTGTATGTGGAATGCCATTGAATAAACAAATTTCTTTTACCATTCTCCCAAAAAATATATATATATATATATATAGATTTCACCAGTAAGGGAAGGAAAAGGAGATGCAAAAATAAAATTAAGATTATCTTTAAGACCGAAATTCAAAATTTTGCATCCATGGACTATTTCAAAACCACACAAGGGTTTGGCAATACATTCTCAAAAAATAAATCATTTTTGGCTTTCCAAATATCCCAAAACATCAAAGTCAATAAAACATATAAGTGATATCTATTAATTTTTAGTAATTAGAATTCCAATAATCTATCATGAACACAAAAGAGCTAAAATTTGAAATAGAGTTGAGATAATTTTGTTGGTTGTCATAATAATGTCAAAAAAAAAAAAAGAAGAACTGTGAATTTGAATTATAAAAAAGATTAATAACTTTACTGTTTATAAAGTAACATTTTTTCTTTTATATAAAACTAGGTATAAGGTACATGTTTTGCATGTGCAGACGATTTAATAGCATTGACATCAAGATTAGAAGGACAAATAAATTTTATTAAAAAAAATAAAGAATAAATTTATGCAACTTTTTTTTTTCTAAAAAACAATGATGAATAAGAACCTTTTGTTTTTAATTTTTAACAATAAATTAAAATTTAATGATACATTATATGTATATATAGCTAATCTTTTATCAAAATATTTTTATGGATTTTTCATTAGTATCTCACGTGTCAATTTTTAATTTTTTTCAAAAATTAAGATTTAAAATTGTATTTAAATTTTATATAAGTTTTAATTTAAAAAATTTTTAAATTTTAATATTTCATTAAATTTATATAAAATCTCAAAAATATTTTTAAATTTTAACTTTTAATGAGATTTAAAAATCAATAACTAAAGTTCTAATAAAAAAATGTATGAGAACATTCTAAAACAAACTGATTATATATATATATATATATATATATATCTTTTATACATTGCAGTTTTGCCCTTTTTTTTTTTTTTGGGGGGGGGGGGGGGGGGGGCGTAGCGGCTTAGGCACCAGGACTCGTATATTTCGAACAAGATGTCTTACCGTTTCCACCATAACATTAACTTTAAATGCAAAAATTGGACAGCTTATTATTAATGTACATAATTTATATACATTCTTGAGGTCTGCAAGTTAATTATAACCAAAACAAAAAAGGTCTCCAACCACTTCCAAGCAACTTTTACAGTGGTAGTTAATTAAACAGAAAATACAAAATTATTTATGTAAAAATTTTATATTCTAAAGAAATTATTTTAATATGTATCACAATCACCATATTTATTAAAAAAAAAAAGAGGTTAATCAACGGCTCGAGCGCAGAAAACCCAAATTTGCCCAGAAATCCAAAAATCAACTTCCACACGTATAACTGATTGAGCAAGAAAATGATTTTGAAAAATAGGAAAAAAAAATAATAAAGAGGGTTTGTTCAAGTGTAGCTTTCCAACTTCAAAATTAAGCTGCAAATGTTGAAAAAACAACTTGGAGATTAATATTGGAAATTTGGGATTTGAGAATACGATAAAGAAGGAAAACCCAGATCATGTTTTTACTAATGTAACCAGAAGAAAAAAAAAAAAAACTCAATTTTAGTGGTTATTTGTTGATCGAGTAATTAATCTGGATTCAGACAAAAAATTTAAAAAAAGAAAGATGAATTCTTTGTTTAATGTTTCTGTAAAAAGGGTCAGATCTCACAAATAAAAAAAAAAGGAAAAAAAAAAAAAAAAAACCTCAGTTGAGTATTGCATTGCTAACTAGTTTTCCTTGTAGCGTGGGAAAGAGGGGGAAAAAAAAAATGTAAGTTTGATAAGGCTGGAGAGTGAAGGAGATGACGTTGATCCACCTAAACGAATGGAAATAATTAGTAGTTTATAATTATTAGTAATTATAAAGTGGTAAAATGATGGCAAAGTTGTCCAGATGTCTTTCATTTAATGGAAGGAGTATCCACCTAAATCAGTACTCGGGAAGTAGAGTTTTTCCCCTATATTATTAATAATAACAAGTCCTACATCGGTCAAAATAAATGTACAATAATACTGTATAACCACGATTTGTAATCACATGGGAACAGCCGGGCTAACTGGCACTAGCCTGTTACTCAAGCGAGGGCATTAAGATGGTTGAAGAAATTGCCCGACTTGTTAGCCACTTGACCAGCACCGTTTTTTCCATTTTTTGAAAATTTTTGGCGTGTTTTAAAATTTTTACGCTCGCCTTTGAATTCCTTTTCTTTGTTAAAACTATATCAAGTACACTATCTAATACATATTAAATTTGGAAGCAATCTAAGACTTGAAGAGTGGGATATTTCGGGTTTCATTTTTCATTTGCCTATGTTGTCGTCGGCAGGAAAGCTGGATTTTTCTGGGTTTCTTCTTTCTTCGTCTCCATCATTTAGGTGAGTTTCTTTTTTTTTTTTTTTTTTTTTTTTTTTTGTGGTTGGCGAAGACATGTGGTGGGTTGGTTTTTTTTTTTTTTTTTTCATTTTAACCTCAGGTTAGGTTCGTTGGGTTTTATTAATCTTGCTTTTGTAGAAATTTTGTTTGTGATATTGCTTGACATTGTTTTGCTAAGTCCAACAAGTATTTTATGTTGAAGATCAACTTGATTCGAGATGGTTTGTTGTTTTAACTTGACCACAACATCGTACTTTTGTTGGAGAAGATGTTCTTGGAGATACTACGATGACTCACAATTCATTTGTCATATAGTTGCCAAGTATTGATGAAAATGATAATGAGGATGAATGTGAGAGTGGCTATGTTAGTAATGACTGTTAGGGGATATGGATAAAGAATATCTTCTAAATAAATTGGTACGTTTATTTATTAACTTATGTTTTAAGTAATATTTATAATATTTATTATTATTCATTTAATTATCTTTTTGATCTGCGTCATTATGTGTTTTCCACTTTTAATTAGGAGAAATGCGTTTCGCCAAATCTTAAGAATGATGGTAATATTCTTTAAATTTTCATTTACTAAATTACATATTTAATAATGATTAATATTTTATTTATTTTGTATAAGTGTTAATAACTTTTTTAATTCTTTCATATGCTGTATGAGGGTGTAATATCGTCAACAAGAGGACGTCAACTTCCATCTCAATGACTATGCATCCATGGAAGTTAAATTAATATTTGTTATGAAAAAATACAATAGTTTACAAATTATGTCAAAATATGTCAATGAATTAATATTTAATTTATTTGATAATTAATTTGTCATGAAAAAATATGTATTTTAAATTTTTGTATTCTAATTATTCTGGATGAAATTAGTTTTTGTTTTTTTGTATTTTAATTATTTTTATATTTTTACTATTTTAATAATATTCACAAAATTAAAAATTAAAAAATGAATAGACGACGCATCAACAAGAAACAAGGTTGCCTAACATATTTGGCGACCTTTACTTGCCTATCTTTAGCGACTAACAAATCTAGCGATGCTTAAAATAGAGTCGCTATAAGTAATGAAAACTACATTGCTAAAATCCTCCATGGCCACTAAAAAAACGACTCTAGTTATAAGTCGCTTGTAATATCTTTATTTAGGGACTCTACACGAAACAATCACTAGAAAATACGTCACTATAAGTGAATCGAAATAATAAGTCGCTAAAAGTTTATATGCGTCGCTAAAAACTCATATATAGGTGACTTATATAATGCGTTGCTAAAATAAATAAGTGTCGCTAAAAACCCAAGTAAGGAGACTCTCATAAAGAGTCGTTAAAAGTCGATCTATATCGCTAAAAACTCTAATTCGGTGACTCAAATAATACGTCGTTAAAAGTGTATATTGTCGCTAAAAATGAAAATATAGGCGACTCTGATAATGAGTCGCTAAAAGTCTATGGTTGGTTACTCAAGTAATGCATTGCTAAAAGTAACATGTGTTGCTAAAAACTGACGTATAAGCAACTCTGATAATGAGTAGCTAAATGCCTATTTAAGTCGCTAAAACTTAAGGATAGGCGACTCTGATAATGGGTCCTTAAATGTCTTTGCATTTCGCGAAAGGATATTAGGCGATTTATTAGAATACGTCGTTGTTTATTTTTTGCAACGCATTTATTACGTCATTTATCAATACGATTCTAGTAGTGGTTGTTTGAGCTCTTAGAAGACCATGAAAAATCATATAACATGCCATTACAATAAGTGAATGTGCTAAACTAGCAAGATGACATGCTAGTACGGTCTTCTCCATGCGATAACGGGCAACGATGTTATCAATACCACCCTTTTTTATCCCAACCTTAAAAGCCACATCTACATTAAATTTAACAAAATTTGTATGTGGGTCAATCCCTTAAGCACTTCGATAAGAAGCTTAGCAGTGGTTTGGGAGCAAAAGACGATGCCTTTAGACCAATTTGGGGAGAGACCGGTGTAATGATCAGAGTGGAAGTGGGAGAGGAAGTAACAGACAGAGTGATCGCTGGCATAACGGAAAGCATCGACGGTGAAACCGGTTTTGGGTATAAGTTTGGATTGAGGGAAAGCGGTGGGAAATGGAGAGAAAGAGAGTGGAGGTGGGGGTTGGTGGAAGAAAGGGGTTTGGGCAGTGAGGAATAGGTTTGAGGAATAGAGGGTTAGGGTTTTAGAGGAAGCCATGGAAATTGTTGTGGGTTTATGATGGGAGAGGAAGGAAGGGAAGCATTGTGGGGAAGAGAGAAAGAGAGAAAGGGAAGAGAGAGAGAGAGAGAGAGAGAGAGAGAGAGAGAGAGAGAGAGAGAGAGAGAGCAAGGAAGGAAATGTGTCGGTTCGGTGGCGCCAAAGCCTTATAAGAGGGGAGTGTGAGTTTTTTTGGATTGTGTAATTGAAATTCTAGCCCACCAATTACAAAGAAAATAAAATTTAAAAACTGAAAATCATTTTTTTTTTCTGAAAGATTACCATTGTAATTGGAATACAAACAAATAAGAAAATGTTTTTTTTTTTTAATAATAACAAACAGTTTTTATTGGAATGAGGATTGCACATAACAATAGAATAATTGCACTCTAATAAAAGTGAAATTTTATTATTCCTGTTTGGCTAGCCTATCGCTCACTTTATTTGCTCTAACATAAACAAACAAAATAAACAAACTTCAAAAAAAAAAAAAAAAAAAAGGATGATTCAAATGCAGTGTGCCTTCCATAATTGCCTATAAATTCCTAGGGGACAGTAGATGTTCCACCGTTCAAATCATCTATTAGTTGTGCATTGTCTAATTTCATAGTAGTTTTGTTCATTCCAAGTCGTTTGAGTTCTTACAAGACCATGAAAAATCACATAACATGCCATTACATTAGCTGAATGTGCTAAACTTGTAAATATGACATGACAGGCACAAAATTTGTATGTGGAATGCCATTGAATATACAAATTTCTTTTACCATTCTCCCAAAAAATATATATATATAGATTTTACCGTGGGGGAAGGAAAAGGAGATCCAAAAATAAAATTAAGATTATCTTTAAGACCGAAATTCAAAATTTTGCATCCATGGACTATTTCAAAACCACACAAGGGTTTGGCAAAACATTCTAAAAAAATAAACCATCTTTGGCTTTCCAAATATCCCAAAATATCAAAGCCAATAAAGCATACAAGTGGTATCTATTAATTTTTAGTAATTAGAATTCCAGTAATCTATCATGAACATGAAAGAGCTAAAATTTGAAATAGAGTTGAGATAATCTTGTTGTTTGTTGTAACAATGTCAAAAAAAAAAAAAAAAAAAGAAGAACTGTAAATTTGAATTATAAAAAAGATTAATAACTTTACTGTTTATAAAATAACATTTTTTCTTTTATATAAAACTAGGTATAAGGTACATGTTTTGCATGTGCACACGATTTAATAGCATTGACATCAAGATTAGAAGGACAAATAAATTTTATTAAAAAAGATAATGAATAAATTTATGCAACTTTTTTTTTTTTTTTTTTGGGTAAAAAACAATGATGAATAAGAACCTCTTGTTTTTAATTTTTAACAATAAATTAAAATTTAAGGATACATTATATGTATATATAGCTAATCTTTTATCAAAATATTCTTATGGGTTTTTCATTAGTATCTGACGTCCCAATTTTTAAATTTTTTCAAAAATTAAAATATAAAATTGTATTTAAAATTTATATAAATCTTAATAAATTTTTTTTTCAAAATTTTTAATATTTTATTAAATTTATATAAAATCTCAAATATATATTTAAATCTTAACTTTTAATGAGATTTAAAAATCAATAACTAAAGTTCTAATAAAAAAATATATCAGAACATTTTAAAACAAACTAATTATATATATATATATATATATATATATCTTTTATACATTGCAGTTTTGCCCTTTTTTTATTTGTTTTTTGGGTGCGTAGCGGCCTGGGCACCAGGACTCGTAAATTTGGAACAAGATATCTTACATTTTCCACCATAACATTAACTTTAAATACAAAAATTGGACAGCTTATTATTCATGTACATAATTTATATACATTCATGGAGGCCTCCAAGTAAAGTATAACCAAAACAAAAAAGGTATCCAACTACTTCCAAGCAACTTTTACAGTAGTAGTTAATGAGTTTGACAAATTTTCTGAGAACTCACATATATTTTAGAGTCATTACATCCATTTGAAAAGCAAAAAATACAAAATTATTTATGTAAAAAGTTTATATTCTAAAGAAATTATTTTAATATGTATCACAACCACCATATTTATTTAAAAAAAAAAAAAAAAGGTTAATCAACGGCTCGAGCGCAGAAAACCCAAATTTGCCCAGAAATCCAAAAATCAACTCCCACATGTATAAATGATTTGAACAAGATAATGATTTAAAAAAATAGGAAAAAAAAATAATAAAGGGGGTTTGTCCAAGTGTAGCTTTCCAGCTTCAAAATTAAGCTGGAAATGTTGGAAAAACAAGTTGGAGATGAATATTGGGAATTTGGGATTTGAGAATACGATAAAGAAGGAAAATCCAGATCAAGTTTTTATTAATGCAGCCAGGAGAAAAAAAAAATAAACTCAATTTTAATGGATATTTGTTGATCGAGGCAAAAGGTAATTGATCTGGTTCGAACAAAAAAAATAAAATAAAATAAATAAATAAATAGATGAATTTTTTTTTTTTTATTTTTATTTTTTATGTTTCTGTAAAAAGGTCGGACCTACAAAATAAAAAGAAAAAAAGACTCAGTTGAGTATTTGATGGCTCAGCATTTATGAGCCTGAAAGTAACTTTAGAGTTTTCCTTGTAGTGTGGGACGGAGGCCAAAAAAAAAATTAAAAAAAAAAAAAATGTAAGTTTGATAAGGCTGGAGAGGGAAGGAGATGACGTTGATCCAACTAAACGAATGGAAATAATTAGTAGTTTATAATTATTAGTAATTATAAAGTGGTAAAATGATGGCAAAGTTGTCCAGATGTCCTTCATTTAATGGAAAGAGTATCCACCTAAATCAGTACTCGGGAAGTAGAGTTTTTCCCCTATATTATTAATAATAACAAGTCCCACATCGGTCAAAATAAATGTACAATAATACTGTATAACCACGATTCATGTAATCACATGGGAACAGCCGGGCTAACTGGCACTAGCCTGTTACTCAAGCGAGGGCATTAAGATGGTTGAAGAAATTGCCCGACTTGTTAGCCACTTGACCAGCACCTTGACTCGAATTGCCACCTCAGCAAAACACCGCGGCGGCACGTTAATCCTGTCTCTACTCCCATGACAAATACTCCTTGGACTAGGACGGACTAGAGCACCGAATCGCCAAGTGAAGAAAGGACTCAGCGTGAAGCGGGACGGGACCAAAAAGGCCCACGCAGGACCAAAAATAAGAGAGAAGACCATGTGATGACCAAAAGAAGCCGACACAACTAAATTGTGGACCAAGACCAAATAGTAACCCACAGGTCCTCAAAGGACTAATAACCATGAAAAAGACAAATTAAGGATTAATAACCAAGAAAAAGACAAATTGAAAACCAAAAGAGAGAAAAGGATGCCAGTGCTGGCTGGGACTCTGGGTGCGTAAGTGTCTATGGCGTTAAAGTTGGGCTGAGCTCAAATGTCAACAACCAATTTTTTGTTAATCTTTTGTTTTTCCTTTCATTATAGCTGCTAATAATAATTTGTGATCCTTATTAGGCTTAAGCACTAAGATTTTTTATTTGATTTTTATATCCTTTTAATAGAAACTAAGCTTTTGTTTTATTTTTATATCATTTTAATTGGAATTTTTTGTTAATCTTTTGTTTTTCCTTTCATTATAGCTGCTAATAATAATTTGTGATCCCTAATAGGCTTAAGCACTAATATTTTTTATTTGATTTTTATATCCTTTTAATAGAAACTAAGCTTTTGTTTTATTTTTATATCATTTTAATTGGATGACGGTCTTATAAAGAAGTTTTCGAATGTAGTAATCAAATATTATTTAAAAAATATATAGATATACTTTTAAAGCAAAACTTTATTGGTTGAAGAAGAGCCTGTAAAATCTACTAGCAATAATTATTGGTTTGTATTTCTGTTGTACATATGTTATATGAAATAATTCAATATATATATGTATGAATTTTAATGATATTGTTTAAAAAATATATAGATACATTTTTAAAGCAAGCAAAAATATATAGATATACTTTTAAAGCAAAACTTTAATAGTTGAAGAAGAGCCCGTAAAATCTACTAGCAATAATTATCGGTTTATATTTCTGTTGTACATATGTTAGATGAAATAATTCAATATATATATATGAATTTTAATGATATTGTTTAAAAAAATATATAGATACATATAAATGCTACTTTAAACGATAAACATTTATTATTGTCTAATCCCTTGTTGTATATATAAAAAAGTTTTCAATGCAGTAACTTATATTATTTAAATAATGATATTGTCTTAAATATATATGTATATTTTTAATTCAAAACCTAAATAGTTGAAAATAGCCTATAAATTCTATCAGCAATAATTAAATTATTGGTGATGATTGATATTAACCGTGTATTTAGTGGTAAAATCTATATGAATTTTCCTAACGCTTTTAAACATTACATTTCATAAATCACACCTATTGGAACTTAGAAATAGAATGGATGGGTAATCAATGTTAATATATTGCTTTGTATTTGATTAGAGGTTTTTGTTATTTAGGCTTTGAAGAGAAATCATGTGAAATACGACCCATAATATACGTAGTATTATCATCATTGGCCACTGCATTTATTATTATTATTTTTTTTCGTAACAGCCCACAACAAAATGTTGCATTATTACTGTTCCTTTCAATCTAATGCTAATCAATTGCCACTTTGGTCAATTTATATTTATGTTTTATATATGTTAGATGAAATAATTCAATATACGCATTGATCCTAGGTTTGTATATGTGTATATATATATATTTATAAATATTCTATTGCATATCGTCACATAAATTTATGTTGTTTGACTAGGACCATATAATATATGTAAAACTATTAATTTTTTTGGGGATAGATTGCTTATGTACAAAATTATGTGGGCAACATTAAATGGTAGACTAAAATTACATGTGTATATATATGTGCTACTGTGGACTATAAATATTTGTCAAAACCCATTGTTATATGTAATCAGATTGCAATTGGATGGTTGTACTCTACCAAGAGATGGGTGATGATGTCCCTATTAGTTTTTTTATGATGCAGATATTTATAAATTTTTAACTTGCAAATATATATAAAGTACATATTATTTTAACATTTATTTCAAGTAACATATTATCTGATGTATATATGTAAATTAAAAACTAATGGATGTTTGTATCACAGTAAAATTAAATAAAAAATATTAAAATATAATTTATTTCAATTTAAACTTTTTAGTTTTAATTTGTTATAACTATAGAGATGTTTTATTAAAAAGAAAAAATTTTCCTTTTAGTGCTGCTAAATTATTAATTGCTATTTGCCAAAAATCTAATAGGAACAAAGTGAAATAAATTGAAATTCAAAAGATTAAATTGGAGTGTTTTAAATTTAAAATTGAAAAGTGGAATTTCTTCAAACTATAAAATACTAAAATACAATTAACTCTAAAGAGAATTGAAAAATATTTGAGGTATAAATTGTGATTTCAAGTAACAAAGAAAAATATATAATCAGCAAAATAAAAAGGTACTTTAAAATTTATGCTAGATTATAAAGTAAAAAAAAGAAAAGAAAATAAATATAATTTATATGAAATTAAACACCATGACCATGTATGTTTTGCATGAAATTTGAATAATAGCGATGACTCACTGATTGAAAATTGAATCCTGGCGATCTCTTTTTGCTTCCTTTCACCTTCTAACTAGTTTATATATTTAAGTTATCCTTGTTATTTATTTATTTATTTTTGTTCACTTTCCCACTTAATAGATTGTTTAACGGTATTTACATATTGTTATCAATGCCTGATGAGTACTACAGCAGAAATGGATAGCGAAGGTAACGGCAAAAAAAGCCCTCCAACATAATCCGTGATAAAATATTGGGAAAGAGGGATGAAACACAAGTTTTGCCTCACAGTGATAGTATCAGTATCATCTTTGATCAAAATCACCTCTGCACAATCACCACTGTTGTTGTCAGTCTCAGCTTCAACCGTGATATAAAACTATTTTTATGCAAATTAATTGAAACTAGTTATTTTTATTTTATTATTATGTTTGGAATACTTTTTGGAATTGTTTAGACTATGAGAAAATAACAATTTCTACTTTTTGGTTTTTTTGGAGTACTTGTTCAAAAAATCCATTGGAAATCATTATTAAAGAACAAATAATATAATAATAATAATAATAATAATAATAATCTGGAAGGATATTGCTTCTTTTCGACTAAATTTACAAATTAGATACTAACAATTAACCATTTGAAACTATGAATAGGAAATTTAATAATCATGATTGATTTTAATGAGTCACCCTAATAGTTATTAAGTCGATCAAAGTAATTTAACCACGTATCCAACAATCGTATTCTAAAAATAAATAAATAGAGATGAAATTTGGATCTCAAATAAAAAACATAACTAAATGTTATGACAACCAAATAAAACATCTTATACATTTTGATCATTGCAAATACTTTTTTTTTTTTTTTTTTACACTCTTTATATATTCAGCAGATGATTCAGTACAAAAGGAGCAACTAATATCCCAAGGATAATCTAACCATAAACCCCTGCGCCCCTATGATTTAAAAAAAAAAAAATGTTTTTTTCTTTTTCTTTTTCTTTTTTGTAGCGTCGCTAAGGTCAGCTAGCCTATCACAAACAGTTTTTATTGAAATGAGGATTGCATTGCACTCTAATAAAATTGAAATTTTATTATTCCTGTTTGGCTAGCCTATCACTCACTTTATTTACTCTAGCATAATCAAACAAAATAAACAAACTTCAAAAAAAAAAAAAAAAAATATTCAAATGAAGTATGCATTCCATGCATAATTGCCTATAAAATCCTATGGACAATATATGTTCCGGCATTCAAATCATTTATTAGTTGTGCATTGTCTAATTCCATAGTAGCTTTGTTCATTCCAAGTTCATTACATGAAAATTGATATCTAGAGACACTCACTTAGTGACGGTACGAAATAAATGCGTCTAAAAAAATAAAACCGCAATGACAAAGTTAATGTGTCATTAAAAATTTAATAAATTAACGATGCATCCCAAAACAGTCGATGTCAAATGTTTGCTAAAAACAAAAACTTGCGACACATTCGTTAAGAGTCACTGAATATGCGGCTGAACAGAGTCGTTTTTAATACTGTGTGTATATTTTATCTGAATTATATTGTTTAAATGGTAGACTTGTGAAAAATGATTAACCATAAAATTATCTATGTTTACATAATAACATAATTTAATTATACGAGGTTGTTGTTCAATTATATAATTTTTCACGTACAGTTTATTCTTGCAAATCCCTTCAATAGTATTTTTTTTTTTTTTTAAGGATATTGGTAATAGGCGACACACAAAAATCATTCCGAGTCATCTGTTCCTTTTTTATTTTATTTTATTTTATAAATCAACCTGATTTTTTTGAAAACTTCAAATAACCAGTAACAATATTTAAGCAATATAACTGTACTGTTTTTTTTTTTTAAATGAAAATATAGGTAACAAGCGTTGCACAGTCTTCTTTATGCGTCGCCTGTTCTCTATTTTTTTTTTTTGGTTCTTTTAATCAAGCTAATATTATTTCAACTTAAAATAACCAGTGAAAATATTAGAGTAACATAACTGAGATGTTTTTTTTTATTTATTTTTTTTAAATATAGGTAACAGGCGACCCATAGTCTCCTTTATGTGTCGCCTGTTCTCTTTTTTTTTTTTTTTTATTCTTTTAATCAATCTAATTTTATTTCAAATACAAATAACTTGTGAAAATATTAGAACAACATATATGAGCTGTTCTCCTTTTTTTTTTTTTTTTTTGTTCTTTTAGTCAATCTAATTTTTTTTCAACTACAAATAACCAATGAATATATTAGAGCAATATAACTGAGTTGGTTTTTTTTTTTTTTTTTTTTTTTTAACTTTGTTAATAGGCGACACACAATCTTCATTGTGCGTCGCCTGTTCTCCTTTTTTTTTTTTTGTTCTTTTAGTCAATCTAATTTTATTTCAATTACAATTAACCAGTGAAAATGTTAGAGCAATATATCTGAGCTGGTTTTTTTTTTTTTTTTGGTTCTTTTGCAAATATGCTTTTTTTTTTTTTAATTTGTAGATGAGCAACCAACAAAACTAATTAAAGATTAAAAAATAATAATAATAAAATATGGAATAGGCGATGCATTTTAATGGAATTGCGTCGTCTGTTCCTTCAATTCTTTTTATTTTTTATTTAAAAAAAAAGCAATATAATAGACTTTCAATTTTTAAAAACAAGTTATCGTTGACCATAAACACATGAAATTTAAGCCCATTTAACTTTAGTAAATCTAATTTTATTTCAACTACAAATAACCAGTAAAAATATTAAAGTAACATAACTGAACTGATATTTTTTTTTTTTTAATTTTGTTAACAGGCGATGCATAATGAAGATTGTGCATCGCCTGTTCTCCTTTTTTTTTTTTTGGGTTCCTTAGTCAATCTAATTTTATTTCAGCTACAAATAATCAGTGAAAATATTAGAGCAACATAAATAAGCTGTTTTTTTTTTCTTTAATTTTTGTTAACAGGCGACGCACAATGAAGATTGTGTGTTGCTTGTTCTCTTTTTTTTTTTTTTTGGTTCTTTTAGTCAATCTAATTTCATCTTAACTATAAGTAATCAGTGAAAATATTAGAACAACATAACTGAGCTCTTTTTTTTTATTTTTTTATAGATATTGGTAATTGGTGACGCACAATGTGCGTTGCTTATTACTAACTGGACACGCACAATATGCCGCCTATTCACTGGTTATTTGTAGTTGAAATAAAATTAGATTGACTAAAAAATTCAAAAAAAAAAAAAAGAGGAGAGTAGACGATGCACAATCTTCATTATGTGTCGCCTATTAACAAAATTTTGAAAAAAAAACAAAAAGCTCAGTTATGTTACTCTAATATTTTCACTGGTTATTAATAGTTGAAATAAAATTAGATTGTCTAAAAGAACCAAAAAAAAAAAAAAAAAGGAAAACAGGCGACTCATAATCTTTATTGTGCGTCGCCTATTAACAAAATTAAAAAAAAAAAAAAAAAACCAGCTAAGCTATGTTACTTTAATATTTTCACTGGTTATTTGTAGTTGAAATAAAGTTAGATTGGCTAAAAGAACAAAAAAAAAAAAAGGAGAACAGGCGAAGTACAATCTTCATTGTTCGTTGCCTGTTAACAAATTTTTTTTTTTAAAAAAAGAAAATCATCTCAGTTATGTTGCTCTAATATTTTCATTGGTTATTTATAGTTGAAATAAAATTAGATTGACTAAAAGAACCCCCCTCCCCCCAAAAAAAAAGGAGAATAGGCCACGCACAATCTTCATTGTGCGTCGCCTGTTGACAAATTTAAAAAAAAAAAAAAAACATCTCAGTTATGTTTCTATAATATTTTCACTTGTTATTTATAGTTGAAATAAAATTAGATTGACTAAAAGAATCTAAAAAAAAAAAAGAAGAATAGGTGATGCACAATCTTCATTGTGCGTCACCTATTAACAAAATTTAAAAAAAAAAAAAAACCAACTCAGTTATGTTACTTTAATATTTTCAATGGCTATTTGTAGTTGAAATAAAATTAGATTACCTAAAAGAAGCAAAAAAAAAAAAAAAAAAAAAAAAGGAGAACAGGCGACGCACAATCTTCATTGTGCGTCGCCTGTTAACAAAATTTAAAAAAACAAAAAAACCATCTCAGTTATGTTAGTCTAATATTTTCACTGATTATTTGTAGTTGAAATAAAATTAGATTGACTAAACGAACCAAAAAAAAAAGAAAAAAGAGAACAGGTGACACACAGTCTTCATTGTGCATTGCTTATTAACAAAATTTAAAAAAAAAAAAAACATAAAACTAGCTCAGTTATGTTTCTTTGATATTTTCACTGGTTATTTATAGTTGAAATAAAATTAAATTGACTAAAAGAACCAAAAAAAAAAAAGGCAAATAGACGACGCACAATTTAGATTGTGCATTGCCTGTTAACAAAATAAATAAAAAAATAATAAATGAAAACCAGTTCAGTTATGTTACCTTAATATTTTCACTGGTTATTTGTAGCTAAAATAAAATTAGATTGACTAAAAGAACCCAAAAAAAAAAAAGGAGAACAGGCGATGCACAATCTTCATTGTACGTCGCCTATTACCAAACTCTTAAAAAAAAAAAAAAAAAACCAGCTCAATTATGTTGCTCTAATATTTTCACTTGTTATTTATAGTTAAAATAAAATTAGATTGACTAAAAGAAAAAAAAAAAAAAGGCAATGCACAATGGAGCCTGTGCGTCGTTTGTTACCAAAATCTAAAAAAAAGAAAAAAGAAAAAAAACACACCTCAGTTATGTTGCTCTAATATTTTCACTGGTTATTTGTAGTTGAAATAAAATTAGATTGACTAAAAGAACCAAAAAAAAAAAAATTGAACCCAGGTCCTCTTACACTCTGAAGGAATCACCACACCACCAGGCCAAATGATTTAGATGTAATAATACAACAAGAACTAGTTTAATATAGTTTTAGGTGATGCATTCTTTTAACAAAGAGTCACTAAATAGATGAAAAGGCGACGCATTTGCAACAACTGCGTCGCCTTTTCGCTTAACCAATTTTTAACATTTTTTGAATTTGAAAGTTGTTTTAAGTAATTTTTTTAATTTTGCAAATATGCTTTTTTTTTTTTAATTTGTAAATGAGGAATCAACAAAACTAATTAAAGATTAAAAAATAATAATAATAAAACATGGAATAGGCAATGCGTTTTAATGGAATTGCGTCGCCTGTTCCTTCAAAATTTTTTATTTTTGTTTTTTAAGAAAATGCAATTTAATAGATTTTCGATTTTTAAGAACAAGTAAGCTATCATTGACCATGAATACATGAAAGTTAAGCTCATTTAATATACTTATGTAGATAAATTGGTCAATAATGCTTGTTGAATTAGAATTCTATATTCGATACCCTATCTCAAATTAGGTCTTGAGATATTTTGTGTCTCGTCTATACACATATATGTTAATAATTGAGAAAAGTATTGGCAAAACTATTTTCTGTTTTTAGATTAATGGAATTTATGTTCATTGGATTGCTACATGAATATATTTGCAAATGAACAATTAAAAAACTATTTAAAGATTACAAAGAAAAGATAAAAATTGGAGCAGGCGATGCTTTTCTACCATAATGTGTCGCTTGATCCTAAAATTCAAGAACTAGTGACCCTTCTTGAAGAGAATGCAAATTTTATAAAGAATAAAGGTGTACTTGAAAAACAGAAAAATAAACAACAATCTTCAATATTTTGCTTCACATTTTTAAGAAATATTTTCAGTTTTTATTTGTAGATGAAAACTAAAAAATTAATCAAAGAAAAAAAATGAAACTGAGAGAACAGGCGCGTTTTTTCCATTTTTTGAAAATTTTTGCCACGTTTTAAAATTTTTACGCTTGTCTTTGAATCCTTTTTCTTTTTCAAAACTACATCAAATACACTATCTAATAGATATTAAATTTGGAAGCAATCTAAGAAAGTCCTGAAGAGTGGGATATTTCGGGTTTCATTTTTCATTTGCCTATGTTGTCGTCGGCAGGGAAGCTGGATTTCTCTATGTTGCGTGATTTTCTGGGTTTCTTCTTTCTTCATCTCCATTGTTTAGGTCAGTTTCTTTTTTCTTTGTGGTTGGCGAAGACATGTGGTGGATTGGGTTTTTTTTTTCTTTTTTTTTTTTTTCATTTTAACCACACGTTAGGTTCGTTGGGTTTTATTAATCTTGCTTTTGTAGAAATTTTGTTTGTGATATTGCTTGACATTGTTTTGCTAAGTTCAACAAGTATTTTATGTTGAAGATTAACTTGATTCGAGATGGTCTGTTGTTTTAACTTTACCACAACATCATACTTTTGTTGAAGAAGATGTTCTTGGAGATACTATGATGGCTCACAATCCATTTGTCATATAGTTGCCAAGTATCGATGAAAATGATAATGAGGATGAATGTGATAGTGGCTATGTTTGTAATGACTGTAAGGAGATATGGATAAACAATATCTTCTAAATAAATTGGTACGTATATTTATTAACTTATGTTTTAAGTAATATTTATAACATTATTATTATTCATTTAATTATTTTTTTGATCCGCTTCATTATGTGTTTTGCACTTTTAATTATGAGAAATGCGTTTCGCCAAATCTTAAGAACGATGGTAATATTCTTTAAATTTTCATTTACTAAATTACATATTTAATAATGATTAATATTTTATTTATTTTGCATAAGTGTTAATAACTTTTTTAATTCTTCCATATGCAGTATGAGGGTGTAATATCGTCAACAAGAGGACGTCAACTTCCATCTCAATGAGTATGTATTCATGAAAGTTTAATTAATATTAAATTTGTTATGAAAAAATATAATAGTTTATAAATTATGTCAAAATATGTCAATGAGTTAATATTTAATTTATTTGATAATTAATTTGTCATGAAAAAAATATGTATTTTAAATTTTTGTATTTTGTTTTTTGTATTTTAATTATTCTTATATTTTTACTATTTTAATAATATTCACAAAATTAAAAATTAAAAAATGAATAGATGACGCATCAACAAGAATCAAGGTCACCTAACATATTTGGCGAGCTTTACTTGCCTATCTTTAGCGACTAACAAATCTAGCGATGCTTAAAATAGAGTCACTATAAGTAATGAAAACTACGTCACTAAAACCCTCCATGGTCGCTAAAAAGGCGACTCTACTTATAAATCGCTTGTAATATCTTTATTTAGGGACTCTACACAAAACAGTCACTAGAAAATACATCGCTATAAGTGGATCGAAATAATGAGTTGCTAAAAGTTATATGGGTCGCTAAAAACTCATATATAGGTGACTTATATAATGCGTCGCTAAAAACCCAAATAAGGAGACTCTCATAAAGAGTCGTTAAAAGTCGATCTATATCGCTAAAAACTCTAATTCCGTGACTCAAATAATACGTCACTAAAAGTGTATATTGTCGCTAAAAATGAAAATATAGACGACTCTGATAATGAGTCGCTAAAAGTCTATGGTTGGTGACTCATGTAATGCGTCGCTAAAAGTAACATGTGTCGCTAAAAATTGACGTATAAGCGACTCTCATAATGAGTAGCTGAATGCCTATTTAAGTCACTAAAAACTTAAGGACAAGCGACTCTAATAATGGGTCGCTAAATGTCTTTGCATTTCGCGATAGGATGTTAAGCGATTTATTGGAATACGTCGTTGTTTATTTTTTGTGACGTATTGATTGCGTTATTTATCAATACGATTCTAGTAGTGGTTGTTTGAGCTCTTAGAAGACCATGAAAAATCATATAACATGCCATTACAATAGGTGAATGTGCTAAACTAGTGAGATGACATGTTAGTACGGTCTTCTCCATGCGATAACAGGCAACGATGTTATCTGTAACACCCCGTACAAAAAAAAAATATATATATATACATGATTAAACAAGTTTGACCAAATTGACTAAGTTTGACCAAGTTTGAACAAGTGAATAATATATGGGTTCAAGTTGACTTTTTCAATAACTAATATTTTTGGTTTGAATGAGGTACCATTGTGTAGATTTCGTCGATACGGATAAAAAGTTACTGAGCAGTTTTAAGCATAAGTTTTAAATTAGTGTCCACGCCAGTCCCCAATTTTTGTCTGTTAGTGACCCAAGGCTTTATATAAGCCTAGGTAAGCATGTCAAATAGGAAACAAAGCCCAAAATATCCATTTCTTCCCCAAAACCTGAGAAATTCTCTCTTTAGACCCGTGGATCCGAATTGGGTCGTTTTGACCCGTTTATCATCGAACCGGGTCACTGCCGTTTTACCCATTTCTGGCCAACCACCACTTACACGCGCCAGCCACCTAGGAAGGTCACCTGAAGGAGAGCTTAGCCGCGAAATTTCACGGCAAGAGGCGGCCGGACGTGTCCAGATCGGGCCGGCAAAGTCTGCGGCCGTTGGCGAGGTGGGTCGTCGGATTTTCTCATTTTTTGGTTGTTTCAGGCCAATCCATACACCTTTTCCACTATTTTCGACCCCTCTGAGCTCATTTCCGTGCTTCAATAGTGTTTTCCGGCCACCGGAGGAAACTTTGGACCAAGGTGAGCATACTGATGAGTTCCTTGTCTCTTGGGCTTTCTGTCAATATAAAGTTTGTGAATTTTGGAGGTCGTTTGATAATTTTTCCACTTTTGGATCAATTAGTTAATTTTCGGATAAGTTGGGGACTGTGTTTGGACAAAATTGGTCAAATTAGTTAAAATTGGAGTTGAATTAGTGAAATTGGATATTATTAGGACCCATTAGGTGGTTCAATTTCAAAATATTAGGCTTTGGATGAAAATCACCAATTTTGGGTATCGGGTCCTAAAGACACGCGGTATAATTGGACTGTCCGGTGTCCAATTTATGCAATTTTGTAGTACTGTAAATTATTTTGAGACATTTGGATTATACAAGTGTCTCTGATTTAGTTGTTTGGAGCCTGAGAAATATTTTATTATATTACAGGCACTCGAGTTGAGCCTGGAGGAAATCCTGTAGAGGAGCAGGCATGAGCATCTATAGTATTGTGAGTGGTTATATCATTTTTAAATGATTTGGGTATATAGTATAGTCTATATGTGGTTTAAATATTTTATGTATATATCATTTGATTGAAATGTTGTTTTATGCATATATAAATATTTGCTTTCACATATATGTGTTGTCATTTTATGTGACTTTTGATAATATTTTAAGTGATTTTCAATTTTAATGGGTCCATAAATGGATTTGTGGTATTTAAATATCTTGGTAATTAAATTGAGATTTTAAATCATTTTGGAAACTATTTGGTTTGAGAAACCAGATTGAAAATCATATGATTTTAAGCATGATCAAATGTTTTATAATTTTATGTGCTTAAAATTGGTTCATGGTGAATATATTTCACTGTAATATTTCTGGTTTTCGTATGAAATGATGTTTTGAGATTTTTGAAGTATTTAATTAAGTGGTGGAAGTTTAAATGTTAAACTATGATTTATGATACAATATCGTTTGGAAAAGTATATATATAATCTTACAAGAGTGTTTCATGTATACTGTATTGGTTATTTTTAAATTGAAGTACCATGTAATGCCAATACCTTGGATCAATATTATATTATATTATATTACCGCACGCTGGGTTTACCACGGTACCGCGAGGTTGTTTTCACCCAACGGTTATCTATTATTACCACGGACTGTGAGGTCGGTCTCATCCAATGGTTTATTATTGCCATGGACCATGAGATTGGGTATGTCCCGACGGTTATTTATTATTTCCACGACACCATTCATATATTGAGGGTCGTGAGGTGGGTGTATCCCACGGTTTGCAGGTACATGGTATGGTACATTGTATATGTTTGTATATATTGTTGATTTACAAATATTGTGATGATCTCTGCATTTTCATATTTATTTGGTAGAATTATATTTATTATATTTTGTGCTCAAATGTTTATATCATGATTTGAGACATTTCATAATATTACAATGATCGTTCATTCATACTTTTGAGCATCGGTTTTATGATATTAATTGGGGTACAAGTTTGGGTTTTGTGAAATGATTTTTAAACGGGAAACTTTTCAAAAGAGTGGAACGAGAGGTCTTGAGAGAAAGATTTTTCAGAAATAAATCATTATTTTTCTATTATATTATGTCACTCACTGAGATTCTTTATCTCACGTTTTAAATTTGAGAAAAAAAAAACTCAATTTTAGTGGTTATTAATGCAAAAGGTAATTGATCTGGTTCAGACAAAAATTTAAAAAAAAAAAATAGATGAATTTTTTTTTTTATGTTTCCATAAAAAGGTCAAATCACACACACACACACACACACACAAAAAAAAAAAAAAAAAGAGACTCAGTTGAGTATTAGATGGCTCAGCATTTATGAGCCTGAAAGTAACTTTAGAGTTTTCCTTGTAATGTGGGAAGGAGGAAAAAAAACAAAAAAACAAAAAAAAAAAGTAAGTTTGATAAGACTGGAGAGGGAAGGAGATGACGTTGATCCATCTAAACGTTCAAGTTTGTTAATCGATTTTACAGCTGTATTTAATGGAAATAATTAATAGTTTATAATTATCAGTAATTATAAAGTGGTAAAATGATGTGACAAAGTTGTCCAGATGTCCTTCATTTAATGAAGGAGTATCCACTTAAATCAGTACTCCGGAAGTAGAGTTTTTCCCCTATATTATTAATAATAATAAGTCCCACATCGGTCAAAATAAAGGTACAATAATACTTTATAACCAGATTTGGAGTGCAATGGGAGAAGCAGGGCTAAATGGCACTAGCCTGTTACTCAAGCGAGGGCATTAAGATGGTTGAAGAAATTGCCCTACTCCTTAGCCAATTGACCAGCATCTTGACTTGATTTGCCACCTCAGCAAAACACAGCAGCCGCACGTTAAGCCTATCTCCAGTCCTATGACAAATAGGACCAGGACTAGGACCAGTAGAGCACTGAATCGCCAAGTGAAAAACGAGACCAAAAAGCCCACAAAGATTGGAAGGTACTATAACCAAAAGGACAAATTGAAAACCAAAAAACCAAACAACTTGAAAACCCAAAAACCAAAAAAGACAAGGCTCTAGAGAGAAAGGAAGCCAGTGCTGGTTCGGAATTGGTGCGTTAGTGTCTATGGCGTTAAAGTTGGGCTGAGCTCAAATTTCAACAACCAATTTTTTGTTCTTCCTTTATTTATAGCTGCTAATAATAATTTGTGATCCTTATTAGGCTTACGCAACAATGATTTTCATTTGGTTTTTATATCCTTTTAATAGAAACTAAGCTTTTTCGTTTTATTTTTATATCATTTTAACTGGATAATGATCTTATAAAGAAATTTTCGAATGTAGTAACCTATTTTATTTAAAAAAGGATATTGTTTAAAAAATATATAGATATACTTTTAAAGCAAAACCTAAATAGTTGAAGAAGAGCCCATAAAATCTACTAGCAATAATTATTAGTTTATATTTATGTTGTACATATGTTAGATGAAATAATTCAATATATATATATATATATAAATATTCTATTGAGTATTGTCAAATTATGTTGCTTAACCAGTATCATATAATATGTAATCTATGTAAAAACTATTAATGTCTTTTCAAATAGATTACTTACATACAGTGTTATATGGGCAACATTGAATGGTAGGCTAAAATTATATGTATACATATAAATGCTACTTTAAACGATAAACATTTATTATTGTCTAATTCATCGTTACATATATAAACAAATTTTCAATGTAGTAACTTATATTATTTGAATAATGATATTGTTCTAAATATATATGCATATTTTTAATTCAAAACCTAAATAGTTGAAGAATAGCCTATAAATTCTATTAGCAATAATTATTAGGGATGATTGATATTAACCATGTATTTAGTAGTAAAATCTATATGAACTTTCCTAATGCTTTTAAACATTACATTGCATAAGTCACACCTATTGGAACTTAGAAATAGAATGGGTGGTTAATCAATGTTAATATATCATTTGTATTTGATTAGAGATTTTTGTTATTTAGGCTTTGAAGAGAAATAATAGGAAATACGACCCATAATACACACAATATTATTATCACTGGCCACTGCATTTATTATTATTATTTTTTTTTGGGTAACAGCCCACAACAAAATGCTGCACTATTACTATTCCTGTCAATCTAATGCTAATCAATTGCCACTTTGATCAGTTTATATTTATGTTGTACATATGTTAGATGAAATAATTCAATAAACATATTGATCCTAAGTTTATATATATATATATATATGTATATATGTGTATTTTATTGTGTATCATCACACAAATTTATGTTGTTTGAAATTTATGTTGTTTGACTAGGACCATATAATATATGTAAAACTATTAATTTTTTTGGGGATAGATTGCTTATGTACAAAATTATGTGGGCAACATTAAATGGTAGACTAAAATTACATGTGTATATATATATATATATGCTACTGTGGACTATAAATATTTGTCAAAATCCATTGTTATATGTAATCAGATTGCAATTGGATGGTTGTACTCTACCAAGAGATGGGTGATGATGTCCCTGTTAGTCTTTTTATGATGCAGATATTTATAAATTTTTAACTTGCAAATATATATAAAATACACATTATTTTAACATTTATTTCAACATTTTATCTGATGTATATTTGTAAATTAAAAACTTATGAATGTCAGTACCACAGTAAAATTAAATTAAAAATATTAAAATATAATTTATTTCAATTTAGACATTTTAGTTTTAATTTGTTATAACTATAGAGATGTTTTATTAAAAAGAAAAAAATTTCCTTTTAGTGCTGCTCAACTATTAATTGCTATTTGCCAAAAATCTAATAGGAACAAAGTGAAATAAATTGAAATTCAAAAGCTTAAATGGGAGTTTTAAATTTAAAAGTCAAAAGTGCAATTTCTTTAAACTATAAGATACTAAAATACAATTAACTCTAAATAGAATTGAAAAATATTTGAGGTATAAATTGTGATTTCGAGCAACAAAGAAAAATATATAATAAGCAAAATAAAAAGGGACTTTTAAAATTTATGCTAGATTATAAAACTAAAAAAAAAAAAAGAGAAAATAAAGATAATTTATATGAAATTAAACACCATGACCATGCATGTTTTGCATGAAATTTGAATAATACCGATGACTCACTGATTGAAAATTGAATCCTAGCAATCTCTGTTTGCTTCCTTTCACCTTCTTACTAGTTTATATATTTAAGTTATCCTTGTTATTTATTTGTTTATTTTTGTTCACTTTCGCACTTAATAAATTGTTTAACGGTATTTACATATTGTTATCAATGCCTGATGAGTACTACAGCAGACATGGATAGCGAAGATAACATCACAAAAAGCCCTCCAACATAATCCGTGATAAAATATTGGGAAAGAGGGATGAAACACAAGTTTTGCCTCTCAGTGATAGTATCAGTATCATCTTTGATCAAAATCACCTCTGGACAATCACCATTGTTGTTGTCAGTCTCAGCTTCAACCGTGATATAAAACTATTTTTATGCAAATTAATTGAAACTAGTTATTTTTATTTTATTATTATGTTTGGAATACTATTTGGAATTGTTTAGACTATGAGAAAATAACAATTTCTACTTTTTGGTTTTTTTGGAGTACTTGTTCAAAAAATCCATTGGAAATCATTATTAAAGAACAAAATAGTAATAATAATAATAATCTGGAAGGGTATTGCTTCTTTTGGATTAAACTTACAAATTAGATACTAATAGTTAACCATTTGAAACTATGAATAGGAAATTTAATAATCATGATTGGTTTTAATGAGTCACCCTAATAGTTATTAAGTCAATCAAATTTAATAATCATGATTGGTTTTAATGAGTCACCCTAATAGTTATTAAGTCAATCAAAGTAATTTAACCACGTATCCAACAATTGTATTCTAAAAATAAATAAATAAATAGAGATGAAATTTGGATCTCAAATAAAAAGTATAACTAAATGTTATGACAACCAAATAAAACATCTTATACATTTTGATCATTGCAAATACTATTTTTTTTTTCGTACTCTTTATACATTCAGCAAATGATTCAGTGCAAAAGGAGCAACTAATATCCCAAGGATAATCTAACCTTAAACCCCTGTGCCCCTATGATTTAAAAAGAAAAAAAAAAGTGATTTTTTCTTTTTCTAAATTAATGTCAAATTGTAATTTAAGGTTTAAGCCATATTGAGGTCCTTCCACAAAAAGAATAAAGAGAGAGGAAAACAGGGCTAATAACTTTTTAAATATACAATCTCCTTTTTTTTTTAATTTTTTTTTTCTTTCTCTGGACAGAATCATAAAATCTCTCTTTTTTCCCAAGAAATAGTCGAGAGTTGAGGGAAAAAAAATAAAAATTATCGACCTATGTCACATATAATCCGACCCCTTCTGCATCATCATCATCATCTTATCCAAACCGGCATCGAGAACTCCTCAATATCACCCAAGTTCAACTTCGACGCCGGCGTCGGATCCTTGTTCCTTCAATCATCCCCATATTCCTCCACAAACTTCTGCTGCGAAGCCACCTCGACTCCGGACTATGGCAACGGTTTAACTTTGCCATTGGAAACCCGCTGCTTCGTCGCAGAGTTGGCGGTAATAAACAAAGCGCCCATGTCGCCGGCAGTCACCACGGAATTGACTCTCTTCATAGGAAAGATAACGTAGACATTACCCATCTCAAGGTCTTCATTAGCGTTGATCGCGGAGAACCTCCTTCCGATTCGCAGAGACATCGTGCTCACCAAGAGCAAGTTCGGCTAGCCTATCACAAACAGTTTTAATTGAAATGAGGATTGCACATAATAATAGAATAATTGCACTCTAATAAAATTGAAATTTTATTATTCCTTTTTGGCTAGCCTATCACTCAATTTAGTTACTCTAGCACAATCAAACAAAATAAACAAACTTCAAAAAAAAAAAAAAAAAAAGGATTCAACTGAAGTATGCGTTCCATAATTGCGTATAAAATCCTATGGACAGTATATGTTCCAGCGTTCAAATCATTTATTAGTTGTGCATTGTCTAATTCCATAGTAGCTTTGTTCATTCCAAGTTGTTTGAGCTCTTAGAAGACCATGAAAAATCATATAACATGCCATTACATTAGGTGAATGTGCTAAACTAGTAAGATGACATGTTAGTATGGTCTTCTCCATGCGATAATTGGCAACGATATTATCAATACCACCCTTTTTATATCCCAACATCAAAAGCCACATCTACATTAAATTTAACAAAATTTGTATGTGGGTCAATCCCATTGAATAAAAAAATTTCTTAAAAGAAGTTATATGCTATTATAAACTATAAACATTTATCATTATCTAATCCATCGATATATATATATATATAAAAGTTTCGAAATGTAGTAACTTATACTATTTAAATAGTGATATTGTTTTAATATATATATATATATATATATTTAAAAACCTAAATAGTTGAAGTATAGCCCTTAAAATCTATTAATAATAATTATTAGTGATGATTGACATTAACAATATATTTAGTAGTAAAATCTATATGAATTTGCCTAATGCTTTTAAACGTTATATTTTATAAACCACATCTATTAGAACTTAGAAACATAATGGATGGGTATATAATGGAGATATTTGCAGGTTTTTAACTTGTAGATATGCATAAGGTACACATATTATCTAACACTTTTTCCAAGTAACATATTATATGATGTGTATTTGCAAATTAAAAACTTATATATGCATGAATCATAGAAAAGTTAAATAATAAATATTAAAATATAGTTTATTTCGATTTAAACCTTCTAGTTTTAATTTGTTGCAATTTATAGAGACCCTCTATTTTTTTTTTTTTAAAAAAAGATTGCTTTTTAGTCAAAAAAATCTAATTAGATCAAAATGAAATAAATTGAATTCAAAAGCCTAAATTGGAACGTTTTAAATTTAAAAATAAAAAATGCAACATTTTCAAATTATAAGACACTAAAGTGCAATTAATCCTAAAAGGAATTGAAAAATATTTTGAGGTACAAATTGTAATTTGAAAAACAAAGAAAAATGTCAGGATCCGTCCAAAATTCCTCACCAGAACCCTAGACAAGTCCTGATCCAGGGAAACCCTACCGGATCCTCCATTGAAAAATCCGGCAGAACCTCCCCTAAGGCTTGGACTTACCACAATTTTTCCTGCACTGAAAACACACTTGTATATTCATCCCTTATTCCTCCCACATTATTACAATTTGATTCCACAAATTTACAGCATTCCAAATGAATAACAGTAAATCAGTGCATAATTGATACATAAATGTCTAAGACAGTATACAGAGCTTCATGAAGTACTATTAGGTATAGAAATTATACAACAAGGATGAAAGAAATATTACAATTGAAATAAATGAGACAAAGATAACTTCTCAACTATGACAGCGACAGAGATTAGGTTCGCTCCGGAAGAACGTCTACCACCCCTTGCACCTAAGGGAACGGAATTTAAAAAAAATATGAGATGCTAATCATCTCAGTGAGTGACCCTATCTACTGTACAATTTTAATGTTAATAATATAACAAATAAAGGAATTTAATTACTCAATACCAAACAATTAAATAGATAAATAAATAATAATAATTCATCGAAAATAATATTTTCTCTCAAAACCCTCACTATTCACTCCGTTGGAAATGTTCCCCTTTTAAAACATTTTCGCAAAACTTGTTATTCGTATGCCCCAAAATCAAGGAATCGTTAATTTAATAAATAATAATTAAATGATCAAAATATAAATAAAATGTAATAAAATATAATAAACAATTTCAGAACACTTGCATGAAAGAAATATAACATAAAAAAAGAATTCAATATATAAATCATATAATTTGAATTAAATAAATTAAGATAAACAGCATCGAAATATAATTTAAATAATTATAAATAGATGATAAAACAAATTAAACGCATTTAATTTAAATATCATTTTAAAACCTTTAGGGTTTGAAATTTCTATCTGAAAATTTATACTTGACGCACCACACCATATACCAGTGATGCCCTTCGATACCCAGCCTCCCAAGCACCGTCTGGCGGGGGGGTTAAAGAGAGAAACTTGCATACGGTCGCTTCAGCATCCCGACAGTGCCACTGCTTAAACTGTTATCTTGGCCACGGAGGGGGGCGGCTGATGCGCATTATATAAAACTTGTCTGCCCTCGGTCCAATAGCAACTCACGGGAGACATTATAACTTGCGCGCTCATCCACATATACAGTATAGAACACCAGTACTGTATGAGTGCGTCTAAAATAAATAACCAAATTTTATTATAAAATGATACACAAACTTTTCCAAAATCCGTGGAAATTATACCATTTTTGAACTTAACCTTCCACATTTTTCTTTAACATTTCCGGTACAAATCCACCGATAACAATATACAAATAATTTTTCTCGTATCACAAAATCCATCAAATAATGTTCCACGGGCATAATTATAAAATTTGAAACCACCAATTTAAACCAATATTTTCCTTGAAATATTTAAAAATCAAATCATGCCCAAAAATAATATTAAAATCCAAATACAATTAATTAATGAAAACACCTTGCTCATGCGTAATAAATACAATTAAATCACAATAATATTAATCAAAAATTTCTTAATAACCCAAACTTTCATTTAGCATCAATGGGTATATATATATATATATATAAAATAATACTTTTTTCCACAATTATATTTAAATTCCACCACATGAGCAGAATTCTAGAGATCAAATTAACACAAAATAAATATAATTAATCACCCCAAAATAGTTTTAAAGGTGGGTCACTCACCTTAAGCACGTGTATCAATCAAGATCCTCCGCAGGATCAACTCCACTACCCATACGTGCACCTAAAATATCCACAATACACAAAACCAATTATTTTAATATTTTCAATGGATAACTCCCAAATGGGTACCCGGGGAGCGAACACAAACAACAACCAAAATTGACGAGTAATATACCGAATCGAAGCTTGAGTGACAATGATTACGAATCCAGTCTTACTTCCCGGAGATTGGACCCGAGGTGGCCGTAATCTCGTCGGAAAGCTTTCATGATTCAACTCTTCGATTCTCTCAAACTGTTGCGAATTGGAGGAAAAGGACACCGGATTTGGATTCAGAGGGTTGAAATTAGTGAGAAAGGAGGGGCGGTGCAGCCGGAAACTCGCTGGAAAGTGGATTTTTCCGGCGACCCGCCGTGGTCACCAGAACCCTTCACCGCCGGCGGCGCGTCCGGTGGCCACTGGCTGTGATTTTTGGTGGGAAGGTAGATCTGGTGGTGGCTAACTCAATGGGACTAGCGGTGAGGCAAACGGTGGCCGGAATAGGGAGAAATAAGAGTTTCAAGGAATCGGCGCGGCCGTCGGAAAAAGCCTCGATCAGGGCGTGTCGGTGGTCGGTTGGCCGTGAAATTTTTGGGGTTGGCCGAAAATGGAGAGGCGCTCCTGTCTGGCCAGCGCGTGTGGCAAGATTCGGCCGAAAAAGTCGCAACTTCTGCGGCCGGTGTTTCTCTCTCTCTCTCTCTCCCCTCTTTTCACACTGGTTTAAGGCCACCGTGGGTGGCACTGTTCACCCACGTGGGCCTCTAAGATGTCGACATGTGCCATCACTGTTCACTCAAGCCAGATATATTAAAATATTACAGTATTCGGAAAACTTCACATGTCCATAACTTTTTAACCAGATGTTCAATTTAACCGTGCCGCTAGTCTATGAACTCGTATCAATGAGTATTTTACAACCACACAAGAGTCAAAATAAAATTCTACAACCATAAAAAGTCAAGTTCCGGCACCTTTTGGACAGTTTGAATCTCTACTTGTTTTACCCATAACTTTCAAACCATAACTCTGTTTTCGACGTGCTACTAGTCTACGAACTTGGGGCATCATGTACTTCACTACGGTACCACGGTCAACTAGAAATTTCAACTGGAACAAAAAGTCAACTTTTGACCTATTCGGTCAATGTGTAAGAATTCCGATGTAATTTGGGACGGGGTGTTACAAAAAATATGTAAGAAGCAACGTAAAAAGGGGACTATTTTGAAATTTTTGCTAAATTATAAATTAAAAAAATGAAAATAAAGATAATTTAAAAGAAATTAAACACCATGGCCATGCATGTCTTGCATGGAATTTGAATAATAATGATGACTCACTCATTGAAAATTGACTCCTCGCGATCTCTGTTTGCCTCCTTTTACTAGCTAGTTGATACATATATAAGTTATCCTTGTTAATTTTTTTATTGTTTTTATCACTTTCACACTTAATAAATTATTTTCTCGGAAAGTTTTTGTTTGAAGGTATTTCCATATTGTTATCAATGGCTGATGAGTGCTCACAGCAGAAATGGATAGTGAAGGTAATAACACAAACCCTGGCTTGTGGCATTGCCAGAGTCCTTTTCAACCGTCTCACCCACTCCATCACAACCTTAATGAAAACCCTTCAAGAATTGTTGCTTGTTGGCCATTTCATCAACTAGCCCAGTAAAATGCTTTTTCATTTTATCAACGTGCTTGCTATCAAGTTTCTCAACATCCAAGCCCACTGTAGGAACAACACATTTTGGTTTCAAAAACTTGACATGTTCCCCAAGCTTAATATAATTAGAATGTTCACTATATGGTACAAGATGGATCTCAAATGAGTCCTTTGTACCCTCACTGAAAACTTATTGCGCTTCACTTTATATGTCCACCCAGTTGGAACAAATCCCACAGCCCTAGTATACGCTTTCTCAACCTTAATCTCCCTCATTTTCACAAAAGTAGGCCTAAAATATGGCCAAGTCTCACCCAACAAATTCCAGCCCACAACATGTACATCACTTCCATATTCATCCTCTGTAAACATCCCTTTCTCCCTTCCACCCCAAAGTGCGCAGGATAGCCAATTTTCTAGTATCCACATACACCTTTCGGTTACACTTCCTTGCAATTTCTAGCAAAATCTTCTCTTTCCCTACAACATAAGTAGCTACAAGAAACAACACATTCCTCATTAAGCCATCATATTCACCTCCTATTTTTTCTATTACCCTAACAATATAATCAATCGACTCTTCTTGAAAGGGAAATACAAATTTCGGATTACAATAAGTGGCGTCCAAGAAAATTGCATTAGTACCCACAAATTTAGATAAAGGTTCGGATTTCATGGAATCACAAAACCGAAACTCACCCATATGGACATACTTCTTGAATTTACCGTTTGAACCCAGAATTTTGAAAAGGAATTGAATAGCACCAGGGCAATGATTGGCGTCAATGAGTACAACCTCACACCCATCAATCACGACGGGCTTGGAGAGTGGCAATGGCACTATAAATTGAGAAGGAACCTTAAGCATTTTGATAAGAAAGCTTAGCGGTGGTTTGGGAGCAAAAGACAACGCCTTTAGGCCAATTTGGGGAGAGACTGGTGTAATGATCGGAGTGGAAGTGGGAGAGGAAGTAAGAGACAGAGTGGTCACCAGCATAACGAAAAGCGTCGACGGCGAAACAGGTTTTGGGTATAAGTTTGGATTGAGGGAAAGTGGTGGGAAATGGAGAGAAAGAGAGTTGAGGTGGGGGTTGATCGAAGAATGAGGTTTGGGCAAGGAATAGGTTTGAGGAATCGAGGGTTAGGGTTCTAGAGGAAGCCATGGAAATTGTTGTGGGTTTACGATGGGAGAGGAAGGAAGTGAAGCATTGTGGGGAGAGAGAGAGAGAGAGAGAGAGAGAGAGCGAGCAAGGAAGGAAATATGTCTGTTCGGTGGCACCAAAGCCTTATAAGAGGGAAGTGTGAGTTTTTGTACATTGTGTAATTGAAATTCTTGCCCACCAATTATATAGAAAATCAAATTTAAAAACTCAAAATCATTTTTTTTTTCTTTTCTGAAAGATTACCAGTGTAATTGGAAATACAAACAAATAAGAAATTTTTTTTCTTCTGATAATAACAAACAGTTTTTTATTGAAATGAGGATTGCACCATAACAATAGAATAATTGCTCTCTAATAAAAATGAAATTTTATTATTCCTGTTTGGCTAGCGTATCACTCGCTTTATTTATTCTGCCATAAACACACAAAATAAACAAAAATTGAAAAAAAAATATATATATATTGAAATGCAGTATGCCTCTCATAATTGCCTATAAACTATGGACAGTAGATGTTCCAGCGTTCAAATCATTTGTTAGTTGTGCATTGTCTAATTTCATTGTAGTTTTGTTCATTCCAAGTTGTTTGAGCTCTTAGAGGACCATGAAAAATCACATAACATGCCATTACATTAGCTGAATGTGCTATACTAGTAAAGATGACATGGCAGTACTATGGGAAAACTGATATCTAGCGACACTCACTTAGCGACGCTATGAAACAAATGCATCTGAAAATGCAAAACTGCGACTGTGAGGTTAATGCGTCAGTAAAAAATCCATAAATATACGAAGCATCCAAAAACTGTCGACCTCAAAAGGTCGCTAAAAACAAAAAATAAGCAACACATCCGTTAAGGGTTGCTGAATGTGGGGTTGACCAGAGTCGCCATTAATACTACGTGTATATTTTATCTGAATTGTATTGTACATTTAAATGCTACTCATGAAAAATGAATACCAGCCATTAATCTATGTTTACATAATAATAAAATTTAATTATACAAGGTTGTTGTTCAATTATATAATCTTTCTTGTATAGCTTATTCTTGCAAATATCTTAACTAGTATTCTTTTATTTCAACTACAAATAACTAGTAAAAATATTAGAGCAACATAACTGAACTGATTTTTTTATTATTTTATTTTTTTAATAGATTGTGCGTCGCCTGTTACCTTCCCTTTACTTTTATTTTTTTTAAAGTTTTTTTAAACAATCTAATTTTATTTCAATAACAAATAACCAGTAAAAATATTAGAGTAACAAAACAAAGATTTTTTTTTTTTAATATATAGTTAACAGGCGATGCACTATTTCGATTGTGCGTCGCCTATTCACTCCTACCTTTTTTTTTTTAGTTCTTTTAATCAATCTAATTTTACTTCAACAACAAATAAGCAGTAAAAATATTAAAGTAACATAATCCAGCTATTTTTTTATTTATTTTTTATTATATATGTTACAGGCGATGCACTAATTAGATTGTGCGTTGCCTGTTCTCTTCCCTTTAGTTTCTAATTTTTTTTAGTTTTTTTAAATAATCTAATTTTATTTCAACAAAAAATAATCAATAAAAATATTACACTGACAAAAATGAGCTTTTTTTTTTTTTTTAACAGCTGATGCACTACATAGATTGTGCATCGCCTGTTCTCTCCTCTCTTTTTTTTAGTTCTTTTAATTAGTCTAATTTTAATTCAATAATAAATAACCCATAAAAATATTAGAGCAACATAACTGAGCTTTTTTTTTTTTTTTTTTTTTGGTTATATGTGTAACAAGCGATGCACTAATAAGATTGTGCGTTGCCGGTTCTCTATTCACTTTTTTTTTTTAGATCTTTTAATCAATCTAATTTTATTTCAATAATAAATAATCAGTAAAAATATTAGTGCACCAAAACTGAGCTGTTTTTTTTTTTTAATATATAATTAACAGGCGATGCACTATTTAGATTGCGCGTCGCCTGTTATCTCCTTACCTTTTTTTTTTAGTTCTTTTAATATATCTAATTTTATTTCAACAATAAATAACCAGTAAATATATTAGAGTGCCAAAACTGAGCTTTTTTTTTTTTTTTTTAATATAGTTAACAGGTGATGCACTATTTAGATTGTGCATCGCTTGTTCTCTCCTCACCTTTTTTTTTTTGGTTCTTTTAATTAATCTAATTTTATTTCAATAACAAATAACAAATAAATATATTATGGTGCCAAAACTGAGCTTTTTTTTGGTTTTATATAGTTAATAGGCGACGCACCATTTAGATTATGCGTCGCCTGTTTTATTTTAAGTTTTTTTTAGTTCTTTTTTTTTTTTTTAGTTAATAGGTGACATACTATTTAGATTGTGTATCGCCTATTCTCTCCTCACCTTTTTTTTTATAGTTATTTTAATAAATCTAATTTTATTTCAACAATAAATAACTAATAAAAATATTAGAGCGCCAAAACTGAGCTTTTTTTTTTTTTTTATATAGTTAACAGGCGACGCACTACTTAGATTGTGCGTCGCCTGTTCTCTTGTTTATATATATTTTTTTAGTTCTTTTAAACATGTAAAAACGCATTAAACAAAAAAAAGCAAATAGGCCATGCCAACAACAACTAGCTAATATAGTGTTAGGCGACGCATTATTTTAAGAATGCGTCGCATTCTTCAACAAATGTGTCGTATTCTTCAACAAATGCATCGCCTTTGCTTTTTTTTTTTTTTTCAATTTTTTTGTTTAAACATTTAGAAATCCATAAAAAAAAAAATCAAAATAGGGTCATAACAAGAGTTGAACCTAGGACCCCTTACACTCTCAAGAAATCATCACACCACCAAGCCAAATGACTTGGATGTAATAATACAACAAAAACTAGCTAACAGTGTTAGGCGACATATTATTTTATGAATGCGTCGCTAAATAGATGAAAAGGCGACGCATTCTTCAACAAATGCATCACCTTTTCTTTTTCCCTTTTTTTTTCAATTTTTTTGTTTAAACATTTAGAAACCCATAAAAAATATAAAATCAAAATAGGATCATGACAAGAATTTAACCCAAGACCTCTTACACTCTCAAGAAATCACCACAACCCCAGAACAAATGACTTGGATGTAATAATACAACAAAAACTAGCTAATATAATAGTAGGCGATGCATTATTTTAAGAATGTGTCGCCAAATATATGAAAAGGCGTCGCATTCTTTAACAAATGCGTCACCTTTTTGTTTTCAAGAAATCACCACACCACAAGGCCAAATGACTTGCATGTAATAATACAACAAAAACTAGCTCATATAGTGTTAGGCGACGCATTATTTTAAGAATGCGTTGCCAAATATATGGAAAGGCGATGCATTCTTTAACAAATGCGCCGCCTTTTCTTTTCTTTTTTTTTCAATTTTTTTGTTTAAACATTTAGAAACCCATAAAAAAATAAAATCAAAATAGGGCCATTACAAAAATTGAATCCAGGACCTCCTACGCTCTCAAGAAATTACCACACCTTCAGGCCAAATGACTTGGATGTAATAATACAACAAAACTAGCTAATATAGTGTTAGGCGATGCATTATTTTATGCATGTGTCGTCAAATAGATGAAAAGGCGATGCATTTTTCAACAAATGCGTTGCCTTTTTTTTTTTTGGTTTAAACATTTAGAAACCCATAAAAAATATAAAATCAAAATAGAACCATGACAAGAATTGAACACAGGACCTCCTACACTCTCAAGAAATCACCACACAACCAAGCCAAATGACTTGGATGTAATAACACAACAAAAACTAGCTAATATAGTGTTAGGCGACGCATTATTTTAAGAATGCATGGCCAAATAGACGAAAAGGCGACTCATTTGTCAACAACTGTGTCGCCGTTTCACCTAACCAATTTTTAACTTTTTTCAATTTGAAAGTTGTTTTTAGTAATTTTTAAATTTTGCAAATATGCTTTTTTTTTTTTTAATTTGTAGATGAGCAATCAACAAAACTAATTAAAGATTTAAAAAAAAAACATGGAATAGGCGACGCGTTTTAATGGAATTGCATCACCTATTCCTTCAAATTTAAAAAAAAAAAATTTTTTAAAAAGAAATTTAATAGACTTTCAATTTTTAAAAACAAGTAAACTATCATTAACCACAAACACATCAAAGTTAAGCTCATTTAACATACTTATTTAGATAAATTGGCCAATAAATGCTTGTTGAATTAGAATTCTATATTCAGTACCCTATCTCAAATTAGGTCTTGAGATATTTTGTGTCTCATCTATACACATATATGTGAATAATTGAAAAGAGCATTGACAAAACTATTTTCTATTTTTAGATCAATGGAATTTATGTTCACTGGATTGCTACATGAATATATTGGTAGATGAACAATTAAAATATTATTTAAAGATTATAAAGAAAATATAAAAAATGAAAAAGGCAACGTTTTTCAACCATAATGCGTCGCTTGATCCCACAATTTAAGAACAGGCAACCCTTCTTGAAGAAAATGCGTCGCCTGTTCTCTCAATTGAAAAAAACAAAAATTTTGAAAGACATACAAATTTTATAAAAAATAAAGGTGTACTTGAATCCCTTTTCTTTTTTAAAAATACATCAGGTACACTACCTAATAGATATTAGATTTGGAAGCAATCTAAGAGAGACTTGAAGAGTGAGATATTTTGGGTTTCATTTTTCATTTGCCTACGTTGTTGTCGGCCGGGAAGCTGGATTTCTCTGTGTCGCCCTTGTGATTTTTTGGGTTTCTTCTTTCTTTGTCTCCATCGTTTAGGTGGGTTTCTTTTTTCTTTGTGGTTGGCAGAGACATGAGGTGGGTTGTTTTTTTCTTTTTTCTTTTTCATTTTAACCACAGGTTAGGTTGATTGGGTTTTATTAATCTTGCTTTTGTAGAAATTTTGCTTGTGATATTGCTTGACATTGTTTTGCTAAGTTCAACAAATATTTTATGTTGAAGATAAACTTGATTCATGATGGTCTATTGTTTAAACTTCACCACAAAATCATACTTATGTTGAAGATGATGTTCTTGGAGATACTACGGTGGCTCATAATCCATTTGTCATCTAGTTGCCAAGTATCGATGAAAATGATAACGAGGATGAATGTGAGTGTGACTATGTTTGTAGGCGACTCTATTAATGCGTTGCTAAAATAGGTGACTCATTAGCGACTAATATATTTAGCGACGCTACATGAAACAGTCGCTAATATATTTTTAACGATATTGTGGTGAAGTGTCGCTAAATAATGCGTCGCTATAAGGGATTGATAAAATACGTCGCTAAAAACTAAAAGATAGGCAACTCTCATTGTGGGACGCATTTATTGCATCATTTATCAATGGGATTCTAGTAGTGCAGACAACGATATTACCAACACCACCCTTCTTTGTCCCAACATTAAAAGCCACATCAACATTGAATTTAACAAAATTTGTGTGTGGGTCAATCCCATTGAATAAACAAATTTCTTTTACCATTCACATAAAAAAATAAAAAAAAATAAAAAAATAATTTCACCAGTACTAGCAGGGGAAGGAAAAGGAGATCCAACAATAAAATTAAGATCTTTAGGACTTTGAAATTTAAAATTTTGCATCCATGGACTATTTTAAAACCACACAAGGGTTTGGCAAAACATTTTCAAAAGATAAACCATTTTTGGCTTTCCAAATATCCCAAAACATAACCATTTTTGGCTTTCCAAATATCCCAAAACATATCCAAAAACATCAAAGCCAATAAAGCATATAAGTGGTATCTATTAATTTTTAGTAATTAGAATTCCAGTAATCTATCGTGAACACGAAAGAGCTAAAATTTGAAATAGTATTGAGACAATCTTGTTGTTTGTCGTAACAATATCAAAAAAAAGAAAAAAAAAAGAACTCTAAATTTGAATTATAAAAAAGATTAATAACTTTACTATTCATAAAGTAACATTTTTCCTTTTATACAAAACTAGGTATAAGGTACATGTTTTGCATGTGCACACGATTTAATAGCATTGACATCAAGATTAGAAGGAGAAATAAATTTTATTAAAAAAGATGAAGAATAAATTTATGCAATTTTTTTTTTCTAAAAAACAATGATGAATAAGAGCCTCTTATTTTTAATTTTTAACAGTAAATTAAAATTGAATGATACATTATATGTATATATAGCTAATCTTTTATCAAAGTATTCTTATGGATTTTTCATTAGTGTCTCACGTGTCAATTTTTGAATTTTTTCAACAATTAAGATTTAAAATAGTATTTAAAATTTATATAAGTCTTAATAAAAATTTATTTTTCTTTTCAAAAATTTTAATATTTTATTAAATTTACATAAAATCTCAAATCTATTTTTAAATCTTAACTTTTAATGAGATTTAGGGGGGTATATTCAATTTAGAATTTGAAAGATTTTAAAAGTCTTTAAAAAAGTTTAGAGGTATTCGATTAAGATTTTAAAAGAGTACAGACAAGTCTAATGATATTCAATTTAGATTTTGATGGATTTTATAAAAGTCCATTAAAATCTAAGTGTATTCAATTCAGACTTTGTAGAATCTTTTTAAAATCTGGTAGTATTCAAAAAGTCATTGATTTAAAAAGACTTTAAAAAATAATAGATTTTAGTGGATTTGAAAAGATTTTAATAGTAAAATTGTGAAGAAAATTGTCAATATGAAATGTAGCCTTAAACCCAAAGATTTCTTTGGATTCGTATAAAATCTTTATAGAGTCTGTACAATTGCATAATAATCCATCAAATCCTTTAAAGTTTATAACTTATTTTAAATCTATCAAATTCTAAATTGAATACATCTCCTTTAAAAACCAATCACAAAGTTCTAATAAAAAATCTACCAGAACATTCTAAAACAAACTGATTATATGTGTATATATATATATATAAATATCTTTTATACATTCCTGTTTTGCCTTTATTTTATTTTATTTTTATTTTTTTGGGTGTGTAGCTGCTTGGGCATGAGGACTCATACTTTTGGAACAAGATGTCTTACAGTTTCCACCATAACATTAACTTTAAATACAAAAATTGGACAGTTTATTATTAATGTACATAATTTTATATACATTCATAGAGGTCTCCAAGTTAATTATAACCAAAACAAAAAAGGTCTCCAACCACTTCCAAGCAACTTTCACAGTGGTAGTTAACTAGCATGAATTTGACAAATTTGTCTGAGAACTCATATATTTTAAAGTCATTACATCCATTTGTAAAACAGAAAATACAAAATTATTTATGTAAAAATTTTATATTCTAAAGAAATTATTTTAATATGTATCACAACCATCATATTTATGAAAAGAAAAAGAAAAAAAAAAGAGTTTAATCAACGGCTCAAGCGCAGAAAACCCAAATTTGCCCAGAAATCCAAAAATCAACTCCCACACTTATAACTGATTGAACAAGAAAATGATTTAAAAAAATAGGGAAAAAAAATAAAGGGGGTTTGTTCAAGTGTAGCTTTCCAACTTCAAAATTAAGCTGCAAATGTTGAAAAAACAAGTTGGAGATGAATATTGGGAATTTGGGATTTGAGAATATGATAAAGAAGGAAAACGCAGATCAAGTTTTTATTAATGCAACCAGGAGAAAAAAAAAAACTCAATTTTAGTGGTTATTAATGCAAAAGGTAATTGATCTGGTTCAGACAAAAATTAAAAAAAAAATAGTTGAATTTTTTTTTTTTATGTTTCTGTAAAAAGGTCAGATCTCACACACAAAAAAAAAAAAAAAAAAAGAGATGGCTCAGCATTTATGAGCCTGAAAGTAACTTTAGATTTTTCCTTGTAGTGTGGGAAGGAGGGAAAAAAAAATGTAAGTTTGATAAGGCTGGAGAGGGAAGGAGATGACGTTGATCCATCTAAACGTTCAAGTCTGTTAATCGATTTTACAGCTGTATTTAATGCAAATAATTAATAGTTTATAATTATTAGTAATTATAAAGTGGTAAAATGATGTGGCAAAGCTGTCCAGATGTCCTTCATTGAATGAAGGAGTATCCACTTAAATCAGTACACCGGAAGTAGAGCTTTTCCCCTATATTATTAATAATAACAAGTCCCACATCGGTCAAAATAAATGTACAATAATACTGTATAACCACAATTTGTAATCACATGGGAACAGCCGGGCTAACTGGCACTAGCCTGTTACTCAAGCGAGGGCATTAAGATGGTTGAAGAAATTGGCCGACTTGTTAGCCACTTGACCAGCACCTTGACTCGATTTGCCACCTCAGCAAAACACCGCGGCGGCACTAGCTTGTTACTCAAGCGAGGGCATCAAAACGGTTGACGAAATTGCCCTACTCCTTAGCCAATTGACCAGCATCTTGACTTCAATTGCCACCTCAGCAAAACACCGCAGCCGCACGTTAAGCCTATATACTCCCATGACAAATAGGACCAGGACCAGGACGAGGACTAGTAGTAACACCGAATCGCCTAGTGAGACGAGAGACCTATGGAAAGCCCACACGGCACCCACAAAAAGATGAGTAGAGGACTGGAACACCTTTGAAGCGGGACCAAAAAGGCTCATGCAAGACTCTAAATAAAAAAAATATTAAATGAAGACGATGACCAAAAGGCCAACCAAAAAAGACAAGGCTCTACAGAGAAAGGAAGCCAGTGCTGGCTGGGAATGGGTGCGTTAGTGTCTATGGCGTTAAAGTTGGGCTGAGCTCAAATTTCAACAGCCAATTTTTTGTTTTTCCTTTCTTTATAGCTTCTAATAATAATTTGTGATCCTTATTAGACTTACGCACTAAGGTTTTTCATTTGATTTTTATATCCTTTTAATGAGTGGAAATTAGGGACTGTTTGGCCAGCTGTTTTTAGAGCAATTTTCTGTTCTTGAAAACAGAAAATTTTTTCTAAAACAACAACATAGATGTTTGGCCAGTTGTTTCTTAAAAAAAAAAATCTAAAAAACAAACTTAAAAAAAAAATAAAATTGGAAAAATATCAAAAAGATGTTTCCACCTGTTCTCTCACCTTCACTGGTCTCGAAACATTCACCGCTCTTCGATCCGCTCACACCACCTAACCTTCATCGAACAGATCTCGAATAGCCAGCCATTCCTTCAACAAATTTAAAAAAAAAAAATGGAAAAACATCAAAAAGATGTTTCCACCTATTCTCTCACCTTCACTGGTCTTGAAACTTTCACCGCTCTTCGACCCACTCACACCAGCTAACCTTCATCGAACAAATCTCGAATAGCCAGCCGTTCCTTCAACAAATTTTGAGCAGATCTCTGCTCTTAAAGTTCACCGATCGAGGTTTTTCTTCTCTTCTCAAATCTCAAAATTTCATTCTTTGGTTTTGGATATTTTTCTTCTGAGTATGTTCATTCTATGGTTTTGGGTGTACCACTGAAAAATTTTCAATTTTTTTTTTCTGTGTGATAAAAATTGGAAGGTCTTTTTTAGTTTTTTTTTAGTGTTCTTAAGTTGGGTTTAGTTAGAATTTATCTCCAGAATGAAGATTTTGGTTGGATTTTGTATTTCTGTTGATAAATTAAGTGTGTTTGTAGTTTTGTTGGATTTGGGTTTAATTGCTTATTATTGATTGTGAATTTTTCTTGGTTAACCTTTGAGTCTCATACCAATTGCACGATACTCTGCAACCTTTCTTTCTTCTTCTTCTTCTTCCTCCCGACGTCTTTGATGAAACTTCTTTGTCTTTTCCCTCTGTCGGGCTTGCCATTCCTAAAATAGAAAAAAAAAAAATTAAAAAAAAAAAGAAGGAGTTAAAATATACCCAACTTTGCACATATACTAAATGGTATTCAAAACCAGTCAGAAAGTCACTTTACATCGAATACATGGTCGAAGATGAACTGGGTAATGGTGTGGGTGGTGTGCAAGTCAGCCTCAAAACCTTGCCTTCCATTTTCCTTTTTTTTTCTTTTTTGGTTTTTGCTTTGGGGTCTTTTCCTTCTTTATCAGATAACCCGATACAAAGGGAGTGAGAGTGAGACTGAATAATTGTACTTGGGATAGACGGAGATAGATAAATAATCTTCAAACTAGACATAACTTTTACGTACAGGATGTTTAGGTGCAGTTTGTTTAGTTGTTTTGGTAGAGCTATCACTTTAAGCCGAGGTCAGTTCTATCTTTGGGTTGAGGGATCAAGGGGGAAACAGTACATGTGAACCTATTGCAAACCACACAAAAATAGATAGGAAATAGGAGCTAGACATATTAATGTAGATTAATATAGTTCCCTTTTTTTTTCTTTTTTATCAAAACCATTTTTGACAAATGGGTTCTGCTATGTTCTGTTTTTACTGAATGATGAAGATTGGAATTTACACTACTGTTAATTTGGTCTTCCAGTTTCACGTTGATCATCTTTCTTGCGTTTTCATATATCTCCTAATTGTTTTGTCTTTGTTTCAGCATGGATTTGTCTCTCTCACTTTCTATGATGATTGCCTTTGCTAAAACTTTTAAATTCCTAGAAATGTTTATGATGATTGCTTCAATTTTGCTGTTTATTTTTTCTGTAGTATATTTTTATAATGTCCACTATGGAAAATGATGGTGGTGATGATTCAACTCTATGGGGTGCTACCAATGAAAAGATTTATATAGATGTTATGGTAGATTTGATAAACAAAGGTGGTATGAAAGATGGTTAGTTCAGTTTAAAGGAACGGATTACTATGCTTGAAGCTTTGAATAATAAGACTAAAAGAAACTACAACATAAAGCAAATTAAGCAGAAATTTCCATTACCTAAAGAAGGTAAAATATAAAAAGATTTATAGTGTTATTTGGTTTTTTTAGTTGTATAATACATGATTGCATTTTTACTATCTTTTTCGGTGAATATTAGGTTGTTGATTCTGGATTTCCATGTACCGTGGGTTTTCTTCCTCCATTTAGAGGTGAAAGATATCATTTACAAGAATACCATGGTAGAGGTCGCCAACCAAGAGGACCAAAAGAATTGTTTAATTATAGGCATTCTTCACTTAGAAATGTTATTGAATGTTGTTTTGGTGTGTTGAAAGCGCGGTTTCGAATTTTAAAATTGATGCCACCTTATAAACAAAGTAGACAACCTTTGATAGTTATAGCTTGTTGTACACTACATAATTTCATTCGAAAGTGGGCACAAAATAATGCTATGTTTAGACAATGGAAAGAAGAAGAACAAGAGATTGAAGATGAAGAAGCTGGTACAAGTGGATCAAACAATAGTATAGATTTGTCAGACGAAGTAGCAACAGCTATGGCAGCTTATCAAAATCAGCTTTCACAAGTAATGTGGCATGACTATGTTAGTAATATGTAAAAATTAGTAATTTAATGGATATTTATAGTTGGAGATTTTATATTAGACTTATCAAATTTAATTTTCTATTACCAACAATTATTTTATTATACAATATCAATTACTTTAACAATTAATTAATAAACAAATACTAGATTGATAATGTGGCACACATGGAATGGAAAAAAATGAATCAATCATTATAGAAGAAAAAAAAAATTCAACGGAAAAAAAAATGTTATCTTATATTTTAATATATTTTTTATATTTTATATATATATATATGTATGTAATTCATTAATATATGAATGAATTAAAATTATGTATGTATATATATATATATATATGTATAAATATTTTATAGCTATATATATTATACAAAAAAACCTTGTATGTACAAAAAAAAAAAAAAAACAAAAAAAAAAACAAAAACAAAAACCAAAAACTATTTTAAAAAATTTTGAAAACTATTTAACCAAACATGTTTTCGGTTTTTTTGTGTTGAAAATTGTTTTCAAACATCAATGGTCAAACGCTCTTTGTTTTCGTTAAACAAGGAAAAACAATTTTCTATTTTCATTTTTGAAAACAATGTTTCGAAAACAAAAAATAGAAAAGATGGTCAAACATGCCCTAAGCTTTTTTGTTTTATTTTTATATCATTTTAATTAGATGATGATGTTATAAAGAAGTTTTTGAATGTAGCAATCTATATTATTTAAAAAATGATATTGTTTAAAAAATATATAGATATACTTTTAAAGTAAAATCTAAATAGTTGAAGAAGAGCCCGTAAAATCTACTAGCAATTATTTTTTATTTATATTTCTGTTGTACATATATTAGATGACATAATTCAATATATATATATATATATATATATGAATATTCTATTGAGTATCGCCAAATTATGTTGCTTAACTAGGACTATATAATATGTAATTTATGTAAAAACTATTAATCTCTTCTCAAATAGATTGCTTATGTACAGTATTATATGGGCAACATTGAAAGGCAGGCTAAAATTATATATGTACATATATATGCTACTTTAAACGATAAACATTTATTATTGTCTAATCCATCATTACATATATAAAGAAGTTTTCGATATAGTAACTTATATTATTTAAATAATGATATTGTCTTAAATATATATGTATATTTTTAATTCAAAACCTTAATAGTTGAAGAATAGCCTATAAATTCTATCAGCAATAATTATTAGTGATGATTGATATTAACCACGTATTTAGTAGTAAAATCTATAAGAATTTTCCTAATGCTTTTAAACATTACATTTCATAAGTCACACCTACTAGAACTTAGAAATAGAATGGATAGGTAATCAATGTTAATATATCGCTTTGTATTTGATTAGAGGTTTTTGTTATTTAGGCTTTGAAGAGAAATCATGGGAAATACAACCCATAATACGCACAGTATTATTATCACTGGCCACTGCATTTATTATATTATTTTTTTTGGTAACAGCCCACAACAAAATGTTGCACTATTACTAGTCCTTTCAGTCTAATGCTAATCAATTGCCACTTTGGTCAGTTTATATTTATGTTGTATATATGTTAGATGAAATAATTCAATATATGTACTGATCCTAAGTTTGTATATATATATATATATATTCTATTGGGTATCATCACACAAATTTATGTTGTTTGACTAGGACCATATATTATATGTAAAACTATTAATTTTTTTGGGGATAGATTGCTTATGTACAAAATTATGTGGGCAACATTAAATGGTAGACTAAAATTACATGTGTATATATATATATATGCTACTGTGGACTATAAATATTGGTCAAAATCCATTGTTTTATGTAATCAGATTGCAATTGGATGGTTGTACTCTACCAAGAGATGGGTGATGATCTCCTGTAAGTCTTTTTATGATGCAGATATTTGTAAATTTTTAACTTGCACATATATATATAAAGTATACATTATTTTAACACTTATTTCAAGTAACATATTATGTGATGTATATTTGTAAATTAAAAACTTATGGATGCCTGTATCACAGTAAAATTAAATAAAAAATATTAAAATCTTTTATTAAAAAGAAAAAAATTTCCTTTTAGTGCTGCCAGACTATTAATTGCTATTTGCCAAAAATCTAATAGAAATAAAGTGAAATAAATTGAAATTCAAAAACTTAAATTGGAGTGTTTTAAATTTAAAAACGAAAAGTGCAATTTCTTCAAACTATAAGATACTAAAATACAATTAACTCTAAAGAGAATTGAAAAATATTTGAGGTATAAATTGTGATTTCGAGCAACAAAGAAAAATATATAATAAGCAAAATAAAAAGGGACTTTAAAATTTATGCTAGATTATAAAATAGGAAATAAATAAATAAATATAATTTATATGAAATTAAACACCATGACCATGCATTTTTTGCAAGAAATTTGAATAATAGTGATGACTCACGGATTGAAAATTGAATCCTAGAAATCTCTTTTTGCTTCCTTTCACCTTCTTACTAGTTTATATATTTAAGTGATCCTTGTTATTTGTTTATTTATTTTTATTCATTTTCCCACTTAATAGATTGTTTAACGGTATTTACATATTGTTATCAATGCCTGATGAGTACTACAGCAGAAATGGATAGCGAAGGTAACAGCACAAAAAGCCCTCCAACATAATCCGTGATAAAATACTGGGAAAGAGGGATGAAACACAAGTGTTGCCTCTCAGTGATAGTATCAGTATCATCTTTGATCAAAATCACCTCTGCACAATCACCACTATTGTTGTCAGTCTCGGCTTCAACCGTGATATAAAACTATTTTTATGCAAATTAATTGAAACCAGTTTATTTTATGTTATTATTATGTTTGGAATACTTTTTGGAATTGTTTAGACTATGAGAAAATAACAATTTCTACTTTTTGGTTTTTTTGGAGTACTAGTTCAAAAAATCCATTGGAAATCATTATTAAAGAACAACAACAAAATAATAATAATAATAATAATAATCTGGAAGGATATTGCTTCTTTTGGACTAAATTTACAAATTAGATACTAATAATTAACCATTTGAAACTATGAATAGGAAATTTAATAATCATGATTGATTTTAATGGGTCACCCTAATAGTTATTAAGTCAATCAAAGTAATTTAACCACGTATCCAACAATTGTACTGTAAAAATAAATAAATAGAGATGAAATTTGGATCTCAAATAAAAAGTACAACTAAATGTTATGACAACCAAATAAAACATCTTATACATTTTGATCATTGCAAATACTATTTTTTTTTTTCGTACTCTTTATATATTCAGCAAATGATTCAGCACAAAAGGAGCAACTAATATCCCAAGAATAATCCAACCATAAACCCCTGTGCCCCTATGATTTAAAAAAAAAAATTGTTTTTTTCTTTATCTAAATTAATGTCAAATTTTAATTTAAGGTTTAAGCCATATTGAGGTCCTTCCACCAAAAAGAATCATATAATCTCTCTTTTTTTCCAAAAAACAGTTGAGAGTTAAGGAAAAAAAAAAAAATTATCGACCTATGTCACATATATTCCGACCCCTTCTGCATCATCATCATCATCATCTTATCCAAACCGATTCTTCTGCTTTAGTAGAGACGAACGTTCAACTTCATCATCATCATCATCTTATCCAAACAGGCTTCGAGAACTCCTCAATATCACCCAAGTTCAACTTAGGCGCCGGCATCGGATCTTTTTTCCTTCAATCATCCTCATATTCCTCCACAAACTTTTGCTGCGAAGCCACCTTAACTCCGAGCTCCAGCAACGATTTAACTTTGCCACCGGAAACCCGCTGCTTCATCACGAAGTTGGCGGTAATAAACGGAGCCCCCATGTTGCCGGGAGTCACCATGGATTTGACTCTGTTCATAGGAAACATAATGTAGACATTACCAATCTCAAGGTCTTCATCAGCATTGACTGTAGAGAACCTCCTTCCGATTTGCAGAGACATCGTGCTAACCACGAAGAAGTTCAGCTAGCCTATCACAAACAGTTTTTATTGAAATGAGGATTGCACATAATAATAGAATAATTGTACTCTACTAAAATTGAAATTTTATTATTCCTGTTTGGCTAGCCTATCACTCACTTTAGTTACTCTAGCACAATCAACCAGTAAAAACAAAGTTCAAAAAAAAGAAAAGATTCAAATGAAGTATGCTTTCCATAATTGCCTATAAAATCCTATGGACAGTATATGTTCAGGCATTCGAATCATTTATTAGTTGTGCATTGTCTAATTCCATAGTAGCTTTGTTCATTCCAAGTTCATTACGCGAAAATTAATATCTAGCGACACTCACTTAGTGACGGTACAAAATAAATGCGTTTGAAAAAATAAAACCGCGACTCCAACGTTAATGTGTCAGTAAAAATTTAATAAATTAACGATGCATCCCAAAACAATCGATGTCAAACGTTCGCTAAAAACAATAACTTGCGACACATCCGTTAAGAGTCGCTGAATATGCGGCTGAACAAAGTCGCTTTGAATATTATGCATATATTTTTTCTAGATTATGTTGTTTAAATGCTAGACTTGTGAAAAATGATTAACCATCAACTTATCTATGTTTGCATACTGACAAAATTTAATTATACGAGATTGTTGTTCAATTATGTAATTTTTTTCATGTACAGTTTATTCTTGCAAATCTCTTAAATAGTATTTTTTTTTTTTAAGATATTGGTAACAGGCGACACACAAAAATCATTCCGAGTCGCCTGTTTCCTTTTTTTTTTTTAAAAAAAAAAAAATCAACCTGATTTTCTTAAAAACTTCAAATAACTGTGAAAATATTTAAGCAACATAACTGAAATGGTTGTTTTTGTTTTTTTTTTTTTTTTAAATATAGGTAACAGGAGACACACAGTCTTCTTTATGCGTCACCTGTTCTCTATTTTTTTTTTCTTTTAAATATAGGTAACAGGCAACCCACAGTCTCCTTTATGCGTCGCCTGTTCTCTTTTTTTTTTTTGTTATTTTAATCAATCTAATTTTATTTCAACATAACTGAGCTGTTTTTTTTTTTTTTTTTTGTTCTTTTGTAAATATGCTTTTTTTTTTTTTTAATTTGTAGATGAGCAATCAACAAAACTAATTAAAGATTAAAAAAATGAATAATAAAACATGGAATAGGCGACACGTTTTAATGGAATTGTGTCGCTTGTTCCTTAAATTTTTTTTATTTTTTCTTTTTAATAAAAAGCATTTTAATAGACTTTCAATTTTTAAAAATAGGTAAGCTATCATTGACCATAAACACATGAAATTTAAGGTCATTTAACTTTAGTCAATGCAATTTTATTTCAACTACAAATAACCAGTAAAAATATTAAAGTAACATAACTAAGTTGGTATATATATATATTTTTTAATTTTGTTAATAGGTGATGCACAATGAAGATTGTGTGTCGCCTGTTCTACTTTTTTTTTTTTTTTTTGGTTCCTTGGTCAATCTAATTTTATTTTAACTACAAATAACCAGTGAAAATGTTAGAGCAACATAACTGAGCTGTTTTTTTTTTTTTTTTTTTTTTTGTTTTTTACATTTTGTTAACAGGCGACGCAGAATGAAGATTGTGCATCGCTTGTTCTCCTTTTTTTTTTTTTTTTTTTTTGGGTTCCTTAGCCAATCTAATTTTATTTCAACTACAAATAACCAATGAAAATATTAGAGCAACATAATTGAGCTGTTTTTTTTTTTTTTTTCAATTTTGTTAACAGGCGACGCACAATGAAGATTGTGCGTCACCTGTTCTCCTTTTTTTCTTTTGGTCCTTTTAATCAATCTAATTTTATTTCAACTACAAATAACTAGTAAAAATATTAGAGCAGCATAACTGAGCTGGTTGTTTCTTTTTTTTTTTTAATTTTGTTAACAGGCGATGCACAATGAAGATTGTGTGTCGCCTATTCTTCTTTTTTTTTTTTTTTTGGATTCTTTTAGTATAATTTTATTTCAACTACAAATAACCAGTGAAAATATTAGAGCAACATAACTGAGCCCCTTTTTTTTTCTTTTATTATAAAGATTGTGTGTTGCCTGTTAACAAAATTAAAAAAAAAAAAAACTACCTCAGTTATGTTGCTCTAATATTTTCACTGGTTAGTTGTAGTTGAAATAAAATTAGATTGGCTAAAAGAACAAAAAAAAAAAAAAAAAGGAGAACAGGCGACGCACAATCTTCATTGTGCGTCGCCTGTTAACAAAATTAAAAAAAAAAAATATCAGCTCAGTTATGTTGCTCTAATATTTTCACTGATTATTTATAGTTGAAATAAAATTAGATTGACTAAAAGAACCCATAAAAAAAAAAAAAAGAGAAGAATAGGCAACGCACAATGAAGATTGTGCGTCGCCTATTAACAAAATTTAAAAAAAAAAAAACCGGCTCAGTTATGTTACTTTAATATTTTCACTGGTTATTTGTAGTTGAAATAAAATTAAATTGGTTAAAAGAACCAAAAAAAAAAAAAGAACAGGTGATGCACGACCTTCATTGTGCGTCGCCTGTTAACAAAATTTTTAAAAAAAAAACTTTTGAGTTATGTTACTTTAATATTTTTACTGATTATTTGTAGTTAAAATAAAATTACATTGACTAAAAGAGCCAAAAAAAAAAAAAAGGAGAACAGGCGACGCACAATCTTCATTGTGCGTCGCTTGTTAACAAAATTGAAAAAAAAAAAACAGCTTAGTTATGTTGCTTTGATATTTTCACTAGTTATTTGTAGTTGAAATAAAATTAGATTGACTAAAAGAACCAAAAAAAAAAAAAAAAAAAAAAGAAAACAGGTGACGCACAATCTTCATTGTGGGTCGCCTATTAACAAAATTTAAAACAAAAAAAAAAAAATCAGCTCAGTTATGTTGCTCCAATATTTTTACTGATTATTTATAATTGAAATAAAATTAGATTGACTAAAAGAACCAAAAAAAAGGAGAACAGGCGATGCATAATGAAGATTGTGCATCGCCTATTAACAAAATTAAAAAAAAAAAAAAACCAGCTCAGTTATGTTACTTTAATATTTTCATTGGTTATTTGTAATTGAAATAAAATTAGATTGGCTAAAAGAATCAAACAAAAAAAAAAAGAAGAGAACAGGCGATGCACAGTCTTCATTGTGTGTCGCTTGTTAACAAAATTGAAAAAAAAAAAAAAAAACAGCTCATTTATGTTGCTCTGATATTTTCACTGGCTATTTGTAGTTGAAACAAAATTAGATTGACTGAAAGAACCAAAAAAAAAAAATGTGAACAGGCGACGCAAAATCTTCATTGTGCATCGCCTGTTAACAAAATAAATAAAAAAATAATAAAGAAAAACCAGTTCAGTTATGTTACTTTAATATTTTCACTAGCTATTCGTAGTTCAAATAAAATTAGATTGACTAAAAGAACCAAAAAAAAGGAGAACAGGCGATGCACAATCTTCATTGTGTGTCGCCTGTTACCAAAATCTTAAAACAAAAAGAAGAAGAGAAAACCAGCTCAATTGTGTTGCTCTAATATTTTCACTTGTTATTTATAGTTGAAATAAAATTAGATTGATGAAAAAAAAATAAAAAGGCAACACAATATGGAGCCTATGTGTCGCCTGTTACCAAAATCTAAAAGAAAAAAAAAAAAAAAAACACACCTCAGTTATATTGTTCTAATATTTTCACTAGTTATTTGTAATTGAAATAAAATTATATTGAATAAAAAAACCAAAAAAAAAAAAATTGAACCCAGGACCTCTTACACTCTGAAGGAATCACCACATCACCAGACCAAATGACTTAGATGTAATAATACAACAAGAACTAATTTAATATAGTTTTAGGTGACGCATTCTTTCAACAAAGGATCGCCAAATAGATGAAAAGGTGACGCATTTGCAACAACTGCGTCGCCTTTTACTCAACCAATTTTTAACATTTTTTGAATTTGAATGTTGTTTTTAGTAATTTTTTAAATTTTGCAAATATGCTTTTCTTTTTTAATTTGTAAATGAGCAATCAACAAAACTAATTAAAGATTAAAAAAAATAATAATAAAACATGGAATAGGCAACGCATTTTAATGGAATTGCGTAGCCTGTTCCTTCAATTTTTTTTTTTTTTTTAAGAAGAAGCAACTTAATAGACTTTCAATTTTTAAAAACAAGTAAGCTATCATTGACCATAAACACATGAAAGTTAAGCTCATTTAACATACTTATGTAGATAAATTGGTCAATAAATGCTTGTTGATTTAGAATTCTATATTTGGTATCCTATCTCAAATTAGGTCTTGAGATATTTTGTGTCTCGTTTATACACATATATGTGAATAATTGAGAAAAGCATTAACAAAACTATTTTTTGATTTTAGATCAATGGAATTTATGTTCATTGGATTGCTGCATGAATATATTTGTAGATGAACAATTAAAAAACTATTTAAAGATTACAAAGAAGATATAAAAATTGGAACAGCGGCACTTTTCGACCATAATTGGTCGCTTGATCCCATAATTCAAGAACAGGCAACCTTTCTTGAAGAGAATGCATCCCCTCTTCTCTTAATTAAAAAAAAAAAAGCAAACATTTTCAAAGACATGCAAATTTTATAAATAACAAAGGTGTACTTGAAAAACAGAAAAATAAACAGCAATCTTCGATATTTTGGTTCACATTTTTAAGAAATATTTTAGTTTTTATTTGCATATGAAAACTAAAAAATTAATCAAAGAAAAAAAAAACAAATTGAGAGAACAAGCGCATTTTTGCCATTTTTTGAAAATTTTTGGTGCGTTTTAAAATTTTTACAAGTGCCTTTAAATCCCTTTTCTTTTTTAAAACTACATTAAGTACACTATCTAATAGATATTATATTTGGAAGCAATTTAAGAAAGACTTGAAGAGTGGGATATTTCGGGTTTCATTTTTCATTTGCCTATGTTGTCGTCGGCAGGAAAGCTGGATTTTTCTGTGTTGCGTGATTTTCTGGGTTTCTTCTTTCTTCGTCTCCATCATTTAGGTGAGTTTCTTTTTTTTTTTTTTTTTTTTTTGGTGGTTGGCGAAGACATGTGGTGGGTTGGGTTTTTTTTTTCATTTTAACCCCAGGTTAGGTTCGTTGGGTTTTATTAATCTTGCTTTTGTAGAAATTTTGTTTGTGATATTGCTTGACATTGTTTTTCTAAGTGCAACAAGTATTTTATGTTGAAGATCAACTTGATTCGAGATGGTCTGTTGTTTTAACTTGACCACAACATCGTACTTTTGTTGGAGAAGATGTTCTTGGAGATACTACGATAACTCACAATCCATTTGTCATATAGTTGCCAAGTATCGATGAAAATGATAATGACTATGAATGTGAGAGTGGCTATGTTTGTAATGACTGTAAGGGGATATGGATAAACAATATCTTCTAAATAAATTGGTACGTTTATTTATTAACTTATGTTTTAAGTAATATTTATAACATTTATTATTATTCATTTAATTATTTTTTTGATCCGCTTCATTATGTGTTTTCCACTTTTAATTAGGAGAAATGTACCTCGCCAAATCTTAAGAACGATGGTAATATTTTTTAAATTTTCATTTACTGAATTACAAATTTAATAATGATTAATATTTTATTTATTTTGCATAAGTGTTAATAACTTTTTTAATTTTTCCATATCCAGTATGAGGGTGTAATATCGTCAACAATAGGACATCAACTTCCATCTCAATGAGTATGCATTCATAGAAGTTTAATTAATATTAAATTTGTGATGAAAAAATACAATAGTTTACAAATTATGTCAAAATATGTAAATGAGTTAATATTTAATTTATTTGATAATTAATTTGTCAGGAAAAAATATGTATTTTAAATTTTTGTATTCTAATTATTCTGGATGAAGCTAGTTTTAGTTTTTTTGTATTTTAATTATTTTTATATTTTTATTATTTTAATAATATTCACAAAATTAAAAATTAAAAAATGAATGGACGACGCATCAACAAGAAATAAGGTCGCCTAACATATTTGGCGACCTTTACTTGCCTATCTTTAGCGACTAACAAATCTAGCGATGCTTAAAACAGAGTCGTAAAGAGTCGCTTGTAATATCTTTATTTAGGAACTCTACACAAAACAGTCGCTAGAAAATACATCGCTATAAGTGGATCGGAATAATGAGTTGCTAAAAGTTTATATGCGTCGCTAAAAACTCATATATAGGTGACTTATATAATGCGTCGCTAAAATAAATAAGTATCGCTAAAAACCAAATAAGGAGACTCTCATAAAGAGTCGCTAAAAGTCGATCTATGTCGCTAAAAATTCTAATTCGGTGATTCAAATAATGCATTGCTAAAAGTGTATATTGTTGCTAAAAATGAAAATATAGGTGACTGTAACAATGAGTCGCTAAAAGTCTATGGTCGTCGCTAAAAACTCTAATATCGATGACTCATGTAATGCGTCACTAAAAGTAACATGTGTCGCTAAAAATTGACATATAGGCGACTCTCATAATTAGTCGCTAAATGTCTATTTAAGTCGCTAAAAATTTAAGAATAGGTGACTCTGATAATGAGTCGCTAAATGTCTTTGCATTTCGAGACAGGATGTTAGGCGACTTATTGGAATACGTCGTTGTTTATTTGTTGCGATGCATTTATTGCGCCATTTATCAATGCGATTCTAGTAGTGGTTGTTTGAGCTCTTAGAAGACCATGAAAAGTCATATAACATGCCATTACATTAGGTGAATATGCTAAAGTAGTAAGATGACATGCTAGTACGGTCTTCTCCATGCGATAACAAGCAACGATATTATCAATACCATCCTTTTTTTATCCCAACATTAAAAGCCACATCTACATTAAATTTAACAAAATTTGTATGTGGGTCAATCCCATTGAATAAACAAATTTCTTAAAAGAAGTAATATGCTATTATAAACTATAAACATTTATCATTGTCTAATCCATCGTTATATATATAAAGAAGTTCCGAAATGTAGTAACTTATATTATTTAAATAATGATATTTTTATAATATATATATATATATATTTAAAAACCTAAATAGTTGAAGTATAGCACTTAAAATCTATTAATAATAATTATTAGTGATGATTGACATTAACAATATATTTAGTAGTAAAATCTATATGAATTTTCCTAACGCTTTTAAACATTACATTTCATAAGCCACATCTATTAGAACTTAGAAATAGAATGGATGGGTATATAATGGAGATATTTGCAGGTTTTTAACTTGTAGATATACATATGGTATACATATTATCTAACACTTTTTTCAAGTAACATATTATCTGATATGTATTTGCAAATTAAAAACTTACATATGCATGAATCATAGAAAAATTAAATAATAAATATTAAAATATAGTTTGTTTCAATTTAGGCCTTCTAGTTTTAATTTCTTGCAATTTATAGAGACCCTTTATTTATTTATTTTTTTAAAAACATTGCTTTTTAGTCCAAAAATCTAATTGGATCAAAATGAAATAAATTGAATTCAAAAGCCTAAACAGGAAAGTTCTAAATTTAAAAATAAAAAATGCAACATTTTCAAATTATAAGACACTAAAGTGCAATTAATCCTAAAAGGAATTGAAAAATATTTTGAGGTACAAATTGTAATTTTGAAAAACAACGAAAAATATGTAAGAAGCAACGTAAAAAAGGGACTATTTTGAAATTTTTGCTAAATTATTAAAAAAAAATGAAAACAAAGATAATTTATAAGAAATTAAACACCATGGCCATGCATGTCTTGCATGGAATTTGAATAATAAGGATGACTCACTGATTGAAAATTGACTCCTCGCGATCTCTGTTTGCCTCCTTTTACTAGTTGAGACATATATAAGTTATCCTTGTTAATTTTTTTTTTAATGTTTTTATCACTTTCCCACTTAATAAACTATTTTCTCGGAAAGTTTTTGTTTGAAGGTATTTCTCTAATGTTATCAATGGTTGATGAGTGCTCACAGCAGAAATGGATAGTGAAGGTAATAGCACAAACCTTGGCTTGTGGCATTGCCAGAATCCTTTTCAACCGTCTCACCCACTCCATCACAACCTCGATGAAAACCCTTCAAGAATTCTTGCTTGTTGGCCATTTCATCAACTAGCCTAGCAAAATGCTTTTTCATTTTATCAACGTGCTTGCTATCAAGTTTCTCAACATCCAAGCCCAATGTAGGAACAACACATTTGGGTTTCAAAAACTTGACATGTTCCCCAAGCTCAATATAATTACAATAGTCACTATATGGTACAAGATGGATCTCAAATGAATCCTTTGTCCTCACTGAAAAATTATTGCACTTCACTTCATATGTCCACCCAGTTGGAACAAATCCCACAGCCCTAGTATACCCTTTCTCAACCATAATCTCCTTCACTTTCACAAAATTAGGCCTAAAATATGGCCAAGTCTCACCCAACAAATTCCAGCCATCAGCATGTACATCACTTCACATTCATCCTCCGTAAACACCCCTCTCCCCCCACACCCCCGAGTGCGCAGGATAGCCATTTTTCTAGCATCCACATACACGGATACACCTTTCGGTTACATTTCCTTACAATTTCTAGCAAAATCTTCTCTTTCCCTACAACATAAGTAGCTACAAGAAACAGCACATTCCTCATTGAACCATCATATTCACCTCCTATTTTTTCTATGATGCTAACAATATAATCAATCGACTCCTCTTGGGAGGGAAATACAAATTTCGGATTACAATAAGTGGTGTCCAAGAAAATTGCATTAGTACCCACGAATTTACATAAAAAAGGGTTAGATTTCATGGAATCACAAAACCGAAAAGCACCCGTATGAACATACTTCTTGAATTTACCGTTCGAACCCAGAATTTTGAAAAGGAATTAAACAGCACCAGGGCAATGATTGGCGTCAATCAGTACAACCTGACACTCATCAATCACGACGGGTTCGGAGAGTAGCAATGCCACTATAAACTGAGAAGGAACCTTAAGCACTTTGATAAGAAGCTTAGCAGTGGTTTGGGAGCAAAAGACAATGCCTTTAGACCAATTTAGGGAGAGACCGGTGTAATGATCGGAGTGGAAGTGGGAGAGGAAGTAAGAGACGGAGTGGTCACCAACATAGCGGAAAGCGTCGACGATGAAACGGGTTTTGGGTATAAGTTTAGATTGAAGGAAAGCGGCGGGAAATGGAGAGAAAGAGAGTGGAGGTGGGGGTTGGCGGAAGAAAGAGGTTTGGGCAGTGAGGAATAGGTTCGAGGAATCGAGGGTTAAGGTTTTAGAGGAAGCCATGGAAATTGTTGTGGGTTTATGATGGGAGAGGAAGGAAGGGAAGCATTGTGGGGAAGAGAGAAAGAGAGAAAGAGAGAAAGATAAAGAGAGAGAGAGAGAGAGAGAGAGAGAGAGCAAGGAAGGAAATGTGTCGGTTCGGTGGCACTAAAGCCTTATAAGAGCGAAGTGTGAGTTTTTTTGGATTGTGTAATTGAAATTCTAGCCCACCAATTACAAAGAAAATCAAATTTGAAAACTCAAAATCATTTTTTTCTGAAAGATTACCATTGTAGTTGGAATACAAACAAATAAGAAAATGTTTTTTTTTTTTTAATAATAACAAACAGTATTTATTGAAATGAGGATTGCACATAACAATAGAATAATTGCACTCTAATAAAAGTAAAATTTTATTATTCCTGTTTGGCTAGCCTATCACTCACTTTATTTGTCAGGACTCATCCAAAATTCCTCACCGGAACCCTAGACAAGCTCTGATCCCAGGAAAACTCTACCGGATCCTTCAATGGAAAATCCGGCAGAACGTCCCCTAAGGGTTGGACTTACCACAATTTTCCTGCACTGAAAACACACTTCTATATGCATCAACTTATTTCTCCCACATTACTACAATTTAATTCCACAAATTTGCAGCACTTCAAAATAATAACAGGGAATTAACGCAGTATTTAATAAAATGCATCCAATACAGTATACAGAGCATTATACAAATAAATATGAAATTAATACAATGTCAGATAAAAAAGCAATGCAAAATGGAGAGGAAAAATGGCAGAAATTCTTCTTGGACTTTCGGCAATGAACTAAGACGTCAGGCTCACCCCGGACGATCAACGTCTCCCAATTCTTGTCCCTAGGGGAACGAAATTTAAAAATATGAGATGCTAATCATCTCAGTGAGTGACCTTATCTACTGTACAATTATAAAGCAACGATAATTATAGTACATTTGATTAATTAAGAATAAATAGGTAAGTAAATAATAATTAATTGAAAATAATATTTTCTCTCAAAACCCTCACCATTCACTCCGTTGGAAAAAGTTCTCCTTTTAAAACATTTTCGCAAAACCCAATCTTTTATGCCCCGAAAATCAAGGAATAATTAATCAAATAACTTTCAAATAAAATACAAGAATTTAAGGATCCAAATTTATAATGGAAATATAGAATAAGACATCATTGGATACAATAATTAAAATCATAATTAAATTTGTATTAAAGAAATTTGGCATAAGAACAAAAATAGACCCAATATATAAATTATAAAATTTATTAATTAAATCAATGAAATAATCAAAGAAACATTTTAAATCAATTTAAACATCGATAGAAAACAAATGATAAAAATATAATAGAATTTATTTTAAAATACCAATCGATTTAAATGATAAAATCAAGGCAAATAACTTTTAAACATTAATGAGAATAGGTAATAAAATCACGATATCAATTTCATAAAATTTGTGTAAAGTTTTAAATTTAAACAAATAATAAAAACAACATTAAATACATTCTAATTTAAATACTGCTTTAAAACTTTAGGAATTGAAATTTATATCCGAAAAATAATTACTTGATGCACCACACTATACACCAGTGATGTCCCACGATATCCAGCATCCCGAGCACCGTGTAATGGGAGGTTAAAGAGAGAAACTTGCATACGGTTGCTTCGGCATCCCGATAGCACCGCTGCTTAAACCGTCATCCCATTCATGGAGAGGGGCGACTTATGGCCAATATCAAACTTGCCTGCCCTCGGTCCGATGGCAACTCACGGGAGACATTATAACTTGCGCGCTCATCCACATACACAGTAAAGAACACCAGTACTGTATGAGTGCGTCTAAAACAAATAACCATATTATTTTAAAAAAATAACAATTTTTTCAAAATTCAGCGTGGGAATTATACCATTTTTTCAAATTCACCATCCCACATTTTTCGTTAACAACACCAGCATAAATCTATTAATAATAATATACAAATAATTCTCCGTAAATCATAAAATCAATCAAATAATATTCCAAGGGCATAATTATATAATTTGAAACCACCAAACTTAAACCAATACTTTTCTTGAAATATTTAAAATCAAATCATGCCCAAAAATAATATTAAAATCCAAATACAATTAATTAAATGAAAACACCTTACTCATGCGTAATAAATATAATTAAATCACAATTTCTTTTAATTCCCAAATATATTTTTGACACCCAAACATATATTAAAACAACATACATTGGCTATATAATTTAGATGGAAATTCTCTTAATATCCAATACATAAACATATTTACCAAATATCTAATTATGAAATATTTCGACAATGAAATTTGATAATAATTACTAAAATCTCAAATTCCTTACACCAAAATATTTTATAATGCACAAATATTTAATTCCATTCAATTTTGGCATCAAAATTCTAAATATAAATTTACTAAATATTCAACACATCAAACATATTTTTCAAATAACCAATTAACATAAAATATATATATTTTAACATCCCAAAATAATTTTGAAGGTGGGTCACTCACCTGGAGCACGCAATTAATCCAAGATCCTCAATGGGATCAATTCCACGATGCACATGTGCTCCTAGAACAACAACATTACACATCTCAAATAAATTAATATTTTATTCGGGTAAATAATACCCGGTACCTAGGAGGTTTAACACAAACGTTAACCAAAATTCACGAGTAATATACAAAACGAAGCTTATGGAACGAAGATCGCATTACCAGCCTCCATTGACCCCAATTCTGCCGGTGGTGGCCGGAATTTGCCCGGGAAGTATCGGCCGAACTTCACCTCCTCATAACTCGCAAACCACATCGAATTTAAACAATTGGAGACCATATTTGAACTCAAAGGACCCTAAATAGGGGAAAAAGGGTGGAAGACTGGACTGGGTTGGCCGGAAACGGCGCGAATAGCGGGAAAAACTCAACCCACCGCCGCTGATTTCACCGGCCCGATCTGGGCGTGTCCGGCAGCGTCTGGCTAGGAAATTTGGAGGTTGGCATCGCCTGGGACTAGGCTCCTTCCCTAGCTGGCGTGTGTGGCTGTCCGGTGGCCGAAATTTAAGAAACGGCAAGGACCTGAGAGGAAGAAAAGGAAAGGAAAGGAAGAAGAAGGAGGAAGAAGAAGAAGAAAGAAGAGGGGGCCCGTGGGCCTTTTTCCCACGTGAGGGAAAGGAAAAAAAATAAAAAGAAAAAAGAAAATAAAAAGAAAATAAAAGAAATAATTAAATAATATTAAAATAATATTATTGTATAAAATAATATGATATTTAACCATAGTTGACATGTGGCATCTCACCATTGTGACACATGACACCTTTTTTAAGTCACACGTGGCATACTGTTCATATATTTAAAAATAATATTAAAATAATACTGTATTTAAAAAATTCTACAAGTTCATAACTTTCAAACCACATGTCCAAATTGGATGTACCGCTAGTGTATCGACGAGTACTTCACAAACATGCATGAGTCAAAGATCAACTTTGCATGAACAAAAGGTCAACTCCGGCACCACTTGGACAGTTTGGACTTCAACTTGTTTTGCTCATAACTTTCAAACCGTAGCTCCCTTTTCGACGTGCTACTAGTCTATGAACTCGTGACAATGTGTAATTTTTAACGGTACTTCGGTCAAAGTGAAATTCCATCAGAAACAAAAAGTCAATATTTGACCATTTCTCTGTTAATGACGGTCAAACCCGGTCAACCTTGGTCAAATTTCTGAAATTTCCGATGTACTTCGGGACGGGATGTTACATTATTTACTCTACCATAAACAAAAAAAATAAACAAACTTAAAAAAAAAAAAAAAAGATGATTCAAATGCAGTGTGCCATCCATAATTGCCTATAAACTCCTAGGGACAGTAGTTGTGCATTGTCTAATTTCATACTAGTTTTGTTCAGTCCAAGTCGTTTGAGTTCTCACAAGACAATGAAAAATCACATAACATGCCATTACATTAGCTAAATGTGCTAAACTTGTAAATATGACATGACAGGCACAAAATTTGTATTTGGAATGCCATTGAATAAACAAATTTCTTTTACCATTCTCCCAAAATATATATATATATATATATATAGATTTCACCAGTAAGGGAAGGAAAAGGAGATGCAAAAATAAAATTAAGATTATCTTTAAGACCGAAATTCAAAATTTTGCATCCATGGACTATTTCAAAACCACACAAGGGTTTGGCAATACATTCTCAAAAAATAAATCATTTTTGGCTTTCCAAATATCCCAAAACATCAAAGTCAATAAAGCATATAAGTGATATCTATTAATTTTTAGTAATTAGAATTCCAATAATCTATCATGAACACAAAAGAGCTAAAATTTGAAATAGAGTTGAGATAATTTTGTTGGTTGTCATAATAATGTCAAAAAAAAAAAAAAGAAGAACTGTGAATTTGAATTATAAAAAAGATTAATAACTTTACTGTTTATAAAGTAACATTTTTTCTTTTATATAAAACTAGGTATAAGGTACATGTTTTGCATGTGCAGACGATTTAATAGCATTGACATCAAGATTAGAAGGACAAATAAATTTTATTAAAAAAAATAAAGAATAAATTTATGCAACTTTTTTTTTTCTAAAAAACAATGATGAATAAGAACCTTTTGTTTTTAATTTTTAACAATAAATTAAAATTTAATGATACATTATATGTATATATAGCTAATCTTTTATCAAAATATTTTTATGGATTTTTCATTAGTATCTCACGTGTCAATTTTTAATTTTTTTCAAAAATTAAGATTTAAAATTGTATTTAAATTTTATATAAGTTTTAATTAAAAAAAAATTTTAATTTTAATATTTCATTAAATTTATATAAAATCTCAAAAATATTTTTAAATTTTAACTTTTAATAAGATTTAAAAATCAATAATTAAAGTTCTAATAAAAAAATGTATGAGAACATTCTAAAACAAACTGATTATATATATATATATATATATATCTTTTATACATTGCAGTTTTGCCCCCTTTTTTTTTTTTTTTTTTTTGGGGGGGGGGGGGGGGGGGGGGGGGCGTAGCGGCTTGGACACCAGGACTCGTATATTTCGAACAAGATGTCTTACATTTTCCACCATAACATTAACTTTAAATGCAAAAATTGGATAGCTTATTATTAATGTACATAATTTATATACATTCTTAGAGGTCTGCAAGTTAATTATAACCAAAACAAAAAAGGTCTCCAACCACTTCCAAGCAACTTTTACAGTGGTAGTTAATTAAACAGAAAATACAAAATTATTTATGTAAAAATTTTATATTCTAAAGAAATTATTTTAATATGTATCACAATCACCATATTTATTAAAAAAAAAAAGAGGTTAATCAACGGCTCGAGCGCAGAAAACCCAAATTTGCCCATAAATCCAAAAATCAACTTCCGCACGTATAACTGATTGAGCAAGAAAATGATTTTGAAAAATAGGAAAAAAAAAAATAAAGAGGGTTTGTTCAAGCGTAGCTTTCCAACTTCAAAATTAAGCTGCAAATGTTGAAAAAACAACTTGGAGATTAATATTGGAAATTTGGGATTTGAGAATACGATAAAGAAGGAAAACCCAGATCATGTTTTTACTAATGTAACCAGAAGAAAAAAAAAAAAAAACTCAATTTTAGTGGTTATTTGTTGATCGAGTAATTGATCTGGATTCAGACAAAAAATTTAAAAAAAGAAAGATGAATTCTTTGTTTAGTGTTTCTGTAAAAAGGGTCAGATCTCACAAATAAATAAATAAAAAAAGGAAAAAAAAAAAACCTCAGTTGAGTATTACATTGCTAACTAGTTTTCCTTGTAGCGTGGGAAAGAGGGGGGAAAAAAAAAATGTAAGTTTGATAAGGCTGGAGAGTGAAGGAGATGACGTTGATCCAACTAAACGAATGGAAATAATTAGTAGTTTATAATTATTAGTAATTATAAAGTGGTAAAATGATGGCAAAGTTGTCCAGATGTCCTTCATTTAATGGAAGGAGTATCCACCTAAATCAGTACTCGGGAAGTAGAGTTTTTCCCCTATATTATTAATAATAACAAGTCCCACATCGGTCAAAATAAATGTACAATAATACCGTATAACCACGATTTGTAATCACATGGGAACAGCCGGGCTAACTGGCACTAGCCTGTTACTCAAGCGAGGGCATTAAGATGGTTGAAGAAATTGCCCGACTTGTTAGCCACTTGACCAGCACCTTGACTCGAATTGCCACCTCAGCAAAACACCGCTGCGGCACGTTAATCCTGTCTCTACTCCCATGACAAATACTCCTTGGACTAGGACGGACTAGAGCACCGAATCGCCAAGTGAAGAAAGGACTCAGCGTGAAGCGGGACGGGACCAAAAAGGCCCACGCAGGACCAAAAATAAGAGAGAAGACCATGTGAGGACCAAAAGAAGCCTGGACCAAGACCAAATAGTAACCCACAGGTCCTCAAAGGACTAAATAACCAAGAAAAAGACACAAATTAAGGACTAATAACCAAGAAAAAGACAAATTGAAAACCAAAAGAGAGAAAAGGATGCTAGTGCTGGCTGGAATTAAGGACTAATAACCAAGAAAAAGACAAATTGAAAACCAAAAGAGAGAAAAGGATGCTAGTGCTGGCTGGGACTGCGTGCGTAAGTGTCTATGGCGTTAAAGTTGGGCTGAGCTCAAATGTCAACAACCAATTTTTTGTTAATCTTTTGTTTTTCCTTTCATTATAGCTGCTAATAATAATTTGTGATCCTTATTAGGCTTAAGCACTAAGATTTTTTATTTGATTTTTATATCCTTTTAATAGAAACTAAGCTTTTGTTTTATTTTTATATCATTTTAATTGGATTTTTTGTTAATCTTTTGTTTTTCCTTTCATTATAGCTGCTAATAATAATTTGTGATCCCTATTAGGCTTAAGCACTAATATTTTTTATTTGATTTTTATATCCTTTTAATAGAAACTAAGCTTTTGTTTTATATTTATATCATTTTAATTGGATGACGGTCTTATAAAGATGTTTTCGAATGTAGTAATCAAATATTATTTAAAAAATATATAGATATACTTTTAAAGCAAAACTTTAATAGTTGAAGAAGAGCCCGTAAAATCTACTAGCAATAATTATTGGTTTGTATTTCTGTTGTACATATGTTATATGAAATAATTCAATATATATATGTATGAATTTTAATGATATTGTTTAAAAAATATATAGATACACTTTTAAAGCAAGCAAAAATATATAGATATACTTTTAAAGCAAAACTTTAATAGTTGAAGAAGAGCCCGTAAAATCTACTAGCAATAATTATCGGTTTATATTTCTGTTGTACATATGTTAGATGAAATAATTCAATATATATATATGAATTTTAATGATATTGTTTAAAAAAATATATAGATACATATAAATGCTACTTTAAACGATAAACATTTATTATTGTCTAATCCCTTGTTGTATATATAAAAAAGTTTTCAATGCAGTAACTTATATTATTTAAATAATGATATTGTCTTAAATATATATGTATATTTTTAATTCAAAACCTAAATAGTTGAAAATAGCCTATAAATTCTATCAGCAATAATTAAATTATTGGTGATGATTGATATTAACCGTGTATTTAGTGGTAAAATCTATATGAATTTTCCTAACGCTTTTAAACATTACATTTCATAAATCACACCTATTGGAACTTAGAAATAGAATGGATGGGTAATCAATGTTAATATATTGCTTTGTATTTGATTAGAGGTTTTTGTTATTTAGGCTTTGAAGAGAAATCATGCGAAATACGACCCATAATATACATAGTATTATCATCATTGGCCACTGCATTTATTATTATTATTTTTTTTCGTAACAGCCCACAACAAAATGTTGCATTATTACTGTTCCTTTCAATCTAATGCTAATCAATTGCCACTTTGGTCAATTTATATTTATGTTTTATATATGTTAGATGAAATAATTCAATATACGCATTGATCCTAGGTTTGTATATGTGTATATATATATTTATAAATATTCTATTGCATATCGTCACATAAATTTATGTTGTTTGACTAGGACCATATAATATATGTAAAACTATTAATTTTTTTGGGGATAGATTGCTTATGTACAAAATTATGTGGGCAACATTAAATGGTAGACTAAAATTACATGTGTATATATATGTGCTACTGTGGACTATAAATATTTGTCAAAACCCATTGTTATATGTAATCAGATTGCAATTGGATGGTTGTACTCTACCAAGAGATGGGTGATGATGTCCCTATTAGTTTTTTTATGATGCAGATATTTATAAATTTTTAACTTGCAAATATATATAAAGTACATATTATTTTAACATTTATTTCAAGTAACATATTATCTGATGTATATATGTAAATTAAAAACTAATGGATGTTTGTATCACAGTAAAATTAAATAAAAAATATTAAAATATAACTTATTTCAATTTAAACTTTTTAGTTTTAATTTGTTATAACTATAGAGATGTTTTATTAAAAAGAAAAAAATTTCCTTTTAGTGCTGCTAAATTATTAATTGCTATTTGCCAAAAATCTAATAGGAACAAAGTGAAATAAATTGAAATTCAAAAGATTAAATTGGAGTGTTTTAAATTTAAAATTGAAAAGTGGAATTTCTTCAAACTATAAAATACTAAAATACAATTGACTCTAAAGAGAATTGAAAAATATTTGAGGTATAAATTGTGATTTCAAGTAACAAAGAAAAATATATAATCAGCAAAATAAAAAGGTACTTTAAAATTTATGCTAGATTATAAAGTAAAAAAAAGAAAAGAAAATAAATATAATTTATATGAAATTAAACACCATGACCATGTATGTTTTGCATGAAATTTGAATAATAGCGATGACTCACTGATTGAAAATTGAATCCTGGCGATCTCTTTTTGCTTCCTTTCACCTTCTAACTAGTTTATATATTTAAGTTATCCTTGTTATTTATTTATTTATTTTTGTTCACTTTCCCACTTAATAGATTGTTTAACGGTATTTACATATTGTTATCAATGCCTGATGAGTACTACAGCAGAAATGGATAGCGAAGGTAACGGCAAAAAAAGCCCTCCAACATAATCCGTGATAAAATATTGGGAAAGAGGGATGAAACACAAGTTTTGCCTCTCAGTGATAGTATCAGTATCATCTTTGATCAAAATCACCTCTGCACAATCACCACTGTTGTTGTCAGTCTCAGCTTCAACCGTGATATAAAACTATTTTTATGCAAATTAATTGAAACTAGTTATTTTTATTTTATTATTATGTTTGGAATACTTTTTGGAATTGTTTAGACTATGAGAAAATAACAATTTCTACTTTTTGGTTTTTTTGGAGTACTTGTTCAAAAAATCCATTGGAAATCATTATTAAAGAACAAATAATATAATAATAATAATAATAATAATAATAATAATAATCTGGAAGGATATTGCTTCTTTTCGACTAAATTTACAAATTAGATACTAACAATTAACCATTTGAAACTATGAATAGGAAATTTAATAATCATGATTGATTTTAATGAGTCACCCTAATAGTTATTAAGTCGATCAAAGTAATTTAACCACGTATCCAACAATCGTATTCTAAAAATAAATAAATAGAGATGAAATTTGGATCTCAAATAAAAAACATAACTAAATGTTATGACAACCAAATAAAACATCTTATACATTTTGATCATTGCAAATACTATTTGTTTTTTTTTTTTACACTCTTTATATATTCAGCAGATGATTCAGTACAAAAGGAGCAACTAATATCCCAAGGATAATCTAACCATAAACCCCTGCGCCCCTATGATTTAAAAAAAATCCTATGGACAATATATGTTCCGGCATTCAAATCATTTATTAGTTGTGCATTGTCTAATTCCATAGTAGCTTTGTTCATTCCAAATTCATTACATGAAAATTGATATCTAGAGATACTCACTTAGTGACGATACGAAACAAATGCGTCTAAAAAAATAAAACCGCAATGACAAAGTTAATGTGTCATTAAAAATTTAATAAATTAACGATGCATCCCAAAACAGTCGATGTCAAATGTTTGCTAAAAACAAAAACTTGCAACACATCCGTTAAGAGTCACTGAATATTCGGCTGAATAGAGTCGCTTTTAATACTGTGTGTATATTTTATCTGAATTATATTGTTTAAATGCTAGACTTGTGAAAAATGATTAACCATAAAATTATCTATGTTTACATAATAACATAATTTAATTATACGAGGTTGTTGTTCAATTATATAATTTTTCACATACAGTTTATTCTTGCAAATCCCTTCAATAGTATTTTTTTTTTTTTAAGGATATTGGTAATAGGCGACACACAAAAATCATTCCGAGTCATCTATTCCTTTTTTATTTTATTTTATTTTATAAATCAACCTGATTTTTTTGAAAACTTCAAATAACCAGTAAAAATATTTAAGCAATATAACTGTACTATTTTTTTTTTTTAAATGAAAATATAGGTAACAAGCGTTGCACAGTCTTCTTTATGCGTCGCCTGTTCTCTTTTTTTTTTTTGGTTCTTTTAATCAAGCTAATATTATTTCAACTTAAAATAACCAGTGAAAATATTAGAGTAACATAACTGAGCTGTTTTTTATTTATTTATTTTTTTTTAAATATAGGTAACAGGCGACCCATAGTCTCCTTTATGTGTCGCCTGTTCTCTTTTTTTTTTTTTTTGATTCTTTTAATCAATCTAATTTTATTTCAAATACAAATAACTTGTGAAAATATTAGAACAACATATATGAGCTGTTCTCCTTTTTTTTTTTTTTTTTTTTGTTCTTTTAGTCAATCTAATTTTTTTTCAACTACAAATAACCAATGAATATATTAGAGCAATATAACTGAGTTGTTTTTTTTTTTTTTTTTTTTTTTGTTTTTTAGGCGACACACAATCTTCATTGTGCGTTGCCTGTTCTCCTTTTTTTTTTGTTCTTTTAGTCAATCTAATTTTATTTCAATTACAATTAACCAGTGAAAATGTTAGAGCAATATATCTGAGCTGGTTTTTTTTTTTTTTGGTTCTTTTGCAAATATGCTTTTTTTTTTTAATTTGTAGATGAGCAACCAACAAAACTAATTAAAGATTAAAAAATAATAATAACAAAATATGGAATAGGCGATGCGTTTTAATGGAATTGCGTCGTCTGTTCCTTCAATTCTTTTTATTTTTTATTTTAAAAAAAAAGCAATATAATAGACTTTCAATTTTTAAAAACAAGTAAGTTATCATTGACCATAAACACATGAAATTTAAGCCCATTTAACTTTAGTAAATCTAATTTTATTTCAACTACAAATAACCAGTAAAAATATTAAAGTAACATAACTGAACTGATATTTTTTTTTTTTTAATTTTGTTAACAGGCGATGCATAATGAAGATTGTGCATCGCCTGTTCTCCTTTTTTTTTTTTTTTGGGTTCGTTAGTCAATCTAATTTTATTTCAACTACAAATAATCAGTGAAAATATTAGAGCAACATAAATAAGCTGTTTTTTTTTTTTTAATTTTTGTTAACAGGCGACCCACAATGAAGATTGTGTGTTGCTGTTCTCTTTTTTTTTTTTGGTTCTTTTAGTCAATCTAATTTCATCTTAACTATAAGTAATCAGTGAAAATATTAGAACAACATAACTGAGCTCTTTATTTTTTATTTTTATTTTTTTTATAGATATTGGTAATTGGTGACGCACAATGTGCGTTGCTTATTACTAACTGGACACGCACAATGTGCGTCGCCTATTCACTGGTTATTTGTAGTTGAAATAAAATTAGATTGACTAAAAAATTCAAAAAAAAAAAAGAAAAAAAAAAGGAGAGTAGACGATGCACAATCTTCATTATGTGTCGCCTATTAACAAAATTTTGAAAAAAAAAAAAAGCTCAGTTATGTTACTCTAATATTTTCACTGGTTATTAATAGTTGAAATAAAATTAGATTGTCTAAAAGAACCAAAAAAAAAAAAAAAGGAAAACAGGTGACTCATAATCTTTATTGTGCGTCGCCTATTAACAAAATTTAAAAAAAAAAAAAACCAGCTAAGCTATGTTACTTTAATATTTTCACTGGTTATTTGTAGTTGAAATAAAGTTAGATTGGCTAAAAGAACAAAAATAAAAAAAAGGAGAACAGGCGAAGTACAATCTTCATTGTTCGTTGCCTGTTAACAAATTTTTTTTTTTTAAAAAAGAAAATCATCTCAGTTATGTTGCTCTAATATTTTCACTGGTTATTTATAGTTGAAATAAAATTAGATTAACTAAAAGAACCCCCCTCCCCCCAAAAAAAAAGGAGAATAGGCCACGCACAATCTTCATTGTGCGTCGCCTGTTAACAAATTTAAAAAAAAAAAAAACAACTCAGTTATGTTTCTATAATATTTTCACTTGTTATTTATAGTTGAAATAAAATTAGATTGACTAAAAGAATCTAAAAAAAAAAAAAGGAGAATAGGCGATGCACAAATTCATTGTGCGTCACCTATTAACAAAATTAAAAAAAAAAAAAAAAACCAACTCAGTTATGTTACTTTAATATTTTTAATGGCTATTTGTAGTTGAAATAAAATTAGATTACCTAAAAGAAGCAAAAAAAAAAAAAGAAAAAAAAAAAGGAGAACAGGCGACGCACAATCTTCATTGTGCGTCGCCTGTTAACAAAATTTAAAAAAACAAAAAAACCATCTCAGTTATGTTAGTCTAATATTTTCATTGATTATTTGTAGTTGAAATAAAATTAGATTGACTAAACGAACCAAAAAAAAAGAAAAAAGAGAACAGGTGACACACAGTCTTCATTGTGCATTGCTTATTAACAAAATTTTAAAAAACAAAAAAACATAAAAACCAGCTCAGTTATGTTTCTTTGATATTTTCACTGGTTATTTATAGTTGAAATAAAATTAAATTGACTAAAAGAACCAAAAAAAAAAAAGACAAATAGACGACGCACAATTTAGATTGTGCATTGCCTGTTAACAAAATAAATCAAAAAATAATAAATGAAAACCAGTTCAGTTATGTTACCTTAATATTTTCACTGGTTATTTGTAGCTAAAATAAAATTAGATTGACTAAAAGAACCAAAAAAAAAAAAAAAAAGGAGAACAGGCGATGCACAATCTTCATTGTACGTCGCCTATTACCAAACTCTTAAAAAAAAAAAAAAAAACCAGCTCAATTATGTTGCTCTAATATTTTCACTTGTTATTTATAGTTAAAATAAAATTAGATTGAATAAAAGAAAAAAAAAAAAGGCAATGCACAATGGAGCCTGTGCGTCGCTTGTTACCAAAATCTAAAAAAAAGAAAAAAGAAAAAAAACACACCTCAGTTATGTTGCTCTAATATTTTCACTGGTTATTTGTAGTTGAAATAAAATTAGATTGACTAAAAGAACCAAAAAAAAAAAAAAATTGAACCCAGGTCCTCTTACACTCTGAAGGAATCACCACACCACCAAGCCAAATGATTTAGATGTAATAATACAACAAGAACTAGTTTAATATAGTTTTAGGTGATGCATTCTTTTAACAAAGAGTCACCAAATAGATGAAAAGGCGACGCATTTGCAACAACTGCGTCGCCTTTTCGCTTAACCAATTTTTAACATTTTTTGAATTTGAAAGTTGTTTTAAGTAATTTTTTTAATTTTGCAAATATGCTTTTTTTTTTTAATTTGTAAATGAGCAATCAACAAAACTAATTAAAGATTAAAAAATAATAATAATAAAACATGGAATAGGCAATGCATTTTAATGGAATTGCGTCGCCTGTTCCTTCAAAATTTTTTATTTTTGTTTTTTAAGAAAAAGCAATTTAATAGACTTTTGATTTTTAAAAACAAGTAAGCTATCATTGACCATGAATACATGAAAGTTAAGCTCATTTAATATACTTATGTAGAAATTGGTCAATAATGCTTGTTGAATTAGAATTCTATATTCGATACCCTATCTCAAATTAGGTCTTGAGATATTTTGTGTCTCGTCTATACACATATATGTTAATAATTGAGAAAAGTATTGGCAAAACTATTTTCTGTTTTTAGATTAATGGAATTTATGTTCATGGATTGCTACATGAATATATTTGCAAATGAACAATTAAAAAACTATTTAAAGATTACAAAGAAAAGATAAAAATTGGAGCAGGCGATGCTTTTCTACCATAATGTGTCGCTTGATCCTAAAATTCAAGAACAAGTGACCCTTCTTGAAGAGAATGCATCGCCTGTTCTCTCAATTAAAAAAAAAAAATTTAAAAGACATGCAAATTTTATAAAGAATAAAGGTGTATTTGAAAAACAGAAAAATAAACAACAATCTTCGATATTTTGCTTCACATTTTTAAGAAATATTTTCAGTTTTTATTTGTAGATGAAAACTAAAAAATTAATCAAAGAAAAAAAATGAAACTGAGAGAACAGGCGCGTTTTTTCCATTTTTTGAAAATTTTTGCCACGTTTTAAAATTTTTACGCTCGTCTTTGAATCCCTTTTCTTTTTCAAAACTACATCAAATACACTATCTAATAGATATTAAATTTGGAAGCAATCTAAGAAAGTCCTGAAGAGTGGGATATTTCGGGTTTCATTTTTCATTTGCCTATGTTGTCGTCGGCAGGGAAGCTGGATTTCTCTATGTTGCGTGATTTTCTGGGTTTCTTCTTTCTTCATCTCCATTGTTTAGGTCAGTTTCTTTTTTCTTTGTGGTTGGCGAAGACATGTGGTGGATTGGGTTTTTTTTTTCTTTTTTTTTTTTCATTTTAACCACACGTTAGGTTCGTTGGGTTTTATTAATCTTGCTTTTGTAGAAATTTTGTTTGTGATATTGCTTGACATTGTTTTGCTAAGTTCAACAAGTATTTTATGTTGAAGATTAACTTGATTCGAGATGGTCTGTTGTTTTAACTTTACCACAACATCATACTTTTGTTGAAGAAGATGTTCTTGGAGATACTATGATGGCTCACAATCCATTTGTCATATAGTTGCCAAGTATCGATGAAAATGATAATGAGGATGAATGTGATAGTGGCTATGTTTGTAATGACTGTAAGGAGATATGGATAAACAATATCTTCTAAATAAATTGGTACGTATATTTATTAACTTATGTTTTAAGTAATATTTATAACATTATTATTATTCATTTAATTATTTTTTTGATCCGCTTCATTATGTGTTTTGCACTTTTAATTATGAGAAATGCGTTTCGCCAAATCTTAAGAACGATGGTAATATTCTTTAAATTTTCATTTACTAAATTACATATTTAATAATGATTAATATTTTATTTATTTTGCATAAGTGTTAATAACTTTTTTAATTCTTCCATATGCAGTATGAGGGTGTAATATCGTCAACAAGAGGACGTCAACTTCCATCTCAATGAGTATGTATTCATGGAAGTTTAATTAATATTAAATTTGTTATGAAAAAATATAATAGTTTATAAATTATGTCAAAATATGTCAATGAGTTAATATTTAATTTATTTGATAATTAATTTGTCATGAAAAAATATGTATTTTAAATTTTTGTATTCTAATTTTTGTATTTTGTTTTTTGTATTTTAATTATTCTTATATTTTTACTATTTTAATAATATTCACAAAATTAAAAATTAAAAAATGAATAGATGACGCATCAACAAGAATCAAGGTCACCTAACATATTTGGCGAGCTTTACTTGCCTATCTTTAGCGACTAACAAATCTAGCGATGCTTAAAATAGAGTCACTATAAGTAATGAAAACTACGTCACTAAAACCCTCCATGGTCGCTAAAAAGGCGACTCTACTTATAAATCGCTTGTAATATCTTTATTTAGGGACTCTACACAAAACAGTCACTAGAAAATACATCGCTATAAGTGGATCGAAATAATGAGTTGCTAAAAGTTATATGGGTCGCTAAAAACTCATATATAGGTGACTTGTATAATGCGTCGCTAAAAACCCAAATAAGGAGACTCTCATAAAGAGTCGTTAAAAGTCGATCTATATCGCTAAAAACTCTAATTCCGTGACTCAAATAATACGTCACTAAAAGTGTATATTGTCGCTAAAAATGAAAATATAGACGACTCTGATAATGAGTCGCTAAAAGTCTATGGTTGGTGACTCACGTAATGCGTCGCTAAAAGTAACATGTGTCGCTAAAAATTGACGTATAAGCGACTCTCATAATGAGTAGCTGAATGCCTATTTAAGTCACTAAAAACTTAAGGACAAGCGACTCTAATAATGGGTTGCTAAATGTCTTTGCATTTCGCGATAGGATGTTAAGCGATTTATTGGAATACGTCGTTGTTTATTTTTTGTGACGTATTGATTGCGTTATTTATCAATGCGATTCTAGTAGTGGTTGTTTGAGCTCTTAGAAGACCATGAAAAATCATATAACATGCCATTACAATAGGTGAATGTGCTAAACTAGTGAGATGACATGTTAGTACGGTCTTCTCCATGCGATAACAGGCAACGATGTTATCTGTAACACCCCGTACAAAAAAAAAAAAAAAAATGCATGATTAAACAAGTTTGACCAAATTGACTAAGTTTGACCAAGTTTGAACAAGTGAATAATATATGGGTTCAAGTTGACTTTTTCAATAACTAATATTTTTGGTTTGAATGAGGTACCATTGTGTAGATTTCGTCGATACGGATAAAAAGTTATTGAGCAGTTTTAAGCATAAGTTTTAAATTAGTGTCCACGCCAGTCCCCAATTTTTCTCTGTTAGTGACCCAAGGCTTTATATAAGCCTAGGTAAGCATGTCAAATAGGAAACAAAGCCCAAAATATCCATTTCTTCCCCAAAACCTGAGAAATTCTCTCCTTAGACCCGTGGGTCCGAATTGGGTCGTTTTGACCCGTTTACCGTCGAACCGGGTCACTGCCGTTTTACCCATTTCTGGCCAACCACCACTTACACGCGCCAGCCACCTAGGAAGGTCACCTGAAGGAGAGCTTAGCCGCGAAATTTCACGTCAAGAGGCGGCCGGACGTGCCCAGATCGGGCCGGCAAAGTCCGCGGCGGTTGGCGAGGTGGGTCGTCGGATTTTCTCATTTTTTGGTTGTTTCAGGCCAATCCATACACCTTTTCCACTATTTTCAACCCCTCTGAGCTCATTTCCGTGCTTCAACAGTGTTTTCCGGCCACCGGAGGAAATTTTGGACCAAGGTGAGCATACTGATGAGTTCCTTGTCTCTTGGGCTTTCTGTCAATATAAAGTTTGTGAATTTTGGAGGTCGTTTGATAATTTTTCCACTTTTGGATCAATTAGTTAATTTTCGGATAAGTTGGGGATTGTGTTTGGACAAAATTGGTCAAATTAGTTAAAATTGGAGTTGAATTAGTGAAATTGGATATTATTAGGACCCATTAGGTGGTTCAATTTCAAAATATTAGGCTTCGGATGAAAATCACCAATTTTGGGTACCGGGTCCTAAAGACACGCGGTATAATTGGACTGTCCGGTGTCCAATTTATGCAATTTTGTAGTACTGTAAATTATTTTGAGACATTTGGATTATACAAGTGTCTCTGATTTAGTTGTTTGGAGTCTGAGAAATATTTTATTATATTACAGGCACTCGAGTTGAGCCTGGAGGAAATCCTGTAGAGGAGCAGGCATGAGCATCTATAGTACTGTGAGTGGTTATATCATTTTTAAATGATTTGGGTATATAGTATAGTATATATGTGGTTTAAATATTTTATGTATATATCATTTGATTGAAATGTTGTTTTATGCATATATAAATATTTGCTTTCACATATATGTGTTGTCATTTTATGTGACTTTTGATAATATTTTAAGTGATTTTTAATTTTAATGGGTCCATAAATGGACTTGTGGTATTTAAATATCTTGGTAATTAAATTGAGATTTTAAATCATTTTGGAAACTATTTGGTTTGAGAAACCAGATTGAAAATCATATGATTTTAAGCATGATCAAATGTTTTATAATTTTATGTGCTTAGAATTTGTTCATGGTGAATATATTTCACTGTAATATTTTTGGTTTTCGTATGAAATGATGTTTTGAGATTTTTGAAGTATTTAATTAAGTGGTGGAAGTTTAAATGTTAAACTATGATTTATGATACAATATCGTTTGGAAAAGTATATATATAATCTTACAAGAGTGTTTCATGTATACTGTATTGGTTATTTTTAAATTGAAGTACCATGTAATGCCAATACCTTGGATCAATATTATATTATATTATATTACCACACGCTGGGTTTACCACGGTACCGCGAGGTTGTTTTCACCCAACGGTTATCTATTATTACCACGGACTGTGAGGTCGGTCTCATCCAATGGTTTATTATTGCCATGGACCATGAGATTGGGTATGTCCCGACGGTTATTTATTATTTCCACGACACCATTCATATATTGAGGGTCGTGAGGTGGGTGTATCCCACGGTTTGCAGATTGGTACATCGTATGGTACATTGTATATGTTTGTATATATTGTTGATTTACAAATATTGTGATGATCTCTGCATTTTCATATTTATTTGGTAGAATTATATTTATTATATTTTGTGCTCAAATGTTTATATCATGATTTGAGACATTTCATAATATTACAATGATCGTTCATTCATACTTTTGAGCATCGGTTTTATGATATTAATTGGGGTACAAGTTTGGGTTTTGTGAAATGATTTTTAAACGGGAAACTTTTCAAAAGAGTGGAACGAGAGGTCTTTAGAGAAAGATTTTTCAGAAATAAATCATTATTTTTCTATTATATTATGTCACTCACTGAGATTCTTTATCTCACGTTTTAAATTTGAGAAAAAAAAAACTCAATTTTAGTGGTTATTAATGCAAAAGGTAATTGATCTGGTTCAGACAAAAATTTTAAAAAAAAAAAATAGATGAAATTTTTTTTTTTATGTTTCCATAAAAAGGTCAGATCACACACACACACACACACACAAAAAAAAAAAAAGAGACTCAGTTGAGTATTAGATGGCTCAGCATTTATGAGCCTGAAAGTAACTTTAGAGTTTTCCTTGTAATGTGGGAAGGAGGAAAAAAAACAAAAAAACAAAAAAAAAATGTAAGTTTGATAAGGCTGGAGAGGGAAGGAGATGACATTGATCCATCTAAACGTTCAAGTTTGTTAATCGATTTTACAGCTGTATTTAATGGAAATAATTAATAGTTTATAATTATTAGTAATTATAAAGTGGTAAAATGATGTGACAAAGTTGTCCAGATGTCCTTCATTTAATGAAGGAGTATCCACTTAAATCAGTACTCCGGAAGTAGAGTTTTTCCCCTATATTATTAATAATAATAAGTCCCACATCGGTCAAAATAAAGGTACAATAATACTTTATAACCAGATTTGGAGTGCAATGGTAGAAGCAGGGCTAAATGGCACTAGCCTGTTACTCAAGCGAGGGCATTAAGATGGTTGAAGAAATTGCCCTACTCCTTAGCCAATTGACCAGCATCTTGACTTGATTTGCCACCTCAGCAAAACACAGCAGCCGCACGTTAAGCCTATCTCCAGTCCTATGACAAATAGGACCAGGACTAGGACCAATAGAGCACCGAATCGCCAAGTGAAAAATGAGACCAAAAAGCCCACAAAGATTGGAAGGTACTATAACCAAAAGGACAAATTGAAAACCAAAAAACCAAACAACTTGAAAACCCAAAAACCAAAAAAGACAAGGCTCTAGAGAGAAGGGAAGCCAGTGCTGGTTCGGAATTGGTGCGTTAGTGTCTATGGCGTTAAAGTTGGGCTGAGCTCAAATTTCAACAACCAATTTTTTGTTCTTCCTTTATTTATAGCTGCTAATAATAATTTGTGATCCTTATTAGGCTTACGCAACAATGATTTTCATTTGGTTTTTATATCCTTTTAATAGAAACTAAGCTTTTTCGTTTTATTTTTATATCATTTTAAAGGGATAATGATCTTATAAAGAAATTTTCGAATGTAGTAACCTATTTTATTTAAAAAAGGATATTGTTTAAAAAATATATAGATATACTTTTAAAGCAAAACCTAAATAGTTGAAGAAGAGCCCATAAAATCTACTAGCAATAATTATTAGTTTATATTTATGTTGTACATATGTTAGATGAAATAATTCAATATATATATATATATATATAAATATTCTATTGAGTATTGTCAAATTATGTTGCTTAACCAGTATCATATAATATGTAATCTATGTAAAAACTATTAATGTCTTTTCAAATAGATTACTTACATACAGTGTTATATGGGCAACATTGAATGGTAGGCTAAAATTATATGTATACATATAAATGCTACTTTAAACGATAAACATTTATTATTGTCTAATTCATCGTTACATATATAAACAAGTTTTCAATGTAGTAACTTATATTATTTGAATAATGATATTGTTCTAAATATATATGCATATTTTTAATTCAAAACCTAAATAGTTGAAGAATAGCCTATAAATTCTATTAGCAATAATTATTAGGGATGATTGATATTAACCATGTATTTAGTAGTAAAATCTATATGAACTTTCCTAATGCTTTTAAACATTACATTGCATAAGTCACACCTATTGGAACTTAGAAATAGAATGGGTGGTTAATCAATGTTAATATATCATTTGTATTTGATTAGAGATTTTTGTTATTTAGGCTTTGAAGAGAAATAATAGGAAATACGACCCATAATACACACAATATTATTATCACTGGCCACTGCATTTATTATTATTATTTTTTTTTTGGGTAACAGCCCACAACAAAATGCTGCACTATTACTATTCCTGTCAATCTAATGCTAATCAATTGCCACTTTGGTCAGTTTATATTTATGTTGTATATGTGTTAGATGAAATAATTCAATATATGTACTGATCCTAAGTTTGTATATATATATATATATATATATATATTCTATTGGGTATCATCACACAAATTTATGTTGTTTGACTAGGACCATATATTATATGTAAAACTATTAATTTTTTTGGGGATAGATTGCTTATGTACAAAATTATGTGGGCAACATTAAATGGTAGACTAAAATTACATGTGTATATATATATATATGCTACTGTGGACTATAAATATTTGTCAAATTCCATTGTTATATGTAATCAGATTGCAATTGGATGGTTGTACTCTACCAAGAGATGGGTGATGATGTCCCTGTTAGTCTTTTTATAATGCAGATATTTATAAATTTTAACTTGCAAATATATATAAAATACACATTATTTTAACATTTATTTCAACATTTTATCTGATGTATATTTGTAAATTAAAAACTTATGAATGTCTGTACCACAGTAAAATTAAATTAAAAATATTAAAATATAATTTATTTCAATTTAGACATTTTAGTTTTAATTTGTTATAACTATAGAGATGTTTTATTAAAAAGAAAAAAATTTCCTTTTAGTGCTGCTCAATTATTAATTGCTATTTGCCAAAAATCTAATAGGAACAAAGTGAAATAAATTGAAATTCAAAAGCTTAAATGGGAGTTTTAAATTTAAAAGTCAAAAGTGCAATTTCTTTAAACTATAAGATACTAAAATACAATTAACTCTAAATAGAATTGAAAAATATTTGAGGTATAAATTGTGATTTCGAGCAACAAAGAAAAATATATAATAAGCAAAATAAAAAGGGACTTTTAAAATTTATGCTAGATTATAAAACTAAAAAAAAAGAGAGAAAATAAAGATAATTTATATGAAATTAAACAGACTAAAAAAAAAAAAGAGAAAATAAAGATAATTTATATGAAATTAAACACCATGACCATGCATGTTTTGCATGAAATTTGAATAATACCGATGACTCACTGATTGAAAATTGAATCCTAGCAATCTCTGTTTGCTTCCTTTCACCTTCTTACTAGTTTATATATTTAAGTTATCCTTGTTATTTATTTGTTTATTTTTGTTCACTTTCGCACTTAATAAATTGTTTAACGGTATTTACATATTGTTATCAATGCCTGATGAGTACTACAGCAGACATGGATAGCGAAGATAACATCACAAAAAGCCCTCCAACATAATCCGTGATAAAATATTGGGAAAGAGGGATGAAACACAAGTTTTGCCTCTCAGTGATAGTATCAGTATCATCTTTGATCAAAATCACCTCTGGACAATCACCACTGTTGTTGTCAGTCTCAGCTTCAACCGTGATATAAAACTATTTTTATGCAAATTAATTGAAACTAGTTATTTTTATTTTATTATTATGTTTGGAATACTATTTGGAATTGTTTAGACTATGAGAAAATAACAATTTCTACTTTTTGGTTTTTTTGGAGTACTTGTTCAAAAAATCCATTGGAAATCATTATTAAAGAACAAAATAGTAATAATAATAATAATCTGGAAGGGTATTGCTTCTTTTGGATTAAACTTACAAATTAGATACTAATAGTTAACCATTTGAAACTATGAATAGGAAATTTAATAATCATGATTGGTTTTAATGAGTCACCCTAATAGTTATTAAGTCAATCAAATTTAATAATCATGATTGGTTTTAATGAGTCACCCTAATAGTTATTAAGTCAATCAAAGTAATTTAACCACGTATCCAACAATTGTATTCTAAAAATAAATAAATAAATAGAGATGAAATTTGGATCTCAAATAAAAAGTATAACTAAATGTTATGACAACCAAATAAAACATCTTATACATTTTGATCATTGCAAATACTATTTTTTTTTTCGTACTCTTTATACATTCAGCAAATGATTCAGTGCAAAAGGAGCAACTAATATCCCAAGGATAATCTAACCTTAAACCCCTGTGCCCCTATGATTTAAAAAGAAAAAAAAAGTGTTTTTTTCTTTTTCTAAATTAATGTCAAATTGTAATTTAAGGTTTAAGCCATATTGAGGTCCTTCCACAAAAAGAATAAAGAGAGAGGAAAACAGGGCTAATAACTTTTTAAATATACAATCTCCTTTTTTTTTTTTAATTTTTATTTTTTTCTTTCTCTGGATAGAATCATAAAATCTCTCTTTTTTCCCAAGAAATAGTTGAGAGTTGAGGGAAAAAAAATAAAAATTATCGACCTATGTCACATATAATCTGACCCCTTCTGCATCATCATCATCATCTTATCCAAACCGGCATCGAGAACTCCTCAATATCACCCAAGTTCAACTTCGACGCCGGCGTCGGATCCTTGTTCCTTCAATCATCCCCATATTCCTCCACAAACTTCTGCTGCGAAGCCACCTCGACTCCGGACTATGGCAACGGTTTAACTTTGCCATTGGAAACCCGCTGCTTCGTCGCAGAGTTGGCGGTAATAAACAAAGCGCCCATGTCGCCGGCAGTCACCACGGAATTGACTCTCTTCATAGGAAAGATAACGTAGACATTACCCATCTCAAGGTCTTCATCAGCGTTGATCGCGGAGAACCTCCTTCCGATTCGCAGAGACATCGTGCTCACCAAGAGCAAGTTCGGCTAGCCTATCACAAACAGTTTTAATTGAAATGAGGATTGCACATAATAATAGAATAATTGCACTCTAATAAAATTGAAATTTTATTATTCCTTTTTGGCTAGCCTATCACTCAATTTAGTTACTCTAGCACAATCAAACAAACTAAACAAACTTCAAAAAAAAAAAAAAAAAAAGGATTCAACTGAAGTATGCGTTCCATAATTGAGTATAAAATCCTATGGACAGTATATGTTCCAGCGTTCAAATCATTTATTAGTTGTGCATTGTCTAATTCCATAGTAGCTTTGTTCATTCCAAGTTGTTTGAGCTCTTAGAAGACCATGAAAAATCATATAACATGCCATTACATTAGGTGAATGTGCTAAACTAGTAAGATGACATGTTAGTATGGTCTTCTCCATGAGATAATAGGCAACGATATTATCAATGCCACCCTTTTTATATCCCAACATCAAAAGCCACATCTACATTAAATTTAACAAAATTTGTATGTGGGTCAATCCCATTGAATAAAAAAATTTCTTAAAAGAAGTTATATGCTATTATAAACTATAAACATTTATCATTATCTAATCCATCGATATATATATATATATATAAAAGTTTCGAAATGTAGTAACTTATACTATTTAAATAGTGATATTGTTTTAATATATATGTATATATATATTTAAAAACCTAAATAGTTGAAGTATAGCCCTTAAAATCTATTAATAATAATTATTAGTGATGATTGACATTAACAATATATTTAGTAGTAAAATCTATATGAATTTGCCTAATGCTTTTAAACGTTATATTTTATAAACCACATCTATTAGAACTTAGAAACATAATGGATGGGTATATAATGGAGATATTTGCAGGTTTTTAACTTGTAGATATGCATAAGGTACACATATTATCTAACACTTTTTCCAAGTAACATATTATATGATGTGTATTTGCAAATTAAAAACTTATATATGCATGAATCATAGAAAAGTTAAATAATAAATATTAAAATATAGTTTATTTCGATTTAAACCTTCTAGTTTTAATTTGTTGCAATTTATAGAGACCCTCTATTTTTTTTTTAAAAAAAAGATTGCTTTTTAGTCAAAAAAATCTAATTAGATCAAAATGAAATAAATTGAATTCAAAAGCCTAAATTGGAACGTTTTAAATTTAAAAATAAAAAATGCAACATTTTCAAATTATAAGACACTAAAGTGCAATTAATCCTAAAAGGAATTGAAAAATATTTTGAGGTACAAATTGTAATTTGAAAAACAAAGAAAAATGTCAGGACCCGTCCAAAATTCCTCACTGGAACCCTAGACAAGTCCTGATCCCAGGGAAACCCTACCGGATCCTCCATTGAAAAATCCGGCAGAACCTCCCCTAAGGCTTGGACTTACCACAATTTTTCCTGCACTGAAAACACACTTGTATAATCATCCCTTATTCCTCCCACATTATTACAATTTGATTCCACAAATTTACAGCATTCCAAATGAATAACAGTAAATCAGTGCATAATTGATACATAAATGTCTAAGACAGTATACAGAGCTTCATGAAGTACTATTAGGTATAGAAATTATACAACAAGGATGAAAGAAATATTACAATTGAAATAAATGAGACAAAGATAACTTCTCAACTATGACAGCGACAGAGATTAGGTTCGCTCCGGAAGAACGTCTACCACCCCTTGCACCTAAGGGAACGGAATTTAAAAAAAATATGAGATGCTAATCATCTCAGTGAGTGACCCTATCTACTGTACAATTTTAATGTTAATAATATAACAAATAAAGGAATTTAATTACTCAATACCAAACAATTAAATAGATAAATAAATAATAATAATTCATCGAAAACAATATTTTCTCTCAAAACCCTCACTATTCACTCCGTTGGAAAGGTTCCCCTTTTAAAACATTTTCGCAAAACTTGTTATTCGTATGCCCCAAAATCAAGGAATCGTTAATTTAATAAATAATAATTAAATGATCCAAATATAAATAAAATGTAATAAAATATAATAAACAATTTCAGAACACTTGCATGAAAGAAATATAACATGAAAGAAGAATTCAATATATAAATCATATAATTTGAATTAAATAAATTAAGATAAACAGCATCGAAATATAATTTAAATAATTATAAATAGATGATAAAACAAATTAAACGCATTTAATTTAAATATCATTTTAAAACCTTTAGGGTTTGAAATTTCTATCTGAAAATTTATACTTGACGCACCACACCATATACCAGTGATGCCCTTCGATACCCAGCCTCCCAAGCACCGTCTGGCGGGGGGGTTTAAAGAGAGAAACTTGCATACGGTCGCTTCAGCATCCCGACAGTGCCACTGCTTAAACTGTTATCCCGGCCACGGAGGGGGGCGGCTGATGCGCATTATATAAAACTTGTTTGCCCTCGGTCCAATGGCAACTCACGGGAGACATTATAACTTGCGCGCTCATCCACATATACAGTATAGAACACCAGTACTGTATGAGTGCGTCTAAAATAAATAACCAAATTTTATTATAAAAAGATACATAAACTTTTCCAAAATCCACCGTGGGAATTATACCATTTTTGAACTTAACCTCCCACATTTTTCTTTAACATTTCCGGTACAAATCCACCGATAACAATATACAAATAATTTTTCTCGTATCACAAAATCTATCAAATAATGTTCCACGGGTATAATTATAAAATTTGAAACCACCAATTTAAACCAATATTTTCCTTGAAATATTTAAAAATCAAATCATGCCCAAAAATAATATTAAAATCCAAATACAATTAATTAATGAAAACACCTTGCTCATGCGTAATAAATACAATTAAATCACAATAATATTAATCGAAAATTTCTTAATAACCCAAACTTTCATTTAGCATCAATGGGTATATATATATATATATATATATAAAATAATACTTTTTTCCATAATTATATTTAAATTCCACCACATGAGCATAATTGTAGATATCAAATTAACACAAAATAAATATAATTAATCACCCCAAAATAGTTTTAAAGGTGGGTCACTCACCTTAAGCACGTGTATCAATCAAGATCCTCCGCAGGATCAACTCCACTACCCATACGTGCATCTAAAATATCCACAATACACAAAACCAATTATTTTAATATTTTCATCGAATAACTCCCAAATGGGTACTCGGGGAGCGAACACAAACAACAACCAAAATTGACGAGTAATATACCGAATCGAAGCTTGAGTGACAACGATTACGAATCCAGTCTTACTTCCCGGAGATCGGACCCGAGGTGGCCGTAATCTCGTCGGAAAGCTTTCATGATTCAACTCTTCGATTCTCTCAAACTGTTACGAATTGGAGGAAAAAGACACCGGATTTGGATTCAGAGGGTCGAAATTAGTGAGAAAGGAGGGGCGGTGCAGCCGGAAACTCGCTGGAAAGTGGATTTTTCCGGCGACCCGCCGTGGTCACCAGAACCCTTCACCGCCGGCGGCACGTCCGGTGGCCACTGGCTGTGATTTTTGGTGGGAAGGTAGATCTGGTGGTGGCTAACGCAATGGGACTAGCGGTGAGGCAAACGGTGGCCCGAATAGGGAGAAATCAGAGTTTCAAGGAATCGGCGCGGCCGTCGGAAAAAGCCTCGATCAGGGCGTGTCGGTGGTCGGTTGGCCGTGAAATTTTTGGGGTTGGCCGAAAATGGAGAGGCGCTCCTGTCTGGCCAGCGCGTGTGGCAAGATTCGGCCGAAAAAGTCGCAACTTCTGCGGCCGGTGTTTCTCTCTCTCTCTCTCTCTCCCCTCTTTTCACACCGGTTTAAGGCCACCGTGGGTGGCACTGTTCACCCACGTGGGCCTCTAAGATGTCGACATGTGCCATCACTGTTCACTCAAGCCAGATATATTAAAATATTACAGTATTCGGAAAACTTCACATGTCCATAACTTTTTAACCAGATGTTCAATTTAACCGTGCCGCTAGTCTATGAACTCGTATCAATGAGTATTTTACAACCACACAAGAGTCAAAATAAAATTCTACAACCATAAAAAGTCAAGTTCCGGCACCTTTTGGACAGTTTGAATCTCTACTTGTTTTGCCCATAACTTTCAAACCATAACTCTGTTTTCGACGTGCTACTAGTCTACGAACTCGGGGCATCATGTACTTCACTACGGTACCACGGTCAACTAGAAATTTCAACTGGAACAAAAAGTCAACTTTTGACCTATTCGGGCAACGTGTAAGAATTCCGATGTAGTTTGGGACGGGGTGTTACAAAAAATATGTAAGAAGCAACGTAAAAAGGGGACTATTTTGAAATTTTTGCTAAAGTATAAATTAAAAAAATGAAAATAAAGATAATTTAAAAGAAATTAAACACCATGGCCATGCATGTCTTGCATGGAATTTGAATAATAATGATGACTCACTGATTGAAAATTGACTCCTCGCGATCTCTGTTTACCTCCTTTTACTAGCTAGTTGATACATATATAAGTTATCCTTGTTAATTTTTTTTATTGTTTTTATCACTTTCACACTTAATAAATTATTTTCTCGGAAAGTTTTTGTTTGAAGGTATTTCCATATTGTTATCAATGGCTGATGAGTGCTCACAGCAGAAATGGATAGTGAAGGTAATAACACAAACCCTGGCTTGTGGCATTGCCAGAGTCCTTTTCAACCGTCTCACCCACTCCATCACAACCTTAATGAAAACCCTTCAAGAATTGTTGCTTGTTGGCCATTTCATCAACTAGCCCAGCAAAATGCTTTTTCATTTTATCAACGTGCTTGCTATCAAGTTTCTCAACATCCAAGCCCACTGTAGGAACAACACATTTTGGTTTCAAAAACTTGACATGTTCCCCAAGCTTAATATAATTAGAATGTTCACTATATGGTACAAGATGGATCTCAAATGAGTCCTTTGTACCCTCACTGAAAACTTATTGCGCTTCACTTTATATGTCCACCCAGTTGGAACAAATCCCACAGCCCTAGTATACCCTTTCTCAACCTTAATCTCCCTCATTTTCACAAAAGTAGGCCTAAAATATGGCCAAGTCTCACCCAACAAATTCCAGCCCATAACATGTACATCACTTCCATATTCATCCTCTGTAAACATCCCTTTCTCCCTTCCACCCCAGAGTGCGCAGGATAGCCAATTTTCTAGTATCCACATACACCTTTCGGTTACACTTCCTTGCAATTTCTAGCAAAATCTTCTCTTTCCCTACAACATAAGTAGCTACAAGAAACAACACATTCCTCATTAAGCCATCATATTCACCTCCTATTTTTTCTATTACCCTAACAATATAATCAATCGACTCTTCTTGAGAGGGAAATACAAATTTCGGATTACAATAAGTGGCGTCCAAGAAAATTGCATTAGTACCCATAAATTTAGATAAAGGTTCGGATTTCATGGAATCACAAAACCGAAACTCACCCATATGGACATACTTCTTGAATTTATCATTTGAACCCAGAATTTTAAAAAGGAATTGAATAGCACCAGGGCAATGATTGGCATCAATGAGTACAACCTCACACCCATCAATCACGACGGGCTTGGAGAGTGGCAATGGCACTATAAATTGAGAAGGAACCTTAAGCATTTTGATAAGAAAGCTTAGCGGTGGTTTGGGAGCAAAAGACAACGCCTTTAGGCCAATTTGGGGAGAGACCGGTGTAATGATCGGAGTGGAAGTGGGAGAGGAAGTAAGAGACGGAGTGGTCACCAGCATAACGAAAAGCGTCGACGGCGAAACGGGTTTTGGGTATAAGTTTGGATTGAGGGACAGTGGTGGGAAATGGAGAGAAAGAGAGTTGAGGTGGGGGTTGATCGAAGAATGAGGTTTGGGCAAGGAATAGGTTTGAGGAATCGAGGGTTAGGGTTCTAGAGGAAGCCATGGAAATTGTTGTGGGTTTACGATGGGAGAGGAAGGAAGCGAAGCATTGTGGGGAGAGAGAGAGAGAGAGAGAGAGAGAGAGAGCGAGCAAGGAAGGAAATATGTCTGTTCGGTGGCACCAAAGCCTTATAAGAGGGAAGTGTGAGTTTTTGTACATTGTGTAATTGAAATTCTTGCCCACCAATTATATAGAAAATCAAATTTAAAAACTCAAAATCATTTTTTTTTTCTTTTCTGAAAGATTACCAGTGTAATTGGAAATACAAACAAATAAGAAATTTTTTTTTTCTGATAATAACAAACAGTTTTTTATTGAAATGAGGATTGCACCATAACAATAGAATAATTGCTCTCTAATAAAAATGAAATTTTATTATTCCTGTTTGGCTAGCCTATCACTCACTTTATTTATTCTGCCATAAACACACAAAATAAACAAAACTTGAAAAAAAAAAATATATATATATATATATATATTCAAATGCAGTATGCCTTCCATAATTGCCTATAAACTATGGACAGTAGATGTTTCAGCGTTCAAATCATTTGTTAGTTGTGCATTGTCTAATTTCATTGTAGTTTTGTTCATTCCAAGTTGTTTGAGCTCTTAGAGGACCATGAAAAATCACATAACATGCCATTACATTAGCTGAATGTGCTATACTAGTAAAGATGACATGGCAGTACTATGCGAAAACTGATATCTAGCGACACTCACTTAGCGACGCTATGAAACAAATGCATCTGAAAAAACAAAACTGCGATTGTGAGGTTAATGCGTCAGTAAAAAATCCATAAATATACGAAGCATCCAAAAACTGTCGACCTCAAAAGGTCGCTAAAAACAAAAAATAAGCAACACATCCGTTAAGGGTTGCTAAATGTGGGGTTGACCAGAGTCGCCATTAATACTACGTGTATATTTTATCTAAATTGTATTGTACATTTAAATGCTACTCATGAAAAATGAATACCAGCCATTAATCTATGTTTACATAATAATAAAATTTAATTATACAAGGTTGTTGTTCAATTATATAATCTTTCTTGTATAGCTTATTCTTGCAAATATCTTAACTAGTATTCTTTTATTTCAACTACAAATAACTAGTAAAAATATTAGAGCAACATAATTGAACTGATTTTTTTATTGTTTTATTTTTTTTAATAGATTGTGCATCGCCTGTTACCTTCCCTTTACTTTTATTTTTTTTAAAGTTTTTTTAAACAATCTAATTTTATTTCAACAACAAATAACCAGTAAAAATATTAGAGTAACAAAACAAAGATTTTTTTTTTAATATATAGTTAACAGGCGATGCACTATTTCGATTGTGCGTCGCCTATTCACTTCTACCTTTTTTTTTTTAGTTCTTTTAATCAATCTAATTTTACTTCAACAACAAATAAGCAGTAAAAATATTAGAGTAACATAATCCAGCTATTTTTTTATTTATTTTTTATTATATATGTTACAGGCGATGCACTAATTAGATTGTGCGTTGCCTGTTCTCTTCCCTTTAGTTTCTAATTTTTTTTTAGTTTTTTTAAATAATCTAATTTTATTTCAACAAAAAATAATCAATAAAAATATTACACTGACAAAAATGAGCTTTTTTTTTTTTTTTTAACAGCTGATGCACTACATAGATTGTGCATCGCCTGTTCTCTCCTCTCTTTTTTTTAGTTCTTTTAATTAGTCTAATTTTAATTCAATAATAAATAACCCATAAAAATATTAGAGCAACATAACTGAGCTGTTTTTTTTTTTTTTTTTTTGGTTATATGTGTAACAAGCGATGCACTAATAAGATTGTGCGTTGCCGGTTCTCTATTCACTTTTTTTTTTAGATCTTTTAATCAATCTAATTTTATTTCAATAATAAATAATCAGTAAAAATATTAGTGCACCAAAACTGAGCTGTTTTTTTTTATATATATATAATTAACAGGCGATGCACTATTTAGATTGCGCGTCGCCTGTTATCTCCTTACCTTTTTTTTTTTAGTTCTTTTAATATATCTAATTTTATTTCAACAATAAATAACCAGTAAAAATATTAGAGTGCCAAAACTGAGCTTTTTTTTTTTTTTTAATATAGTTAACAGGTGACGCACTATTTAGATTGTGCATCGCTTGTTCTCTCCTCACCTTTTTTTTTTGTTCTTTTAATTAATCTAATTTTATTTCAATAACAAATAACAAATAAAAATATTATGGTGCCAAAACTGAGCTTTGTTGTTGTTTTATATAGTTCTTCTAAACATGTAAAAACGCATTAAACAAAAAAAAGCAAATAGGCCATGCCAACAACAACTAGCTAATATAGTGTTAGGCGACGCATTATTTTAAGAATGCGTCGCATCCTTCAACAAATGTGTCGTATTCTTCAACAAATGCGTCGCCTTTGCTTTTTTTTTTTTTCAATTTTTTTTGTTTAAACATTTAGAAATCCATAAAAAAAAAAAATCAAAATAGGGTCATAACAAGAGTTGAACCCAGGACCCCTTACACTCTCAAGAAATCATCACACCACCAAGCCAAATGACTTGGATGTAATAATACAACAAAAACTAGCTAACAGTGTTAGGCGACATATTATTTTATGAATGCGTCGCTAAATAGATGAAAAGGCGACGCATTCTTCAACAAATGCATCACCTTTTCTTTTTCTTTTTGTTTTTCAATTTTTTTGTTTAAACATTTAGAAACCCATAAAAAATATAAAATCAAAATAGGATCATGACAAGAATTTAACCCAAGACCTCTTACACTCTCAAGAAATCACCACAACCCCAGAACAAATGACTTGGATGTAATAATACAACAAAAACTAGCTAATATAATAGTAGGCGATGCATTATTTTAAGAATGTGTCGCCAAATATATGAAAAGGCATCGCATTCTTTAACAAATGCGTCACCTTTTTGTTTTCAAGAAATCACCACACCACAAGGCCAAATGACTTGCATATAATAATACAACAAAAACTAGCTCATATAGTGTTAGGCGACGCATTATTTTAAGAATGCGTTGCCAAATATATGGAAAGGCGATGCATTCTTTAACAAATGCGTCGCCTTTTCTTTTTTTTTTTTTTTCAATTTTTTTGTTTAAACATTTAGAAACCCATAAAAAAATAAAATCAAAATAGGGCCATTACAAAAATTGAATCCAGGACCTCCTACGCTCTCAAGAAATTACCACACCTTCAGGCCAAACGACTTGGATGTAATAATACAACAAAACTAGCTAATATAGTGTTAGGCGATGCATTATTTTATGCATGTGTCGTCAAATAGATGAAAAGGCGATGCATTCTTCAACAAATACGTTGCCTTTTTTTTTTTGGTTTAAACATTTAGAAACCCATAAAAAATATAAAATCAAAATAGGACCATGACAAGAATTGAACACAGGACCTCCTACACTCTCAAGAAATCACCACACAACCAAGCCAAATGACTTGGATGTAATAACACAACAAAAACTAGCTAATATAGTGTTAGGCGACGCATTATTTTAAGAATGCATGGCCAAATAGACGAAAAGGCGACTCATTTGTCAACAACTGTGTCGCCGTTTCACCTAACCAATTTTTAACTTTTTTCAATTTGAAAGTTGTTTTTAGTAATTTTTAAATTTTGCAAATATGCTTTTTTTTTTTTTTAATTTGTAGATGAGCAATCAACAAAACTAATTAAAGATTAAAAAAAAAACATGGAATAGGCGACGCGTTTTAATGGAATTGCATCACCTATTCCTTCAAATTTAAAAAAAAAAAATTTTAAAAAGAAATTTAATAGACTTTCAATTTTTAAAAACAAGTAAACTATCATTAACCACAAACACATCAAAGTTAAGCTCATTTAACATACTTATTTAGATAAATTGGCCAATAAATGCTTGTTGAATTAGAATTCTATATTCAGTACCCTATCTCAAATTAGGTCTTGAGATATTTTGTGTCTCATCTATACACATATATGTGAATAATTGAAAAGAGCATTGACAAAACTATTTTCTATTTTTAGATCAATGGAATTTATGTTCACTGGATTGCTACATGAATATATTGGTAGATGAACAATTAAAAAATTATTTAAAGATTATAAAGAAAATATAAAAAATGAAAAAGGCAACGTTTTTCAACCATAATGCGTCGCTTGATCCCACAATTCAAGAACAGGCAACCCTTCTTGAAGAAAATGCGTCGCCTGTTCTCTCAATTGAAAAAAACAAAAATTTTGAAAGACATACAAATTTTATAAAAAATAAAGGTGTACTTGAATCCCTTTTCTTTTTTAAAAATACATCAGGTACACTACCTAATAGATATTAGATTTGGAAGCAATCTAAGAGAGACTTGAAGAGTGAGATATTTTGGGTTTCATTTTTCATTTGCCTACGTTGTTGTTGGCCGGGAAGCTGGATTTCTCTGTGTCGCCCTTGTGATTTTTTGGGTTTCTTCTTTCTTTGTCTCCATCGTTTAGGTGGGTTTCTTTTTTCTTTGTGGTTGGCAGAGACATGAGGTGGGTTATTTTTTTCTTTTTTCTTTTTCATTTTAACCACAGGTTAGGTTCATTGGGTTTTATTAATCTTGCTTTTGTAGAAATTTTGCTTGTGATATTGCTTGACATTGTTTTGCTAAGTTCAACAAATATTTTATGTTGAAGATAAACTTGATTCATGATGGTCTATTGTTTAAACTTCACCACAAAATCATACTTTTGTTGAAGATGATGTTCTTGGAGATACTACGGTGGCTCATAATCCATTTGTCATCTAGTTGCCAAGTATCGATGAAAATGATAACGAGGATGAATGTGAGTGTGACTATGTTTGTAGGCGACTCTATTAATGCGTTGCTAAAATAGGTGACTTATTAGCGACTAATATATTTAGCGACGCTACATGAAACAGTCGCTAATATATTTTTAACGATATTATGGTGAAGTGTCGCTAAATAATGCGTCGCTATAAGGGATTGATAAAATACGTCGCTAAAAACTAAAAGATAGGCAACTCTCATTGTGCGACGCATTTATTGCATCATTTATCAATGGGATTCTAGTAGTGCAGACAACGATATTACCAACACCACCCTTCTTTGTCCCAACATTAAAAGCCACATCAACATTGAATTTAACAAAATTTGTGTGTGGGTCAATCCCATTGAATAAACAAATTTCTTTTACCATTCACATAAAAAAATAAAAAAAAATAAAAAAATAATTTCACCAGTACTAGCAGGGGAAGGAAAAGGAGATCCAACAATAAAATTAAGATCTTTAGGACTTTGAAATTTAAAATTTTGCATCCATGGACTATTTTAAAACCACACAAGGGTTTGGCAAAACATTTTCAAAAGATAAACCATTTTTGGCTTTCCAAATATCCCAAAACATAACCATTTTTGGCTTTCCAAATATCCCAAAACATATCCAAAAACATCAAAGCCAATAAAGCATATAAGTGGTATCTATTAATTTTTAGTAATTAGAATTCCAGTAATCTATCGTGAACACGAAAGAGCTAAAATTTGAAATAGTATTGAGACAATCTTGTTGTTTGTCGTAACAATATCAAAAAAAAGAAAAACAAAAGAACTTTGAATTTGAATTATAAAAAAGATTAATAACTTTACTATTCATAAAGTAACATTTTTCCTTTTATACAAAACTAGGTATAAGGTACATGTTTTGCATGTGCACACGATTTAATAGCATTGACATCAAGATTAGAAGGAGAAATAAATTTTATTAAAAAAGATGAAGAATAAATTTATGCAATTTTTTTTTCTAAAAAACAATGATGAATAAGAGCCTCTTATTTTTAATTTTTAACAGTAAATTAAAATTGAATGATACATTATATGTATATATAGCTAATCTTTTATCAAAGTATTCTTATGGATTTTTCATTAGTGTCTCACGTGTCAATTTTTGAATTTTTTCAACAATTAAGATTTAAAATAGTATTTAAAATTTATATAAGTCTTAATAAAAATTTATTTTTCTTTTCAAAAATTTTAATATTTTATTAAATTTATATAAAATCTCAAATCTATTTTTAAATCTTAACTTTTAATGAGATTTAGGGGGGTATATTCAATTTAGAATTTGAAAGATTTTAAAAGTCTTTAAAAAAGTTTAGAGGTATTCGATTTAGATTTTAAAAGAGTACAGACAAGTCTAATGATATTCAATTTAGATTTTGATGGATTTTATAAAAGTCCATTAAAATCTAAATGTATTCAATTCAGACTTTGTAGAATCTTTTTAAAATCTGGTAGTATTCAAAAAGTCATTGATTTAAAAAGACTTTAAAAAATAATAGATTTTAGTGGATTTGAAAAGATTTTAATAGTAAAATTGTGAAGAAAATTGTCAATATGAAATGTAGCCTTAAACCCAAAGATTTCTTTGGATTCGTATAAAATCTTTATAGAGTCTGTACAATTGCATAATAATCCATCAAATCCTTTAAAGTTTATAACTTATTTTAAATCTATCAAATTCCAAATTGAATACATCTCCTTTAAAAACCAATCACAAAGTTCTAATAAAAAATCTACCAGAACATTCTAAAACAAACTGATTATATGTGTGTATATATATATATATAAATATCTTTTATACATTGCTGTTTTGCCTTTATTTTATTTTATTTTTATTTTTTTGGGTGTGTAGCTGCTTGGGCATGAGGACTCATACTTTTGGAACAAGATGTCTTACAGTTTCCACCATAACATTAACTTTAAATACAAAAATTAGACAGTTTATTATTAATGTACATAATTTATATACATTCATAGAGGTCTCCAAGTTAATTATAACCAAAACAAAAAAGGTCTCCAACCACTTCCAAGCAACTTTCACAGTGGTAGTTAACTAGCATGAATTTGACAAATTTATCTGAGAACTCATATATTTTAAAGTCATTACATCCATTTGTAAAACAGAAAATACAAAATTATTTATGTAAAAATTTTATATTCTAAAGAAATTATTTTAATATGTATCACAACCATCATATTTATGAAAAGAAAAAGAAAAAAAAAAGAGTTTAATCAACGGCTCGAGCGCAGAAAACCCAAATTTGCCCAGAAATCCAAAAATCAACTCCCACACTTATAACTGATTGAACAAGAAAATGATTTAAAAAAATAGGGAAAAAAAATAAAGGGGGTTTGTTCAAGTGTAGCTTTCCAATTTCAAAATTAAGCTGCAAATGTTGAAAAAACAAGTTGGAGATGAATATTGGGAATTTGGGATTTGAGAATATGATAAAGAAGGAAAACGCAGATCAAGTTTTTATTAATGCAACCAGGAGAAAAAAAAAAAACTCAATTTTAGTGGTTATTAATGCAAAAGGTAATTGATCTGGTTCAGACAAAAATTAAAAAAAAAAATAGATGAATTTTTTTTTTTTTATGTTTCTGTAAAAAGGTCAGATCTCACACACAAAAAAAAAAAAAAAAAGAGATGGCTCAGCATTTATGAGCCTGAAAGTAACTTTAGATTTTTCCTTGTAGTGTGGGAAGGAGGGAAAAAAAATGTAAGTTTGATAAGGCTGGAGAGGGAAGGAGATGACGTTGATCCATCTAAACGTTCAAGTCTGTTAATCGATTTTACAGCTGTATTTAATGGAAATAATTAATAGTTTATAATTATTAGTAATTATAAAGTGGTAAAATGATGTGGCAAAGCTGTCCAGATGTCCTTCATTGAATGAAGGAGTATCCACTTAAATCAGTACCCCAGAAGTAGAGCTTTTCCCCTATATTATTAATAATAACAAGTCCCACATCGGTCAAAATAAAGGTACAATAATACTTTATAACCACGATTTGGAGTACCATGGGGAAAGCCGGGCCAAATGGCACTAGCTTGTTACTCAAGCGAGGGCATCAAAACGGTTGAAGAAATTGCCCTACTCCTTAGCCAATTGACCAGCATCTTGACTTCAATTGCCACCTCAGCAAAACACCGCAGCCGCACGTTAAGCCTATATACTCCCATGACAAATAGGACCAGGACCAGGACAAGGACTAGTAGTAACACTGAATCGCCTAGTGAGACGAGAGACCTATGGAAAGCCCACACGGCACCCACAAAAAGACACGAGTAGAGGACTGGAACACCTTTGAAGCGGGACCAAAAAGGCTCATGCAAGACTCTAAATAAAAAAAATATTAAATGAAGACGATGACCAAAAGGCCAACCAAAAAAGACAAGGCTCTAGAAAGAAAGGAAGCCAGTGCTGGCTGGGAATGGGTGCGTTAGTGTCTATGGCTTTAAAGTTGGGCTGAGCTCAAATTTCAACAGCCAATTTTTTGTTTTTCCTTTCTTTATAGCTTCTAATAATAATTTGTGATCCTTATTAGACTTACGCACTAAGGTTTTTCATTTGATTTTTATATCCTTTTAATGAATGGAAATTAGGGACTGTTTGGCCAGCTGTTTTTAGAACAATTTTCTGTTCTTGAAAACAGAAAATTGTTTCTAAAACAACAACATAGATGTTTGGCCAGTTGTTTCTTAAAAAAAAAATCTAAAAAACAAACTTAAAAAAAAAAAATTGGAAAAACATCAAAAAGATGTTTCCACCTGTTCTCTCACCTTCACTGGTCTCGAAACATTCACCGCTCTTCGATCCGCTCACACCACCTAACCTTCATCGAACAGATCTCGAATAGCCAGCCATTCCTTCAACAAATTTAAAAAAAAAAATGGAAAAACATCAAAAAGATGTTTCCACCTATTCTCTCACCTTCACTGGTCTTGAAACTTTCACCGCTCTTCGACCCACTCACACCAGCTAACCTTCATCGAACAAATCTCGAATAGCCAGCCGTTCCTTCAACAAATTTTGAGCAGATCTCTACTCTTAAAGTTCACCGATCGAGGTTTTTCTTCTCTTCTCAAATCTCAAAATTTCATTCTTTGGTTTTGGATATTTTTCTTCTGAGTATGTTCATTCTATGGTTTTGGGTGTACCGTTGAAAAATTTTCAATATTTTTTTTCTGTGTGATAAAAATTGGAAGGTCCTTTTTAGTTTTCTTTTTAGTGTTCTTAAGTTGGGTTTATTCAGAATTTATCTCCAGAATGAAGATTTTGGTTGGATTTTGTATTTCTGTTGATAAATTAAGTGTGTTTGTAGTTTTGTTGGATTTGGGTTTAATTGCTTATTATTGATTGAGAATTTTTCTTGGTTAACCTTTGAGTCTCATACCAATTGCACGATACTCGGCAACCTTTCTTTCTTCTTCTTCTTCTTCCTCCCGACGTCTTTGATGAAACTTCTTTGTCTTTTCCCTTTGTCGGGCTTGCCATTCCTAAAATAGAAAAAATAAAAATTAAAAAAAAAAAAGGAGTTAAAATATACCCAACTTTGCACATATACTAAATGGTATTCAAAACCAGTCAGAAAGTCACTTTACATCGAATACATGGTCGAAGATGAACTGGGTAATGGTGTGGGTGGTGTGCAAGTCAGCCTCAAAACCTTGCCTTCCATTTTCCTTTTTTTTTTCTTTTTTGGTTTTTGCTTTGGGGTCTTTTCCTTCTTTATCAGATAACCCGATACAAAGGGAGTGAGAGTGAGACTGAATAATTGTACTTGGGATAGACGGAGATAGATAAATAATCTTCAAACTAGACATAACTTTTACGTACAGGATGTTTAGGTGCAGTTTGTTTAGTTGTTTTGGTAGAGCTTTCACTTTAAGCCGAGGTCAGTTCTATCTTTGGGTTGAGGGATCAAGGGGGAAACAGTACATGTGAACCTATTGCAAACCACACAAAAATAGATAGGAAATAGGAGCTAGACATATTAATGTAGATTAATATAGTTCCCTTTTTTTTTCTTTTTTATCAAAACCATTTTTGACAAATGGGTTCTGCTATGTTCTGTTTTTACTGAATGATGAAGATTGGAATTTACACTATTGTTAATTTGGTCTTCCAGTTTCACGTTGATCATCTTTCTTGCCTTTTCATATATCTCCTAATTGTTTTGTCTTTGTTTCAGCATGGATTTGTCTCTCTCACTTTCTATGATGATTGCCTTTGCTAAAACTTTTAAATTCCTAGAAATGTTTATGATGATTGCTTCAATTTTGCTGTTTATTTTTTCTGTAGTATATTTTTTTAATGTCCACTATGGAAAATGATGGTGGTGATGATTCAACTCTATGGGGTGCTACCAATGAAAAGATTTAAATAGATGTTATGGTAGATTTGATAAACAAAGGTGGTATGAAAGATGGTTAGTTCAGTTTAAAGGAACGGACTACTATGCTTGAAGCTTTGAATAATAAGACTAAAAGAAACTACAACATAAAGCAAATTAAGCAGAAATTTCCATTACCTAAAGAAGGTAAAATATAAAAAGATTTATAGTGTTATTTGGTTCTTTTAGTTGTATAATACATGATTGCATTTTTACTATCTTTTTCGGTGAATATTAGGTTGTAGATTCTGGATTTCCATGTACCGTGGGTTTTCTTCCTCCATTTAGAGGTGAAAGATATCATTTACAAGAATACCATGGTAGAGGTCGCCAACCAAGAGGACCAAAAGAATTGTTTAATTATAGGCATTCTTCACTTAGAAATGTTATTGAATGTTGTTTTGGTGTGTTGAAAGCGCGGTTTCGAATTTTAAAATTGATGCCACCTTATAAACAAAGTAGACAACCTTTGATAGTTATAGCTTGTTGTACACTACATAATTTCATTCGAAAGTGGGCACAAAATAATGTTATGAAATTTTGTAATTTCACAAGTAATGTGGCATGACTATGTTAGTAATATGTAAAAATTAGTAATTTAATGGATATTTATAGTTGGAGATTTTATATTAGACTTATCAAATTTAATTTTCTATTACCAACAATTATTTTATTATATAATATCAATTACTTTAACAATTAATTAATAAACAAATACTAGATTGATAATGTGGCACACATGGAATGGAAAAAAATGAATCAATCATTATAGAAGAAAAAAAAAATTCAACGGAAAAAAAATGTTATCTTATATTTTAATATATTTTATATATTTTATATATATATATGTATGTAATTCATTAATATATGAATGAATTAAAATTATGTATGTATATATATATATATATATGTATAAATATTTTATAGCTATATATATTATACAAAAAAACCTTGTATGTACAAAAAAAAAAAAAAAAAAAAACAAAACAAAACAAAAACCAAAAACTATTTTAAAAAATTTTGAAAACTATTTAACCAAACATGTTTTCTGTTTTTTTGTGTTGAAAATTGTTTTCAAACATCAATGGTCAAACGCTCTTTGTTTTCGTTAAACAAGGAAAAACAATTTTCTATTTTCATTTTTGAAAACAATGTTTCGAAAACAAAAAATAGAAAAGATGGTCAAACATGGCCTAAGCTTTTTTGTTTTATTTTTTATATCATTTTAATTAGATGATGATGTTATAAAGAAGTTTTCGAATGTAGCAATCTATATTATTTAAAAAATGATATTGTTTAAAAAATATATAGATATACTTTTAAAGCAAAATCTAAATAGTTGAAGAAGAGCCCGTAAAATCTACTAGCAATTATTTTTTATTTATATTTCTGTTGTACATATATTAGATGACATAATTCAATATATATATATATATATATATATTTATGAATATTCTATTGAGTATCGCCAAATTATGTTGCTTAACTACGACTATATAATATGTAATTTATGTAAAAACTATTAATCTCTTCTCAAATAGATTGCTTATGTACAGTATTATATGGGCAACATTGAAAGGCAGGCTAAAATTATATATGTACATATATATGCTACTTTAAACGATAAACATTTATTATTGTCTAATCCATCATTACATATATAAAGAAGTTTACGATATAGTAACTTATATTATTTAAATAATGATATTGTCTTAAATATATATGTATATTTTTAATTCAAAACCTTAATAGTTGAAGAATAGCCTATAAATTCTATCAGCAATAATTATTAGTGATGATTGATATTAACCACGTATTTAGTAGTAAAATCTATAAGAATTTTCCTAATGCTTTTAAACATTACATTTCATAAGTCACACCTACTAGAACTTAGAAATAGAATGGATAGGTAATCAATGTTAATATATCGCTTTGTATTTGATTAGAGGTTTTTGTTATTTAGGCTTTGAAGAGAAATCATGGGAAATACAACCCATAATACGCACAGTATTATTATCACTGGCCACTGCATTTATTATATTATTTTTTTTGGTAACAGCCCACAACAAAATGTTGCACTATTACTAGTCCTTTCAGTCTAATGCTAATCAATTGCCACTTTGGTCAGTTTATATTTATGTTGTATATATGTTAGATGAAATAATTCAATATATGTACTGATCCTAAGTTTGTATATATATATATATATATATATTCTATTGGGTATCATCACACAAATTTATGTTGTTTGACTAGGACCATATATTATATGTAAAACTATTAATTTTTTTGGGGATAGATTGCTTATGTACAAAATTATGTGGGCAACGTTAAATGGTAGACTAAAATTACATGTGTATATATATATATATATATATGCTACTGTGGACTATAAATATTGGTCAAAATCCATTGTTTTATGTAATCAGATTGCAATTGGATGGTTGTACTCTACCAAGAGATGGGTGATGATCTCCTGTAAGTCTTTTTATGATGCAGATATTTGTAAATTTTTAACTTGCACATATATATATAAAGTATACATTATTTTAACACTTATTTCAAGTAACATATTATGTGATGTATATTTGTAAATTAAAAACTTATGGATGCCTGTATCACAGTAAAATTAAATAAAAAATATTAAAATCTTTTATTAAAAAGAAAAAAATTTCCTTTTAGTGCTGCCAGACTATTAATTGCTATTTGCCAAAAATCTAATAGAAATAAAGTGAAATAAATTGAAATTCAAAAACTTAAATTGGAGTGTTTTAAATTTAAAAACGAAAAGTGCAATTTCTTCAAACTATAAGATACTAAAATACAATTAACTCTAAAGAGAATTGAAAAATATTTGAGGTATAAATTGTGATTTCGAGCAACAAAGAAAAATATATAATAAGCAAAATAAAAAGGGACTTTAAAATTTATGCTAGATTATAAAATAGGAAATAAATAAATAAATATAATTTATATGAAATTAAACACCATGACCATGCATTTTTTGCAAGAAATTTGAATAATAGTGATGACTCACGGATTGAAAATTGAATCCTAGAAATCTCTTTTTGCTTCCTTTCACCTTCTTACTAGTTTATATATTTAAGTGATCCTTGTTATTTGTTTATTTATTTTTATTCATTTTCCCACTTAATAGATTGTTTAACGGTATTTACATATTGTTATCAATGCCTGATGAGTACTACAGCAGAAATGGATAGCGAAGGTAACAGCACAAAAAGCCCTCCAACATAATCCGTGATAAAATACTGGGAAAGAGGGATGAAACACAAGTGTTGCCTCTCAGTGATAGTATCAGTATCATCTTTGATCAAAATCACCTCTGCACAATCACCACTGTTGTTGTCAGTCTCGGCTTCAACCGTGATATAAAACTATTTTTATGCAAATTAATTGAAACCAGTTTATTTTATGTTATTATTATGTTTGGAATACTTTTTGGAATTGTTTAGACTATGAGAAAATAACAATTTCTACTTTTTGGTTTTTTTGGAGTACTAGTTCAAAAAATCCATTGGAAATCATTATTAAAGAACAACAACAAAATAATAATAATAATAATAATAATCTGGAAGGATATTGCTTCTTTTGGACTAAATTTACAAATTAGATACTAATAATTAACCATTTGAAACTATGAATAGGAAATTTAATAATCATGATTGATTTTAATGGGTCACCCTAATAGTTATTAAGTCAATCAAAGTAATTTAACCACGTATCCAACAATTGTACTGTAAAAATAAATAAATAGAGATGAAATTTGGATCTCAAATAAAAAGTACAACTAAATGTTATGACAACCAAATAAAACATCTTATACATTTTGATCATTGCAAATACTATTTTTTTTTTCGTACTCTTTATATATGCAGCAAATGATTCAGCACAAAAGGAGCAACTAATATCCCAAGAATAATCTAACCATAAACCCCTGTGCCCCTATGATTTAAAACAAAAAATTGTTTTTTTCTTTATCTAAATTAATGTCAAATTTTAATTTAAGGTTTAAGCCATATTGAGGTCCTTCCACCAAAAAGAATCATATAATCTCTCTTTTTTTCCAAAAAACAGTTGAGAGTTAAGGAAAAAAAAAAATTATCGACCTATGTCACATATATTCCGACCCCTTCTGCATCATCATCATCATCATCTTATCCAAACTGATTCTTCTGCTTTAGTAGAGACGAACGTTCAACTTCATCATCATCATCGTCTTATCCAAACAGGCTTCGAGAACTCCTCAATATCACCCAAGTTCAACTTAGGCACCGGCATCGGATCCTTTTTCCTTCAATCATTCTCATATTCCTCCACAAACTTCTGCTGCGAAGCCACCTTAACTCCGAGCTCCAGCAACGATTTAACTTTGCCACCGGAAACCCGCTGCTTCATCACGAAGTTGGCGGTAATAAACGGAGCCCCCATGTTGCCAAGAGTCACCATGGAATTGACTCTGTTCATAGGAAACATAATGTAGACATTACCAATCTCAAGGTCTTCATCAGCGTTGACTGTAGAGAACCTCCTTCCGATTTGCAGAGACATCGTGCTAACCACGAAGAAGTTCAGCTAGCCTATCACAAACAGTTTTTATTGAAATGAGGATTGCACATAATAATAGAATAATTGTACTCTACTAAAATTGAAATTTTATTATTCCTGTTTGGCTAGCCTATCACTCACTTTAGTTACTCTCGCACAATCAAACAATATAAACAAAGTTAAAAAAAAAAAAGATTCAAATGAAGTATGCTTTCCATAATTGCCTATAAAATCCTATGGACAGTATATGTTCCGGCATTCGAATCATTTATTAGTTGTGCATTGTCTAATTCCATAGTAGCTTTGTTCATTCCAAGTTCATTACGCGAAAATTAATATCTAGCGACACTCAATTAGTGACGGTACAAAATAAATGCGTTTGAAAAAATAAAACCGCGACTCCAACGTTAATGTGTCAGTAAAAATTTAATAAATTAACGATGCATCCCAAAACAATCGATGTCAAACGTTCGCTAAAAACAATAACTTGCGACACATCCATTAAGAGTCGCTGAATATGCGGCTGAACAAAGTCGCTTTGAATATTATGCATATATTTTTTCTAGATTATGTTATTTAAATGCTAGACTTGTGAAAAATGATTAACCATCAACTTATCTATGTTTGCATACTGACAAAATTTAATTATACGAGATTGTTGTTCAATTATGTAATTTTTTTCATGTACAGTTTATTCTTGCAAATCTCTTAAATAGTATTTTTTTTTTTTAAAGATATTGGTAACAGGCGACACACAAAAATCATTCCGAGTCGCCTGTTTCCTTTTTTTTTTAAAAAAAAAAAAAAAATCAACCTGATTTTCTTAAAAACTTCAAATAATTGTGAAAATATTAAGCAACATAACTGAAATGGTTGTTTTTCTTTTTTTTGTTTTTTAAATATAGGTAACAGGAGACACACAGTCTTCTTTATGCGTCACCTGTTCTCTATTTTTTTTTTCTTTTAAATATAGGTAACAGGCAACCCACAGTCTCCTTTATGCGTCGCCTGTTCTCTTTTTTTTTTGTTATTTTAATCAATCTAATTTTATTTCAACTATAAATAACCAGTAAAAATATTAGATCAACATAACTGAGCTGTTTTTTTTTTTTTTTGTTCTTTTGTAAATATGCTTTTTTTTTTTTTAATTTGTAGATGAGCAATCAACAAAACTAATTAAAGATTAAAAAAATGAATAATAAAACATGGAATAGGCGACATGTTTTAATGGAATTGTGTCGCTTGTTCCTTAAATTTTTTTTATTTTTTCTTTTTAATAAAAAGCATTTTAATAGACTTTCAATTTTTAAAAATAGGTAAGCTATCATTGACCATAAACACATAAAATTTAAAGTCATTTAACTTTAGTCAATGCAATTTTATTTCAACTACAAATAACCAGTAAAAATATTAAAGTAACATAACTAAGTTGGTATATATATATATTTTTTAATTTTGTTAATAGGTGATGCACAATGAAGATTGTGTGTCGCCTGTTCTACTTTTTTTTTTTTTTTTTGGTTCCTTGGTCAATCTAATTTTATTTTAACTACAAATAACCAGTGAAAATATTAGAGCAACATAACTGAGCTGGTTTTTTTTTTTTTTTTTACATTTTGTTAACAGGCGACGCAGAATGAAGATTGTGCGTCGCTTGTTCTCCTTTTTTTTTTTTTCTTTTTTTTTGGGTTCCTTAGCCAATCTAATTTTATTTCAACTACAAATAACCAATGAAAATATTAGAGCAACATAATTGAGCTGTTTTTTTTTTTTTTTCAATTTTGTTAACAGGCGACGCACAATGAAGATTGTGCGTCACCTGTTCTCCTTTTTTTCTTTTGGTCCTTTTAATCAATCTAATTTTATTTCAACTACAAATAACTAGTAACAATATTAGAGCAGCATAACTGAGCTGGTTGTTTCTTTTTTTTTTTTTTTAATTTTGTTAACAGGCGATGCACAATGAAGATTGTGTGTCGCCTATTCTTCTTTTTTTTTTTTTTGGATTCTTTTAGTATAATTTTATTTCAACTACAAATAACCAGTGAAAATATTAGAGCAACATAACTGAGCCCCTTTTTTTTCTTTTATTATAAAGATTGTGTGTCGCCTGTTAACAAAATTTAAAAAAAAAAAAAAACTACCTCAGTTATGTTGCTCTAATATTTTCACTGGTTATTTGTAGTTGAAATAAAATTAGATTGGCTAAAAGAACCAAAAAAAAAAAAAAAAAAGGAGAACAGGCGACGCACAATCTTCATTGTGCGTCGCCTATTAACAAAATTAAAAAAAAAAAAAAATCAGCTCAGTTATGTTGCTCTAATATTTTCACTGATTATTTATAGTTGAAATAAAATTAGATTGACTAAAAGAACCCATAAAAAAATTAAAAAATAAAATAAAAAAAGAGAAGAATAGGCAACGCACAATGAAGATTGTGCGTCGCCTATTAACAAAATTTAAAAAAAAAAAAACCGGCTCAGTTATGTTACTTTAATATTTTCACTGGTTATTTGTAATTGAAATAAAATTAAATTGGTTAAAAGAACCAAAAAAAAAAAAAAAAAAAGAACAGGTGATGCACAACCTTCATTGTGCGTCGCCTGTTAACAAAATTTAAAAAAAAAAAAACTTTTGCGTTATGTTACTTTAATATTTTTACTGATTATTTGTAGTTAAAATAAAATTACATTGACTAAAAGAGCCAAAAAAAAAAAAAAAGGAGAACAGGCGACGCACAATCTTCATTGTGCGTCGCTTGTTAACAAAATTGAAAAACAAAAACAGCTTAGTTATGTTGCTCTGATATTTTCACTAGTTATTTGTAGTTGAAATAAAATTAGATTGACTAAAAGAACCAAAAAAAAAAAAAAAAAAGAACAGGCGACGCACAATCTTCATTGTGGGTCGCCTATTAACAAAATTTAAAACAAAAAAAAAAATCAGCTCAGTTATGTTGCTCCAATATTTTCACTGATTATTTATAATTGAAATAAAATTAGATTGACTAAAAGAACCAAAAAAAAGGAGAACAGGCGATGCATAATGAAGATTGTGCATCGCCTATAAACAAAATTAAAAAAAAAAAAAAAACCAGCTCAATTATGTTACTTTAATATTTTCACTGGTTATTTGTAGTTGAAATAAAATTAGATTGGCTAAAAGAATCAAACAAAAAAAAAATAAAGAAGAGAACAGGCGATGCACAGTCTTCATTGTGTGTCGCTTGTTAACAAAATTGAAAAAAAAAAAAAAAAAACAGCTCATTTATGTTGCTCTGATATTTTCACTGGCTATTTGTAGTTGAAACAAAATTAGATTGACTGAAAGAACCAAAAAAAAAAAAAAAAATGTGAACAGGCGACGCACAATCTTCATTGTGCATCGCCTGTTAACAAAATAAATAAAAAAATAATAAAGAAAAATCAGTTCAGTTATGTTACTTTAATATTTTCACTCGTTATTCGTAGTTCAAATAAAATTAGATTGACTAAAAGAACCAAAAAAAAGGAGAACAGGCGATGCACAATCTTCATTGTGTGTCGCCTGTTACCAAAATCTTAAAAAAAAAAAGAAGAAGAGAAAACCAGCTCAATTGTGTTGCTCTAATATTTTCACTTGTTATTTATAGTTGAAATAAAATTAGATTGATTTAAAAAAAAAAAAAAAAGGCAACACAATATGGAGCCTATGCGTCGCCTATTACCAAAATCTAAAAGAAAAAAAAAAAAAAAGCACACCTCAGTTATATTGTTCTAATATTTTCACTAGTTATTTGTAATTGAAATAAAATTATATTGAATAAAAAAACCAAAAAAAAAAAAAATTGAACCCAAGACCTCTTACACTCTGAAGGAATCACCACATCACCAGACCAAATGACTTAGATGTAATAATACAACAAGAACTAATTTAATATAGTTTTAGGTGACGCATTCTTTCAACAAAGGATCGCCAAATAGATGAAAAGGTGACGCATTTGCAACAACTGCGTCGCCTTTTACTCAACCAATTTTTAACATTTTTTGAATTTGAATGTTGTTTTTAGTAATTTTTTTAATTTTGCAAATATGCTTTTTTTTTAATTTGTAAATGAGCAATCAACAAAACTAATTAAAGATTAAAAAAAATAATAATAAAACATGGAATAGGCAACGCATTTTAATGGAATTGCGTAGCCTGTTCCTTCAATTTTTTATTTTTTTTTAAGAAGAAGCAACTTAATAGACTTTCAATTTTTAAAAACAAGTAAGCTATCATTGACCATAAACACATGAAAGTTAAGCTCATTTAACATACTTATGTAGATAAATTGGTCAATAAATGCTTGTTGAATTAGAATTCTATATTTGGTATCCTATCTCAAATTAGGTCTTGAAATATTTTGTGTCTCGTTTATACACATATATGTGAATAATTGAGAAAAGCATTAACAAAACTATTTTCTGTTTTTAGATCAATGGAATTTATGTTCATTGGATTGCTGCATGAATATATTTGTAGATGAACAATTAAAAAACTATTTAAAGATTACAAAGAAGATATAAAAATTGGAACAGCGGCACTTTTCGACCATAATTGGTCGCTTGATCCCATAATTCAAGAACAGGCAACCTTTCTTGAAGAGAATGCATCCCCTCTTCTCTTAATTAAAAAAAAAAAAAGCAAAAATTTTCAAAGACATGCAAATTTTATAAATAACAAAGGTGTACTTGAAAAACAGAAAAATAAACAGCAATCTTCGATATTTTGGTTCACATTTTTAAGAAATATTTTAGTTTTTATTTGCATATGAAAACTAAAAAATTAATCAAAGAAAAAAAAAAGAAATTGAGAGAACAAGCGCATTTTTGCCATTTTTTGAAAATTTTTGGCGCGTTTTACAATTTTTACAAGTGCCTTTAAATCCCTTTTCTTTTTAAAAACTACATTAAGTACACTATCTAATAGATATTATATTTGGAAGCAATTTAAGAAAGACTTGAAGAGTGGGATATTTCGGGTTTCATTTTTCATTTGCCTATGTTGTCGTCGGCAGGAAAGCTGGATTTTTCTGTGTTGCGTGATTTTCTGGGTTTCTTCTTTCTTCGTCTCCATCATTTAGGTGAGTTTCTTTTTTTTTTTTTTTTTTTCATTTTAACCCCAGGTTAGGTTCGTTGGGTTTTATTAATCTTGCTTTTGTAGAAATTTTGTTTGTGATATTGCTTGACATTGTTTTTCTAAGTGCAACAAGTATTTTATGTTGAAGATCAACTTGATTCTAGATGGTCTGTTGTTTTAACTTGACCACAACATCGTACTTTTGTTGGAGAAGATGTTCTTGGAGATACTACGATAACTCACAATCCATTTGTCATATAGTTGCCAAGTATCGATGAAAATGATAATAACTATGAATGTGAGAGTGGCTATGTTTGTTGTCAGGACCCGTCCAGAATTCCTTCACCGGAACCCTAGACAAGCCCTGATCCCAGGGAAACCCTACTGAACCCTCCAATGGAAAATCCGGCAGAGCCTCCCCTAAGGGATTTACTTACCACAAATTTACCTGCACTGAAAACACACTTCAAAAATATTCCCTTATTCCTCCCACAAACTACAAATTGATTCCACAAATTGCGGCACTTCAAAATAAAACAACAGTTCAGTGCATAAATAAAACAGAAGTATTCCAATAGTATACAGAGCTTTAAGAAGTGCTAAACAACAGAAATACAACAAGGCTGAAAAGAAATAATACACTGAAATGAAAGAGTACAAAGAAACTTCTCGAAACACAACAGCAGCGGAAAACTTGGTTCGCTCCGGAAGAACGTCTACCACCACTTGCACCTAAGGGAACGGAATTTAAGAGTGTGAGATGCTAATCATCTCCGTGAGTAACCCGAACTACTGAACACCTTTTGATAATAATAATAAAATAATAACAATTAAGGAGTGGAACAAATACCAACAATTAATAATAAATAATAATAACCTTTGGAAAATAATGATTTCCCTCAAAACTCTCACCAATCGCTCCGTTTGAAATGTTCCCTTTTTAAAACCTTTTCGCAAAACCCAATGTGCATACCTCCCAAAAACCAACGGTATCCGGTAAACTTCAAACGTCCATAACTTTTTAACCGGATGTCCGTTTTGAGCGTGCCGCTAGTCTGTGAACTCGTATCGATGAGCACTTCACAACCATGCACAAGTCAAAGCTCAATTCCCCATAAACAAAAAGTCAACCTCAGCACTCCTTGGACAGTTTGGACCGCAACTTGTTTCGTCCATAACTTCCAAACCGTAGCTCCGTTTTCGACGTGCTACCAGTCTACGAACTCGTGGCATCGTGCACTTCGCCACGGTACCCTAGTCAACTCAAAATTCTCACCGAGTCAAAAAGTCAACTTTTGACCCCTTTGGTCAACAGTCAACCTCGATCAACGTGCACGGATTCCGGTGCGATTTGGGACGGGGACGGGGTGTTACATTTGTAATGACTGTAAGGGGATATGGATAAACAATATCTTCTAAATAAATTGGTACGTTTATTTATTAACTTATGTTTTAAGTAATATTTATAACATTTATTATTATTCATTTAATTATTTTTTTGATCCGCTTCATTATGTGTTTTCCACTTTTAATTAGGAGAAATGTACCTCGCCAAATCTTAAGAACGATGGTAATATTTTTTAAATTTTCATTTACTGAATTACAAATTTAATAATGATTAATATTTTATTTATTTTGCATAAGTGTTAATAACTTTTTTAATTTTTCCATATCCAGTATGAGGGTGTAATATCGTCAACAATAGGACATCAACTTCCATCTCAATGAGTATGCATTCATGGAAGTTTAATTAATATTAAATTTGTGATGAAAAAATACAATAGTTTACAAATTATGTCAAAATATGTAAATGAGTTAATATTTAATTTATTTGATAATTAATTTGTCAGGAAAAATATGTATTTTAAATTTTTGTATTCTAATTATTCTGGATGAAGCTAGTTTTAGTTTTTTTGTATTTTAATTATTTTTATATTTTTATTATTTTAATAATATTCACAAAATTAAAAATTAAAAAATGAATGGACGACGCATCAACAAGAAATAAGGTCGCCTAACATATTTGGCGACCTTTACTTGCCTATCTTTAGCGACTAACAAATCTAGCGATGCTTAAAACAGAGTCGTAAAGAGTCGCTTGTAATATTTTTATTTAGGAACTCTACACAAAACAGTTGCTAGAAAATACATCGCTATAAGTGGATCGGAATAATGAGTTGCTAAAAGTTTATATGCGTCGCTAAAAACTCATATATAGGTGACTTATATAATGCGTCGCTAAAATAAATAAGTATCGCTAAAAACCAAATAAGGAGACTCTCATAAAGAGTTGCTAAAAGTCGATCTATGTCGCTAAAAACTCTAATTCGGTGACTCAAATAATGCATTGCTAAAAGTGTATATTGTTGCTAAAAATGAAAATATAGGTGACTGTAACAATGAGTCGCTAAAAGTCTATGGTCGTCGCTAAAAACTCTAATATCGATGACTCATGTAATGCGTCACTAAAAGTAACATGTGTCGCTAAAAATTGACATATAGGCGACTCTCATAATTAGTCGCTAAATGTCTATTTAAGTCGCTAAAAATTTAAGAATAGGTGACTCTGATAATGAGTCGCTAAATGTCTTTGCATTTCGAGACAGGATGTTAGGCGACTTATTGGAATACGTCGTTGTTTATTTGTTGCGATGCATTTATTGCGCCATTTATCAATGCGATTCTAGTAGTGGTTGTTTGAGCTCTTAGAAGACCATGAAAAATCATATAACATGCCATTACATTAGGTGAATATGCTAAAGTAGTAAGATGACATGCTAGTACGGTCTTCTCCATGCGATAACAAGCAACGATATTATCAATACCATCCTTTTTTTATCCCAACATTAAAAGCCACATCTACATTAAATTTAACAAAATTTGTATGTGGGTCAATCCCATTGAATAAACAAATTTCTTAAAAGACGTAATATGCTATTATAAACTATAAACATTTATCATTGTCTAATCCATCGTTATATATATAAAGAAGTTCCGAAATGTAGTAACTTATATTATTTAAATAATGATATTTTTATAATATATATATATATATATATATATATTTAAAAACCTAAATAGTTGAAGTATAGCACTTAAAATCTATTAATAATAATTATTAGTGATGATTGACATTAACAATATATTTAGTAGTAAAATCTATATGAATTTTCCTAACGCTTTTAAACATTACATTTCATAAGCCACATCTATTAGAACTTAGAAATAGAATGGATGGGTATATAATGGAGATATTTGCAGGTTTTTAACTTGTAGATATACATATGGTATACATATTATCTAACACTTTTTTCAAGTAACATATTATCTGATATGTATTTGCAAATTAAAAACTTACATATGCATGAATCATAGAAAAATTAAATAATAAATATTAAAATATAGTTTGTTTCAATTTAGGCCTTCTAGTTTTAATTTCTTGCAATTTATAGAGACCCTTTATTTATTTATTTTTTTAAAAACATTGCTTTTTAGTCCAAAAATCTAATTGGATCAAAATGAAATAAATTGAATTCAAAAGCCTAAACAGGAAAGTTCTAAATTTAAAAATAAAAAATGTAACATTTTCAAATTATAAGACACTAAAGTGCAATTAATCCTAAAAGGAATTGAAAAATATTTTGAGGTACAAATTGTAATTTTGAAAAACAACGAAAAATATGTAAGAAGCAACGTAAAAAAGGGACTATTTTGAAATTTTTGCTAAATTATTAAAAAAAAATGAAAACAAAGATAATTTATAAGAAATTAAACACCATGGCCATGCATGTCTTGCATGGAATTTGAATAATAAGGATGACTCACTGATTGAAAATTGACTCCTCGCGATCTCTGTTTGCCTCCTTTTACTAGTTGAGACATATATAAGTTATCCTTGTTAATTTTTTTTTAATTTTTTTATCACTTTCCCACTTAATAAACTATTTTCTCGGAAAGTTTTTGTTTGAAGGTATTTCTCTAATGTTATCAATGGTTGATGAGTGCTCACAGCAGAAATGGATAGTGAAGGTAATAGCACAAACCTTGGCTTGTGGCATTGCCAGAATCCTTTTCAACCGTCTCACCCACTCCATCACAACCTCGATGAAAACCCTTCAAGAATTCTTGCTTGTTGGCCATTTCATCAACTAGCCTAGCAAAATGCTTTTTCATTTTATCAACGTGCTTGCTATCAAGTTTCTCAACATCCAAGCCCAATGTAGGAACAACAAATTTGGGTTTCAAAAACTTGACATGTTCCCCAAGCTCAATATAATTAGAATATTCACTATATGGTACAAGATGGATCTCAAATGAATCCTTTGTCCTCACTGAAAAATTATTGCACTTCACTTCATATGTCCACCCAGTTGGAACAAATCCCACAGCCCTAGTATACCCTTTCTCAACCATAATCTCCTTCACTTTCACAAAATTAGGCCTAAAATATGGCCAAGTCTCACCCAACAAATTCCAGCCATCAGCATGTACATCACTTCACATTCATCCTCCGTAAACACCCCTCTTCCCCCACACCCCCCACACCCCCGAGTGCACAGGATAGCCATTTTTCTAGCATCCACATACACGGATACACCTTTCGGTTACATTTCCTTACAATTTCTAGCAAAATCTTCTCTTTCCCTACAACATAAGTAGCTACAAGAAACAGCACATTCCTCATTGAACCATCATATTCACCTCCTATTTTTTCTATGATGCTAACAATATAATCAATCGACTCCTCTTGGGAGGGAAATACAAATTTCGGATTACAATAAGTGGTGTCCAAGAAAATTGCATTAGTACCCACGAATTTACATAAAAAAGGGTTAGATTTCATGGAATCACAAAACCGAAAAGCACTCGTATGAACATACTTCTTGAATTTACCGTTCGAACCCGGAATTTTGAAAAGGAATTAAACAGCACCAGGGCAATGATTGGCGTCAATCAGTACAACCTGACACTCATCAATCACGACGGGTTCGGAGAGCAGCAATGCCACTATAAACTGAGAAGGAACCTTAAGCACTTTGATAAGAAGCTTAGCAGTGGTTTGGGAGCAAAAGACAATGCCTTTAGACCAATTTGGGGAGAGACCGGTGTAATGATCGGAGTGGAAGTGGGAGAGGAAGCAAGAGACGGAGTGGTCACCAACATAGCGGAAAGCGTCGACGATGAAACGGGTTTTGGGTATAAGTTTAGATTGAGGGAAAGCGGTGGGAAATGGAGAGAAAGAGAGTGGAGGTGGGGGTTGGCGGAAGAAAGAGGTTTGGGCAGTGAGGAATAGGTTCGAGGAATCGAGGGTTAAGGTTTTAGAGGAAGCCATGGAAATTGTTGTGGGTTTATGATGGGAGAGGAAGGAAGGGAAGCATTGTGGGGAAGAGAGAAAGAGAGAAAGAGAGAAAGATAAAGAGAGAGAGAGAGAGAGAGCAAGGAAGGAAATGTGTCGGTTCGGTGGCACTAAAGCCTTATAAGAGCGAAGTGTGAGTTTTTTTGGATTGTGTAATTGAAATTCTAGCCCACCAATTACAAAGAAAATCAAATTTGAAAACTCAAAATCATTTTTTTCTGAAAGATTACCATTGTAATTGGAATACAAACAAATAAGAAAATGTTTTTTTTTTTAATAATAACAAACAGTATTTATTGAAATGAGGATTGCACATAACAATAGAATAATTGCACTCTAATAAAAGTAAAATTTTATTATTCCTGTTTGGCTAGCCTATCACTCACTTTATTTGTCAGGACTCATCCAAAATTCCTCACCGGAACCCTAGACAAGCTCTGATCCCAGGAAAACTCTACCGGATCCTTCAATGGAAAATCCGGCAGAACGTCCCCTAAGGGTTGGACTTACCACAATTTTCCTGCACTGAAAACACACTTCTATATGCACCAACTTATTTCTCCCACATTACTACAATTTAATTCCACAAATTTGCAGCACTTCAAAATAATAACAGGGAATTAACGCAGTATTTAATAAAATGCATCCAATACAGTATACAGAGCATTATACAAATAAATATGAAATTAATATAATGTCAGATAAAGAAGCAATACAAAATGGAGAGGAAAAATGGCAGAAATTCTTCTTGGACTTTCGGCAATGAACTAAGACGTCAGGCTCACCCCGGACGATCAACGTCTCCCAATTCTTGTCCCTAGGGGAACGAAATTTAAAAATATGATATGCTAATCATCTCAGTGAGTGACCTTATCTACTGTACAATTATAAAGCAACGATAATTATAGTACATTTGATTAATTAAGAATAAATAAGTAAGTAAATAATAATTAATTGAAAATAATATTTTCTCTCAAAACCCTCACCATTCACTCCGTTGGAAAAAGTTCCCCTTTTAAAACATTTTCGCAAAACCCAATCTTTTATGCCCCGAAAATCAAGGAATAATTAATCAAATAACTTTCAAATAAAATACAAGAATTTAAGGATCCAAATTTATAATGGAAATATAGAATAAGACATCATTGGATACAATAATTAAAATCATAATTAAATTTGTATTAAAGAAATTTGGCATAAGAACAAAAATAGACCCAATATATAAATTATAAAATTTATTAATTAAATCAATGAAATAATCAAAGAAACATTTTAAATCAATTTAAACATCGATAGAAAACAAATGATAAAAATATAATAGAATTTATTTTAAAATACCAATCGATTTAAATGATAAAATCAAGGCAAATAACTTTTAAACATTAATGAAAATAGGTAATAAAATCACGATATCAATTTCATAAAATTTGTGTAAAGTTTTAAATTTAAACAAATAATAAAAACAACATTAAATACATTCTAATTTAAATACTGCTTTAAAACTTTAGGAATTGAAATTTATATCCAAAAAATAATTACTTGACGCACCACACTATACACCAGTGATGTCCCACGATATCCAGCATCCCGAGCACCGTGTAATGGGAGGTTAAAGAGAGAAACTTGCATACAGTTGCTTCGGCATCCCGATAGCACTGCTGCTTAAACCGTCATCCCAGTCATGGAGAGGGGCGGCTTATGGCCAATATCAAACTTGCCTGTCCTTGGTCCGATGGCAACTCACGGGAGACATTATAACTTGCGCGCTCATCCACATACACAGTAAAGAACACCAGTACTGTATGAGTGCATCTAAAACAAATAACCATATTATTTTAAAAAAATAACAATTTTTTCAAAATTCAGCGTGGGAATTATACCATTTTTTCAAATTCACCATCCCACATTTTTCGTTAACAACACTAGCATAAATCTATTAATAATAATATACAAATAATTCTCCCCAAATCATAAAATCAATCAAATAATATTCCAAGGGCATAATTATATAATTTGAAACCACCAAACTTAAACCAATACTTTTCTTGAAATATTTAAAATGAAATCATGCCCAAAAATAATATTAAAATCCAAATACAATTAATAAAATCCAAAAATAAATATAATTAAATCACAATTTCTTTTAATTCCCAAATATATTTTTGACACCCAAACATATATTTAAACAACATACATTGGCTATATAATTTAGACGGAAATTCTCTTAATATCCAATACATAAACATATTTACCAAATATCTAATTATGAAATATTTCGACAATGAAATTTGATAATAATTACTAAAATCTCAAATTCCTTACACCAAAATATTTTATAATGCACTAATATTTAATTCCATTCAATTTTGGCATCAAAATTCTAAATATAAATTTACTAAATATTCAACACATCAAACATATTTTTCAAATAACCAACTAACACAAAATATATATATTTTAACATCCCAAAATAATTTTGAAGGTGGGTCACTCACCTGGAGCACGCAATTAATCCAAGATCCTCAATGGGATCAATTCCACGATGCACATGTGCTCCTAGAACAACAACATTACACATCTCAAATAAATTAATATTTTATTCGGGCAAATAATACCCGGTACCCAGGAGGTTTAACACAAACGTTAACCAAAATTCACGAGTAATATACAAAACGAAGCTTATGGAACGAAGATCGCATTACCAGCCTCCATTGACCCCAATTCTGCCGGTGGTGGTCGGAATTTGCCCGGGAAGTATCGGCCGAACTTCACCTCCTCATAACTCGCAAACCACATCGAATTTAAACAATTGGAGATCATATTTGAACTCAAAGGACCTTAGGGGAAAAAGGGTGGAAGACTGGACTGGGTTGGCCAGAAACGGCGAGAATAGCGGGAAAAACTCAACCCACCGCCGCTGATTTCACCGGCCCGATCTGGGCGTGTCCGGCAGCGTCTGGCCAGGAAATTTGGAGGTTGGCATCGCCTGGGACTAGGCTCCTTCCCTAGCCGGCGTGTGTGGCTGTCCGGTGGCCGAAATTTAAGAAACGGCAAGGACCTGAGAGGAAGAAAAGGAAAGGAAAGGAAGAAGAAGGAGGAAGAAGAAGAAGAAAGAAGAGGGGGCCCGTGGGCCTTTTTCCCACGTGAGGGAAAGGAAAAAAAAAAGAAAAAAGAAAATAAAAAGAAAATAAAAGAAATAATTAAATAATATTAAAATAATATTATTGTATAAAATAATAATAAAATAATAATAAAATAATATGATATTTAACCATAGTTGACATGTGGCATCTCACCATTGTGACACATGAGACCTTTTTTAAGTCACACGTGGCATACTGTTCATATATTTAAAAATAATATTAAAATAATACTGTATTTGAAAAATTCTACAAGTTCATAACTTTCAAACCACATGTCCAAATTGGATGTACCGCTAGTCTATCGACGAATACTTCACAAACATGCATGAGTCAAAGATCAACTTTGCATGAACAAAAGGTCAACTCCGGCACCACTTGGACAGTTTGGACTTCAACTTGTTTTGCTCATAACTTTCAAACCGTAGCTCCCTTTTCGACGTGCTACTAGTCTATGAACTCGTGACAATGTGTAATTTTTAACGGTATTTCGGTCAAAGTGAAATTCCATCAGAAACAAAAAGTCAATATTTGACCATTTCTCTGTTAACGACGGTCAAACCCGGTCAACCTTGGTCAAATTTCTGAAATTTCCGATGTACTTCGGGATGTGATGTTACATTATTTACTCTACCATAAACAAAAAAAAATAAACAAACTTAAAAAAAAAAAAAAAAAGATGATTCAAATGCAGTGTGCCATCCATAATTGCCTATAAACTCCTAGGGACAGTAGTTGTGCATTGTCTAATTTCATAGTAGTTTTGTTCAGTCCAAGTCGTTTGAGTTCTTACAAGACAATGAAAAATCACATAACATGCCATTACATTAGCTAAATGTGCTAAACTTGTAAATATGACATGACAGGCACAAAATTTGTATTTGGAATGCCATTGAATAAACAAATTTCTTTTACCATTCTCCCAAAATATATATATATATATATATATATAGATTTCACCAGTAAGGGAAGGAAAAGGAGATGCAAAAATAAAATTAAGATTATCTTTAAGACCGAAATTCAAAATTTTGCATCCATGGACTATTTCAAAACCACACAAGGGTTTGGCAATACATTCTCAAAAAATAAATCATTTTTGGCTTTCCAAATATCCCAAAACATCAAAGTCAATAAAGCATATAAGTGATATCTATTAATTTTTAGTAATTAGAATTCCAATAATCTATCATGAACACAAAAGAGCTAAAATTTGAAATAGAGTTGAGATAATTTTGTTGGTTGTCATAATAATGTCAAAAAAAAAAAAAAAAGAACTGTGAATTTGAATTATAAAAAAGATTAATAACTTTACTGTTTATAAAGTAACATTTTTTCTTTTATATAAAATTAGGTATAAGGTACATGTTTTGCATGTGCAGACGATTTAATAGCATTGACATCAAGATTAGAAGGACAAATAAATTTTATTAAAAAAAATAAAGAATAAATTTATGCAACTTTTTTTTTTCTAAAAAACAATGATGAATAAGAACCTTTTGTTTTTAATTTTTAACAATAAATTAAAATTTAATGATACATTATATGTATATATAGCTAATCTTTTATCAAAATATTTTTATGGATTTTTCATTAGTATCTCACGTGTCAATTTTTAATTTTTTTCAAAAATTAAGATTTAAAATTTTATTTAAATTTTATATAAGTTTTAATTAAAAAAAATTTAAATTTTAATATTTCATTAAATTTATATAAAATCTCAAAAATATTTTTAAATTTTAACTTTTAATGAGATTTAAAAATCAATAACTAAAGTTCTAATAAAAAAATGTATCAGAACATTCTAAAACAAACTGATTATATATATATATATATATATATATATATCTTTTATACATTGCAGTTTTCCCCTTTTTTTTTTTTTTTGGGGGGGGGGGGGGGGGGGGGCGTAGCGGCTTGGGCACCAGGACTCGTATATTTCGAACAAGATGTCTTACATTTTCCACCATAACATTAACTTTAAATGCAAAAATTGGACAGCTTATTATTAATGTACATAATTTATATACATTCTTAGAGGTCTGCAAGTTAATTATAACCAAAACAAAAAAGGTCTCCAACCACTTCCAAGCAACTTTTACAGTGGTAGTTAATTAAACAGAAAATACAAAATTATTTATGTAAAAATTTTATATTCTAAAGAAATTATTTTAATATGTATCACAATCACCATATTTATTAAAAAAAAAAGAGGTTAATCAACGGCTCGAGCGCAGAAAACCCAAATTTGCCCAGAAATCCAAAAATCAACTTCCGCACGTATAACTGATTGAGCAAGAAAATGATTTTGAAAAATAGGAAAAAAAATAAATAAATAAAGAGGGTTTGTTCAAGCGTAGCTTTCCAACTTCAAAATTAAGCTGCAAATGTTGAAAAAACAACTTGGAGATTAATATTGGAAATTTGGGATTTGAGAATACGATAAAGAAGGAAAACCCAGATCATGTTTTTACTAATGTAACCAGAAGAAAAAAAAAAATAAACTCAATTTTAGTGGTTATTTGTTGATCGAGTAATTGATCTGGATTCAGACAAAAAATTTAAAAAAAGAAAGATGAATTCTTTGTTTAGTGTTTCTGTAAAAAGGGTCAGATCTCACAAATAAAAAAAAAAAGGAAAAAAAAAAAAAAAAAAAAACCTCAGTTGAGTATTACATTGCTAACTAGTTTTCCTTGTAGCGTGGGAAAGAGGGGGAAAAAAAAATGTAAGTTTGATAAGGCTGGAGAGTGAAGGAGATGACGTTGATCCAACTAAACGAATGGAAATAATTAGTAGTTTATAATTATTAGTAATTATAAAGTGGTAAAATGATGGCAAAGTTGTCCAGATGTCTTTCATTTAATGGAAGGAGTATCCACCTAAATCAGTACTCGGGAAGTAGAGTTTTTCCCCTATATTATTAATAATAACAAGTCCCACATCGGTCAAAATAAATGTACAATAATACAGTATAACCACGATTTGTAATCACATGGGAACAGCCGGGCTAACTGGCACTAGCCTGTTACTCAAGCAAGGGCATTAAGATGGTTGAAGAAATTGCCCGACTTGTTAGCCACTTGACCAGCCCCTTGACTCGATTTGCCACCTCAGCAAAACACCGTGGCGGCACGTTAATCCTGTCTCTACTCCCATGACAAATACTCCTTGGACAAGGACGGACTAGAGCACCGAATCGCCAAGTGAAGAAAGGACTCAGCGTGAAGTGGGACGGGACCAAAAAGGCCCACGCAGGACCAAAAATAGGAGAGAAGACCATGTGATGACCAAAAGAAGCCGACACAACTAAATTGTGGACCAAGACCAAATAGTAACCCAACTCTAGAGAGAAAAGGATGCCAGTTGTCACGGACTTGTTTGTTTACCCTTCAAGCCATGCGGCCTTAGTTGCTATTCCGACCCTTTGTTGCAACTAAGTAAGCCTTTTGCCCACTAAAAGAGAAAGCTAAGCAAAGAAAGCTAGAGCACAAAGAGAGTTTGGGAGAATGAAAGTATATTACTTAGAGGAGAGCTTTACAAGTGAATGTGGGAATTCTTGGATGGTTTGGCCAAATGAGGCCTCCACCTATTTATAGGCACACAAAGTCTAATCCTACGGCTATAATTGCTTTGATCCTACGGTGGAGAATGGGTGTCTAGATCCTTCCTACCTCCTTTACAAAAATATCTAAAGAAACATCTAGAATTGATATGTACATGGCTTGACCTAGAGTTCTCCATAATGTTCTAGAGAATTCTACACTACTCTAGGTGCTTGGCCCATTGTAAGGCCCAAAATAGGCCCAAAGTGGATTATAAGGCCCAAAATGGAGAGAATGCTCACCAAGTGTTTGGTGAAATGTCCCAACCGTGACATTCTCCCCCACCTACACGGACTTGTTTGTTTACCCTTCAAGCCGTGCGGCCTTAGTTGCTATTCCGACCCTTTGTTGCAACTAAGTAAGCCTTTTGCCCACTAAAAGAGAAAGCTAAGCAAAGAAAGCTAGAGCACAAAGAGAGTTTGGGAGAATGAAAGTATATTGCTTAAGAGAGAGCTTTACAAGAGTAGCTTGGATTCTTGGATGGTTTGGCCAAATGAGGCCTCCACCTATTTATAGGCACACAAAGTCTAATCCTACGGCTATAATTGCTTTGATCCTACGGTGGAGAATGGGTGTCTAGATCCTTCCCACCTCCTTTACAAAAATATCTAAAGAAACATCTAGAATTGATATGTACATGGCTTGACCTAGAGTTCTCCATAATGTTCTAGAGAATTCTACACTACTCTAGGTGCTTGGCCCATTGTAAGGCCCAAAATAGGCCCAAAGTGGATTATAAGGCCCAAAATGGAGAGAATGCTCACCAAGTGTTTGGTGAAATGTCCCAACCGTGACATTCTCCCCCACCTACACGGACTTGTTTGTTTACCCTTCAAGCCGTGCGGCCTTAGTTGCTATTACGACCCTTTGTTGCAACTAAGTAAGCCTTTTGCCCACTAAAAGAGAAAGCTAAGCAAAGAAAGCTAGAGCACAAAGAGAGTTTGGGAGAATGAAAGTATATTGCTTAAGAGAGAGCTTTACAAGAGTAGCTTGGATTCTTGGATGGTTTGGCCAAATGAGGCCTCCACCTATTTATAGGCACACAAAGTCTAATCCTACGGCTATAATTGCTTTGATCCTACGGTGGAGAATGGGTGTCTAGATCCTTCCCACCTCCTTTACAAAAATATCTAAAGAAACATCTAGAATTGATATGTACATGGCTTGACCTAGAGTTCTCCATAATGTTCTAGAGAATTCTACACTACTCTAGGTGCTTGGCCCATTGTAAGGCCCAAAATAGGCCCAAAGTGGATTATAAGGCCCAAAATGGAGAGAATGCTCACCAAGTGTTTGGTGAAATGTCCCAACCGTGACACAGTGCTGGCTGGGACAGGGTGCGCAAGTGTCTATTGGCGTTAAAGTTGGGCTGAGCTCAAATATCAACAACCAATGTTTTGTTAATCTTTTGTTTTTCCTTTCATTATAGCTGCTGATAATAATTTGTGATCCTTATTAGGCTACGCACTAAGGTTTTTTATTTGATTTTTATATCCTTTTAATAGAAACTAAGCTATATCCTTTTAATAGAAATTAAGCTTTTTGGTTTTATTTTTATATTATTTTTAATTGGATGACGACTTTATAAAAAAGTTTTCGAATGTAGTAATCAATATTATTTAAAAAATATATAGATATACTTTTAAAACAAATTTTTTATTTTTCCTTTCATTATAGCGGTTTATAATAATTTGTGATCCTTATTAGGCTTATGCACTAAGGTTTTTTTATTTGATTTTTATACCTTTTTAATAGAAACTAAGCTTTTTTGTTTTATTTTTATATCATTTTAATTGGATGACGATTTTATAAAAAAGTTTCAAATGTAGTAATCAATATTATTTAAATTTAAATAATATTGTTTAAAAAATATATAGATATACTTTTAAAGCAAAACCTTAATAGTTGAAGAAGAGCCTGTAAAATCTACTAGCTATAGTTATTAGTTTATATTTCTGTTGTACAAATATGTTAGATGAAATAATTCAATATATATATGAATTTTAATGACATTGTTTAAAAAATATATAGATACATATAAATGCTACTTTAAACGATAAACATTTATTATTGTCTAATCCATCACTGTATATATAAAAAAAGTTTTCAATGTAGTAATTTATATTATTTAAATAATGATATTGTCTTAAATATATATGTATATTTTAATTCAAAACCTAAATAGTTGAAAAATAGCCTATAAATTCTATCAGCAATAATTAAATTATTGGTGATGATTGATATTAACCATGTATTTAGTAGTAAAATCTATATGAGTTTTCCTAATGCTTTTAAACATTACATTTCATAAGTCACACCTATTGGAACTTAGAAATAGAATGGATGGGTAATCAGTGTTAATATATCGCTTTGTATTTGATTAGAGGGTTTTCTTATTTAGGGCTTGAAGAGAAATCATGCGAAATACGACCCATAATACACATAGTATTATCACTGGCCACTGCATTTATTATTATTATTTTTTTTCGTAATAGCCCACAACAAAATGTTGCATTATTACTATTCCTTTCAATCTAATGCTAATCAATTGCCACTTTGGTCAGTTTATATTTATATTGTACATATGTTAGATGAAATAATTTAATATATGCATTGATCCTACGTTTGTATATGTGTATATATATATATATGAATATTCTATTGCATATCGTTACATAAATTTATGTTGTTTGACTAGGACCATGTAATATATGTAAAACTATTAATTTTTTTGCGGATAGATTGCTTATGTACAAAATTATGTGGGCAATATTAAATGGTAGACTAAAATTCCATGTGTATATATATATATGCTACTGTGGACTATAAATATTTGTCAAAACCCATTGTTATATGTAATCAGATTGCAATTGGATGGTTGTACTCTACCAAGAGATGGGTGATGATGTCCCTATAAGTCTTTTTATGATGCAGATATTTATAAATTTTTAACTTGCAAATATATATAAAGTACATATTATTTTAACATTTATTTCAAGTAACATATTATCTGATGTATATTTGTAAATTAAAAACTAATGGATGTTTGTATCACAGTAAAATTAAATAAAAAATATTAAAATATAATTTATTTCAATTTAAACTTTTTAGTTTTAATTCGTTATATCTATAGAGATCTTTTATTAAAAAGAAAAAAAAATTTCCTTTTAGTGCTGCTAAATTATTAATTGCTATTTGCCAAAAATCTAATAGGAACAAAGTGAAATAAATTGAAATTCAAAAGATTAAATTGGAGTGTTTTAAATTTAAAAGTGAAAAGTGGAATTTCTTCAAACTATAAAATATTAAAATACAATTAACTCTAAAAAGAATTGAAAAATATTTGAGGTATAAATTGTGATTTCGAGTAACAAAGAAAAATATATAATTAGCAAAATAAAAAGGTACTTTAAAATTTATGCTAGATTATAAAATAAAAAAAGAAAAGAAAAGAAATATAATTTATATGAAATTAAACACCATGACCATGTATGTTTTGCATGAAATTTGAATAATAGCGATGACTCACTGATTGAAAATTGAATCCTGGCAATCTCTTTTTGCTTCCTTTCACCTTCTAACTAGTTTATATATTTAAGTTATCCTTGTTATTTATTTATTTATTTTTTTTTCACTTTCCCGCTTAATAGATTGTTTAACGGTATTTACATATTGTTATCAATGCCTGATAAGTACTACAGCAGAAATGGATAGCGAAGGTAACAGCAAAAAAAGCCCTCCAACATAATCCGTGATAAAATATTGGGAAAGAGGGATGAAACACAAGTTTTGCCTCTCAGTGATGGTATCAGTATCATCTTTGATCAAAATCACCTCTGCACAATCACCACTGTTGTTGTCAGTCTCAGCTTCAACCGTGATATAAAACTATTTTTATGCAAATTAATTGAAACCAGTTAATTTTATTTTATTATTATGTTTGGAATACTTTTTGGAATTGTTTAGACTATGAGAAAATAATAATTTCTACTTTTTGATTTTTTTGGAGTACTTGTTCAAAAAATCCATTGCAAATAATTATTAAAGAGCAACAACAACAAAATAGTAATAATGATAATAATCTGGAAGGATATTGCACATAATAATAGAATAATTGTACTCTACTAAAATTGAAATTTTATTATTCCTGTTTGGCTAGCCTATCACTCATTTTAGTTACTGTAGCACAATCAAACAAAATAAACAAAGTTCCAAAAAAAAAAAAAAAAAAAGGTTCAAATGAAGTATGCCGTCCATAATTGCCTATAAAATCCTATGGACATTATATGTTCCGGCATTCAAATCATTTATTAGTTGTGCATTGTCTAATTCCATAGTAGCTTTGTTCATTCCAAGTTCACTACGTGAAAATTGATATGTAGTGACATTCATTTAGTGACGGTACGAAACAAATGCATCTGAAAAAATAAAACCGCGACTCCAAGGTTAATATGTCAGTAAAAATATAATAAATTAACGATGCATCCCAAAGTAGTCGATGTCAAACGTTCGCTAAAAACAAAAACTTGCGACACATCCGTTAAGAGTCCTAAAATATGCGGCTGAACAGAGTCGCTTTTAATACTGTGTATATATTTTATCTGAATTATATTGTTTAAATGCTAGACTTGTGAAAAATGATTAACCATAAACTTATCTATATTTGTATAATAACAAAATTTAATTATACGAGGTTGTTGTTCAATTATATAATTTTTCACATACAGTTTATTCTTGCAAATATCTTCAATAATATATATATATATATTTTTTTAAGATATTGGTAACAGACAACACACAAAAATCATTCAGAATCGCCTACTCCCCTCTTTTTTTTTTTTTTTTTAAATCAACCTGATTTTCTTGAAAACTTCAAATAACCAGTAAAAAATTTAAGCAACATAACTGAATTGGTTTTTTTTATTATTATTATTTTTTTAATAAAAATATAGGTAGCAGGCGACGCATAGTCTTCTTTATGCGTTGACTGTTCTCTATTTTTTTTTTTTTGGTTCTATTAATCAATCTAATATTATTTCAACTTCAAATAACCAGTGAAAATATTAGAGCAACATAACTGAGCTATTTTTTTTTTAAATATAGGTAACAGGCGACCCACAGTCTCCTTTATGCTTCGCCTGTTCTTTTTTTTTTTTTTTTTGGTTCTTTTAATCAATCTAATTTTATTTCAACTACAAATAACTTATGAAAATAATGGAACAACATATATGAGCTGTTTTTTTTTTTTTTTTTTTTTAAGATTTTGGTAACAGGCGACGTACAATGAAGATTGTGCGTCGCCTATTCTCCTTCTTTTTTTTTTGTTCTTTTAGTCAATCTAATTTTATTTCAACTATAAATAACCAATGAAGATATTAGAGCAATATAACTGAGCTGATTTTTATTTTTTAATTTTTTTTAAAACTTTGTTAATAGGCGACACACAATCTTCATTGTGCGTCGCCTGTTCTCCTTTTTTATTTTTATTTTTTGTTCTTTTAGTCAATTTAATTTTATTTCAATTACAATTAACCAGTAAAAATATTAGAGTAATATAACTAAGTTGGTTTTTTTTTATTTTTTTGTTCTTTTGCAAATATGCTTTTTTTTTTTTAATTTGTAGATGAGCAATCAACAAAACTAATTAAAGATTAAAAAATAATAATAATAAAACATGGAATAGGCGATGCGTTTTAATGGAATTGCGTCGCCTGCTCCTTCAATTCTTTTTATTTTTTATTTTAAAAAAAAGCAATTTAATAGACTTTCAATTTTTAAAAACAAGTAAGTTATCATTGACCATAAACACATGAAATTTAAGCCCATTTAACTTTAGTAAATCTAATTTTATTTTAACTACAAATAACCAGTAAAAATATTAAAGTAACATAACTGAGCTGATTTTTTTTTTTTTTTTAATTTTGTTAACAGGTGATGCACAATGAAGATTGTGCGTCTCCTGTTCTCCTTTTTTTTTTTTTTTTTTTGGGGGGGTTCCTTAATCAATCTAATTTTACTTTAACTACAAATAAACAGTGAAAATATTAGAGCAAATAACTAAACTGATTTTTATTTTTATTTTTTTTTTGTTAACAGGCGACGCACAATAAAGATTGTGTGTCGCCTGTTCTCCCTTTTTTTTTTTTTTGGTTCTTTTAGTCAATCTAATTTTATCTTAAGTACAAATAATCAGTGAAAATATTATAGCAACATAACTAAGCTCCTTTTTTTATTATTATTATTTTTTTTATAGATATTGGTAATTGGTGACGCACAATGTGCGTTGCCTATTACTAACTGGACACGCACAATATGCGTCGCCTATTCACTGGTTATTTGTAGTTGAAATAAAATTAAATGGACTAAAAAAACTTTAAAAAAAAAAAAAGTGGAGAGTAGGCGTGCACAATCTTCATTGTGTGTTGCCTATTAACAAAATTTTGAAAAAAAAAAAAAAAACAGTTCAGTTATGTTACTCTAATATTTTCACTAGTTATTTAAAGTTAAAATAAAATTAGATTAACTAAAAGAACCTAAAAAAAAAAAAAAGGAGAACAGGCGACGCACAATGAAGATTGTGCGTCGCCTATTAACAAAATTAAAAAAAAAAACAATTAAGTTATGTTACTTTAATATTTTCAATGGCTATTTGTAGTTGAAATAAAATTAGATTGACTAAAAGAACCAAAAAAAAAAAAAAAAAGAGAACAGGCGATGCACAATCTTCATTGTGCGTCGCCTGTTAACAAAAAAAAAAAAAAAAAAAAACCAGCTCAGTTATGTCGCTATAATATTTTCACTTGTTATTTATACTTGAAATAAAATTAATTAACTAAAAGAACCTAAAAAAAAAAAAAGGAGAACAGGCGACGCACAATCTATTAACAAAATTTAAAAAAAAAAAAAAAACCAACTCAGCTATGTTACTTTAATATTTTCAATGGATATTTGTACTTAACATAAAATTAGATTGACTAAAAGAACCAAAAAAAAAAAAAAAGAAAAAAGAGAACGGGCGCCTGTTAACAAAATTTGAAAAAAAAAAAAAGCAATCTCAATTATGTTAGTCTAATATTTTCATTGATTATTTGTAGTTGAAATAAAATTATATTGACTAAAAGAACCAAAAAAAAAAAAAAAACATAGGAGAATAGGCGACGCACAATCTTCATTGTGCGTCTCCTGTTAACATAATTAAAAAAAAAAAAAACATCCTAGTTATGTTAGTCTAATATTTTCACTGATTATTTGTAGTTGAAATAAAATTAGATTGACTAAACGAACCAAAAAAAAAAAAAAAGGAGAAGAGGTGACACACAATCTTCATTATGCATTGCTTGTTAACAAAATTAAAAAAAAAAAAAAAAGCCATCTCAGTTATGTTAGTCTAATATTTTCACTGACTATTTGTAGTTGAAATAAAATTAGATTGACTAAACGAGCCGAAAAAAAAAAAAAAAAAAAGGAGAACAGGTGACACACAGTCTTCATTATGTATCGCTTGTTAACAAAATTTGAAAAAAACAAAAAAACATAAAAACCAGCTCAATTATGTTGCTTTGATATTTTCACTGGTTATTTATAGTTGAAATAAAATTAAATTGACCAAAATAACCGAAAAAAAAGGCATATAGGCAACGCACAATCTAGATTATGCGTCGCGTCGCCTGTTTACAAAATAAATAAAAAAATAATAAAAAAAAACCAGTTCAGTTATGTTACCTTAATATTTTTACTGGTTATTTGTAGCTAAAATAAAATTAGATTGACTAAAAGAACAAAAAAAAAAAAGAAAAAAAAAAGGAGAACAGGCGACGCACAATCTTCATTGTGCGTCGCCTATTACCAAAATCTTAGAAAAAAAAAAAGAGAAAGAAAACCAGCTCAATTATGTTTCTCTAATATTTTCACTTGTTATTTATAGTTGAAATAAAATTAGATTGATTAAAAGAAAAAAAAAAAAAGGCAACGCATAATGGAGCCTATCCGACGCTTGTTACCAAAATCTAAAAAAAAGAAAAAAGAAAAAAACGACACCTCAGTTATGTTGCTCTAATATTTTCACTGGTTATTTGTAGTTGAAATAAAATTAGATTGACTAAAAGAACCAAAAAAAAAAAAAATTAAACCCATGCCCACTTACACTCTGAAGGAATCACCACACCACTAGGCCAAATGACTTAGATATAATAATATAACTAGAACTAGTTTAATATAGTTTTAGGTGACGCATTCTTTTAACAAAGAGTCGCCAAATAGATGAAAAGGCAACGCATTTGCAACAACTGCGTCGCCTTTTCGCTCAACTAATTTTTAACATTTTTTGAATTTGAAAGTTGTTTTTAGTAATTTTTTTAATTTTGCAAATATACTTTTTTTTTTAATTTCTAGATGAGCAATCAAAAAACTAATTAAAGATTAAAAAGTAATAATAATAAAACATGGAATAGGCAATGCGTTTTAAAGGAATTGCGTCGCCTGTTCCTTCAATTTTGTTTTTTTTGTTTTTTAAGAAAAAGCAATTTAATAGACTTTCAATTTTTAAAAACAAGTAAGCCATCATTGACCATAAACACATGAAAGTTAAGCTCATTTAATATACTTATGTAGATAAATTGGTCAATAAATGCTTGTTGAATTAGAATTTTATATTCGGTACCCTATCTCAAATTAGGTCTTGAGATATTTTATGTCTCGTCTATACACATATATGTTAATAATTGAGAAAAACATTGACAAAACTATTTTCTGTTTTTAGATCAATGGAATTTATGTTCATTGGATTGCTAAATGAATATATTTGTAGATGAACAATTAAAAAACTATTTAAAGATTGCAAAGAAAAGATAAAAATTGGAGTAGGCGATGCTTTTCTACCATAATGCATCGCTTGATCCCAGAATTCAAGAACAAGTGACCTTTCTTGAAGAGAATGCGTCGCCTATTCTCTCAATTAAAAAAAAAAAATTTAAAAGACATGCAAATTTTATAAAGAATAAAGGTGTACTTGAAAAACAGAAAAATAAACAATAATCTTCAATATTTTGCTTCACATGTTTAAGAACTATTTTCAATTTTACTTGTAGATGAAAACTAAAAAATTAATCAAAGAAAAAAAATGAAATTGAGAGAACAGACGCGTTGTTTCCATTTTTTGAAAATTTTTGGCGTGTTTTAAAATTTTTACGCTCGCCTTTGAATCCCTTTTCTTTGTTAAAACTATATCAAGTACACTATCTAATACATATTAAATTTGGAAGCAATCTAAGACTTGAAGAGTGGGATATTTCGGGTTTCATTTTTCATTTGCCTATGTTGTCGTCGGCAGGAAAGCTGGATTTTTCTGGGTTTCTTCTTTCTTCGTCTCCATCATTTAGGTGAGTTTCTTTTTTTTTTTTTTTTTTTGTGGTTGGCGAAGACATGTGGTGGGTTGGTTTTTTTTTTTTTTTTTTTTTCATTTTAACCTCAGGTTAGGTTCGTTGGGTTTTATTAATCTTGCTTTTGTAGAAATTTTGTTAGTGATATTGCTTGACATTGTTTTGCTAAGTCCAACAAGTATTTTATGTTGAAGATCAACTTGATTCGAGATGGTTTGTTGTTTTAACTTGACCACAACATCGTACTTTTGTTGGAGAAGATGTTCTTGGAGATACTACGATGACTCACAATTCATTTGTCATATAGTTGCCAAGTATTGATGAAAATGATAATGAGGATGAATGTGAGAGTGGCTATGTTTGTAATTACTGTTAGGGGATATGGATAAACAATATCTTCTAAATAAATTGGTACGTTTATTTATTAACTTATGTTTTAAGTAATATTTATAATATTTATTATTATTCATTTAATTATCTTTTTGATCTGCGTCATTATGTGTTTTCCACTTTTAATTAGGAGAAATGCGTTTCGCCAAATCTTAAGAATGATGGTAATATTCTTTAAATTTTCATTTACTAAATTACATATTTAATAATGATTAATATTTTATTTATTTTGCATAAGTGTTAATAACTTTTTTAATTCTTTCATATGCTGTATGAGGGTGTAATATCGTCAACAAGAGGACGTCAACTTCCATCTCAATGACTATGCATCCATGGAAGTTAAATTAATATTTGTTATGAAAAAATACAATAGTTTACAAATTATGTCAAAATATGTCAATGAATTAATATTTAATTTATTTGATAATTAATTTGTCATGAAAAAATATGTATTTTAAATTTTTGTATTCTAATTATTCTGGATGAAATTAGTTTTTGTTTTTTTGTATTTTAATTATTTTTATATTTTTACTATTGTAATAATATTCACAAAATTAAAAATTAAAAAATGAATAGACGACGCATCAACAAGAAACAAGGTCGCCTAACATATTTGGCGACCTTTACTTGCCTATCTTTAGCGACTAACAAATCTAGCGATGCTTAAAATAGAGTCGCTATAAGTAATGAAAACTACATTGCTAAAATCCTCCATGGCCACTAAAAAAACGACTCTAGTTATAAGTCGCTTGTAATATCTTTATTTAGGGACTCTACACGAAACAATCACTAGAAAATACGTCACTATAAGTGAATCGAAATAATAAGTCGCTAAAAGTTTATATGCGTTGCTAAAAACTCATATATAGGTGACTTATATAATGCGTTGCTAAAATAAATAAGTGTCGCTAAAAACCCAAGTAAGGAGACTCTCATAAAGAGTCGTTAAAAGTCGATCTATATCGCTAAAAACTCTAATTCGGTGACTCAAATAATACGTCGTTAAAAGTGTATATTGTCGCTAAAAATGAAAATATAGGCGACTCTGATAATGAGTCGCTAAAAGTCTATGGTTGGTTACTCAAGTAATGCATTGCTAAAAGTAACATGTGTTGCTAAAAACTGACGTATAAGCAACTCTGATAATGAGTAGCTAAATGCCTATTTAAGTCGCTAAAACTTAAGGATAGGCGACTCTGATAATGGGTCCTTAAATGTCTTTGCATTTCGCGAAAGAATATTAGGCGATTTATTAGAATACGTCGTTGTTTATTTTTTGCAACGCATTTATTACGTCATTTATCAATACGATTCTAGTAGTGGTTGTTTGAGCTCTTAGAAGACCATGAAAAATCATATAACATGCCATTACAATAGGTGAATGTGCTAAACTAGCAAGATGACATGTTAGTATGGTCTTCTCCATGCGATAACAGGCAACGATGTTATCAATACCACCCTTTTTATCCCAACCTTAAAAGCCACATCTACATTAAATTTAACAAAATTTGTATGTGGGTCAATCCCTTAAGCACTTTGATAAGAAGCTTAGCAGTGGTTTGGGAGCAAAAGACGATGCCTTTAGACCAATTTGGGGAGAGACCGGTGTAATGATCAGAGTGGAAGTGGGAGAGGAAGTAAGAGACAGAGTGATCGCTGGCATAACGGAAAGCATCGACGGTGAAACCGGTTTTGGGTATAAGTTTGGATTGAGGGAAAGCGGTGGGAAATGGAGAGAAAGAGAGTGGAGGTGGGGGTTGGTGGAAGAAAGGGGTTTGGGCAGTGAGGAATAGAGGGTTAGGGTTTTAGAGGAAGCCATGGAAATTGTTGTGGGTTTATGATGGGAGAGGAAGGAAGGGAAGCATTGTGGGGAAGAGAGAAAGAGAGAAAGGGAAAGAGAGAGAGAGAGAGAGAGAGAGAGAGAGAGCAAGGAAGGAAATGTGTCGGTTCGGTGGCGCCAAAGCCTTATAAGAGGGGAGTGTGAGTTTTTTTGGATTGTGTAATTGAAATTCTAGCCCACCAATTACAAAGAAAATCAAATTTAAAAACTGAAAATCATTTTTTTTTTCTGAAAGATTACCATTGTAATTGGAATACAAACAAATAAGAAAATGTTTTTTTTAGTAATAAACCATCTTTGGCTTTCCAAATATCCCAAAATATCAAAGCCAATAAAGCATACAAGTGGTATCTATTAATTTTTAGTAATTAGAATTCCAGTAATCTATCATGAACATGAAAGAGCTAAAATTTGAAATAGAGTTGAGATAATCTTGTTGTTTGTTGTAACAATGTGAAAAAAAAAAAAAAAAAAAGAAGAACTGTAAATTTGAATTATAAAAAAGATTAATAACTTTACTGTTTATAAAATAACATTTTTTCTTTCATATAAAACTAGGTATAAGGTACATGTTTTGCATGTGCACACGATTTAATAGCATTGACATCAAGATTAGAAGGACAAATAAATTTTATTAAAAAAGATAATGAATAAATTTATGCAACTTTTTTTTTTCTTTTTTTTTTTTTTGGGTAAAAAACAATGATGAATAAGAACCTCTTGTTTTTAATTTTTAACAATAAATTAAAATTTAAGGATACATTATATGTATATATAGCTAATCTTTTATCAAAATATTCTTATGGGTTTTTCATTAGTATCTGACGTCCCAATTTTTAAATTTTTTCAAAAATTAAAATATAAAATTGTATTTAAAATTTATATAAATCTTAATAAATTTTTTTTTTCAAAATTTTTAATATTTTATTAAATTTATATAAAATCTCAAATATATTAAATCTTAACTTTTAATGAGATTTAAAAATCAATAACTAAAGTTCTAATAAAAAAATATATCAGAACATTTTAAAACAAACTAATTATATATATATATATATATATATCTTTTATACATTGCAGTTTTGCCCCTTTTTTTATTTGTTTTTTGGGTGCGTAGCGGCCTGGGCACCAGGACTCGTAAATTTGGAACAAGATATCTTACATTTTCCACCATAACATTAACTTTAAATACAAAAATTGGACAGCTTATTATTCATGTACATAATTTATATACATTCATGGAGGCCTCCAAGTAAAGTATAACCAAAACAAAAAAGGTATCCAACTACTTCCAAGCAACTTTTACAGTAGTAGTTAATGAGTTTGACAAATTTTCTGAGAACTCACATATATTTTAGAGTCATTACATCCATTTGAAAAGCAAAAAATACAAAATTATTTATGTAAAAAGTTTATATTCTAAAGAAATTATTTTAATATGTATCACAACCACCATATTTATTTAAAAAAAAAAAAAAAGGTTAATCAACGGCTCGAGCGCAGAAAACCCAAATTTGCCCAGAAATCCAAAAATCAACTCCCACATGTATAAATGATTTGAACAAGATAATGATTTAAAAAAATAGGAAAAAAAAATAATAAAGGGTGTTTGTTCAAGTGTAGCTTTCCAGCTTCAAAATTAAGCTGGAAATGTTGGAAAAACAAGTTGGAGATGAATATTGGGAATTTGGGATTTGAGAATACGAATAAAGAAGGAAAACCCAGATCAAGTTTTTATTAATGCAGCCAGGAGAAAAAAAAAATAAACTCAATTTTAATGGATATTTGTTGATCGAGGCAAAAGGTAATTGATCTGGTTCGAACAAAAAAAATAAAATAAAATAAATAAATAAATAGATGAATTTTTTTATTTTTTATTTTTATTTTTTATGTTTCTGTAAAAAGGTCGGACCTACAAAATAAAAAGAAAAAAAAGACTCAGTTGAGTATTTGATGGCTCAGCATTTATGAGCCTGAAAGTAACTTTAGAGTTTTCCTTGTAGTGTGGGACGGAGGCCAAAAAAAAAATTAAAAAAAAAAAAATGTAAGTTTGATAAGGCTGGAGAGGGAAGGAGATGACGTTGATCCAACTAAACGAATGGAAATAATTAGTAGTTTATAATTATTAGTAATTATAAAGTGGTAAAATGATGGCAAAGTTGTCCAGATGTCCTTCATTTAATGGAAAGAGTATCCACCTAAATCAGTACTCGGGAAGTAGAGTTTTTCCCCTATATTATTAATAATAACAAGTCCCACATCGGTCAAAATTAATGTACAATAATACTGTATAACCACGATTTGTAATCACATGGGAACAGCCGGGCTAACTGGCACTAGCCTGTTACTCAAGCGAGGGCATTAAGATGGTTGAAGAAATTGCCCGACTTGTTAGCCACTTGACCAGCACCTTGACTCGAATTGCCACCTCAGCAAAACACCGCGGCGGCACGTTAATCCTGTCTCTACTCCCATGACAAATACTCCTTGGACTAGGACGGACTAGAGCACCGAATCGCCAAGTGAAGAAAGGACTCAGCGTGAAGCGGGACGGGACCAAAAAGGCCCACGCAGGACCAAAAATAAGAGAGAAGACCATGTGATGACCAAAAGAAGCCGAAACAACTAAATTGTGGACCAAGACCAAATAGTAACCCACAGGTCCTCAAAGGACTAATAACCAAGAAAAAGACAAATTAAGGATTAATAACCAAGAAAAAGACAAATTGAAAACCAAAAGAGAGAAAAGGATGCCAGTGCTGGCTGGGACTCTGGGTGCGTAAGTGTCTATGGCGTTAAAGTTGGGCTGAGCTCAAATGTCAACAACCAATTTTTTGTTAATCTTTTGTTTTTCCTTTCATTATAGCTGCTAATAATAATTTGTGATCCTTATTAGGCTTAAGCACTAAGATTTTTTATTTGATTTTTATATCCTTTTAATAGAAACTAAGCTTTTGTTTTATTTTTATATCATTTTAATTGGATTTTTTGTTAATCTTTTGTTTTTCCTTTCATTATAGCTGCTAATAATAATTTGTGATCCCTATTAGGCTTAAGCACTAATATTTTTTATTTGATTTTTATATCCTTTTAATAGAAACTAAGCTTTTGTTTTATTTTTATATCATTTTAATTGGATGACGGTCTTATAAAGAAGTTTTCGAATGTAGTAATCAAATATTATTTAAAAAATATATAGATATACTTTTAAAACAAAATTTTAATAGTTGAAGAAGAGCCCGTAAAATCTACTAGCAATAATTATTAGTTTGTATTTCTGTTGTACATATGTTATATGAAATAATTCAATATATATATGTATGAATTTTAATGATATTGTTTAAAAAATATATAAATATACTTTTAAAGCAAAACCTTAACAGTTGAAGAAGAGCCCGTAAAATCTACTAGTAATAGTTATTGGTTTATATTTCTGTTGTACATATGTTAGATGAAATAATTCAATATATATATATATGAATTTTAATGATATTGTTTAAAAAAATATATAGATACATATAAATGCTATTTTAAACGATAAACATTTATTATTGTCTAATCCATTGTTGTATATATATAAAAGTTTTCAATGTAGTAATTTATATTATTTAAATAATAATATTGTCTTAAATATATATGTATATTTTTAATTTGAAACCTAAATAGTTGAAGAATAGTAGCCTATAAATTCTATAGCAATAATTAAATTATTGGTGATGATTGATATTAACCATGTATTTAGTAGTAAAATCTATATGAATTTTCCTAATGCGTTTAAACATTACATTTCATAAGTCACACCTATTGGGACTTAGAAATAGAATGGATGGGTAATCAATGTTAATATATTGCTTTGTATTTGATTAGAGGTTTTTGTTATTTAGGCTTTGAAGAGAAATCATGCGAAATACGACCCATAATACACATAGTATTATCATCACTGGCCACTACATTTATTATTATTATTATTTTTTTTTTCGTAACAGCCCACAACAAAATGTTGCATTATTACTATTCCTTTCAATCTAATGCTAATCAATTGCCACTTTGGTCAATTTATATTTTTGTTGTATATATGTTAGATGAAATAATTCAATATACACATTGATCCTAAGTTTGTATATGTGTAATAGGGATATCATCACCCATCTCTTGGTAGAGTACTTTATAAATTTTTAACTTGCAAATATATATAAAGTACATATTATTTTAACATTTATTTCAAAGTAACATATTATCTGATGTATATTTGTAAATTAAAAACTAATGGATGTTTGTATCATAGTCAAATTAAATAAAAAATATTAAAATATAATTTATTTCAATTTAAACTTTTTAGTTTTAATTTGTTATAACTATAGAGATCTTTTATTAAAAAGAAAAAAAATTTCCTTTTAGTGCTGCTAAATTATTAAGTGCTATTTGCCAAAAATCTAATAGGAACAAAGTGAAATAAATTGAAATTCAAAAGATTAAATTGGAGTGTTTTAAATTTAAAAGTGAACAGTGGAATTTCTTCAAACTATAAAATACTAAAATACAATTAACTCTAAAGAGAATTTTTTAATTATTTGAGGTATAAATTGTGATTTCGAGGAACAAAGAAAAATATATAATTAGCAAAATAAAAAGGTACATTAAAATTTATGCTAGATTATAAAATAAAAAAAGAAAAGAAAATAAATATAATTTATATGAAATTAAACACCATGACCATGTATGTTTTGCATGAAATTTGAATAATAGCGATAACTCACTGACTGAAAATTGAATCCTAGCAATCTCTTTTTGCTTCCTTTCACCTTCTAACTAGTTTATATATTTAAGTTATCCTTGTTATTTATTTATTTATTTTTGTTCACTTTCCCACTTAATAGATTGTTTAACGGTATTTACATATTGTTATCAATGCCTGATGAGTACTACAGCAGAAATGGATAGCGAAGGTAACAGCACAAAAAGCCCTCCAACATAATCCGTGATAAAATACTGGGAAAGAAGGATGAAACACAAGTGTTGCCTCTCAGTGATAGTATCAGTATCATCTTTGATCAAAATCACCTCTGCACAATCACCACTGTTGTTGTCAGTCTCAGCTTCAACCGTGATATAAAACTATTTTTATGCAAATTAATTGAAACCAGTTTATTTTATGTTATTATTATGTTTGGAATACTTTTTGGAATTGTTTAGACTATGAGAAAATAACAATTTCTACTTTTTGGTTTTTTTGGAGTACTTGTTCAAAAAATCCATTGGAAATCATTATTAAAGAACAACAACAAAATAATAATAATAATAATAATAATAATAATAATCTGGAAGGATATTGCTTCTTTTGGATTAAATTTACAAATTAGATACTAATAATTAACATTTGAAACTATGAATAAGAAATTTAATAATCATGATTGATTTTATTGATTCACCCTAATAGTTATTAAGTCAATCAAAGTAATTTAACCACGTATCCAACAATTGTATTCTAAAAATAAATAAATAGAGATGAAATTTGGATCTCAAATAAAAAGTACAACTAAATGTTATGACAACCAAATAAAACATCTTATACATTTTGATCATTGCAAATACTATTTTTTTTTCGTACTCTTTATATATTCAGCAAATGATTCAGTACAAAAGGAGCAACTAATATCCCAAGGATAATCTAGCCATAAACCCCTGTGCCCCTATGATTTTAAAAAAAAAAAAAATTGTTTTTTTCTTTATCCAAATTAATGTCAAATTTATATTTAAGGTTTAAGCCATATTGAGGTCCTTCCACCAAAAAGAATAAAGAGAGAAAGGAAAAAAGAGCTAATAACTTTTTAAATTATACAATCTACTTTTTTTTTTTTTTTTGGGACAGAATCATATAATCTCTCTTTTTTCCCAAAAAACAGTTGGGAGTTAAGGAAAAAAAAAATAAAATTATCGACCTATGCCACATATATTCCGACCCCTTCTGCATCATCATCATCATCATCATCTTATCCAAACCGATTCTTCTACTGTAGTAGAGACGAAAGTTCAACTTCATCATCATCATCATCTTATCCAAATAGGCATTGAGAACTCCTCAATATCACCCAAGTTCAACTTAGGTGCCGGCATCGGATCCTTTTTCCTTCAATCATCCTCATATTCCTCCACAAACTTCTGCTGCGAAGCCACCTTAACTTCGAACTCCGGCAACGATTTAACTTTGCCACTGGAAACCCACTGCTTCGTCATGGAGTTGGCGGTAATAAATGGAGCCCCCATGTTGCCGGGAGTCACCACGGAATTGACTTTGTTCATCGGAAACATAACGTAGACATTACCAATCTCAAGGTCTTCATCAGCGTTGATCGCAGAGAACCTCCTTCCGATTCGCAGAGACATCGTGCTAACCATGAAGAAGTTCAGCTAGCCTATCACAAACAGTTTTTATTGAAATGAGGATTGCACATAATAATAGAATAATTGTACTCTACTAAAATTGAAATTTTATTATTCCTGTTTGGCTAGCCTATCACTCACTTTAGTTACTCTAGCACAATCAAACAAAATAAACAAAGTTCAAAAAAAAAAAAAAAGATTCAAATGAAGTATGCCTTCCATAATTGCCTATAAAATCCTATGGACAGTATATGTTCCGGCATTCAAATCATTTATTAGTTGTGCATTGTCTAATTCCATAGTAGCTTTGTTCATTCCAAGTTCATTACGCGGAAATTGATATCTAGCGACACTCACTTAGTGACAGTACAAAACAAATGCGTCTGAAAAAATAAAACCGCGACTCCAAGGTTAATATGTTAGTAAAAATTTAATAAATTAACTATGCATCCCAAAACAGTCGATGTCAAACGTTCGCTAAAAATAACAACTTACGACACATCCGTTAAGAGTCGCTGAATATGCGGCTGAACAGAGTCGCTTTTAATATTGTGCATATATTTTTTCTAGATTATATTGTTTAAATGCTAGACTTGTGAAAAATGATTAACCATCAACTTATCTATGTTTGCATACTAACAAAATTTAATTATACGAGGTTGTTGTTCAGTTATATAATTTTTTTCATGTACAGTTTATTCTTGCAAATCTCTTAAATAGTATTTTTTGTTTTTTTTTTTTTAAGATATTGGTAACAGGCGACACACAAAAATCATTCCGAGTCGCCTGTTTCCTTTTTTTTTTTTTTTTTTTTTTTAAATCAACCTGATTTTCTTCAAAACTTCAAGTAACTGTGAAAATATTTAAGCAGCATAATTGAACTGGTTGTTTTTTTTTAAAAAAAAAATATAGGTAACAGGCGACACACAGTCTTCTTTATGCGTCACCTGTTCTCTATTTTTTTTTTCTTTTAATCAATCTTATGTTATTTCAACTTCAAATAACCAGTAAAAATATTAAAACAACATAACTGAGCTTTTTTTTTTTTTTTAAATATAGGTAACAGGCAACCCACAGTCTCCTTTATGCGTCGCCTGTTCTCTTTTTTTTTTTTTTGCTTATTTTAATCAATCTAATTTTATTTCAACTATAAATAACCAGTAAAAATATTAGAGCAACAAAACTGAGCTGGTTTTTTTTTTTTAATTTGTAGATGAGCAATCAACAAAACTAATTAAAGATAAAAAAATATGAATAATAAAACATGGAATAGGCGACACGTTTTAATGGAATTTCATCGCCTGTTCCTTAAAGTTTTTTTTTTATTTTTTATTTTTAATAAAAAGTAATTTAATAGACTTTCAATTTTTAAAAACAAGTAAGCTATCATTGACCATAAACACATGAAATTTAAGCTCATTTAACTTTAGTCAATGTAATTTTATTTCAACTACAAATAACCAGTAAAAATATTAAAGTAATATAACTGAGTTGGTATATTTTTTTTTTTTAATTTTGTTAACAGGTGATACATAATGAAGATTGTGCGTCGCCTGTTCTTTTTTTTTTTTTTTAATTTTGTTAACAGGCAACGCATAATGAAGATTGTGCATTGCCTGTTCTCCTTTTTTTCTTTTGGTCCTTTTAATCAATCTAATTTTATTTCAACTACAAATAATCAGTAAAAATATTATAGCAACATAACCGAGCTGGTTTTTTTTTTTTTTTTTAAATTTTGCTAACAGGCGATGCACATTGAAGATTGTGTGTCGCCTATTCTCCTTTTTTGTTTTTTTGGGGTTCTTTTAGTCTAATTTTATTACAACTGCAAATAACCAGTGAAAATATTATAGCAACATAACTGAGCTCTTTTTTTTTTCTTTTATAATAAAAATTGTGCGTCGCCTGTTAGCAAAATTTAAAATAAAAAAAATCAGTTCAGTTATGTTACTCTAATATTTTCACTGATTATTTATAGTTGAAATAAAATTAAATCGACTAAAAGAACCCAAAAAAAAAAAAAAAAGCAGAAGAGGCGACGCACAATCTTCATTGTGCGTCGCCTGTTAACAAAATTTAAAATAAAAAAAATAATCAGCTCAGTTATGTTGCTCTAATATTTTCACTGATTATTTATAGTTGAAATAAAATTAGATCGACTAAAAGAACCCAAAAAAAAAAAAAAGGAGAACAGGTGACGCACAATGAAGATTGTGCGTCGCCTATTAACAAAATTTAAAAAAAAAAAAAAACAGCTCAGTTATGTTACTTTAATATTTTCACTGGTTATTTGTAGTTGAAATAAAATTAGATTGGTTAAAAGAACCAAAAAAAAAAAAAAAGAGAACAGGCGATGCACAACGAAGGTTGTGCGTCGCCTGTTAACAAAATTAAAAAAAAAAAAACCATTTCAGTTATGTTACTCTAATATTTTCACTGATTATTTGTAGTTAAAATAAAATTAGATTAACTAAAAGGGCCAAAAAAAAAATATAAAAGGAGAACAGGCGACGCACAGTCTTCATTGTGCGTCGCTTGTTAACAAAATTCAGGAAAAAAAAAACAGCTCATTTATGTTGCTCTGATATTTTCATTGGTTATTTATATTTGAAATAAAATTAGATTGACTAAAAGAACCAAAAAAAAAAAATGTGAACAGGCGACTCACAATGCTGTTAACAAAATAAATAAAAAAATAATAAAGAAAAACCAGTTCAGTTATGTTACCTTAATATTTTCACTAGTTATTCGTAGTTGAAATAAAATTAGATTGACTAAAAGAACCAAAAAAAGGAGAACAGGTGATGCACAATTTTCATTGTGCGTCGCCTGTTACCAAAATCTTAAAATAAAAAAAAAAAGCGAAAACCAGCTCAATTGTGCTGCTTTAATATTTTCACTTGTTATTTATAGTTGAAATAAAATTAGATTGATTAAAAAAAAAAAGGCAATAGACAATGGAGCCTGTGCGTTGCTTGTTACCAAAATCTAAAAAAAAGAAAAAAGAAAAAAAAAACACACCTCAGTTATGTTGCTCTAATATTTTCACTGGTTATTTGTAGTTGAAATAAAATTAGATTAACTAAAAGAACTAAAAAAAAAAAAAAAACAAATTGAGCCCAAGACCTCTTACACTCTGAAGGAATCACCACACCACCAGGCCAAATGATTTAGATATAATAATACAACAAGAACTAGTTTAATATAGTTTTAGGTGACGCATTCTTTTAACAAAGAGTCGCCAAATAGATGAAAAGGCGACGCATTTGCAGTAACTGCGTCGCCTTTTCGCTCAACCAAGTTTTAACATTTTTTGAATTTGAAAGTTGTTTTTAGTAATTTTTTTAATTTTGCAAATATGCTTTTTTTTTTTAATTTGTAAATGAGCAATCAAAAAAACTAATTAAAGATTAAAAAATAATAATAATAAAACATGGAACAGGCAATGCGTTTTAATGGAATTGCGTCGCCTGTTCCTTCAAATTTTTTTATTTTTGTTTTTTAAGAAAAAGCAATTTAATAGACTTTCAATTTTTAAAAACAAGTAAGCTATCATTGACCATAAGCACATGAAAGTTAAGCTCACTTAATATACTTATGTAGATAAATTGGTCAATAAATGCTTGTTGAATTAGAATTCTATATTCGGTACCCTATCTCAAATTAGGTCTTGAGATATTTTGTGTCTCGTCTATACACATATATGTCAATAATTGAGAAAAGCATTGACAAAACTATTTTCTGTTTTTAGATCAATGGAATTTATGTTCATTGGATAGATACATGAATATATTTGTAGATGAACAATTAAAAAACTATTTAAAGATTACAAAGAAAAGATAAAAATTGGAGCAGGTGATGCTTTTCTACCATAATGCGTTGCTTGATCCCAGAATTCAAGAACAAGTGACCCTTATTGAAGAGAATGCGTTGCCTGTTCTCTCAATCAAAAAAAAAATTTTTTTAAGACATGCAAATTTTATAAAGAATAAAGGTGTACTTGAAAAACAGAAAAAAAGAAAAAAAAACAACAATTTTCGATATTTTGCTTCACATTTTTAAGAAATATTTTCAGTTTTTATTTGTAGATGAAAACTAAAAAATTAATCAAAGAAAAAAAATGAAATTGAGAGAACAGGGGCATTTTTGGATTTTTGAAAATTTTTGGCGCATTTTAAAATTTTTACGCTCGCCTTTGAATCCCTTTTCTTTTTTAAAACTACATCAAGTACACTATCTAATAGATATTAAATTTGGAAGCAATCTAAGAAAGACTTGAAGAGTGGGATATTTCGGGTTTCATTTTTCATTTGCCTATGTTGTTGTCGGCAAGGAAGCTGGATTTCTCTGTGTTGCGTGATTTTCTGGGTTTCTTCTTTCTTCGTCTCCATCGTTTAGGTTAGTTTCCTTTTTCTTTGTGGTTGGCAAAGACATGTGGTGGATTGGGTTTGTTTTTTTTTTTTTTTCATTTTAACCACAGATTAGGTTCGTTGGGCTTTATTAATCTTGCTTTTGTAGAAATTTTGTTTGTGATATTGCTTGACATTGTTTTGCTAAGTTCAACAAATATTTTATGCTGAAGATTAACTTGATTCGAGATGGTCTGTTGTTTTAACTTCACCACAACATCCTACTTTTGTTGAAGAAGATTTTCTTGGAGATACTACGATGGCTCACAATCCATTTGTCATATAATTGCCAAGTATCGATGAAAATGATAATGAGGATGAATGTGAGAGTGGCTATGTTTGTAATGACTGTAAGGGGATATGGATAAACAATATTTTCTAAATTAATTGGTACGTATATTTATTAACTTATGTTTTAAGTAATATTTAAAACATTTATTATTATTCATTTAATTATTTTTTTGATCTGCTTCATTATGTGTTTTGCACTTTTAATTAGGAGAAATGCGTTTCGTCAAATCTTAAGAACGATGTTAAAATTCTTTAAATTTTCATTTACTAAATACATATTTAATAATGATTAATATTTTATTTATTTTGCATAAGTGATAACTTTTTAAATTCTTCCATATGCAGTATGAGGGTGTAATATCGTCAACAAGAGGACGTCAACTTCCATCTCAATGAGTATGCATGCATGGAAGTTTAATTAATATTAAATTTATTATGAAAAAATACAATAGTTTACAAATTATGTCAAAATATGTCAATGAGTTAATATTTAATTTATTCAATAATTAATTTGTCATGAAAAAATATATATTTTAAATTTTTGTATTCTAATTATTCTGGATGAAACTAGTTTTTGTTTTTTTGTTTTTTTTGTATTTTAATTATTTTTATATTTTTACTATTTTAATAATATTCACAAAATTAAAAATTAAAAAATGAATAGATGACGCATCAACAAGAATCAAGGTCACCTAACATATTTGGCGACCTTTACTTGCCTATCTTTAGCGACTAACAAAGCTAGCGATGCTTAAAATAGAGTCGCTATAAGTAATGAAAACTATGTCGCTAAAATCCTCCACGGTCGCTAAAAAGGCGACTCTACTTATAAGTCGCTTGTAATATCTTTATTTAGGGACTCTACACTAAACAGTCACTAGAAAATACGTCGCTATAAGTGGTTCAAAATAATGAGTCGCTAAAAGTTTATATGCGTCGCTAAAAACTCATATATAGGTGACTTATATAATGCGTTGCTAAAATAAATAAGTGTCGCTAAAAACCCAAATAAGGAGACTCTCATAAAGAGTCGTTAAAAGTCGATCTATATCGCTAAAAACTCTAATTCGGTGACTCAAATAATGCGTCGCTAAAAGTGTATATTGTCGCTAAAAATGAAAATATTGGCGACTCTGATAATGAGTCGCTAAAAGTCTATGGTTGGTGACTCATGTAATGTGTCGCTAAAAGTAACATGTGTCACTAAAAATTGACGTATAAGCGACTCTCATAATGAGTAGCTAAATGCCTATTTAAGTCACTAAAAACTTAAGGATAGGCGACTCTGATAATGGGTCGCTAAATGTCTTTGCATTTTGTGATAGGATGTTAAGCGATTTATTGGAATACGTCGTTGTTTATTTTTTGCGACGTATTTATTGCATCATTTATTAATGCGATTCTAGTAATGGTTGTTTGAGCTCTTAGAAGACCATGAAAAATCATATAACATGCCATTACAATAGGTGAATGTGCTAAACTAGTAAGATGACATGTTAGTACGGTCTTCTCCATGCTACAACAGGCAACGATGTTATCTGTAACACCCCGTACAAAAAATATATATATATATACATGATTAAACAAGTTTGACCAAATTGACTAAGTTTGACCAAGTGAATAATATATGGGTTCACGTTGACTTTTTGAATAACCAATATTTTTGGTTTGACTGAGGTACCATTGTGTAGATCTCGTCGGTATGAGTTCACAGACTGGCGGCACGCCAATTTCTGAGTTATGGATAAAAGTTATGGTTCTGAGCAGTTTTAAGCATAAATTTTAAATCAGTGTCCAAGCGAGTCCCCAATTTTTGTTTGTTAGTGACCCAAGGCTTTATATAAGCCTAGGTAAACGTGTCAAACAGGAAACAAAGCCTAAAATACCCATTTCTTCCCCAAAACCCGAGAAATTCTCTCCTCAGACCCGTGGGACCGAGCTGGGTCGTTTTGACCCATTTACCGTCGAACCTGGTCACTACCGTTTTGCCCATTTCCGGCCAACCACCACTTACACATTCCAGCCACCTAGGAAGGTCACCTGAAGGCGAGCTCATCCGTGAAATTTCACGGCAAGAGGCGGCCGGACGTGCCCAGATCGGGCCGGCGAAGTCCGCATCGGCCAGCGAGGTGGGTGGTTGGATTTTCTCATTTTTTGGCCGTTTCAGGCCAACCCATACACCTTTTCCACTTTTTTCGACCCCTCTGAGCTCATTTTCGTGGTTATTTTGTCCAGATTCCTCACCGTTTGAAAGATCCGACAACGAGAAGTTCGGCCGATGCTTCAACAATGTTTTTGGGCCACCAGAGGAAACTTTGGACCAAGGTGAGCATACTGATGAGTTCCTTGTCTCTTGGGCTTTCCGTCAATATAAAGTTTGTGAATTTTGAGGTCATTTGATAATTTTCCCATTTTTGGATCAATTAGATAATTTTCGGATAAGTTGGGGACTGTGTTTGGATAAAATTGGTCAAATTAGTTAAAATTGAAGTTGAATTAGTGAAATTGGATATTATTAGGACCCATTAGGTGGTTCAATTTCGAAACATTAGGCTTCGGGTGAAAATCCCCAATTTTGCGTACTGGGTCCTAAGGACACGCTGTATAATTGGACTGTCCGGTGTCCAATTTATGCAATTTTGTAGTACTGTAAATTGTTTTGAGACATTTGGATTATACAAGTGTCTGTGGTTTAGTTGTTTGGAGCCTAAGGAATATTTTATTATATTACAGGCACTCAAGTTGAGCCTGGAGGAAATCCTGTAGAGGAGCAGGCATGAGCATCTACATTACTGTGAGTGGTTATATCATTTTTAAATGATTTGGGCATATAGTATTGTATATATGTGGTTTAAATATTTTATGTATATATCATTTGATTGAAATGTTGTTTTATGCATATATAAATATTTGCTTTCACATATATGTGTTGTCATTTTATGTGACTTTTGATAATATTTTAAGTGATTTTCAATTTTAATGGGTCCATAAATGGACTTGTGGTATTTAAATATCTTGGTAATTAAATTGAGATTTTAAATCATTTTGGAAACTATTTGGTTTGAGAAACCAAATTGAAAATCATATGATTTTAAGCATGATAAAATGTTTTATAATTTTATGTGCTTAAAATTGGTTCATGGTGAATATAGTTCACTGTAGTATTTTTGGTTTTCATATGAAATGATGTTTTGAGATTTTTGAAGTATTTAATTAAGCGGCGGAAGTTTAAATGTTAAATTATGATTTATGATACAATATCGTTTGGGAAAGTATATATATAATCTTACAAGAGTGTTTCATGTATACTGTATTGGTTATTTTTAAATTAATGTTCATGTAATGCCTATATCTTGGATCAGTATTATATTATATTATATTACCGCACGCTGGGTTTACCATGGTGCCGTGAGGTTGGTTTCACCCAACGGTTATCTATTATTACACAGACTGTGAGGTCGAGTTTATCCGACGGTTTATTATTATTACCACGGTACCGTAAGGTTGGTGTCATCCAACGGTTTATTATTGCCACGGACCGTAAGGTTGGGTACGTCCCGACGGTTATTTATTATTTCCATGACACCATTCATATATTGAGGGTCGTGAGGTGCGTGTATCCGATGGTTTGCAGATTCATATATCGTATGGTACATTGTATATGTTTGTATATATTGTTGATTTACAAATATTGTGATGATCTCTGCATTTTCATATTTATTTGGTGGAATTATATTTATTATATTTTGTGCTCAAATGTTTATATCATGATTTGAGACATTTCATAATATTACAATGATCGTTCATTCATACTTTTGAGCATCGGTTTTTATGATATTAATCGGGGTACAAGTTTGGGTTCTATGAAATGATTTTTAAACGGGAAACTTTTCAAAAGAGTGGAACGAGAGGTCTTAAGAGAAAGATTTTTCAGAAGTAAATCATTATTTTTCTTTTATAGTATGCCACTCACTAAGATTCTTTATCTCATGTTTTATTGTTTTAAATTCGTTCCCCTAGGCCCAGGCAGCTAGTAGCAGTCTACCTCGCACACAACTTATCACATGTTTCCTTCCACTACATCAGCCGTATTTATCCTTTCTTTACCTATTGTTATCTCTGGACTTATTTATAACTTATTTGTACTTATAGACTTTGTTGACACTCTTAGAATGCTCTGATTTTAAATATGGGACTCAGTAGAAACCATAGTACTCATGTGTGTAGTTATGGCTTGTAGTACAGTAGGCCGGTTGTGGACTTATTTATATATATATTTATATATTTGAGGTATTAACGTTAATGCTGATGTTTGATTATCTATGTTTTAAGGTGAGGTTCCATTGGATATTTTCTAGAGATTGTCCAGTGAGACTTCACTAGACGGGATCACCCGGGAGGTCCTGGGAGGGTTCTCGGGGCGGGTTCTGTCATTATCAATACCATCCTTTTTTATCCCAACATTTAAAGCCACATCTACATTAAATTTAACAAAATTTGTTTGTGGGTCAATCCCGTAAGCACTTCGATAAGAAGCTTAGCAGTGGTCTGGGAGCAAAAGACGATGCTTTAGACCAATTTGGGGAGAGACCAGTGTAATGATCAGAGTGGAAGTGGGAGAGGAAGTAAGAGACAGAGTGGTCGTCGGCATAACGGAAAGCATTGACGGTGAAACGGATTTTGGGTATAAGTTTGGATTGAGAGAAAGCGGTGGGAAATGGAGAGAAAGAGAGCGAAGGTGGGGGTTGGTGGAAGAAAGGGGTTTGGGCAGTGAGGAATAGGTTTGAGGAATCGAGGGTTAGGGTTTTAGAGGAAGCCATGGAAATTGTTGTGGGTTTATGGTGGTAGAGGAAGGAAGGGAAGCATTGTGGGGAAGAGAGAAAGAGAGAAAGAGAAAGAGAGAGAGAAAGAGAGAGAGAGAGAGAGAGAAAGCAAGGAAGGAAATGTGTCGGTTCGGTGGCGCCAAAGCCTTATAAGAGGGAAATGTGAGTTTTTTTGGATTGTGTAATTGAAATTCTAGCCCACCAATTACAAAGAAAATCAAATTTAAAAACTGAAAATCATTTTTTTTTTTTGAAAGATTACCATTGTAATTGGGGTTGTTATTATTAAAAAAAAAAATTTCTTATTTGTTTGTAATTGGAATACAAACAAATAAGAAATTTTTTTTTTTAATAATAACAAACAGTATTTATTGAAATGAGGATTGCACATAACAATAGAATAATTGCACTCTAATAAAAGTGAAATTTTATTATTCCTGTTTGGCTAGCCTATCGCTCACTTTATTTACTCTACCATTAACAAACAAAATAAACAAACTTCCAAAAAAAAAAAAAAAAGGATGATTCAAATGCAGTGTGCCTTCCATAATTGCCTATACATTCCTAGGGGACAGTAGATGTTCCACCGTTCAAATCATCTATTAGTTGTGCATTGTCTAATTTCATAGTAGTTTTGTTCATTCCAAGTCGTTTGAGTTCTTACAAGACCATGAAAAATCATATAACATGCCATTACATTAGCTGAATGTGCTAAACATGTAAATATGACATGACAGGCACAAAATTTGTATGTGGAATGCCATTGAATAAACAAATTTCTTTTACCATTCTCCCAATATATATATATATATATATATAGATTTTACCGTGGGGGAAGGAAAAGGAGATCCAAAAATAAATTAAGATTATCTTTAAGACCGAAATTCAAAATTTTGCATCCATGGACTATTTCAAAACCACACAAGGGTTTGGCAAAACATTCTCAAAAAATAAACCATTTTTGGCTTTCCAAATATCCCAAAATATCAAAGCCAATAAAGCATATAAGTGGTATCTATTAATTTTTAGTAATTAGAATTCCAGTAATCTATCATGAATACGAAAGAGCTAAAATTTGAAATAGATTTGAGATAATCTTGTTGTTTGTTGTAACAATGTCCCAAAAAAAAAAAAAAAAAGGAACTGTAAATTTGGATTATAAAAAAGATTAATAACTTTACTGTTTGTAAAGTAACATTTTTTCTTTTATATAAAACTAGGTATAAGGTACATGTTTTGCATGTGCACACGATTTAATAGCATTGACATCAAGATTAGAAGGACAAATAAATTTTATTAAAAAAGATAATGAATAAATTTATGCAACTTTTTTTTTCTTTTTTTTTTTTTCTGAAAAACAATGATGAATAAGAACCTCTTGTTTTTAATTTTTAACAATAAATTATATTTTATGTACATATAGCTAAAATCTTTTATCAAAATATTCTTACGGATTTTTCATTAGTGTCTCACTTGTTAATTTTTGAATTTTTTCAAAAATTAAGATTTAAATTTGTATTTAAAATTTATATAAGTCTTAATAAATTTTTATTTTTCTTTTAAAAAATTTTAATATTTTATTAAATTTATATAAAATCTCAAATGTATTTTTAAATATTAACTTTTAATGAGATTTAAAAATCAATCACAAAGTTCTAATAAAAAAATCTACCAGAACATTCTAAAACAAACTAATTATATATATATATATATATATATATATATATATATATATATATCTTTTATACATTGCAATTTTGCCCTTATTTTATTTTATTTTTATTTTTTTGGGTGCGTAGCGGCTTGGGCACCAGGATTCGTATATATAGAACAAGATGTCTTACATTTTCCACCATAACATTAACTTTAAATACAAAAATTGGACAGCTTATTATTAATGTACATAAGTTATAAACATTCATAGAAGTCTCCAAGTTAATTATAACCAAAACAAAAAAGGTCTCCAAACACTTCCAAGCAACTTTTACAGTGGTAGTTAATTAGTATGAGTTTGACAAATTTTCTGAGAACTTACATATATTTTAAAGTCATTACATCCATTTGTAAAACAGAAAATACAAAATTATTTATGTAAAAATTTTATATTCTAAGGAAATTATTTTAATATGTATCACAACCACCATAATTATAAAAAGAAAAAGAAAAAAAAAAAAGGTTAATCAAAACCCAAATTTGCCCAGAAATCCAAAAATCAACTCCCACACATATAACGGATTGAACAAGAAAATGATTTAAAAAAATAGGGAAAAAAAAAATAAAGGGGGTTTGTTCAAGTGTAGCTTTGCAACTTCAAAATTAAGTTGCAAATGTTGAAAAAACAAGTTTTTATTAATGCAACCAGGAGGGGAAAAAAAAAAAAAAAAAGACCTCAATGTTAGTGGTTATTAATGTAAAAGGTTATTAATCTGGTTTAGACAAAAATTAAAAAAAAAAAAGATGAAATGTTTTTTTTATGTTTCTATAAAAAGGTCAGATCACACACACACAAAAAAAAAAAAAGACTCAATTGAGTATTAGATGGCTCAGCCTTTATGAGCCTGAAGGAGATGACGTTGATCCTTCAAGTATGTTAATTGATTTTACAGCTGTATTTAATGGAAATAATTAATAGTTTATAATTATTAGTAATTATAAAGTGGTAAAATGATGTGGCAAAGTTGTCCGGATGTCCTTTCATTTAATGAAGGAGTGTCCACCTAAATCAGTACTCCGGAAGTAGAGTTTTTCTCCTATATTATTAATAATAACAAGTCCCACATCGGTCAAAATAAAGGTACAATAATACTTTATAACCACGATTTGGAGTGTCATGGTGAAAGCCGGGGTACACCTTAGCCAGTAAACCAAAAGAAAAACCAAATTACTTGAAAACCCAAAAACCAAAAAAAGACGAGGCTCTAGAGAGGAAAGGAAGCCGGTGCCTCGTTGGGAATGGGTGCCATTAGAGGAAGCTGCTAGTTGGGAATGGGTGCGTTAACCCAAAAAGACAAGGTTTTAGAGAGGAAGGAAGCCGGTGCTGGTTGGGAATGGGTGCGTTAGTGTTTATGGCGTTAAAGTTCTGCTGACCTCAAATTTCAACAACCAATTTTTTGTTCTTCCTTTCTTTAAATTTGGCCCAATACCCTCGTAGGACGAGGTTAATGATTTTTGCTCCATCATTTGATTTTTTTTTTCCATCCTTTCAATTTTTGATAATCCTAAAATACCCATTTATCCAAATTAAATATTTTTATTATTTTTTTTTTCTATGTTTTTTTCTTTCTTTTCTTCATCCAACTTTTCTCTTCTCCTTATGATTAATATCCAGCCCATTAGGAGCCCTCTGTTTCCTTTTGTATCGGCCGGATTGTAAGCTTGGATACTGTGCGTTTTGAAGGAAATGATGAAGAGGCGACTCAGAGAGAAAACTGCAGGGTTTTAGAGAGCCCTAGGAGTAGAAACAGAAGCAACAGGTAGGCAACAGCGAAGCAGCAAAGCATGAGGCTCATTCGATCAATCACTGGTAATCTTTTCCTCTCCATTTTCAAATTCTTAAGCTTTTCCCTAGACATTTTCTTACTCGTTTCGCTAATAATGAAATAGTTTTTTTTTAATAAATAATATATTTCAGATTTTTATAATTCAAGGCAGCGTAATTCACTGCTGCGAGAGGTGGGACGGCGATACTTCAGTGCGTTTCAACAGAGGAATACGCAAGGAGGAACTACGCAAGCAATGTCTCTGAGTATAACACTGTTATCGGTTCTCTCACCGCGCGGATAAGGTAGATTCTAATTTTGATTTTCTTTTTGTGGTTTTGGGATTTTTTTTTTTTTTTTGGGGAGAAATTGTGAAAGTTGTGTTCTTTTTTTTTTTTTTTTTTTTTTTTTTTTTTTTTTTTAAATAACGGTGGTGGTAGGCATTTCTTGCTAAGAGATGTGTATGATGATATGATGCTGGAAGGAGTACAGCCAACTAGGGATACATTCCATTCTCCCATCGTTGGAACCATGAAAAGCTCTTACTTGCAGGACGCTTTCTACTTTTCTGACCAAATGAAATCCATGGGTTTGGTCCTTGATGTATGTATTTGTATATATATGCTTCTTCTTCTTCTTTTTTTTTTGTTTTTTTTTTTCACATGGATCTGCATTAATTCTTATCTGCTGACTATTAGATTCTTTCAAGATTGGGAATTTTATATAAAGTTACTTTGTGTTTTTTTTTCTTTTTTTTTTCCCTAGCTATTACAATGTATTGCTTTGTGTTATAGGTTACTTTATACAACATTTTAGTTTCTTGATGTAGTGTAGATGAACTCTGTCACTGTTGACTCGAGGCCAAAGTGCTTGGTTGGTATTATTTTTTATGGTTACCCTTCTTATTCTAGAATGTATGCAGACGAAACAAGTTACTACTTTTTCTCTAGGTGATTGATGAAATAGATGGAGCTCTTGGTGATGGCAAAGGTGCTGTGGAGGTTATTCTAAAGATGGTAATTGTGTGTTTTATATTATTATTATTTTTTTGGGTCTTGTGTGTTTTCAATTATTGAATGCTGCTTATTTATTAAATTTAATTGTCTGCACGCTTATTTGTGTTTTAATATAATCGTAGTTATAGTTATTTTATTACTATAATTGCTGTTGGTGATTAAATATAACTACTTTCGTTGTTATCAGTTATTGTTGTCATGTATAATTCTTGTTTTCCTTAATGTTTAATGCAAACTGTCAGTTATTGCATTTACTTTATTATCAACATGAGAATCATAAGGGAAATTTACTGTTTAAACTCGATGTTGCACATTCTATACGTTAACAGAAACCTCCATTTCTACCGAGGGTAATATATTCAGCTATGGTGGTTTTTATTTCCCATTGCTCAATATATTTTTCACTTTTATTTTATGTTGTTCATATAGGTTTCTGCAGATAAGAAGTCTGATACAGGGAAGGAGAATTTTCCAAATGAAGAAAATCATGAAAGTACATAGAAAGTTTATCGTTCATATGGAGTTTCCTTTTCATGATTCCCTGGAAAATGGTACTTAGAAAGTTTATCATTCATATGGAGTTTCCTTTTCATGATTCTTTTCATGTAAACTAGATAGTATTTTTTGCTTATTGACAACTACTTGCTTTCTGCAGGGTTCATATATTTGTTCAACCAACAGTTAATCATGTTGTCAGCAGGTGATCCTTGACTACCATGACTGATGTTTAATTGCTGTGACAATTTCAAGCCTTTCCATTTCTGATTTCATCTGTTTTATAGACATTTTAGATACTTTGTTGCTTTCATGATTTCTGAAATTTCCTTAGAATTTCTGATATGAAGTCAGTAAATGGAAATAGGATCTTTAGATGGAAGACTTAATTATTTTGATTATCCAATTCAATCTTCGGGACAACATATCCACTTGCATACATAATACTTACAAGACAGTTTGATAATGACTAGCTTTGTGATATTTTTCTTCCTTTGTTGATGTCTAGACCAATAATTCTACTCTTCACAGTTTGCATATAACATTTATTGTATATGAGGACACAGCTAAGGTCATCAGTTCTCATTATATTTATTTTAAATTTTTTTTAGGGAATCCCTTATTTTATTAGATCAGAGATGCTTTTTTGTCAAGTATTAAAAAAAATTAGTCATTTTTTTAGGTTGAGATTTAAAACAAAATGCTTTTGTAATTTTCCTTAATTATTTACAATAATTTTTCTGTTTAAAATATTTCGAATTCAAGACTGTTTGTATGAATCCAATAAAACAAATAAATAAGTGTATATATAAGTGGTCTCTCAACTATATTGTGAACTTGTGACTCCTATTTTGGTTTTAACAATCATATCCTCCAACTCATCCAAACACTCCACCACCATTAGTCCTTTTTTAATCTTTGGTTAAAAAACTTTAATAGATTCAAAACATTTATGTCATGAGACACCAAAATATTAGAGTCCTTTTTTAATTTTTTGTTAAAAACCTTTAATAGATTCAACACATTTATGTGATGAGACACCAAATATTAGCTAATTTTGGAATTTATGATTATTATTATTATTTGGGGAATTTGGCCCAATGCCCCCATAGGGATGAGCTTCACGATTTCTACCCCTTCGTTTGCTATCTTTTTTTTTTTTTTTTTCCTACCCTTTCAATTTTTAATAATCCCAAGATACCCTTATATCCAAATTAAATATTTTTACTTTTTATTTTATTTTATGTTATTTCTTTCTTTTCTTTCACCTGACTGTTCTCTTCTCCTTCATCACGCTTCCCTAAAGCTGGCTCATCTATTCTCATTCATCCATCAAGCTTTCTTCACCTAGTTGCCGTTTTGCCAAACAGCCCCGTTTCGTCTCTCCGGTCACCAAAATTCCATACAAAGAAAGAAATTGATGGTTTGGAATTCGAAATTAGGGTATTGTGAAGAAGGAGAATGTGGATTTGTATACGAAGCTCAAGGGTGGTACTGCATGGCGGAAGCAAATGCATAAGCTTGCTGTTTCACTTGGCCTCTCTGATAAAATGCCTGGTCTGTTTGCTTCATTTTTCCTTTGACTTTTCGATTTGAGTGGTTTCAAGGGTTTATTTTAAACATTTGTGGGTGTATTTTTATTTTTTTTCTGATTGCTTTTGGGATAAGTTGGAATCGAAATTAGGGTTATGTTTTTTTGTTTTTGCTATTTCTATAATTTTTTTCCTTATGCTTTTGTAATTTTTGTTTTAGGTAGTGTTCGTTGTGCGATTTGACGGTTTGATAATGGAAATCGGCAAGGATTCGGGAATGGAGGACGGGGATTTTATGGTGGAGACTTGCATTACACATACTCTACCCCCGGCATTGACGCTTGAGAAGGGATTAGAGAGTATCAAAGATGCTGTGGGGAAGTTGAAGCTGAATCCTCCTTCTACCTCCAATGGGTTCTTTCGGTTTCAGGTATTGGAAAATTCTGTCTATGATTTTCATTTCACATACTATGTCGTTTCACTTTGCTGTTTTGATACTATGTCGTTTTGTTTGGTTTTCATTTCATATGTGATTCTGTGAGGATTTCTAAAGGTCGCTGTGCCTTCCAGTGTGAAAGCTTTGGATTGGTTTGCCTGTCAGTCAGAGTCTTGCTAGGTTTTTCCTCTGTTTTTATGTTGAAGGAAATAGAAAATCGTGATTGTATGTGAATGAAACCGTTGGAGTTTTTGGAATTGGGTCTGCTATTCACTTTACACGGAGTTCTTCTTCTATCTCAGGAGAGAAGACAACGAGCAAAAGGTTTAGATTCTCGTATCTCTTATTTCTCACTCATCAAAAGCGTCTCCTATGATGATTTAGGGGTTGCATTTGGCTTTTGTTGTTCATTATATATATATATATATATGTAAAAGTAATTTTAACTTTATTAGGACAAGAGTTTCCTTTTTTCTTGTTGAGCTTGATGGCTAAACTGGTTAAAGCTGGGGTTTTGTAATACGTTTCCCCAACTCCTTAAAAGAAAAGGTTTCCCTTTGAATAGTTAGTCTGAAAGATGGATGTTTCAAACTTCTATTTGGAGGGTCATTGACAATTTTGGAGCTATTGAGACTTACAGCTTACCCTATTCCATTGACATCAAGGTGAAGGAGGTTATGTAATCATTTTTTTAAGTGGCTTTAGGCTAACGAGCGGAATATGTGTTGAATAAGAACCCAAGATTAGTTAGTTATTTTGTTGAAAGGTCTATTTGGAAAATGACAAGGCAGAAATGAAATTGAATATTAATGTGAACTCTTCATTGGCAATTATGTAAGGAATGTTTCAACATATATGCTAAAGGCTCTAAAACATTTTATGAAAGTTAGACTAATTTTGTCTATTTATTGGAAATTTGTGGTTGGTATGAAAAATTGATTAAGTAATGATGGTTAGTTGCTTATGGTTATGCATCTAATTATGATGCAAAATTTGTTGCCTTAAAAGGTTCCTGCGTGTTTGATAATTTGCATTTGGTATTGCAAATATGATGCGTATTGTAGTGGCAATTTTTTAATCTACATTTAGGTGTACGTTGTTTTGCATGGATACTTGGGTCTTTTAGATTTGTATGAATCTTTTCCTTGAAAGCTCTAAAAATGGTAGCTAGATGCTATTAAATTTAAGTAATGTTTGTGGTTTCTCCATAGATAGAACACATGAGCTCTTGCAAAACAAGGGTAAAACTTCGACTGTTCATTAGTCACTGTTTTACATGTGATAGTTATTTAATTTATTGTTTTACGTAGTTGTATGTGATACTTATTTAATGTATGTCTTTGCTGTACTTAGTTGCCTGGTGCCATTGCTTATATTTTTATTACTGTAGTTGTGTTGTGTAATGGTATGCTTTTTCTTATTCTTCTACTGTTTGTTATTTATTAATTTTTGGTTATTGGCATTCCAAAGCATTGTTGAATGTTGATCATGTTGATGTTTTGTTTGATTTGTTGCATCTGTGATGTGTAGTTTGTTCTCTGCTACATGTTTTGTATTTGTTAGATTACTGGTGGATGAATTTGATGCTGCACTTTGGAAGGTTGGTAGAGGTTGAACCTTTATACTTCTTTATGGATACTCTAGGTATTTAATTATTTTCTTTGAAACTTGTATGCTAAATATTGTAACTAACTGCAGATATTTCATTTGATTTCATCCAAGTATCAAATCGGTCTCCGTTTTAATGGAGGTGCCCCTTATGCTTTTAATGCTATCACTAAAGTTTGGCATTATACCAATTGTGGTGCCAGTTGGTGTTCGAGATTTTGACATTGATGGGGAACATTGGGTCAATTCAGGATTGATACCAACAGAGGCTTTTGTAGGAGCTGTAATATTCTCTAGTTTTTATTTATAAAACACTTATACAATTTTCTCTTACTAATTCAGATTTTGTTTTTAGTTTTTGTACATGATTCTCATGTCAATATGATGTGTAAGGCGCATGGACTGTAACCATTGGTGTATTGCTAGACTTCTAGATACTTGGAATCAAATTTTTATGCATTTCTCATAATTGTTATGCTTGTTCTGGTATTTTTAGTTTATAAAAATGATCATACGGTTGCTTAGGTCCTTCCTTCCATAGATCACCATTTTTAAGGGAATCGAGTTTCAAAACACGACTGATCTTTTCATTTTCAATGTCAATCAGATATTGAGAGTTAAACATCATTAATGAAACTCTACAATCCTGGATAATTTAGAGTATTTAATATATTCATAATTTGAACCATAAATTTGCATGACTCTTTGATTTTTTTTCCCCTGGTAAATATGTCATTTAAAGGCCCACTCTTTAATTCTTTGGTTGTTAAATATGTCATTTGATAGTTTCCTGACCTTGCATGTTACATTAGTATATGAGTCTTTGGAAAATTGCATGGTGACGGAGGAATGAGGCAAGGCTGCATGAGTCAAACATATGAAGGATGCAAAGTGGTTAAGACTAAGACAAAGTTTTGAAAAAGTTCTCAAATTTGTACAAAAATTTGATTATTGTAGGGCCTTCGGTAATTACCAATGAAACCTACGGTAATCAATTTGTTCTTACTTGAAAAATTACCGTAGGTTTCATCGGTAATTACCGAAACCCTTATGGTAATCATATTTTACCAATATTTTGGGCCTCACAAGTCCCCTTACGTGTGTTAAATGAAAAACCATGCAAAATATGGATTCTAAAATTATCCTAAGGAGGGAAAACCCCAAAATATCTGTAAAATTTCTCAAATTGGCCAAAAAATTACAATGACTATAGACCTTCGATAATTCCCGATAAAACCTTTGGTAACCAACATATACCCTATAGAAAAATTACCGAAGGTTTCATTGGGAATTACCGAAACCCTTATGGTAATCACATTTTACCAATTTTTTGGGCCCCACAAGTCCCCTTACGTGTGTTAAATGAAAAAACATAACATATGGATTATCAAATGATCGTAATGAGAGAAAATCCCAAAATTGCTTAAAAAGCTCTCAAATTGGCCAAAAAAATATGATGACTGTAGACCTTTGGTAATTCCCGATGAAACCTTCGATAACCAACATATACTCTCTGGAAAAATTACCGCAGGTGTCATCGGTAATTATCGAAACCCCAGTGGTAATCACATTTTACCAATGTTATGGCCCCCACAAGTCCCATAATGTGTGTTAAATGCAAAAACATGCAAAATATGGATTCTAAAATTATCCCAAGGAGGGAAATCAACAAAATCTCTAAAAAAGTTCTCAAATGGCCAAAAATTTACGATGACTGTAGACCTTCGGTAATTCCCGATGAAGCCTTCGGTAACCAACATATACCCTCTGGAAAAATTACCAATGGTTTCATTGGGAATTACCGAAACTCCTATGGTAATCACATTTTACCAATTTTTTAGGCCCCACAAGTCCCCTTACGTGTGTTAAATGAAAAACCATGCAAAATATGGATTCTAAAATTATCCTAAAGAGAGAAAACTCCAAAATATATTTAGCGACACTATATGAAACAGTCGCTAATATATTTTTAGTGATATTGTGGTGAAGCGTCACTAAATAATGCGTCGCTATAAGGGATTGATAAAATACGTCGCTAAAAGTCAATATGCATCACTAAAAACTAAAAGATAGGCGACTCTCATTGTGCGACGCATTTATTGCATCATTTATCAATTGGATTCTAGTAGTGCAGACAACGATATTACCAACACCACCCTTCTTTGTCCCAATATTTTATTAAATTTATATAAAATCTCAAATGTATTTTTAAATCTTAATTTTTAATGAGATTTAGGGGGATGTATTCAATTTAAAATTTGAAAGATTTTAAAAGTCTTTAAAAAAGTTTAGAGGTATTCGATTTAGATTTTAAAAGAGTACAGACAAGTTTAATGATATTCAATTTAGATTTTGATGGATTTTATAAAAGTCCATTAAAATCTAAGTGTATTCAATTAAGACTTTGTAGAATCTTGTTAAAATCTGATGGTATTCAAAAAGTCATTGATTTTAAAAGACTTTAAAAAATGATAGATTTTAATGGATTTAAAAAGATTTTAACAGTAAAATTGTGAAGAAAATTGTCAATATGAAATCCAGCCTTAAACCTAAAGATTTCTTTGAATTCTTATAAAATCTTTATAGAGTCTGTACAATTGCATAACAGTCCATCAAATCCTTTAAAGTTTATAACTCATTTTAAATCTATTAAATTCTAAATTGAATACATCTCCCTTAAAAACCAATCACAAAGTTCTAATAAAAAATCTACCATAACATTCTAAAACAAACTGATTATATGTATATATATATATATATATATATATCTTTTATACATTGCTGTTTTGCCTTTTTTTTATTTTATTTTTATTTTTTTGGGTGTGTAGCGGCTTGAGCATGAGGACTCGTACTTTTAGAACAAGATGTATTACATTTTCCACCATAACATTAACTTTAAATACAAAAATTGGACAGTTTATTATTAATGTACATAATTTATATACATTCATAGAGGTCTCCAAGTTAATTATAACCAAAACAAAAAAGGTCTCCAACCACTTCCAAGCAACTTTCACAGTGGTAGTTAACTAGCATGAGTTTGACAAATTTTCTGAGAACTCATATATTTTAAAGTCATTACATCCATTTGTAAAACAGAAAATACAAAATTATTTATGCAAAAATTTTATATTCTAAAGAAATTATTTTAATATGTATCACAACCACCATATTTATAAAAAGAAAAAAAAAAAAAAAGAGGTTAATCAACGGCTCGAGCGCAGAAAACCCAAATTTACCCAGAAATCCAAAAATCAACTCCCGCACTTATAACCGATTGAACAAGAAAATGATTTTAAAAAATGGGGAAAAAAAATAAAGTGTGTTTGTTCAAGTGTAGCATTCCAACTTCAAAATTAAGCTGCAAATGTTGAAAAAACAAGTTTGGAGATGAATATTGGAAATTTGGGATTTGAGAATATGACAAAGAAGGAAAACCCAGATCAAGTTTTTATTAATGCAACCAGGAGAAAAAAAAAAAACTCAATTTTAGTGGTTATTAATGCAAAAGGTAATTGATCTGGTTCAGACAAAAATTAAAAAAAAAAAATAGATGAAATTTTTTTTTTATGTTTCTGTAAAAAGGTCAAAATCTCACACAAAAAAAAAAAAAAAAAGAGACTCAGTTGAGTATTAGATGGCTCAGCATTTATGAGCCTGAAAGTAACTTTAGAGTTTCCCTTGTAGTGTGGGAAGGAGGAAAAAAAAAACAAAAAAAAAAAAAAGAAATTGTAAGTTTGATAAGGCTGGAGATGACGTTGATCCATCTAAATGTTCAAGTCTGTTAATCGATTTTATAGCTGTATTTAATGGAAATAATCGATAGTTTATAATTATTAGTAATTATAAAGTGGTAAAATGATGTGGCAAAGTTGTCTAGATGTCCTTCATTGAATGAAGGAGTATCCACCTAAATCAATACTCCGGAAGTAGAGTTTTTCCCCTATATTATTAATAATAACAAGTCCCACATCGGTCAAAATAAAGGTACAATAACACTTTATAACCACGATTTGGAGTAACGTGGGAAAAGCCGGGCTAAATGGCACTAGCTTGTTACTCAAGCGAGAGCACCAAAATGGTTGAAGAAATTGCCCTACTCCTTAGCCAGTTGACCAGCACCTTGACTTGAATTGCCACCTCAGCAAAACACTGCAGCCGCACGTTAAGCCTATCTCTACTCCCATGACAAATAGGACCAGCACTAGGACTAGTAGTAACACCGAATCGCCAAGTGAAACGAGAGACCTATGGAAAGCCCACATGGTACCCCACAAAAAGACAAGTAGAGGACTGGAACACCTTTGAAGCGGAACCAAAAAGGCCCATGCAGGACTCTAAATAAAAAAATAATAATAATATTAAATGAAGACGATGACCAAAAAGTCAACCAAAAAAGACAAGGCTCTAGAGAGAAAGGAAGCCAGTGCTGGCTGGGAATGGGTGCGTTAGTGTCTATGGCGTTAAAGTTGGGCTAAGCTCAAATTTCAACAGCCAATTTTTTGTTTTACCTTTCTTTATAGCTGCTAATAATAATTTGTGATCCTTATTAGACTTACACACTAAGGTTTTTCATTTGATTTTTATATCCTTTTAATTAATGGAAACTAGGGACTGTTTGGCCAGCTGTTTTTGGAACACTTTTCTGTTCTTGAAAACAGAAAATTGTTTCTAAAACAACAACATAGTTGTTTGGCCAGTTGTTTCTAAAAACATATCTAGAAAAGAAATTTAAAAAAAAAAATTGGAAAAACATCAAAAAGATGTTTCCACCTATTCTCTCACCTTCACTGGTCTCGAAACTTTCACACTTTTCGATCCACTCACACCACCTAACCTTCATCGAACAGATCTCGAATAGCCAGCCGTTCCTTCAACAAATTTAAAAAAAAAAAATTGGAAAAACATCAAAAAGATGTTTCCACCTGTTCTCTCACCTTCACTGGTCTCAAAACTTTCACCGCTCTTCGACCCGCTCACACCAGCTAACCTTCATCGAACAGATCTCGAATAGCCAACCGTTCCTTCAACAAATTTCGAACAGATCTCTGCTCTTGAAGTTCACCGATCGAGGTTTTTCTTCTCTTCTCAAATCTCAAAATTTCATTCTCTGGTTTTGGATATTTTTCTTCTGAGTATGTTCATTCTATGGTTTTGGGTGTACCGCTGAAAATTTTTTTTTTTTTTTTTCTGTGTGAGAAAAATTGGAAGGTTTTTTTTTGTTTTTTTTTTAGTGTTCTTAAGTTGGGTTTATTCAGAATTTATCTCCAGAATGAAAATTTTGGTTGGATTTTGTATTTCTGTTGATAAATTAAGCGTGTTTGTAGTTTTGTTGGATTTGGGTTTAATTGCTTATTATTGATTGTGAATTTTTCTTGGTTAACCTTTGAGTCTCATACCAATTGCACGATACTCTGCAACCTTTCTTTCTTCTTCTTCTTCCTCCTTCCGACATCTTTGATGAAACTTCTTTGTCTTTTCCCTCTGTTGGGCTTGCCATTCCTAAAATAGAAAAAATAAAAATTAAAAAAAAAAAGGAGCTCAAATTCAACCCAACTTTGCACATATACTAAATGGTATTCAAAACCAGTCAGAAAATCACTTTACATCGAATACATGGTCGAAGATGAACTGGGTAATGGTGTGGGTGGTGTGCAAGTCAACCTCAAAACCTTGCCTTCCATTTTCCTTTTTCTTTTTTTCTTTTTTTTCTTTTTTGGTTTTTTCTTTGGGGTCTTTTCCTTCTTTATCAGATAACCCGATACAGAGGGAGTGAGAGTGCGACTGAATAATTGTACTTGGGATAGACGGAGATAGATAAATAATCTTCAAACTAGACATACCTTTTACGTATAGGATGTTTAGGTGCAGTTTTTTTAGTTGTTTTGGTAGAGCTATCACTTTAAGCCAAGGTCAGTTCTATCTTTGGGTTGAAAGATCAAAGGGGAAGCAGTAAATGTGCACCTATTGCAGACTACATAGAAATAGATAGGAAATAGGAGCTAGACATATTAATGTAGATTAAGATAGTTCCCTTTTTTTTCTTTTTTATCAAACCCATTTTTGACAAATGGGTTCTACTATGTTCTGTTTTTACTGAATGATGAAGATTGGAATTTACACTGTTGTTAATTTGGTCTTCCAGTTTCATGTTGATCATCTTTCTTGCCTTTTCATATATCTCCTAATTGTTTTGTCTTTGTTTCAGCATGGATTTGTCTCTCTCAGTTTCTATGATGATTGCCTTTGCTGAAACTTTTAAATTCCTAGAAATGTTTATGATGATTGATTCAATTCTGCTGTTTATTTTTTCTGTAGTATATTTTTATGATGTCCACTATGGAAAATGATGGTGGTGATGATTCAACTCTATGGGGTGCTACCAATGAATAGATTTATATAGATGTTATAGTAGATTTGATAAACAAAAGTGGTATGAAAGATGGTTAGTTCAATTTAAAGGAATGGACTAATATGCTTGAAGCTTTGAATAATAAGACTAAAAGAAACTACAACATAAAGCAAATTAAGCAGAAATTTCCATTACCTAAAGAAGGTAAAACATAAAAAGATTTATAGTATTATTTGGTTTTTTTAGCTGTATAATACATGATTGCAGTTTTACTATCTTTTTAGGTGAATATTAGGTTGTTGATTCTGGATTTCCATGTACCGTGGGTTTTCTTCCTCCATTTAGAGGTGAAAGATATCATTTACAAGAATACCATGGTAGAGGTTGCCAACCAAGAGGACCAAAAGAATTGTTTAATTATAGGCATTCTTCACTTAGAAATGTTATTGAATGTTGTTTGGGGTGTTGAAAGAGCAGTTTCGAATTTTAAAATTAATGCCACCTTATAAACAAAGTAAACAACCTTTGATAGTTATAGCTTGCTGTACACTACATAATTTCATTCGAAAGTGGGCACAAAATAATGTTATGTTTAGATAATGGAAAGAAGAAGAACAAGAGATTGAAGATGAAGAAGCTGGTACAAGTGGATCAACACAACAGTATAGATTTGTCAGACGAAGCAGTAACAGCTATGGCAGCTTATCAAAATCAGCTTTCACAAGTAATGTGGCATGACCATGTTAGTAATATGTAAATATTAGTAATTTAATGGATATTTATAGTTGGAGATTTTATATTAGACTTATCAAATTTAATTTCCTATTACCAACACACAGTATTATTATCACTGGCCACTGCATTTATTATTATTTTTTATTTTGGTAACAGCCCACAACAGAATGTTGCACTATTACTAGTCCTTTCAATCTAATGCTAATCAATTGCCATTTTGGTCAGTTTATATTTATGTTGTACATAGGGTAGATGAAAAAATTCAATATATGTTCTGATCCTAAGTTTGTATATATATATATATATTCTATTGGGTATCATTACACAAATTTATGTTGTTTGACTAGGACCATATATTATATGTAAAACTATTAATTTTTTTTGGGATAGATTGCTTATGTACAAAATTAGGTGGGCAACATTAAATGGTAGACTAAAATTACATGTGTATATCTATATCTATATATATATATATGCTACTGTGGACTATGAATATTGGTCAAAATCCATTGTTATATGTAATCAGATTGCAATTGGATGGTTGTACTCCACCAAGAGATGGCTGATGATGTCCTGTAAGTCTTTTTATGATGCAGATATTTATAAATTTTTAACTTGCACATATATATAAAGTATACATTATTTTAACACTTATTTCAAGTAACATATTGTCTGATGTATATTTGTAAATTAAAAACTTATGGATGCCTGTATCACAGTAAAATTAAATAAAAAATATTAAAATCTTTTATTAAAAGGAAAAAAAAAATTTCCTTTTAGTGCTGCTGAATTATTAATTGCTATTTGCCAAAAATCCAATAGGAACAAAGTGAAATAAATTGAAATTCAAAAGATTAAATTGGAGTGTTTTAAATTTAAAAGTGAAAAGTGGAATTTCTTCAAACTATAAAATACTAAAATACAATTAACTCTAAAGAGAATTGAAAAATATTTGAGGTATAAATTGTGATTTCGAGTAACAAAGAAAAATATATAATAAGCAAAATAAAAAGGGACTTTAAAATTTATGCTAGATTATAAAATAAAAAAAGAAAAGAAAATAAATATAATTTATATGAAATTAAACACCATGACCATGCATGTTTTGCATGAAATTTGAATAATAGCGATGACTCACTGATTGAAAATTGAATCCTAGCAATCTCTTTTGCCTCCTTTCACCTTCTAACTAGTTTATATATTTAAGTTATCCTTGTTATTTATTTATTTATTTTTGTTCATGTTCCCACTTAATAGATTGTTTAACGGTATTTACATATTGTTATCAATGCCTGATGATTACTACAGCAGAAATGGATAGCGAAGGTAACAGCACTAAAAGCCCTCCAACATAATCCGTGATAAAATATTGGGAAAGAGGGATGAAACACAAGTTTTGCCTCTCAGTGATAGTATCAGTATCATCTTTGATCAAAATCACCTCTGCACAATCACCACTGTTGTTGTCAGTCTCAGCTTCAACCGTGATATAAAACTATTTTTATGCAAATTAACTGAAACTAGTTAATTTTATTTTATTATTATGTCTGGAATACTTTTTGGAATTGTTTAGACTATGAGAAAATAATAATTTCTACTTTTTGATTTTTTTGGAGTACTTGTTCAAAAAATCCATTGCAAATCATTATTAAAGAGCAACAACAAAAAAATAGTAATAATAATAATAATCTGGAAGGATATTGCTTCTTTTGGACTAAATTTACAAATTAGATACTAATAATTAACCATCTGAAACTATGAATAGGAAATTTAATAATCATGATTGATTTTTATGAGTCACCCTAATAGTTATTAAGTCAATCAAATTAATTTAACCACGTATCCAACAATTGTATTCTAAAAATAAATAAATAGAGATGAAATTTGGATCTCAAGTAAAAAGTATAACTAAATGTTATGACAACCAAATAAAACATCTTATACATTTTGATCAGTGCAAATACTATTTTTTTTTTTCGTGCTCTTTATATATTCAGCAAATGATTCAGTACAAAAGGAGCAACTAATATCCCAAGGATAATCTAACCATAAACCCCTGTGCCCCTATGATTTAAAACAAAAATATTTTTTTCTTTTTCTAAATTAATGTCAAATTTTAATTTAAGGTTTAAGCCATATTGAGGTCCTTCCACCAAAAAGAATAAAAAGAGAAAGGAATAAAGAGCTAATAACTTTTTAAATTATACAATCTCCTTTTTTTTTTTTTTTTTTTTGGGGACAGAATCATATAATCTCTCTTTTTTCCCAAAAAACAGTCAAGAGTTAAGGAAAAAAAAAATTATCGACCTATGTCACATATATTCCGACCCCTTCTGCATCATCATCGTCATCATCTTATCCAAACCAATTCTTCTGCTGTAGTATAGACGAAAGTTCAACTTCATCATCATCATCATCATCTTATCCAAACAGGCATCGAGAACTCCTCAATATCACCCAAGTTCAACTTCGGTGCCGGCGTCGGATCCTTTTTCCTTCAATCATCATCATATTCCTCCACAAACTTCTGCTACGAAGCCACCTCAACTTTGGACTCCAGCAACGGTTTAACTTTGCCACCGGAAACCTGCTTCCCCGTCGTGGAGTTGGCGGTAATAAAGGGAGCCCCTATGTCGCCGGCAGTCACCACGGAATTGACTCTCTTCATAGGAAACATAATGTAGACATTACCCATCTCAATGTCTTCATCAGCGTTGATTGCAGAGAACCTCCTTCCAATTCGCAGAGACATCGTGCCCACCACGAAGAAGTTCAGCTAGCCTATCACAAACAGTTTTTATTGAAATGAGGATTGCACATAATAATAGAATAATTGTACTCTAATAAAATTGAAATTTTATTATTCCTGTTTGGCTCGCCTATCACTCACTTTAGTTACTCTAGCATAATCAAACAAAATAAACAAACTTCAATTAAAAAAAAAAAAAAAAGACTCGAATGAAGTATGCCTTCCATAATTTCCTATAAAATCCTATAGATAATGTATGTTCTGACGTTCAAATCATTTATTAGTTGTGCATTCCAAGTTCACTATGCAAAAATTGATATTTAGCGACACTCACTTAGTAACGCTATGAAACAAATGTGTCTGAAAAAATAAAACCGCGACTCCAAGATTAATGTGTCAATTAAAATTTAATAAATTAACGACGCATCCCAAAACAGTCGATGTTAAACGTTCACTAAAAACAACAACTTGCGACACATCCATTAAGAGTTGTTGAATATGCGGCTGAATATAGTCGCTTTTAATATTGTGCGTATATTTTATTTGGATTATATTGTTTAAATGCTAGACTTGTGAAAAATGATTAACCATCAACTTATCTATGTTTGCATAATAACAAAATTTAATTATACGAGGTTGTTGTTCAATTATATAATTTTTCATGTACAACGCACGGTCTTCTTTATGCGTCGCCTGTTCTCTATTTTTTTTTTTTTATTCTTTTAATCAATCTAATGTTATTTCAACTTCAAATAACTAGTGAAAATATTAGAGTAACATAACTGAGCTTTTTTTTTTTTTTTTTAATTTAGGTAACAGGCGACCCACAGTCTCCTTTATGCGTCGCCTGTTCTCTTTTTTTTTTTTTTGGTTATTTTAATTAATCTAATTTTATTTCAACTGCAAATAACCAGTGAAAATATTAGAGCAACATAACGGAGCTGTTTTTTTACTTATTTTTTTTTTTTTTGCAAATATGTTTTTTTTTTAATTTATAGATGAGCAATCAACAAAACTAATTAAAGATTAAAAAATAATAATAATAAAATATGGAATAGGCAACGTGTTTTAATGGAATTACGTCGCCTGTTCCTTCAATTTTTTTTTATTTTTTATTTTTAAGAAAAATCAATTTAATAGACTTTGAATTTCTAAAAACAAGTAAGCTATCATTGACCATAAACACATGAAATTTAAGCTTATTTAACTTTAGTCATTCTAATTTTATTTCAACTATAAATAACCAGTAAAAATATTAAAGTAACATAACTGAGCTGGTATTTTTTATTTTTTATTTTTTAATTTCGTTAACAGGCGATACATAATGAGGATTGTGCGTTGCCTGTTCTCATTTTTTTTTTTTTTTGGTTCTTTAGTCAATATAATTTTATTTCAACTACAAATAACCAGTGAAAATATTAGAGTAACATAATTGAGCTGGTTTTTTTTTTTTTTTTAATTTTGTTAACAGGCAACGCATAATAAAGACTATGCGTCGCCTATTCTCTTTTTTTTTTTCTTTTGTTTCTTTTAATCAATCTAATTTTATTTTAACTACAAATAACTAATGAAAATATTGGAGTAACATAACTGAGTTGGTTTTTTTTTTTTTTAAAATTTTGTTAACAGGTGATGCACAATGAAGATTGTGTGTCGCCTGTTCTCCTTTTTTTTTTTTTTTTATTCTTTTAGTCAATCTAATTTTATCTCAACTACAAATAACCAGTGAAAATATTAGAGCAACATAACTGAGCTCTTTCTTTTTTTTTTTTTTTTTTTTTTTTTTACAATGAAGATTGTACGTCGCCTGTTAACAAAATTTAACCCAAAAAAAACTAGCTCAGTTATGTTGCTCAAATATTTTCACTGATTATTTATAGTTGAAATAAAATTATATTGACTAAAAGAACACAAAAAAAAAAAAAAACGAGAACAGGTGACGCACAATCTTCATTGTGCGTCGCCTGTTAACAAAACTTAAACAAAAAAAAAAAAAAAATAGCTCAGTTATGTTGCTCAAATATTTTCACTGGTTATTTATAGTTGAAATAAAATTATATTGACTAAAAGAATTCAAAAAAAAAAAAGGAGAACAGGCGACGCATAATGAAGATTGTGCGTTGCCTGTTAACAAAATAAATAAAAAAACAAATCAGCTCAGTTATGTTAGTTGAATATTTTCACTGGTTATTTATAATTGAAATAAAATTAGATTGACTAAAAGAACCAAAAAAAAAAAAAAAAGAAGAAGAACAGGCGACGCATAATGAGTAGCACAATCTTCATTGTGCGTCGCCTGTTAACAAAACTTAAAAAAAAAAAAAAACATTTCAGTTATGTTGCTCTAATATTTTCACTGATTATTTGTATTTAAAATAAAATTAGATTGACTAAAATAGCCAGCAAAAAAAAAAAAAAAGGAGAACAGGCAATGAACAGTCTTCATTGTGCGTTGCTTGTTAACAAATTGAAAAAAAGAAAAAACAAAAAAAAAAGCTCAATTATGTTGCTCTAATATTTTCACTGATTATTTGTAGTTGAAATAAAATTAAATTGACTAAAAGAACAAAAAAAAAAAGGCGAACATTGGGCGTCACCTGTTAACAAAATAAATAAAAAATGATAAAAGAAAACCAATTCAGTTATGTTATTTTAATATTTTCACTGATTATTTGTAGTTGAAATAAAATTAGATTGACTAAAAGAACCAAAAAAAAAAAAAAAAGGAGAATAGGCGATGCACAGTCTTCATTGTGCGTCATCTGTTACCAAAATCTAAACAAAAAAAAAAAAAAAGAGAAAACCAACTCAATTATGTTGCTCTAATATTTTCACTTGTTATTTATAGTTGAAATAAAATTATACTGATTAAAAAAAAAAAAAAGGCAATGCACAACGGAACCTATGCATCGCTTATTACCAAAATCTTAAAAAAAGAAAAAAGAAAAACACACATCTCAGTTATGTTGCTCTAATATTTTCACTGGTTATTTATAGTTGAAATAAATTAGATTGACTAAAAGAAAAATAAAAAAAAAATTTGAACCCAGGACGTCTTACACTCTGAAGGAATCACCACATCACCAGACCAAATGACTTGGATATAATAATACAACAAGAACTAATTTAATATAGTTTTAGGTGATGCATTCTTTTAATAAAGAGTCACCAAATAGATGAAAAGGTGACACATTTGCAACAACTGCATCGCCTTTTTACTCAACCAATTTTTAACATTTTTTGAATTTGAATTTTGTTTTTAGTAATTTTTTTAATTTTGCAAATATGCTTTTTTTTTTTAATTTGTAAATGAGCAATCAACAAAACTAATTAAAGATTAAAAAATAATAATAATAAAACATGGAATAGGCCACGTGTTTTAATGAAATTGCATCACCTGTTCCTTCAAATTTTTTTTTATTTTTATTTTTAAGAAAAAGCAATTTAATAGACTTTCAATTTTTAAAAACAAGTAAGCTATCATTGACTATAAACATATGAAATTTAAGCTCATTTAACATACTTATGTAGATAAATTGGTCAATAAATGCTTGTTGAATTAGAACTCTATATTTGGTACCCTATCTCAAATTAGGTCTTGAGATATTTTCTGTCTCATCTATACATATATATGTAAATAATTGAGAAAAGCATTAACAAAACTATTTTCTGTTTATAGATCAATGGAATTTGTGTTTATTGGATTGCTGCATGAATATATTTGTAGATGAACAATTAAAAAACTTTTTCAAGATTACAAAGAAGATATAAAAATTGGAACAAGCGACACTTTTCGACCATAATGCATCGCTTGATCGCACAATTCAAGAACAGGCAACCCTTCTTGAAGAGAATGCGTCGCCTGTTCTCTTAATTAAAAAAAAAAAAATTTAAAAGACATGCAAATTTTATGAAGAATAAAGGTGTACTTGAAAAATAGAAAAATAAACAGCAATCTTCGATATTTTGCTTCACATTTTTAAGCAATATTTTCAGTTTTTAGCTGTATATGAAAACTAAAAAATTAATCAAAGAAAAAAAATGAAATTGAGAGAACAAGCGCGTTTTAAAATTTTTTGAAAATTTTTGACGCGTTTTAAAATTTTTACGTGTGCCTTTGAATCCCTTTTCTTTTTTACAACTACATCAAGTACACTATCTAACAGATATTAGATTTGGAAGCAATTTAAGAAAGACTTGAAGAGTGGGATATTTTGGGTTTCATTTTTCATTTGCCTATGTTGTTGTCGGTAAGGAAGCTGGATTTCTCTGTGTTGCGTGATTTTCTAGGTTTCTACTTTCTTCGTCTCCATCGTTTAGGTGAGTTTCTTTTTTCTTTGTGGTTGGCGAAGACATGTGGTGGGTTGGGTTTTTTTTTTTTTTTTCATTTTAACCCCAGGTTAGGCTCGTTAGGTTTTATTAATCTTGATTTTGTAGAAATTTTGTTTGTGATATTACTTAACATTGTTTTGCTAAGTTCAACAAGTATTTTATGTTGAAGATCAACTTGATTCGAGATGGTCTGTTGTTTTAACTTTACCACAATATCGTACTTTTGTTGGAGAAGATGTTCTTGGAGATACTACAATAGCTCACAATCCATTTGTCATATCGTTGCTAAGTATCGATGAAAATGATAATGAGGATGAATGTGAGAGTGGCTATATTTGTAATGACTGTAAGGGGATATGGATAAACAATATCTTCTAAATAAATTGGTACACATATTTATTAACTTATGTTTTAAGCAATATTTCTAACATTTATTATTATTCATTTAATTATTTTTTTGATTTGCTTCATTATGTGTTTCCCACTTTTAATTAGGAGAAATGCACCTTCCCAAATCTTAAGAACGATGGTAATATTCTTTAAATTTTTATTTACTGAATTACAAATTTAATAATAATTAATATTTTATTTATTTTGCATAAGTGTTAATAACTTTTTTAATTTTTCCATATGCCATGAGGGTGTAATATCGTCAACAAGAGGAAGTCAACTTCCATCTCAATGAGTATGCATTCATGGAAGTTTAATTAATATTAAATTTGTTATGAAAAAATACAACAGTTTACAAATTATGTCAAAATATGTCAATGAGTTAATATTTAATTTATTTGATAATTAATTTATCATGAAAAAATATGTATTTAAAATTTTTGTATTCTAATTATTCTGGATGAAGCTAGTTTTAGTTTTGTTGTATTTTAATTATTTTTATATTTTTACTATTTCAATAATATTCACAAAATTAAAAATTAAAAAACAAATGGGCACGCATCAACAAGAAATAAGGTCGCCTAACATATTTGGCGACCTTTACTTACCTATCTTTAGCGACTAACAAATCTAGCAATGCTTAAAACAAAGTCGTAAAAAGTCGCTATAAGTAATGAAAACTATGTCGCTAAAATCCTCCATGTTCACTAAAAAGGTGACTCTACTTCTAAGTCGCTTGTAATATCTTTATTTAGGAACTCTACATGAAACAGTCGCTATCAGTGGATCGAAATAATGAGTTGCTAAAAGTTTATATACGTCTTTAAAAACTCATATATAGGTGACTTATATAATGCGTCACTAAAATAAATAAGTATAGCTAAAAACCCAAATAAGGAGACTCTCATAAAAAGTCGCTAAAAGTCGATCCATGTCGCTAAAAACTCTAATTCGGTGACTCAAATAATGCGTTGCTAAAAGTGTATATTGTTGCTAAAAATGAAAATATAGGTGACTCTGATAATGAGTCGCTAAAAGTCTATGGTTGTTGCTAAAAACTCTAATATCGACGACTCACGTAATTCGTCACTAAAAGTAACATGTGTCGCTAAAAATTGATGTATAGGCAACTCTCATAATGAGTCGCTAAATATCAATTTAAGTTGCTAAAAATTTAAGAATAGGTGACTCTGATAATGGGTCGCTAAATGTCTTTGCATTTCGCAACAGGATGTTAGGCAACTCATTGGAATACGTCGTTGTTTATTTTTTGCGATACATTTATTGCGCCATTTATCAATGAGATTCTAGTTGTGGTTCTTTGAGCTCTTAGAAGACCATGAAAAATCATATAACATGCCATTACATTAGGTGAATGTGCTAAACTGGTAAGATGACATGTTAGTACGGTCTTCTCCATGCGATAACAGGCAACGATATTATCAATACCTTCCTTTCTTTATCCTAACATTAAAAGCCACATCTACATTAAATTTAACAAAATTTGTATGTGGGTCGATCCCATTGAATAAACAAATTTCTTAAAAGAAGTTATATACTATTATAAACTATAAACATTTATCATTATCTAATCCATCGTTATATATATAAATAAGTTCCGAAATGTAGTAACTTATATTATTTAAATAATGATATTGTTTTAATATATATATATATATATATTGAAAAACCTAAATAGTTGAAGTATAGCCCTTAAAATCTATTAATAATAATTATTAGTGATAATTGACATTAACAATATATTTAGTAGTAAAATCTATATGAATTTTTCTAATGCTTTTAAACATTACATTTCATAAGCCACATCTATTAGAACTTAGAAACAGAATGGATGCGTATATAATGGAGATATTTGTAGGTTTTTAACTTGTAGATATACATAAGGTATACATATTATCTAACACTTTTTTCAAGTAACATATTATCTTATGTGTAATTGCAAATTAAAAACTTACATATTCATGAATCATAGAAAAATTAAATAATAAATATTAAAATATAGTTTGTTTCAATTTCGACCTTCTAGTTTTAATTTGTTGCAATTTATAGAGACCCTTTATTTTTATTTTTTTTTTATAAAAAAGATTGCTTTTTAGTCCAAAAATCTAATTGGATCAAAATGAAATAAATTGAATTCAAAAGCCTAAATTGGAACGTTTTAAATTTAAAAATAAAAAATGCAACATTTTCAAATTATAAGACATTAAAGTGCAATTAATCCTAAAAGGAATTGAAAAATATTTTTGAGGTACAATTTGTAATTTTGAAAAACAAAGAAAAATATGTAAGAAGCAACATAAAAAGGGGACTATTTTGAAATTTTTGCTAAATTATTAAAAAAAATGAAAATAAAGATAATTTATAAGAAATTAAACACCATGGCCATGCATGTCTTGCATGGAATTTGAATAATAAGGATGACTCACTAATTGAAAATTGATTCCCTGCGATCTCTGTTTGCCTCCTTTTACTAGTTGATACATATATAAGTTATCCTTGTTTATTTTTTTATTTTTTTATCACTTTCCCACTTAATAAACTATTTTCTTGGAAAGTTTTTGTTTGAAGGTATTTCCATATTGTTATCAATGGTTGATGAGTGCTCACAGCATAAATGGATAGTGAAGGTAATAGCACAAACCTTGGCTTGTGGCATTGCCAGAATCCTTTTCAATTGTCTCACCCACTCTATCACAACCTCCATGAAAACCCTTCAAGAATTCTTGCTTGTTGGCCATTTCATCAACTAGCCCAGTAAAATGCTTTTTCATTTTATCAACGTGCTTACTATCAAGTTTCTCAACATCCAAGCCCACCGTAGGAACAACACGTTTTGGTTTCAGAAACTTGACATGTTCCCCAAGCTCAATATAATTAGAATGTTCACTATATGGTACAAGATGGATCTCAAATGAATCCTTTGTCCTCCTTGAAAACTTATTGCGCTTCACTTCATATGTCCACCCAGCTGGAACAAATCCCACAGCCCTAGTATGCCCTTTCTCAACCATAATATCCTTCACTTTCATAAAATTAGGCCTCAAATATAGCAAGTCTCACCAAACAAATTCCAGCCAACAACATGTACATCACTTCCACATTCATCCTCCGTAAACACCCCTCTCCCCCCACATCCCAGAGTGTGCAGGATAGCCATTTTTTTAGCATTCACATACACGGATACACCTTTCAGTTACACTTCCTTGCAATGTCTAACGAAAATCTTCTCTTTCCCTACAACATAAGTAGCTACAAGAAACAGCACATTCCTCATTGAACCATCATATTCACCTCCTATTTTTTCTATGACGCTAACAATATAATCAATCGACTAATCTTGAGAGGGAAATACAAATTTCAGATTACAGTAAGTGGTGTCCAATAAAATTGCATTACTACCCACGAATTTACATAAAAAAGGGTCAGATTTCATGGAATCACAAAACCGACAATCACCCGTATGAACATACTTCTCGAATTTACGATTCGAACCCGGAATTTTGAAAAGGAATTGAACAGCACCAGGGAAATGATTGGCATCGATCAGTACAACCTCACACCCATCCATCACAATGGGTTCGGAGAGCGGCAATGGCACTATAAACTTAAAAGGAACCTTAAGCACTTCGATAAGAAGCTTAGTGGTGGTTTGGGAGCAAAAGATACCAATTTGAAAAGAGACCGGTGTAATGATCAGAGTGGAAGTGGGAGAGGAAGTAAGAGACGGAGTGGTCGCCGGCATAATGGAAAGCGTTGACGGCGCAACGGGTTTTAGCGGTGGGAAATGGAGAGAAAGAGAGTGGAGGTGGGGGTTGGTGGAAGAAAGAGATTTGGGCAATGAGGAATAGGTTTGAGGAATCGAGTTTTAGGGCTTTTGAGGAAGCCATGGAAATATGTTGTGGGTTTATGATGGGAGAGGAAGGAAAGGAAGCATTGTGGAGAAGAGAGAAAGAGAGAAAGAGAGAAAGAGAGAGAGAGAGAGAGAGAGAGAGAGAGAGAGAGAGCAGGGAAGTGTCGTTTCGGTGACGCCAAAGCCTTATAAGAGGGAAGTGTGAGTTTTTTTGGATTGTGTAATTGAAATACTAGCCCACCAATTACAAAGAAAATCAAATTTAAAAACTCAAAATCATTTTTTTCTGAAAGATTACCGTTGTAATTGGAATACAAACAAATAAGAAAATGTTTTTTTTTCTAATAATAACAAACAATTTTTATTGAAATGAGGATTGCACATAACAATAGAATAATTTCACTCTAATAAAAGTGAAATTTTATTATTCCTGTTTGGCTAGCCTATCACTCACTTTATTTACTTTATACCATAAACAAACAAAATAAACAAACTTAATAAAAAAAAAAAAAAGTTGTTTCAAATGCAGTGTGCCTTCCATAATTGCCTATAAACTTTTAGGGACAGTAGATGTTCCAGCGTTCAAATCATCTATTAGTTGTGCATTGTCTATTTTCATGGTAGTTTTGTTCATTCCAAGTCGTTTGAGTTCTTAGAAGACCATGAAAAATCACATAACATGCCATTACATTAGCTGAATGTGCTAAACTTGTAAATATGACATGACAAGCAATGATATTACCAACACCACCTTTTTTTGCAAGAATCGATAAAGGGGACCGCAACTGTGTTTGGTGTGAAGATAAACAGGAAACAGCTTTGCATATTTTCAGAAATTGCCACTTTATCTGATGGCTAGCTTTTGCTAGTAAATGGGGGTGCAGACTGGAGAAATGGCATGCTACCAACACCAAGGAGCTGGCGGAGATGTGCATCAATCCAACCTTAGTTGGAGCTGGACAAGTCAAAGATAAAAGATCAGTGTCCATTTTCCTTTCCACCTTATTATATTTTACTTGGTTATGTAGAAATGAAAAGATCTTCTCTAATTCCACCCCAAACCAGGATTTGTTATAATGTTTCAACTTTCTTTTTGATGAGTTTTTGAATCTGGAAAAGCGTAGCAATACCCTTGGTAATGCTACTAAGGAACGGTGGAATCCTCCTCCTAAAGGGTGGTGGAAACTCAACTCTGACATGGCCTTTAATTCTGATCAAGCTGGGATTGCGTTTGTTGTTAGAGATTGGCAGGGGAAAGTCATTTTTTGTGATTCTAAACATATTCGATGTGGTTCCCCCGTTGAGGCTGAGGTGAAAGCCTTATCTGGGGCAGCAGAAGTAGCTGAGAGAAGGAACTGGAAAGCCCTCCATTGGTTTTCGGACTGTCAATGAGTGTTATTCTTTCCGTGGAAGAACCTGTAGTGTGGGAAACAAGATACGACATGATCTTTTTTAGATCTATTTTTGAGAAGGAGAACTGGTGTTTGGCTTGGAACTCCAGAACTTCTAATAGGATGGCTGACTTGTTGGGCAAGAAAGCCTTTCAACCAGGATCCTCTTCCTTTTTACTTAATTGTAACTCTGGCTACTTCATTAGGGATATTTCAGGCTTAATAGCCCCTGATGCCCTTGGAAGTATCCCTCTTCAGTAATCCCCTCCCCTGTAGGGAGGTGCTTTTGTGCCTGGTGCTATCCTTTTTTTGTCCCAACATTAAAAGCTACATCAACATTGAGTTTAACAAAATTTGTATGTGGAATCCCATTGAATAAAAAAATTTCTTTTACCATTCTCCGAAAAATATATATATATATATAGATTTCGCCAGCAGGGGAAGGAAAAGGAGATCTAACAATAAACACTACGCGAAAATTAAGCTCTAGCGACACACTATTAGCGACGCTACGAGATAAATGCATCTAAAAAAATAAAACCGCGACTCTGAGGTTAATGCGTCAGTAAAAATTTGACCAGTCGACGACGCATAATAAAAATGTTGACGGCGAGAAGTCGCGAGAAACAACAACACACGACACATCCGTTAAGAGTAGCTGAATATTCAGCCCAATAGAGTCGCCTTTAATAGAGTGCATATATTTTACATCAATTGTATTGTTTAAATGCTACACTAAAGATAATTGTTAATCAATCTGATTTTCTTTCAACTTTCCAAATAGGTGAAAATATTTAAGAAAACTTACAAAGCTATATTTTAATTTTTTTTTTCGTTCCACCTTATAAATATCCGGCGACGCATAACAAACTCTATGAGTCGCCTATTAAATTATTAATTTTTTTTGGATTTTTGAAAATATTAATCAGTTGATTTTCTTTCAACTTTAAATAATAAGTGATAATATTTAAGTAGCATGAGAAAGATAATTTTTTTCCCCAAAAACATATACATTCGGCGACACAGGAGTATTGTGAGTCGCCTAATGCCCTTATATTTATTTATTTTCATTTTTCATAAAATATTAATCAATCTGATTTTCTTTCAACTTTAAAAACCAATGAAAATATATAAGAAAAATAACAGTGCTGGATTTTTAATTTTTTGGAAGACATATTATTGATATCAGGCGACGCAGAATCACTATTATGCGTCGCCTATTAGTGTATTAATTTTTTTTTTTCGTTTTTTTGTAAGTATTAAACAGTTGATTTTCTGTCAACTTTAAATAACAAGCGAAAATGTTTAAGCAGCATTACAGTACTTTTTATTTTTTTTGTTTTTTCCAAAAAATTTTTTGGAAGACATATTATTGATATAAAGCGACGCATAATCACTATTATGTGTAGCCTATTAGTGTATTAATTTTTTTTTTTTTTTGGTTTTTTTGTAAGTATTAAACAGTTGGTTTTCTTTCAACTTTAAATAACAAGTGAAAATCTTTAAGCAGCATCACAATATTTTTTTTTTCTTTTTCCAAAAAAAGTTTTTGGAAAACATATAATTGATATCAGGCGACACAGAAGCAAGCATTATGCGTCGCCTGTTAGTGTTTTATTTCTTTTTTTTGGGTTTTTTGTAAGTATTAAACAGTTGATTATCTTTCAACTTTAAATAACAAGTGAAAATGTTTAAGCAGCATCACAGTGCTTTTATTTTTTTGTTTTTTCCAAAAAATATTTTTGGAAAAAATATTATTGATATCAGGCGATGCAAAAACATTATTATGCATCGCCTATTAGTGTAATATATATATTTTTTAGGGGTTTTTTGTAAGTATTAAACAGTTGATTTTCTTTCAACTTTAAATAACAAGTGAAAATGTTTAAGCAGCATCACAGTGCTCTTTTTTTTTGCTTTTTCCAAAAGAGTTTTTGGATGACATATTATTGATATCAGGCGACGCAGAATCACTATTATATGTCGCCTATTAGTGTATTAATTTTTTTTTTTTTTGTAAGTATTAAACAGTTGATTTTCTTTCAACTTTAAATAACAAGCGAAAATACTTAAACAGCATCACATTGTTTTTTTTTTTTGGTTTTTTCCAAAAAAGTTTTTGGAAGACATATTATTGATATAAGGCGACGCGTAATCACTATTATATGTCGCCTATTAGTGTATTATTTTTTTTTTTGGGTTTTTTTTTTAAGTATTAAACAGTAGATTTTCTTTCAACTTTAAATAACAAGTGAAAATGTTTAAGCAGCATCACAGTGCTTTTTTTTTTTTCCAAAAAATTTTTTGGAAAACATTTTATTTATATAAGGCGACGCATAATCACTAATATGCGTTGCCTATTAGTGTATTATTTTTTTTCTTGGGTTTTTTGTAAGTATTAAACAGTTGATTTTCTTTCAACTTTAAATAACAAGTAAAAATGTTTAAGCAGCATCACAGTGCTTTTTTTTTAATTTTATCCAAAAAAATTTTTTGGAAGACATATAATTAATATTAGGCGACACAGAAGCAAGCATTATACGTTGCCTATTAGTGTAATATTTGTTTTTTGGGGTTTTTTTGTAAGTATTAAACAGTTGATTTTCTTTCAACTTTAAATAACAAGTGAAAATGTTTAAGCAGCATCACAGTGCTTTTTTTTTTTTTCTAAAAAAGTTTTTGGAAGACATATTATTGATATCAAGCGCCATTATGCATCGCCTCTTAGTGTATTAATATTTTTTTTTTTGGGTTTTTTGTATGTATTAAACAGTTGATTTTCTTTCAACTTTAAATAACAAGTGAAAATGTTTAAGCAGCATCACAGTACTTTTTTTTTTTTTCCAAAAAAAATTTTTGGAAGACATATAATTGATATCAGGAGACACAGAAGCAAGCATTATGTGTCGCCTATTAGTGTAATATTTTTTTTTTGGGTTTTTTGTAAGTATTAAACAGTTGATTTTCTTTCAAATTTAAATAACAAGTGAAAATGTTTAAACTGCTTCACAGTGCTTTTTTTTTTCCAAAAAAAATTTTTGGAAGACATATAATTGATATCAGGCGACACAGAAGCAAGCATTATGCGTCGCCTATTAGTGTAATATTTTTTTTTTTGGTTTTTGTAAGTATTAAACAGTTGATTTTCTTTCAAATTTAAATAACAAGTGAAAATGTTTAAACTGCTTCACAGTGCTTTTTTTTTTCCAAAACATTTTTTGGAAAACATTTTATTGCTATAAGGCGACGCAGACTCACTATTATGCATCGCCTATTAGTCTATTAATTTTTTTTTTTGGATTTTTTGTAAGTAATAAACAGTTGATTTTCTTTCAACTTTAAATAACAAGTGAAAATGTTTAAGCAACATCACGGAGCTTTTTTTTTGTTTTTTTTTTCTTATTTGTATCAGGCGACCCTCAAGCATTTTGTACATCGCCTGTTCACCTTTTATTTAAATATTTTTTTTCTTTTGGTTTTGTAAAAATATTTATCAATCTGTTTTACTTTTGGCATCAAATAATCTATTAAAATATTGAAGCACATAACTGTGATGGTTTTTTTTTTTTTTTGCATTATTTGTATCAGGCAACTCTCAAGCATATTGTGCGTTGCCTGTTCACCATTTATTTTAAATATTTTTAATATTGTTTGAAATTTTGTAAAATTGGTATGTTTAAAACCAAAGTTCTTGCAAAACAAATACTACCTTATGAGCGATTTTCACAAATTTGTCTACGATATTTTATATGTACAAACAAAAGCTATTAACAAAAGCTAGCTATTTCACTACCATGCATATATATTCATTGGTTTGAGATACTTGTGATCATCGATGTTGCCCATTCATCTCTATATTCGTTGACATTTTCAGCTTGTAACCAAGTGACACCTTCGTACTGAACATGAGAAACTTATGTTAATACATATACAAATAATCATAAATATTAATTATTACATAATAGAAATATGATGAAATCATTAAATTAATAATAATTTACCATTCCTCTTAAGTCCCGGGGAGGAACTTTGCGCCTAATGATATCTCACATTATCATCATCATATAGTAACCGCATTTCGTACTCCCGGGCTGCATCGGTGTCTAAATTTGCAAACAGTAAATTATGTGTAATATTAGATACGAATATATACAAGTATTTAAATTAACTAACAACTAATAATGCTAATTTTATATATAATAATTACCTTAGTATTTTGCCATCGAAGTTTCTTTTCAAATGTCTTTCCTTCGTTCCATGCAACGAAGGAACTATATAGAAATATAAATATTGTATAAGATTATACAGTAGCTTCAAAAGTACAAATCCAATATAAGAACAATTAATTAAAAATATTAGAGTTATTAACTTACTCGTCGATCAAAGTTTTAGATCCTTATCAATTATATTCTTATGAGTCTTCAAAGAATCAAAAAACCATGCTACTGCTTTGTATAAATCAACAACACATAGCATCCAATGATTCCTAAAAACACCAATAAATATTTTAGTTAATATGATGTTTTTCGAAATTAATATTTTTACAACATAATTCAATTAAAACTAACACAATATTACCTTGCACAGTAGGGAAAGAACCATAGTTGATTATTTCTTGCATCTTGCCATCTACTCAATATATTTAATATCCGTTCATGAGGGTTTGGATGACCAACCCAAGCAATAATATCCGGATGAACAAAGCAATAATTCCCTTCGAAGGAGCCCGTCAATCCCTCACATAAATGCCTACATAATCCGATTACAAGTAATTATAGTGTTTAATTAATTAAATTAAAGAATTAGTTATAAAGACATCCAAATTTAGTTTACCTTGTGTAGAACAAGATGCATTCGGAAGATAATTCTTGCATGTAACAGAAATCGTTTATATCGTTACTCGCTATGCCCAACTGTTGTTCTTCCCCAAAGATCTCTTTTTTCATATTAAAAAACCATAAATGATCGCTATCGACGTCCTTGATCCGACGTAGCAACTCTCGGATCGTTGGGGTAACGACTAAAGGATCAACATTATCATCTTGATCATTCTCAACATTTGACCTGTTCGAGCTTCCCTACAAATATCAACAAACAACATTTAAAATAGAACAAAAATGAAATTATTTTAAACTTCATTAATATATATAGCTGCATCGAACAATACCTCCTCAGATGGCAAGATAACAAGATCTCTTGGCCATGCAACAAATGCACCTTCAGGATCACCGACACGTATGATGTCAAATGACGGAATAGGCAAAGGTGCAAATCCATCAATAACGTCATCAACAGTGACCTTATAATTTTTTGCACCTAGGTTCACACCATGGCACATATCCGTTAGCAGCGAAGGTACCAAAGTTCCACGTGCTACTATATGGCCAACATTGCCTTGTGCAAGATTGCATTTTACACCCTGCAAAGTTTAAAATATAAAAATAAAAAGATTAATATATGTTCACATGACAATATTCCTTCAACTTAAAGACTCGATCCCATGACCTCATGGCAGTAGGTAAGACTCTTCAACCATGGGAGCTATATAGATAGTAATAACCCATTTAAACATACATATATATATATATATATATGAAATAATTACCTCAGGATAGATCTGAGGAGCATCAATCCAAGATGTAGATTGGGTCCCATGAGCAACAACATCATCGAATTGGGTGCCCGGAGCATCAACATCATCGGCTGGGGGGGTCCCATAAGCAGCAACATCATCGACTTGGATCCCAGGAGCATTAACATCATCGGCTGGGGGGGTCCCTTGACCAACAACATCATCGACTTGGGTCCCAGGAGCAGCAACAGTATCAGCTAGATGAGTGAGTGACGGAATGTCAATACCACATGCCGATATGAGCGCATCAACTTGGGCAGCGCTGCTGCTGCTTGAATTTCTGACGATCACCACCAGACCTTTCAGCAGCATCTCATAGATTGAATTGTTTCCACTTCCCTCCGACTTGGTATTTTTTTGTGAACTCGGCTTAGGAGTATGGAAAAAGTTATTCACGTGTATCCTTTGCCTCAACCCCTAAGCCTACCTCCATACTCCTCTTTTCCCAAAGCTTGTGTTAGGATATCCACCGGAGGTGAATGCCGAATTTCTCCTTCTGTTGCCTTCTTCTTTAAGTCATTCTACAATATATTGTTTAAATGATTGAATATATCAGTTTATATAATAATGAACTAAAGAATAATATATGCAACAAATATTCATAAAAAATACAATACTCACAATTTTTTTCGCTACATGTTTAGTTTCTTCATTGGCATATTTTCCATCCTTCCCCATACGTGCCCGTATCCACAGGTCATCTCGGTCTACATAATCTTCGGTGCCTCTTTCAAGTTGCTTCAAAATTACAAATAAATTAATTTTAATAATGCAAGTGATCAAGTAACAATGACAAAATTAATATGGTTAAATGTAAATAAAAATAAATTGCATACAATGGCTCTTTCTAATCTCACGTAGCCCATTGCACCCATCCTATGTGGATACTTGTTTAATTGCCATTTTTCCGAATATTTTTGACTTAATGCCTACAAAAGTTATAAACATACATATTAGAAAACCCAAATAACATAAGTCACCATAACAAATTTTAATTTTTATATAAATAATGGTAGCGCAATTTAATACAACATTAACGTGCATTAAATAAAACTATACCTGTAATTTATCTGACAACCTTTGTTGTACAAAATCATCCCACACCTTTTGGCTTATGAATTCATAAATTGAGGGTCGATGCTTCAACTTTTTGGGTGTGTCAATATATGGTCGAACAAAATATCTACATAAGTAATTCTTGAATTTTCTCCATTTGTCACAACAATCTTTTAAAGTTGCCTTCCTAAAACTATCATCCTTACCCGTATATTGCTGCAATATATATATATATATATATATATATATATATATATATTTTTAGTAACATTGATTGACAAGTAAATGCGGTAAGATAGAAATGCAAGTAAAATGCATATATACAAGCTGTAAATGCAAAAAAGGAATTATAAAATCTCCATCAATTAAATATTATTCATAATAAACAATATCTAACAATAATGCACTCCGTACCTTTATTGATGGCCACATGTTATCTTTTAACCTATCAGACACATCTCTCCAATTAGGTATATTAATTGGTATTGTGCTCCTAGCCAACGAGCCCTCCAAATTGTTTAGTCGAACGGCCTCAGAGTTAATAGCAACTCCAACCTCATTATATTGAGGTTCCAAGCTTTTGTTTCCCGCCAAATACTTCCTAAGGCATTTCATTGTTATGGCCTCTCGTTTTTTACGCCTTGGGGATGACATATTCGGCCTTTCCATATCACTGGATGGTGATCCAGCGCCATCCCCATCCGAGAGGACATGTTCATTAAAAGGATCCATAATTCTACATACAAAAAACATAAACACGAATTAATATTACTAACAATATGAACATAGGGTGTAGTATAATGAATAAACCATTAATAACAATAATAAATGATAAATTCATGTAATTTATTTACCAAGTGATGCAGTAATAGCATCTTCTCTTAACATCTATCCTCTTTAACAGTCATTAACATTTTCAAACTTTGCATCCAGCGACTAAATCACTAATGGATTTTGAGTCGTACAAACGACGTCGTTTTAAGACCTGCAACAGAGCACCACCTCTGACATTTCCCACGCAATTTATAAAGGCTATATCTTGAATTTAACCATATAAACACATAATACAAATATTAGCATATCATTTTGCTTTACATACAATCGAACCCCACTTAATAAATATAGCTATATTTCCAAACAAAATTTAGCTAACCCATTGTCGACAATAAGCCATGATTTTGACAACATAAAACCCCACCAAAATTACAGTAACAAACAAATATTTAAAAAAACAAAAAAACCAGCAAACAGAATATTTTTTCCAGCAAACACATACACCACCGAACCCCAAAAGGGATGAAAAATAGCACACAAAAACAGCACACCTGTACAAATCTAGCAATCAAGAGGAACTTCAAGCCACCACAGCAACTGACGGCGATGGCACGGAAGAAACCCAACAACCCAATCCCGACGACGAGACGGAAAAAATCCCAGCCACCCAGCTCGACGACAACGTACAGGACCCACCGAACATGGTGACGGTGACGGCGACAGCAAAAGGGTGAAGTTCTTCCAACCCAACCACCGGCAAGAAGAAGAAGCAAAGGAAAAAGGAACTTTGAAATTTAGGAAAGAAACCCACAAAATCCTTTAAACCCTTGAAAGAAACAAGAATGCATAATGAGAGTGTGATCCTTCAAAATCTTCTCATACCTCCTAGATTGCTTCCAACTCTCAAGTTTCCGTACTTGGGGTTAATTGTTGAAAAGAAAGCCCATAGATTAACGTGCCATTTTATTTCTAATATTTCCTGAATATTGGGGAATTAAAAATGGATATTAAAAACATTTAGGGGCAAATAAAAATATTCAAAGACACTTACAAACAAAAAAATGGAAATACAAAAAAAAAATGAAATTAGAACGAGCGACGAATAAAGAAGAAACTACGTCGCCTATAAAAATTTAAAAGCATATAAATTTTAAGTGTTTTGAAATGTTAAATAAAAAATAATTATACTTGAAAGAAAATCAGATTGATTAACAAAATAAAAAAAAAACAAAAAAACTCATTCATGTTGTTTAAATATTTTCACTGGTGATTTGATGCTGAGAGAAAATCAGATTGATTAAATAGAAAGATCACACACCAAATATATATATTTGCTAACATTAATTAAACAAAAAATTTGTTAATTTAATAAGTTGCCTAAATATATTAACAGGATATTTGATTTTGTAAAGAAAATCAAATTGAGTTTAAAAAAAGAACCAAAAAAATTTATATTTGATTATAGGCGACGCATAAGAGTGATTATGAGCCGCCTAATACTTATAATTAAAAAAAAAAGAACAAAAAAAAAAAACCTACGCTATCTTGTTTAAATATTTCAATCGGTTATTTGATACGGAAAGAAAATCGAATTGATTAAACAGGAAGATAAAAAAAAAAAAATTGATTATAGGCGACGCATAATCACTCTTATGCGTCGCCTATTACTTATAATTTAAAAAAAAAAAAAACTTTCTTTATCTTATTTAACTATTTTCACTAGTTATTTGATGCTGAAAGAAAATCACATTGATTAAACAGGAAGATAAAAAACAAATTACAATTTGATTATAGGCGACGCATAAGAGTGTTTATGCGTCGCCAATTACTATAATGTAAAAAAAAAAAAAACTTTCTTTATCTTATTTAAATATTTTCACTGGTTATTTGATACTGAAAGAAAATCAAAACGATTAAACAGGAAGATAAAAAAAAATATATACCATTTGATTATAGGCGACGCATAAGAGTGTTTATGCGTCGCCTATTACTATAATTTAAAAAAAAATTTCTTTATCTTATTTAAATATTTTCACTGGTTATTTGATGCTGAAAGAAAATCAAAATGATTAAAGAGGAAGATAAAAAAAAAAAAAATTACCATTTGTTTATAGGTGACACATAAGAGTGTTTATGCGTCGCCTATTACTATAATTTAAAAAAAAAAAAACTTTCTTTATCTTGTTTAAATATTTTGCTGGTTATTTGATGCTGAAAGAAAATCAAATTGATTAAATAGGAAGATAAATAAAAACAAAATTATCATATGATTATAGGCGACGCATAAGAGTGTTTATGAGTCGCCTATTACTTATAATTTAAAAAAAAAGAACCAAAAGAAAAAACCTACTTTATCTTATTTAAATATTTTAAATGGTTATTTGATGCTGAAAGAAAATCAAATTGATTAAACAGGAAGATAAAAAAAAAAAAAACAATTATCATTTGATTATAGGCGACTCATAAGAGTGATTTTGCGTCGCCTATTACTTATAATTTATTAAAAAAAAAAACTTTCTTTATCTTGTTTAAATATTTTCACTGGTTATTTGATACTAAAAGAAAATCAAATTTATTAAACAGGAAGATAAATAAAAAAAAATTTATCATATGATTATAGGTGACGCATAAGAGTGTTTATGAGTCGCCTATTACTTACAATTTAAAAAAAACAAAAAGCCTACTTTATCTTGTTTAAATATTTTAAATGGTTATTTGATGCTAAAAGAAAATCAAATTGATTAAACAGGAAGATACAAAAAAAATTATCATTTGATTATAGGCGACTCATAAGAGTGATTATGCGTCGCTATTACTTATAATTTATTGAAAAAAAAACACTTTCTTTATCTTGTTTAAATATTTTTACGGGTTATTTGATGCTGAAAGAAAATAAAATTGATTAAACAGGAAGATTAAAAAAAAAATTATCATTTGATTATAGGCGACGCATAATAGTGTTTATGCGTCGCCTATTACTTATAATTTAAAAAAAAAAAACTTTCTTTATCTTTTTTAAATATTTTTACGGGTTATTTAATACTGAAAGAAAATAAAATTGATTAAACAGGAAGATTAAAAAAAAAATTATCATTTGATTATTGGCGACGCATAATAGTGTTTATGCGTCGCCTATTACTTATAATTTAAAAAAAAAAAAAACTTTCTTTATCTTGTTTAAATATTTTCACTGGTTATTTGATGCTGAAAGAAAATCAATTTGATTAAATAGGAAGGTAAAAAAAAAATTATCATTTGATTATAGGCGACGCATAAGAGTGATTATGCGTCACCTATTTCTTATAATTTAAAAAAAAAAAAAAACTTTCTTTATCTTGTTTAAATATTTTCACTAGTTATTTGATGCTGAAAGGAAATCAAATTTATTAAACAGGAAGATTTAAAAAAAAAATTATCATTTGATTATAGGCGACGCATAATAGTGTTTATGCGTCACCTATTACTTTTAATTAAAAAAAAACAAAACCCTACTTTATCTTATTTAAATATTTTCACTGGTTATTTGATGCTGAAAGAATATTAGATTGATTAAACAGAAAGATCACAAACCCAAAAAAACAAATTATTTGCTCATAAGTGACTCATAAATATTTTAATGCGTCGCTTGTTATTTGAAATGTCCTTCCCAAATGTAATCTATTAGTTTATTTGGGTTCATATAAACTATCACTGATAGCCAAAAACATGAAAGTGCAACTCGTTGAACATACTTACTTCGAGCAATTGGACTATGGGTCCTTGCTTTAGACCAATTTACAATTGTTATATCCTATCTCAAATTATGTCGTGAGATGTGTTTTTGTGTTTGTGTATACTCATATATGTGAATAATTGAAAAGAGCATTGATAGAACTGTTTTATATTTTTAGATTAATTGACTTGATGTTCATTGGAATGCTATGTGGAAATATTTTTGGATGTAATTTTAAAAAAAGTAACTAAAATTAAAAAATAAATTTTAATTACTATTGGATAAGGCGACCCTTTTATATGTAAATGCATCGCCTGTTTATCTCAATGATTCGCTAGATCATCTACTTTTTTAAACAAAAAATTACAATTTTAAAGTTATTGCCAAAAGTTTAAGAAGGAAATAAACAGTACTTGGAGAAACTTATTTGTTTTAAAAGAATTAAAAAAAGGGTGTCTATGAAACTGTTTATCCTTTAGCGACACAGTTTATCTGAATACGTCGCCTGTTTATCCAATTTCTTAAAAATTTTGGCGCGTTTTCAAAATTTACGCGGGATTTTGAATACCATTTCTTTTCACAAAATATGTGTTAGTACACTTCATAATAGGTGTTAGAATTGGAAGCAATCTAAAAGAGACTTGAAGAGTGGGATATTTTATGTTTAATTTTCCATTTGCTTGCGTTGCTATCTGGAAGTTGGATTTCTTTGTGTCGCCCTCGTAGTTAGCTTGGATTCTTCTTTCTTCGTCTCCATGGTTTCGGTGCGTTTCTTTTCTCTTTATGATTGGCGGTGACATGTGGTGGATTGGGTTATTTTTATTTATTTATTTATTTATTCATTATACCCGAGGGTTAGGTTCGCTGGGTTTTCTTAATCTTGTTTTTGTGGATAATTTGTTGGCGATGGGTTTTCTTAATCTTGCTTTTGTCGATAATTTGTTTGCGATGGGTTTTCTTAATCTTGCTTTTGTCGATAATTTGTTTGCGATGGGTTTTCTTAATCTTTATTTTGTCCATAATTTGTTTGCGATGGGTTTTCTTAATCTTGCTTTTGTCGATAATTTTTTTTGTGATATTGTTTGATATTGTTCTGCTTAGATTGGTAGGGAAATGGATAAATCGTGGATAACGAAGGATAGAACCTCAAGCGATTTTGCTAAGGGGGTGAGTGAATTTTTGAAATTTAGCATGGAGAATGCCAATGATTGTAATGCCATACGGTGTCCTTGCATGCAATGCGAGAATATGAGAATCCATACTATTAGGGATATTAAAGGCCATATATACTGGAATGGGTTTGATGTCAACTATCGGCGATGGATTTGGCATGGTGAGTCATGTGCTGATGGTATTGGACCATCTTCTCATTTTAGGAATATTAATGTAGAATATAATGAAAATGATAGTAGTAGTAAGGAAAATGTAGCTTTCAATAGCTTAGACATGACCCGTGCTGCATTAGAAACTTTTGATAATGATCCTAATGAATTTGCTACCTTATTGGAGGATGCGGAGAAACCTTTGTACCTAGGTTGTACCAAATTTACCAAGTTGTCGGCCTTGGTTAAATTGTACAACTTAAAGGTAAGATGTGGATATTCTGATAAGAGCTTTGAAGTACTGTTGCAATTGTTATCCGAGATGTTGCCAAATGACAATGTGTTGCCAACCTCCATGTACAATGTTAAGAACACTTTGAGTGCTTTGGGAATGGAGTACATCAAGATCCATGCATGTCCTAAAAGTTGTATTCTGTTTAGGAAGGAATATGTGGACCTTAATGAATGTCCTAAATGTGGATCTGCTAGATGGAAAATTGATAAGAATGGAGTTGCTAGCAATATTCCAAATAAAGTTTTATGGTACTTTCCTATTATTCCGCGTTTTAAACGAATGTTTCGTAGTGTTGAAACGGCTAAGAATTTGACATGGCATGCCAATGGGAGAAAGGTTAAGACAGGGGAAATGCAGCACCCTGCGGATTCTCCATCTTGGAAGTTGGTTGATCGTTTATGGCCAAACTTTGCATCCGAAGATAGGAATTTGAGACTTGGGACCGCGGCCGATGGAGTTAATCCACATAATATGTTGAGTAATAGGTATAGTTGTTGGCCTGTGATGACGATTGTGTATAATCTTCCTCCTTAGTTGTGTATGAATCGGAAATTTATGATGTTAAGTCTTCTAATTTCTAGACCGAAGCAACCAGGAAATCAAATTGATGTACACATAGAGCCGTTAGTTGAAGACCTGTAGTGGTTATGGAATGAGGGTGTTACGGTCTTCGATGCTTACCGTCAAATTCACTTTGAAGGCAGTGTTGCTATGGACAATAAATGATTTCCCAGCTTATGGTAACTTGTCCGATCATGCAATGAAGGAATATTATGCTTGTCCAATTTGCAGTGAAAATACTTTTGCTACAAGGCTAAAGTATGGAAAAAAAATCAGTTTTACCGAGCATAAAAGATTTCTTCCTCCAAATCATCACTATAGAAGGCAAAAGAAGGATTTCAATGGATTTCAAGAATTTGCAGTGCCTCCAAAACCGTTGACTGGAGAAGAAATCTTAGACAAGCTTAATGCAATGAGATTTGATAACTCACACAAGAGGAAAAGGACTGTTGATTCTGAAGAATGTTGGAAGCGGAAGTCCATTTTTTTTTAATTGGAATATTGGAAATTTCTCCATGTGCGACATAATTTAGATGTCATGCATATTGAGAAAAATGTTTGTGAGAGCGTATATGGTACATTGCTCAATATTCCTGGTAAGACAAAGGACGGAGTTAATGCTCGGTTAGATTTACAAGAAATGGGTTTGCGGAAAGACTTGGCCCCTAAGCCTTAAAGAAATCGAACTTTCCTACCACCGGCCTGCTATACATTATCAAAACTTGAGAAGAAATTATTTTGTAAGTGTTTAGCGCACTTAAAGGTTCCAGATGATTATTCTTCAAACTTTAGGAATCTTGTTCCAATGGAGGACTTAAAGATGGTAGGATTGAAATCTCATGATTGTCATACATTGATGCAACAACTCTTGCCTCTTGCAATTTGTGCAATCCTTCCTAAACATGTGAGACATGCAATTGAAAGACTTTGTTTTTTCTTCAATGCAATTTGCAAGAAGTCTATCATTGTTGCTGAATTGGAAAATATTCAAAATGATCTTGTCACAACTTTGTGCCTTTTAGAGAAATTCTTTCCCCCATCATTTTTTAATGTAATGGTTCATCTAACTGTACATTTGTTTTGAGAGGTAAGATTGTGTGGACCAATACATTTCAAGTGGATGTACCCGTTTGAAAGGTACATGAAAGTATTGAAAAGTTATGTTCGAAACAAAAATTGGGCAGAAGGTTGTATTGCTGAGGTTTACATATGTGAAGAAGTGATTGTGTTTTGTAGTGAATTTCAGAGAGGATTAGATGCAGTTGGAAACCCAATTGGTAGATATCAAAAGTTAAATGATAAGAATGATGTTGGTGCCCCCATTAAAGGTGGAAAAAATCAATCAATTGATCAACAACTTTGGGAGCAAGTCCATAGATGTGTACTTTCAAATACACCAGAAGTGGAACCGTATGTCAGGTGCGTATATACATGTTAATGTATAAATTAGTTGATATTTTTAATATATATATATATATATATATCAACATGTATAATTTAGTCGATATTTTGAATATATTAATATGCATCAATAAGTTGATATGTTGGATATTTTTATTAATTACAACAACTTTTATTTGTTTTAATATTCATTTTGAAGTCTTGAAGTCAAGCAAAAAAAATCAAGGAAAAAAGGCAAAATGGTTTCAAGACGAACACAAACGTACATTTATGTACTGGTTACGTGATAAGGTATGGGAAAGTTAAATATTCAATATATAATATCATTGTTTTAGCTTTAATTTTTCATATTTTTTTTAATTGACTAGATTGCACAAAAGCGAAGTCAACCTAATCACACAGTGTCTGAAACATTATGATGGTTAGCCCATGGTCCGCAATGGCTGGTAACGAAACATGAAGGATATGTCATTAGAGGGGTTAGATTCAATACTATAAATATGGATAATAAGAGGGTCACCAAGAACAGTGGTGTCAAAGTTATTGCCAAAAGTGAGCATTTTGCTAGTGCTAAGGATAATAACCCAATTTTAGCTGAGATGGCATACTATGGGATCATAAGAGAGATTTGGGACGTCAATTACACTATGTTTCGAATTCCAGTGTTCAAATGTGATTGGGTTGACAGCAGTGGTGTGAAAGTTGATGAGATGGGTTTACATGTGTTAACTTTAGTAAAATTGGATAGAAATCTGACCCATTCATCATGGCTTCACAAGTTCAACAAATATTTTATGTTGAAGATCAACTTGATTTGAGATGGTCTGTTGTTTTAACTCCACCACGACATTGTACTTTTGTTGAAGAAGAATTGGTTATAGAAGATGTTCTTGGCGATACTACAATGGCTCACAATCCATTTGCCATACAATTGCCAAGTGTTGATGAAAATGATCATGAGGATGAACGTGAGAGTGGCTATGTTCGTTGACTGTGAGGGGATATGGATAAACAATATCTTCTAAATAAATTGGTACGTATATTTATTAACTTATGTTTTAAGTAATATTTATTTATTCATTATGTGTTTTTTTCTTATGTATTTTCCTACTTTAATTAGGAGAAATGTGCCACGCCAAACCTTAAGAAGGTAAATATTCATTAAATTTTCATTTGCCAAATTACAAATTAATTTATTAATGATTAAGTTTTTATTAATTTATTTTGCGTCAGTGTTAACAAATTTTTTTATTTTTTCATATGCAGTATGAGGTGTAATATCGTCAACACGAGGACATCAACTTCCATCTCAATGAGTATGCATATGTAAAAATATGTCAATAAGATCATATTTAATTATATTGATTATTGTTTTGTTATGAACAAGTATTTATTTTAAATTTTTATATTCTAATTATTTTGGACGAAGCTAGTTTGGATTTTTTGGTATTATAATTAATTTTATATTTTAATAAATTTTTAAAAATTAAAAAATATAAATCTAAAAAAATATTAAAAAAATGGCGGTTCATTAACATAACTAAAAGTCGCCTAAAATATATAGCGACATATAATAAGATCAATTTAACCACTCACAAATTTCGCGACTCTACACAAAATGTCGCTTAAAGTATTCTTCCAATTTTAGCGACATAAATATATTGCTGCATATGTCACTAAATGGGTAAATGAGTAGCTAAAAATTCATAAATATTCGACTCTTATGTCGCTAAAACATGAACGGTCTCTAATTTGGAGACACTAAAAAATCGTCGCTAAAAATATACGGGTCGCTAAAAAGGTGATCCACAAAATTCGTCGCTAAAACATAATGCATCGCTAAATAGACGACAAAAAAAGTGTCACTAAAAATTCATGAGTCGCTAATTTGTAGACACTAAAAAATAGTCGCTAAAAATATATGGTCGCTAAAAAAGAGACTCAAATAATTCGTCGCTAAAAAGTAATGCGTCGCTAAATAGGCGACAAAAAAATGTGTCGCTAAAAATGGATGAGTCGCTATTCAGGAAGAATTTGTAGCGACACAAACATTTAGCGACGTATTAAGGTAGTATCGCTAAACATTTATAGCAACAATATTATAAAGCGTCGCTATTTTATGCGTCGCTATAAGTACATTAGTGTATGCGTCGCTAAAAATTTTGAATAGGCGACTGTTATGATACGTCGCCTGTTATCTTATATATTTCGCGACAGGATATTTGGCGACTCCGTCGAATGCGTCGCTGTTTATTTAGTGCAACACAGTACTTACGTCGTGTATCAGCTCGATTCTAGTAGTGAAAATTAAGATCTTTAAGACCAAAATTCAAAATTTCGCATCCATGGACTATTTTAAAACCACACAAGGGTTTGGCAAAACATTCTCAAAAGATAAACCATTTTTGGCTTTCCAAATATCCCAAAACATCAAAGCCAATAAAGCATATAAGTGGTATCTATTAATTTTTAGTAATTAGAATTTCAGTAATCTATCGTGAACACGAAAAAGCTAAAATTTGAAATAGAATTGAGACAATCTTGTTGTATGTCGTAACAATGTCACCAAAAAAAAAAAAAAAAAGAACTGTGAATTTGAATTATAAAAAAGATTAATAACTCTACTGTTCATAAAGTAACATTTTTTCTTTTATATAAAACTAGGTATAAGGTACATGTTTTGCATGTGCACACGATTTAATAGCATTGACATCAAGATTAGAAGGAGAAATACATTTTATTAAAAAAGATAAAAAAATAAATTTATGCAACTTTTGTTTTTTTCTCTGAAAAATAATGATGAATAAGAACCTTTTGTTTTAAATTTTTAACAATAAATTAAACTTTAATGATACATTATATGTATATATAGCTAAAATCTTTTATCAAAATATTCTTATAGATTTTTCATTAGTGTCTCACTTGTTACTTCTTGAATTTATATAAGTCTTAATAAATCTTTATTTTTCTTTTCAAAAATTTTAATATTTTATTAAATTTATATAAAATCTCAAATGTATTTTTAAATATTAGCTTTTAATGAAATTTATAAATCAATCACAAAATTCTAATAAAAAATCTACCAGAACATTCTAAAACAAACTGATTATATATATATATATATATCTTTTATACATTGCAGTTTTGCCACTTTCTTATTTTATTTTTGTTTTTTTAGGTGCGGAGCGGCTGGGGCACCAGGACTCATATATTTAGAACAAGATGTCTTACATTTTCCACCATAATATTAACTTTAAATACAAAAATTGGACAGCTTATTATTCATGTACATAATTTATATACATCCATAGAGGTCTCCAAGTTAATTATAACCAAAACAAAAAAGGTCTCCAACCACTTCCAAGCAACTTTTACAATGGTAGTTAATTAGTATGAGTTTCACAAATTTTCTGAGAACTCACATATATTTTAAAGTCATTACATCTATTTGTAAAACAGAAAATACAAAATTATTTATGTAAAAATTTTATATTTTAAAGAAATTATTTTAATATGTATCACAACCACCATATTTTATATTTAAAAAAAAAAAGAAAAAAAAGAGGTTAAGCTGCAAATGTATAACTGATTGAACAGGATAATGATTTAAAAAAATAGAAAAAAAAAATAAAGAGGGTTTGTTCAAGTGTAGCTTTCCAACTTCAAAATTAAGCTGCAAATGTTGAATAAACAAGTTGGAGATGAATATTGGAAATTTGGGATTGAGAATATAATAAAGAAGGAAAACACGGATCAAGTTTTATTAATGCAACTAGGCGAAAAAAAAAAAAAAAACTCAATTTTAGTGGTTATTTGTTGATCGTGGCAAAAAGTAATTGATCTGGTTCAGACAAAAATTTAAAAAAAAAAAAATTAAATGAAATTTTTTTTTTTTTTTTATGTTTATGTAAAAAGGTCAGATCTCACCAAAAAAAAAGAAAAAAGACTCAGTTGGTATTAATTGGCTCAGCATTTATGAGCCTGAAAGTAACTTTAGAGTTTTCCTTGTAGTGTGGGAAGGAGAAAAAAAAAACAAAAAAAAAAAATTGTAAGTTTGACAAGGCTGGAGAGGGAAGGAGATGACGTTGATTCATCTAAACGTTCAAGTCTGTTAATCGATTTTACAGCTGTATTTAATGGAAATAATTAATAGTTTATAATTATTAGTAATTATAAACTGGTAAAATGATGTGGAAAAGTTGTCCAGATGTCCTTCGTTTAATGAAGGAGTATCCACCTAAATCACTACTCCGGAAGTAGGGTTTTTCCCTATATTATTAATAATAACAAGTCCCACATCGGTCAAAATGGGTACAACAATACTTTATAATCACGATTTGTGGGCACGAGGGGTAGGCCGGGCTAAATGGCACTAGCCTGGAACTCAAACGAGGGCATTAAGATGGTTGAAGAAGTTGCCCAATTTCTTAGCTAGTTGACCAGCACCTTCACTCGATTTGCCACCTCAGCCGCGCGTTAAGCGTGTGTCTACCCCATGACAAATAGGACCAGTTCTAGAACTAGAACCACCGGACTGAGCCAGAGAATCGCCAAGTGAAACAAGAGACCTACACGCACGACTATATATATAAGAGAAGATCATGACCAAAAAGCCGACACAAAACTAAATTGTGGACCAAGACCAAAAAGGACTGAAGACCACATAGGTGAGAGACCCAAAAAAAGCTCATACAGGACTAAAACTGACAAGACCAAAAGGCCACAGGACTCAAGGACTATATTTGAAGAAAGACCAAAAAAGACAAAAGACTCCAGAGAGAAAGGAAGCCAGTGCTGGCTGGGAATGGTGTGCGTAAGTGTCTATGGCGTTAAAGTTGGGCTGAGCTCAAATTTCAACAACCAATCTTTTGTTTTTCATATCTTTATAGCGGCTAATAATAATTTGTGATCCTTAGGCTTATGAACTAATGAAAATGATTTTTATATCCTTTGAATAGAAACTAAGCTTTTTCGTTTTATTTTTATATCATTTTAATAGGATGATAACCTATAAAGAAGTTTTTAAATGTGGTAATCTATATTATTTAAAAAATGATATTGTTTAAAAAATATATAGATATACTTTTAAAACAAAATCTAAATAGTTGAAGAAGAGCCTATAAAATCTACTAGCAATAATTATTGGTTTATATTTATATTGTACATATGTTAGATGAAATAATTCAATATATATGAATATCTATTGAGTATCGTCAAATTATGTTGCTTAACTTAGGACCATATAATATGTAATCTATGTACAAACTATTCATCTTTTTTCAAATAGATTGCTTGTGTACAGTATTATATGGGCAACATTGAACGGTAGGCTAAAATTATATATACATATAAATGCTGCTTTAAATAATAAACATTTATTTTTATCTAATCCATCGTTGTATATATAAAAAAGTTTTTAATATAATAACTTATATTATTTAAATAATGATATTGTCTTAAATATATATATATATATATTTATATGTATATTTTTAATTCAAAATCTAAATACTTGAAGAATAGCCTATAAATTCTATAGCAATAATTATTAGTGATGATTGATATTAACCATCTATTTAATAGTAAAATCTATATGAATTTTCCTAATGCTTTTAAACATTACATTTCATAAGTCTCACCTATTGGAACTTAAAAATAGAAAGGATGGGTAATCAATGCTAATATATCGCTTTGTATTTCATTAGAAAGTTTTGTTATTTAGGGTTTGAAGAGAAATTATGGGAAATACGATCCATAATACACACAGTATTATCATCACTGGCCACTGCATTTATTATTATTATTTTTTTTGGTAACAGCCACAACAAAATGTTGCATTATTACTATTCCTTTCAATCTAATGCTAATCAATTGCCACTTTGGTCAGTTTATATTTATGTTGCACATATGTTAGATGAAATAATTCAATATACGCATTGATCCTAAGTTTGTATATGTATATATATATATATATATATGAATATTCTATTGCGTATCGTCACACAAATTTATGTTGTTTGACTAGGATCATATAATATATGTAAAACTATTAATTTTTTTGGGGATAGATTGCTTATGTAGAAAATTATGCACAAATTGTAATTTTGAAAAACAAAGAAAAATATGTAAGAAGCAACGTAAAAAAGTGACTATTTTGAAATTTTTGCTAAATTATAAAATAAAAAAATGAAAATAAAGATAATTTATAAGAAATTAAACATCATGGTCATGCATGTCTTGCATGGAATTTGAATAATAAGGATGACTCACTGATTGAAAATTGACTCCTCGCGATCTCTGTTTGCCTCCTTTTACTAGTTGATACATATATAAGTTATCCTTGTTAATTTTTTTATTTTTTTATCACTTTCCCACTTAATAAACTATTTTCTCGGAAAGTTTTTGTTTGAAGGTATTTCCATATTGTTATCAATGGCTGATGAGTGCTCACAGCAGAAATGGATAGTGAAGGTAATAGCACAAACCCTGGCTTGTGGCACTGCCAGAATCCTTTTCAACCATCTCACCCACTCCATCACAACCTCGATGAAAACCCTTCAAGAATTCTTGCTTGTTGGCCATTTCATCAACTAGCCCAGCAAAATGCTTTTTCGTTTTATCAACGTGCTTGCTATCAAGTTTCTCCACATCCAAGCCCACTGTAGGAACAACACGTTTTGGTTTCAAAAACTTGACATGTTCCCCAAGCTCAATATAATTAGAATGTTCACTATATGGTACAAGATGGATCTCAAATGAAACCTTTGTACCCTGGCTGAAAACTTATTGCGCTTCACTTCATATGTCCACCCAGTTGGAACAAATCCCACAGCCTTAGTGTACCCTTTCTCACCCTTAAATCTCCTTCATTTTCACAAAATTAGGCCTAAAATATGGCCAAGTCTCACCCAACAAATTCCAACCAACAACATGTACATCACTTCCACATTCATCCTCTGTAAACACCCTCTCTCTCCACACCCAGAGTGCGCAGGATAGCCATTTTTCTAGCATCCACGTACACCTTTCGTTTACACTTCCTTGCAATTTCTAGCCAAATCTTCTCTTTCCCTACAACATAAGTAGCAACAAGAAACAGCACATTCCTCATTGAACCATCATATTCACCTCCTATTTTTTGTATGACGCTAACTATATAATCAATCAACTCCTCTTGAGAGGAAAATACAAATTTCGGATTACAATAAGTGGTGTCCAAGAATATTGCATCAGTACCCACGAATTTACATGGTCAGATTTCATGGAATCACAAAACCGAAAATCACCCGTATGAACATACTTCTTGAATTTACCGTTCGAACCCAAAATTTCGAAAAGGAATTGAACAGAACCAGGGCAATGATTGGCGTCGATCAGTACAACCTCACACCCATCAATCACGACGGGTTCGGAGAGCGGCAATGGCACTATAAACTGAGAAGGAACCTTAAGCACTTTGATAAGAAGCTTAGCGGTGGTTTGGGAGCAAAAGACAACGCCTTTAGACCAATTTGGGGAAAGACCGGTGTAATGATCGGAATGGAAGTGCGAGAGGAAGTAAGAGACGGAGTGGTCGCCGGCATAACGGAAAGAGTCGACGGCGAAACGGGTTTTGGGTATAAGTTTGGATTGAGGGAAAGCGGTGGGAAATGGAGCGAAAGAGAGTGGAGGTGGGGGTTGGCGGAAGAAAGAGGTTTGGGCAGTGAGGAATAGGTTTGAGGAATCGAAGGTTAGGGTTTTAGAGAAAGCCATGGAAATTGTTGTGGGTTTACGATGGGAGAGGAAGGAAGGGAAGCATTGTGGGGAAGAGAGAAAGAGAGAAAGAGAGAAAGATAAAGAGAGAGAGAGAGAGAGAGAGAGAGAGAGAGAGAAAGGAAGGAAATGTGTCGGTTCGGCGGCGCCAAAGCCTTATATGAGGGAAGTGTGAGTTTTTTTGGATTGTGTAATTGAAATTCTAGCCCACCAATTACAAAGAAAATCAAATTTAAAAACTCAAAATCATTTTTTTCTGAAAGATTACCATTGTAATTGGAATACAAACAAATAAGAAAATATATATTTTTTTTAATAATAACAAACAGTTTTTATTGAAATGAGGATTGCACATAACAATAGAATAATTGCACTCTAATAAAAGAGAAATTTTATTATTCCTGTTTGGCTAGCCTATCACTCACTTTATTTACTCTACCATAAACAAACAAAATAAACCAACTTCAAAAAAAAAAAAAAAGATGACTCAAATGCAGTGTGCCTTCCATAATTGCCTATAAACTCCTATAGACAGTAGATGTTCCAGCGTTCAAATCATCTATTAGTTGTGCATTGTCTAATTTCATTGTAGTTTTGTTCAGTCCAAGTCGTTTGAGTTCTTACAAGACCATGAAAAATCACATAACATGCCATACATTAGCTGAATGTGCTAAACTTGTAAATATGACATGACAGGCACAAAATTTGTATGTGGAATCCCATTGAATAAACAAATTTCTTTTACCATTCTCCCAAAAATTATATATATATATATAGATTTCACCAGTAGGGGAAGGAAAAGGAGATCCAAAAATAAAATTAAGATTATCTTTAAGATCGAAATTCACGGTTTTGCATCCATGGACTATTTCAAAACCACACAAGGGTTTGGCAAAACATTCTCAAAAAATAAACCATTTTTGGCTTTCCGAATATCCCAAAACATCAAAGTCAATAAAGCATATAAGTGGTATCTATTAATTTTTAGTAATTAGAATTCCAGTAATCTATCATGAACAGGAAAGAGCTAAAATTTGAAATAGAGTTGAGATAATCTTGTTGTTTGTTGTAACAATGTCAAAAAAAAAAAAAAAAAAAAAAGAGCTGTGAATTTGAATTATAAAAAAGATTAATAAATTTACTGTTCATAAAGTAACATTTTTTCTTTTATATAAAACCAGGTATAAGGTACATGTTTTGCATGTGCACACGATTTAACAGCATTGACATCAAGATTAGAAGGACAAATAAATTTTATTAAAAAAATAAAGAATAAATTTTTGCAACCTTTTTTTTCTTTTTTTTTTTTTGTTTTTTCCTAAAAAACGATGATGAATAAGAACCTTTTGTTTTTAATTTTTAACAATAAATTAAAATTTAATGATACATTATATGTATATGTAGCTAATCTTTTATCAAAATGTTTTTGTGTCTAAACATGAAGAGGAGGAGGATTAGACATGAAGAATCAATGGAGGCTGCATTTGTGTCTAAACAACATCAAAAGACACAAAATCAAAAGAAGAACAAGCTTAAGGTCATAACGGAGAAAGGTGAAACTAGCAAACCCGAGAGGAAGTCCTATGAACCTTGTCACCATTGCAAGAAGAAAGGTCATCATCCAAGAAGGTGTTGGTGGAGGCCGGATGCATTTTGCCATAAATGCCAACAAAAGGGTCATGTGGAGAGAGTATGCAAGGCAAACAAGAAAGATAAGCAACAAGCAAATGTTGCTAAAGATAATGCAAGTGATAGTGAATCCGAAGAGTTGTTTGTTGCTACTTGTTTTAGTAGCATCAAGAATGATGAAGGATGGATCATTGATAGTGGAGCAACACACCATATGTCTCACAAGCATGAGTGGTTCACAAACTTGGATAGGAGCAGCCACAACAAAGTCAAAATTGAAAATGGAGCCTTGATGGAAGTGAAAGGCAAAGGACATGTGGTGATACACACCACCAAAGGTATCAAAACTATCCATGATGTTCTCTATGTACCTTCTTTATGTGAGAACTTACTTAGTGTAGGTCAAATGCTTGAGAATAAATATGCATTACACTTCTCAAACATGACATGCACTATAGTTGATCCACATGGAAATGAATTAATGTGTGTTGGAATGAAGAACAAGAATTTTAGGTTGAATATGGATGAAAATGGTGCATCGGTTGCATTGAACACAAAAGTTGAGAACACCTCTCAACTTTGGCATAAAAGACTAGGCCATGCTAGCTTTAAGTCATTGGTAGGCACACATGAACTTGTTAGAGACATGCCATTGGTGGAGAAGCAAGAACATGTGTGTGAAGTGTGTCAAAAAGGAAAGCATACTAGGCTAGCATTTCAATCTTGTTCTTGGAGATCAAAGGAGAGGCTAGGACTTATACATTCGGATATTTGTGGTCCTATGAGTGTTCCATCCTTAAATGGCAGCAAGTATTTCATAACTTTCATTGATGATTACTCAAGAATGTGTTGGGTGTATTTCCTTGAAAGAAAATCACAAGCTTTGGAGAAGTTTGTAGAATTTATGAAGTTAGTGCAAAATCAATCCGGTTGCACTATAAAGGTGTTAAGGACGGACAACGGTGGGGAATACACAAGTGAGGCTTTCAAACAACTTTGTAAGGATCATGGTATAGTTCATCAATTCACTACACCATACACACCACAACAAAATGGTGTATGTGAAAGGAAGAACCGTACCATCATGGAGATGGCTAGATGTTTGTTGTTTGAAAGTGGCTTGCCAAAGAAGTTTTGGGCTGAAGGAGTTAATAAATCCATCTACATCCAAAATAGGCTTTACTCCAAGTCTTTGAGGAGTAAAACCCCATTTGAGCTTTGGTTTGGATATAAGCCTTCTCTTGATCATCTAAGGGTATTTGGAAGCATTTGTTACATCCTAGTACCACAAGAGAAGAGAGGAAAGCTTGATGAAAGGTCACAAGTTGGTGTTTTGGTTGGCTATAATGATGTGACCAAGGGATATAGAGTGTATAACTTGGAAACCAAGAAACTTGTGATAAGTAGAGATGTGAAAGTTGATGAGGAAGCTAAATGGGTTTGTAGTAAGGAGGAGTTGGCTAGTATGGATGAAGACAATCGGCTTGAAGCTCATGATAATGATGAGGAACAAGGAAATGATGAAGGTGCTGCCCATGATGATGAATATGATGAGAATGAGCTAGAAATCTCCATAGGGGCTGATTTGGAGATTGGTGATGGTGTGAGAGGCACAAGACCTCTTAATGAGATTTATGAAAGGTGTAATGTGGCATTGAGTGATCCAATCAATGTCCATGAGGCTATGGCAAGAAAAGAGTGGAGACAAGCCATGCAAGATGAAATCGATGTGATAAACAAGAATGACACTTGGAGCTTGGTAACAAAACCGAAGGGAAAGAATGCTATTGGGGTGAAGTGGATCTTTAGGACCAAGTACAATCCGGATGGGTCCATAAATAAGCACAAGGCAAGGCTTGTTGTCAAAGGATATGCACAACAAGCCGGTGTGGATTATGGAGAGACTTTTGCACCGGTTGCAAGGATGGAAACCATAAGACTTCTTCTTGCAATTTCGGCACAAAAGTCTTGGAAAGTATATCACCTTGATGTGAAGTCAGCCTTCTTGAATGGAATATTGAAGGAGGAGGTCTATGTTATGCAACCCGAAGGTTTTGTGAAGAAAGGAAGTGAAGAGAAGGTATACAAGCTACACAAGGCCTTGTATGGCCTTAAACAAGCTCCTAGAGCATGGTATGCCAAGATAGATGGTTTTTTGACAAAGCATGGATTTAGGAGGAGTCCTAATGAGCCTACATTGTATATTAGGACTCATGGTTGCATGGTGTTGGTGTCTCTTTATGTTGATGACCTCCTAGTGACCGGTGGTAATGAGAAAGAAGTGAGCAATTTCAAAAGTGAGCTAGAATTGAACTTTGAGATGTCTAGCCTTGGAGAGATGAAATACTTTCTTGGAATTGAAGTTGTCCAATCATCCAAGGGCATCTTCATATCTCAAGAAAGCTATGTGAAGGAGTTGCTCAAGAAGTTTGACATGGAGGATTGTAATAGCGTTGCCACACCTATGAATGAAGGCACCAAGTTGGTGAAGGATGATGATTCTCCAAAGGTAAATCCTTCCATCTATAGAAGTTTAATTGGTAGCCTTTTATATGTATGCTCTACTAGACCGGATATCATGTTTAGTGTGGCTGTTTTTTCAAGATTTATGCATAGTCCATCACAAAATCATCTTAGTTGTGCAAAAAGAATCCTAAGGTATTTGAAAGGTACTAGTGATTTTGGTATATGGTACAAGGATGGCATGAATGAAGCTTTGCTTGGTTATAGTGATAGTGATTGGGCTGGTTCTTTGGATGATAGCAAGAGCACATCGGACTACATTTACACTCTTGGAAATGGTCCTTTCTCATGGAATTCCAAGAAGCAACAAACCGTTGCACAAAGCACCGCGGAAGCCGAGTATATTGCTTGCTCAAGTTGTGCTAATCAAGGTGTTTGGCTTAGGAAATTATTGGAGGACTTGAGCTTGAAGCAAGAGGAAGCCACGGTAATATTGTGTGACAATACTTCAGCAATAGCAATTGCACAAAATCCAGTCCAACATGGGAGGACCAAGCATATACCGGTCAAGTATCATTCCTTAAGGGAATTTGAAGCAAGTGGTGAAGTGAAGTTGGAGTATGTGACGTTCGAGGAGAACTTGGCGGATATCTTCACCAAGCCATTGGGAAAGAAGAGATTTGAGATATTGAGAGGACTTCTCAATGTCTCATACAAAATTGCCAAGGAGGAGTGTTGAAGTGTGGCAATTTTGCCACTTGATGGTGCATGTCACCGGCTAGCATGCACACCTTGGTATCAAATCCTTTCCTTTTATGAGTTTATATTTTTTTTTGTATGTTTTAATTTATGCAAGGTATATTTTGATAAATTTTTGTGCCTAAGTTATGTATGCAAAAGTATAGGCAAAATTATGCACAAAAGAGTAGGAATGTTATGCTTGAAATGCCTATGGTGCTGAATTCATAATTTCCAGCAACATAGTTCTACTATTTATCTTATATCTCAGGTTGCAAATGGAGTTTTGGGCTGAAATTTTGAGGGATGTCTACAGACATATATATAAGACTATGGTTCAAATTTCAGGTCCAAATGACATGGGAAAGTCCATTTTCTATTCCAAACAGATTGCTGTATCTGATGGGCCCAGTATGCAGAGTATGGGTCAGTTTTGGAGCTGTTTGGCCCATGATCCGGTTCCAGAACATTCCTATCTCTTGGAACAATATTTATTGATGATCAAGGATGTTTCAAACCAAGTTTCATAGGCAGATACAAAGGGAAACTAAGTAGGTGAAGCTAGTTTGGTTGTTTACCCAAACTAGTTAAACAATAGGAACTTAGTTCAAACCATGTGCCACCTTTTACTATATTTGGAATAGACATGTTGCAGCTGTTTTTGACCTCTTTTGTGTATGAAAAGTTAGGTGTTGACCATTTTACTTTTTAAATTTCAAATACTTTACTCATTTTGTAAGCTCACATGCTTGGCATGTGTGAACTAGTTGTAATTTCAAGCTTATATTGCAAAATGAATGAAATGGCTATAGATCCAAGCCTCATTTTTCAAAAGCAACGTGGTCCCCTTATTCTTATCTCTTCTTCAACATCTTAGAACACTCTAGGAACCCTAAAAACCAGAAAACACCATAACCAAAACCTAAAAACACAACTCACACACAACCATTCCCAAGAGTATCACCAAAAGCTTGCTTGTTGCTAACACTTCAAGCTAGCTTGCTCTTGGTCATAACCTTCTCACCCCAACATAATTTATATTTTGTAGTTGTGGGGGTTTGAAGCAATCCCTGATTTTGGTAACCAATTTGCCGACCGGTGGGAAACCCGTTGTCCGAGGATCCTTGGATGGCATGCTACAAGTCAACCGAACCATTTTGCTGTCCATAATTGGTTCACCTCAAATAGCAATGTAAGGCAAATTTTTTTTAGACTACATGGTACGACTACATTCAAGTTACATTACCATAGTCAGTTTCCAAATTTACTTTTTTTTCCTTTCTTCATTTCATGTAGTATGTTGTGCACTGGAGGTTAGATGCTACCGATGAGGAGAAGACTATGGATTACTGGCGAACAATAGCAGTTAACATACATGAAGTTCGCTACACGTCACCTCCACTTGTAGCACCAATAGCCACTGTTGGCGCTAAAGATACGTCCAAAGCTGAGGAGCATTCTAGTGGCCCTCCAGATGCTAATTTTAGGGTATGCAATTGTTACTTGCACGCAAATTTGTATTTCATATGTTGTACTAATATATGTTGACTTATGTTTTGGATATTGATATTGATTAGCTTGCTTCCTTGGAGGCAAAATTTGATGAATTAAATAAAAAGATGGCAACGTTAAGGAAGACGCTTAGTTCTGTTATTGACCAACAAAAGCATCAGGTATCATTTAGACAACTTAGTATACTTTAGTGTTTCAGCATTATTAAATTATATATTGTAATTCAGCAATTATTTGTTGTTAGAGTTTGGGAACTGCAAAATAACCATTGTGTTTTGCAGGCCGAACATCATATGCACAGCCATTCACCATCATCTTCGGTTCGACCATCATCCCCTGTGGCACCGTCATTTGGAGAGCAAGCCGAAGAATTTGATGCACCCATAGACGGTTCCAATGGTAGGAAGGAGGATGAAGATTGTACTACACCGTTTGAGCCTATCGTACCTGAAAGACCCTATGTGGAGGATTCCTGGGCTTTGGTGCCATATCGGCCTTTGCATTTCGGGTGGGATATCGATGCTTCAGCTAACAGTCTACACCATGACCAATCAACTGAGATTGAGGTGGAAGATTGGACTCATAACGTTGGTGATACAAGCCGATTCAGTAGAGTTTACCACCAGTCACATCACGTCATCTCTTCTTACACCAATCCGTTTAAAAAGAAGGTCAAATTTAATCTTAATCGACATATTGATGCATCGAAGGAGAGGGCGTTCGATGAGTGGTATAGGGTGGCACCAAAGGAAGCAACCGTGTGTACATCTTAGATGACGGTGGGAAAGAAATTTTTTGCTGAGCTACTTACCTCTGAAGGATGGTTGAATTCTGATGTAAGTTATATGCTTTATGTTCATGTAAAATCATTGTGTTCCTATGTTTGGAATGATGTTTTATTTATCACCTCGCACTTGTTATTTATTTCCTTTAATGTGGTTTTGCAGCATATTGACACTATTTTGTATTTCATACGAAAAAGGCGGTTTGAGAATGAGAAGATGTTCACCCACACCTGTGCCATATTAGACGTGTTATTTTGGGTAAGATGATAGGATGTTACTGCGTTGCTTAATGTTATATTGATGATATTTTATATTGTATATATTTCATTATTTGGTAGTCATCCATCAAAGGGCGTTATCCCATATGGAGGGCATCTCGCAGCACATATTCATGTGATGCGACCCTTCGTAGCTATGTGCGTGGGAAGTCACCCAAACCTAGCGTGCCATGGCGGAGATGTGATTATGTAAGTCCCTACATATATTTAAAAAAATTCTCACTAAGTTTCCCATTTTATGGATAATAAGGTTATGTTCTAATTTGCAGGTGTACATCTCTGTCAACAATGGAGGCATGCATTGGTTGGCAGCATGTGTGGACTCGAAGGCCCGACATATTGATTTATAAGATCCAAATATGGGAAATAAATATGTTCAGAATAAAGAGTTGAACATGTGGAATGCCTTACGTATATGCTGCCTTACCTATTGAAGGATGGGGGATATTACGAGAAGAATCCGGACATGCCTCCCACTTTAGAGCCATTCACGATGACCATGATCAAAGATGCACCCTGCCAAGATAATGGGTATGAATGTGTTGTCATTTCAAACAACTTCTATTGCTGCTGTTTTATTATGGTTACGTGTGGAAATACATGTGGTTGGTTTTCATTAATGCTATTCTGCAGGGGTGATTGTGGCGTCTACGCTTTGAAATTTATTGAATACAAGAGTAGTGAGGAGAATCCTTCATTTGGCCAGCAAGACATTATTTTTTTAAGAAAAAAATATGCTGTTGATTTGTACTTTAATAAACTTTCAATGTAGATCGTATGTTTAATGTTATGACACTCTATACTAATGTTATCTTAATATACTGAACCTATCTTTTATAATGATAACCGTTGAAAAAAAAAAAAGAGAAAAGAAGACCCTCGGTTGTGATAAAAATTAAATCAAAGATGATTACCGATGGTGCATCTATAATTCCCGATTCACCATCGGTAATTACCGAAACGCTTTCGGTAATATGAATTAACATTTTTTTTTCTCCAAATACTTAGCTAATGGGGTGTTTCCGGCAACAACATGCAAATTATACATTCATCAATGCCCCCAAACATCAAAACCCCAAATCTTCAGAAAACATTCTCCAATTGGCAAAAATATTTAATTAACGTAGGTTTCATCGGTAATTACCGAAACCCCAGTGGTAATCACATTTTACCATTGTTATGGCCCCACAAGTCCCATAATGTGTGTTAAATCCAAATACATACAAAATATGGATTCTCAAATTATCCTAATGAGAGAAAATCCCAAAATTACTTAAAAAGTTCTCAAATTGGCCAAAAAATACGATGACTATAGACCTTCGGTAATTACCGATGAAACCTTCGGTAACCAACATATACTCTCTGGAAAAATTACCGTAGGTTTTGTCGGTAATTACCGAAACCCCTATGGTAATCACATTTTACCAATTTTTTGGTCCCCACAAGTCCCCTTACGTGTGTTAAATGAAAAACCATGCAAAATATGGATTCTAAAATTATCCTAAGGAGGGAACACCCCAAAATCTCTGAAAAAGTTCTCAAATTGGCCAAAAAAATACGATGACTGTAGACCTTTGGTAATTATCGATGAAACCTTCGGTAACCAACATATACCCTCTGGAAAAATTATCGTAGGTTTCATCAGTAATTACCGAAACCCCAGTGATAATCACATTTTACCAATGTTATGGCCCCCACAAGTCCCATAATGTGTGTTAAATGCAAAAACATGCAAAATATGGATTCTAAAATTATCCTAAGGAGGGAAAACCCCAAAATCTCTGAAAAAATTCTAAAATTGGCCAAAACAATACGATGACTATAGACCTTCGGTAATTACCGATGAAACCTTCGGTAACCAACATATACCCTCTGGAAAAATTACCGTAGGTTTCATCGATAATTACCGAAGGTCTACAGTCATCGTATTTGTTTGGCCAATTTGCGAACTTTTTAAGCAATTTTAGGATTTTCTCTCATTACGATCATTTGATAACCCATATTTTGCATGTTTTAGCATTTAACACACGTAAGGGGACATGTGGGGACCAAAAAATTGGTAAAATGTGATTACCACTGGGGTTTCGGTAATTACCAACGAAACCTACGGTAATTTTTCCAAAGAGTATATGTTGGTTACCGAAGGTTTCATTGGTAATTACCGTCATCGTATTTTTTTGGCCAATTTGAGAACTTCTTCAGAGATTTTGGGCTTTTCCCTCCTTAGGATAATTTTAGAATCCATATTTTGCATGTATTAGCATTTAACACACATTATGGGACTTGTGGGGGCCATAACATTGGTAAAATGTGATTACCACTGGGGTTTCTGTAATTACCGATGAAATATACGATAATTTTTCCAGAGGGTATATGTTGGTTACCGAAGGTTTCATCGGTAATTACCGAAGGTCTACAGTCATCATATTTTTTTGGCCAATTTGAGAACTTTTTAAGAAATTTTGGAATTTTCTCTCCTTAAGATAATTTTAGAATCCATATTTTGCATGTTTTTGCATTTAACACCCGTAAAGGGACTTATGAGGTCCAAAAAATTGGTAAAATGTGATTACCATAAGGGTTTCGGTAATTACCGATGAAACTTACGGTAATTTTTCCAGAGAGTATATGTTGGTTACCGAAGGTTTCATCGGTAATTACCAAAGGTCTACAGTCATCGTATATTTTTGGCCAATTTGAGAACTTTTTTAGAGATTTTAGGGTTTTCCCTCCTTAGGATAATTTTAGAATCCATATTTTGCATATTTTTGCATTTAACACACATTATGGGACTTGTGGGGGCCATAACATTGGTAAAATGTGATTACCACAGGGGTTGCGGTAATTGCCGATGAAACCTACGATAATTTTTTCAGAGGGTATATGTTGGTTACCGAAGGTTTCATCGGTAATTACTGAAGGTCTACAGTCATCATATTTTTTTGGCCAATTTGAGAACTTTTTAAGTAATTTTGGGATTTTCTCTCCTTCGGATAATTTTAGAATCCATATTTTGCATGGTTTTGCATTTAACACACGTAAGGGGACTTATGGGGCCCAAAAAATTGGTAAAATGTGATTACCATAGGGGTTTCGGTAATTACCGACGAAACCTACAGTAATTTTTGAAGCAAAAATAAATTGGACGTTTTCATTTTTTAATGCCGTTTGATCTCTTACTTTGTCAGAATTTATCATTAATAATGCTACATTTAGCATGTTATTGGTTGGAACACACATGATTGAAGTTATCGGATGGAATTGTGGTGATTCTTTTACGACGGTGTACAAATGTCAATTATCGACGATGCATCGGTCATTACCATTGGGTGGTAATATCATCCGTGCAGTAGTAAGAAACATACAAACAACTGAACCAAAAACTTAACACGGAATGATATGTTATCAAAACAATACGACAGATGAATTTGACAACAAAAGAACACATAAAACCAACATCTATTATGCCAAAACACATGTTACGCGGTTGAGCAACTAATTGCATTCCTGACTACATTGCATACACACGCATACCGCATAATATGGCCCCATTGTCTGAATATAGCATCGCGTGATTGATGGGCCTTCGGTTCAATGGTCCTGTTGGTTGGTAGTGCTATTAAGAGGTACGGCGGCGAAGCATGATCGGCTGCTGTGACCAATTATTTGCACCTCCCGCATCTATATTGATGACGCTCCTCTCCTTGAGATTGAATCCGCTTCTTTCTCGGTCTTCCTGACTGTTTGCGAATTTGAGGTGGAAGTACAACCTGGTTTATGACATCATCTGGAGCATGCCACTGACATTTATCTCTAAGTGGATATATGGTTTCCGAATATGCATCACGGAGTGAGTCAACTGAGTAATGCGCCGAGCAAAGGAAATATGGAGAAATATGTCGATGCTTACATGCTACAATTGCATGGACACAAGGAAATCCATCAATGTCAAATTCCTTGCATGAGCACGTCTTATTTTCTAAGTTAACAACTCCAACGAACATGCCATGGCCAACAATTTGAAACTCATATAAGTTCATTGGCATAACACGTAAGCCTCTGCCATTATTTGAGCTCCCCTGCATGATTTTTTCCAACTAATTAGTAACAGGAGTTTGCATTGCAGCTGCGTTAGTTCGACGTTCATACCACCACCTTTGCAAGACACACGAATGTGATCTAGTAATGGCAAAACAGGTTTATCCCTAGCATCAATAAGCACAGAGTTCATGCTCTCTACAATGGTAGTTGTCATTATGTTGTATCTATTGCCCGGAAAATGTGATCTAGCCCATTTTTAAGGACTTGCATCCTTGAGATATTGTACAGCTTCAATACTAACCCCTTCTAAAAGCTGCATGGCCTTATCAAAATCCTCAACAATATATGCTCTAGCTGCATCATTAAAAGTTGATATAATTGCATAGACATTACCTTTAAACTTCTTAGCACATAAATTTGTACCAAGATGATATGTGCAGTGGCCATGGTGATTATTAGGGAAAACTGTACGTATTGCTTTTGCAATGCTCTTGTGTCTATCCGATATAAAAGCTATATTCAGATCATCCCCAAACGCTTCTTTAAAGCTCTCAAAAAACCACGTGTAAGCCGCATCCGTCTCCCTAGGGCCTATTCCATAAGCAAGTGGATAAATTTGATTGTTCCCATCCAAACATGATGCAATATATAACAAACCTCTATATCTATTCTTCAGTGTAGTTCCATCGACAGCTACGACTCTCCGCATATGCTGAAACCCTCTAATGCTAGCTCCAAGTGCCATGAAAAAATATAAAAATTTATTTTGATCGTCAGTTTCAATTTGAGTAAACGTGCCCGGATTTTTGCTCTTCAAAACGTGACTTCATAAAGGAAGTTTTGCATATGAATCTTCTGGCGTGCCCCACAAACCTGATAGTGCAACTTCCTTAGCGGTCCATGCTTTGTTGTAGCTTATGTTTACTCCGTAATTAGAGTGAATGTCATGCACGATATCTCGAGGTTTGTATTGCCTTGAAATCCCATCAAATGTTGGCTGGATGATGTCTCCGATAACTGAACTTGTTGCTTGACAATGACCCCTTTTCATGATATTTAAAGAGCAAATATGGTCATCCTTGAAGGCCCTAATCATGAAGGCCTCTGTATTATCACCATGTAGTTTGGTAGCACGCATTCGCCACATGCAATTGTCATTTGCACATACAACCTTATGTCGGACTCTATCTGACTTCCTGACCTTGAATTCAAAATTTCTCCTGTAGCGCATTCTTACTCGCAAAGAGTTGGTTGATTCGAATGATTTCATGGGCATTGACAGATGAGAAGCGATGGTTAACCCTAAGTTCAGCCATGGTTGCGGTAGAATCCTGTCGAATGTCCAAATGGTTTTCGGTACAAGGAGAGGCAAGCACATCATCATTCACATTATCAATTGGACTACTACCATAAGGAGACTCACCATGTCGACTATCACCAGCTGAAAGTCCCGAATGTTGGGTCCAACAAATGTCTCGTAACCCATCTTCACTACGATCAGTGTTGACCTCAACCTCAAATTGTTCATCTTGATCATAATCATGTCCACGATATTCATTCATATCATTAATGTCGAAGCACTCATTGTCATGATCATGTTCCACAGATTGCATATTGTTTTCACAAATTTGATTTTCAGAGAATCCAGGTTGAGTTTCCGGCACATGAAGTTCGGTCGCTGGGGACTGCATGTCAGCATCAGAGGTACAAGTAGCTGTCTCGGGAACTGCAGATAGTGGGGCAATAGTCATAAATCCTGAACTTATAGGTATCCTATTCACAACACATCAAGCAGTATTAATACTCTGTGGAACCCTGGATAACACATCAACAATAAGTGGAGATCTGTCTTGAGGTCTGTGTGAACTATACTCTTCTATAAAACTTTGTAGGTCTTCATCATTTTCCACAACGTACGGCTCACATGACAAACACACATGGTATATGAACTTGAAAATTAATTGATGTTGTGTAGAATCTAAGTTGAGAGCGTTGTAGACAACATCTTCAAGTTCTGCCAATGTACAATTCCTTTTGATACATATAATCTTCGTTCTTTGACGTTGGTATCTCCAGGTACCTTCAGAACATACACTCCATGTTCCATCATAGAACAGTAAAACTGAAATTTGTGACATTGAGCACAAAGGGTTTACCAATTCAAAACATACTAAGTATCTACTTGTCACAAGCTTGTGGTAATTCGTGAGGTCGTATGACTAAAAATAATTGCAATCGTAGAATCTTTGCTGGAAGGTTTAACTATAATCCTGAAGCAAAAGTAATGAAAAAATACAAATGCATTTTCAGTAAATGAGTATAGAAAATAAGCCAAACTATTATGTTATTAACGCCTAGTGGAATAGCATTTTAAATGCAAATGAGTAGAATAGCATTTTAAATACAAATACAAATGCATTTTCAGTAAATGAGTAAAGATAAAATACAAATGCATTTTATGTAAATGAGTACAAATGCTGTTTAAATGTTGCATATTAAACCTAGTAGAATAGCTACTCTTGACAGATATAGTGGATCAAGTAGATTAAGATGTCAAATATGTGGCACATGTGCTAAATCATAACATAATGTTAGCTTGAATGGATGCAATGTTGACAATGTGGTGTTCTGTGGATTATTTTATTAAACATCATAAATACAGTTACATTTAACATGTCATTCGTTTACAATAACATTAGAGAAGTGGACAAATTCGATTGTCCAATCGGTTTGCTTTTAGAAAATGGAAAAATTAACTATTCCGATGGAATCGCCGTTAAATTTTCCAACAAGCAAGTGTTTCATAATTACTGATGGACCGTATGTAACAAACAAAGGTTGTAATTTTTAGATGGAAATTTTCAAACCATTTATGGATTGTTTTACATAAAATAGCACCAACATAGAACTTGCACTTATATATCATGTCAAAACGTGACAAACAATGAATCCAATATAAGGGGAAAATGTATACATATCTGTACACACACACACATATATATATATATATGTATGTATATATCTACACATACCAAAAAATCTTTAACTCTGATCCGCAGAAACGTACAATTTAATTACACCCTTTTGAAGTGTATGGGCTCCACAATGAAGATTTTTAGTCTTGTTGTTATCACAAAAGGTTGGGGGTATGCAGGGAGAGTGAAATGAACTGAAGGTGGTATTGTGTTTTCTGCAATGGTTCGTCAATGCAAAGAAAGGCTGAAAGGTACGTAACCAACAAAAGAGAAAGAGAGAGGAAGACACACAGGATTCATTTAATGTGGTAGCAGGGAGAGTAAGAGAGAGGGATAGAAGTTAATGAGGGTAGATGAGAACTGAGAGATGGTAAAAAAAATTGTTTTAATATTTTCCACTTTATTCGACAGTTAATGAGAAATGAGGGTAGATGAGAAATGGGAAACTTTTACATTTATTTTACACTTTCATATCCATTTATTTAAATAGTTTCCACAAGTGCACAATTAATTCCCTCCTAACAACTCTCGTTTGGACATACTACCATGGAGCCGCATTTTAAAAGTAATTGGAAGAAGCTTGCAAGCTGAGAATCACATTTTACAATCTAAAACTAACTACATTTCAATGCATACGATTCAAACAAGTTCTAATGGTCAGAAACTAGAGAGCCAATATTTGAGAACTCAATTACCATCCATTTAAATTATCATCCTTCTTATTTATTGCTTTTCCACATAACAAATAATATGGAGAATTTAATAACGAAATTGGATCCTTACACATCATATTGACACGAGAATCATGTACAAAAACTAAAAACAAAATCTGAATTAGCAAGAGGAAATTGTACAAGTGTTTTATGAATAAAAACTAGAGAATATTACAGCTCCTACAAAAGCCTCTGTTGGTATCAATCCCGAATTGACCCAATGTTCCCCATCAATGTCAAAATCTCGAACACCAACTGGCACCACAATTGGTATAATGCCAAACTTTAGTGACAACATTAAAAGCATACGGGGCACCTCCACTAAAACGGAGACCGATTTGATACCTGGATGAAATCAAACGAAATATCTGCAGTTAGTTACAATATTTAGCATACAAGTTTCAAAGAAAATAATTAAATACCTAGAGTATCCATAAAGAAGTATAAAGGTCCAAATCTAACAATTGAGGCAATAGCTCATACCCAGTAATATCCCTTGCTCTCTATGAATTGTATAGAACCAAAATCCAATCTCATAGACTGATTTGCTAAAGGATGCCGAAATCTCCAAAACAGCAAAAAAAGGAAGAATGTGAAAATGTTTTCCATCAAATTCTTTTGCTACTTCCTTGTCAACCTCTGCCAACCTTCCAAAGTGCAGCATCAAATTCATCCACCAGTAATCTAACAAGTACAAAACATGTAGCAGAGAACAAACTACACATCACAGATGCAACAAATCAAACAAAACATCAACATGATCAACATTCAATAATGCTTTGGAATGCCAATAACCAAAAATTAATAAAAATAAATAAATAACAAACAGTAGAAGAATAAGAAAAAGCATAACATTACACAACACAACTACGGTAATAAAAAGATAAGCAATGGCACCAGGCAACTAAGTACAGCAAAGACATACATTAAATAAGTATCACATGCAACTACGTAAAGCAATAAATTAAATAACTATCACATGCAAAACCGTGACTAATGAACAGTCGAAGTTTTACCCTTGTTTTGAAAGAGCTCATTTGTTCTATCTATGGAGAAACCACAAACATTACTTAAATTTAATAGCATCTAGCTACCATTTTTAGAGCTATCAAGGAAAAGATTCATACAAATCTAAAAGACCCAAGTATCCATGCAAAACAATGTACACCTAAATGCAGATAAAAAAAATTGCCACTACAGTATGCATCATATTTGCAATACCAAATGCAAATTATCAAACACGCATGAACCTTAAAGGCAACAGATTTTGCATCATAATTAGATGCATAATCATAAGCAACTAACCATCATTACTTAATCAATTTTTCATACCAACCACAAATTTCCAATAAATGGACAAAATTATTCTAAATTTCATAAAATGTTTTAGAGCCTTTAGCATATATGTTGAAACATTTCTTACATAATTGCCAATGAAGAGTTCACGTTAATATTCAATTTCATTTCTGCCTTGTCATTTTCCAAATAGACCTTTCAACAAAATAACTAACAAATCTTGGGTTCTTATTCAACACATATTCTGCTCGTTAGCCTAAAGCCACTTAAAAAAATGATTACATAACCTCATGCACCTTGATGTCAATGGAATAGGGTAAGTCGTAAGTCTCAATAGCTCCAAAATTGTCCATGACCCTCCAAATAGAAGTTTGAAACATCCATCTTTCAGACTAACTATTCAAAAGGCAACCTTTTCTTTTATGGAGTTGGGGAATCGTATTACAAACCCCCAACTTTAACCATTTCATGCATCAAGCTCAATAGGAAAAAAGGAACTCTTGTCCTAATAAAGTTAAAATTACTTTTACATATATATATATATATATATATAATGAACAACAGACAACAAACAACAAAAACCAAATGCAACCCCTAAAGCATCATAGGAGACGCTTTTGATGAGGGAGAAATAAGATATACGAGAATGTAAACCTTTTGCTCGTTGTCTTCTCTCCTGAGATAGAAGAAGAACTCCGTGTAACGTGAACAGCAGACCCAATTCCAAAAACTCCAATGGTTTCATTCACATACAATCATGATTTTCTATTTTTCCTTCAACATAAAAATAGAGGGAAAACCTTGCAAGACTCTGACTGACAGGCAAACCAATCCAAAGCTTTTGCACTGGAAGGCACAGCGACCTTTAGAAATCCTCACAGAATCACATATGAAATGAAAACCAAACAAAACGACATAGTATCAAAACAGCAAAGTGAAACGACATAGTATGTGAAATGAAAATCACATACGGAATTTTTCAGTACCTGAAACCGAAAGAACCCATTGGAGGTAGAAGGAGGATTCAGCTTCAACTTCCCCACAACATCTTTGGTACTCTCTAATCCCTTCTCAAGCGTCAATGCCGGGGGTAGAGTATTTGTAATGCAAGTCTCCACGACAAAATCCCCATCCTCCATTCCCGAATCCTTGCCGATTTCCATTATCAGACCGTTAAATCGCACACCGAACACTACTTAAAACAAAAATTACAAAAGCATAAGGAAAAAAATTATAGAAATAGCAAAAACAAAAAAACATAACCCTAACTTCGATTCCAACTTATCCCAAAAGCAATCTGAAAAAAAAAAAAAAGAAAAAAAAATACACCCCACAAATGTTTTAAATAAACCCTTGAAACCACTCAAATCGAAAAGTCAAAGAAAAAAATGAAGCAAACAGACCAGGCATTTTATCAGAGAGGCCAAGTGAAACAGCAAGCTTACGCATCTGCTTCCGCCATGCAGTACCACCCTTGAGCTTCGTTTACAAATTCACGTCCTCCTTCTTCATAATACCCTAATTTCGAATTCCAAACCATCAATTTCTTTCTTTGTATGGAATTTTGGTGACCGGAGAGACGAAACGGGGCTGTTTGGCAAAACAGCAACTAGGTGAAGAAAGCTTGATGGATGAATGAGAAGAGATGAGCCAGCTTTAGGAAAGCGTGATGAAGGAGAAGAGAACAGTCGGGTGAAAGAAAAGAAAGAAATAACATAAAATAAAAAAAAGTAAAAATATTTAATTTGGATATAAGGGTATTTTGGGATTATTAAAAATTGAAAGGGTAGAAAAAAAAAAAAAGATAGCAAATGAAGGGGTAAAAATCGTGAAGCTTATCCCTATGGGGGCATTGGGCCAAATTCCCTTTTTGTTTTTCATCTCTTTACAATGGCTGATAATTTGTGATCCTCTTTTTTGTTTTTCATCTCTTTATAGCTGTTGATAATTTGTGATCCTTAGGCTTAGGAGCTAAGCTTTTTCATTTGATTTTTATATCCTTTTAATACAAACTAAGCTTTTTTGTTTTATTTTTATATCCTTTTAATAGGATAATGATCTTATAAAGAAGTTTTCATTCTACATATATATATATATATATATATGAATATTTTATTGAGTGTCGCCAAATTATGTTGCTTAACTAAGACCATATAATATATAATCTATGTAAAAACTATTAATCTCTTTTCAAATAGATTGCTTATGTACAGAATTATATGGGCAACATTGAATGGTAGGCTAAAATTATATATATACATATAAATGCTACTATAAACAATAAACATTTAATATTGTCTAATCCATCGTTACATATATAAAGAAGTTTTGAAATGTTGTAACTTCTATCATTTAAATGATGATATTGTTTTCACATATATATATATATATATATATATATATATATATATATATATATATATATATATATATATATATATATATATATATATATATATATATTTATTTATTTATTTATTTATTTATTTAAAAACCTAAATAGTTGAAGTATAGCCTTTAAAATCTATTAACAATAATTATTAGTGATAATTGACATTAACCATATATTTAGTAGTAAAATGTATATGAATTTTCCAAATGCTTTTAAACATTACATTTCATAAGCCACATCTATTAGAACTTAGAAACAGATTGGAAAGGTATATAATAGAAATATTTGCAGGTTCTTAACTTGTAGATATAAATAAGGTACACATATTATCTAACATTTTTTTAAAGTAATATATTACCTTATGTGTATTTGCAAATTAAAAACTTACATATATCATAGGAAAATTAAATAATAAATATTAAAATATAGTTTATTTCAATTTAGGCCTTCTAGTTTTAATTTGTTCAATTTAGGCTTTCTAGTTTTAATTTGTTGCAATTTATAGAGACCCTTTCTTTTTTAAAAAAAAAAAAAAACAAAGATTGCCTTTTTGTCAAAAAATTTAATTGAATCAGAATGAAATAAATTGAAATTCAAAAGCTTAAATTGGAACATTTTAAATTTAAAAATAAAAAATACAACTTTTTCAAATTATAATATACTAAAGTGCAATTAATCCTGAAAAGAATTGAAAAATATTTGAGGTACAAATTGTAATTTTGAAAACAAAGAAAAATATATAATTAGCAAAAAAAAAAGGGACTATTTTGAAATTTATGCTAAATTATAAAATAAAAAAATGAAAATAAAGATAATTTATAAGAAATTAAACACCATGACCATGCATGTTTTGCATGGAATTTGAATAAAAAGGATGACTCACTGATTGAAAATTGACTCCTTGCGATCTTTGTTTTCACCTTCTTACTAGTTTATACATATATAAGTTATCCTTGTTAATTTTTTTTTTTGATCACTTTCCCACTTAATAAACTATTTTCTCCGAAAGTTTTTGTTTGAAGGTATTTCCATATTGTTATCAATGGCTGATGCGTGCTCACAGCAGAATGGATAGTGAAGGTACTAGCACAAACGCCCACCAACATATCCGTGATAAAGTACTGGAAAAGAGGGATGAAACCCTAGTCCTACCTATCAATGATAGTATTAGTACCATCTTTGATCCAAATCATCTATGCACAATCACCACTGTTGTTGTCAGTCTCAGCTTCAACCGTGATGTAAAAACTATTTTCACGCAAATTAATTGAAACTAGCTATTTTTATTTTAGTATTATATTTGGAATACTTTTTTGGTCTTGTTTGGACGATGAAAAAATAGTAGTTTTTTTTTTTCCTGGTTTTATTTTTAATATCTGTAGAAAAACTTATTGGAAATCATTATTTATAAAAAAAAAAAAAAAAAAAAAAAAAAAAAAAAAAAGCTATTCTGGAAGGAATATTGCTTCTTTTAGGTAAAATTTACAAATTAGACACTATAAATTAACCAACTGAAACTATGAATAAGGAATTTAATAATCATTATTTATTTTAATGAGTCACCCTAATCATTAGTAGTTAACCAAAGTAATTTAACCACGTATTCAATGGTGGTACTCTAAAAATGAATAAATAAATAAATAAATAGAGATGGAATTTAGATCTCAAATAAAAAGTCTATAACCTTATATCATGACAACCAAATAAAACATATTATACATTTTGATCATTGCAAATACTTTCTTTTTTTTTTTCTTTTTTTCGTATTCATTATAATATTCAGCAAATGAACTAGTACAACCACAAAAAAGAACAGCTAATATCCCAAGTATGATCTAATCAGTTGCCCCCGTGACCCTATGATTAAAAAATAATTTATTTTTTTTATCCTCTAAATCAATGTTAAATTTTAATTTAAAGTTTAAACCATATCGAGATTCGTCCACAAAAAAGAATGAAAAGAAAAAAAAAAAAAAAAAACAGAGCTAATAACTTTTTAAATTATACAATCTCCATTCTTTTTTCTCGATAGAATTATATAATCTCTCTTTTTTCCTAACTAAAAAAAAAAAAACATCGATCTACGTCACAGATTTTCCAACCGCGAGAGTGCTAGAGTTTTTTCCCCAAGCCATTACTCAAGTCCCACATCGATGAACAGAAAAGTAGAAAAACAATTTATAAGGGAGATTTTCGAGTGCGGGGCAACAGTCGGACTTAGTAGCACTAGTCTGTAACTCGAGTGAGGGCGTTAAGATGATTGAAGAAACTGTCCTGCCGGTTGACCAGCGCAATGTCTCGGATTTCCACCTCAACACGAAGCACACATCAAGCCGCTTTTCCACATAATAAAAAGACCACAACATTAACGAAGTCCAAAAACAAAGCCCCACATGACCAAAAAACACAGAAGAAGTGAAATGGTCTCCAGAACCTAGTTAGAGAAGAGAAGACAAAGAAAAAATGACAAAACAGTGAGAGAACCCACACAAAAGATAGCCCAAAGAGGACCGACAAATACTGAACCCACAAAAAAAAAGCCCAAACAGGACTGAAGAAGGGAACCAAACCAACAAAAATGACAAATAGGTGACCACCCACACAGGAATATAAAAGACAATACCCTAGAGAGAGGAAGCCCAGTGCTGGCTGGGAATGGTGGTGCGTAAGTGTATGGCGTTAAAAGGCTGGGCTGAGCTCAAATTTCAACAGCCACTGTTTTGTTTTTTATTTCTTTATCTACTGTTTCTTTATTTCTTTATAGCTACTAATTTGTAATCATTACAAACTAAGCTTTTTTATTTTATTTTTATATTATTTTAATAGGATGATGATTTTATAAGAAGTTTTCAATGTAGTAACTTATATTATTTAAATAATAATATTATTTTAAATATATATATATATATATTTTTCAAATAAAATTTAAATAGGTGAAAAATAGTTTGTAAATTCTATCAACAATAATTATTAATGATTATTAATATTAACCATATATTTAGTAGTAAAATTTATATGAATTTTCCTAATGCTTTTAAACGTTACATTTCATAAATCATGTCTATTAGAACTTAAAAATAGAATGGATTGGTACATCAATGTTAATATATCGCCTTGTATTTCATTAGAGATTTTTGTTATTTAGGCTTTGAAGAGAAATCATGGGACACATAGTATTATTATCACTAGCCACTGCAATTTTTTTTTTCTTCTTTTTTTTTTTGTTTGTTTGTAACAGCCCACAACAAAATGTTGCACTATTACTATTCCTTTCAATCTAATGCCAATCAATTGCCACTTTGGTCATCAATATTAGTTTGTAGTTTATATTTATGTTGTACATATGTTAGATAAAATAATTAAATATACGTATTGATCCTAAGTTTATATATATATATATATATATTTGAATATTTTATTGCTTATTGTCATACAAATTTATGTTGTTTGACTAGAACCATATAATATATAATATATGTAAAACTATTAATTTTTTTGGGGATAGATCGCTTATGTATGGAATTATATTAAATGGTAGACTAAAATTACATATGTTTGTATAGATATATATATATATATATCTAGAAATGCTACTGTGGACTATAAACATTTGTCAAATGCATTGTTATATGTAATCAGATGGCAATTGGATAGTTGTACTGTACCAAGAGGTGGGTGATGATGTCCATATTCATCTTTTTATGATATAGATATTTATAAATTTTTAACTTGCAAATATATATAAGGTACACATTATTTTAACATTTATTTCAAATAATATATTATCTGATGTATATTTGTAAATTAAAAATTTATTGATATCTGTATCATAGGCAAATTAAATAAAAAATATTAAAATATAGTTTATTTCAATTTAGGCCTTTTAGTTTTAATTTGTTACAACTATATATAGATCTTTTATTAAAAAATAAATAAATAAAAATTGTCTTTTAGTGCTGCTAAACTGTTAACTGCTATTTGCCAAAAATCTAATATGACCAAAATGAAATAAAATGAAATTCAAAATCTTAAATGAGAATATTTTAAATTCAAAAGTGTAACTTCTTCGAACTATAAGATACTAAAATACAATTAACTCTAAAGAGAATTGAAAATTATTTGAAGTGTAAATGTGATTTAGAACAACAAAGAAAAACATATAAGAAGCAAAATAAAAATGGACTATTTTAAAATTTATGCTAGATTATAAAATAATAAAAATAAAGAAAATAAAGATAATTTATATGAAATTAAATACCATGACCATGCATGTTTTGTATGGAATTTGAATAATAACGATTACTCACTGATTGAAAATTGAATCCTAACACACTCGGTTTGCTTCCCTTCACCTTCTTGCTAGCTTATATATATATATATATATATATATATATATATATAAGTTATCCTTGTTATTTGTTTATTTTTTTTGTTCACTTTCCCACTTAATAAATTTTTTAAAGATATTTACATATCGTTATCAATGGCTGATGAGTACTTACAGCAGAAATGGATAGTGAAGCTAACAGCACAAAAGCCCTCCAACATATCCGTTATATTGGGAAAGAGGGATGAAACACTAGTTCTGCCTCTCAGTGATGGTATTTGTATCATCTTTGATCAAAATCATCTCTGTACAATCACCATTGTTGTTGTCAGTCTCAGCTTCAACTGTGATATAAAACTATTTTTATGCAAATTAATTGAAACTAGTTATTTTTATTTTATTAGTATGTTTGGAATACTTTTTGGAATTGTTTAGACGATGAGAAAATAATATTTTCTACTTTTTGGGTTTTTAAAGTACTTGTCCAAAAAACCTATTGGAAATCATTATTAAAGAACAAAAATATAAAATAAAAAAATTTCTGGAAGGATGTTGCTTCTTTTAGACTAAATTTACAAATTAGACACTAATAATTATAACCATTTGAAACTATGAATAGGGAATTTAATAATCATGATTAATCTTAATGAGTCACCCTAATCATTATTAAATCAACCAAAGTAATTTAATCACGTATCCAACAACTGTACTCTAAAATAAATAAATAAATAGAGATGGAATTTGGATCTCAAATAAAAAGTATTACCTTATGTCATGACAACCAAATAAAACATCTTATAAATTTTGATCATTGCAAATACTATATATTTTTTTTTCGTATTCTTTATAATATTCACAAAAAGGAACAACTAACATCCCAACTGTGATCTAACCATATACCCCTGTGCCCCTATGATGATTGAAAAAAAGAAAAAAAGAAAAAAAACAGAAATGTTTTTTTCTTTCTTTTTCTAAATTAATGTCAAATCTCTTAATTTAAAGTTTAAACCATATTGAGGTTCTTCTACCCAAAAAAAAAAAAAAAAAAAAAAAAAAAAAAAGCTTATAACTTTTTTAAATTATACAATCTCCATTTTTTTGACTGAATTATATAATCTCTCTTTTTTCCTTAAAAAAAAAAAAAAAAAGTAGAGAATTAAACAAAAAAATAATTATCGACCTATGTCACATATATTCCGACCCCTACTGCATCATCATCATCTTATCCAAACCGGTTCTTCTGCTATGGTCTCCAACAATGGCTTCTTCGACCTACACATAGACATCCTATGTATGAACTCCGGCGTCGAGAACTCCTCAATATCATCCAAGTTCAACTTCGGCGCCGGCGTCGGATCCTTGTTCCCGCAATCATTCGCATATTCCTCCACAAACTTCTGCTGCAAAGCCACCTCGACTCCGGACTCCGGCAACAGTTTAACTTTGCCACCGGAAACCCGCTGCTTGGCCGCGGAGTTGGCGGTAATAAACAAAGCCCCCATGTCGCCGGCAGTCACCACGGAATTGACTCTCTTCATAGGAAACATAACGTAGACATTACCCATCTCAAGGTCTTCATCAGCGTTGAGTGCAGAGAACCTCCTTCCGATTCGCAGAGACATCGTGTTCACCACGAAGAAGTTCGGCATCTCGAGCATTAGCTCCGCCGCTTTCGTCGGTGTGTAAAACTGCCGGACTTCGCCTCCCGGAAAGATCACTTTGGTTGCTTTGCAATGCTGCTTCCCTATTCCCGGGGTTGACAGAGTGCATGAAACATAGTTTCCCATTCTATGTATATATATATATATATACAGTAAGTCTCTTATCAGATCGACTTGATAGTATGAAACTAGAGTCGAGAAGAAGATGAATGGAGAAGGAGATTATGGTTATGGAAATGGTGGTTGTGGGGGGTGGATGTTTTTCTTGAGAAGATATATATATATATATATATCTGAGGGAATGGAAAAAGTCGCAAGTAGAAGATTCTAAATAATTTTGGAGCCAGTTGGAAAAGGATTGGGGAGGTTGACATGGTACATTTTGAGTCCGCGTAGAGCAAAACAAGCGGAAAAAAGGAAATACATGAGAAGTTGCATTTTCCAGTTGTTAAAGTTTTTAATTAGTCAACAAATAATTTGCATACATATATCGTCAATAGTCATCATCCTTTGAAATGCGTGTGGGACCCCCTCTTTTTAAAAAAAAATAAAAATATTTTGGGTTAATTTGATTTTGAATATTTATGTAAGAAATTTTTGAAACCTTCAAATGCAATTAATTTATATGTACTTGTTTGTTTCCTGCAAAATTAATTTTGGCAATAATTTTTTTCCTAAATTATTTTTGTAATTATTAGTTAGTGGTTTTTTTTTTTTTTTTGCCCTTTTCGTTTTTATGAAATAAAAGACAATTGTAAGAAGAAAATTTTCATAATTATCAAAGAATGAACTGCCTAGTAACAATACATAAATCAAACATCAAAAGAACATCTCAAAATCAGAGAAAGATACGATCCTATAACCTTAATTTCAGGATTTCAGTTCAGCGAACATAATAACAAGTTATCTTTTTCATCTATTATAATTGTCATTAATTCTTTTAACTATATGTGTTATGGGAATTAATTGTCAAAATATATATATATATATATATATATATATAATAAGGTAATTTGACTTCTGAACTTTAATTAATTTGTAAACGAATATATTTAATTTATATTTGGAAATCAAGATTGAAAAGATAATTCCAACAAATATACTAAAAATGAAATGCATTTCTCTCTCCTTTTTATGTTTTTTTAGGTGGGGTATATTCCTAGGGATGTTGGGAATGATGTTTTTTAGAGCTCTGTTTACAAAGCAATCTTGATTGGGATAAGCTTTGGTCCCAAAATTGAACACAAAGAAACAATATGTGAAGTGGGATTGGGATTTGACCACATGAAAATTGATGTGAAATGAATATGGTTGAAAAAGTATCTTTTATTTTTTCGTTTGCGTGAGAATTTTGGGTAATAATTGTATTGTGCTTGTGAAAGAAAAAGAACTAAAACTCAATAGGATGGCGGTGTCGGTTAGTGTATGAAAAAGGCAAGTGGGTGCAGCTCATCATATGCCTGCCTCGTCACGGGATTGAAATGTCGGGTGTCACATTTTCTATGTACCTTTCCATGTTTCCCATTTTCTTACTCTTTTCCTACCATAATTAATTACACTTTATTTTAAATTAATCTATTCGGTTTATTTTGAATGGTGCTGTCAATATAATATATATATATATATATATATGTCAGCTTTGAATTTGCTATTCAGGCGGTGCAAATAAATAATTTATGTTTCGGGGGTTTCATTAATTATATGTGTAAATTTTTGTTTATAATTTGTCTACTTAGATACGAATTATGAATGAAAAATAATATACTTTATGTGTCAAAAAAAAGGTAGTATATATCCATCAAAAAGAATTAAAAGGTAGTATGTGTTTGTCATATTTATGGTATTTAGCGAAGAAGACAAATTAAAGCACATAGCACTACATTTTCCATTTCATACAGCAAGGCATGTATCCGTGTTATTGGAATACATCTCATTCTTGCTTGAGGGCAACTCCACAAGTGATAAGGAGGAGGAACATCATGGATTAATCTATAACTATTCGAGTGCTCAACTTCGTACTCCATCATACACCATCATTATTTATAGACAAAATGAAAAAAAAAAAAAGTAATAATTAAATAAAAAGAATATTATTTATCACATAATAACTATATACTTTTATACGCATTTATATATATAGGCATATGTGACTGTATATATACATAAGTAATTAGTTTCTTATCAAATCAAAATTAATAGTTCTAAACTAAAGACCAACTATACTAAACTCTGTTAAAAGTTGCGTTTGAAAGATGGACTTGTAATTAATTAAACAAATATAAAAACTTTGATAATAACATTTATTAACTTACAAGTATCTAAGTCAATCAAATAAAAGATTAATTATACATAATACATTGAATTTTGCTATTTGTTATTATGAATAATAAATGTAAATGGGATCCATATTGAAATAGTAAATATTGATTTGATGTATTTAACTATATATTTGATTTTTTTATAAAAAAAATAATACGGAAAAGAAATCAGGGTCGCAGTGGCAGCTCAAGTGGCTGGGCACGCCACAACCCACGCTGTGTGCCCCGGGGGGCGGGTCGCCTGGGGGCAATGCCGCACTAGCAAAAAAAATATATATATATTCTAGTATTCCATTAATAATGATAAATAATATTTTTATAATATATTAAATATATTTTATATAGTGTGTGTACGGTTGGCCCCGCTCTCGCTAGCTTTTCACTTTAGGCTATTATCACATTCTTTGTTCCTTTTGGTGAATTATCACATTCCCTGTTAGTTTGCTTGTGACGTGTGAGAGTTGGCGCTACCAAACGACGGTTTATATATAAAATCCAGCTCCAGCAAACAACATTTCATAAAAGATTCTTTCAAGTCCTTATTAATTAATCACGGATTCTTTGAGTAGTGATTAATTATGTTGTTAATTAACTATAGTTATAAGACTTGGTTAAGTTAAACCATTAAACTAATAAGTAGCAATTTTCAATTATGAAACTTCTTAAAAATCCATTCTAATTTATTCAATTAAATGGAATTATTTATTTAGCAACGTTAAAAAATAAATTACAAAATTTTAAATTTTCCAATCTCCATCTTGAAATATTCATTCGTGTCTAATTTTATTGTGCTTGGTTGAAAGATCATCAATTCACGAGCACAAAAGTACTCCAATTCTAGCATTTATTTAAAGGTATGAGACAGTGAATGGGTCATATGAATAAGTTTGATCCAGCCATACTTGTGAACTACCTTATAACACCAAGACTTGGTAGTTGGTTTGGACACATATCACCAACCATTTAGACTATTAAACTAGAAGATAGAAGTCTCATACATCTATTGATTCTAGGTTAACGTAACACTGGGGAAAAGTGATGTTTTGATCAAGGTTATGAGAGAAAAGGTCTCCTTGAGAAGAAAATATCTCAAATCGTGAAAAGTAGGATGGATGAACGTTGTCTAAAATATAGTGTGCATGATTATATGTAATATCCGCAATTCTTCCATGAATTACATGTATATATATATATATACATATTTTAATTCTTTTTCTTGTTAAGATAAATTATATTTAAATCTAATTTACTTACTATACCCTTAATGGGCAAGCCACCTTTGTAATTACAACCTAACAGGCTGTTATTTTGCAAGTCAGTTGACTGGTGTAGGGCCAACCAGCAAAAACAATATAAGTTAATAAAAGAGGGCGCCTCTCACTTTAGCTTGAGCATTGCTGTAACAAAATCTGTGGTGCAAAAAATGAATACGGCGAGACCATAAAGACACATCGAAAGACAAAGAAAGTCCATAAATCTGGAGTAATAACAACTTCATAAAATCGAACTCTTATCATCACAACTTTCCTCGTTAAAGGAAAGCTAGACTTGAAAATTAACAGGCTGAGCCAAAGGTATCAGATGATTCTTCTAGCCTGCAAATTACAACTAAGACCTGGACTTCTGTTGCTTGAGCAAACGCAATCCTTTTGGAAATCAAAGTAGTAAAACCATGCCCAGATGTAGTTGTACTGCAACTACTACTCAGCAATTTGTTAGAGAGAATAGCACTAAGAAAACGCTTTGCTCCTCCACGGAAAGCCATGCTAACAAAACCCAAGTCTCTGTGCATTTCTTATAACCCAATATACAGAAATCCAATTTCCAATTTGAAGAAAAAGATATGGCAAATGAAAGGTCTTTTTTCAGGGGTTTTTCCTATTGTTTTCTGAGGAAACAGAAGAAGAAAAGGTAGTACATATCCATCAAAAGAATAAAACATAGTATACGTTAGTCATATTTATGGTATTTAGAAGAAGACAAATTAAAACAGCTATTATTTCCAATTTCATACAGCAAGGCGTGTATCCCTCTTTTTGGAATACATCTCAGTCTTGCTTGAAGGCAACTCCACAAGTGATCAGGAGGAGGAACATCATAGATCAATCTGTAACTATTCAATTGCTCAACTCCATACTCCATCAAATCCCATCATTATTTATTGACAAAATAAAAAAATAAAAAAATTTATTTATCATCTAACTATATACTTTGTACATGACTAAGGGCTTTCCTTTTTTCTTTTTTTTTTTTTTTTTTTTTTTTGTGGTGGCATATAAAGACAAGAAATTGGCGAATGCAGCTCAGCAGCAGCAGCTAATTGCTTCTAGTCATCTAAGAATCAGTACTTCAACAAGGTATTGTATTATATCCACTAAACTCTGTAACTAATGAATATAATTTACTTGTAATGCGAAAGCTAGCCATCATAATTTTGTTCCCAATTTCGTTGAAACATGGCTCCTTTATGATGATTGATAGTTTTAGCAACGGTTTTGTCCATTTTTGTCAATGTACTACTAAAGCAAAGGATGATATTTCTTTTGGCAAATTTCAAGTCATGAATACAGGCCATAAAATAAAATTGAACAACTGATGTTTTTATTATATATTCAAATATCAAAATGCCAAAAATTTTAACTTGTAACTCAACCATTTGATAATAAATAAAACTCAACTCATATATATATATATATGTATATATATTCCTAACAATTGCACATGGAAAATACAAAATGACAAGCATTTTTACTTGTAACAATTTATTTATTTATTTTTTACTTGTTTTTGATATTCAGAAGCTCACTTTCTTAGTTAGAAAGGAACCGGATGGGATAGAGTGAGAAAACACAAGAGAAAGAGTATCCTCTGTATTTTTATCTTGAAAAAGTCAAGGTCTGAAGGTTTTTGATCTGGAAAAACCAAGAGAGGACAGAAGACTCGGAGAGATTGTGTTTGTAACCTGTAAACTGATCTTGCAAGCATGATTTCATAATGGAACAGTGGGTATATTCAGAGATGGACATAGGTTCTCATTTGGAGAGCTGAACCAGTATAAATTTGCGTCGCTTTTCTTTGTTTTTTATGGTTCTGGGTTTCTCTTTTTTTTTTTTTTTTTTTTTGGTTTTTTTTTTTTTTTTTGGTAATATGGTTCTGGTTTTGTTGGCTTTGATAGGTCTGTGCATGTGTGTTGGTTTCTCAGCTAGTTTGCAGTATTTGTTAGTTTGCATGTGTCTGGTGGGAGATTTACGGTGACCGTGTTCGTGAGAGTTGGTGCTACGAAATGAAGAGTTATATGTATGTAAAATCCAACTCCACAGGCAACATTTCATAAAAAGATTATTTCCTTCAAGTCCTTATGATTGATTAATCGCGGATTCCTCAAGTAGTGATTGATTAATTATGTTGTTAATTAACTATAGTTTGTACGAAGTAATGCATTATTATTAATTTTGGTCAAGTCAAATCATTAAGTTTAAGCAAATCTAGTAAGCAACAATTTTCAATTATGAACTTTTAAAAATCCATACTAATTTATTTGCCAATAATATGGGATTCTTTATTTATCAAACTTGAGATTCATGATTAAAAAATAAATTACAAAAAAAATTAGTATTTTTTTTTTCCAGTCTTAATGACGTATTCATTTGTGTCTAATTTTATTGTGCTTAGTTGAAACTTGAAAGATCATAAATTTACGAGCCATAAAAATATAAACCAACTCCAATTCTAGCATTTATTTAAAAGGTATGAGAAAATGAATATGCTTGAACCAGCCATACTTGTGAACGACCTTATAACACCAAGACTTGGAAGTTGGCTTGGATACATATCACCAACTCTCGAGACTATAACTAATTAGGAGATAGAAGTCCCATATTTCTATCTAATCCAGGTTAACCTAACACTGGGGAAAAGTGAGATTTTGATTAGAAAAGGTCCCCAATCATGAAAAGTGTATATATATATATATAAAATTTTGCTATTATGGTGATATCGCCTAAAATATAGTGTGCTTGGTTATATATTTAATTCTTTTTCTTGTTAAAATAAATTGTCCTTAAATCTAATTTACTTAGTAGACTCTAAGGGTCATCTTGGTAATTACAACCAAACAGGCTGCTATTTACAAAGTTAGGTGACTGTTGTAGGGCAAACGAGCAAACACAGTATAATCTTTTATTCTCTTCTGTTTGTTGCCTAAAATAAGAGGTAATTCTTTCACAAAAATTGTGACTAGCACCTACCTGCTTAAGTTAATAAAAAGGGCCTCACTTGAGCTTGAGCATTGCTGTAACAAAATCTGCTGGTGCAAAAATGAATACGGCAGGACCATAAACAGACATCGAAAGACAAAGAAAGTCCACATATCTGGAGTAACAAATTCATAAAATTAAACTCTATCATCACAACTTTCCTCGTTGAAGGGAAGCTAGACTTGAAAGTTAAACAGCCTGAGCCAAAGGTTCAGATGATTCTTCTAGCCTGCAAATTACACATTGAATGCCTAAGATGTTGGGAAATGTTAAAAGACATCTATTATCATAGCTATGAGCTTAAAATGACAGAGAAAAGCCTTACCTTTGAATTCCTTCTCCAACTTCCATTCTGAAAAAGCTCCCAACCGTCACTGTTGATCCAACTTCCTTAGATAGATTGTCTAATATTGTCTGCAAAATAGGGTGTGAAGCATCAGTCGATATATGCACCATACAGTCAATATCTACAAACTCTTAAATGCATCTAGCATAAATGTCAAACAGTAAAGTTGCCTGCCTTGTGCATCTTATGGCAACAGATACCATAGTCTATATAGATTATGTGGAAGATGGAGCTGACAATTTCAACGTATATCTTAAAGATCAGAAATAAAATTGCTATTTAACATACCTTTACATTTACAGTGTCATTCATAACAAACTTCTGCTCCATAAGAACAACGTCCTCATAGTATTTACGCAAGCGGCCTTCTACCATTTTTTCTATGGCCATCTGAGATTTCCCAGTACTTTCCGCCTGTCAAAGGATAAGTAAAACAAGAAATATTCGGTCACTGATCCCCCAACCAAAAATAAAAATAAAAATAAAAAATAAAAAAAAATGTCTAGATGGCAATGGGATGTAGCATAGGTACATCAACCACACAATTAACACTACCAAATCCTGATCCTTTATAAATGGTACAAACTAAAGCTCCAAATTTCTTAATAGAATTTATTAGAAATAAGTAAAATCAAAATAAACATCAAAACTGATGCTGGGCAGAGTCACTAAAGCAAAACAAAAAAATACAAATATCAAAAGGCCAAAAAAAGGGTACTTGTTATGAAGTATTATTCATAAAAATATCAAGAAACCTACCTAAGCAGGTACATTCAAAGTAAAAGTCTATACATTGTCTTAAACAACAAAAATAATCTAGCTATTTTCTATCATGTGTCTGATTGAATTTGAAGATTCCAGACCTTTCAACTGCAACCAATCACATCCATTTTATATAACATAGAGTCACCTATTGGTGTTAAATCAATACATCACCACTTACCTGAGACTTAAGAACTTCGCGTTCGTTCTCTAATGCATCAGAAGAAACAAGTTCCTTTGTCAAGAATAATGGCTTTGCTGCCACCACATGCATGGCCAGTTCTGACCCAACTCGCTGGAGAGAATCCAGTTGAAAATTCCCATCCTCTACTTCAAGAGATAAAATTCCAGCAATCCGACCCAAACCTATAAATAAATAAAAAGATAATGATTAAGGCCAAAGAAATCTTTGCTAGTGCTAATTTTCCATCCTTCAAATTCTCATACTTTCCTCACTGTCTTGAGTCTAACTAAATTTAAGGTGGGAAGAGGTGACAAGATTAGATTTTGGGAAGATTATTAGAAGTCAAAAAGTAATATTTTCTTCTATGTTTCCTTGGCTGTAGCTTTTATCAATTTCAAAATATTCCTATCTGTTTTTGGCACATTTTAGCATATTTTATGCTCCATTCATGCACTGAATGGTCATTGTGCTCAATTTATGCAGCAAGGATGTCCTGTAAATTGATGCAATGTTAGTTTCCTTTTCGTCTTTTTCCTTATATTTTCCTCTCTCCTAATTTTTTTTTTTTTTCCCCTTCTTTTTAAAAAAATAAAACCACTCTTAGTCATGTTAAGTGTGATAGTATGGGTTAAGATGGACATTGTACTTATGAACTGTTCTTGTCTAAATGAGGGCATGGATATGTGCCATCTTTAAGAAAGGGAAAACAATCAGTCTGAAATAATTACCTGGTTGGGGACTGGTATGGAGATAGGTAGAGACAACACCATGTGAAGATGTAGATGTCACATAACTTCTTCTAAGTCTAACATTCTCGCCCATCATAGCAGCCACTTCAGTAATTGCATTTTGAACAGTTGTTTCTCCAGAAATTTTCGGGTGTTCAAGATTTAGTGTCAAGTCCTGGCAAAAATTAAATGAATTTAACACAGCTTTCCAAGTTGACCAAGTTTCATTAGTAATAAACGAGACTTGAAAAATTATAATAAATTTCTATAGAGTGCCTCAAAATACATATAACATATTATCCTCCCCCACCTTTTAACTTTAATCCTTAAATTTCAATTGAAGCATAAGAAGAGGTATGTCTTTAAAGTCCTTAGAAGTTGACACCGGATAGAATTCAAAATTTAATCCTACCCTGCATAACCACTAAATCTTGGCAGCTATCTTCATCCAACCTTCCATGCATTTCCGACCCAACTACCCAAAACAGAGCCATTATCATACATTTACATAAAATCTTTCCCTTTTCTATTTCCTTGGAAACAGCTGAAAGGAGCAAGCATTAACATTGTACCCCCAGAGAAATGCATAATATTTTACCAGCAAATGCTCAGGTCCAACTGGAAAGGTTCCCGGCTGAGAAGAGTTGCTGACTAGCAAAGCTTGCTTTGCTAAAGCTAAAGCCTACAAAAAGAAATTCAAAAGAGAAAATAATAATATATGAAGCATGAATTCAAATCAAACCTAATGAACAATTACAATAAGATTAAATGAATTACAGTAGAACAAAAAAGGACAAACTTATAAACATTTTTTTTTTTTTTTTGAAAATTGTTTCCTTTACAAATTTCTTTTTACAATAATGATGAAAATAATAAAGGGAAAAGAATGTGGATGCATTTCCGTATACAAATAATATAGATATGGATACATAGTCTAACTAAAACTACAATTGTGATTAGAAATGAAAGGGAACATGTTGACTATGAAAGGAAGTGGTGTCAATTACACTAACCAAATATTGGAATATCTCATTTCTAGCAACAAAGTCAGTCTCACAATTAAGTTCAATAAGAGCAGCTTTGTTCTCATTCTGGGCCAATGCCAGCAATCCCTCTGCAGCTGTTCTAGCAGACTTTTTCGATGCCAGAACTTTCCCTCTCTTCCTCAAGTCCTTCTGAGCAGCCTCTGCATTTATACTAAAACTATAACCAAAAGAAGGAAAAAAAATAAAATTAACAAAAGAAATCTTGAGAAGGGGATTTATACCAATGTCCCAATTGCTAGCAATGAGAGCAGCCTTGACATCTTTAATGGGAGCACTTGTTCTTTCCCTCAGTTGCCTTATGAGACTCACTTGGTCAATAGAAGAAGCTTCCACACTGAATCTTCTAAAGAAGGGAACAAATCCACAGGGCTGATTGGCAAAATTGGAAGTAACTGAGACCTGGGTTTCTGTGGCTTGAGCAAAAGCAACCCTTTTGGAAACCAACGTGGAAAATCCATGTCCAGAAGTACTGCAGCTACTACTCAGCACTCTGTTACAGAGAAGACCACCAAGAGAACGCTTTGCTCCTACACGGAAAGCCATGCTAAACAAACCCCAAGTCTCTGCCTTTATTGCAACCCAATATTTAGAAATCCAATCAGAAGAAAAAGAGATGGCAAATGAAAGATCTTTTTTTCTGGGTTTTTCCTTACTGTTTTCTGAGGAAACAAACAGGTTGAGGGTTTAAGGGTTTAACAATAAAGCAAAGAAATATTAGGGCAAAAACTTACCTGGAAGAAGGGGGGTTTTTAGGGAAGAAGTGATTGTGATCTAGCAAAGCTGATGGAGTGTAGGCGGGACGCAAAGAAGGTAGCAACCGAGCCGCGCCTTGGTTTTATTCTACTTTTGTTTTGTTTTTGCCTTTAAAAGAGAAGAAGGAGAGAGAATTATTTTTGCACCAAAAAAAAAAAAAAAAAAAAAATCATTTGTAATTCAAAATTTAAATTATTTTTGCCTTTTTTTAAAAAAAAAAATTATTTTATTTTTCGTTATCTGATGTTATTGCCTTGTCTATTGTTCCCAATTTCATAAGCCCTCGTTAGCCTTCATTTTCTTTCTGTCAAACATAATAATAAATTTTAAATTGAATTGTCTCATTTTAAAAAAATATATAAAATATAGCACATCGAGGTAGAACATATAATATGTACTTATTTCAAGAACCTGTTTGTATTTACAAAACTGAGTTCAATTGAAATTTAAAAATCATAAAGGGTTCAAATCATGAATTAAACCAAAACCCAACCTTGAGAAGCTTCAACACTAAATATAATTTACATAGGAAAAACGTTTTATACATCATAGTCGAAAACAAAATTCATCAAACTTAACATTCAAGATATCTTACACACACAAACGCACACAAAAAAAAAAAAGGAAAGCAAGTTTTACAAGATTATGCAAGTTTTTTGATATGAGATAGAAGAATGTTTAATTACATGGCTAAAATGCAAGGTTTTTTTGTTCATTCATGGGTGGTGTTTAATAATGGAGTCAACACAAACAGGACATGAAGCCATCCCAAGAAGCGAAAATTCCTCTTCTAAAATTGTTATGACAGCATCGAATGAAGGTCTCCGGGAAAGATCATTACTTGTGCAATTCTCTATCAATCTGCAGATATTGATAGCCATAGAACAAAGTGCTGTCTATCAGATATAAACTTGTATTGACAAATGTATATACCTCATACTTTAGATATATCTTACATTTATATATAAATATATATGTATATATATATAAGTAAGAATTGAATATGAACTATACTTACTCTTTAATTCTTCTTGAAGACCGGCTTACAAGAAATATTGGTTTAAAATCAATAGATTCAGGATCTACAGTGTCAGAGTTTGAAGGCCTTCCTTCTAGCATCTGTATTAGTACAATGTCAGACATGAAAAAAAAAAATTTTTAAAAAAAATACACAAAAAAAAATTAAGTAGTTGTGATTAACTCCTAGCATTACAATTCAGGTCCTATAACATAAAGTACCATATGCAAAAATGTACCTCATAGAATATGTATCCAAAAGAACAAATGTCTTTCTTGGTGCCATCCAATGGACCATTACTCATGCTCGCACTATCATTTCTTTGGCCTATCGAATGATTGTATTTATTAAATTTTGAATCTCAAATGTTATGGCAGAATATGAACAATTAGAAAATAAAAGGGGTCGAAATGCACGAATGGAACCAAACACCAAAAAATAAATAAATAAATAAAAAAGAAGAAGAAGAAATGACATATCACTTGGCATCTAAATTTTAACAACTAAAGAATTTGGTGACTCTAGTATTTTGATTTTTACTTACAGTTATCTTCATGTGGGTTTGTTCTTTCATACAACATTTGTACCCAATATTCACCAATCTTCAAGTGGCCACCTTCATCTTGCAACAAGTTTCTATGTTCCAAAATCATAAAAGAAGGAAAGGGTTTATCACATAAAAATAAAAAAAAATAAAAAAAAATGTAAAATGTGGAACATAATGAAGGCCAACCTGGTATTCAAATGATAGTGAACAATGGGGAAGGGCTTGTGCTCATGAAGATAATTCATTCCCCTGCCAATTGTTTACATATTTATTTTTATAATATGTAATATCAATATATATGTATATATATATATATATATATATAATTCAAATATTTGTACGTCTTCAATTATTTGATATAATGAAACAAATTGACAATGTAGAACATCAATAAGAACATAAAACACTTGTTTACCTGGCAATATCATGTGCATAGCGCAGAGCAGTGAGCAGGTCGAGTCGATCTCTTTTACTTATAATATCTTCCAGATTACCCTATAAAATTGAACAAACAATTAATTTACCAAACCTTGTACATTTTGGCTGCTTATTGAATTGCTGAGAATGTAACAAATACATATTGAAATGTTAGTTAAGTATTTGGTTTATACTTACTGTCAAAATTTTTTATCAGAATACATATATATATATATATATATGTATAACAATCTAGCACTTTCGAGCTAGCCTACCCAATAGTAATATCAACTGGATTATTGGTCTTTTTTCTTAAGTATCAACTTTCTTTGTATCTCATGCTCATTTTTTCTCGTAGTAAAAGATTATAGGAAATTTTGGAAATTTATTAACGCATTTAAGGAAAGATTGTTTTGTGCATATTGTCGTATTTGAATATGTGATTTTTGTTTCCTTAACTAGCTGTCTTCTGTGATTTATTTGTTAATTATCTATCTACTTGCCTTTTTCTATTTTTGCCCCTCATGTTAGCCTGAAAATATTAGCTTGTAATCTTTATAACTTATCAAAAGAAGTACTTTTTTTATTGTGTCTTTCTAACCAAGCAATTTCCGCAACCTTCAATTGCTGCGCTGCATATTTTGTTCTTCTCACAGTCCACAGTTGCCGCAACCCATATACTTTTTCTCTTTTTTAGCTTTTGAGATTGTGAAACTTTATTTATTTATTCATTTTTATTGATTATTGTTTTGGACATTACAGCTTTGGAACTTTTGAAAGTTCAAAATTTTACTGTTGCCAGTTTTTGTTTATTCTGCTTATTTTCCTTCCAACAATCTTTAAGGCTGTTGGGAATTAGAAAGGAAGAAGAAACTTCAAGTGTATCGGTGGATCAATATAAAAATGGCCATACCACCAGTTCTTGATTACAGTGACAACATAATATAGATTACAACCCACAAACTGAATGGTCACAATCTTCCCCAATGGTCTAATGCTGTGAAAATCTATGTCCTCAATGCCTCAGCTAAACGACCTGAAGAAGATGACCATTCCAAGTTTCCAACATGGGAAGCAGAAAATGCTTTGGTTATGTCCTAGCTTTTAAACTTCATGGAACCAGAAATACGTGAAACACATATGTTGTTCTTCCATACAGCTAAGGATTTTTGGGATTATCTATATGATACCTATTTCCACAAGATGAGAAATATTCATACCTATAATATCATGCTCAAGAAAGTGTCACAGAGTACTATGCAGCGTTGAAAGGACTATGGCATGAGTTGGACCGATATTATCATTTGAAATGGGAATGTGCTGCTGATGCTCAGAAATTTTAAAAGATGGTGGATGAGAAGCGTGTGTTCAATTTCCTAATCATGATGAATCATGAATTAGATGATGTACGTTGGCGCATACTTAGTAAGGAATCTCTCCCTTCGACTCACGAAGCATTTGTTGAGGTGCGAAGCAAGGAGAGTGTAAGGAGTTTGATGCTAAGAAGTTCTTCTGTGGATGACCAAGCTACAAAGAAAAGTGATGAGAAGGCTAAGGTTTGGTGTGACTATTGTAAAAAGCCTAGGCACACCAGAGAAACTTGTTGGAAACTCCATGGCAAGCCCCAACATTTGGAGAACGATGATTACAGTTTTTCTTGGGAGAACAACCAAGGTCTTCAATCTTCTCAAGACAGTCAACCTACCTCGAACTCTTTGTGGTTCTGAAGCTAAGAACAGTAATTTTTCAAGGAAGAACAAACAAGGTCTTCAATCTTTTCAAGACAGCCAATCTACCTTAAACTCTACTGGTGGTTCTGAAGCTCAAAACATCACCATAGAAGAATTAACAGAAAAGTACAGGTTTCTGAATCAGTACCAAACTCCTACACCCTTTAGTTCTTTAACCATTGGAGGTAACTTTGTTACTTCCTTAATTTGTTTCCTTTGAAAAATTAAGTATTTGGCATCATTGACTCAGGAGCTACTAATCTCTGATCTATTTTCCTTGTATGCTACTTAAAATTGCTGGTATTTCTATGAATTCCAGGACATGTGGTTGAAGAAGATGATTGGGCAGATTGGGGGTGGTAGAGAAATAAGTGGACTGTATTAATTTTGGGAGCAAGCTAATATTGGTAGACTCTAGACAAAGTTCATTTAGCCAACAACGGCATCTCTGTATCTACATATAAAATAATGTTATGGCATCATTGATTAGGTCATTCCGGTTTTCTTTAATTGAAACTTCTGTTTTCTTCATTAATCAGAAACAAAATTAGCTATTTTATTTTTCAGTGTGAAATTTGTGATTTACCATAACCTCATTGTGCATACTTTGATAGATATTGCAAGATTATCTAAATATTTTAAAGATAGATCAATTGCCATTAAAAGACAACCTTAAAAGTAAGAAAACAGACAATTAGCTATTATAAAAAGACTTACTTTTGATAGATACTCAGTAATCAGAACCATCTCTTCTTGCTGCTCAATTGAACCAAGAAACTGCAGAATATTGGGGTGCCTAAGCTCTCTTAGAAGAGTATTATCCTTAGCAGAAAGTATCCTGCAAATCAGATTGAAGCAATAAATTTTGTTTTATATTTACTAATAATTCCAGCAAAGCAAAACACCTAACCAATAAACTGTTCTTATAATGCATACATCTTCTCAGGCTGAAATATGTGTCGCTTGACAACGGTTTTAACAACCCAGGTTCCACGCCATTTGACCTTGACAGACTCACCAAAATCACCCTGAACATTAACAGCACAAGAAAATGTCTTAGGAGATAAAGTTTATAAGAAGAAATTTTGAATTTGTCTCATCTTTCTTTTCTTCATTCTTAATCTCTCTTTTTATCACTGTTTGCTTTACTTTCTTATTTCTAGCTTTCTTTTCTTCTCGTTATCTTTTTTAGTACACCTGCTTAACCGATGAGGAATCCGGTGTATGTAATTCCGAAATGTCAAAGTTCACTTCATTCGAATCTTGCTCATGCCGGATTGTCTGTGCAAGAAATAAAACAGGCTAGTATGTCAACAAAAGGAACCGAGCAGTGTCATCTTTCTCATCATCACGAAGGATCATTCGCATGAGAAATACATAGAAATTTTCTTAAAAGAAATACAATTAAACAGATAGTAAGAGGTCAGAGAAGATAAAATGAAAGAAGAAGAGAGGGAAGAGAGGAAGAGAGAGAGAGAGAGATTTATATTCTATCAGAAAACATATTGAACACTTTTGATTAAATAGGGAAAAAAAGAACAGTATTTGCATTTTTAAACCATTAATATGTTTCATAAGAATAATAATAAATTCAATTACCAATGGTTGGTCATGGATAAAATCCTTGCCTCCATTTACTTCTAATATCCTGCATATATCTCGATGTCCATAGAGTCTTGCATCTGTCAGAGGCTTGATATTGAAAATGAAATATAGAATTAATATTTATGAAACTTACAGATCTCAAGGATATTTAATTCAACTAAAAGAAAGAAGCATGAAAATAAATGTACTTTATACAGGCAGATGATAAGAAAAACACCAGCAGGTACCATGCAAATTCAATGAAAGTGTAGGTAGATGAGAATTTGAAAATTTCCATTCTAAACAGGTACTTACAGTGCGTTGCCATCGGTCTTTGAGATTAACATTAGCCTTGTAGTGAAGAAGCAGCTCAATAATGGAAGCATGGCCTTCACTTGCCGCAAGGTGCAATGCAGTCCTATTGTCATAGTCTTGCACATCAGGGGATGTGCCTTTTATCAACATCAGGTTCAGTCCAACTCTGTCACCCCTGGAAGCAAAACTCAAAAACTTCCCTATCATTTGCATATCAAAATCACCAAATGAATTCCTTTCCTTCATTTTCTTCATCATCTTGATCCTCAGACCTATGTATGTATTGTATATATTCTTTTCTTTCACTTTTCCAGGGGTTTCTCAAACAGAAGAGGAGGTGAGTTTTCCTTGAGTATTCTAAATTATGGGTTGTTGAGATTAAGCGAAGAAACCTGCAGAGAAGCTCTTAGAGAAGAGAATAGCATAAGCCGATATTTTGCAAAGGAGACCTTTTTTGGTTGGAAAAACTGACGGTTATGTCTATGAACAACAGGGTTGGGCATAACGACAACTTTTTTATTCCATTTTTTTTTATCTAATTTTATTTTCATCATCACTGCTGTGGTAGATGTAAATGATTTTTTTTTTTCTACATCTAGATGTAAATGATTTTTTTTTTCTACATCTTTTTAAGATGTGTTATTTTAATTTGAAACTATTTGTTATCTTTTTAAGACGTGTTATTTTAATTTGAAACTATTTGTTATTATATGCAGTCAATGAAAAGCAGTTTTATAAGAAGAAAAACAAGAAAGTTGGTAGCATTGTTATATCAGAAGCATTGCTATTGTCATCTGCTGATGATAGCTGTTAGTCCTAGCCATAAATTGATATATATGCTTGTTTACTTCTGCAATTGAGTATGAATTTACTTTGATACCCATAATTTTTATGATCATGACCGCAACCATTTACCAGCTTGGTGAGAGATGATAAGCAAATCTTATATTCAGGAGTTTTAAACACAAAAGACCAATCAATTCACAATCATGTTCAAGGAGCTTATTTGGGAACTCAAATAAAGTAAAATCACTGATCAAGTTTTCTAAGCGTTTCTCCAAGAAAGTAGCAGATTACAGTTTCTATGGATAAATTTTTGCAGAACGTTTTTAAAAGAAAGTAAAATAGACAACATTAACCGCTCAATAGGTCAAACAAGAGTTTCTTTCTCCCTCCTTGAGGGGGTCAAATGAGTCTTCTACTAATGTATAATGTTTCACAAGATGTACATATGCAGTTAACTTGACGTGGTAATTTGCAGCTGTAGGCCAACCTTTTCACCTTCCACCAGGCCAAATATACTTCCTCCTTGGAAACTTCATCAAAATGGTGTGAGACTGATCAAAGTAAGAATAAATCAGTACAATTAAACGGCATAAATTCTTAAATTTGGAATAACAAAGATAAGTAAATTAGAAACCGCCTACAGATCCACTATCACAAGGGCATATTCCAGCAAATATCTGATGTGTGTTAGACACTGTATTTGAAAAAGAGTCTCCTGCAGTCTCATTTACATTGAATCATTTCTCTCACAGCAGCTTAAAAGAAACCAGAAACAGCATCTAGCTGACTGATCATCTCATTATAGCTGTTAACATAATTAGCAACGTTTTCAGTTTAGAAATAGTTGCTTGAGTTAAAAACAAAAATGGTAAGTATTACCATCTGTTTTCTTTAGATTCAACCTGAATAGGTAGCAGTTTACCTCTGTAGTTTGATGCTGATGAGCATTTTATCGACGATTGTGTTATATACATCATAAACTGCAGCATGCCTTCGATTTGAGCAAGAGTACAACCATTTGTCACATCACAGTGCACCTCATATGCAATAGCATCTTCTGTAGACTGCAAGACTGCAGATACTTATTGATGCTTCCATTGTCACTTTCAAATTACATTCGCTCATTCTCTTTAATAACAACTGCAGTTTCAGACATTTCAACCTCTTCTGCCTCAACAGCTATTGCTATAGATGGGGAAGTTTTGTTAGATAGGTTATCTGCACCCTGCATATTAGAAATACCAATGAGTTTAACATCATGGCTATGGACATCACTTCGATTAGTCACCGCACACTGCTCCACAATCTCTAACATTGACGGAGGGATATCAACAGAAAGTGGTTCAACATCTATTGTACGTTCTTGACGACCTTTAGCTAAGACATCATCTTCAAGACAATTTTTGTTTGTAAGAGCATCACTTCTGGAGGGGAAATGTTCATTATCTGTGTCAATCTCTCTGTTCACTGAGAAGGCACCATTAGATACAACCTCATCAACAGAATATAACCCAGGTGGTGATATGCAGATGGATGATGGGTCAACATCCATCTCAGCACAAGCAATTTCTACTTCAGCACTCTCACCAGATGCACCATTCCCACTGCCCATATCATTCAGCTCACTATCTGCATCGCCCATAACTCTAGCTGAAACATCAAGTCCATTCCTAGAAGCATTCTCATTATGAGACATTACATTCTCATTTGTATGATTCTCATTCATAGACTGTTGATGTTCGCTAGAAGAAACTGCTTGATCCACAGTGGTATTGCTGCTTTCTAAATCAACCAGCACATCTATCTGATTCTTTACAAAGACAGATAAAGAAACAGCATAATCATGAACCAAAGAATCATGGGGTGGGCAGTGCAGAATGCTCATTAATGCCTGGTGATACTGCAATAAGCTGATAGATGGCATGACAAATTTCTTTTTGCGACAGATACTTATAACTTTTAGCATATGCTCGCACATGTTACCCATTTGTGCCCAATTGCAATCACATATACCAAACTGTGAACCAGGGTTCCAAACAACATAAACCCTATCTCGATCAAGCTGGTCAGTAACTTTTGCACATCTACCATCCATGAGCAAATCAGAGTCTGAAATTTTCAAAGCTTTGCGCCAAGATGTTAAACCACTCACCCACTCTTCCTTCCAATATCGTGCAAAATTATCTTTCCCAGAGTATTCATCGAGCCAGAAGTACGAATGCACTTTAGTACCCAACTTATCAACCAACCAGTCAGTTCGATGATAAACACTAGATTCTTTCTCATTCAACAGCCTAAGCTTCAGTTGGTTATGGTAAAACTCCATTGCAGCACTAGTCTCCTGGCTGGCAAGAGGAAGAGTTTGCAGTGCTGTGATCCACTTCCCTAAGTCAAAGAAAGTTCTCATTAGTAAAACCAATAAAACTAGAGGCTCAACCTTATACAATCATGGACCACAATACCGTTTTTTATCTCCCACTCCAAAAATCAGAATCTCATTTTCTGATTAGGATTGCAAAATAATTGGCAGACAATAATACCACAGGACAAAAAATACCTCTACTTAAGATGATAATGACCAACCTATTCTAGGATACCAGGTAGCCTTAAAGTAATCCATAAAATCTGATTCATCAACAAAATCTTCCATCAAATCCTCAAACAAACGTATGGTTCCTTGTCCTCTGCAGATGCTGTCCACTATTTCCCCAAGTCGTTTTGATATCTCAACTCGCATATCATTTTCCATACACTTCTTTACTAGATTTTTATGCCATGCATGGCGGACCCTCCAAAAGCATATCAATACTGAACACTGAAAAACATCCCTGAAAATAACGCACATAAATATATTTGTTCAGATTCAATTCAAGTATTCAAACCATCAAAAAAAATAAAATAAAAAATTACAGCTCCTCACCCTGTTTCAAAGGGCCAATCGCCTGCACCACTTAACTATGATGCACACAAACTTATTTATCCAAAAGGCAAAAAGAACTTTATAAGAATAGGGTGTAAAACCCCTGAAAGGTACATTTGCAAGCCCTTTAATTTTGATTTACCACATCCTCTACAAAGACAATATTACATGCATTGAAATCAACAGACATCTTAGAATATGCAGATAATTTTTTGTATTAACAGAATGTTTTGAGTTTGAATGATAGACTAAGCAGCTAACCTGATCATGTAGACATCAGCTAGAGGATCATCCACAATATACCCAGCCAACTTCCATGTAGGATCTTTTGTTTGAACTCTATTATGAAGAGCACGCATCCATTTATAGGCATCGGAGCTTGCAAACCTTGGAGATATTATCCATGCTACTGGAATGGCTTTGTTGTCAGGGTTGAATACAAGGAGACTGTGAATTGGATACTGGATAAAATTGAAAAATTAGCAAAATCAGTTTCTCATGCTACTAACAGTCATGATTAACAAGACTTACTAACAGTCATAATTAACAAGACAAGGTTACGTAAACAAAACAGACCTTCAATTTGTTTGTTCCAAACCTTGAATCAGAGATTACAAGGCTGCGATTACCAAAACGAATCATTTGTTGCAACTGCCACTCTGTTTGAATGCCCAAAGTAAAAGGTTCAGAATCAGAGAAATCCTCATAGAAGAAAACATTGCTTTGATGGCTTTCCACCCACATGCTAACACTGACTGCATCATCTGCATCTAATTCGTATATAGAACGTCGAATGCTCCTCTCTTGTCTCCGGACATACCGATGAGTTAAAAGGTCATCACGATTACTTGGACCACCCTGTCTTTCTACTGATTCATTGTGTCTCTGCATTATGGTCTCAACAGAAACTCCCACATGTAGTAGTGATAACACACGAAGACGAAGATCTTCTGAGATGTATGGGGCAAATGAAGCACGAGTTCCAGCAGCTTTCTTGTCCTGCGGGCCATGACATGGCAGCCCTTTTTTATCCACATGCTTATCCTCGTTATATATGACAAGCGCTACTGAAGGTTCAGCAATTAAACGTTTCACAATAAAGTGGCAGGTGCAACCTCTCTTGGTATTTGGTCGACCAGCATTTTTCTTCTTTGGCACATAAGTACTCCTACTAGGCCGTACGATGCCACCCGACCTGTGGTCATCAGGACCAAAGGAACACCAATACCTACATGTTCAAAAGGATAAACTAAGCAGATAATATGCAGGAACAGTAAAAAAGAAAAATGAAATAAAATAAAGGAACAAACATTCAACTTACAGAATATATTCTAGAACCCCATCAACCTTTGGTTTATAAGGCATTGTTGGACTCCTCCTCCGCCTCGCTTCAACATGAAATCTTGTTGGACAGTCCTTGTTTGCGGATTCACCCCTAACAAAATCATCCACTCTAGCAAAGGGGATCAGAGCAAGTCTATCCATATTGTCACGCCAACCTTCCACCTTCGACCACACCAGATCAAGAGCAGAAAACTCTAAGGTTGGAGGATTCTGTACAGGAAGGGACAGAATCTCATCCCATCTGGCCATCTGAAATAGATTGAACAAAAGCTCATAAACATTCTAAACACTCATATTAATTTACAATCAGCAAAAAACTTAGATGCTATAGTTCAGATGCTTAACTTAAATACCCAACTTAGAAACTACGTCCTATCTTTTAAATCTAACTATTAAATCCAACACAACTCACGCAGCCTAATTAAAAACCAACTTCTTTGAATTGGTTTCTTCTTTTTCACTTCTACATCTTCAACAGCGAATTACTCTTTTCTTTTATTTTTTCAAATTGTTTCTCTTATTAATACAACTCTCATTCTAACATAAGGTTCAAAGTTCCGGAAACATACTCCAAATTCCTTAAGTTCCTTTTGTCACAAAAAATTCTCAGCTCAAAATTTGCCCTTACTTTTTCTATTTCTTGAATTTTGTTAAGAACCAAACAAATACTTCGCCAAACTCAAAAACCCAAAACATAAAAATAAAAAATAATCCCAAAAAAAAAAAAAGAAAAAGAAAAACTACAACTTCTAACAACAACCTTTTAACAGCATGAATAAAGAAGCTAACTTCAAACCATTTTTTTCTCAGACATAACAAAAGGGTCTTACACAAACATGGATATAAATAAGTTCATGTGTGTACATATATATATATATATATATATACGATATGTTGTTTAGGGTTACCTCTTTATTAATGAAGAAGCTTCCAGCTACTGCTTCCGCTTCTGCTATCTAACTCTCTCTCTCTGCGGTATGGAAAATGAAGGAGAGAATTCAAAGGAAGTGAAATGGATAAGACGACGACGGTGTGAGAGAGTGGAGTCGCCGGCGACAGCGAAGGTGATGGCGTTTACAGGGGGTAGTGCGAGTGAAAGACTGAAAGAGGGGTTCTGCTGCAGTCGGCTGTTGGGAATGAGTTGAGAATTGTGAGGAGGATTGTTTTTCTTTTTTTATTATTAATTTTTTTGTTGCAAAGAAAATTTTAATTTTTTTCTTTTGATATTAAGAAAATTATAATCTATAAAAAAATATAGCATTTAGTTAAGGTATCATCAAATTATTATATTGTTATTTATTTATTTTTAATCAAAAACCCCTGTTTTATAAAAGTTAGTATAATAACATTTTAGTTATTAGCAAAATTATATATATATATATATATATATTATATTACCATTATACTTTCGAATGACATTGACATAAAGAACTTTGATATTGACTTTTTTTTTACTCATTTTTTTTTATTAAGAACTTTATTGACTTTTTTTTTTTGGTAATAAAACATAACATACATTAATAAGTTATGTATAGTGAATTTCATAAAATCTGTGAAAAAATTGTATGATTGAACCAAACAAACAATGTTCAATTAAAACACTAGTAGGAGTAGTACTAGGGGCAGTTTGAAAATCTGTTTGTTTGGAGATAAAGTAAGGAACATATAAAGTTTTTTTTTTTTTTTTTTTTGGGTGGTGAAAAATATGTTGACAAAGCAGCTATATTCTTTTTCAACCTTTGTTAGTAGTGCAACACCAGACAAAATAATCCTTCACAATGTACAATTATACTTAGCCATGTAAACATTAAAAAAAAAAAAAAAAAAAATCATATTTTTATTAACTTAAGAAAGATAGATTTTTTATGGAAAAAAAAAAAATGCTTCCTAATAGTATTGTAGATTGATTGATTAATGGTTTTTTGTGCAACGGTATGAGATCTTCTAAGGTAATAAAAAGTCATACCAAAATTTTGAACCACAAATTTAAATTTGTAAATGTAATGGTTAGCTTGGTTCTATCATCTTTGGTGATACTTAAGAAAGACAGATTGAGTGGTGAAAGAGTTAGCAAGACATTACAGCTTGATATATTAATGTCGAATATCCACCACAAAAAATATATATATTTTCCAAGCCATATTATCATATTTCATACCAACCCGAAAATCCAACTCTACGTAGAAATTTAAAAAACCTACTCACATAAAATCTCCAACTTCCTAGTGCCCATCCACTGTATCTGTAACAGAATGTTGCAATGACAATTTTACATGTCGAAATTTAAGTATAGGTGAAGATTTTGGAAGAGGGATGGCAACAACAATTAATATTCATTTAAAATTAAAAATAATTCAATACCATCCAATCCGATCCACTTCAGTCCTGCATATTGCTGTTTCTGATGAAGAGCCTATACCAGCAACAAGGTAAGCACACTCTCACTCTCTCTCACATGCTAGATCATTTTTTTATTTTTTTTATTTTTTTGTTTCTCTGGAATTAGCTGATTTGGTTATTCATGAAGATTTCTGTTTTCTTACTTTGCTCTATGTACTGTCAAAGGTCGTTTTTGCTGGAAATAAGCAACATACTAGACACATATTTGAACATTTTTACAGATTCTCATTTTGTATACATTGCTTGCAGCACAAGAAACTTGAAATTTGCAAACTGTATGATATAAATGAGTTAGATTTTATATTTAATTATCTGATGTAATCCATTAATTTGTAACACATTATGTTGTTTCTTTGGCAGAACATAAACAGAGAGAAATTAATCAAATTAGTCATATTGAAAATGGTGAATTTATCATTTAGAAATATGGTACTTTGAGCTATGAACTTGGAGTAAATTCAATATCCAGATTTCAGAAGCATTTCGTAGTTAGATACACAGACAGAATTGAAGGACAAGAATTGACCAAAGAAGCAGCAAAGTTTCAAATATACAGAGTCACACACTCAGTTATGGATCCCATTTTCCATTTCTCTCCAAATTTAGCTTCACTCTTTTCTTCCTTCTCCAACTCCTCCAAATTCCACTCCTCTCGGGGTCCTCTGTCCTTGCTCAGCTTGGCTAGCAGAATCATAGCGGGAGAGAGGTGGTTTGTGCACCCAAATGCAAGGAAAACAAGATCAGGAGTGGTCGTTTCCAAGAAAGTGTCACCGATACTGTCAAGAGATCTGCAGAGTCTATCTCCTTTGATAAGGCCTTTTATAAGCATGATATCATGGGAAGTAGGGTCCATACTTCTATGCTCGCCAAACAGCTTTTTGTACTTCTTTTCTGGGTCTCTCTGAGATATTGTGTTCAGGATTGTTTGGTTTCCAGGAAAATGTAGGTAAATAAATGGAACAAGCAACTTCCAATACACTAGAGTGATTGCCGCTAGTTTTGCTTGGCTGATGAAGAAAATAAATGTAAAGAGAATTTGGACTTAAGAAGTTGCTTAAATTGTATAATGGATGCTTGATTGAATCGTAGTTGAGGATTTTATGTCAATATGCGTGAATAATAACTTTGATCTGTTTTTCCTTCTCCAGGGTGGTTTTAGTTTAACAAAATGAAAATTTTTTCATATATATATATATATATATATATACATACAATGCGCATAACACACTCTAAATCAATGTGGTTGTAGGGATTGATCAGCATCAATGATAAGGACAGTATTCTTGAAGGTCTTGATGAGATAGAGAGGCTCATTGAAAATGGTGAGTTTGTATGGGGAGTTGACAGAGAAGATGTTCATATGAACATTGAAGCAGCACTTAATAATATGATTGGTGAACCTGCAAAGAAACTTCATACCGCTCGGAGTTGAAACGATCAAGTGTTAAAATTCACCTAGACAAAAAACAGAAAATGCTGAGCATATATAATGTAAAGCCCCAGCCTATTATTATTTCATTATTTCACGGTATTGATGCAGTCTCAGAAAGATTTTGTATTGGAGTTTCTTTCTGTTAATTCTATTGAGGCAATTCATCTTTCTTGGCTTGGGGAAGAATGGGCATTGTGGGCTTCAGAAAGGTTTGGATTTATCACTCCAAGTGACCCTGTCTCCTCTGGAAGTAGTCTCATGCCTTAGAAGAAAAATCCAAGTCCTGTGGGGCTTGTTTGCGGAAAGTCCACTAGAGCAGTAGGAGACCTTGTTACTCTTCTCGAACTTTCGAAAGGTCTTCCTTCTGCTTATAATTGTGATTTGCAGGTACAATTCTTTATTCTGTTTCAGTTCATGATACTTATAAAATCATTGAAAAGAAGCTTGGAATTTTTTTAATTGCATTTTAACAACCTGTTTTCTTAGGCAGGAAGATAAAGAACCTGTATTTGACAGTGTAAAGACAGTACTAGGCATGCTTGAAATGTCAGCGGAGTTTGCGCAGAACATTACTTTTAATCAAGAAAGAATAACAAATGCTTTACAAGGTGGTCATCTTGATGCAACTACACTTGCTGATTATCTTGTGAAGAAGGCAACCAATATATGCTAATTCAACCTCTTTTTTTTTTTTTTTTTTTTTTTTTTTTTCACCAAGTGAAAAAGAGGTTAAATTTCTTTAATTCAAGAATTACCATCATATTAGAGATTAGATTTTGCCATTTCTGAAAACTCATCCTCATATGGTTTTTCTTTTACAGGTAGTACCCTTCAGAACTTCTCATGGCATAGTTGGAAGGTTAGTTGCCTTGTGTATCACATAGATTTGCCAGCTTAAGTACCTAAGTCTTTATGAACTTAGGAGTATAAATCCCATGTTTGATACCGATGTTTATGAACTTCTTGAAGTTGAAAATGCAGTTGAGAAATTATGCTCATATGGTTAAACCGGATCAGAATGCGTTGCCAATCAACTCAACCACTGGATTACAAAACTCGAAATCAGCGCAAAGCCTTAATAATTAACAAAATGTGGAGGCAAAAATCTTATGCTGACTCTGGTAACAATTGGAAAACCATCTTCAGAAACTTGACATAGTTATAGTTCTTCAATGACGTCAAATAATCTTGAATACAAAAAAAAAAAAAAAAAAAAAAAAAAAAGGGAAAATAGATGGCTTAAAGATCAGCAAACAAAAGGTGACACTTATTTTGCTTTCCGGAAGTGCTTCTGCTTTTGGTTACTTATTTCTACATTGCTAGACTGATCCTAATTGTAAATAAATTCATATCTAGCTGTGGAAATGGTATTGCATGGCCATTGCATATAATTTGTAAAACTATCATGGGAAAACAATTGTTTCTGTAAGGATTAGCTGTTATAGTAAATCGAACCATACCCAGAGGGCAATTCTTTTGTTCATACGAACTTCGGCAAATGCGGAAAATGTCCTGAAAGACACATTCAAAGTCAACAAACTTGAAGAGGGAGGGAGTTAAAAAAGATCATTACAGGTAATTGAATTTATCACAGACCTACAAAGTGCTACTAGAAGTAAAGGACCGGAAATTTTATGTAGGAGTGATTTTTGGGATGGAAAATTTTCAATGGTGGTGATATATTTTGACAATTTTATTATTGTTATTATTTATTTATTACTTATTTTTTTAAGATTTCCTCATTGATTAAATTTCTTTGTCATATTAATTATCCCTATGAATGAAATATATTAAGCATATACATGTATAATGTACTTTATACATATATAATGAATCTACAGCTGGCCATCTTCAGATATTGGTGGACATGCATGAACACCCACAAGCCACAACGTGACCTCCTCTATTTCTAAAAATCTAGAGATCCTCATTTGTCCAAAGACCGGGTCTCCTGCTTTAAGTTTCCCACCAAACACAAAAACAAAGAAAAATAAAATGAAAAAAAGATAAAAAAAAATTCAAAAATCAGAAAGAGAAAAAAATCTATACCGGTTTCAATAAAATGACTTAACCTGTTAACTATTCTTCTCTTTTCCTGCAATTTTCCCTTCCCCAAAAAAATTTGTCTGAATCCATTTCTCTTTTTCCGAAATATCTATGCAGCCAATACTCCAGGAGGCCATGCATACCATTTCCTGGGGTTAGGTTGATCGTTCTTGCAAACCTCCATTTCTCAAACAAATATTCAGCTTCACATTTTTCAATTTTGCAAACTTTTTGTTTTTATCTTTTGGAAACTGATCTCCTTTCAAAAGTTGATATAAATGGGGGACACTTCACCGGATAGGAGATCAAGTTGTGGCCTATTAACCGCGGTGTTTGGTGGAAGAAGAGGTTTTTGGCCAAGAAGATCAACCTCAACAGGTTCTCTTCCAGCCATCAGTGAAACTAGTAGTACAGAATTTGTTAGGACACCTAGCACACCAAACTCGAAACGCAGACGCAATGGTTCCACTGAAATTCCATTCCAGTTTGATTCCTCACAAGATGTTTCATCGTCAACAGCTCCATCAAAACCCATTAACAAACCTCCTCCAAGCAATAACCAAAGGGCAGTCCATGTCCATGTACAAAACCAGAACAAGAACCAGAACCAGAACCAGAACCAAAACCAGAACAGCCAAAACCATTCCAGAAGTATACCTACTTATCAAGTCTATGTCAACCAAGGAAGAAGGGTACCAAAGGATGCCGTTGGAATATCTGGTGAGCTCGAAAGCATGATTGCTGACCACCAAAAAAACAGAGGAAGCAACACGCTAGTTCGGGCTTCGTCAAGCAATGTAATGCTCCATGGGAATTTAGGAAATTTAAGACAGCCTGGTGGTGGAAACAATATAAATTCTAATAAAGTTCTTGATTATCTTCCAAAAACCGCAAGAGAGGACGACGATGACGACGATGATGACAATGATCGGATTGGACAAAGCACAATGAGGTATGGAAGATATGCAAATGATGTAGGGAAGACTAGTCCTTCTGCTTATAATAAACCCTCCATTGATCAACAGCCTAGTTCTTTGTGTCGAGCTCTATCGACTAGAATGGACCCGGAAACGTTGAAGATCTTGGGAAATGAAGATTATAAAAATGGAAGATTTGCAGAGGCTTTGGCTTTGTATGATGCTGCTATTTCTATTGACCCTAATAAGGCTTCCTATAGGAGCAATAAAAGTGCTGCTTTAACTGCTCTTGGTAGGATTCTTGAGGCTGTTTTCGAGTGCAGAGAAGCCATTCGGATTGAACCTCAATATCAAAGAGCTCATCAACGTTTGGCCAACTTATATCTAAGGTATACATTTAATCTGCATGAAACTTTGTACTTGTGATTTAAGAAAGGTTATCAATTAATGAGGTTCAAAACCTCCTAAATATACTTTTCATAGTTTGTTTTGGTACTGTTTTTGGTTTTCTGTTTTGCTTTTTCATTTAAAAGACTTGAAACATAAGCTAATGATGAGTTATCATTATGATAACCAACTTAATTGACTGAAAATAGAAATGCAAAAACATCAATGTTACCAAACTAAGAAGCACTTAGTAATGTGTTTGTTTGAATGTAGATTAGGGGAAACAGAGAAAGCAACCTATCACTACAAACATGCTGGACCGGAGGCCGATCCTGACGTTCTTACCAAAGTGAGATCGGTTCAGGTTCATCTCAACAAATGCACAGAAGCTCGCAGGTTACGAGATTGGAACACCCTTATTAAGGAAACCAGAAATGCCATATCTGCTGGTGCAGATTCAGCGCCACAGGTGCCTATAGTCATAACTATCTCAAATAATGTTGAAGACTTTTCTCTCTCAATTATAGTTTTGTGCTATGTTTAGTTACCTAAATCATATGTACTAATTGAAAATAGTATATATTTTGGATAATATAATTGACATAGATATATGCTCTGCAAGCCGAGGCCTTGATGAAGCTACATAGACACGAAGAGGCAGATCAAACACTGTCTAATGGTCCAGATTTTGATGTTGATTCTTGTACTAAATTCCTTGGCCCCATTAGTAACGCAAATGTGGTAGCAGTGCGAGCTCAGGTTGACATGGCTGCTGGAAGGTATTACTTTACATATAATCATCTTCAACATTAAGTAAATAAATCGTTCTCGAATCAAACATTTTGAAATAATATATAGGCACTTTTGTACTTACCCTGCTTTATATGATTCATTACAAGAGGATTGGATTTAAGACCAACCATGCTTTAGCATATGAAAATTTAAAGTTGTTTTATTAGGCTAATGATTGTTTTGGTAGCAGATTCGATGATGCATTAGCAGGAGCTCAACGAGCAACTCGACTCGATTCGAACAATAGGGAAGCAAACATGGTGTTGAGGAAAGCTCGAGCAATCTCGGCAGCTCGGTCAAAAGGGAACGAGCTTTTCAAGGCAGCAAGATTCCCAGAGGCAAGCAATGCTTATAGTGAGGGACTCGAGCATGATCCATACAACTCGGTTTTATTGTGTAACCGAGCCGCTTGTTGGAGCAAACTCGACCAATTCGACAAAGCCATCAATGACTGCTCGGCTGCTCTACATGTTCGTCCGTCTTACAGCAAAGCCAGACTAAGAAGAGGAGATTGCAACTACAAGGTTACATATTTTTTTGTAACTTTCATGATTGTATCTTCCAAAAGTGTTTGATGATTTCTATGTTTCCATTAATATTCATGTTTGGAATATGTGTTTATATGTATATATAGTTGGAAAATTGGGAAGCTTGTGTACAAGACTACGAGGTTTTGATCAAAGAAACACCGGAAGATGAGGAAGTGATTAGAGCACTGTCGGAGGCAAAGGCAAAGCTCGGGAAACAACAGCATGGTAAAGCTGCAAAACATGTGGAAAGTGGTGGAGGAAATGACATTGCCTTGTAGCACAAGAAAGAATTTTTTTTTTTTTTTTTGACTTGGATATAAAAAAGAAATTAATTAAGCAAGGGAAATAGCTGAGCTAGCTTTTTGCAATGGAATTTGAATGATATAGATTGAAGAATATGAAAGTTGAGGCAGAAAAATTGAAGGGAAACTAATTAATTAATTGTTTTGCGTTTTGGATATGTAACACAACATCTACAAGTAGTTGACCCAATTTGTTTTTTGTGTATAGTTTTTTAATTTGTATGTGTAATTCATTCTTTTATTTATTTATTTATTATTATTATTATTATTATTTTTTCTTTTTTTGTCCAAAGATTTATGTTGAGGTTTCTTGAGAAACAAATTAGGAAGGAATATATGCTAAACTCGTTTGTTACTCCAAGCCCCAATGCCTTATTTATTATTTATCTATTTTTGTCAAACGAGTTTATTCAAAAAGGATGTTTTAGTTCAACTAAATTTTTTTCCATCTAATTTTTTTTTTTTAAACACATCGGTCAGGTAGTTAATTTTGTTTTAAGTCTAAGAATACAAAATCTAATAGAAAAACTAATTTGACATAATATTAGAGGTTTAAATTTAATATAGTTTATTATCCTCTACTTTTGGCTTAATTTTGTTGAAGACTTTTTCTTTCAATCAATAAGCTCTAATTTGTCTAAAAAAAGAAAAAGAAAAATCAATAACCTCTAGTTTTAAAGTGAATTGACCATTTTAAGGTCCTCTTAAATTAGATATTGAATTGATTAAAGAAAATAAAAAAGTTTTAAATGAAAGGCTTTAACCGAAATTAAGCCAAATTAGAGAGATCAACAAATTGTTATTAAAAGTTCAGCGAATTACTTCTAAAAAAATTAATAAAATCATTGATGGATTAAATTTTTTAGTTTTGTTTGATAAATTAAAATAAATAATTAAAGTTTCTAATCCTAATATTTAACATATCGAATTGGGTATTTAAGAATAAAATATATTATTACTATAAACTATCTATATATATATGATCCGGGAAGACGATAGGATCCGATTCCAATAAACCAGACCCGGAAGTTGGCCAAAGATTCCTCAGAAGAAGTCCTTTCACATTCCTTCTCCTGGAAAGCCTGTCTCTCATCCGATTTCCATTTTCCTTTCTTTGTCTGCAAAAATGGCCGGAATCCGATTACCGCCAGAGGAATCAGACGTCTCTCAGGCGCAGCAGACACGTGCAGCTCCGGCTGCCACCGATCTGGTCTCCGACGACGACCGCTCCGTCGCCGCCGATTCCTGGTCCATCAAGAGCGAGTACGGTAGCACCCTCGATGATGACCAACGTCATGCTGACGCCGCCGATGCCCTCTCCGCCGGCAACCACCGTGATGCTTCCGATTACAGGTTTGCTCTAATGTCTTCTGCTGTTGCTCTGTTTGTTTTTCGCGAGTCATTGTCTCTCAAAGCTATAGTATTGAAGAACAAGACAGTTATTGCTAGTATTTGATTGGAATGTTAGGTTTTTTTTGGACTGCTTTGTGTTTTTCTAGGTTTAGGATTTAATATGCGGTGAAATGGAATGTGTTTGACAAAAAAGTTTTGTTAGTGGTTTAATGTTAACATCTGGTGTTTCTAGAAATAATTTGATGGGGCTCTCTTTAATGCTTGGGTAGTGTTGGTGGGAATTTTTTCTAGGTTTAGGTTTGTATACGGTGAAATGGAATATACTTTTCAAAGATTTTGTTACTGTTTCAATGTTGTTTTTGTCAAATACTTCTTGTGCTTTGATGTTTCTAGAAATAATGGTGGGCTTTTCATAAAACGTTTAGGCTTAATATACCGTCAAATGGGATGTATACTTTGAAAGATATTTCTCGTGTTCTGATGGTAATTTTGGTAAATAATTGAGCTTTGGTGTTTTTAGATATTATTAATGAGCTTTTTCATAATAATTAAGTAGATAATGAGAATGGCAGTCGATAGTTTGACTTTTTAGGGGATAGGGGAAAATTTTCTTCTGCTTATTCTCTTTTTTTTTTTATTTTTTTATTTTATTTTTATTGGGGTTAATAGTATATTGAAATATTCTTTATTTCGAAGCAAGTTGGTTTAAGTTGAATGGTTTCCCTGCCTACTTAAACATATTGTAAATATGGAGTAGCTTGTGTTTTATGCGAGAACGGTAAAATTCTGGACACTCTTAGAGAAGATATTAAGTTTGAAATTTAAATTGTTGGGATAGATTAACATCATGATGTTTTGACTTTGTTCAGTCATTGTTTTGTGCTTTAAATCAAGTTTTATATATGTGCAGTTCTGACAAGGATGAACCAGATGCTGAAGCAGTGACATCAATGCTAGGCCTTCAGAGTTATTGGGATTCTGCATATGCTGATGAGCTGGCAAATTTTCGTGAACATGGCCATGCTGGTGAAGTTTGGTAAGCTCTAGGTTGGGTGTGCTATTTTCCTGCTATTATTCCACTGCAGTTTCCTGACTTGCGGGAGTAGCATAATGTGACAATGTGGTTATAATATTTCAAAATTCACCCCTTCTCTACCTTTCATTAGAATGATATGATGATAACCTGGGTTGTGATTAGGCATAAAGTTTTCTATGTGATATGGGGATATCATTGTCTTTTGATTTCTCTTGGCAGTGAATCAACCATCTATTTGCTTCTGCTTATAAAATATTAAAGGTTGTAATTATGTTAGATTACTTTTTAGCATATTCATGCCAAATTTTCTTTACATCTCGTCCATAACAAAATAGAATGAAATTATCCTCTTTATACTCTGTGTTCACTTCCCCTGAAACAGATGTAATGGATGACCTAGCCTTCCTTTTTCACAATTGGTTTTCCTTTAAGACACCAGAGGTCAGTAAATCATTAATTTATCTCATGTTTCTTCTGTTTTTGTAGGTTTGGAACTGATGTAATGGAAATTGTTTCTTCCTGGACCAAAAGCTTGTGCATTGATATTTCTCAAGGTCACATTCCAAACCATGTGGATGATATCAAATCGGAGCCTGTTGAAGATGGCGAGAAATATCTTTCTACTTGGAGTGTACTTGACATTGGGACTGGCAATGGTTTGCTACTTCAAGAACTTGCCAAGCAGGGGTATGCATTTTTATTTTCTAAAATTTATCTTCTACTGTTTATTTACTAGTATTTTATGCTGAATTAATCTGAAAGGAGTTATGTTTATTGTGAAAATATGACATAATGCTACAATCCTAAGACTTTTGCAACTTAGTTGTGGTTATTTTGGAAACAATCAGAAGGACATAGCAGGATTTCATGAAGTTTTGGTTTAAGATTTAGGATTCTTATCTGTTGGGACTTTAGTAGGTGTTATGAACACTTTATTTTAGTTGACCCTCCGGCTAGCTTACTTAGTGCCTGTGGAAACTGGATAAAAAAAACAAAAGAAAATAATTCTTTTTATAGCATCGCTTTGTTAAATGTTCTGACTGAAATAGGTGAGGAGAAAAGGGAAAGAAATAAGCTTATGCAATGCATTCTCACAATTAATTTATTCGATTTTTGTATATCATCAATTTATGTTGAACATGTAAAAGGTTGGTACTGGCAGTGTTGCGGAAAATAAGCAATACCATTTGAATACAAACTATGGGTCTATGACTAGGACCATCAAGACTGAAAGTATATACTTCTAAAGAAAATTTCTCCTGATCCTCTTCTATCTTGTTCATGTTATCCACATTGGCTTTTAATGTGGATAATTGATGCGTGCTTATCGTTTTATCCAACTCCAAGAATAAAAAGTCTACAAATATAAATGCATCAAGTCAGTCTGAAATGATTTCTAGAATATTTCATCTTAAAACATATTTTCTTCTTCTAAGGAAGGTGAGGCTCTAAAAAGTGCTTTTTAATCCTTTTTTTCGTATGGAATAGAATTCTGTTAGAACCTCAATCTTATACTTTATTGGAAGTAATTGAATTTATTGAAATTCAAAAGTGGTGCAATGATTCAAGAAATCAATGGAACATTAGATGTATTTGACTATAACCAAGTAATTACTTTGTATGGCGAAATACTCATCGCAGCCCCTCTCATGTGTTGTCTTTCCCAAGTTATATGTTTAGGTTTAACTAAATTTTTTTTGAATTGAACTGTTTGCAGGGTAAATTTTCATTCATTTCTCAATTGTTTCCTAGAAGAAAAAAAAAATGTCATGAATACAAATTTTTAATTGTCTATTATGTTGAGTCCTAGAAACCTATAGTTTTGGGGTTCATGGTAACTTGGAACTGTATCTTAATATCTAACTGATCATGCGTTTGTTAACTCATATTTTGTAGTTGGGTGAGACTAATTGTGAGGGATAGTGTTTATTGTTTGGTTGGTAACTCGATTAACCTAGTTAGATCTACTTTCTAGCAGCTTAAGTTCATATTGATGGTAACTTGACAAAAATATTTGTTATTTTTGGTTTAGATTCTCTGATTTAACAGGGACTGATTATAGTGAGGGAGCTATTGACCTTTCTCGAAGCCTTGCTCAGCGTGATGGGTTTGCTAATATTAATTTCTTGGTATGGCTAATCTTCTAGAATATGTGGAATCATAAATTCACTTATATAATTGCATTAGATTTTTCTATCCTTTAAATATGATATCAATTTATGCCAAGTAGTTTTGGGCCCTGTAAATTTGATTTTGACTTCTGTATTCTATTATTTTCTCTATTCCTGTGCAGACACTGTGCAGGTGCTTTCTATTTTCATTGTTATTGTGATATGGCAATATTGATTTGGACATTAATATAGGATTCTTCTCAATTATTTCAATTCTCTTCATGCTCCTCCCTTACTAAAAGGAAAGAAAGAATATACGCCTGTCTAACAATGTATTCATTTTATTTGAGGCTTTTCATGTGGTTAACTTACATGGTTTGTTTAAAGGTTCTTACTTATAGTTGTATAATGTCATTTTTCCTTGTCGTATTTGTACCCATATTTAAGTGTAGGCAGTTTTGTTGTGTTCTATCACGTGTCCCTTTCAAATACTTTGAAAATTTTATTGTGTATTGATTGTCAAGAGTGATGATATGTGTTTTGATTGTCAAGGTTGATGATGTACTTGACACGAAGCTGGAACGGGAATTCAAGCTTGTCATAGATAAAGGAACCTTAGATGCCATTGGATTACACCCCGATGGCCCTATTAAAAGGTAATGACAAACATCATTTTCAACATTGCTAGAAAAAGAAAAGATAGAGTGGATCATACAACTGATTCCGTGCTTGGAGAATCCTAGCTTAAGAAGACAGAGAAACTATCTGAATCATTGAGCTAATTTACTTCTTAGAGAACTCTAACCTATGTACATAATAATTCTGCATGGCTTAATATTTCAACCCAGTATAACAATACCATATTTTTGAGGAACTCGAGTGTTTCTCATAGAATAATTGGTTTTTGAGTTTTCTTTCATTCTCTTAAACAGTATAGCTGGACATTTATCTTCACAATATAATGATTGTTATCTTCATACAGGATAATGTATTGGGACTCAGTTTCTAGATTAGTAGCTCATGGTGGATTATTGGTAAGCATTTCTGTCGACAAAATATGTATTATATATGTATATGTGTATATATATATATATTCCCCCCCCCCCCCCCCCCCCCCCCCCCCCTCTCTGAAGTTTGGTCTTTGTTATAACTTATGGAAGGAAAACATATCCTTTACACCTGTTAACTGTTGCATCAGAAGTTTGTTAGTCAGTTTGAAAACAAAGTTCTACAATTTGAATGTCATATTTGTTGATGTGCGAGTTTTAAATAGGAAGACTTGATAAGTAACTAACTCCTGATAACACCTGATTAGGGAGAAGGAAACCAGTGGACATATCCGCTTAGTTAGGTATATGTGAATATGTACATTTAGATCAGATTTCACTGTGTGTGTTTTTTTTTTTTTTTTTTTTTTAAATGTCAAATTTTTAGTTTAGCTGATTATAGGTTGGTTATGGTAGGTGATCACATCGTGCAACAATACAAAAGATGAATTGGTGCAAGAAGTGGAAGATTTTAATAAACGAAGTATTGGAGCGCACCAAGAAAGTGAGCAGACCCAAAAGGAGCAAGAACCTCCATTTCGATACATTGCTCATGTTCGGTCTTATCAAACATTCGAGTTTGGTGGTTCTGTAGGTTCACGCGTTGCCACTGTAGCTTTTCTGCATACCTAAAAAATATCACCAACCTATTCTATTTTCGGTTTGAGCATGGCCGGCTTAACTTGGTTTGCAGCCTAGTCAAGGGGGGAAAAAGTGGGTTTATATCAACAATATTAACTAATTTATGTTAACAATATAGTTTAATTAAGTCTATTTTCTTGTTTTGTGCTGAATATAGTAAGAAGTAAGAAAGTTTGGGTTCTTTTTTATTTTTAGTTTTTTTTATTTTTTATTTTTTTTCCCTCTCCTTTGTGGTTTTTACACTTATTTAAAGGCATGTGGATGATTGTTTATTTTCTTCTTCTTAAGGGATGCGATTTTTTTTTTTTTTAATTTTTTTGGAAGTTAGGGGTGTTAATAATTTCATTGTGTGTTTTTAGTATGGGTCATGTTTTAACTTTAAAATTGTGGTAAATGTAGGGTAAGAATGTAAAAATATAGTAATGGTTTATTTGAATTCTATTAGGAGAAGAATAAAAGAAATAAAAAAAAAGAGAATATTTTATATGTTTCATAAGAATTTTGAATTATTAAATCATATTCAATAATTTCATTATCAGTTTATACTGGCCCATTTTATATTTATATAAACATATTTTTTATTTGTTTTAAATTTTATTGATTTTTATATATTATAAGAAGCAAATTGAGTAAATAACTTAAATTCATTACAATAAAATTATTTTATGATTTATCAGGCAATTAATATTTTCATAAAAGAGAAAACAAATTACATAATTAATTAATAATTTTAAAGAAAAAAATCACTAAATAAACAAAATTATAATAGTAAACAATTAAAACAATTTAAATCTTAAATAAAAATTTATTCAATAAAGTCTTACATTATTAATTTAAAAAAATAAACCCAAAAAAATAAAAATAAAAATTAATTAGCATAACATATTATTGCTGATCACAATCCATTACGTATACCGTGGTCAGCTTTGTGCCTTGTTCATGTTTATCGTATATTTGTTTTTACACCCTCTCTCTCTCTCTCTCTCTCTCTCTCTCTCTCTCTCTCGCTATGTATAAAATACAAAAAATACAAAAAATAGGCGCGAAAATTAAACCATCAATGTCGTCTGGTCGTTGTGCCACAAGTCTCCCAACCCTACCTCTAAACATGTCTTCTCGCCCTACTGCTTTCGAAGCTCTCATGGCTGGCGCTCGAGCGGCAACCAAGATGAAAACGCAGTCGTCTGACCCTAAGAAACGGAAAGCTGTTGATTCAAATCCCCCGCCAAAACCCGATTCGCCGCCAAATTCGGTTGGTTCTCGGGAAGCGGGGGCGGCGGCTCCGGCTGCCAAGAGAGCTTGTTTTAGGTGGGCTTTAAGGAGCAGCGGCAGCGTTGAGGAAGAGGAGGAGGAGGAGGAGGAGGAGGAGGAGGAGGAGAGGAGGGGGGTTTCGGAACTGAAGAGTAAAATCACTGAATTGAAGAAGAAGGCTTGGGATTTCAAACCGGAATCGGTTGCCAGTTGTTGGAAACACAGACAGAGCGAGAGTGAGAGAGTGCCATTCCTGTTCCTTTCTTTGGCTTTCGATTTGATTGCTAACGAGACGCGACGGATTGTGATTACGGATATAGTGTGTAACATGTTGAGGACTGTCAGGCATACCACCACCACCACCACCACGCATGAGGATCTATTGGCCGTTGTTTATCTTTCGGCCAATCGGATTGCCCCTGCTTACCAAGGTTTGGAGCTAGGAATTGGGGATGCTTCAATCATTAACGCGCTTTCTGAAGCTTATGGGAGTGGTAAATCCGAGGTTAAAACACAATACAAGGTAAATTAAGGTGAATTGTGTGTGTTTTGGTTTTGGTTTGTTTACTCGCATAATTTTTTAATAAGAAACAGCTGCTGGGTTTGAATCTGAATCTTTAGGATCTGGGAGATTTGGGTCTTGTTGCAAAAGTAAGTCGTTCATCGCACAATATGATTCGTAGGCGCCCTAATCCATTAACTGTTGCTAACGTTCTCAAAACATTCCGTCTCATCGCCAAGGTGATATTATCTCACTTATTTTTTTTATTTTTTTTATTTATTTTGAGTTTAAATAAGAATTCTTTTTCAGTTTAATAGCCAGATGCATTGTTTTATCTTTTCAATTGGAGTTATTGGATTTTTCAATCAGTGTTTTTGTTGTAGTTATTTGCAAACTAATTGAAAATAATTGAATACATTCCTCTATAGTGATTTATAGTTTGACAATGGACATGATATTTTGTTTTGCTTGCAATCAACTTTCCCTTGCTTTTGAATCTAAATAGGAATCTGGGAAGGATAGTCAAATGAAGAAGAAGAACCATATCAAGGCACTTCTCCTCGCAGCCACTGACTGTGAACCCCAATATTTGATTCGTTTGCTTCAGGTCGCTGTTTTATCACATTACTTAGACTGCATTGTTGGCTCCTATGGAGTATAATTCAATTTCTACACTATTATTTGCAGGCTAAGTTGCGAATTGGATTCTCAGAGCAAACTCTGTTGGCTGCTTTGGGACAAGCTGCTATATTTAATGAAACCAATCTACCCCATCTCCTAGTATTCAGTCTCGTCTAGAAGAGGTGAGATTAGATTATGTCCTTCAATAGCTCCTGCAAATGTATTGAAACTCATCGTTGTATTTGAAAAAAGATGAACTTTATAGCACTTGTTTCCCTATGGAGAAAAAATATATATATATATATATATGTATATATATACATACCAACTGATAGACCTGGCCAATAGTTTTTAATTGTCTTGTCATTCTTCACTGTTAAAACGATGTTAAATTCTATCATTTAATTGTAGCTGTAAGCAACAACAGTTTTTTCTTTAAAAGTGACCATTTACTCTTGAATTTTAATGCTGTAACACTATAGAGCTTTTAACAAATTAAGAGCACTCCAAGAAACATATAAATCAAGCACTTCTATTCTCTAGATACCTACATTATTAAAAATTTTCTAAGTCCATGTATTATTTGCAACTTATTGTTTATTCATTCCATATGAGTGCTTCCTGTAGATCGACATCTAGGTGAGCCATGGTTATATTGTGTCTAGAAGGTAAAGGAACAATGATCCTGGGTTCCATTAGGAAAAATCTACCCAATTTAAATGGGGGTTATCCCCTTATGTTCACACAATAATAGTTTCAGACAAACTTCCTAGTAGCTTCATGCATATTATTTTCGTTATTTGTATTCTCCTAACAAGCTCTATCTAACTGTGTTCTACATCAGGCTGTAAAGATTGTTAAACAGGTGTACTCTGTGCTTCCAGATTATGGTGTATGGGATCTTCAGAAGACTTGTAACTTTACTGTAGTTGTTCCTGTTGGACCTATGCAAGCAAATCCAACTAAGGGGGTATCTAAGATTGTACAAAAGTTCCAGGACACAGAATATACCTGTGAATACAAATATGATGGAGAACGTGCTCAGGTGATTCTATGTAGTTAGCTATAATTGGTAAATTTGTCATGCTTGTGATATAATTATGAGCCATAACTTTCTTGTTCCTTATAGATACATTACTTGGAGGATGGTTCAGTGACTTCAGTTGAGATATATAGTAGAAATGCTGAATGAAATACTGGAAAGTTTCCTGATGTTGTTGCCGCAGTGTAGACTTTTTTCATAATTATTTGTATCATATATATTTGATTATATGTGCGAGACTTCCTGAGGGAATTTGTTTCTTTACAATAGATTCAGAGTTACATCGTTATTTTAAAACAAAATTATATGGACCTTACCTTGTATTTCCTTTTCTGCACAATAAAAAAAACTGTTGCAGAATTAGGTTTTTGTTACTTCAATTTCACAATGATTGTGGGTTTTTTGTTGTGTTAATCAGCATTAATGCAACCAGGTTGCATAAAATATTAATGCACCATAATGTAGAAAGTAAAATATTAAAATGCTAGTAATTGAAGTTTCTACGAATACATATTGAGGCACTTAATTCAGAAATGCATGTTCCATTGAATCTGTAACTTAATGATTGTGTGGTGCGTCTGTGTTTATCTGTATACTCTGGTACATTGCTCACATACGAAAAGGGTTTTATTTTTATTTTTAGTTTTTTAACTCAAGGGATCTATACTTTGCATCATTTATGTTATATGAAACACTAGCAGTTTACCAATGATTGTCTCTGCTTTGTTTTTTTAACATTTTGTCAGGTTAAAGCAGTCATCTGTCAGGTCATTTGTTCTGGATTGCGAGCTGGTTGCTTATGACCGTGAAAAACAGAAAATTCTGCCCTTCCAGGTTAATTTTTTCACATCTACTTTGTATTAATAATTTTTTCACATCTACTTTATATGTCTTTATAAGTGCAGTGTGTTACATTTCCAATAGGTTTGAAACTGCCTATAACTTTATATCTGTTACATAGTAGGATTAGATACATCTGCAGTGTTTCATCAAACTCTTTAGGGAACCAAATTGACTTTGCACTATGTTACACAAGTTTTTATGTCAACTTGTCAAGTGCCTTAAAATCTATTGAAGTTGTAATATAGGAGCAAAAATGCCTTTGGTATGTTACATTTGTAACGTCTCCTAATTTCAATATATGCTATATGCTGTACTACTGGCTAATTTTGGATTGTTCTGAAAGCATCGTCGCTTTGATTACTTTGCTTTAGAGATAATTTTAGTGATAGATTCATTTGTTGCAGTTTACATACAATCGCTGGATTGAGATAGAATATTTATTTTACAAAGACTTCTTCGAAGATCTATTGAAGTTATGATATAGGAATAAAAAATGCCCTTATGAAAAGATTGCTGGCCCTAATTTTAGCTATACACAATTTGTGCCTCATCCTAATTTTAGTATATGGTATATGCTATACTAAACTTCTGCTTTTGGTTTGTGCTGAAAGGATCATTGCATATTTTGCATTGGTTCCTTAACTTTAGATGATAATTTGACTAATATATTCTTTCAATGGTAGTTGATATAAAATTGTTGGATTGAGATAGAATGTATACTTTACAAGGACTTCTTAGCAGATACTCAGTACTCGAGCTCGGAAAAACGTGGTTATGAGTGAGATTAAGGTTGATGTTTGCATATATGCATTTGATATTGTTGTATCATAATGGTCGACCACTTATTCAGGAAGAACTCAAAGTTCGGAGAGAGGTGAGCCTATTTTGTCTTTATACAGTTATAGTTGAGAATTCTGATGCTATTTTTCTGTTGTTTGGTAGTAATAATTGTTAATTGCAAGAACACACCTGCATAAGAAGTTATTTTATTTAATTTTCTGACTATATGCTAATTGTATTAGTTCTGCCAGGTTGTTTCTATAGCATTATTAAAGTAACGAAACTGAATGCATTCTAACCTATGGATCTTTTGCCTTATCAGTGTCTTTATGGGTCTTTTGAAGAAGAAGCCGGATATTTTCAGTTTGCTACAGCAATAACTTCTAACGATAATCAAATACAGAAGTTTTTTGATGCTTCTGTTGATGGAAGGTATTCACTTTTTAGCTTTTGGTAAATTAGTTATTCTAGTCCCCTTGGTTGATCAGGCCTGGAGCTAAGAAAAGGATGTATTGTATGAAAACAATTTTAATTATTTAAATATGGTAATGCTACATTTGGATCAAATCAGTGACGCTAATGTGATGCTAATTGTGTATTACGTATTTTTCACCAATGAAGAGAACCACGTACCAATTTACGTTGCTTGCATTAGTTCCCTGAATTACATTTATATTAGAGTTGCAATTCTTTTTAAGTCCTAGCTGCATCTTGGTTTATAATTATTATTTTTTTTTGGGCCAAAAACTGTATCATTGATTTATTGCACTTTTAGGATCTTGATTTATCCTAATTTACAGTTGTGAGGGTTTGATTATCAAGACTTTGAATAAAGATGCTACATATGAACCTTCCAAGCGATCCCTAAACTGGCTGAAATTGAAGAAAGACTATGTGGACGGGTTGGTCATAAAATTCTTTTCTTTTCATCCATGTCCTGATTAAGCTTTATAATTTCTATTTATTTATTCGTGGAACCATGCAGTATAGGGGATTCACTGGATTTTGGTACCTATTGCAGCTTTTCATTGCCGGGAAAACGTACAGGTAACTGTAACCTAGAAATTTTTTCATTTAACTAAAGTGATAACTTGCTCATGTAATTCTTTCTTAATCGCACATTTAATTATTGAATAGTCTTGGTTTTTTTAGGGATATCATAGTTAAGCTCCTCTGGTTTCCACTCTTTACATCTGTTGTTTGTGTCTCTCTCTATGGTGCCTGAGCCATTCTATTTTTTATTTTTATTTTTTAAATTTTTTTTAATTTTCTCATCTAGTAGTTGCCTTAAGTTTAATCTTTAGGCGTCTATGGTGCCTTTCTTCTGGCTTGTTATGACAACAGTAACGAAGAGTTCCAAAGCATTTGTAAAATAGGTAAGTGAAATACATGCACGTGGCAGTCTGCAACTTCTCAATGGTTGGTAAGTCTCTTTACGTATGGATGATTACTCTGCCTGATTCATTTTGCTGATTGATAGGTACTGGATTTTCTGAAGCAATGCTTGAAGAACGTTCTGCTAGCCTCCGATCTGAAGTGATTCCTCAACCAAAAGTTCCCCTTTTTTCTTTTTTCTTTTTTTTTTTTTTTCCTTTTTTTATGTGCATGAGATTCTGTTCATTATTTTAACTTTTAATTGAAAATTCTCATGAATTGCAGTCGTACTATCGGTATTCAGATACCATTAGTCCAGATGTGTGGTTTGAACCCACTGAGGTAACAATTACCAACTTCTTTTTTTGCTTGCTGTGCTTATTGTACTTTTCTTCTACACCCTGCTATCTTTGTTTTTGTTTTCTACATGTTTTTCTTGGATTGCAATAATAACCGATTGGGGAATCAGATATTTAGCTATTATTACTTTTCTGTACCTCCATTCTTAAAATTTTGCGGCATGAGTTAATGTTAGTTTTACAATGACGTTGCCAAAAGGTTGAGAAAATGCTGAAGTAATTTGATTTAAAAAAAAAATAAAAAAAATCATATTTTTAATTCCTCCTTTGAAGTAGAGCTTCTTGTTTCTCATGTCCTGCTGTCACTCTCTTCCAGGTTTGGGAGGTGAAAGCTGCAGACTTGACTATCAGCCCAGTTCATCGTGCTGCAGTCGGCATAGTAGATCTAGATAAGGTTTTAATTGGTCCTTTATCTGTATTTGAAGTTTACATTGTTTCCTATTTAAATTATGCTTTTATTCAATTTGTGGAATGCAAATATATCTAACCCAATTTGTGCTTGTGATGAGGGTATTTCCCTTCGATTTCCACGACTTGTTCGTGTTCGGGAAGACAAGACTCCAGAGCAAGCCTCATCGTCTTAACAGGTCAATCATGCTAACTGGCCATTTAATTTCTTATTTCTGAACCTTTGATGTCCAAACATTTTTTAAAGATTTTCTCTCAATTCTTACCTTTTTTGGTTTTTTGTTTTTGTTTTTTTTTTGTTTTTCTTATATAAATTCATTTTGAAAGTGTTATCACACACATACATCCATATCTTCAGTAGCATTCTCATTAATCATTAGAATTATAAAACAGAACCTTTTACTTTTAAAATCTAATCTAGAAATATCAACAAAAATTTCGTTCAACTTTTTGTAAAATGTACTACACGGGTGATCAAAGTGAAACTGGAGGAATTTCCTTCTGTAACCTTTTTAGGGAATTGTTGTTTACACTGACTGATTATTTAAAAATAAATTAAAAATATATATATATGGCAATGCTTGAGTTGTAAAATCTCTATTTTTACTTGATTGGAAAAATATTTAACCAATTACATTTTATTTGTCTTTGTATATAAATCTCAATTTTAGGTTGCCGATATATATACTGCTCAAAGTCGCAACCACAAAATCAGGACGTTCATATTGTAAATAGGGTTAACATAAAATAATCATTGGTTGTATTTAGAATTATTTTAATTTTATTTATTTTTTTTTAAAAAAGAACATGGCCGTGTTTTTTCTTTTTCTTTTTTTAACAACATATGAGTTTTATTTTTATTATTTTTAAAATACAGGCAACAATTTCTTTCTTTTTTTTTGGGGGGTTTACACAAGTAGCAATGTTAGAGATGTTTATTTGGTCAAATTCCCTCAAAAATATATTCAAATTTTAAAAAAAGTACACTAATTAAAAAGGTCGTTCAATAATCATGAGCTAGAAAACAAAATCATATGAAATAACAAGTTTATTTATTAATTAATAAAGTTTAAAATTTAGAATAATAAATGCAACTATCCCAATCCGGGATTAACCCGGGAGGCAGCTTGCTATATCATACAAAGGCATCTCCTTCGAGTGATTGCAAAAATTGTCGAAGACATAATGCTCCATTCTTAGAGGTCTCTCCGATAAGAAGATCAGAAAATACCTTCTTTTTTTTTTTAAGAGATAATGCCTTGATTAGTGGGGCCAAATATCTAATTATAAATAACTTTTCTTATAAATGCCGCATGTATTTTGTAAAAGTTAAAATTTGAGTTTTATCTGTGTAAAATCTGAAGACCAGCAATGTTGTTGATGGACTTTAACCTCTCTGTTTTCTCTCTCCTTTTTATTTTACTTTTAATCTGAAATGCTCATCTTTAATTTTATTTTATAGTTTTAATTTTTACCAAAAGTATAATTAAGATTGTAATTCTCTTTCTTATTCTTTAACTAAAGATTATAATAATTTTTTTCTTTTAAATAACGTTTTGAGCTTAATTGATGTGTCATTCTTTAAACTATTTTAGCAAATTTGACCATGTTTTGTGTGAGAATGATCTTTTTGACATTATATTGCCAATTACATCGATGCAAAAATTTATAATTTTTAATTAAAATATAAATGATCTAATATCATACATGTATTATCATCAGAGTCTTTATTTTAGTCTCTAGGGTCACGGTGTACTTTTTAATAACGATAAAAATAAGGAAAGAATAATATAAATAAAATAATAATTTGTCTTTGGAATTACGTGATCGACATGAAATAAAAAATATAATAAAATTAGATTTTATGAGATATCGCGTGCCTACTCATGTACAGATGAAATTGCTGATAATGAAAGACGAATATATCGAGCTTGACAGTCTTACAATTAATATATATATATATATATATATATACATATATATACACATTATATACATCAAAATTAATCATGTTAAAAAGGTTTAAAAATACTAAACATTTAATAATGATTTCTTCCAACAACCTTTAAATGAATAATCATACAAATATATAATATATTTATGATGTATATATACTTCCATATAAACAGACAAAACTTGTAAGTTTAATCGCCATCTAAATATGTATTGTTCATGCATGCCGTCCCAGTCAATATTGTAATCTCCATTTGTATAATTAATGTTTGTCAGCAATTTTGTCAGGAGATTAATTAATAATGCAAAATATAAGGTTATCTTTGGAATACAGATTCTATTTTGGAATATAGATTCTATATTATGATAAATGAATAGATAAATATAAATAATTTTCTTATATGTCTTCTTGAGAATTTAAAAATACTGAAATGTATTTTTTTTAAATATCATTATCAGTTTTTTGTTATCTATATTATATTTATATATTTTATGGCAACGTACTTCCCGTTGATAACCATGGAAACGTGTATTATATTCCGGATGAGCTTGAGGCTCTCTTCCAAGTCTCAAAATTCATTTTAAAAAGGTTTAATTACATGGTGCTCAAGTCACTTATAATTAATTAAACACATATGGCTTATTCCGTTACCCTCTAATCGATTAAATGAATAATCCTAACTATAAATATTGTATTAAAGACAAAAGGTATAAATAGTAATTTACCTATAAACTTTTTCATGCATGCATGCCGTCCTAATCAATATATTATTAAAGTTTTAATTAATGAAGTCCAATCTAAATGGTTTGTCAGCTTCTGCATCTAAGCAGTTTGATTTTTTTACATAGAAAACCAAGTTATGCATCGTTGAAGTTTCAATTCTATCATAAGGGGGGAAATTATCTTTTACCTTTTTCTTTTAAAACAACTAAATACAATTTTTATTATGATTTTATTTTGTATATATTATATATCTTATACTCTTTTCATAATTTGGAAACTGTAATAGATCATCAAAGAAAAAAAAATTTTTTTCTCATTTCCTTCGTAATTATTTATAAATAAACATAATAGACATAAGTTGCAGAAAAGATGGTCAAGAATCAACAACGAGTAAAAGTAACAATTAATATGCTTGATATATGTAAACAAAAGTTTCCAGAAAAAGAGTTTCAAAACTATTACTCCAAATGAATTGAATTCATTAGTCAATTCGGCCAGTTCTTGGAGACAATACATGCTTGAAACACTTGGTTATCCTAGTTATTCAAAGAAGATTAACTGATAAAATGAGCCAGTACATAAAAGAATTCAATTTAGAAAATTTTTTATTTCGACTACCTGCATATGCAGAGACACTGAAAAATGACAATATAATACGCAGTAGCTAGTACTGTACATTTCCTGTAACTTGGAGCTTGAATAAGTCAGTGGTAGTAGTATTGGAAAACGGAAATTGAATTTTTCAGAAACTAATAATTTGATTGAAATGGACAAGGAGAGAAACAAGGCAGAGAAATAGTATTCCTGTGAAGAAGGTGAATCCTAAAGACCCACCAATGACTCCCGCAACTTCAACCATCTTCACCAACTGTTTGTCTCTTTTGACTTTGTAATCATAGCATTTTGAATAATTCCATCCCACCTGCCCTCTGCAACACCTTTCCAGTTTTTCCTTCTTTCTCACAACCTCCATTCTCTCTATTAAAATCTTCATATTTTCATCCACCATATTGCTTGAATACCTCTCTATCAAAAGCAGTTAAAAAAAAAAAAAAAAAAAAAAAAAAAAAAAAAAAAAAAAAAAAACAAGACACATTAATAATTAACCGAATAATCTTTAATTTTGCAATTGAATTTTCATGCTGAAATAATATATCTTAATTACCAGATTATGAATTTGATCAAAAGTTGTTTAAAAATGTTAAAAAGTAAAATGAAAAATAAACCTATGCAAGTAATATTGGGATTACCTTCATCTCTAAAGCTTTGAGCTCTTGCTTGTACAGATCCATAAGTTTTATTCAGTTTCAGAGAGGATTTGAGCTTGATTGCAGCACAGAAACAGGGTAGAGAAGAAGCCATATATTATATGTTTTCTATCTATATGTTTCAATATTTCATATGTAAAAGATTAGCTCAACTGGTTTCTAGGGTGGGTTTCCCTCTGAATTAAGCTGCTTCTAAGCTTCTTCTTGGGGTTTCGCTGTATATATATATATATATATATATATATATATTATGTGCTCCGCGCATGGTTTAAAGAGATGGGTCAAGAGAAGCAACAGACAAGATAGCATTCTTTTTTAAGGAATGTGTCTGGTAGGACTGATTTTTAAGACATTGAATTAAACTATGATAAAAGCAGGCCAGCTAATGAGAAAAATGGAAGAGCGTTCCAAGAAGGTTCGAGTTTTTTTAACATATCTTATACTATTTTATATGATTGAAGTTGCTTCAAGTCAAATTTAAGATATGAGAGTAAGAGAATCATATGGAACTATGCATTTGGATTTCTTGCAAATGCATTATAACTTTTCTAAAGAATGTTATCAAATACAAATATTGTTTCTTATTTAGATTTTGGGCTTGGGCCTGTATATATTTAACTAACCCACCTCTCACTTTACTCTCAAGTCCTAAGTCCATCTTCTTCCCTTATCATCTCAAACTGTCTGAACCCAAGTTCCCTCTGGCTTTGATCATCAACTTTAGTTCACATTCTGCATTGCATGTCTTTGCATGCATTTATAACTTAAGTGTGCTTTCAGAGATGTATAAAGCTCTGGACCAACACAACCATGACCCGGCTGGTGTGGTTTTATAGATTGGGAATAGGATCTAAGTCAATCCATGCAGTGGTAGAAGTATTTCCAGATATGTGTGTTTGCAATAGTTTCTGTCGAACACTTGGAAGTATACGGCTTCCACTGCATGGATCGCCTTAGGATATTTAGTCCCACTTCTGCAAACTTTCCTAAACAATGCTGGGCTGTGATTGCCTTCGTTCATGGCCTTGTCCATCTCTTTGAGGGAACACTTGATCTTATTGCAGTGACATGTAACATAGAATCAACACCAGAGATGGTGCAAACCGGCGTGGGTTTGGACCTGAAAGACCAGAGTTCATCGCATTTTTGGTTCTTCATTCATTAGTTTCTGTGATGATTTGGCTGTTGGTTGATATTAGATATTAGATGTTTGACTTTGATATTTGGTTTAAGTTTCTTGTGGATTCGACTGCACGGTAGATTCTTGAAACGATTAGCCTGCTGTTTGATTGTGCTAGGCTTCGATATGCTAAATTTGAAATGAGCTGATTAATAATCAGTCTTGGACTATTTTCATATTGAACTTCTGCAGTTTTGGCCAAATATGGAATAGATTCAACATAGTTTAATAGAAAAAAAAAAAACTTGTTTCTAAAATGGGTAACTTTTTTTTTTTAATATATAGCAATCCTCTGTTTTGTCCACAATAGTTTGGGAAAACATTATTCAGGAAAATTTTTCACATGTAGAAAAGAATTTTTCAATATTTTTCTTTTGTTTGCTCCTCCTTCGGTGGAAATGCTCTGTACTTTGTAAGTTTGTCTCAATGTGACATTTTAAAATAGGGGAATTTTTCACATTTTTTCCTAGATTGCTATGGTTAGACATGCTTATATTTACACTTTACAGCCAATTGCTTTATTTCTAATAAACTTCAAACAATTTGTGCCTAGATTACTAAAGAAATGAACATACTTTTGCTTAGGCTTCCAAACTAAAACTCTTAAAAATCTAAATATACATCTAGCTCAATTATCTTCCAGAAACCAATTTGAAGTTAGACGAGCTGATTATATAACTAGAGATCCATAATATTCCCAGTAACCAAACTCAGAATACAGATCACATAAGCATTTCCATTTCATCATAAAACTCGATAAACCAAAGTTACGGAATGAGAGGGATCATATATCTTACTATGACTTGGCCAAAAAAAAGCTTGATATAAAATACAGACCCTTTTTTTTTTTTTTTTTTTTTTTTTTTTTTTTTTTTTTTGTATTCTCAGCAATCAGCTACAGATTGGGCAAAGAACCAAACCATTTTCATTGCAATCTGGACATCTCACAACCACAGCAGCACCCCCTTGCTTCTGACCCATTTCTTCTTTCACCGCCATAACCATCTTGCAGCTTCCATTGCATCGAAAACATGGCAAAAATCTAACATCCCCACAACCTTCGCACACAGACCCAGTTCTTCTTTTGGGCAATCCTTCAAGAATCTCACCCAGAAGACCCTCTTCAGCAATCTTCAAAACCTCCTCAGCACCACCAATGTACCTCCCTTTGACGAACACTCTCGGAGGAACCAGAGTTTCTTTGCCTTTCCCTCTCATCAATTCCCTAAGCTCATCTCTAAACCCTCTATCCATCGAAACGTCACGCTCGCAGACCGTAACTCCGGAGGCTTGCAAAGCCGATCGAACCGCATTGCAAGCCTCGAAGGTACTCCGAACACCTCGCAACGTCGTCGTATAGACCACAACTCTGTTTTCACCACTCGACGGGCATATATTCTCGAACCGATCCAGAAGCAGCAAATTCCTCTTCGAGGGTGGTCTCAATACGTCGTCGTTTAGCGGTTTGAGATTCCGATTGGGGTTCGAATTCTCTTTATCGGCGCCGGCGGCGGCGATTGGGTCTCTAACAGCGAAGGGTTTGGGAGGTGGGATTGGGGAGAATCGGAAACTGTCGGCGTCAAGACCGGCCATGAGTTCCCAGGAGTTAATGACTTCCGGGTCGGTTCGGGGCGGTCTGGGTTCAGACCAAAGGGATTTGGGTTCGGATAATGGGGTTGGGAAGATGGAGCCGAGAGTGAAACGAGAAGGTGGGGTTGGTGGGGTAGTGGGATGGTTTGGAGGTGGAGGTGGGTCGAGAGTGAGGAGGCCATAGGTTGATGATTTGAGCGAGACGATGTGGTGACTCAGTGCTGAGCTACCCAGCTGAGTGAACTCGTCGTCATGGTGGAGAAGATTGGAAGAAACACAACCCATTTTTTTTTTTTTTTCAGTGATTTTTTTGGTTTGATTTTCAGAGCAGAAGAGAGCGGGAACTGCAAAAGGAAGTGCAGACAAAAGGATGAGGTTTAGAAGATGACTTTCTTAGCTAACAAAATATAATTTGTATTTTTTAGGAGATTTTTTTTATTATTATTATTAGTTGAATTTGAATATTTAATGGTAGAGAAGATAAGAAGAGGGATTGGAAATAAATATATAAATAAAAATTGGGATATGATTTTTGAAAAATAAATAAATAAAGACTGGGTTTGATTTTGAAAATAATGGTGGTGGGTGGGGGTCCAATGGAGGCTAAAAAAAGGCACACGGGGTTTGGCCTTTTAAGCGCTAAAAAATTTAATTCAAATTTATGAGATGAAATGAAACACGTGGAGGGTGGAGATTATTGGCTCATGGGCTCTCTTGAAGTTTGGGCTCAATGTGTGACTCATAATAATCATTCCGTCTTTTTAAACCGAGCGCAAAGCAGTGTGTAGCGTAATTTACCCCAAAAAAAAAAAAAAGAAAAAAAAAAGAGGTCTTTATTTATTTATTTTATATTATTATTGTTATTATTATTTTTTGGTGAATATTTATTTTATATTATTTTTAGAATAATTAAAGCTTGTTATGCATATACTATATACCAAGCTACCTACCAGTCAAATAAAGCAAAAAAATTTCTCAAAATAAAATAAAGCATTAATTAATCATCTATGCACTATCAAATCGACAAATTCTGTAAATTAGTGGAATTAAGTATCTGTTTTGAAGTTATTTTAAGAAGTTCAAACTTTATTTTTGTTTCTTTTTTGTAAATATAAGAAGGTCAAAATTACTATTTCTAATTAAGATGATTTCATGTGTTACCCTAGTGTTAGATATAAAATATGCAATTATTGTAATACCATGTTCCGAATTACACCGAAAATTTCTCAAATTTAATCGAGATTGACCAAATTTGACCGAGAAGGGATCAAATGTTGACTGTTTGCTCTTGATGGAATTTCACATTGATGGAGGTACCATTAAAAAGTACACGTTGTCACGAGTCCATAGACTAGTAACACATTGAAAAAGGAGCTACAGATTGAAAATTATGAGCAAAACAAGTTGAGATTAAAATTGTCCAAGGGGTACCAGAGTTGACTTTTTTGTTCATGCAAATTTGAGTTTTGACTCATGCATGGTTGTGAAGTACTCGTCGATACAAGTTCATAGACTAGTGGTACGTCCGATTTGGACATGTGATTTGAAAGTTATGGACATGCAAAGTTTTTTAAATACCGTAATATTTTAATATATTTTGACTTGAGTGAACAGTGTGTGTGCCACGTGTCATATTTTCAGCCAATCTCGTGAGTGAACAGTATCACCCACGGGTGACTTTTATTTTGGCTAAAACATGTGAGTCAGGGGGAAGAGAGAGAAAGAAGGGAGGAGAGAGAGAGGGGGAGAGAAGCCACCACCACTGGCTACCACCGTTGACCGCTGTCCAATCACTTTTAAGCCACATGCGCCACCCTAGCTTGAAGCCCACCTGAAAACCGACCGGCCAGCCAAAAATCACAGCCAGATCACCAACGACGCGCCTGAATCGGGGCATTTTTTGGCGAGTGGTCGATTTCTTTCTCTCGCCGATATCTCCCAAATCAGACCTCCGTTTGCCTCACCACTAGTCCCGTTGAATTATCCATCACCAGATCTACCATTTCACCAAGTTTCACGGCCAGTGGCCACCGGACGAGCCGCCGGCGATGGCGAATTCCGGTGACCGCGATGGTTCACGGGAAAACCCAATTCTGGTGAGTTTTCGATTACTCTACTTATCATTTCCCACTAATTCGACCTCCCTAAACCCAAATCCACGGTTGAGAGCTTTCCGACGAGATCCCGGCCACCACGGGTCTGATCTCCTGGAGATAAGCCTCAATCCGCGATGCTCGTTCTATAAGCTTCGTTTCGGTATATTACTCACAAATTTTGGTTAACGTTTGTCTTAAATTCCCCGGGTATCGGGTATTATTTAACTGAATAAAATATTAATTTATTTGAGTTATGTAATATTGTTGTTCTAGGTGCACGTGTGGGTCGTGGAATGGATCCTATGGAGGATCTTGGTTGGATTGCGTGCTCGAGGTGAATGATCCACCTTCAAAACTATTTTGGGGTGATTAATTATATTTATTTTGTGTTAATTTAATATTTAGAAAATATGCTCATGTGGTGGAATTTATTTAAAACTATGGTAATTTGTATTATCAATTTCGGTAATTTCTATATATATATATGTGCTTATGATGCTAAATGAAAGTTTGATTTATTAAGAAATTCTTGATTATTATTATTGTGATTTAATTGAATTTATTATGCATGAGCAAGGTGCTTTCATTTAATTAATTGTATTTGGATTTTAATATTATTTTTTTTGGACATGATTCGATTTTAAATATTTCAAGAAAAATATTGGTTTAAGTTTGGTGCTTTCAAATTATATAATTATGCCCTTAAAATATTATTTGATTGATTTTATGATTTGGAAAAAGTTATTTGTATATTATTATTGATGGATTTATGCTGGAGATATTAAAGAAAAAATGTGGGATTCTGAATTTGAAAAATTATATGATTCCCACGGTGAGTTTTGGAAAAATTATTATTTTTAAAATAATATGGTTATTTGTTTTAGACGCACTCATATAATATTGGTATTCTGTACTGTGTATGTGGATAAGCACGCAAGTTATAATGTCTCCCATGAGTTGCCATCGGATCGAGAGCAGACAAGTTTGATATTGGCTATAAGCCGTCCCCCTCCATGACTAGGTTGACGGTTTAAGTAGCGACGCTGTCGGGACGCCGAAGCGACCGTATGCAAGTTTTTCTCTTTAACCTTCCACCGGATGGTGCTCGGGACACTGGGTATCATAGGGCATCACTGGTATATAGTGTAGTGTATCAAGTATTATTTTTCAGATATAAATTTCAAATCCTAAAGTTTTAAAGCAGCATTTAAATTAAATGCATTTAATTTGTTTTATCACCTATTTCCAATTAGTATTTTCTAAAATGTATTTATTCATATTTTATGTCACTTATTTTAAATTAATATTTTTAGAATGCATCTTGCCATAAAAATATTATATAGATTGGTTGCATATTTCAAAATGAATATTATAGTATTTTTCTACCACTTATTTTACAGGATTATTTGTAATTATTTAAATTATATTTTTGACACTGTTTATTTTGATTTATTAAATCAAATTTTATGAATTATATATTGAATTTCACTTTTATGTTATATTTCTTTAATGCAAATATTATAAATTTATTTTATTATATTTTATTCGCATTTGGATTATTTAAATTTTATTAAATTATTTATTCCTTGATTTTTTGGGCATAAAATATTGAATTTTGCGAAAATGTTTTAAAAATGAAACTTTTCCAATTGAGTGAATTGTGAGGGTTTTGGGAAAAAATATTATTTTTAACTATTTATTATTTATTTACTTATTTCTTATTAATCAATTAACTAAGTTATTTACCTTTTTATTTTTATTATTGTATAGTAGATTGGGTTACTCAATGAGATGATTAGCATCTCATGTTTTTAAATTCCATTCCCCTAGGCCCAGGTTGGGAGACGTTGATCGTCCGGGGCGAGCCCAACGTCTTAGTTCATTGCCGAAAGTCCAATAAGCATTTCCTCCCTTTTTCCTCTCTATCTTGTATTGCTTCATCTGTCATTGTATTAATTTCATATTTATTTGTATAATACTCTGTATACGGATTGGACAGATATTTGTTTAATTGCTTATTGATTCCCTGTTATTATTTTATAGTGCTGTAAATTTGTGGAAACAAATTGTAGTAAGGTGCGAGGAATAATGAGATGTTTCTAGAAGTGTTTTTTTTCGTGCAAAAAAATTTTGTGGTAAGTTCAACCCTTAGGGGAGGTTCTGTCGGATTTTTCATTAGAAGGTCTGGTAGGGTTTTCCTAGGATTAGAGGGTCTGGTAGGGTTTTACTAGGATTATGGCTTGTCTAGAGTTCCGGTGAAGAATTTTGGACGGATCCTGACAATTACTTTTTATACATCATTATTTTAAGATATGTATACATACATTCTACACGTTTTATGCCATAGAATTGTAGATATATGTGAGCTTAGGACTTCAAATAATTGGTTAGTAATTTTGGAAAGAGGCCTTACAAATCATTACAATTAGTATCAAAATCATGATTAAGCTAGAACAAAATCAATTCCTGTAATAGGCCAATCAAACAGTATTAATATCCTAGCATAATAGAATACAAGCACTTTATTAATTAAAGGGTAATGTTGTTATGCTTATAGCTCATATAACAATTAAATATGTTATTTATCATTATTAGTGATAATTATAATTTTATATGCTAAATTTTATTTTTTAAAAAATTAAATTTTATTATTTTTATATTAAAATTCTATAAGTAAACTGTTTAATGATAACTATTTAAATTATCATACAAATTTCATTAATGATAGTACATGAATTATGACAAATAGCGTTTTCCATAATAATTTGTAATATTTGGTATATAATTTAACTGGCAGCAGGAGATACCCGAGGGAAAAATCCAAAAATTTATAAACATTGATACAAACGCCCAAAAATATAGAAAATGCATGTGAATACAAATATAATAGCTATTTCTTTTTTCAAGAATAATGTTGCACTTATTTTTTTTGAAATTATTAAGTGATAATAATATTTATTGAACTTGTTGGAAGACACATTGAAGGCATATAATCACGTACACACATGCACATGACCAACATTAACATCAGCCAAGCAAATTATTATATGCCAAAAAAAAAAAAAAAAAAAGCCTTAAGCAATCAAGAGAGGTAATATAGAAATTAACCCTCAACCTCGAGAGTAAAATGGTTAGTTATTTATTCAAGCTTGGTGGTTTCCAATGACTACTGTAGCTAGCCAGCTAAGGTTTGTCATCTTCAATATCGATCTCGCGGTCCAAGACAACAACCCAATTCCCATCAGCCATTTGAATCATGCCTTTGTTACTCACACACCACCATTCAGCACCCACATTGTATTCATCTTTCAAAGCATCCAACTTCTTGTTTATAAGAGCCAGATCTCGTTTCACTTCCAGTTTGAATCCACCAGTCGAGCCTTGAGTCCCTGCAATTCCATGCAAGTAAACCTGCAGATCATGCAGAACATTTTCAGTGCTTATGATCTTTTCCTTCAAGTAGGGCGACTGTGTGGTATCGATCACCAGCTTCTTCCCCACGTGGACGTAACCTTCTATCCGATCTGGAAGCTCCGGGATTTCGTCCTTTTCGTTCCTCACTTGCAAAGCGTGGATATTGTCTAGACTGTTGAAGACTCTTCTGAAGCCCGGATCTCCTACCGGTGGGCTTGCGAACAAGAACGCCGTCACCAGACAGGGATTGTCCGGCTGATCTGTGGGCTTGTTGTATCCGTTGTATACTATGTCTGTCGATATTAGTGTCGCAAATGCACCTCCCATGCTGTGGCCTGTCACTGTAATGCTGATTTCCTCATCCTTGTACAAGTCCACCAACTCTCTAACTCCACTTAGAATCTGAAACAATAAACAAAATCAATTATGTCTTGGATCTTGCATATTTAAAATGCATGTCTATGATTTTTCTTTTATATTTTATTTACCAAATTCCTTCTACATTACTACATTACTAGTATTAATTTCCGGATATTAGATTAATTATATATAGCTCCATTTTCTTGGGCGACGGAGTCTAGGGCATATTATTTGATCATGTCCTGCAATATCTTGTTAGACATGTAAAATCAAAATCAACATACTGTAATATGTTGTAAGATGCTGTATTAAAGAAATACCATGTGTTCTGTTACCTAATAAAATATGTTCCCAATTATATATATATATTATAATATACACACAAATATTATCAAACCAGGATATAATGTAAATCAGTTGGGATGCATGTAGTGTAAATAAATGATCAATCTACCTGATCCCTCATGCTAGTAGAATTATAGGTTGATCCAGGATCAGCCGTAGTGTAGTAAGTATACCATCCTTGCTGAACCCTAGGGTCATATTCCGTTCCAAGTATATCAGAAGCTGAAACAAGTTGGAATTGAAAGTCAATATTCCATTCTATATCCATAAGAGTTCCCCTTATTACAACCAAAATGTCTCTCCTTCCCAAAGCCAAGCTTCCGGTATCGGAGCTCACGGCGATGTATCCCATCCAGTTCGAGTACCCGGCGACGGGCTTAGACTGCGGCTGCAAGCTTACCGAGCCTTTTTCCAACTTAATGTCTTTGGTGGAGGCGTAGAAATATTTCTTGACCTCGTAGTCGAATGGATTTCCATTCACCAAACCAACCCTGGGGAAGAGATGTCTCTTTATGTATCGAGGGAGGCCGATATTCTTCGAGGATTTGTCGTCGATGAAGGAATCGATGACGGCTTGGATCTTGTCACCGTACTGAATGAGGTAGCGGCGAAGATCGATGTCCAGAGGATCCAAAAGACCCTCCCAGTCGTTCTCTCCACTCAGTTCCTTCCATTTTTGTGCTATGCTACTCATATCTCTCTCTGATATTGTTTATTTTTTTATTTTTTGCCAAAGCTCTTACTTTCTTAGTGGATGTGTTTCTTTCCCTTCCTAGTCTTTGCTATTTATAGGTGATTATATTCATTATTTAATTGATTCCCGTGATATTGAGTGTAAAACTAGATCTTTTCGGTTCGCTAACAATATTATAATATATTTTTGGCATGCATTATTTAAGAAACAAAGTGACAAAGAGTCTAGTCATTAGTTTTTGTCTTATATTTGAGTTGGCTGGCTTTTGAATTCATTATTAAAAAATATATCTCTAAGGATAGTGAAGGATTCGGTCTTGGCTAATTGATACGATTAATTATTTTTATGTAGAGACTCTAAAAAAAAAAGGTAGAATTTCAAGGTTTTTGTTTTTGTTTTTTAAGAAAACGTACCCTAGCTCTTATAAATCCCGTAAAAACATATGACTATTACTATGTAACTAAATATGCTAAATTTTATATACCATATGATGTAGAACTAGGTAATATGTATGTATAGTTAATAAATAAATATTATAGGCCAAATAATTAATTAAAATTGGATGAGAAAATTCAATGACACAATATTACATAAACATATTATTATTCAAATAAAACAAACAAATGCTACATAAATTAATTAGTATCCAAGATTTGGCACAAAAAGTAAGAGAGATTTAGAGAGAGAAGTGGAACATGAAGATCAAAGAGATTTGCAGAACTTCCGACTCTGGATACGGTCACATGCAATATGTTCAACTTTTTCTTTCCTTTTTTTCTATAAAAAAAAAAAAAAAAATTGATTCAGTAACATAATATGAATATTTCTTTTTGCTAATTATATAAATCCTTTTAAAGTACATAAAAAAAAATCCTCGTGGTTACATAAATAATGATATGAGGGACAAGAATAGACAACCTGAATTTTATTTAAACTAGACCAATTAATATCCACGTGCTTACCCAAAAAAAATAATTTGAGAGACATAATACCGGAGCTACCGAACCCGATAGCGTGTTACTTCCATGTGGGGAAGAAGCTGGTGATGGACACGACACAATCGCCTTAATTGAAGGAATTGAGCATTAGCGATGAAAATGTTGTGCATGATTTGCAGGTCTACTTGCATGGAATTGCAGGAACTCAAGGCTCGGCAGGAGGGTTTGAATTGGAAGTGAAGCGAGATTTGGCTCTCATAAACAAAGCAGTTGGATGCTCTGAAAGATGAATACAAATGTGAGTCCTCAATGGTGGTGTGTGAGTAACAAAGGCATGCTTCAGTTGGCTGATGGATCTTCGGTCGTCAGTGAAATCAATGTTGAAGATGATAACTTCTCTGTTGTAAGGGTAAGCTGGTTAGCATACCCATTCATGTTGACTGGGCAATCTGTGTTTCACAAGGAAATAAGAATCATGGAAAAACCTCCCTGTCTTCTCCATGGAAAATGTGTCTTTCATGTATTATATATATATATATATCTACCAGCCAGTATTATATAAAAGTTACTCACTTTAAAAAAAATAAAAAATTATGGAAAAAGAAAAGGCATTTTGAGTTATTTGTCACATATTAGGGTGACTAACGTCTTTTTAAATAAAGATATTTTTATTTTACCAAAAAAAAAATTTTATTTTTTCAATTTTTGATAGTGAGCAATCAAACAAACCGTCAATACCCTCTTTTTTATTTTTTATTTATTTATTTATTTTTTCTTCCGAAACGACTAAAACCATCTATCCATACTTAACTATAAGCTTTAATAATTCAAAAAAATAAAAAATAAAAAAAGTCAAACGGGCTTAATTTAGATACGGGCCTATGCTAGGCCCACTCATATCATATATTAATTTGATGCCGTGGGATCATGCATGATTTGAAATTTTGCAAATTTTTATAAAAGGCGCCAAAATCTCTTTCCTACTCCTAATCAACTACTTGTTTCTTATTTCTCTACCCCATTTTAGTTTCTATACATTTTTATTATAATCCTACTAAACTTCGAAATATGCATTATATATATATATATATATATATATATATATATATATATATGTATATATATTGTGCTTTATTGCATAAAACAGCTAATCTCGTTTTTCTTTTAAATTCTTTTTCCACTGTTCACTCTTTTTTTCAATTTTTCTTGACAATGGAGCAGACTGATGAAGAACTTTGGTATGGGCTGAATCTTCTTGCAACTGTGAGTGTTCAAATACTAGAGTCTATGTCTGCTAAAAAATCCACTTCTGGACACCCAAAATCAGGTATACCAATCAATTTCCCTAAGAAGAAAAGATCCAATATCCGTTTGAAGAAAAAATCGAAAACATCACCAATTGAAGGTCAGCCAAATTTGAAAATCTCATCAGATAGTTCTAGTTATAATTCTAATATTGTGAGTAATAATTGTTTTTTCCAAGAACATCATGGCCATCATAAGATGACCAATGAGCAATTGATAATGATGAGAAAGATGAATATGATTGAGGAAGAGGAGGATGATCAGGGTCCAAATTCAAAACCCAAGTTGTCAAGAGGGTTATTGGGTCGAATCCAAGAGATGGGTGGCTCGGATATAAAATTGGTGATCCAAAAGAAACTTTACAAGAGTGATTTGGAGAGAGACAACAACAGTCTTTCCATGCCATGGAATGAATTGAAGTCTGAATTTCTTAGCCCAGAAGAAAAGACTTTATTGAACACAAAGAGAGAAAATAACAATCGTCGTGAAGGCATAGAGGTTTTGGTTATAGAACCAAACCAAAATGTATCTCAACTCTGCTTGGAAAAATGGGATTCTAATGATAATAGCAGCTCTTATGTGCTTACTAAAAAGTGGTATGATGTTGCAAGAAACAACAATTTAGAGGTTGATGATATCGTGCAGGTTTGGTCATTCAGAGTCAATTCGGATCTCTCCTTCGTAGTCGTCAACTTAAGCTCCCAGCAGTCATGTACAACATCGATTTAATTTGCGCCAGGAAAATTCTTTATTGGAAACTTTCATTTACATTATTTATCAGTTTATAATTAGTTGTTTTTTATTTTATCAATTTTCAATACAATTATTACTTAACTATTTGTGGAAACAGAAAGTAACTTTTGAGATTATGCTATTTCGGCCATTCTAGATCCCATAATTTAATGTAATACATCAATCTTATTAGCTCTCTCTACTTTTTTTCAACCCATATATATATATATATTTAATGTAATACATCAATCTTATTAGCTCTCTCTACTTTTTTTCAACTCATATATATATATATATATATATAATAAAAAAACATATTAAATTAAAGAGAAATAAATTAAAGTTAATTTTCCTGTTATACATACCTTCGAACCTAAACCATTTATATGTAATTAAATAATTAGATAGCTGATTAATTGTTCAACTAGTCAATTTAGATAAAGTATTTAGATAGCTGGTTAATTGTTCAACTAGTCAATTTAGATAACGTATTAACCCCGAATGCCATATATCCTAACCTGAGATGATCATTCAATAGCTAAGCTAGTTTAGTCTAAATTCTAATACCAAAGGCAAAATCATGAGGCATAGATACATTAATTGGTAAACCTACTTTTATGTAGAAATTATTTTATCTTTTGCGAAGGCCATTAAGATCAACTATAAGCACCACGTCAAGTGAGTTGAGTGAGTTGATAAAGCCAATCATACTTACATTTGAAAGGTCGTGAGTTTGAAATATTAAAACATAAAGAAGGGAAATCATTGTAACTATAAAGAGGTATAATTATAAATAAAAAACCCATGAGCATCAGGTTTCAAACCAATAATGTTTCAATAATTTCTTGAATATTTAAAGGCAAATTTGACTTGAGGAGTACAATTGTAAGAAATTAAAATTAATTTTCTATATTTGACTTGGAAATATCATTATTTTATTAGTTGAATAAATAATATAACTATGTTAATTATAGATAAATAAAACTTTGAAGGAATAAGTGAAATTAAATATAAATCAGCAAAATAATAATATACAAATTATCAATATCACTTGGTAAAAAATTTGATAGGCTTGTCGGTGTCCTTGACATTATTCATTTAACCTTGATGGCTTTATTTTTTATTTAACATTGAAATGGAGATTGAGATTCTAATTCCGTAGTAAAACACTAAACTTTTCCAACAAGAGTCTTTTAGTGTTGATCCAAATTAAATATATATGGAGAGCGTATGATTTAAATTGCGTACCTTGAACATACTCATCTGGGGTCATTTTCTTTGCATATTATTGCTTTAGGATACCATTTCATGTGCACATTTAACATGTATCATCATTTCCATCTCCTGGTGCTTATCAAGAATTTACTATCCAGATAAATTTTGAATTTTAATCTATGATAAGAAAAAAATTACATAAATATATATACGTAATAAGTTTAAAGATGAAGATTCAAACTGGATCTAATTCTATATCTATATGACAAAATATGCAAAATTAATAATATTGTGTAATCATGGTTTTTCATGGCCAACTTTGCATAAAGATCTAAAGTGCTCGTTTTCAATAACCGATTTTATATTATGAGTAAAACATTTTTAAAAACCAACTTTTAAGCACTATGATATATTTGACCCATTCATCAGTTCAAATTCATTTTGTAAGAAAAGTTTTTTTTTTTTTTTAATTATTGTAATTGCTATCAAAGAAAGGGAATTTTCACTTTAAATTTTGAATTTTGAAAGTATATATATTTTAAATGGAACTTTTTTTAATTATTTATAATAATTTTTTCCATTCATTTTGATATCTCAAATCTACAACCTTTTAGTTTAAAATATTAACGGTTTAAAGTTAATCTATTTAATAAAACTCTCTCAAATACGCTAATTGACCCACGATGAAACCAACAACGAATGTCTATAAGGAATAGCGGGAATATTTTACCTTTATTTTTGGGTGAGAATACATAATATTAATTACTAAATAAAAGGGACCCAGAAATCAAATAATAATCTAGTAGGTCCCTGAAACCAACTCCATATAAGTTGTAAACTAGTTTCCTACCACTCGACGGGCATATATTCTCGAACCGATCCAGAAGCAGCAAATTCCTCTTCGAGGGTGGTCTCAATACGTCGTCGTTTAGCGGTTTGAGATTCCGATTGGGGTTCGAATTCTCTTTATCGGCGCCGGCGGCGGCGATTGGGTCTCTAACAGCGAAGGGTTTGGGAGGTGGGATTGGGGAGAATCGGAAACTGTCGGCGTCGAGACCGGCCATGAGTTCCCAGGAGTTAATGACTTCCGGGTCGGTTCGGGGAGGTCTGGGTTCGGACCAAAGGGATTTGGGTTCGGATAATGGGGTTGGGAAGATGGAGCCGAGAGTGAAACGAGAAGGTGGGGTTGGTGGGGTAGTGGGATGGTTTGGAGGTGGAGGTGGGTCGAGGGTGAGGAGGCCATAGGTTGATGATTTGAGCGAGACGATGTGATGACTCAGTGCTGAGCTACCCAGCTGAGTGAACTCGTCGTCATGGTGGAGAAGATTGGAAGAAACACAACCCTTTTTTTTTTTTTTCAGTGATTTTTTTGGTTTGATTTTCAGAGCAGAAGAGAGCGGGAACTGCAAAAGGAAGTGAAGACAAAAGGTTGAGGTTTAGAAGATGACTTTTTTAGCTAACAAAATATAATTTTTTTTTTTCGGAGATTTTTTTTTTTTAATTATTATTAGTTGAATTTGAATATTTAATGGTAGAGAAGATAAGAAGAGGGATTGGAAATAAATAAATAAATAAAAATTGGGATATGATTTTTGAAAAATAAATAAATAAAGACTGGGTTTGATTTTGAAAATAATGGTGGTGGGTGGGGGTCCAATGGAGGCTAGAAAAAGGCACACGGGGTTTGGCCTTTTAAGCGCTAAAAGATTTAATTCAAATTTATGAGATGAAATCAAACACGTGGAGGGTGGAGATTATTGGCTCATGGGCTCTCTTGAAGTTTGGGCTCAATGTGTGACTCATAATAATCATTCCGTCTTTTTAAACTGAGCGCAAAGCAGCGTGTGGCGTAATTTCCCCAAAAAAAAAAAAAAAAAAAGTCTTTATTTATTTATTTTATATTATTATTGTTATTATTATTTTTTGGTGAATATTTATTTTATATTATTTTTAGAATAATTAAAGCTTGTTATGTATATACTATATACCAAGCTACCGACCAGTCAAATAAAGCAAAAAACTTTCTCAAAATTAAATAAAGCATTAATTAATCATCTATGCACTATCAAATCGACAAATTCAGTAAATTAGTGGGATAAGTATCTGTTTTGAAGTTATTTTAAGAAGTTCAAACTTTATTTTTGTTTCTTTTTGTAAATATAAGAAGTTCAAAATTACTATTTCTAATTAAGATGATTTCATGTGTTACCCAAGTGTTAGATATAAAATATGCAATTACTTTTTATACATCATTGTTTTAAGAGATGTATACATACATTCTACACGTATTATGCCATAGAATTGTAGATATATGTGAGCTTAGGACTTCAAATAATTGGTTAGTAATTTTGGAAAGAGGCCTTACAAATCATTACAATTAGTATCAAAATCATGATTAAGCTAGAACAAAATCAATTCCTGTAATAGGCCAATCAAACAGTATTAATATCCTAGCATAATAGAATACGAGCACTTTATTAATTAAAGGGTAATATTGTTATGCTTATAGCTCATATAACAATTAAATATATTATTTATCATTATTAGTGATAATTATAATTTTATATGTTAAATTTTATTTTTTAAAAAAATTAAATTTTATTATTTTTATATTAAAATTCTATAAGTAAACTGTTTAATGATAACTATTTAAATTATCATACAAGTTTCATTAATGATAGTTCATGAATTATGACAAATAGCGTTTTCCATAATAATTTGTAATATTTGGTATATAATTTAACTGGTAGCAGGGAGAAAATCTACAGTGCAACGGTGGTACCAGATCAGCTTGTACCACTTCAAGTCAATATTTGGCACCTGTTAAAAATACCACATCATCTCACCATTTTAACTTATTATTTTATTTTTTTTCTTGAAAATATAAAAACTTTTGCAGGCAATTTTTCCTTCTTCAAAAGATTCTTTTTCTTCCCTTCCATGGCGTAAATGAACGGTCCTTTTCTTTGTCTGCAATTTTAGATTATCAAAGCCATGATTTTTTTTTTTTCCTTTAAATTACCCATTCATAGGACTCTTTCATTTTCAAATTGTTTTTTATTTATATTGGATGGATAGACAATGCATTTGAGCACTGTAACACATGAGATCTTGCATAAATGGGTCTATCAGAATAATATACCTGCCCATTTGATTTGGATCGAAGATTTACATGATGATTTTAACACACATACAAAAAACAAAAAAAGAAAAAAAAAGAAAGAGGTTTGGAGCTCCCTTTGAAGGCTAGCTTTCTCTCTCTAATGCTTCCGAATGAAGATTTTGGAGAGTTCTAATGCTTCTAGAATGTAGATTTTGGAGAATTATGTAGCTTTACATGGAGGATGCTTTTATTTATCTTTGTTTTAATTATCACGTTTTCATTTAAACCCTTAACCACAATGGTGATGGCGAAGGAATAAACCATAAACCCATCGATATGGGGCCTGGCCTCCACCCTTTTCTTTTGTAAAAGGTTTTAAAACTTAAAAAAAATAATAATAATAATAAATACGATAAATTGGGAAGATAAACTCACATTGAATTTTAACAGGTGTCATGTATTGATTTGAAGTGGTACTAGCTGACTTGGTACCACCATTGCACTGAAGATTTTCTCGGTAGCAGGAGATACCCGAGGGAAAAATCCAAAAAATTATAAACATTGATACAAACGCCCAAAAATATAGAAAATGCATGTGAATACAAATATAATAGCTATTTCTTTTTTCAAGAATAATGTTGCATTTATTTTTTTTGAAATTATTAAGTGATAATAATATTTATTGAACTTGTTGAAAGACACATTGAAGGCATATAATCACGTACACACATGCACATGACCAACATTAACATCAGCCAAGCAAATTATTATATGCCCAAAAAAAAAAAAAAAAAAAAGCCTTAAGCAATCAAGAGAGGTAATATAGAAATTAACCCTCAACCTCGAGAGTAAAATGGTTAGTTATTTATTCAAGCTTGGTGGTTTCCAATGACTACTGTAGCTAGCCAGCTAAGGTTTGTCATCTTCAATATCGATCTCGCGGTCCAAGACAACAACCCAATTCCCATCAGCCATTTGAATCATGCCTTTGTTACTCACACACCACCATTCAGCACCCACATTGTATTCATCTTTCAAAGCATCCAACTTCTTGTTTATAAGAGCCAGATCTCGTTTCACTTCCAGTTTGAATCCACCAGTCGAGCCTTGAGTCCCTGCAATTCCATGCAAGTAAACCTGCAGATCATGCAGAACATTTTCAGTGCTTATGATCTTTTCCTTCAAGTAGGGCGACTGTGTGGTATCGATCACCAGCTTCTTCCCCACGTGGACGTAACCTTCTATCCGATCTGGAAGCTCCGGGATTTCGTCCTTTTCGTTCCTCACTTGCAAAGCGTGGATATTGTCTAGACTGTTGAAGACTCTTCTGAAGCCCGGATCTCCCACCGGTGGGCTGGCGAACAAGAACGCCGTCACCTGACAGGGATTGTCCGGCTGATCTGTGGGCTTGTTGTATCCGTTGTATACTATGTCTGTCGATATTAGTGTCGCAAATGCACCTCCCATGCTGTGGCCTGTCACTGTAATGCTGATTTCCTCATCCTTGTACAAGTCCACCAACTCTCTAACTCCACTTAGAATCTGAAACAATAAACAAAATCAATTATGTCTTGGATCTTGCATATTTAAAATGCATGTCTATGATTTTTCTTTTATATTTTATTTACCAAATTCCTTCTACATTACTACATTACTAGTATTAATTTCCGGATATTAGATTAATTATATATAGCTCCATGATCAATCTACCTGATCCCTCATGCTAGTAGAATTATAGGTTGATCCAGGATCAGCCGTAGTGTAGTAAGTATACCATCCTTGTTGAACTTTAGGGTCATATTCCGTTCCAAGTATATCCGAAGCTGAAACAAGTTGGAATTGAAAGTCAATATTCCATTCTATATCCATAAGAGTTCCCCTTATTACAACCAAAATGTCTCTCCTTCCCAAGGCCAAGCTTCCGGTATCGGAGCTCACGGCGATGTATCCCATCCAGTTCGAATACCCGGCGACGGGCTTAGACTGCGGCTGCAAGCTTACCGAGCCTTTTTCCAACTTAATGTCTTTGGTGGAGGCGTAGAAATATTTCTTGACCTCGTAGTCGAATGGATTTCCATTCACCAAACCAACCCTGGGGAAGAGATGTCTCTTTATGTATCGAGGGAGGCCGATATTCTTCGAGGATTTGTCGTCGATGAAGGAATCGATGACGGCTTGGATCTTGTCACCGTACTGAATGAGGTAGCGGCGAAGATCGATGTCCAGAGGATCCAAAATACCCTCCCAGTCGTTCTCTCCACTCAGTTCCTTCCATTTTTGTGCTATGCTACTCATATCTCTCTCTGATATTGTTTATTTTTTTATTTTTTGCCAAAGCTCTTACTTTCTTAGTGCATGTGTTTCTTTCCCTTCCTAGTCTTTGCTATTTATAGGTGATTATATTCATTATTTAATTGATTCCCATGATATTGAGTGTAAAACTAGATCTTTTCGGTTCGCTAACAATATTATAATCTATTTTTGGCATGCATTATTTAAGAAACAAAGTGACAAAGAGTCTAGTCATTAGTTTTTGTCTTATATTTGAGTTGGCTGGCTTTTGAATTCATTATTAAAAAATATATCTCTAAGGATAGTGAAGGATTCGGTCTTGGCTAATTGATACGATTAATTATTTTTATTTAGAGACTCTAAAAAAAAAGTTAGAATTTCAAGGTTTTTGTTTTTGTTTTTTAAGAAAACGTACCCTAGCTCTTATAAATCCCGTAAAAACATATGACTATTACTAAGTAACTAAATATGCTAAATTTTATATACCATATGATGTAGAACTAGGTAATATGTATGTATAGTTAATAAATAAATATTATAGGCCAAATAATTAATTAAAATTGGATGAGAAAATTCAATGACACAATATTACATAAACATATTATTATTCAAATAAAACAAACAAATGCTACATAAATTAATTAGTATCCAAGATTTGGCACAAAAAGTAAGAGAGATTTAGAGAGAGAAGTGGAACATGAAGATCAAAGAGATTTGCAGAACTTCCGACTCTGGATACGGTCACATGCAATATGTTCAACTTTTTCTTTCCTTTTTTTCTATAAAAAAAAAAAAAAATTGATTCAGTAACATAATATGAATATTTCTTTTTGCTAATTATATAAATCCTTTTAAAGTACATAAAAAAAAATCCTCGTGGTTACATAAATAATGATATGAGGGAAAAGAATAGAAAATCTGAATTTTATTTAAACTAGACCAATTAATATCCACGTGCTTACCCAAAAAAATAATTTGAGAGACATAATACCGGAGCTACCGAACCCGATAGTGGGTTACTTCCATGTGGGGACGAAGCTGGTGATAGACACGACACAATCGCCTTAATTGAAGGAATTGAGCATTAGCGATGAAAATGTTGTGCATGATTTGCAGGTCTACTTGCATGGAATTGCAGGAACTCAAGGCTCGGCAGGAGGGTTTGAATTGGAAGTGAAGCGAGATTTGGCTCTCATGAACAAAGCAGTTGGATGCTCTGAAAGATGAATACAAATGTGAGTCCTCAATGGTGGTGTGTGAGTAACAAAGGCATGCTTCAGTTGGCTGATGGATCTTGGGTCGTCAGTGAAATCGATGTTGAAGATTGTAACTTCTCTGTTGTAAGGGTAAGCTGGTTAGCATACCCATTCATGTTGACTGGGCAATCTCTGTTTCACAAGGAAATAAGAATCATGGAAAAAACTCCCTGTCTTCTCCATGGAAAATGTGTCTTTCATGTATTATATATATATATATATATATATATATATATATGTCTTCCAGCCAGTATTATATAAAAGTTACTCACTTAAAAAAAAAAAAAAATTGTGGAAAAAGAAAAGCCATTTTGAGTTATTTGTCACATATTAGGGTGACTAACGTCTTTTTAAATAAAGATATTTTTATTTTACCCAAAAAAAATTTTTTTTTTTTTTTCAATTTTTGATAGTGAGCAATCAAACAAACCGTCAATACCCTTTTTTTTTTTTTTTTTTGAAACGACTAAAACCATCTATCCATACTTAACTATAAGCTTTAATAATTCAAAAAAATAAAAAATAAAAAAAGTCAAACGGGCTTAATTTAGATACGGGCCTATGCTAGGCCCACTCATATCATATATTAATTTGATGCCGTGGGATCATGCATGATTTGAAATTTTGCAAATTTTTATAAAAGGCGCCAAAATCTCTTTCCTACTCCTAATCAACTACTTGTTTCTTATTTCTCTACCCCATTTTAGTTTCTATACATTTTTATTATAATCCTACTAAACTTCGAAATATGCATTATATATATATATGTATATATATTGTGCTTTATTGCATAAAACAGCTAATCTCGTTTTTCTTTTAAATTCTTTTTCCACTGTTCACTCTTTTTTTCAATTTTTCTTGACAATGGAGCAGACTGATGAAGAACTTTGGTATGGGCTGAATCTTCTTGCAACTGTCAGTGTTCAAATACTAGAGTCTATGTCTACTAAAAAATCCACTTCTGGATACCCAAAATCAGGTATACCAATCAATTTCCCTAAGAAGAAAAGATCCAATATCCGTTTGAAGAAAAAATCGAAAACATCACCAATTGAAGGTCAGCCAAATTTGAAAATCTCATCAGATAGTTCTAGTTATAATTCTAATATTGTGAGTAATAATTGTTTTTTCCAAGAACATCATGGGCATCATAAGATGACCAATGAGCAATTGATAATGATGAGAAAGATGAATATGATTGAGGAAGAGGAGGATGATCAGGGTCCAAATTCAAAACCCGAGTTGTCAAGAGGGTTATTGGGTCGAATCCAAGAGATGGGTGGCTCGGATATAAAATTGGTGATCCAAAAGAAACTTTACAAGAGTGATTTGGAGAGAGACAGCAATAGGCTTTCCATGCCATGGAATGAATTGAAGTCTGAATTTCTTGGCCCAGAAGAAAAGACTTTATTGAACACAAAGAGAGAAAATAACAATCGTCATGAAGGCATAGAGGTTTTGGTTATAGAACCAAACCAAAATGTATCTCAACTCTGCTTGGAAAAATGGGATTCTAATGATAATAGCAGCTCTTATGTGCTTACTAAAAAGTGGTATGATGTTGCAAGAAACAACAATTTAGAGGTTGATGATATCGTGCAGGTTTGGTCATTCAGAGTCAATTCGGATCTCTCCTTCGTAGTCGTCAACTTAAGCTCCCAGCAATCATGTACAACATCGATTTAATTTGCGCCAGGAAAATTCTTTATTGGAAACTTTCATTTACATTATTTATCAGTTTATAATTAGTTGTTTTTTATTTTATCAATTTTCAATACAATTATTACTTAACTATTTGTGGAAACAGAAAGTAACTTTTGAGATTATGTTATTTCGGCCATTCTAGATTCCATAATTTGATGTAATACATCAATCTTATTAGCTCTCTCTACTTTTTTTCAACCCATATATATATATATATATATAATAAAAAAACATATTAAATTAAAGAGAAATAAATTAAAGTTAATTTTCCTGTTATACATACCTTCGAACCTAAACCATTTATATGTAATTAAATAATTAGATAGCCGATTAATTGTTCAACTAGTCAATTTAGATAAAGTATTTAGATAGCTGGTTAATTGTTCAACTAGTCAATTTAGATAAAGTATTAACCCCGAATGCCATATATCCTAACCTGAGATGATCATTCAATAGCTAAGCTAGTTTAGTCTGAATTCTAATACCAAAGGCAAAATCATGAGGCATAGATACATTAATTCGTAAACCTACTTTTATGTGGAAATTATTTTATCTTTTGCGAAGGCCGTTAAGATCAACTATAAGCACCACGTCAAGTGAGTTGAGTCAGTTGATAAAGCCAATCATACTTACATTTGAAAGGTCGTGAGTTTGAAATATTAAAACAGAAAGAAGGGAAATCATTGTAATTATAAAGAGGTATAATTATAAATAAAAAACCCATGAGCATCAGGTTTCAAACCAATAATGTTTCAATAATTTCTTGAATATTTAAAGGCAAATTTGACTTGAGGAGTACAATTGTAAGAAATTAAAATTAATTTTCTATATTTGACTTGGAAATGTCATTATTTTATTAGTTGAATAAATAATATAACTATGTTAATTATAGATAAATAAAGCTTTGAAGGAATAAGTGAAATTAAATATAAATCAGCAAAATAATAATATACAAATTATCAATATCACTTGGTAAAAAATTTGATAGGCTTGTCGGTGTCCTTGACATTATTCATTTAACCTTGATGGCTTTATTTTTTATTTAACATTGAAATGGAGATTGAGATTCTAACTCCGTAGTAAAACAGTAAACTTTACCAACAAGAGTCTTTTAGTGTTGATCCAAATTAAATATATTTGGAGAGCGTATGATTTAGATTGCGTACCTTGAACACACTTATCTGGGGTCGTTTTCTTTGCATATTATTGCTTTAGGATACCATTTCATGTGCACATTTAACATGTATCATCATTTCCATCTCATGGTGCTTATCAAGAATTTACTATCCAGATAAATTTTGAATTTTAATCTATGATAAGAAAAAAATTACATAAATATATATATACGTAATAAGTTTAAAGATGAAGATTCAAACTGGATCTCATTCTATATCTATATGACAAAATATGCAAAATTAATAATATTGTGTAATCATGGTTTTTCATGGCCAACTTTGCATAAAGATCTAAAGTGCTCGTTTTCAATAACCGATTTTATATTATGAGTAAAACATTTTTAAAAACAAACTTTTAAGCACTATGATATATTTGACCCATTCATCAGTTCAAATTCATTTTGTAAGAAAAAGGTTTTTTTTTTTTTTTTTTTTTTTTAATTGCTATCAAAGAAAGGGAATTTTCACTTTAAATTTTGAATTTTGAAAGTATATATATTTTAAATGGAACTTTTTTTAATTATTTATAATAATTTTTTCCATTCATTTGATATCTCAAATCTACAACCTTTTAGTTTAAAATATAAACGGTTTAAAGTTAATCTATTTAATAAAACTCTCTCAAATACGTTAATTGACCCACGATGAAACCAACAACGAATGTCTATAAGGAATAGCGGGAATATTTTACCTTTATTTTTGGGTGAGAATACATAATATTAATTACTAAATAAAAGGGACCCAGAAATCAAATAATAATCTAGTAGGTCCCTGAAACCAACTCCATATAAGTTGTAAACTAGTTTCCTACCATCAAGACAATAATGAAAAGGCTTTCCCAAGCCGTCAACATTTTCCCATTTTTTCACTTTGATCACATACTTCCTTTTAGATGTGAACCACGAATATTGTATATGATCTCCCATCCACAGAAATAAGATAAAATAAAATAAAAGCTTAATTAATTAAAAATAAAAACAATTGAGTAAACTAGAGAGTTGTACGAAGTGTAAGAAATTAAGCACTCATTTTCTTTTCCTTCTTATTTTCTTTTCTTTTTTATGAAAATAACCAAAACAACAAGAGGTTTGTTTGATTATTTTGAAAGAATAGCGACATGGCTTGCGTTTGTGGACAAATGAGCTCCCCTGGACCACGAGAGTTGCGTAATATTTGAAATATTATATAATTCATATACTCGTAGAAAGTTTCGTTTGGTATTTATTTATTATTTTTTTTTTCCCTTTCAGCCAAAAAAAAGAAAAAAAAAGAAAAAAAAAAGGTTTTATTCAATCCAAAATAATAATGTTGACGCATAGAGACAGGAGACTCAGACCATTAAAGAGGAATTATTGACAAATCTTTGTAACAAACTATTTTATCTTCAAAATTGATTTATCCAATCTCTACATAAATGTATATATATATCAGTATTCTACAAGACGAAAAAAATGCTGCCTATGCATGATGTTTTTAGATAACATCTTGCATAATAGTAAGATTTAGAAAAAAAGGATTAATGCTGTGTTGACCAATTAAGTATTAAAAAACGTGAGCCTTTTTGTCAAAGTTTCTTTTAAGATTATTTTTTAGAAAATGTTAAAAAACAATTCATAAGAAATTAAAATATATATATATATATATATATATTGTTAAAAAATAGAAACTTTTTTAAAATTAAGTTTTATTTCTTAAAAAAAAATAAAATAAAAATGAAAATGATTAATAAAAAAAAGAAGAGTAATAAATTAGAAACTCTACCAGCAAGTGATGTTAGTAATGCACAATGATAAATTGTTTAAGGTTGCAATGATGATGAAAATAATGATGAGATAGAGAATGATATATTACCACTTAAAAAAAGTTCTAAAAATGCTCAAATTGAAATTAGAAAGCCCGAAAAAAATGATTTTGTATCAGATGTCACGGAAGATGAGTTGGATGAAGATGTAGATATTGAATTGGAGTCCGATAAAGAATTAAACAAACGATAGATTATGATAATAGCTAAAATATGTATTAATCTAGAAATTATTAGATATTTGTAGGTTTGTAATATATATGTTTTGAAACTAATCTATTGTTTAAAACTTGAAAAACATGAATTTTCATAAATCTATTATAATCAATTATATACTAATTCATATTTATTGTATATACAAAAATAATATAGACTTATATATATTTTGACATTTAAAATATAAATTATTTTATTTATTAGCAATATTATAATAATTAAAATAATCATATAATTGTGAAATATCTTGTTTTTGATTAAGTTTCATCTAAACATACCTAAACTTGTAAAATTTAAAGCTTAATTTTGTCGTTTTATAATTTTTTATGCCTTTTAGAACACTAATATATATACACACACATATAATTTAACATTTCATTACTGATTCAGCTAAATAAAAAAAATAAAAACGTTTCATTACTGATATATTGGATACATATCCCTATGATATATATGATGGAGTGTGTGTGTGTGTGTGTGTGTGTGTGTGATGCATTCAGGCACAGAGTCTTGATAAGACATAAAAAAAATTGTCTTATAGAGCTAGTCTAATCAGATGGATGCATTAATAATGCATTCAAGTTGAAGGGCCATCTCTTATATTCCAACTCAAGATAAAGCTAATAAGACTTGTGTGCAAACGTGGCGGTTATTATAGAAAAAACTTAAATATTATATAGATAAATTTATATGATTTGATAGTTGTGAAATTATTTTTTTAAATAATATTAATTTTTTTGACAATAATATTTTTGTGTACATATATATATATATATGTTTTTTGAATTCATGCCAAATTTTTTTTTTTGGTAATATGAATTCATATTATACTAGATCATCAGACTCATAAACCATACATAAGAATCATTTGTTTGTCTTCAAATTGAATTGTTGTCTAAGGTACATTTCAAATAAAAAATATAATATATATCACCTTTTTTTTTTAATTGGTTAATATATATTAAATGTAAATATTTATATAAGATTTGGATCATATGAAATGAGCCTACTTTACAATTTTTACAAATGCTGTCCTCATTTACCAAAGAAAAGAGAGAGAGAGAGAGAGAGAAATTCTGTCCTTACTGCAGCCCTAATATTATAAATATAGTATATACCATCTTCCAAAGTCAATAATTAGATCCACATGTATATACAAAAAACACGACATAATTGTTTGAAGCACAAGGCTGAGAGTTTTCGACCCTTTAATTAATTCACATTGATTGACAAACAAAAAACTCCTGATATACATAATCTGATCTTCCTGAGTCTAACTCATAATTCTACTCTTCTATTAATAGCACAATTTTAATCAAGGATGATACAAAAAGGAACTTGAACAACAAACAGGATACTAAACAATGCCTCAGTCCAAGACCAGTCTGTGACACAATATATAAAAGGATATTTGAAGATTCCATCAAAATGGAGTTGTTTTTTTTTTTTTTTTTTTTTTTTTTTATAATTTTTTCCAACCTATATCAATAAGACTTCTAATGGTAGCACAATTGTAATTCAGACTAATGTTCTATATGGGGGGAAAAAGTTATTGTTTATTTTCAACAACTACATAAAAGAGAAAGAACTCTACTCCTAGGTATCATGACCTAGTAAAGGTGTATTAATTTTTTTAGGCCATCCGATAATAATATGACCTTATGTATGTATGCATATTTGCCTTAATCATGCATACTACCAACATTCATTAGAATCAAAAAGGGAAAGGCAGATCCCAGAATCAGGAAGTAGATACGGAGTTCTCCTAATTCATACTAAAATAAAAGTTCCTAGAAATAAGATGAGGATCAACAGGCCCTTTACCAACATACTTTATTCAATGTTGAGTTGTTAAGGGATGAGACATATTATAAGCTGATTTGCTTTAGCATATGCTAGTTATTTAAACAATTATTTCAAGAAATTCTAGCGAATTTAATATATGTAACTCAGCTCATTTAAGCCTATCAAATAATAGAATCCAAGTTCTAACTCAAAACCCCACCCGTGGGCCAACATCCAAATATTTAATCATTGATTCTCATTAAATATTATCCACATGAATAAATGAATGAACCTCGCCCATCATGTCCCTGATTGAAGTTACTTCCCAAGTTCCAACCTTTTCAGTCTTTAGATTTAGGAAAATGGTAAATATTTAAAAGAAATATTTTACCCAAAAAAAAAAAAAAAAAAAAAACTTCAACGTTTTGAGTTTTTAAATCTTTATCATGCTAATTGTTAAGGGTTATAAAAATCCATATTTAATTTTAGAATCAATTTTAAAAATTCAAAAATTATTATTATCTTCTAATCAGGGGTTCAGGAATGATCTGGCATTTAACCTATAGTTTAAATTCAAAAAGATTCAAAAATATATCTTTTAATTACCCATATTCTCACAGTTATTATTGTCATTACCTACGTACACCGTTTTTCTGATAATAATTTTAATTTTGAAAATTTGAAAATTGATTTATATAAAAATCAATTAAAATCTATAATTGAATTTGTCACATCTAAGAATCTACTTATCTACAGGTACATTTACCAAAAAATAAAAAATAAAAACTAAGAAATCTATATGTCCATTAAAAAAATAAAAAAAATACAGATACAATTCTATAAGCAATACAAAACATAAACATAAAATAAACCAAGTAAAAGATGACAATTTTTGTCAATTTATGTTATATATTACTTTTTCGCTGAAATTTATGTTATATTATTGAAGCTAGACTGAACTGTCTTTTTCATGGCAAGACTTAGCTGGTATAGTGTGAAATTTAGTAGGAAATTCAATTCAATGCAAGTTTCTATTTTGGCTTTGATCATTTAAATGGATATATGTTTCCCATATAACAAAATTCCCCATAAACTTCATATATAATAAATTTAAGAAAAAAAATTCCATATAATCGAACTGGGTCCAAGATTCAATGGCCTAGCAAAGATTTTCTTAGCCCAGCGAAAATCAATATCAAAATCACCATGAAAATGAGTGATAAGCACAAATATTTGTGACCAAGCAATATGATGAAACTTTCGCGAGAAATTGAAAAAAAGAGAAAGTAATATATATATATATATATATATATTATATACTCTGAAAGAAGGAAAGCGGTGAATGAGGAAAGAGGAATCGTGGAGAGGGTGTACGTGGTATTGGCGTGGAGCTTTTTGCCGTTAGAATCTCTCTCTCTCTTTCTCTCTCTTTCTCTTTCTCTACTTTTCTCTCACCCTTTTCCCACTTTGTCTTGCTCTCTCCTTCCACAGACAAAACACGTAAGAATATGTAAGTGTAATGTAACAGAGACGCAGAGAGAAAAAAAAAAAAAAAAAAAACAGAGAGAAAGAGAAAGAAAGAGGGAGTTTTTGTTTTCTTTCTAGTGGGTTTTTGGGCTTTTGGGATATTATTATTATTATTATTATTTGTTATTATTGAAGCAATGATGTTGCTAATCGTTATTGTATAAGCCTAACACTCAATCTCTTGCTTCGTTTCTTGAAACAAAGAAAATAAAATACACAACCAGCGAAGGCAAAGATTGTTGCTTTCTTCCATTGCAGAAAATCCCATTTTCTTTCTTGTAAGCTTCTTTATCTCTCTTTCTTTAACATTTCTCAACCATTAAAGTGTTCTGCCTCTGTCTCTGTCTCTTTCTTCCTCTGTATTTTAAACTTATTTAAAACTTTTTTTGTGTTTCATTGGATTCCTCTCTATTGCAAATTCTGTAAGATTTTTAAGTAAATGGGTTTTCTTTTTTTGAAGGATTAAAATACTGGGTTTGGTTTAAATTTTCCATTTTTCAATCGGATTTGAATTTTCCATTTTTCGATTGGGTGTCTTTCTTTCGGCCACTTTCTCTGTTTTTATTCCCAGAATTGTATTTCGGTTTGATCTCATTTTCATCTTTCCTTTCTTGTATTTTTCAAACCATTATTGTTCGCCTATTTTGCTTTTTGGGTTTTGTGCTTTCAATCAATGCCTGTCTATTATAGCTTCTCATTGTGGATAAAAGGTACATTCACTTTAATTGTTTTAACTTTTTTTGCTTGTAGACAGCTTTGGATCTCTTATTTCCTCCTTTCTTTCTCCTTTTTTTAAGTTTTTCTTCCTTATGGTCCTATAATGATTTTGGTGCAGCTTGAGTATTGCTCTTTTGACTGGTTGCCAATACTTCCTTTATTGGGTTTCCTCTATCCTTTCTTGCATTAATCATTAATACTTGTTTTTCTAAATGTAAGGTTTATTATTTGTTTTTAGTCATAATTATACAACAATATTCTGATGAATGCCAGTTCATTTATGTTGAAATGGTAGCCCCTTCCTTATTCCCCGTTTGGTTGCTGAGAAACCCGAGGAAAGGAAGGGGAAAACTGTTTTGTTTTGGATCTTTTTGCTCTATCCTGACCCACTTTTGAAAATAAGTGCTCAATATTGAAAAATCCGGTTTCTTTTCTTGTGCTACATTTTTTCAGCAATCCAACATTGTCAATTATTTTCACACAGTTCTTTTCTTTTGACAATTTAGGATTCATTTCTATACCAGAATCATAAGTTGCCTTGACCATAAAAGAGGTGATTTCACAACTCTTTCTTGATTTGTAATTGTTTTGTTGTCTTTTTCATCTTTATATGCTTTCTACGGTTCATGTTCCTTTTTTATAGTCATTTAATTGTTTCCAACTACCAGTAGCGTTCTAGGATAGATTCCAATTGTCTAATAAATGGTGATTTGTCCTTTTTTTCTTCCTTCATGTGGGAAGCTAAGAAAGATTGTGGTTCCATACCCACTTCTTAAATAGGAAAAGCCGGTCATAACTAAGCCAAGTAGTGACCCTTGCTCAACTCAGCGGTCTCATTAGGCAAGTCAATATTTTTTCAGCAACCATAGGAGTCACTGGGGTTTTATTTCTATTTCATAAATTGTCATTTTCTTGCTTCTTGGAATTTTATGTATTTTCATATGAATATATGGGCTTCTGTTACCATTGCAGATTCATATTTTATTACAGCTGTATTGGAGGTAATCCTATTATCCTTTTTTGTTGTTTAGTTCAATCTTTTCAAAGGCTTGGTGATTGCATTGATCATCTACTTTTTGATCTTCTGATGAAGGAAAATTTAGTCCCATTTAGGGTTGGCTTTGTTTTCCTCAAATTAATCTTCTTTGATTTGAAGGATGGGGGATCATTTTGTGTTGTTGGTGGATCGGCTTCTCACTGAATCTACTCTTGAAGCTGCTATTGAAAGTAAAAGTTGGTCACAGCAGCCCACAATCTCAAAAAGCCAAGATAATATGATTTCTTCCCACAAAATAGATGTCAATATGAGGTCACCTTGTAAATTGGTAGAGTGTAGGATATGCCATGATGAGGATGAAGCCTCCAACATGGAGACGCCATGTTCTTGCTGTGGCAGCTTAAAGGTAAGTTATAATACAATTTGTACAGTTGCTTCTTTAGATGGATCTAATCTTTATAGGTTGAAAAAAACCATCACATTGGTTAGTCCCATTTACTTGAGCTTCAAATGCTTTCATGTGTACTCCATCTAACATTTTAGGATGAAAAGGGAGGGGGAGGTTAGGGAAAATAGAAAAAGAAACGTTTTATTCTCCATTTGCTTTCACCTAGAAATTTACTTCCTTGCTTTGGTTTCAGTTATGGTTAAGAAAAAAAAATTGTGCATTTTCTACCCCTAAGATCTTCCCCTTAAAATTTCCAATATTAACTGCACTTTTTTCTTTCCTTTTTTTTTTTTTTTTTTTTTTTTTTTTTGGGTTGTAAACAAATATAAACTGAGCTAGTTCCAACACTTGGTTATTATGTTTTGGATGCATATCCATAGTACGTCAAACTTTCTTAGCTGGGCCATTATTTCTGTTCTCGAAGGTCCTGGATACTATTTCCTATTCATTTAAGGAGGTAGTGAAAACAATTATTTATTTCTTGGTTATTGCAGTATGCTCACCGCAAATGTGTTCAGAGATGGTGCAATGAAAAAGGTGATACCATATGTGAAATTTGCCGCCAGGTCTGTTACATTTTTAAAAAATTCTTTAATCTTTTTTGATTTCAATATAGTTCTGATTAATGATTGTATCAAATGAGATTTTCTCTTCTTGCCTTTATAATTCGCTTTGTTTTTGGAACTGCAGCAATTTAGGCCTGGTTATACGGCACCACCTCCTCTGTTTCATTATGGTGGTATTCCTATGAACTTCAGGTATCTATGTACCAAATAATGTATGATCTTGATGTTTTTCTTAGTTATTTTTTATGGATGGGATTTATGGTTTATCTGCTTATAAAATTTATTTAAAACTTGTCATCATCTCAGGGGCAACTGGGAGGTATCCAGAAGGGATCTTCACAATCCTGGATTTATAGCAATGGTTTCTGCTGAACGTGATTATATGGATACTGATTTTGATGAATATGCAGCTCCCTCTTCAAGAAGCCTTATATGCTGCCGTATAGTTGCTATAATAGTACTCTCACTCTCTCTTTACTCTCTCTTTCTGTCTCTCTCTAATTTAAAATTATCTTAACAAAGGAAGAAATCTTTGAGCTCCTGGCTCTGTTTATTTCGACAAAATGCAATACCTTGAAGAACGCTAATCTTTATAGATCTCCGACTTTGTTTGGTATAATGTATAACCATGAGATTGGATAAACATCTCTCCTCTCAGCTTGGGGAAATATTTCTTTTTTTCCTTAGGAAATATTATGCCCCCGGCCATTATATGAGAGTAAAGACTTCTAGCATCTATACTAGCTGAAACCTCCAGGAGTAATTAACGACTCTGAAGAAATTATTATCTTCTTGTGCGATAGCAGTGGCATCTACGCATTTACCACATTGAGTTACAGCCTTTTTTTTTTTTTTTTTTTTGGGTAAGAAAAAGAAAGAATGACTTTTTTAGTTTGTAGATGGCAGTGAAGACACATCCTATGGCCTCTGAGAATTTTTTTCTTTCAAATTATTGGAATTGCTTACGTGATAGAATTGGATTGTTACTTGAAATTTGTGAGTAGCACTAATTGGTCATAAACTTTGTTACTTGATTAGGCTGGGGATCTACAATATTCTGAAGTTTTGCTTGTGAAGGGGAAAGTTTGTCATTTATTATTAGGTTAAAGCATTCTGTTAGAATAATCTAGGTATCATCATATTTTATCCTCCTTTAAATGTCGTAATGGTTTATCTTGTTTGATCCTGCAACTTAAATAAACTCAACTAAGATCTTAGTCCAAAATATTGGGAGTTGACTCTTAGAGTTGCTATTTGATTTTTAGCATGAACTGTTTTTTGCCACTCATTTGTGTCCGATGATACTGCATTCCTGATCTGATCTTACCATTCTTGAAAGCCTGATCGCTGATATGTTTCTGTATTTGCAGTTTATGGTTCTTTTGGTTTTACGCCATACTCTACCAATTATTATTAGTGGGGCAGGAGAGTACTCAATGACATTGTTCACGGTGAGCTTGACAAGCTGACTTTCCTAATGGAAGAATGTAACTGTACTGTAATGGCAATAATTTGTTAGAGATTGCTTAGGTTTTGCATTATTTTGTAGTTATTGATGCTGAGAACGATTGGGATTCTTCTGCCAGTCTACATCATGGTTAAAGCTTTCACAGCTATCCAGCGACGAAGACATAGACAGGTCAGTCCTTTAAGAACTCTGTCTACACTGCTGAATATGCTTCAGCATTCTTTTGGAGCATAGATGTTCACATTCATGACTCAAGTTCCTAACTTTTTCCCCTTAAGTCCAAAATCTTGTACCACAAAATTCAGAATGGAGTACGTCCATATTAGATGGTTATCTAAGTTAAATGTATTATTTCTCCGTCTCCCCCACCTCCACCCCCTTTACCTCCCCTAGTCAACAGTAAATAAAAATGAAAAATAAAAATAAAAAAACCTTATGTAATTTCTAGTAAATGAAGACCTTTAGATTTTGGATCATATTAAGAATAAATCAACCTGTCAGCATAATTAATAGGAATATTTTTGTCTTGAAGGTAGTACGGAATATATCTTGCTGGTAGTGGGGCACCTTTATAGTTCATGTGTTTTGAATATGGTACCCAAGTGAGATCATTAAATTTATCATAAGCTCTAGGCTGGATCACATATTAACATGCTCGAGCTATATGAGCATTGCTTAAAATGCATAGTTTTTTTTTTTTTTTTTTTTTTTTTTTTCTCCCTCATTTATATCAACATCTTGATTCATTGTTTTCTCACGTGTCTCTGCTATAGGATTCTCATCTTCCTCTTGCCACATCAGACGAAGAAAATGATTCGCCACTGCCCCAGCCACGTTTCATTCAAATCCGATGATTGCTCTAGCCTTGAGCCACCGATGCTGCCAGAAGGAACCTGATGATATTGATGAAGATG